>NC_052101.1:41277435-42527435 GCF_015852505.1 Tachyglossus aculeatus
CAACATCAAGTGAGGGAGTCGGTGAGGAGCCAAATCCCCATTCCTGGCTTACCTCTAGCTTGCATCTTCCTTTCCCCCTGAAAATTTCAGCTTCCAAGTGTGCTCCCACGTGAGAAGCAGGAGCCGACCAACCAACCCTACTTTTCATTCATTCAGTCGTATTTAGTGAGCGCTTACTGTGTACAGAGCACTGTACTAAGTGCCGTTTTGTTTTGTCTGCTTGTTTTGTTTTATTGTCTGTCTCCCCCTTCTAGACTGTGAGCCCGCTGTTGGGTAGGGACCGTCTCTGTACGTTGCCGCTTTGTACTTCCCAAGCGCTTAGTCCAGTGCTCGGCGCACAGTTAAGCGCTCAATAAATACGGTTGAATAAATGAATGATTTAACGATCCGCGCAGAGAGAGGGAGTTAAAGCGGAAGCAGTCCCAGGTAAGTCGGTGACCTTGGGAGCTCACGTTGCCCATCACTTCCCCCGTAGACCTCTCCAAAGTGAAACTGATGCGATACGACGACCCCGTTCTGGGCCCACGACGCGTGCCCGTCCTGGGAAAAGAAGACCTGAACAAGACTGCAATTTCCGAGCAAGCCGTTTTCCACGTGGACCTGGCCAACAAGAAAATCCACCTCACGGAGAACGGGCTGAGGGCCGACGTCGGCGACACCATCATCTATCTAGTGAATTAAAGGGCATACGGACCCGGAATGCCGTTCGGCTTGGCCGATCGGATTCGGGAGAACCCCAGAGCGGACCGAGAGACGGGCAATTCCTAAACACCGAAACGTGCACGTGATGCCGCCTCGACCGTTTTTGAAACCCGGACGTAATAAAGTGTATTTTTTTTGTTTGGCTCTTGAAAGCCATCATCTGCTCTGTAGTTTGGTATTGCAAATCGTCGCCAGCTTTGGCCGGGAAACTCCTTAACCGGGGATTATCCGTATCGCGTTGGGGGGGCAGAAACAGCCCGTGAGTTCGGCGGGGTCCGGTCTGGCCTTGACTCCCTCGGCGGGGATGGGAGGCGAGGCAAGGATTCCTTTGCGAGAATCCCTCTTCGAGAGCCTGGATTCATCCCCCGTGGAGGGGTGGCTTACTGGTCCACCAGCCCAGGGTGGCGTGAGGGGTTTCAAGCTTAACTGACCCCCCAAGTCCCCAGACGAACTCCCCAGCCCTCGGGGAAAGGAGGAGAGACGCTGATGGGAGGGGCAGATTCTTTGAGCTTTTCAGAGTGATAAATTTGCTGCCCTGAGAACCTCGAGTTACGTTCACGGCCGCTTTCCCGTCCAGCTATGTAAAACCACACCCTGCTTTGAGTCTGTCCCCTCCTATTCCCCCGTAATGCTCTATAAATTCATTTCTGTTTATCTTTTCCTACAGTTCCAGGAGCCTTGGGGCCTTCCAGGGACATCATTGCTGCCGCTGTTATTCTAAAATCGGTGGCACCTGCCTTCAGAGGCTGCAGATCAAGGAGATGGGGTGAAATGCACAGCGGGCAGGAAGCAGCAGCCAAAATGAGAGAGGAGAGTGGGGGGGGTAATAGTAATAATAATAAGTGACTTGCCCAAAGTCACACAGCTGACAATCGGTGGAGCTGGGATTTGAACCCATGACCTCGGGCTCCAAAGCCCGACCTTTTTCCACCGAGCCGCACTGCTTCTCCTGTTACATGAAATTACAGAATTGGAGACAAGGGATTTGGGCAGCTTTGGTTGTGATCTGATGTACTTCTAAAAAAACGGGCCTAGGGGCAAAAAAACGGATGTGTTTTTTGAAGCCTCTAGTTTTGCGGAATCTCAAGGTAGCAGGACCTCATAACAAAGCAAATGTGATTTGAATGTGATCGGCGAGAGCCTTGCCAAGTGCCTGCAGCAAGGATGCAACTAGGTACTGTTTTTCTTCTCCATCCATATTGTTCCCAACTTGAAAGCAAAATCGGGATGCCGAGATGGTTTCGGTTGTGAACCGGGCGGATCCAAATTTCAGTGGCCACTGGCCAAAATGGGTCTTTAACTTCATTACATTCGTGGACGCTACAGCCCGGATTTTTTTCTAAACCAAGCCAATCACTTCGTGATCATTTATTTCGTTTAGTCACAGGTCTTCACTAGATTTGGGATTTGTAAAGGAAGTTTGCTTCAGAAGTCCTTATTTACCAAATATTTATTGACCCCGGGTTGTGTTCTAGTAATAATAATAATAATAATGGCATTTATTAAAGCGCTTACTATGTACAAAGCACTGTTCTAAGCGCTGGGGAGAATACAAGATTATCAGGTTGTCCCACGTGGCGCTCACAGTCTTAATCCCCATTTTACAGATGAGGTCACTGAGGCCCAGAGAAGTCAAGTGACTTGCCCAAGGTCACACAGCCGACAAGCGGCAGAGCCGGGATTAGAACCCGTGACCTCTTGACTCCCAAGCCCGGTCTCTTTCCACTCAGCCACGCTGCTTCTCTCATAAAGGTAGGTGTTAAACCTGGGTAGCAAATTTTACTTTCTGTGCCAGAAAATATTTGAAAGCTGCCCACAGCTAAGGTCATCATCATCATCATCATCAATTGTATTTATTGAGCACTTACTGTGTGCAGAGCACTGTACTAAGTGCTTGGGAAGTACAAGTTGGCAACATATAGAGACAGTCCCTACCCAACAGTGGGCTCACAGTCTAAAAGGGGGAGACAGAGAACAAAACCAAACATACTAACAAAATAAAATAAATAGAACAGATATGTACAATTAAAATAGAGTAATAAATATGTAGAAACATATATACATATATACAGGTGCTGTGGGGAAGGGAAGGAGGTAAGATGAGGGGGATGGAGAGGGGGACAAGGCGGAGAGGAAGGAAGGGGCTCAGTCTGGGAAGGCCTCCTGGAGGAGGTCGTGCTTTGAGTAAACCAATCAGTGGGTTGATCAGTGGTATTGATGAGCACCTAATAATGCCAAGTATTGTCCTAAGCGCTTAGATGAATAAGACCCTCAAGGTGATGGGGGAGCCAAACGTAGGCAGGAATGTGTCTTTATTGCCTTGTAATAATAATAATAATAATAGCATTTATTATGTGCTTGCTATGTGCTAAGCACTGTTCTAAGCACATTGTACTCTCCCAAGCGCTTAGTACAGGGCTCTACATAGAGTAAGCACTCAATAAAAATGATTGAATTAATAGGTTGGAGCAGAAGATAAAGCATGGATGGATAGATAGCAGGGTGCTGTAGTTGAATAAATAATTGAATATGCACACGTAGATAAGTCCTGTGGTTGGAGATAAAATGCGCGTGCGCATACAGGAAGCCTCTGTGTTGACATGGGGTTCAATAGGGAAAGGGTTCCTGGGGTAGAGAGATTCCAGAATCCCAGAAGGGTTCTGGGAAGACTTTGGAGATGCGGAGGGCTTTGGTCTGGCAGATTTAGGGAAAGGGGAAGGACCGGTAGTTTCCGGTGGAACAACGTGAACAAAGGATCAGTTGAGAGTGGGGTAACATTAAAGGGGTGATTGTGGCCTAGTGGATAGAGCCCGGCCCTGAGAGTCAGAGGACGTGGGTTCTAATCCCAGCTCTGCCATATGTCTGCTGTGTGACCTTGGGTGAGTCACTTCTCTATGCCTCGGTTACCTCATCTGTAAAATGGGGATGTGGGACAGGGACTGTGGCCAACCACTTGGTACATAGCGCTTGACAAATAATAATAATGGCATTTGTTAAGCGCTTACTATGTGCCAAGCACTGTTCTAAGCACTGGGGGAGATACGAGGTAATCAGGTTGTCCCACGAGGGGCTCACAGTCCTAATCCCCATTTTAGAGATGAGGGAACTGAGGCCCAGAGAAGTTAAGTGACTTGCCCAAAGTCACACAACGGACAAGTGACAGAGCCAGGATTAGAACCCATGGCTTTTGGCGCCCAAGCCACACTGCCTCACATTAGTGTACCAATACCAATAGTACACACTATACCAATAGTATCATAATAGTGCTTTGCACCTAGTAAGCGCTTAATAAATGCCATTATTATTATTATTAGCTGGGGAAAAGTGGGTGAAGAGAACAGCTGTGTAAGATAGGGAAGACCTATTGGAGAGCCTTGAAGTAAGGTGATTCTGGTTGGTGCGGAAGGAAATTCATTCATTCAATCCATTCAATCGTATTTATTGAGCACTTACTGTGTGCAGAGCACTGTACTAAGCGCTTGGCAAGTACAAGTTGGCAACATATAGAGACAGTCCCTACTCAACAGTGGGCTCACAGTCTAGAAGAGTCACTGGAGAATTCTGTGGAGCGCAGAGACCTGTGCCAAGTGATGTTCTGGAAGGATGATCGTGAAAGTAGAATAGTATGAAAATTTTGTCTCGGAGGTGGGGCAAAATAGTTTTATTTCTCAAAACTTTCATTTCCGGTGAACGGTCCGAAAATGGAACCTTGAATTATATTTGGTGGCAGCTACAGTGGAAGACACTTTATCCATGGAGCCAAAGGGGCACCTGCCTCAAATCAGGATCCTGGGAGCGGAAGGGTCATGGCAGTCTGAATACAGACTTTTGGGCCTTTTGGGTAGAACATGGGCCTAAAACTAGGAGGGATCTGGGTTCCAATCCCGCCTCCGCCACTTGTCCGCTGTGTGATCTTAGGCAAGTCACTTCTCTTTGCTTCAGTTCCCTCATCTGTAAAATGGGGATTAAGACTGGGTGGAAAGGGCCCGGGCTTGGGAGCCAGAGGTCACGGGTTCTAATCCCACCTCCACCACTTGTCAGCAGTGTGATTTGGACAAGTCACTTCACTTCTCCTTGCTTCAGTTCCCTCATCTGGAAAATGGGGAGTAAGACTGTGAGCCCCACGTGGGACAACCTGATTACCTTGTATCCCTCCGGTGTTTGGCACATAGTAAGTGCTTAACGAATACCATCATTATCCAGCGCTTAGAACGGTGCTCTGCACATAGTAAGCGCTTAATAAATGCCATTATTATTATTAAATGGGACAGGGACTGTGTCCGACCTGATTAGCTTGTATTTTCTTCAGTGCTTAGAACAGTGCTTGCTATTGGTAAATGCTTATTTGTTGTTCGCTCCTACCTGTGGCTCTGGTACAATCGTTTTAAAACAGTGAAGCCTGAAACCTAGGTAGCTAGTGAAATCTGAGCCGGCCCTGGGAGATTTCTTTGCCATGGTAGGGAGCCGAGATGACCCCGCTATTTCTTGACGGGCGGTTCTGAGGCTGGCCAGGCCTCAGTGACCCAAGAAATCTGAAGCCCGTGGTTGGTGTGGGGAATTGGGCTCAATCTGTTGCTCCCCCCACACGTAAGGGGTTTGCTGCCTGATGCAGGAATCACTGTCCCGGCTGCCCAGCGTATTAAAATGCTGCGTCCAGCACTGGCCCACGACGGATGAAGAGAAACTTGACTTGGCCCAGAGATGCGGGACAGAAATGATTACGGGAAGATACATCCCGGGAGAAGAGGAGTCTGAATTAGGGTTGTTTGGCTTAGAGAGTAATAATAATACTAATAATGATGGCATTTCTTAAGCACTGTTCTAAGCGCTGGGGAAGTTACAAGGTGATCAGGTTGTCCCACAGGCGGCTCGCAGTCTTAATCCCCATTTTACAGACGAGGTAACTGGGGCCAGGAGACGTGAAGACTGTGAGCCCACTGTTGGGTAGGGACTGTCTCTATATGTTGCCAACTTGTACTTCCAGTAAGCGCTCAATAAATACGATTGATTGATTGAAGTGACTTACCCAAGGTCACACAGCTGACAATTGGCAGAGCAGGGATTTGAATCCATGACTTCTGACTCCAAAGCTTATGCTCTGGAGGCTGTGGAGGTGAGCGGGGTTGGGATGGGAGTGAGATAGGGATGGATCTAATGACTGTTTTCAATTCCTCAACAGGTTTTTAAGTGAGGGTGTTCTGAGCAAACAAGAGGAAACGGGAGAAGACGAAACAGATCGAAGTCTTGGCTTTGAGTATGATCAGTGCTGGAATGGGCTACCAGGGAGGCTGAAAAGTTTCCATCCAGATGGTCATTTTGTTAGAAAAGGACCACCCTCCTTGTCCTGGGGACGCTAGTCTTTTACCCCCAGAGACGGGGGCTGGACCTGTTGACCTCATGAGGTTTCTACCAGCTCCAGGATTCCAGGAGTCTCTTGCTTGTGACTTCATGTTCCAGAATGCTATTGTGCTAATTGTTCTTCGGGATCTGAGTCCAGTCAGGGGCAGTCTGCTGTCCACCAAGGGAAAAGCAAAAAGGACTGATTCTTTCCTTGAATGAGTATTTTGGGGTGTCCGTTCTCCAAGAGGGCAGCTGGCCGCCCTCGGCGTGACAGCCCCTCACCACTGATGCTTTCACTTGTCCCGCCTGAAGATGAAAATCTAGGCCTTCCTGGCCAAGGGGGCAAGTGAGTTTGTTGGGAAAAAAAAATCAATGCTGCCTTCTCCTAGGGCTCAGGAAATCTGCTGCTCCTCCAGGAAGCCTTCCCAGACTGAGCCCCCTCCTTCCTCTCCCCCTCCTCCCCCTCCCCATCCCCCCCGCCTTACCTCCTTCCCCTCCCCACAGCACATGTATATCTGTTTGTACGGATTTATTACTCTATTTTATTTGTACATATTCTAATTATTTTATTTTGTTAATATGTTTTGTTTTGTTCCCTGTCTCCCCCTTCTAGACTGTGAGCCCACTGTTGGGTAGGGACCGTCTCTAGATGTTGCCAACTTGTACTTCCCAAGCGCTTAATACAGTGCTCTGCACACAGTAAGCGCTCAATAAATATGATTGAATGAATTGAATGAATGAGTGAATGCTGCTGCCAGTAGAGCTGGGGAAAGAAAGGCCCTGCCTGTTAGGAGGAAAGATCCTGCCTGCATGTGGGAATGGGCCGCAGGGGGGTGGGGGACTGACTGGTCACCAAGGGTCTGGTTGGTGGGAAAGAAAGAATTTTGGGATGAGTGTGGTGGGAGTCAAAAGCTCTTCACTGTAAATGCTGAATTTTGAGTCCTGCCCATGTGCTCCGATCGGTTCAAGTCTATCCGAGGGACTCCATCTTCAGGAGAGTCTGAAATCCTGGAGAGTCTGGATTCTCATCCCGGCTCAGCCGCTTGTCTGCTGTGTGACCTTGAGCAAGTCACTTCACTTCTCTGGGCCTCAGTGACCTTATCTGTAAAGTGCAGGTTAATAATAACAATAATAATAATAATAATGGTATTTAAGTGCTTAATAATAATAATGATAATAATGATGGCATTTGTTAAGCGCTTACTATGTGCCAAGCACTGTTCTAAGCACTGGGGGATACAAGGTAATCAGGATGTCCCACATTGGGCCCACAGTCTTAATCCTAATTTTACAGATGAGGTCACTGAGGCCCAGAGAAGTTAAGTGACTTGCCCAAAGTTGCACAGCTGACAAGTGGCAGAGCCAGAATTAGAACCCATGACCTCTGGCTCCCAAGCCCATGCTATTTCCACCGAGCCATGCTGATATCTCCACTTACTGTGTGCTGAGCACAGTTCTAAGCACCGGGGGAGGACACAGGGTAATCAGGTTGTCCCACATGGGGCTCACAGTCTTAATCCCCGTTTTACAGATGAGGGAACTGAGGCACCGAGAAGTGAAGTGACTTGCCCAAAGCCACACAGCTGACAAGTGGCAGAGCCGGGATTAGAACCCATGATTTAATAATAATAATGTTGGTATTTGATATGCGCTTACTATGTGCAAATCACTGTTCTAAACTCTGGGGTAGATACAAGGTGATCAGGTTGTCCCACATGGGGCTCACAGTCTTAATGCCCATTTTACAGATGAGAGAACTGAGGCACCGAGAAGTGAAGTGACTTGCCCAAAGTCACACAGCTGACAAGTGGCAGAGCCGGGATTAGAACCCCTGACTTCTGCCTCCTAAACCCGGGCTCTTTCCACTAAGCCACGCTGCTTTAGACTGTGAGCCCCATGTAGGAGGTGGACAAGGACCGTGTCCAACCTTACTAGGTTGCCTGGCACGTAGTAAGCGCTCAACAAATACTATTAAAAAAATAGAATCCATTTTGCCGTCTTCCAGTCTCACTGGGGTCAGGAATAAAGAGACAAGGGCTGGGTTGCGGAAGTTATCCCGGTGGCCAACCCAAGCCTGCAGGATCAGCCGTTCATCCATCCATTCAGCCGTATTTATTGAGTGCTTACTGTGTGCAGAGCACTGTACTAAGCGCTTCCTTCTGACCCTGTCTTGCTCTCTGATCCCCAGGATCCAGGATCTCGGGGAGCCTGTGGTGACTCAGCCTTCCAGAGGGGAGAGCCGCCAGCCCCTCATTGCCACCCTCACCCGATCCGGCGGGAACTGGAACTCTGGCCTCTTTGGGGTCTGCAGAGACAAGCAAATCTGTAAGAATGTCATGTTTCCCCGCTTAACAAGTTCTGCGTCTGTATCAATCAATCAATCAATCGTATTTATTGAGCGCTTACTGTGTGCACAGCACTGTACTAAGCGCTTGGGAAGGACAAGTTGGCAACATATAGAGACGGTCCCTACCCAACAGTGGGCTCACAGTCTAGAAGGGGAAGACAGAGAACAAAACCAAACATATTAACAAAATAAAATAAATAGAATAGATATGTACAAGTAAAATAGAGTAATGAATATGTACAAACATATATACATATATACAGGTGCTGTGGGGAAGGGAAGGAGGTAAGACGGGGGGATGGAGGGGGAGAGAGGAAGGAGGGGGCTCAGTCTGGGAAGGCCTCCTGGAGGAGGTGAGCTCTCAGCAGGGCCTTGAAGGAAGGAAGAGAGCTAGCTTGGCGGATGTGGGGAGAGGGGGCATTCCAGGCCAGGGGGATGATGTGGACCGGGGGTCGTCGGCGGGACAGGCGAGAACGAGGTACGGTGAGGAGATTAGCGGCAGAGGAGCAGAGGGTGTGGGGTGGGCTGGAGACAGAGAGAAGGGAGGTGAGGTAGGAGGGGGTGAGGGGATGGACAGCCTTGAAGCCCAGGGTGAGGAGTTTCTGCCTGATGCGCAGATTGATTGGTAGCCACTGGAGATTTTTGAGGAGGGGAGTAACATGCCCAGAGCGTTTCTGGACAAAGACAATCCGGGCAGTGGCGTGAAGTGTGGATTGAAGTGGGGAAAGACACAAGGATGGGAGATCAGAGAGGAGGCTGATGCAATAGTCCAGACGGGATAGGATGAGAGCTTGAACGAGCAGGGTAGCGGTTTGGATGGAGAGGAAAGGGCGGATCTTGGCAATGTTGCGGAGCTGAGACCGGCAGGTTTTGGTGATGGCTTGGATGTGAGGGGTGAATGAGAGAGCGGAGTCGAGGATGACACCAAGGTTGCGGGCTTGTGAGACGGGAAGGATGGTAGTGCCGTCAACAGTGAATCATTCCTTAGTGTTGACTTAACCCTCGCGGAGTGTTGAACATTATGCTAGGAGCTTTGGAGAGAACAAAGAGACACAGTCCTTGCCCTCGTGAAGCTTGCAATTAGGGGGATTAACTTGCCTTTCAATCACCTTGCCCCCTTTGACCTCACTTTGCTATTCTTGTACTAGAACTCATTCTGCACACTTTGCTCTTCTAATACTAACCTTCTCATCGGGCCTCGAGCTCGTCTATCTCACTGCCGATCCATCTCCCATGTCCCACCTCCGGTCTGGAATGCCCTCCCTCCTCAAATCCGACAGACAATTACTCTCCCCTCTTCAAAGACTTATTGAAGGCCCACCTCCTCCGAGAGGCCTTCCCTGACTAAGCCTTCCATTTCTCTTCTCCCACTCCCTTCTGTGTCACCCTGACTTGCTCCCTTTGTTCTTCCCCTCTCCCAGCCCCACAGCACTTATGTAAATCTGTCATTTATTTATCAATATGAGTAGTCTCACGCACCCTCTAGACTTTAAGTTCATTGTGGGCAGGGAATAATAATAATAACATTTGTTAATCAATCAATCAATTGTATTTATTGAGCGCCTACTGTGTGCAGAGCACTGTACTAAGCGCTTGGGAAGTACAAGTTGGCAACATATAGAGACGGTCCCTACCCAACAGTGGGCTTACCCGCTTACTATGTGCCAAGGACTGTTTTAAGCGCTGGGGTAGATACAGGGTAATCTGCTCTGCACACAGTAAGCGATCAATAAATACGATTGAATGAATCCCACATGGATTCCCATTTTACAGATGAGGTAACTGAGGCGCAGAGAAGTTAAGTGTCTCGCCCAAGGTCACACAGCACACAGGTGGCAGAGCCTGGATTAGAACCCACATCCGCTAGCACTCAAGCCTGTGCTCTTTCCACTAAGCCACGCTGCTTCTCCTTGTCTGTTAAATTGTACTCTTCCAAATGCTCAGTACAGTGCTTTGCACCCCGGCTCTGCCAATTGTCAGCTGTGTGACTCTGGGCAAGTCACTTAACTTCTCTGTGCCTCAGTTGCCTCATCCGTAAAATGGGGATGAAAACTGTGAGCCCCCCGTGGGACAACCTGATCACCTTGTAACCTCCCCAGCGCTTAGAACAGTGCTTTGCACATAGTAAGCGCTTAATAAATACCATCATTATTATTATTATTCGTAGTAAGCACTCGATAAATGCTATTGAATGAATGAATGAAATTGCAAATTGCATTAAGCCATGCTAGGAGAGCAGTTTGGAATTGGACTCTGCCAATAGTTAACCAAACGAAGAAGGGTGAAATGATATTCAGGGTTATCTGGGCAGGCAATTTTAAGACGATAGATTTTGGACTTGGTCTCCTATTCTCTGCCCCCATTTCGGGGCGGCGGGGGAGTGATGGGTGCCTCGGCTTGTTCCGGCCCGGAGCGATTTATTGGGAAATAATCTCACTCTGCGTTTACCTCAGACAACGGCAGCGATTTATTGGGAAATAATCTCCCTCTGGGTTTACCTGGGACAACTGCTTCTGTCGTCCTGGTGGGCCCTGACAGGTTTCTGTGGTCTGTGCTGTCTCCTCTGTCTGGAGTGTGACCTCGCTCGGCATTATGGAGAATGTTTGTGCTGGCCATTGCTGCCGGGTTCCACCCTCGCGTTAAGAGTTGGCACCAGGGAGAGGCACAAAATAAAAGTAAGTACATGCTTTCTCTTTGTGTTTTAAAGGTGAGGGTCGTCAATACCTTCACTTCACTTTTCTGGGCCTCAGTTGCCTCATTTGGAAAATGGGGATGACTTTGAGCCCCATGTGGGACAGGGATTGTGTCCAACCCGATGTGCTTGTATCTGTCCCAGCGCTTCGTATTTCATTCATTCCATCGTATTTATTGAGCTCTTACTGTGTGCAGAGCACTGTACTAAGCACTTGGACAGTACCAATAGAGGCAATCCCTGCCCAACAACAGGCTCACAGTCGTGAAGTCTAGTATAATAATAATAATAATAATAATGGTGGTATTTGTTAAGCACTTACTATGTGCCAAGCACTGTTCTAAGCGCTGGGGGGGATACAAGGTGATCAGGTTGTCCCACGTGGGGCTCACAGTCTTAGCCCCCATTTTACAGATGAGGGAACTGAGGCCCAGGGAAGTTCAGTGACTTGCCCAAGGTCACACAGCTGACAAGTGGTGGAGCCGGGATTTGGACCCATGACCTCAAACCCCCAAGCCCGTGCTCTTTCCACTGAACCACACTGCTTCTCTGAGTATAGTATAGTATTATATAATAATAATAATAATAATAATAATAATGACATTTGTTAAGCACTTCCTATGTGCAAAGCACTGTTCTAAGCGCTGGGGAGATATGAGATGATTAGGTTGTCCCACGTGGGGCTCACAGTCTTCATCCCCATTTTACAGATGAAGTAACTGAGGATCAGAGAAGTTAAGTGACTTGCCCAGGGTCACACAGCAGACATGGCAGAGCTGGGATTAGAACCCACGACCTCTGACTCCCTAACCCGTGCTCTTTCCATTGAGCCACGCTGCTTCTGTATAGTATAGTACTATAGAATAGTATAGTATTTATAGTATAGATAGTATAGTATTGTTCCTGGCACATAGTAAATGCCTAACAAATGCCATAATTAGTATTATTACCTTTTTATTTTGAAGGAGGGCAGGATCCAGGGGAGCCAGAAAGCTTTCTAAAATTTTTTTTTACAGATACATTTTGATGGTCCTGGACTGTAGCGGCAAGCTTCTCTAACAGGAAAGTTGCAATCGTGAAGGCCGGAGTCCTGGCTGGAAGGCCAAGACCTGACCCAGTCACTCTTAATCAGTGATTTTTTTTTTTTATGGTATTAGTTATGCTCTCACTGTGTATGAAGGCACTCTACTAAGCACCTGATACAAGATAATCAGGTTGTACACAGTTCCTGTCCCACATTGGGCTCACGGTCTCAATCCCCATGTTGCTGATGAGGAAATTGAGGCCCAGAGAAATGCAATGAAGTGTCCAAGGTCAAAAAGCCGACAAGTGGCAGAGTCTGGATTAGAACCCAGCTCCTTTCGACTCTCAGGCCCCTGCTCTATCCACTAGAGCACGCTGCTTTTCACGCTATTTACTGATCACTTGCTGTGACCGAGTTCTCAACACGGTCTTAGGCTCCACGGTTTTGGCCAGAAATAGTCTGAGGAAGGCATTTTCTTCTGGCCCCAAGGAAATTCGGCCAGGGTTTTAAATCAGGGAAATGTGTTTGCCCCTAGCCACCTTCCCCAGAGCGACGGACCTCGGACCGGAGTGGATATTATTTCCCTGGGAGTGCATATGGAGGGGACGGGGTAATCCAAAGTCACTGTCACCGCCACCGCTGTTGTGCAGCATCCATCTGGGCGTTGGGACTGGGTATGCTTGTGCCAGCTGGGCCGATGCCATCTATGTCGCCCTAGGGAACGTTGTGCGAAGACTGGATGGTCGTGCATTGCTGCTGGCCTTTCGCTGTCTGCCAAATGGCCCGCGAGCTGACCTCAAGGGCGGGCCCCAAGCTGTACGAAGTCTGCTTCACCCAGCATTTAAAAAAGAGTCACCGCAGGAGCTGCAACTGGGCCACCTCTGAGGCCCTCTGAGAATGGGCATTAAAGAGATCTTTTTTCAACACAGCCTGTGTGTAGCTCCTTTGGGTTGGAAGGGTGTTCCCACCTTTTTCCACTTTTATCTGCAAATTGGCATGAAGGATACATTTTTTTTTCAACCCAGCTTGGGCGTAGCTCCTTTGTGTTGGAAGAGTTTTCCCACCGTTTCCCCCTCTCATCTGACCTTGAGGGGCAGGGTGGCAGCTGGCCAGAGGAAATCAACAGAGAAGCAGCACGGCCGGCCGAGTGCGAAGAGCTCGAGAGGATCTAGGTCCTAATCCCAGCTCTGCCGCTTGTCTGCTGTGTGACCTTGGGCAAGTCACTTCACTTCTCTGAACCTCGGTTACCTCATCTATAAAATGGGAATTACAACTGGGAGCCCCGTGTGGGATGGGGACTGTGTCCAGCCTGATTAACTTGTATCTATCCCAGCACTTAGTGCCTGGCACGTAGTAAGCGCTTAACAGTTACCGTGAAAAAACCTCTGAAATTCCGTTACTCGAAGCATCCTGGTGCCGGCGTTGAGGCAGAGTCCTGAGAGGGGTGGAAAAGGGGTTGGACCCGGGAATAGTGTAACTCAAGTACAATAGAGATGACCTCGGGCCAGGGGGCTCATTGGATGTGTCAGTGTCTGGTTGAAATAAATAGAAAGTTCCCAGATTCACTGCCTCTCCTTCAACCAGCTTGAGTGGGCGGAGGTGAGGCTAGCAATGTGCGACTTCCCTAATGGTAATTTGCCTGCCCGGCTTTGTCACCGGAAATATTATTCATTCAATCGTATTTATTGAGCGCTTACTTTGTGCAGAGCACTGTACTACGCGCTTGGGAAGTACAAGTCGGCAACATATAGGGACGGTCCCTACCCAACAACGGGCTCGCAGTCTAGAAGTTAGAAGGCTCTTAGTGTTGGATTTTCCCTGTACTTCGGGAAACAAATGATTTCTATTAAAAATGCACCCAAACCTGCTTGCCTTTCACAGGAGTTTCACAGAGGGTAATGAGCGGGCGTTTGGTTCTGCCTCGACACTGACCCAAAGCATTTGGGTGGTGGCAAATCGGTCCTTGATCCACACCTCCCACTCCATTCCACCATTCCCTCCTGACCCCCGATCCCTTTCCCACAGAAGGCTGTCCCAGATTTCCCACAGAGAGGGAGAGGCCAATCCCAGCAGAGGCATCAGTGGAAAGTGTTTGACCCAAAGGAAGATGGGTCCGTTCACACAACACAAATCCTACATAAGTACCAGACACCTAGTTGAGCAGGATTAAATGAAAATAAACCTTGTTTTATTGTTTCATGCTGAGACAGATTCCGTGGCCGCGCAAGCTTGCAGTATGGAATAATGTACATTTTTGGCACCAGAGACTAGGCAGTTGCCTCCATCTTAGTTTCACTGACCCCACCGTCTTGACAGACAGATATTTTGGTACACTGTTTTCTCCGGAACAGCTAGGGCATCCCAAACTGGAGCAGGGAAGGAAGTTCTTTCCTAAAACTGTGCAGTAATGAACAAACCTACCATTTCATTAGGGTCCGCAGTCCCAAGCATTGGAATGCAAGACCCTTCAAGCACTTGGGACGTCACAGACCTGTACATTATCAGAGAACACAGGTGCTTTGTCGCTCCTCCTCTAGACTGTCAGTTTCTTGTGGTCAGGGATTGTGTCTACCGATTCCACTGTACTGAACTCTCCCAAGTGCTTGATACAGTGCTTTGCACACAGTAAGTGCTCCCAAAATACCACCGATTGATTCCAAAACACAAAGCTTGTCGGCTTTGAAGGAAGATGAATCGGGGGTGGCTTCTTTTTCTTCCTGAAGATAATAATAGTAATTGTGGTATTTGTTAAGCGCTTACTATGTGCCAATCACTGTACTAAGGACTGGGGTAGAAACAAGATAATTTGATCTCACATGGAGCTCACAGTCCAAGTATGAGGGAGAACAGGTATTAGCTCCCCATTTTGCAGATGAGGAACCTGAGGCACAGAGATAAGTGGCTTGTCCAAGGTCACACAGCATGTAAGAGGGAGAGCCAGGATTGGAACCCAGGTCCTCTGACTCCCCAAACTCTGCTCTTTCCACTAGGCCACACTGCTTCTATTTAGGTGAGTTGGTGGCACAGAGTCGGAAGTGGAAGTTGCAGGAAATAAAGGTGGGGAGATTTGAGGAAGGCCTCCTTCTAGAGAAGATGTGGTTTTCAGATTGGTTTTGAAGATGGGGAGAGCTGTGATCTGTCAGATTTGGAGGTGAAGAGGGAGTCCCAGCCAATCTAAAAATCAGGACGGGAGCTAGAGATCGCCAGTAGGATGGGTGGGAAGGAGGCACAGTAAGAAGCATTTCTTCCGAGGAACAGTGTGAGCTGGGGGGTTGTGGGAGAAGAGAGGAGCTAAGTAGCAGGAAGAGGGGTGATCAGTGCTTTAAAAGCCGTGGTTAGATGCAAGAGGAACGGATAGCCACTGGAGGGTTTTGAGAAATGGGGAGATGTGTGCAGAATGACATTTTAGAAAAATGATCTAGGCACCAGAGTGAGGTATGGACTGGAGAGGGGACAGCCTGGAGAGAGGGAGCTCAACGAAGAGGCTGATGCAGCAGGCAAATCGGGACATGACAAGTTCAAACTGGGATATGTCGCAAAATTTCTCTCACTCATTCTCTTCCTCTGTCTATATAAAGCTATTTGTCTAGCTGTATAGAGATAGATATACAATTTAGCTGTTTTTAAAGCAACCGGAGGGTCTGTTTTATAGTTGTCTGTGTCCAAGTGAAGATCCACTGAAGACCCGTAAAAGCATGACATTTGTTCAATCCACTAAGGGTCCAATGCCCAAAGTTGAGAGCCCTGATAAATGAGATCCTCTATCACGGTCTTGAGAGACTAGCAATCTCTTTTGAACAGCTAAGGTACGAAAGGATATTTGGGTGAGTGTTTTCAAACTGTCCACTGCATTTGTGTCATAACACCTTCCCTCCGAAAGTCTCTTTTTTATTCCAAATCTTAGTATTTACACATGAATCCACAATGTGATCCATGACCCCCTTTTTACAAACATTACACATATACATGTTAACTTGCTGTCTGCTCTGCTTACTCAAAAACCCAAGGCTTCTTACAAGTCCAGAGTAGAGCAGAGGTCCAGTTACTACTAAATTTTGGATGTTGCTGAGTTATGTTGCTACTGGTTGGGCCCAAACTAATCGTCTGTGAGGAGATATTTTTTTCCTTTCCTCTTTCTCTTTTCCTTTTGTTGGCCCTCCTTGAAAGCAGTACTAGAAAAAGAGGAATCAAGCCCAGCTCTCTGAAACACAGAGACGCAAGCTGTTTGCCCTGGACATCTCAGCTGCCTTTGGCTGAACTCCAGCCCCAGCCCTGGACCCACTGACCACTCTCCTGGGTGGAAGTTGGGAAGAGGATGCCGGGGGGCCGAGGAGACAGCCCGCGGTGTATCTATTTGCCGGACTGCTGGAGGACCAGATAGACTTGGTGTTTTGTTATTTTCAGTATTTTTTTAAATTAAATTTTTGGGGAGCGAGAATAGAACCTGTGAAACCATTTTTTTTTTCCCCAGCAGAGCCAAGAAAACTCACAGTACCACATCTGTGAGAGGAAACAACGCTTTCAAGCATTCCTCCCCACAGCCCTGTGGTTGAGCTGGGAAATGGCACCGTCGTGTAAGGAATGGCCAGGTGGCTCTGGGTCCCAGACGCCTTAGCCTTCCTTCCAGGTGCTGCCGCTGACTACTTGGGATCTGGAATACGAGCCCTCTGCCCCTCCCCGGGCTGCCTTTACACTGTCCAGCCGGACACTGATTGGCAGGGCTCCTCAACTGCGGTGAGAGGCTGCCAAACACCTGAGGGAAAAGGAGCTAAATGATGTTTTCACCATTACCCAGGGGGAACCTCAAACTCTGAATTATTCAGTGACTGATCACTCCTGGAGAGTCACAGACCGCTTTCTCTTCCTCTTTTTACTCCTTCTCCTCCTCCTTTTCCTTTTCCTCCTCCTCCTCTCTTCAAGTGTTTCCTGCTTTCTAGCCTCCACTGGAAGGGGACGTCAAGCTAAGGAGATTTGGGTGAAAATCCACTCATCCTTTGAGATGATTCTGTGGAGGGAAGATCAGAGTAGGAGTAATGACTGGAATGAGGGCTACGCCTCCCTGCTGGGTCTCTCCTCTTTTGCCCCAATTTCAACCATCGGTCCCAGGGCTCGCTTCCAGGTTACGTTCTCTCCTTGTGACCATGCCTGCTCTCGCCCTCTGAATCTCAACTGGCAGGATTTCCCATGGTGTTGGGCGGACCTCCTCCCCCAAGGCCCGCAGCCTCCAGTTCTCCAAAGTGGGAGACCTCCGAGGCCTGGGAGATCAGGGGAGAGGGAGACTGGACCCGCGAGTGGGGCCGGATGGAAAGGGAGGATAGGGAAGTGGGATGGAGGGCTGTAGAGTGAAAGGGCGTGTGGCTAAGGAACAGGGCCTGGGGCGTCCATGGTGGGGAGGCGGCACAGACCTGGAATGTGGTCACCCTGAGGGGTAAAACAGGGGGGGCATTCCAACGACGAGGGACAGTTGGCAGAGCCAGCCCGGGTCCCTGAAAGTCTCCCATGTTGTTTCTGGAAGGAAGGACAGGCTGATGAGTTGGCAGGATAAAAATGACCTTCGTCTCTTTGTGTCAGACTCAAATTCCCGAAATGGAGCATTAGGGTGGTTCTTGGATAGTTCTTAATCTGAGCTGGGGGGATGGGTTGAGCCTCAACCCCTTCCTCAATGGCAGAGTGCAGGAAGAGCAAACGCAGGGATGTTGGTTTGGCATCAGAAGTGGAGCTGGTGGGCGTCAAAACGGGACCTCTTCCTTGTGGTTCCCACTTCTGTGGAACACCGAATCTCCTCTAGAATCTCTATTATTATTATTATTAATAATCTGCTCCCCTGGATTCACCATCATCTCTTGCCATCCTGCAGCATCGCAAGGTCCCTTGTCCCGCCTGCTGTCTCCTCTGGCCACTATCCACTCCAGCTGAGCGCTTTTCTTCTCGGGCTTCTTGCCATTCACTAGTCCGCCATTGGAAGAAGGCAGATACCCTTCAAGAGGAAAGAAAAGCTTTGAGTCAGTACGAGGCAGGCTTACAAATTATTTTCAAAAATCATTAGCTGGCAACAATTCAAACCCTAACCTGCTCCCACCGAAAAAATCTGCTAGGCCCCATCCACAAAGCCCATGGTTCCCTGCACCCTTCTTATCTGTCAGCTCAGCTCGGCCTTCTGCTTTGTTGTCACAGGATAAAAGAAAAGAAGAACATCAACTCGTGGCCGGTAAGTGAAAATGAAATAAAAGAAGGACATTGGACTTCAATTTTTTTTAAGTTGCATTCTGATTTTGTTTAGAAATTTGGCCCGGATTTCTTCCGTGCCCTGATCTCATGGGCACTTGAAATTTCTGCCATTGTAGTTTTTTTTAGGGCAGGGTTGGACTGAGACATAGCCCTGTTGCCCCCTCCATTGTCTTCTCTTTCTCCCTTGCCAGAGATGGGGATAGTGGGATCTTCCAAGAGAAGCAGCATGGCTCAGTGGAAAGAGCCCGGGCTTTGGAGTCAGAGGTCATGGGTTCAAATCCTGGCTCTGCCAATTGTCAGCTGTGTGACTTTGGGCAAATCACTTAACTTCTCTGTGCCTCAGTTCCCTCATCTGTAAAATGGGGACGAAGACTGTGAGCCCCCCGTGGGACAACCTGATCACCTTGTAACCTCCCATCGCTTAGAACAGTGCTTTGCACATAGTAAGCGCTTAATAAATGCCATTATTACTATTATAATATAATTATAATATATTGTATTTATATATTATATATAGTAATTATAAATATTATAATATAATAATTATTATTATTACCATTATAATAAATGACATTATTACTATTATTATTCCAAAAGAAATGCGTGAACTGGACCAGAGAACCCTGTGGAGTGTTCCCCGAACTTCCTTTCATCCTAAAATATAGGTGGGATTTTTATTCCCACAGAGAGATCTTCGGACTCCAAATTTGGGCTCTGAAATGATCTTACTCTAACGCCTCACATCTGGACAGCAGCAATGATCCATCTTAAATAAGGAAATGGAGGAAGAAGAAGAGGGAGGGAAAGAAAGAAAGAATCGGGGGGACAGAATGGGGGAATGTGTGAATAAGAGAAAAGGGAGGGAGAAACGGAGAGGAAGAAAAAGAGGGAAAGTATGAGACAGAGGACAGAACGGGGAATGTGTGAGAATGATGGGAGAGGGAGAAGGGAAAGGGAAAGAATCAGAGAGGACAAAATGTTGGAGCATGAGAGGAGAGAGAAGGTGTGGATGAAGGAGAATGTGAAAGAGAGAGGGAGAGAGAATGAGGGAATGAGAATCAGGCCCACCGGGAGATGGGGTACAAGGAAATGCAGATTGTCTGAGGTGAGTGATCTTGGTGTTCACAGTGCCTCTATGTGATGATGATCCACTACAGAAGCTTGTTAGTCTTCTGAACGGTGGCTGCCCGTGACATTTACCATCTGCCCATGGGGGCACCTGGGAGAGGGGACTTAGTGGATAAGAACACGGGCTTGGGAGTCTGAAGGATCTGGGTTCTAATCCCTGCTCTGCCACCTTCATTCATTCATTCATTCAATCGTCTATATTGAGCGCTTACGGTGTGCAGAGCACTGTTTTAAGCGCTTGGAAAGTACAAGCGCTACCCAACAACAGGCTCACGGTCTAGAAGGGGGAGATAGACAACAGAACAAGCAGACAGGCCTCAATAGCAACAAAATGGAATTATAGATATGTACACATTGTTAGTAAAATAAATGGAATAATAAATATGTACAAATATGCACCAGTGCTGTGGGGTGGGGGAGGGGGTAGAGCAGAGGTAAAGTGTGGGGGCAATGGGGAATGGCGGGAGAGGCAGAGGAAAAGGGGGGCTCAGTCTGGGAAGGCCTCCTGGAGCCACATTCATTCATTCATTCAATCGGATTTATTGAGCGCTTACTGTGTGTAGAGCACTGGACTAAGCGCTTGGGAAGTACAAATGTTTGTTGTGCTTCTCTGTGCTCCAGTTCCCTCATCCGTAAAATGGGGCTTAAGACTGTGAGCCCTATGTGGGGCTGAGTCCAACCTGATTAGCTCGTATCTACCCCAGCACTTAGTACAGTGCCTGGCACAGAGTAAGCACTTAACAAATACCATAAAAAAGTGTTTGTGCACAGTGGGAAGGGAATGGGTGGGGATGAGGTGGCCTGTCTACTTTCTCGTTGCACTGTGGGTTATTGTCACAACCCCAGTACAACCTCCAGACTCATCTCCCACTCGTGGCAGGAGGCTCTGTCTTGGGCAAAAATGGTTGTAGGGCTGTGGGTGGGTCCCAACTAGAGGGCAGTTTTGGTGGCCAAATGCCCCTGTGATCTGAATGTTGCCAAGACTAGAATGATTAATAATAATAATAATAATGACATTTATTAAGGGCTTACTATGTGCCAAGCACTGTTTTAAGCTCTGGGGAGGTTACAAGGTGATCAGGTTGTCCCGTGTGGGGCTCACAATCTTAATCCCCATTTTACAGATGAGGTAACTGAGGCCCAGAGAAGTGAAGTAACTTGCCCAAAGTCATTCATTCATTCATTCATTCATTCAATCGTATTTATTGAGTGCTTCTTGTGTGCAGAGCACTGTACTAAGCGCTTGGGAAGTCCAAGTTGGCAACATCTAGAGACAGTCCCTACCCAACAGCGGGCTCACAGTCTAGAAGGGAGAGACAGACAACAAAACAAAACATATTAACAAAATAAAATAGAGTAATAAATAAGTACAAACATATATACATATATACAGGTGATATACATATATACAGGTACAGTCACACAGCTGACAAGTGGCGGACCCGGGATTTGAACCCATGACCTCTGACTCCAAAGCCCGGGCTCTTTCCACTGAGCCACGCTGCTTCCCTCACCCCCATTTCAGCCCCCCACCCGTGTTTGACAACCATGCAGGTTGCCCCACGAGAGTTGCTTCCATGCAGGCTGCAGAAAGGAAAGCTGGGTGGCCTACTGGAAAGTACATGACCCAAGGAGTCAGAGGATCTGGGTTCTAATCCTGACTCTGCCGCTTGTCTGCTCTGTGACCTTGGGCAGGTCACTTCATTTCTCTGGGCCCCTGCCTCCTCATCTTTAAAATGGGGATTAAATCCTCCCCCTCACTGTGAGCCCCATGTGGGACAACCTGATCATTTTATACGTACCCCAGCACTTAGTACAGTGCCTGGCACAGAGTAAGTGCTTAGCAAGTACCATATAAAAACAAAAAAAAAGAGAAAAGTTTGCTAGGTTTGGGTCTCCAAAAGGCAAAGGCAGTTTGAACTGTCATGGCATTTTTCATCAGAGAACCTGCCAGGCCTCAGCTAATTTAGACTGTAGGTCCAAAGCCCGGAATTGAGCCTAATTCTAGGTTCTGCATCAATTGCATGAAGTGTTCAGAGTATGGGGCTAGTAAATGTTGAATAATAATAATTAAAACTGGAGTTCATTCATATTAAGCCTCCAACCCTTCAATGTACCATATTTTGCTACCTCACCCTAATTTACAAGGCCACCGGCCTGTCTGTGGTTACATATATCACTTTTTTATGGTATTTGTTAAATGCTTATTATGTGCTAGACACTGTATTAAGTCCTGGGGCAGATGGGTTGGACACAGTCCCTGTCCCGCATAGGGTTCCCAGTCTTAATCCCCATTTTATGGATGAGGTAACTGAGGCGTAGAGAAGTGTTGTGACTTGCCCAAGGTCACACAGCAGATAAGTGGCAGAGCTGGGATCAGAACCAAGGTCCTTCTGACTCCCAAGCTCATACTCTCCCCACTAGGCCATGCTGCTTCTCTTTCTCTCTCTCTCGCTCACTCGCTCCTGCAGTCCAGTGAATGTGTTGTGTTTCTGTCTTTTCCTCCTCTTCTCTTCTCCCTTCTCATCCACTTCTTCCTCCTCCTCCTCCTCCTCCTCCTCCTCCTCCTCCTCTCCCCCCAAGGCTTCCTCCTCCCACCTTTAGGCCTTCCTCTTCCCATGCCAGCCCGTACCCAGGAAAAGTCTCTCTGTTTGCACTGGCCATGCCATCTTCCTTCACCTCCTCTGACCCCTCTCCCTCCAGGAAGCCCACTGTGCCTGAAGTGGGGATGGACTTCAGGCTCAGCATTCCCAGCTCCATACCCAGGTCTGTGCCCTGCTTATCCCACCCAACCTCCTACAGAGGGAACTGAGGAGAGGAGAGAGGAAGGAAGAAAGGAAGGAATCCAAATGGCCAACTTCCATAACATTTAGATTGGAGGTTGAAGATACAGTTAATGTGGTGAGTGTAGAGATGTGCGTGTACATGTGTGATATTGCAGCATGTAGACGCAGTCTGGGCTTGTGGAAAGAGCGTAGGACTGAGAGGATCCAAGTTCTAATCCGGCCCCACCGCTTACCTGCTGTATGACCTCGGGCAAGTCATTCATCTGCTCTGTGCCTCAGTTTCCTCATCTGTTAAAATGGAGAGGAAAGGCCTGGCCTCCCCCCTCCCCTAGACTAAGCCAAATGAGGGACAGGAACTGTGTCTGATGTGCTTGCATTGTATCTACTCCAGCCCTAAAGACTAGTATGGCCTTAACAAATACCACAGTTATTATTATCATGATTATTATTGCTATTATCATTATGATTATATTGGCTCTGAGAGAACCAGAAAGTTCTCTTCAGGATCCTAATTTCCTGTCCCCAGTGTATGGCATCACAGCTACGCTCCCACCTTCTAAGAGAAACAAATTTCTCCCTACATCTGGACTGGATTTAGGGCTGAAAATAATTCCCCCAGAACTCTCCTTCCCCTGTGAGCTCTCGTTCTTACCCACTCCCCTCAGGCCTAGTCCCGTCTTTGGTTTTCACAGTGCTTCAGTGTAATAGTAATAATAATAATAATAATGGTACTTGTTAATCGCTTACTATATGTCAAGCACTGTTCTAAGGGCTGGGGTAGATACAAGCTAATCGGATTGGGCACAGTCTCTGTCCCACACGGGGCTCACAGTTTTAATCTCCATTTTACAGATGAGGTAACAGGCCCAGAGAAGTGAAGTGACTTGTCCGAGGTCACACGGCAGACAAGAGGCAGAGGCAGGATTAGAATCCAGGTCCTTCTGATTCCCAGACCTGTGCTCTATCCACTAAGCCCCTTCTAGACTGTGAGCTCATTGTTGGGTAGGGACTGTATATGTTGCCAACTTGGACTTCCCAAGCACTTAGTACAGTGCTCTGCACACAGTAAGCGCTCAGTAAATGCAGCTGAATGAGTGAAACTAAGCCATGCCTCTTCATTGCACTCTGTGTCCCCCGTTGATTGACTGGCAAAATGCCCCCAGACTAACTGCTTTGGCCCCCTCTCCTCCTTCAGAGGCTAAGCTCTGGCCAGCGAGGACTGTGCCTTTTCAGCCTGCGCCCTCAGGGCTGGGGCTAAGGGAAAAGCCGCTTCCCTTTCAGCCACCCCAGGGCTTTCCGTGGATCCCCTTGACCAGATGGAAACTCGGGACTTCTGCTCTCCTGGACGGACCTCTGGGGTCCCAACGCACACGAGGTGGCTGTGCTGGAAGCAAGTCCCTCTTCTCCAGTTCTGGCCGGTAGCTCACCCTTCCTCTCTCAAGACTGATTCACCCACTGGGCCACCAGAGTGACCACCCGGCCTCAGGGCAGGCAGGCCACGCTCGGCCAGGGTGACTCGCAGCTCAGGTAACTCACCTTTTTTGGCTTCCGAAAGCGGGGGCGGATTTATTTGCCGGGGAAGATGGGCTGGATGACCGGGGTGGGGAGGGTGAGGGCCGCTGCCTTCGCGTACGTGGGTTTCCTCCTGGGCTCCGTGTGCTGGCCGTAGTGGGTGCCCCCTCGGTGAACAAACAGAGTGGTCATCTCTGGGGTTGACAGGCCGGGCTCTTGCTGGGAGGCCTCGGGGGAGGCGGGCAGGTCCAGCTTGCTGAGGGAGCTGGACTGTTTCGGGGGTGGAGGGCTGTAGTTCTGGAATCTCACCGTTTTCACCTGCTGCAAGAAAGAGAGAGAAGGAAGAGCGATGAGTTGGGCGCAGCGAGGGGAGGCGTGTTGAAGTTGTCTCTGGCTGCGTCTGAGCCTGGTGGTGGAGCCCTGCACAGCCTGGCTCTGTCCGGCCTTCTCGGGTCCCCTGGGCAATGGCCAGTCAACCCAGAGAGGAATCACGTCTTTCCCGGGTCTGGACAAATGCTCAGGGTCCCACTGTTTCACTCAGGGTCCCACTATTTGTGAAACCCATCGTGAAACACTGTTCCTCCATCTCATCTATCTCACTGCCAACCTCTGACCTATTTCCTGCTTCTGGTCCGAAACGCCCTCCTTCCTCATATCCGACAGAAAAATACTCTCCCCCACTTCAAAACCTTATTAAAGGCACATCTCCTCCAAGAGGCCTTCCCTCACTAAGCCCTCTTTTCCTCTTCTCCCACTCCCTCCCAGCCCCACAGCACTTATTTACATATCTGTAATTTATTTATTTCTATTAACGTCTGTGTCCCCCTCTAGGCAGTAAGCTCGTTGTGGGCAGGGAATACGTCTGATATATTGGTATAGTGTACTCTCCCCAGTGCTTAGGACAGTGTTCTGCACACATTAAGTGCTCAATAATAATAATAATGATGATGATGGTATTTGTTAAGCGCTTACTATATGCAAAGCACTGTTCTCAGTGCTGGGGGTGATCAGGTTGTCCCATGTGGGGGTCACAGTCTTTATCCCCGTTTTACAGATGAGGTAACAGAGGCACAGAGAAGTTAAGTGGCTTGCCTAAGGTCACATAGCTGAAAAGTGGCAGAGCTGGAATTCAACCCATAACCTTTGACTCTGACTGACTGAAAGTTTTTTGTCTCTCTCCCCCTGTAGATTGTAAGCTCCTTGATGGCCTGCTTCTGCTCCATTCTTCCCCCTGTTTAATCAGTGCTCTGCCCTTAGAAGGTGCTCAAAAGCTACCACTGATTAAGGGGGGGCAACTGGGGCCTGCTACCAGTCTGTCCCGGGGGAACGGGAATTGGCAAGCGCACAGGGACACACTTGCGCTTGTTCGGTAGCTTCTCAACCAGCTGAAGGCAATGGAGTATTTGCGGGATTTCCACGGAGCATGCAAGAGGTGAGTGTGGGAAAGTGCTCCCCTAGTCTGCTCCAATGGAGTCAGCTCCGGTTCAGTTAAGCCCGGTCAGAAGAAAAGCAGGAGTTGGGCTGAGTAGTTTTGGGCTGGACCCGGATATTAGTTCATTAATTCATCCATGCAATCGTATTTATTGAGCGCTTACTGTATGCAGAGCACTGTACAGAAGTACAATGCAACAATAAACAGTCACATTCTCTGCCCACAGCAAGTTGACAGTCTAGAGGGGGAGATGGACATTAATAGGACTGGGGGAATGAATGAAGGGAGCAAATCAGGGTGACACAGAAGGTAGAGGGAGAAGAGGAAAGGAGGGCTTAGTCCAGGAAGGCCTCTTGGAGGAGATGTGCCTTCAATAAAGCTTTGAAGCAGGAGAGAGTGATTATCTTAGTTGTGCCGAGCCCCCCAACACGGCCTCCTGGTTGCCCAGGTCACTTTGAATTGTGCTGCTATTGCTCCAGGGAGCTACTGTGGTCTTTATCCCACACTTGCAATGGCTCAAGCTGGATTCCACTGCCTTTTTCAGACCTTGAGCCGAGGAATGATGGTGTCGTCCCAATGGGCGTTGGCTGCCATTTTATTCTCGCTTTCTCCCACCCTACTCTTCCACGATCCAACTTTGGACCACCAAATGTGACCCCGAGCAGAGCTCGGACCCATCAGCCAGTCCGTTCCCCGCAGCCCGCCCAGACAGGTTGTTGCCACCCACCTCCCAGGGATGCATGGGAAATAAAATGAGAAAAATCGGAACAGTGGGTGAATAGTGGGTCCCGCCAAGGATTCATTCATTCAGTCGTATTTATTGAGCGCTTACTGGGTGCAGAGCACTGTACTAAGCGATTGGAAAGTAGAATTTGGCAACAAATGAAGTAGAACATCCAGCAACACTAGGGAACAGCGTGATCTAGGGGAAAGTTCATTAGGGGCTTGAAGTCAGAGGGCTAGGATTTTAATCCCAGCTCTGTCTCTGGCCCGCTGCATGATTTTGGGCAACTCTCTCTGGGCCTCCATTTCTTCATCCATGAAGTGGGGAGGCTCCCTCTCCCTTTTAGACCGAGCTTCATCTGGCACAGATTATCTCGTGGACCTGACCACCTCGTACCTACCCCAGCGCTTAGTACAGGGTTCGGCACCCAGTAAAGGCTTTCTAAATACCGCAGCGAAGGGATTCGCCAGGGGACAGTTTCTGCGGCACCTACCTTCTCGCTGCTGTTTCTGGAGTTGTCCGGTTTCACCAGGATGGAGGGCGGCGCCGAGGCAGGGGGCTTTGTGGGGGGCTCGCTCTTGACCGGAGACCCTCTGGCTTCCAGGATCAGCGAATTGGCAGCGGAGTGGGTCCGGCTCTCGGGGCCTCTGGCCAGGAGCCCGGCCACCAGCTCGCCGGGTAGTGCCAGCCTGGGGCCGGCCTCGGCCATCGAGAGGCAGGGGCCCGGCGAGGACGGGTGCGGCTGGTACGGCTGGCACTGCTGGGGCCTCACGAGCACCGTGGGCTGGCGTCGCAGGGAGCCGGACACTTGGCTCACAGACATGGAGGGCTGGGTGGATCTTGGCAGCGACTCGGCTGGGGGGAGAATCACAACTCATGTCAGGGACACCGCGGGACTTCCCATTCTCAAGAAGGACCTGGCTTCTAATTCCAGCTCTGCCACTTGTCTGCTGTTTGACCTTGGGAAGATCACTTAATGGCCTAGTGGTTAAAGCACAGGCCTGGAAATAATAATAATAATAATCATAATGACATTTATTAAGCACTTACTATGTGCAACGCACTGTTCTAAGTGCTGATTACAAGGTGATAAGGTTGTCCCATGGGGGGCTCACAGTCTTAATCCCCATTTTACAGATGAGGGAACTGAGGCCCAGAGATGTTAAGTGACCTGCCCAAAGTCACACAGCTGACAAGTGGCGGATCTGGGATTTGAACCTGTGACCTCTGACTCCAAAGCCCGTGCTCTTTCCACTGAGGCACACTGCTTCTCTAGCAGCCAGAAGCACCTGGGTTCTAATCCCGGTTTCACCAGAAGCACCTGGGTTCTAATCCCAGTTTCACCATTTGTCTGCTGTGTGACCTTGGGCAAGTCACTTCACCTCTCTGAGCCTCAGTTACCTCACCTTTCAAATGAGGATTAAGACCGTGAGCCCCTGTGTGGGACGGGGACTGTGCCCAACTTGATTACCTTGTATCTACTTCAGCGCTTAGAACGGTTCCCATGCATAGAAAGCACTCAACAAACACCATTAAAAAAAAATAAAAACTGAACTTCTCTGTGCCTGTTACCTCATCTGTCAAATGGGGATTAATACTGTGAGCCCTGCGTGGAACAACCTGATTACCTTGTATCTACCCCAATGCTTAGAACAGTGCTTGGCACATAGGAAGTGCTTAACAAATACCATTATTATTATTATTATTATCTACTTCAGTACTTAGAACAGTGCTTGGCACATAGTAACTGCTTAACAAACTAAAAAAAAACACTAAAAAAAAAATAAAAACTGAACTTCTCTGTGCCTCAGCTACCTCATCTGTCAAATGGGGATTAATACTGTAAGCCCCACGTGGGACAACCTGATTACCTTGTATCTACCCCAACGCTTAGAACAGTGCTTGGCACATAGGAAGTGCTTAACAAATACCATTATTATTATTATCTACTTCAGTACTTAGAACAGTGCTTGGCACATAGTAACTGCTTAACAAACACTAAAAAAACACTAAAAAAAAGCATTTTAAAAAAAGAAAAACCTCATCCTGGTGCGGGAACAACTTTCTCAGAGGCTCAGCAGGTGCACTTAGCGTTGGCAGAAGCTCTTCCCCGCTTTTTTCTGCCGGACCCTTTCCAAATCCCCAGGCCTAGAGACCAGTAGCAGAGGAAACTGAAAATCATTTCTCAAAGTTCTTCTGCATTCCCCCCCACCCATCCCACTTTCACCTCCAGCAATACTAATAATGGCATTTATTAAGCACTTACTATGTGCAAAGCACTGTTCTATGTCCAGGATCATCCAAGCCTTCCCTGACCCTTCATGTTTGGAAGCAGGAGGATGTTGGGAAGTGGCTGGGACGTGGCAGGGATTCTCTCTGAAGGGCTGAGCCAGCACATCCCAATCCTAAACCAGTATCTGAATGGGAAACTGCTGTGTTGTCCCAAGCAGAACTTGGGCTTCCTTCCTCCTTCAGGCAGGAACCAAGTTTTCCAGGGCCAAAGAAGGGACAAAATCTTAGGATTGGGGCCTCCAGGCATGTAGCCATCACAGATAGGTCAGACTTTGCACCTGATCACCATCCAAGAGTAAGCACAATTGGCTCTATAATAATTATGGTATTTGTTAAGTATTTACTGTGTGCCAGGCCCTTCTTTAAATGCTGGGGTAGATAATAATAATAATGATAATAATGATGATGGTATTTGTTAAGCACTTGCTATGTGCCATGCACTATTCTAAGCGCTGAAGATACGAGGTTGGACACAGTTGCTGTCCCACTTGGGGCTCAGAGTCTTAATCCCCAATTTACAGATAAGGTAACTGAAGCACAGAGAAGTCAAGTGACTTACCCAAGGTCACAGAGCGGACAAATGGCAGAGTTCGGATTAGAACCCATGTCCTCTGACTCCCAAGCTCATGCTCTTTCCACTAGGCCAAACTGATTCTTTAATGGGGTGTCAGATGGCGATTGCCCCTGGGAATTGTTCTCCAGGGGGCTGAGTCCCCCAACTTCCTTGCCCTCTCCTCCCTCCCCTCCATCGTAGCGTTTAGACATAACTAGTCCATATCGCCCTGCTCTAGGGAGCCTCCTTCCCCTCCCCACAGCACCTGTATATATGTATATATGTTTGTATGTATTTATTGCTCCATTTATTTATTTTATTTGTGCATATTTATTCTATTTATTTTATTTTGTTAATACGTTTTGTTTTGTTGTCTGTCCCCCCCTTCTAGACTGTGAGCCCGCTGTTGGGTAGGGACCGTCTCTATATCTTGCCAACTTGTACTTCCCAAGCGCTTAGTACAGTGCTCTGCACACAATAAGTGCTCAATAAATACGATTGAATGAATGAATCAGAGATGGAGCCAAAATGGTGGCTCTACCTCTGGCCTCCAGACAGCAGCGGCAGGAAGAGGAGGAGGAGGACGGAGAGAAAGAGGCTGCTGACGGGTGGCGATTACAGTGGCTCCGCTTGGAGCTAAGCTCGAATAATAATAATGATGGCATTTATTAAGTGCTTACTATGTGCAAAGCACTGTTCTAAGCTCTGGGGAGGTTACAAGGTGATCAGGTTGTCCCACAGTGGGCTGACAGTCTTAATCCCCATTTTACAGATGAGGGAACTGTGGCCCAGAGAAGTGAAGTGACTTGCCCAAAGTCACGCAGCTGACAATTGGCGGAGCCGGTATTCGAACCCATGACCTCTGACTCCAAAGCCCGGGCTCAAAGAAATCGTCATCATCATCATCACTCGTATTTATTGAGCGCTTACTATGTGCAGAGCACTGTACTAAGAGCTTGGGAAGTACAAATTGGCAACATATAGAGACAGTCCCTACCCAACAGTGGGCTCACAGTCTAAAAGAAATCAGTCTAAAAGAAATCTGGGCGAGACTGGATATAAGACCACCCTAGTAATGATGGTATCAACAGCTCTGCTCCGTCGTACTTACTCTTCCTCATGCTGCTGCGCCCTCTCCTTAAGGACATCTGTGTTGGCGTTCTGGGCCCCGTCATGCTTCTCACCGGTGTCACCACAGCGGTGGGCACCAAGATGGACTTTGGGGCCCTGCTCTGCCTGGGGCCACCGTCCGAGATGCTGCCCTGGGATGAAGCTGACGAGGCAGATAATGTCCAGGTGGCATAGAGGGTGGGCGTTCTGGAATCGGAAAAGCTAGACGTCTTCCTAGTTTCGTCCATTTATGTTTTTCAAGACAGAAAAGAGGAGGTTAGGGAAATAAAACTGAGTCCATTGGGTCCACCCCCACTCCCCATAACTAAACTTTAAACTCTTCAGGGGGGTTTTCTACTTCATCCACTGTTTCCACACCCAGACCCATCCTGCCCATTCATAATGCTAATGATAATAATAATGATGGCATTTGTTAAGTGCTTAGTATGTGTGATGCACTGTTCTAAGCACCAGGAGGGATACAAAGTGATCAGGTTGTCCCACTTGGGGCTCCCAGTCTTAATCCCCATTTTACAGATGAAGTAACTGAAGCTCAGAGAAGTGAAGTGACTTGCCCAAGGACACCCAGCAGACATCTGGCGGAGCCCGGAATAGAACCCACGACCTCTGACTGCTCTTTCCACGGAGCCGTGCTGCTTCTCGTGCAGCCAAGATTTCAGGGCGGCCTAAGTCCATGTCCACGGAACAGCCTTATCACTGTCCACGGTGTGGCCTAGCCAGGATCCGCAGCAGGGACTAGCCAGTGTCCACAGTGTGGCCAAGTCAGCGTCCACAGTGCTTAGCTGGTGTCCACGGCATAGCCTAGCCACAACGTGGACTTATTTACTTTATTTTGTTAGTATGTTTGGTTTTGTTCTCTGTCTCCCCCTTCTAGACTGTGAGCCCACTGTTGGGTAGGGACTGTCTCTATATGTTGCCAACTTGTCTTAGTACAGTGCTCTGCACACAGTAAGCGCTCAATAAATACGATTGATTGATTGATTGATTGATTGTCCAAAGCACAACCTAACTAGGTCCCAAAGCAACGCCTAGCTGGGTAGTCTTTCCTGACACTCACCAGAAGGGTGTGAGAGTGGAAGGGACCGGCCAAGATGAGGAGCTGGGGATGCCCCTTTCGGGAAAATAATGTAGCTGTGGGAGAATTGCAATGACGTGGCTGGGAGCGAGTGAGGCCTCCCCTGTGTTCCCAGCCAGTACGCAATGCCCATTCACAACGCGCGTTCACACTGCCCACTCACAGCGCCCGCTCACTGTGCCCATTTGCTGTACTGGGCAGACACTGTTAGACCATTGCAGCTCAGCAATTCATTGGCAAGGAGAGAATTTGAAATCCTCTCCTCCGTCCAACTGTTCATTAGGGAATTGTCATCATTCAATCAATCGTTTTTATTGAGCGCTTACTGTGTGCAGAACACTGTGCTAAGCGCTGGAGAAGTACAAGTCGGCAACATATAGAGACAGGCCCCACCCAACAACGGGCGCAAAGTCATCGTCCCCGGGCCCATCCAGCAGCTGACTGGAATGGTCTCAGACTTCCCCGGGCCCTTCAGCTGCTGCCTGGCATCTCTGGAATTAATTAGTCAATCAATCGTATTTATTGAGCGCTTACTGTGTGCAGAGCACTGTACTAAGCGCTTGGGAAGTACAAGTTGGCAACGTATAGAGACGGTCCCTACCCAACAGTGGGCTCACAGTCTAGAATCTCCTCTGGTGCTCAAACAACAGCACTGGTGAAGCCAGGAGGACTGGGCTCTCTCCAAAGCAGCTCAGTCGAGATCTCTGCAAGAATGGGATGGGCCTTGGCAGATGCTTAGAGGTCTGGGGGACTGCACGACTACTCCTCAGAGCCTCCTTCCTGCTCTTGGGAGAGGGACAGAGGGAGAAGCCCAGCCCGGACTGGCTCCAGGCTCACCGTCGAACGGTCACGTGATCTCACTTCGGTCTCCCGGCCCTCTTATGTGGGAATGGTTATTTGTTGATTGTCAGTGGTTTGTAATAACCCAGATATCATCCCTAATGATCAGGGATCTCAGTCCTGCATGCTGAGCCTCCTGGAAGGAGAAATCTGAGTCTTTCCCCGGTTCCCCCCCTTTGCTGGGGTTCTGCTGCTCTCTGAGACAGGAGCAAACATTTCTTTCTACGTGTAACCTCCCCAGCACTTAGAACAGTGCTTTGCACATAGTAAGCGCTTAATAAATGCCATTATTATTATTATCTTCTTCTTGAGAAGAGCCACAGGCTCTCACCTACCCCTGCCCAAGACTCCAACAATCCTGTGTCCCCTGACACGCTGGACTGTTCAATCCCCCACCTGCCAGGGAATCAAGGAGGCAGGCTCCTTTCTGTGCCGGGCCTGCTGTAATAATTATAATAAAAATATTTGTCAAGTGCTTACCACGTGACAAGCGCTGTTCTAAACACTGAGGAAGATACAAGCTAATCAGGTTGGACACAGTCCCTGCCCAACACGGGACTCCCAGTCTTAATCCCCATTGTACAGATGAGGCAACTGAGGCCCAGAGAAGTTAAGTAGCATTCTAGTAATCCGTGGAGGGATTTGGATTGGAAAGTGAAGGGAAGGGCACCAAACTGTCTAACCAACTCTGTTGTATTGCAGTCTCCCAAATGCTTAGTATGGTTTTTTGCTAACAGTAAGAGCTCAATCACTGTTGATTGATAGATTGAAGGAGAATTAGCCCCAGGACGAGGAACGGAGCGCCTTGGGCCGGACCGACCAGCCCTCCCTTGGCCAAACGTTGATGTGGCTCTTAGGTGTGGTCTCATCGCCTAAGCTCAGGGCCAGGCAGGATGCCAAGGGAAATCCGAGTCCCCAGCCCAGCTCTGACACCGGTTCCCATCCGTGTCCTTCGGCGAGTCACTTCGTTTTCCTAATGCTCAGCACTTAGCTAGCACTTTTTCGGTTTTGCCATCCAAGCACTTGGCCAAACTGTATTAAATAAGCCCCTGTACAAGAAGGTTTTTATCCTCCTCTTTTTCCAGGTGCCAAGGACAAGGAGATGTCACCTGCTCAAGGGTACAGGAGGGAAGGGTGTCCGGCCTACGATTCCAACCCGGGTCCCCCCAGTGGCCCTCACAGAAGCCCCTTCCAGGGGAGAGTCGGGAGGGAGTCAGCCAGACCCAGGCTGGTGTAGTTTCAAATGCCACTGATTCCAAAACGGTCTTGGGGCAGTCAAATTGGTCACCCCTGTGGATCTGGGGGCTGCTAAACCCACCGGTAATAATAATAATAATTATTATTATTATAATGTTGGTATTTGTTAAGTGCTTACTATGTTCCAAGCATTCATTCGTTCATTCAATCATATTTATTGAGCGCTTACTGTGTGCAGAGCACTGTACTAAGCGCTTGGGAAGTACAAGTTGGCAACATATAGAGACGGTCCCTAACCAACAGCAGGCTAAGCGCTGGGGAGGTTACAAGGTGATCAGGCTGTCCCACATGGGGCTCACAGTCTTAATCCCCATTTTACAGATGAGGTAACTGAGGCCCAGAGAAGTTAAGTGACTTGCCCAAAGTCACTGAATCCCAAAGTACTGAATCCTTCACCTGTCCCAGCGGCTTAGGGATCCGGCCTCAGTCCACTCTGTTATATTTCATTCTCCCAAGCGCTTAGCACAGTTCTCTGCCCACTCTAATCAATCAATCAATCAATCGTATTTATTGAGCACTCTAAGTGCTCAGTAAATACCATTGATTGATTGAGAGCCAGTGAGAACCCAGGAGATCTTGTCCTGCGATACCTTGGATCTTAAAGGTCCAGAGACCCCCAGCGAGTCCGGCCGCGTGAGGAAGGAGATCAGAGAAGGAGGGAGATGGGAGAGGAAGAGAGATGACAATGTATAACTGAACCTGACCTAGCCTTGACCCAGTCCGGGTTCTCGATGCTTCATCGGCTTAACGGCTTTGTCGTCGAGAGTTCGAGGGCACTGCCGGGGGTGCTTCTGCGTAATGTGTTGTTCAGGGTGGAGTCTGCCCTTTCTCTCTGAGAGCCAGAGATTGCATCAGGGACCGAAGCTGGGACGGCTTAGTTTGGGCAGCGGCTTTATCGCAGCTGGAGAACAGCAGGCTCAGCTATAACCCAGAGAGCAGCCGGGGATAGGTGCCCAGATCACCTTGGCCACGCTCACGTGCACTGCGACCGTGGCAGACCCTTCCACAGACCAGATAACAATAATTATGGCATTTGTTAAGCACTTACTATGTGCCAGGCACTGTTCTAAGCACTGGGGTAGATACAAGATAATCAGTTTGGACACAGTCCCCGTCCCACATAGGGCTCACAGTCTTAAACCCTATTTTACAGATGAGGGAACTGAGGCACAGAGAAGTTAAGTGATTTGCCTTAGCAGACAAGTGGCGGAGTCAGGATTCGAACCCATGACGTGCCAGGCCCGTGCTCTACCCACTAGGGCATTGATGGGCAACTTTCTTGCTGACTAGAATCCAGCCTGCTCCCGGCAACCAGCGGACGTCGACCTCTTGGAGAGGTCAAAAACGTCTCACCCAGTGTTGGTTCGAAGGTGACATCTCTGATGGTGCGATTGTGAGTGTCGCACTGCTGCTGCTAGTGTGATTGTGAGTGACACACAGCTGCTGCCGATGGCAAGATCCATCCGTGACATACCGAGAATCTCTTGAACACTTAACTCGTGGAAATATAATAGGGCTTAGAGAAGCAGCGTGGCTCACTGGAAAGAGCCCGGGCTTTGGAGTCAGAGGTCATGGGTTCAAATCACAGCTCTGCCAATTGTCAGCTGTGTGACTCTGGGCAAGTCACTTAACTTCTCTGTGCCTCAGTTCCCTCATCTGGAAAATGGGGATTAAGACTGTAAGCCCCCCGTGGGACAACCTGGTCACCTTGTAACCTCCCCAGTGCTTAGAACAGTGCTTTGCACATAGTAAGCACTTAATAAATGCCATTATTATTATTATTATTATCATAGGGTCCCTTTTCTGTCCCTTTACATTGTTCAGACACTAATGGTTAAGAGGGCCTAGGCATGTTCCATTGTTGGCAGGAATTGCTCTGGAGTTGTTTCGGAAATAGTGGTGGTGGCTTGCCCTGAACCAATCACACTCTCTCGCCCAGGCCCGATGGCTCATCAGTCAATCAATCAATCAATTAGTCATATTTATTGAGTGATTACTGCGTGCAGAGCATTGTACTAAGCTCTTGGGAGAGTACAATATGGAGAAGCAGCGTGGTTCAGTGGAAAGAGCCCGGGCTTTGGAGTCAGAGTTCATGGGTTCAAATTCCGGCTCTGCCAATTGTCAGCTGTATGACTTTGGGCAAGTCACTTAACTTCTCTGGGCCTCAGTTACCTCATCTGTAAAATGGGGATTAAGACTGTGAGCCCCCCATGGGACAACCTGATCACCTTGTAACCTCCCCAGTGCTTAGAACAGTGCTTTGCACATAGTGAGTGCTTAATAAATGCCATTATTATTATTATTACTATAGGGCCCCTTTTCTGTCCCTTTACATTGTTCAGACACTAATGGTTAAGAGGGCCTAGGCATGTTCCATTGTTGGCAGGAATTGCCCTGGAGTTGTTTCGGAAATAGTGGTGGTGGCTTGCCCTGAACCAATCACACTCTCTCGCCCAGGCCCGATGGCTCATCAGTCAATCAATCAATCAATTAGTCATATTTATTGAGTGATTACTGTGTGCAGAGCATTGTACTAAGCTCTTCGGAGAGTACAATATGGAGAAGCAGCGTGGCTCAGTGGAAAGAGCCCGGGCTTTGGAGTCAGAGTTCATGGGTTCAAATTCTGGCTCTGCCAATTGTCAGCTGTGTGACTTTGGGCAAGTCACTTAACTTCCCTGTGCCTCAGTTCCCTCATCTGGAAAATGGGGATTAAGACTGTGAGCCCCCCATGGGACAACCTGATCACCTTGTAACCTCCCCAGTGCTTAGAACAGTGCTTTGCACATAGTAAGCGCTTAATAAATGCCATTATTATTATTATTATTATTATAGGGCCCCTTTTCTGTCCCTTTACATTGTTCAGACACTAATGGTTAAGAGGGCCTAGGCATGTTCCATTGTTGGCAGGAATTGCCCTGGAGTTGTTTTGGAAATAGTGGTCATGGCTTGTCCTGAGCCAGTCACACTCTCTCGCCCAGGCCCGATGGCTCATTAGTCAATCAATAAATCAATTAGTCATATTTATTGAGTGATTACTGTGTGCAGAGCATTGTACTAAGCACTTGGGAGAGTACAATATAACAATAGAGCAGAAACATTCTCTGCCCACACAGAGTCTAAATGGGGAGACAGACGCAGCGTGGCTCAGTGGAAAGAGCCCGGGCTTTGGAGCCAGAGGTCAGGGGTTCAAATCCTGGCTCCACCAATTGTCAGCTGTGTGACTTTGGGCCTCAGTTACCTCATCCGTAAAATGGGGATTAAGATTGTGAGCCCCCGGTGGGACAACCTGATCACCATGTAACCTCCCCAGAGCTTAGAACAGTGCCTTACACATAGTAAGCACTTAATAAATGCCATTATTATTATCCAGCGCTTAGAACAGTGCTTTGCACATAGTAAGCGCTTAATAAATGCCATTATTATTATTATTATTATTATTATTATTATTATAAATAAATTATGGATGTAAACATAAGTGGTGAGGGGAGGATATCCCCATCTGGGGTGTCAGCTGACGCCATAGACAGTGGGGTTCCTCCTGAGGGCTTGATGTGGGCTCCCAGTGGAGAAGTCCAGTGACCTCCTGGGTGCCCTCCAGCACCAGTGGGTTGAGGCGTTTCCGGAAGAGGAGGTTGTGGAGTGGGCTCCCCCTGCACCGGTGGCTACCCTGAGCAAAGAGCTGGGAGCTGGGTTAGTAAATGTAGACAGTGGCAGCACCTTTCAGGGCAGGTCGCATAGCATAGGGGGTGAGAAGCAGCGTGGCCTAGTGAGAGACAACACGGGCCTGGGGTTCTAATCCCACTTGTCTGCTGTGTGACCTCGGGTGAGTCACTTCACCTCTCTGGGCTTCAGGTACCTCACCTGGAAAATGGGGACTAAGGCTGTGAGCCCCATGTGGGACAGGGATGTGTCCAACCTGATTACTTTGCATCTACTCCAGCACTCAGAACAGTGTTGGGCATATAATAAGCGCTTAACAAATACCATTATTATTATATTATTAGGTATAGCTAGCCTGGGCTGCCCCCTTGTCCCTGGACATTGAGAGGTAAAGACCACCCCTTGTTTCCGCCATTAATGGGAGAGGTGGCCAAGACCCCCATGCCTCCATCAGTACGTTTCAACTCCCAGAAGACGAAGGGCCACCACCACATCCTCTCTCCCCTTTCCCCGGTCATGGAAATTCCTCCGGAAGCAAACGAACCTGAAAAGAGGGACGACGTAGTTTTGAGGGAAGATCCCGATTCTCCCAGTGACCAAGGACACACCCTTGAGCCAGCCCTCATGGTACTTTCCTAGAACACGGATCCCTTCTCCTTTCTGCAGATCCAGCTCATCCGGGCCATGGGCCGAGAAGGAGTGCAGGGCCACGTACCTGGGGACACACAGGATCCATCCTTTGCTGGGATTTATCCAGCGCTTACTCTGTGCAAAGCACTGGACTAAGCACTTGGGAGGATATAATACAGTTAGTAGTCCCTTCCCTCAAGGAGTTTACAATCTAGGGGGGCGGGGGGTAGGGGAGATGGACACCAAAGTAAATCACAAGTAGGGGGAAACAACAGAATCTAAAAGATATGGACATAAGACCAGGAAGATGGGGAGTGGTAGATGATTGCTTAGCGGGCTGAATGCATGGGTGCTGCAATAGAGTGGGAAATAGAGTGGGGAGATAAAAGATTAGCAGGGATCTAAAAGATTAGCCGGGAACTTGTGTTATAAGCCACAATATTGACTTTTGTGTAGGGGAGCTGGGGAGCAATGAACAGGTGCTAGGTTGGTCCCGCAAGAACCTATATTTTTCAGAAGCTGGGAGCAACCATCACTGGAGGTGGAGTCCGCCAAATCAAGATTTTTCAGGATTCCAGGAGGCCCCAAACTGGGCATTGTGAACAGCTGACGGGGTGAGTGGGGCAAGACAGCTCTTTACAACCCACCTCTGACGGTTCCTAAGCGTCCGCTGTGGGTTTTTGCCTCCTACCCGTTCCAGGAGGTAAGGGAGTTTGATCTCCACGATTTCCTCCCCACTACAGCCCCGCCGATCCGGGTCTCCAAGGGAGACTGACCTAAATCCTGCCCTGAAAATCCCTAAGAAAAGGTGGAGGTGATGATCTGCCCTGGATGGCTCTGTTCAGCATGGGGGTAGGGGATGGTTGAGATGACCTTAGCAGTTCTCTTTGGGGAGGGCCTCCTGAGACACTTGGCCTCCGCGACCTACTCACATGTTAGCCGATATGTGTTGCTGGGAATAGGGGAGGGTGACAATTGCTGAAGAGGGTCCCAGGGGTCCGGAGGTGGAGTAGTATGTAGTGCCGACCTGTCAGAGAACAACAGGGGAGAACAGGGTGAGGGCTGGTCTGGGACCCCCCCATGGACCCAGCTGGAGGGCCACCCCAGGGACACTCTGGTGTGGGAGTGGAATGGTCAGCGGGGAATCTAGGGTGGGCTGCGAGGGGAGTCCGGTTCATTGTTTCCCACTGAGATAGGGCCTCGACAGGTTCCCGGTAGCTGCTGTCGATCAATCCGTAGATGGTATTTATTGAGCGCTTACTACAATAATAATAATAATAATAATAATGGCATTTATTGAGTGCTTAGTATGTGCCAAGCACTCTTCTAAGCACTGGGGAGGTTACAAAGTGATCGGGTTGTCCCACAGGGGGATCACAGTCTTAATCCCTATTTTACAGATGAGGCACCTGAGGCCCAGAGAAGTGAAGTGACTCACCCAAAGTCACACAGCTGATAAGTGGGGAGCTTGGATTTGAACCCATGACCTCGGACTCCAAAGCCCCTGCTTTTTCCACTGAGCCACGCTATTATGTGCAGAGCACTGTTCTAAGCGCTTGGGAGAGTACGATACAAGAGAATTAGCAGACATGTTCCCTGTCCATAATGGCCTGTCCACACAATAAATGAGAACTGTGGTACTTGTTAAGCGCTATGTGCTGAGCACTGTATTCAGGACTCAGGAAGATATGATGCAGTTGGATTGGATACAGTTCCTTTCCCACGTGGGCCTCATCGTCTAAGGGGGGGGAGAAAACAGGTACTGAATCAATGTTTTGCAAATGAGGAAACTGAGACCCAGAGAAGTTCATTCATTCATTCAATCGTATTTATTGAGAGCTTACTGTGTGTAGAGCACTGTACTAAGCGCATGAAGTTAAGGGCCCAAGGTCACCCAGTAGAGAGGGAGTGGGGCTGGCATTAGAACCCAGGTCTCCACTAGGCAATGCTGTTTGACTCTGTTTCCCCTTGCTCTTTGCTCCCAGCCCCCAGCTCTCCACCAAAACTGGGATTAAAGGAAACCTGGCTGATGATCCCAATGGAGAAGAGAAGGACTGAAATAGTCAAGTGGGAAACAATTTTCTCTTCTCCCCATGGATACACCTGGCTGGGATACACCTTATGAAAGAGCTCACAATTAGCCTGTTTCTGATCGGCACTAACGAAACAAGGCTCCTCAGCCAGGTAAGGTCAGGGGGATTCACTGGACACCCTCTGCTGTGATCCATAGTTAGGCAGAAAGGTGGTGGGGCGGGATGAAATTCTCATTCACGTCTCCTGATTGACTGGGGAGTCCACCTCATTGACAGCAGCTGCCTGGGGGGGTCGGCTCCCCTTTCTACTCTGGGGCCTGTCCTGATGGTCACCCCCAGGGAGGAAAGAGGAGAGGGAGGGGAGAAGAGCCTGCAACCCTGCGGAATAAGTGCTCGATAAATCCCAGCAAAGGGTGGCAGCTCTGGCCCCCTGCGATCCCTGGAGTTGGCTCAGCTCCTAAGAAGATCGAGCAGGATGAAGCCCTGACGACGTTGGCTTGGTCTGTCCCCGTGAGGGTCGGGGGGAATGGATGGGGAGGACCCCCAAGTCCTGCGGTGCCCATCAGCGTGGCTCAGTGGAAAGAGCATGGGCTGGGGAGCTCATGGGTTCTAATCCCAGCTCCACCACTTGTCAGCTGTGTGACCTTGGGCAAGTCACTTAACTTCTCTAGGCCTCAGTTCCCTCATCTGTAAAATGGGGATTAAGACTGTGAGCTCCCCGTGGGACATCCTGATCACCTTGTAACCTCCCCAGCACTTAGAACAGTGCTTTGATGGAGGTAGCCAGGTTGAGCGTTTAGGGTGCTGAGGGGATTTTCTGGCCCCAACAATGGCCATTTCACTCATCTGGCAAGCCCTGCTGGTCAAGCATGAAAGGTGTCCCAGGGTTTTCATCTCAGGGCCATTAAAGCAGCTCCCTCAACGCGACAGGAAAACAGAAGGCGTCAGGCTTCAGGGGAAGCTGCCCCAGCTCTGCCGTGTGGAGGCGGGTGAGAGGAGTGCCTGGCGCATTCTGGGGCCAGGCCAAGGAATGGCCTCATTAAATGGGTGACTAATCTCATGTTTGCAGAGATTATTGGAAAACTGATTAAACAGGATGAACCTCATTTAGCACCTATGACTTTCAGAGGGTGTGTTTGAGCCTCGAATCCTCCCGATCCAGAATCTAAGCTCATTTCCTTCAGACCAGGGAACTGTGGAAGGGCAGAGAATGCACATCCGTCCCTCAGGTGTCCGTTCTCTTCATGCTCAGCCTCTCGGCCATCTGGCTAGGCCTCGGGAGGAGATACTTGGGACCCGAAACAGCCTGAAGGAAGCCTGGGGGCTTCTGAATGGGGTGGTTTAAATTGCATGCAGAAACCAACTTGTGTGGGAGAGAGAGGGAGACTGGCAAGGTGGGAGAGAAGATGAAGAGTGGGAAAGAAAGACTTAGATCGGGAGCCTTATGCGGGACAGGGACTCTGTCCATCTTTATATCTACTCCAGTGCTTAGAATGGTGCTTGAAACACAGTAAGTGCTTAAGAAATACCTTTAAAGTTTCAAAAAAAGGAGAGGGGAAGAGAGAGGAAGATGAGAGAAAGAAAATAAGGGAGAGAAGGAATGAGAAAGAAAAGGAAATGGTAAGAGAGACAGCGACAGAGAAGGAAAAGGAAAGGGAGAAAGGACAGGGAAAGAAGGGGGAAAGGGAGAAAAAGGGGCACAAGGTATGAAGTAGAAGTGAATGAGTAACAGATGGCCGAGTGCCTTCTGCTTGGCAATGTCTGTTTCTATCCCAGGGATTAAACCCAGTCAAAAGTGGTCATGTTGTTGTGCCCAAATCTGGGGTCACCTGCTCTGGAGTCCCCCTGCTCCATCCCTGGGTGGATTTATCTGAGGGAGACTATGTCTGGCTCACAGTCTGGAGACAGGTCCCTTTGGTAAAGGGAAGACCCTGAAGTCTCTGTGGCCCACAGTCGCTATTTAACACCTACTGTGGGGGTTGGTACTGGGCATTCTACCTCTACTGTTCTCTTCTAAGCACTTAGTACACTAGTCATGTCATAAGCTCGTCCCCCTAGACTGTAAGCTCAATGTGGGCAGGGAGCATGTCTACCAGCTCTGTTGAATTGTACTCTCCCAAGAGCATAGTACAATGCTCTGCATATAGTAAGTGCTCCGTAAAAACCATTGATGATGATGATGAAATACTACTGATTGACTGCTTGACTGATTTGACTTGCCCCGGGGAGTTCTTGGCAGGGCAGGGGGCTCCTTCTGAAACCGTTGGGTTGTTTCCTGAAGCCATCAGAGGGTCGGCCCATTTTCCCTAAACCTTTCGAATGGTCTTTTCCACAACAGTCTTTCTTTCAGAGGGGCCAAAGCCTGGAATTCATAAGGACCAATGATTTCTGATTGAGGGTTCCTGCTACTCCTAGTTTAGTGCTCATTGGAAAAACCAATCAATCAATCAGTTGTATTTACTGAGCACTCACTGTGTGCAGAACACTGTACTAAGCTCTTGGGAGAGTACCATAAAACAATATTACAAACACATTCCCTGCCCATAACGAGCTTACAGTCTAGATGGGATGACCATTCACAACCATCTTGTCCCGAATCCTGCAGCTGGCTAGGCTGGCAAGAGGAGAGATTGCTAGGCTGCTCTTTCTTTTATCCTAACAATAATAATAATTATAGTATTTGTTAAGCACTATATGCCAAGCACTGTTCTAAATTGGGGGGTAGATACAAGGTAATTAGGTTGGACACAGCCCCTGTTCCACATGAAGCTCAGAATCTTATTTGCCATTTTACAGATGAGGTAACTGAGGCCCAGAGATGTGAAGCGACTTGCCCACGGTCACACAGCAGACGAAGTGGTGGGGCAGGAATTAGGACTCATGTCCTCTGACTCTCAAGCCTGTGCTCTAGCCACAAGGCCATGGTGCTTCCCGTTCTAAAGGCCATGCGTGATGCGTGATGCGTGACTGCTGAGGCAATCCAAAATAGCCCACCTTGGGTTCAATAACCTGTTCTTTTTCCTATTTAGACTGTGCGCCCCATTTAGGACAGACTGTTTCAGACCTGATTATCTCATATCTATCCCAGTGCTTAGTACGGTGCATGGCAAATACTGCTATTATTATTATTATTATTATTGTTATTATTATTACTATTACCTGGCCCAGCAGTCTCATCGACAGTGCTTATTGAGCATCTGCTGAGTCCTTCGCATCAGCCTGGGAGAGTACAACAGAAATAACATCCATCTTCCCTGCCCTCAAGGAGTTTACAATCTAAAGTACTCTGTCTCCAGGGGGAGCACCAAGAATCCTCTCTCTTGCGGTCTCAATTTCTCTTCCCCTCTTTGGCTTCCTTTCTCCCTCTTTTAAAAATGTTTTGCTTGGAAGAGCAAAGCAAGGGTGAAGGAGTGGAAATGGGAAGGAAAGAAGAAAAAGAAGAGGGGAGAGGGAGGATGATTGTAGCAGGTCAGACTGGAGGTTTGAGCACTTATCTGGGAGGGCCAGGAAATGAGGAAAGTTAGAGACAGAGGAGAGAAACCCTGGAGGTTTAGTGGAAGGCCACCTCCACCCAACTGTTTTTGGTCATGGGGTCAGGGATCCACCATTAATACATGGATAATCCCCACGGTCCTTTCAACTTCAGTTTAAATCCTCCTCACCTTCCCCAGTTTCACTCTCTGGAGGAGCAGCAGGAAGCACTTGAATAATCCACCTCCTGAATAATAGAGAGTCATTGCACCTAGAGATTTTCCTCCTTATACCCTGCCCTAACAGTCAAAGGAGGAGGCTTTTGGTCACATCAATCTGCTGAATCCCCCAGTGATTGAGCAGACCTGTGTTTTTCCCCAGGAAACTGTTCTCCAGTGACATTGGGCTTCACAGGGCAACTCCTTCTCCCCAGGGGACTGTATATATGTATATATGTTTGTACATATTTGTTACTCTATTTATTTATTTTACTTGTACATATCTATTCTATTTATTTTATTTTGTTAGTATGTTTGGTTTTGTTCTCTGTCTCCCCCTTTTAGACTGTGAGCCCACTGTTGGGTAGGGACTGTCTCTATATGTTGCCAACTTGTACTTCCCAAGTGCTTAGTACAGTGCTCTGCACACAGTAAGCACTCAATAAATGCGATTGATGATGATGATGTAGGGGACAGAAAGTCCTCATTAGAAGGTGCCCGATCCCAGGAGGCTGGAGACGTTAAATTAGGTGAAGGGTTTCAGCGATTGTTACATCTGCCCCACTTGGTGGATTGCCAACTCAGTGGGTCATCACAGTCTAAATTGGGACCAGGGTAGTGGACTAATCCACAATTGGACTGTGCCTCTGGGGTCCATTCTGGGCTGGACCCACCATCACCTCCAGGACAGCCCACAGGAAATAATAATGATAATGATAATAATATTGGTTAAATGCTTACTGTGTGCCAGGCACTATACTAAGCGCTGGGGTGAATGCAAGCAAATCGGGTTGGACTGTGCCTCTGGGGTCCACACACTCCCAGGACAGCCCACAGGAAATAATAATAATAATAACAACAATAATAATAACAATAATAATAATTATTATATTTGTTAAATGCTTACTATGTGCCAGGCACTATACTAACTGCTGAGGTGAATGCAAGCAAATCGGGTTGGACTGTGCCTCTGGGGTCCATGCACTCCCAGGACAGCCCACAGGAAATAATAATAATAATAATAATAATAATAATAATAATAACAATAATAATTATTATTATATTTGTTAAATGCCTACTATGTGCCAGGAACTATACTAAGTGCTGAGCTGAATGCAAGTAAATCGGGTTGGACTGTGCCTCTGGGGTCCACACACTCCCAGGACAGCCCACAGGAAATAATAATAATAACAATAATAATAATTATTATATTTGTTAAATGCTTACTATGTGCCAGGCACTATACTAAGTGCTGAGCTGAATGCAAGTAAATCGGGTTGGACTGTGCCTCTGGGGTCCACACACTCCCAGGACTGCCCACAGGAAATAATAATAATAACAATAATAATAATTATTATATTTGTTAAATGCTTACTATGTGCCAGGCACTATACTAAGTGCTGAGGTGAATGCAAGCAAATCAGGTTGGACTGTACCTCTGGGGTCCACACACTCCCAGGACAGCCCACAGGAAATAATAATAATAATAATAACAATAATAATTATTATTATATTTGTTAAATGCCTACTATGTGTCAGGCACTATACTAAGTGCTGAGGTGAATGCAAGTAAATCGGGTTTGACTGTGCCTCTGGGGTCCACACACTCCCAGGACAGCCCACAGGAAATTATAATAATAATAATAATAATAACAATTATTATTATTATATTTGTTAAATGCCTACTATGTGCCAGGCACTATACTAAGTGCTGAGGTGAATGCAAGTAAATCGGGCTGGACTGTGCCTCTGGGGTCCACACACTCCCAGGACAGCCCACAGGAAATAATAATAATGTAATATTTGTTAAATGCTAAGTGCCAGGCACTGTAGTAAGTGCTGGGGAGAATGGAAGCAAATTGGTTTGGATTGTGGCTCTGAGGTCCACTCTGGTCTGGACCCAAACCCCCGAGGACAGCCCACAGGTAATAATAATAACCATAATAATAGCAGTAATAATAATATTGAGAATTGTGGTAGTCGTTCAGCACTCACTATGTGCCAAGAACATCGAGTGGGGCACAGTCCCTGTCCCACAGACTAAGTAAGAGGGGAAACCTTGTCTCTAACCCCCACTGTACAGATGGGGAAGCTGAGGCATGGAGAATTGAAATGACGACCAAGATCAGTAGGCAAAGTGGCAGAGCTGGGATTCCGAACCCAGGTCTCCTGACTTCCAGCCCCGTGCTCTTTCCAAGGGCCCGGAGGACTAGCCCAGGCTCAAGAGGTGGAGCCCGCCAAGCCAGTCCGGATTGTTAGTGGTGCCAACTGGAACGGCCAACGGGGATCCACCCACCCATCCCGGCTCGATCTCACTTGCGTTCCCTCCCTGGTGGCTCGGGAGCGTGAAACGGCTGTATTCTTCTCTCTTGCGATTTCATCAGCCTTGAGGTCAGATATGTCGTTGACTGGGTTTGTTGTGTCTGGGTTCCGGAGAAACACGGACCTTGGGTGTAGCTTCCCAGCTGAGCCTTCCCGGGGGTGGGGTGGCTTCTTGGGGAGAGGGAGGCCTGCGTTCCAGCCTTGCTTTTACCCCCAATTCGCGCGGGTCGCCAGGCAAGCTACCTCTCTGCTCTGGGATTGCGGGTCGACTGTCACACCTCACCCCATCTCCCCGAGATGGTTGAACTAATGCCGCTTCCTCAAACTCTGCCAAGGTGGCCAGATGACCCCAGGTGCGTTGGCAATGGGTACCGAGAAGCAGCATAGCGTAGTGGATAGAGCATGGGCCTGGGACTCAGAAGGACCTGGGTCCTAATTCTGGCTCCTCCACTTGTCTGCTGTGTGACCTTAGGGAAGTCACTTAATAATAATAATAATAATGATGGCATTTATTAAGTGCGTGCTATGTGCAAAGCACCGTTCTAAGTGCTGGGGAGGTTACAAGGTGATCAGGTTGTCCCACGTGGGGATCACAGTCTTCATCCCCATTTTATAGATGAGGTAATTGAGGCACAGAGAAGTTAAGTGACTTGTCCAAAGTCACACAGCCGATAAGTGGCGGAGCCAGTATTAGAACCCATGACCTCTGACTCCAAAGCCCGTGCTCTTTTCCACTGAGCCATGCTGCTTCTCATGATGGTATTTGTTAAGCGCTTACTATGTGCCAAGCACTGTTCTAAGCGCTGGGAGGGGTACAAGGAGATCAGGTTGTCCCACATGATTGAGGATTGAGACTGTGAGCCCCATGGGGGACAGGGACTGTGTCCAACCCAATTTGCTTGTAATCACCCCAGTGATCAGTACAGTGCCTGGCACATAGTAAGCACTTAACAAATACCATAATTGTTATACTATTCTCCCTAGGTGCCGTCCTTTCTGGGAGGGGGCAATGTCCGTCCATGCCTCTGGGATGCTTTTCATGGAGAATCAGATCCGGTCTATTTTTTTTTCCTTCCTCCTTGGAAGATGTGAGGTCTGACCAGCGTCATCACCCCCAAACGGCTTCCCGGGGCCTTCCCTTGCCTCCCCTTCCCCGGCCGGGTCTGACAGTTGTGCCCGTAAGCCAGGACAGACAGCCGATCGGGTTTCCTGGCTCTCGGAGGCAAATGCTGGGAGAGCCAGCTAATTTATCTTGCCCGGCAAAGGGGGATGTTGAGATGTTGAGAAGCAGCATGGCTCAGTGGAAAGAGCCTGGGCTTTGGAGTCAGAGGTCTTGGGTTCAAATCCCGGCTCTGCCAACTGTCAGCTGTGTGACTTTGGGCAAGTAACCACTTCTCTGTGCCTCAGTTACCTCATCTGTAAAATGAGGATTAAAACTGTGAGTCCCCCGTGGGACAACCTGATTACCTTGTAACCTCCCCAGCGCTTAGAACAGTGCTTTGCACATAGTAAGCACTTAACAAATACCATTATTATTATTATTATTATTATTATTATTATTATTATGCCTGTCAGTCCAGGGGCTGCCTGGTGTCACTCCCGGAAACACCATCTTTCAGAGCTGGAATTAAGACAAGGATGGGGGAATGCACAGGTCAAGAGGTCTTTTACCCTCTGCTTTTTCCCTAAAGCAGAGCTACTTTCCTCATTCATTCATTCAATCATATTTATTGAGTGCTTACTGTGTGCAGAGCACTGTACTAAGCACTTGGGAAGTACAAGTCGGCAACATATATAGAGACGATCCCTACCCAACAACGGGCTCACAGTCTAGAAGGGAGAGACGGACCACAAAACAAAGCACGTCAGAACCTTGTGTTATGGTACTTAAGCACCTAGTACAGTGCCCTGTACACAGTAAGCCCTCAATAAATGGCACTGATTGATTGACGGGAAAGTCATGTTATAGTATGCGTTCTTTCTTTCAATTGTATTTATTGAGCGCCTACTGTGTGCAGAGCACTGTACTAAGCGCTTGGGAAGTACAAGTTGGCAACATGTAGAGACGGTCCCTACCCAACAACGGGCTCACAGTCTAGAAGGGGGAGACAGACCACAAAACAAAACATGTGGACAGGTGTCAAGTCACCAGTATAAATAGAAGTAAAGCTAGATCATTAACAAAATAAATAGAATAGTAAATATGTACAATAGTAACGCCGAACCAGTGGGGATTAATGGATCAGGGGGTGTTTGGGTAGAAGATTCCATCATGATGGACATTTCTCCATTCAGAATTCTATGTTATAATATCTACCTCTAGCAGAATGCTTTACATCCTGGTCACTCAGTGGTATCTTATAGTATTAATTCCTGAAAAGTAGTGTAAATACAAGGGAACACAAAGTTGTACACAGTCCAATTTAGTAAGGCCAAAGTAGAAGCCAGGGACACCCACACTCACTATCATTTCTTCCAATCCTTGTCTGCTGGTGGATTGTGTTGCCCAGAACAGTCTTATTACGAGGGAAGAACATTTACTAATCCTTCTAATTGGGGCACTCATTAAGTGTTTACCTTATGTCAAACACTGTACTAACCACTGAGGTAAATAGAACATCATAATTCCATCATGATGGGCATTTCTCCATTCATAGTTCTGTATTATAATATTTACCTCTAGCGGAATGCTTTACATCCTGGTCACTCAGTGCTGTCTTATAGTATTAATTCCTGAAAGTAGCAAAAATACAAGGGAACACAAAGTTGTGTACAGTCCAGTTTAGTAAGGCCGAAGTAGAGGCCGGGGACAACTACACTCACTATCATTTCTTTCAATCCTTGTCTGCTTGTGGATTGTGGGTGGATTGTGTTGCTCAGAACAGTCTTATAACGATAGGAGAACATTTACTAATCCTTCTAATTGGGGCACTTGTTAAGTGTTTACCTTATGTCAAACACTGTACTAAGCACCGAGGTAAACAGAACATCATCAGGCTAGACACGGTTTTAATCCCGGCTCCGCCATTTGTCAGCTGTGTGACTTTGGGCAAATCACTAGGCTATGTTGCTTCTCACAGTGCCTGGCACATAGTATGCTCTTAACAACAAACCCATCAGTCATCTCTAAAAATTAACGAACTCCTCGGGACTCTTGTCCTGAGGGCTACTCAACTTTTCTCTTACTGATCAATCAATCAACCAATCAATGATATAGAGTGTTTACTCTATGCAGAGGACTGTACAAAGTGTTTGGGAAGGTACAATCCCTGCCCACAAGGACTTTTCATTCATTTATTCATTCTTTCAATCGGTGAGTGCTTACTGTGTGCCGAGCGCTGTACTAAGCACTTGGGAGAGTATACTATAACAAACAAATTCCCTGCCCACAACAAGCTTACCATCTACAGGGGGTGATAGACATGAAAATAGATCACCAAAGACCAGAGACCAGCTTTCCCAGCCCCACAGCTCTCTCCCGACTCTCTGTCTCCATATGGGGAGGGTGAGCTGGGGACAAGTCGTGGCCGAAACGGGAAAAGGATTTCCAGCCCCCCGAGGCTCTCTGTTGCCTTTGAGAGGTTGCCCAATTCCCACTCTCCAGGAAGATTAACAGCAAAGCCCCCGTCATCCATACAAGGGACCCTGGCAGGGAGTGGAATTCGCTTGGCTCTGGAAAGAGCTGGGTGGCTTGGAGAGGGCGGTGGGGGTGCAGAGAGGATGACATCATTGGGACAGTTTTAGGCAGGATATCAGGATAACTCCTTGGTAAACAGAGACTTTGCCCAGCCCCCATTTTCTTTAGAGCTTTCATGTGACCCTGTGCGGTAGGCCAACTCCCTCAGAGGAAAATTATGTCAGTTATGTAAGGGTCGGGAGATTTTTTTTTTTAAAGGGTTTTGTGGGTGGGGAGCTCAGATTGTGTTGAGCAGGGTATGGGGGTCTGGGCATCTGGCTTTTAGTTTCTCCTGTCCCACTCGAGTGTAAACTCATCCAGTTTACAATCAGTTACAGTCCTCCAGATTGTAAACTCTCCATCGTGCTTTTCCCGTGCTTTTGACTCAGGAGGAGCTCAATAGGTACCATTGATTGTTTGATTGATTGACTGTGAGCCCACTGTTGGGTAGGGACTGTCTCTATATGTTGCCAACTTGTACTTCCCAAGCGCTTAGTACTTAAGAAGCGCTCAATAAACACGATTGATGGATTGATTGATTGATTGACTGACTGAGGCCTGAGGGAGAGAACTCTGACTTCTTTATGAAGCCCTAGTCAGGATTACAAGTGGGGACCTTTATAGTGGACTCAAGGAGAGTTTTCCCCTCTGCTCTCACCCCAAAATTGATTCTAATGCCAACCATCTCACTGTGCCTCAATCTTGTCTATTCCAGCGCTGACCCCCTGCCCATGTCCTGCCTCTGGCCTGGAACACCTTCCCTCCTCAGATAATGATGGCATTTATTAAGCGCTTACTATGTGCAAAGCACTGTTCTAAGCACTGGGGAGGTTACAAGGTGATCAGGTTGTCCCACAGCGGGCTCACAGTCTTCATCCCCATTTTACAGATGAGGGAACTGAGGCACAGAGAAGTTAAGTGACTTGCCCAAAGTCACACAGCTGACAAATGGCAGAGCCGGGATTCCAACCCATGACCTCTTGACGCCAAAGCCCGTGCTCTGTCCATTGAGCCACGCTGTTTCACAGACAATTGCTCTCCCTCCCTTCAAAGACTTATTGAAGGCACATCTCCTCCAAGAGGCCTTCTCTGACTAAGTCCTCCTTTCCTCTTTTTCACCCTCACTGTGACTTGCTCCTTTCATTCACCCTCCCTCCAAGCCCCACAGCACTTATCTGTCATATATTTATATTAATGTCTGTCTCCCCCTCTTCAGTGTAAACAAATACCATTATTATTTTTATTATTAAACTGACTGTGGGCAGAGAATGTGTCTGTTTCTTGTTATAATGTACTCTCCCAAGTGCTTTGTACAGTGCTCTGCACATGGTAAGCTTTCAATTAATACGATTGAATGAATGAATGAATTCTAGGGCCCACTCATCATCTCCCTCCTTTGTTCCTTTCCTCCCTCCCTCTTTCCATTTCTTCCTCCCTTCTTCAGTGTCAATTCTCTCAACTTTCCTCCCTCTCTTCCTTCCATCCCTAACCCTTCTAAGTCCAAGCTCTCCCCGAGCCCCATGCCTGCTCTGCATCACCTAGTCTGGTCCTCCTCTCTGAGCCTTCTTTCCACCCCTGAAGAAAGGTTATAGAAGCTACCCAACCTGGGCCTGTCCGGAAGCCGCATCAACCTTGATGGCAGAAGCTCTGGCAATTGCCCCTGATGGGCTTTCTGGTGTCTACCCAAGAGTAATAAAAATGAATCAGCTGGAACCCTCCCCATGCACAGAGAGGTTCACGTGGTTCATTTCCTGTAACATCTGGCCTAGCACCCGCATTCCCTGGTTTATTCCTCCCCGTCAACTGAACGAGGTCTTCCTGACTTGAAAAACCAGGCCTGAGGGGTCGTACCAGGCTGGATGTTTATGTCTGGAACCATGCGTTCGAGCCGGGTTCACCACTCGGTCCTATCTCGGGGCTAAATTCAGCGTGGGATTCCGTGGGGAACTCCCAGCTCTGCCCACGTACACCTGAGAGCCTAAGCTCTGCTGAAGACTGAGCTTTTGTGAGGATACCTTGGTTTTTTAAAAATAATAATAATAATAATAATGGCATTTGCTCAGTGCTTACTATGTGCAAAGCACTGTTCTAAGCGCTGGGGAGATTACAAGGTGATCAGGTTGTCCCACGGGGGGCTCACAGTCTTAATCCCCATTTTACAGATGAGGTAACAGGCCCAGAGAAGTTAATGACGATGATGCTGATGATGATAGTATTTGTTAAGCGCTTACTGTGTGCAAAGCACTGTTCTAAGCACTGGGGTGATCAGGTTGTCCCTCATGGGGCTCACAATCTTAATCCCCATTTTACAGATGAGATAACTGAGGCTCAGAGAAGTGAAGTGGCTTGCCCACGGTCACACAGCAGACATGTGGCGGAGCCGGGATTCGAACCCATGACCTCTGACTCCAAAGCCCGTGATCTTTCCACTAAGCCACACTGCTTCTCTAAGGTATCTCTTAAGTGTTTACTCTATGCCAGACACTGCTGGGGTAGATATAAGCTAGTCACATTGGACACAGTCCCTGTCCCACATGGGCTCCCAGTCTTAATCCCCATTTTACAGATCAGGGAACTGACGCACAGAGAAGTGAAGTGACTTGCTTAAGGTCACACGGGAGACAAGTGGCGGAGCTGGGATTAGAACCCAGGTCCTTCTGAATTCCAGGCCTGTGCTCTTTCCACTAGGCCATGCTCCTTCTCTGATTAAAGTCCGGTTCTTCTACTGGCAATGCCAGCCAGCTAGATTCAGAGTTCAACCCACCTGAGGGGCCGCCACCAGATCTATTATGTTGATGATTAAAAGCATAATAACGGCAGAGCTGGGTCATGATGGAGTCCGAAAGCTTAATGATTCAAAGTAATGACAATATAATTAATGACAACACATTCTGTACTATCTTCAAAGTGCGTTATGAATATTAGCTAATTAATATACACGATAACCCTTGTTGGGTAAATATTATTATCCCCATCTTTCACACGAGGAAAACTAAAGCCCAGAGAGGTTAACTGTCTTACCCAAGGCCACACAGCAAGCTAAGTGGGTGAGCTGGGATGGCAGTCTCTCAGACCGAAATGTGCTAGCCTCCAGCTTAGTGTTTTGCAGAGTGAAAAGCTTGTTATGGGCAGGGAATGGGTCTATTAATTCTGTTGTATTGTGCTCTCTTAGCTTAGTTCAGTGCTCTGCACACAGTAAGTGCTCAATAAATACTATTAATTGGTTGGTTGATTCATACTGATGTCTGTCTTCTCATCTGCATCCTAAGTCCTCAGGGGAGAATACTAGAAACAACAACAACAACAACAACAACAACAACAACAACAACAACAACAACTACTACTACTACTACTACTACTACTACTACTACTACTACTACTACTACTACTATTACTACTACTACTACTTGTCTTTGTTTTACGCTGTCGAATCATCTCTGACCCATAATGACGACATGAACACATCTCTCCCAGAACGCCCCACTTCCATCTGCAGTCGTTCTGGTAGTGTATCCATAGAGTTTAGCAGCATGGCTCAGTGGAAAGAGCCCGGGCTTTGGAGTCAGAGGTCATGGGTTCAAATCCTGGCTCTGCCAATTGTCAGCTGTGTGACAATTGACAATTCACAGTTATGTGACTTTTTAGAGAAGCAGTTTGGCTTAGTGGAAAGAGCTCGAGCTTGCGAGTCAGAGGTCATGGGTTCTAATCCCAGCTCAGCCACTTGTCTGCTGTGTGACCTTGGGCAAGTCACTTAGCTTCTCTGTGCCTGAGTTCCCTCATCTGTAAAATGGGGTTTAAGACTGTGAGCCCCATGTGGGACAACCTCTTAACCTTGTATCTACCCCAGTGCTTAGAACAGTGCTTGGCACATAGTAAGCGCTTAACAAATACTATCATCATCATCGTCATTAACTTCTCTGGGCCTGTTACCTCATTTGTAAAATGGGGATTAAGACTGTGAGCCCCCGTGGGACAACCTGATCACCTTGTAATCTCCCCAGCGCTTAGAACAGTGCTTTGCACATAGTAAGCGCTTAATAAATGCCATTATTATTTATTATTATTATTAAAAATACAGAAGTAGTTTACCATTGCCTTCTTTCATTCATTCATTTAATCGTATTTATTGAGCGCTTACTTCTTCCACACAGTAAACCTGAGTCTTGGCTCTTGACTCTCTCCCATGCTGCTGCTGCTGCCCAGCACAGAGGAGTTTTGACTTGTAGTAATAATAATAATGATGGTATTTATTGTAGTAGATTGCATTCCACTCACTAGCCATTGCCCAAGCTAGGAATGGAATGGGTAGGCCTCTGCTCTACTCTCCCTCCCATAGTTGAGACTTTTAGAATACTGGAAATTCTCCAGGTGCGACCCTGAGAGGGGCTACTGCTACTACTACTAAAAATAATAATGATAATGGTATTCTTTAAGCACTTACTCTGTGCCAGGCGATGTACCAAGTGCTGGGGTTGAAGCAAGCTAATCAGATTGGACCCAGCCCGTATCTCACATGGAGCTCACGGTCTTAATCCTCGTTCAACAGGTGAGGTAACAGGGGCACAGAGAAGTGAAGTGACTTGCCCAAGGTCATACAGCAGGCAAGCGGCAGAGCTGGGATTAGAACCCAGGGCCTTTGGCTCCCAGGCCCAGGCGCTAGCCACTAGGCCGCAATGCTTGTTCTTCAGGGAAAGAGGTTCTGCAAACTTTTCTCATTAACCCTTTCCATCATAAAATTATTTCTTTTGTTTCCCCAGACCTCTAAGGGGCAAGCTCTTACCCTGGCATAAAGGGAATGCCTGAAGTCCTCCTGGAGCCCCCTTTCCCTGGCACGCCAGAGGCGGGCACGTGTAAACGCATGGGAATACATAGGCCGGTAACTGTAAGTGTGTGACCTCTGAAGGGGTACGGTTTCAGGTAATAATAATAATAATAATGGCACTTATTAAGCGCTTACTATGTGCAAAGCACTGTTATAAGCGCTGGGGAAGATTACAAGATGCTCAGGTTGTCCCACAGGGGGCTCACAGTCTTCATCCCCATTTTACAAAATGAGGTAACCAAGGCTCAGAGAAGTTAAATGACTTGCCCAAGGTCACACGGCAGACATGAGGCGGAGCCGGGATTCGAACCCATGACCTCTGACTCCAAAGCCCGAGCTCTTTCCACTGAACCACGTTGCTTCTCATTGTGCAGGGATCTTCTGGCGTCCTTGCTTGCCTATTTTGTGTACTCGGGTTTGTAGAGATTATTCTGGAATGGATTTGTGTGTTCAGGGGTGGCACATGTCGTTGGCCAAGGGTCCCAGTGGTTGCCCCGGGTAGGGATAGAGTCCAGCAGGGTAACGCTTACAGAAGTCTCCTTCCATGTGTAGTCAAAGGGAGGGAGTCAGAAGGACCTGAGTTCTAATCCCTGATCCTCCGCCGGTCTGCTGTGGGAACTGGAGCAAGTCACTTAACTTCCCCGTGCTTAGTTACCTCATCTGAAAATGGGGATTAAGACTGTGAGCCCCATGTGGGACAGGGACTGTGTCTAGCCTAATTAAATTGTATCTACCCCAGTGCTTTAGTAGAGTGCCTGGCATTTAGTAAGTGCTTAACAAATTCCGTGAAAAAGGGACCCATCAGGCAAAAACTCCTCACCCTTGACTTCAAGGCTGTCCATCACCTCACCCCCTCCTACCTCACCTCCCTTCTCTCCTTCTCCAGCCCAGCCCGCACCCTCCGCTCCTCTGCCGCTAATGTCCTCACCGTGCCTCGTTCTCCACTGTCCCGCCGTCGACCCCCGGCCCACGTCATCCCCCTGGCCTGGAATTCCCTCCCTCCCCACATTCGCCAAGCTAGCTCTCTTCCTCCCTCAAGGCCCTACTGAGAGCTCACCTCCTTCAGGAGGCCTTCCCGCACTGAGCCCCCTCCTTCCTCTCCCCCTTCTCCCCCTCCCCATCCCCTCCGCCTTACCTCCTTCCCCTCCCCACAGCACCTGTATATATGTATAAATGTTTGTACGTATTTATTACTCTATTTATTTATTTATTTATTTTATTTGTACATGTTTATTCTATTTATTTTATTAATATGTTTTGTGTTGTTCTCTGTCTCCCCCTTCTAGACTGTGAGCCCACAGTTGGTTAGGGACCGTCTCTATATGTTGCCAACTTGTACTTCCCAAGCACTTAGTACAGTGGTCTGCACACAGTAAGTGCTCAATAAATACAATTGAATGAATGAAAGAATGAATGAATGACCCCCTCCAGAGGGAGAGAGATACATGAGTATCTAGGGAAGCGGCATGACTTAGTGGAAAGAGTATGGACCTGGGTGGAGACCTGTGTTCTAATCCTGGCTCCGCCACTACCCGCTGTGCGACCTTGGGCAAGCCACTTACCCACTTTGTTTCCTCTTCTGTAAAATGGGGATTAAAATATCATTCTCTTTCTCCCTCTTAAACCAAGGGGTGGGGACTGTGTTTGATCCAATTATACTGTTTCCACTTCGGTGCTTGGCACACAGTAAGTGTTTAACAAGCACCAATATTATTGCAAGTTGTCTTTCCAGTTTGTTGTTCAAGAGATGAGGTAAGCGCTCTGACTGATAGGAGTGACTCTGTTGGAGGACAGCAGTTTAGGTGCTGGGGCGGAAAACTGAGGATGAGAACCGAGCTATATGCGCTTAGTACAGTGCTCTGCAAACAGTAAGCGCTCAATAAATACGATTGAATGAATGAATATTAGATCGAGGATGTGCACTTCCCGTCATCCCTGATAATGCCTGAGTTGGTTTTCCTTTATGTAGACGTGAGCAGTCCATGATGGGTCACCAGAGGGAAAATTCAGGATGGGAAAGGGATAGTCAAGGGTTTCAATGGGTTCATCCCCCACAAGGATGATGGATGCCCAAGAGAGAAACTCACACGCTGCCTCCTCTGGCCTGAATCCTTGGGCTGGCTGGGCCATGGTCTCCCAAGGACTGATGGTCTTTAGGAATGAGGAGATCTAAGAAAGAAGCAGCATGGCTTGGTGACAGAACATAGGCCTGGGAATCAGAAAGACCTGGATTCTAATCCCGGCTCCTCCACATGTCTTCTGCGTGACCTTGGGCAAGTCACTTCACTTCTCTGGGCCTCAGTTATCTCATCTGGAAAATGGGGGTAGGAGTGTGAGCCCTGTGGGGGACTGGGATTATGTCCGATTTGATTACCATGTATCTACCCCAGTGCTCAGAACAGTGCTCGGCACACACTAAGCGCTGAACAAGTACATAATAATTATTGTTACTAATCATTACTATGATTATTACCACCCAACTAAGCCAATGTAAGCATGTAGGTTTTTGCCAGTGGCTGCTACTTTGTGTCGCCATGGGCCACTCTATCCATGACATATGCCAGAACAAGCCTGGCCTGGTCGGGTCATCACTCCGTGGGCTCGGCTTGGCCAGGACTTGGCTCCTGTCAGCTCATACTAAATAATAGTATTATTTATAATGGTATTTGTTAAGTGCTTACTATGTGCAAAGCACTGTTCTAAGCGCTGGGGAGTTTACAAGGTGATCAGGTTGTCCCCCGGGGGGCTCACAGTTTTAATCCCCATCTTCATTCATTCAATCAATTGTATTTAAAGTTGTTCTGAGCTTCCTACTGGGGAAGCGTTGGCAGTAATGGACGTGGTATCCTGGGAAATACCTGGTCCTTCTTGCCAAAAGGCCTCTGGACCGACCTAACCTACCCCCCTCACTGCTAGGCTGTAATCTCCAGAGATGCTGGCTTCTAGACTGTAAGGCTGGCATGGGCAGGGATTTGTCCCTTTTTATTGCTGAATTGTACTTTCCAAGCGCTTAGTACAGTGCTCTGCACACAGTAAGCACTCAATAAATGCGATTGAATAAATGAATGAATGAAATGCAGATTTTCCTAATAATAATAATAATAATTGTGGTATCTGTTAAGTGCTTACTATGTGCCAGGCACTGTTATAAGTGGTGGGGTTGATACGAGATAATCGGGTTGGACACAATCACTTTCCCTCAAAGCGCTCCCAGTCTTAATCCCCATTTTATGGATGAGTTAACTGAGGCACAAAGAAGGGAAGTGACTTGCCCAGGATCACCCAGCAGACTACAGGTGGAGTTGGGGCTAAAACCGAGGTCCTTCTGACTCCCAGCTAATGCTCTAACCACTAGACCATGCTGCTTCTCTGATGATGGCAGTCAGGCTCTTAGCCTGGCAGTCTGCATTGTACCAGGAGGAATCGGCTCTAGTTCCAGCTCTACCGCTGGCCTGCGGTGCGGCAAGTCACTTAACCTCTCTGTGACTCGGGTTCCTCATCCACTAATAGGAGTGTTAAGTTGTTTGCTCTCTCGAGCTCTTAGATCGTGAGCCCCACGTGGAACAGGGATGGCAACCTCCTCAACTTCTCACTGTAGAAGCTGTCTTCGACACTGTAAACCGCCCCCTCCTCCTGGAAACGTTACCCAGCCTTGGCTTCACTGACTCTGTCCTCTCCTGGTTCTCCTCATCTCTCTGGCCATTCATTCTCAGTCTCCTTTGCAGGCTCCTCCTCTGCCTCCCACCCCCTAACTGTGGGGGTCCTGCAAGGTTCAGTTCTGGGTCCCCTTCTGTTCTCCATCTACACCCATGCCCTGGGAGAACTCATTCGCTCTTGTGGCTTCAATTACCACCTCTATGGGGATGATACCCAAATCTACGTCTCTAGTCCTGATCTCTCTCCCTCTCCCCAGTCTCACGTTTCCTCCTGCCTTCAAGACATCTCTAGTTGGATGTTCTCCCGATGTCTCAAATTTAACATGTCCAAAACAGAACTCCTTATCTTTCCACCCAAACCCTGTCCTCCTCCTGACTTTTCCATCACTGTAGATGGCACCACCATTCTTCCTGTCTCACAAGCCCGTAACCTTGTCCTTATCCTTGACTCCTCTCTGTCATTCAACCCACATATTCAGTCGGTCACTAAATCCTATCGGTCCCACCTTCACAACATAGTTAAAATCCACCCTTTCCTCTCCGTCCAAACTGCTACCGCATTAATACAGTCACTCATTCTACCCCTCCTGGATTACTGCATCAGCCTCCTTGCTGATCTCCTAGCCTCCTGTCTCTCCCCGCTCCAGTCCATAGTTCAATCTGCTGCCCGGATCATTTTTCTACAGAAACGTTCAGGTCACGTTAGCCCCTCTCCTCAAAAAACTCCAGTGGTTGCCCACCCACCTCTGCATCAGACTAAAACTCTTCATTATTGGCTTTAAAGTCCTCCACCACCCTGCCTCCTCCTATATCACATCGCTTCTCTCATTCTAACTCATTCTATAACCCAACCCACGTACTTCGCTCCTCTAGTGCTAACCTTCTCACTGGGCCTCCATCTCACCTATCTAGCCACCAACCCCTGGTGTACATCCTGCCTCTGTCCTGGAATAACCTCCCTCCTCAAATCCAACAGAAAATTACTCTCCCCCCTTCAAAGCCTTACTGAAGGCACATCTCCTCCAAGAAGGCCTCCTAGAAATATGTTCCCCATTTCCTCATCTCTCACTCCCTTCTGCATGGCCCGGACTTTAGAGAAGCAGCGTGGCTCAGTGAAAAGAGCCCGGGCTTTGGAGTCAGAGGTCATGGGTTCAAATCCCGGCTCCGCCAATTGTCAGCTGGGTGACTTTGGGCAAGTCACTTCACTTCTCCGTGCCTCAGTTACCTCATCTGTAAAATGGGGATTAAGACTGTGAGCCCCCCGTGGGACAACCTCATCACCTTGTAACCTCCCCAGCACTTAGAACAGTGCTTTGCACATAGTAAGCGCTCAATAAATGCCATTAACAAACAACTTTCTCCCTTTGCTCTTCCCCCACCCCCTCCTAGCCCCACAGCACTTATGACAATATCCACAAGTAATGTATTTATTTGTATTGCTGTCCCCCCTTCTAGACTGTAAACCCGGTGTGGGCAGGGATTGTCTCTCTTTATTGCCGAATTGTACTTTTCAAGCGCGTAGTATAGTACTCTGCACTTAGTAAGCGCTTAATAAATATGATTGAATGAATGCGTGACTGAATGTCTCCCCCCTCCCCCCCCCCAACAGAATGTAAGCTCGTTGTGGGAAGGGAATGTGCCTATTTATTGTTGTATTGTACTCTTCCAAGTGCTTAGTATAGTGCTCTGCACACAGCAAGCATTCAATAAATGTGATTGAATGAATGAATGGAAAGTTACTTTTTTTTCAACCCAGAGCTTAGCACAATGCACTGGCCCACATAAGTGTTTATTACAAATGGCATTTCACTACAATCACTGGTGTGGAAAGATGGGAAACATGTTCCGCCACCAGTCAGGCGCACATTTGTAAGACTCAATTCACGACGTAGAGGGTGGGGACCCCAAGTTTCCACATTAAGGGGGTGACTTCCTCCGGGTGGGAATTCTTTCAATCAGGTGATGCACTGGTGGGCTTTGGTAAACTCTGAATCCAGCAGTTTCCCAATCTGGCAAAATTCTCAGAGATGAAACAAACCCTTAGAAAGCAGGATTTTGAAGTCTAACAGGGAAGAGGCTCTTTCTTTGCCTCGGGGAAATTCTTTGGAAACTAAAGCTCTACTTTAAAGCACTAGGGAATTTCTGCCAAAGTTTAAAACATAAGCTTCTCATGGATGGGGAATGTGTTGTACTTTCTCAAATGTTTAGTACAGTCTGCTCAGCAGACTTTCAGTAAATACCATTGCTAACTACTATAACTATCAGTCAATCAATCAGTGGTATTTATTGAGCATTAACTCTGTGCCAAGCACTGTACTGGGATAGTAAACATGCTTCCTGTCAGCAATTAGCTTATAGTCTAGAGGAGACAGACATTAATATAAATAAATATATTACAGTGCTGCACATAAGTTCTGTGGGGCTGAGGGAGGGGTACTATTACTAGAACAACGTCAGCACTTAGAACAGTGCTTGGCACATAGTAAACGCTTAACAAATACCATCATTATTATTATTATTATTACAGTTACTACTATCACTACTGCTACTAGTACTGCTACTATTAATGCTGCTACTACTACGACTGCTACTTCTAAGAGTGGGATTAGTCTTTTTTTTTCTCGAGTCGCCCTAATGAAAAAAGTTTCATCTAAGGCTTCATCGGGCATGTTTCTCCCTGACTGAATGACTCACCACGACTCCCTCCTGTGACTCAAGTGGAAGAACTTTCAATTTCACAATGGGTGCAGGGGAAAGAGAAAGAGAGAAAGAGAGAAATGTGGATGTGGATGTGGAGAAGCAGCGTGGCTCAGTGGAAAGAGTCAGAGGTCATGGGTTCAAATCCCGGCTCTGCCAACTGTCAGCTGTGTGACTTTGGGCAAGTCACTTAACTTCTCTGGGCCTCAGTTACCTCATCTGGAAAATGGGGATTGAAACCGTGAGCCCCCCGGGGGGACAACCTGATAACCTTGCAAACTCCCCAGTGCTTAGAACAGTGCTTTGCACACAGTAAGCGCTTAACAAATACCATCATTATAATTATGTGTGCCTATGCAGATCAAGTGTGTACGCACGTGTGTGTGTGTGTGTGTTTGTGTGTGTGTGCGTGGTATGCGTGAGAATGTGTGCCTATGTGGGCATGTATGTGTGTGCCTGCATGTGTATTCCCCCCAGTTTCACAGCATTCAGATCTTAAAGGGACTTTTAACTTTCTCCTCCTCCTTGACTTGTTAAAAAAGGATTAAGAGCTCAATTAAGCTGCCTAATCCCAAGATACAGATTCATGTTTAAAAACAGGATTTATTACTTCTTAAAAAACCAGTCCCCACCAAGCTCTGGTCTTTCAAGTCTCTACCTGCACTGCTAAAAATGTGCTTCCTAGTGCAGTGTACCCAGCACACAATCCACTAATGACTCTGCGGCAGGCTCTGCTCTTTACTTCCTCCAAAGCACCTTTTGAGCCAAACCCTCTGCCCTAGCTCAGCTTCAGCCACAGCGGCAGGACTGCTCTTGTTTTCTTCATGTTTTCATAGCCAACGGATGATCACTCTCCTCACCTTCAAGGCTTTACCGAAGGCACATCTCCTCCAAGAGGCCTTCCCTAAGTCCTCATTTCCTCTTCTTCCACTCCCTTCTACATTACCCTTACACTTGGATTTGCTTCCTTTTATTCACCCCTCCCTCAGCCCCTCACTTACGAACATATCCATAATTCATTTCCCCCTCTAGATGTAAATTTGTTGTGGGCTGGGAATACATCTACTGACTCTGTTACATTGTTATATTGTAATGATAAAAATAATGATGGTATTTGTTAAGCGCTTACTATGTGCAAAGCACTGTTCTAAGCACTGGGGGCATACAAGGTGATCAGATTGTCCCACATTGGGCTCACAATCTTAATCCCTATTTTACAGATGAGGTAACTGAGGCATAGAGAAGTTAAGTGACTTGCCCAAAGTCACACAGCCGATAAGTGGCGGAGCTGGGATTAGAACCCATGACCTCTGACTCCCAATCTCGGGCTCTTTCCACTGAGCCATGCTGCTTCTCTGTAGACTCTCGAACGCTTAGTATGGCGCTCTGCATACAGTAAGCGCTCAATAAATATGCTTGATTGATTGATTTCTGCAAGGGTCCTGCATATACCTACCATCAGGATCACTTTCTCCTGTCTCCCCTCCTGCTCCCTCTTTCCAGGGGAGAAAACCAGTCTTGGCTTTCTACCCAGTATATCTGTAATTTTATCCTGCTCCATCTTCTCTCTTTAACCCTCTCCTTCCCCTCCTTCAGGGAGTCTGTCTCCTGCAGGGAGCCTTCCCTGATTGTGAATAAGGGAGAGATAATAATTATAATAATAATAATGACAGTAATAACTCATTGTGGGCAGGGAACATATCTGCTAACTCTGCTATAGTGTACTCTCCCAAGTGCTTAGTACAGTGCTCTGCACATAGCAAGCACTCAATAAATACCGTTGATTGATCGTAATAATGATTTTTTTTAGGTACTTACTATGTCCCCCCTCAGGGTCGCACCTGGAGAGTTTCCAGTACTCTACCAGTCTCGACTACGGGAGGGAGAGTCAAGCGGAGGCATTTCCATTCCTAGCTTGGGCAGTGGCTAGTGAATCTTCCGGCAATCTGCTACAAGTCAAAACTCCCCTTTGCTGGGCAGCAGCGGAATGGGAGAGAGTCAAGGGCGACTCAGGTTTACTGTGTGGATGGAGGCAATGGTAAGCCACTTCTGTATTTTTACCAATAAAACTCTTTGGACCCACTACCAGAATAATTGGAGATGGAGGTGGGGCGTTCTGAGAGAGATGTGTCCATGGCGTCGCTATGGGTTGATGACAACTCGACAGCATAAGACCAAACTTACTGTGTGCCAAGCACTGTTGTAAGAGCTGGGCTAGCTACAAGATAATCAGGTGGACGCAGTCCCTGCCCCACATGGAGCTCAGAGCCCAAGTTGGAGGGAGAACAAGAATTGAATCCCCATTTTAAAAATGAGGAAACTGAGGCACAGAGAAGTGAATTGACTTGTCTATGGTCACACAGAAGGCAAGAGGCAGATCTGAGATTGGAACACAGGTCCTCTAACTTCCAGACTCATGTTCTTTCCACTAGCCCACACTGCTTCTCTCCCGAACCTCCATCTAGCATTCTCTTCTCCCGAGATATTCCTGCTGAGTCTGACAGATTGGAAAAGGACAGAATTGGAAGCACAAATCCAAACCAAAGAGCTCCAGCCAATTACACAAAGAAACCATGGTTATCCTGTGAGTGTGGTAGATGCCCTGTGGCCGCAGACTGAACTATTTTGAAGGCAAGGGGCTGGCACCTTGAGGGTGGAGGGGGGCACACGACCGATATTAAACAGCGACAAGCAACATCTGGGGCACTGTGCAAAACATCTCCAAAGCAGAGTTCAAGGGCGGAGAAATGTCCTTACCTGACCCGGAAGACTATTTGTGAAGTCCACCCTGTCTCCATTTTGGGCTGTCACAGATGGGTTACTGGAACTGATGAGCACAGGCGAACTGATTTCCACAGAGTGGCGTCCCGGGGGCGAATGGACCATCCTGTTGAGGGTGTTTAAGGCTGTGGTGATGGAGAATTGCCTGGGGCTCTTCCTCCTTGGCTCCACAATGCCACAGAAAGTTGGCGATTCCACGACTTTGGCTCTGGGAGAAGAATGCCGTAGGGACATGCTCTTTGTGTGGAAAGCTTGGGGGCTTTTGCCTTTCTCCAGCAGGTGTCTTGCAGTAAAGTTTGGCTGGGAAAAGAGAATCCTGTGAGAAGTTTCTCTCTTATTTGCCTCCGAGGAAATAAAGGGAGGCCCCCCCACCAGAGTTAGCTCAGTTGATCTGGTTTTTGTGCTTCTCCCCAATTGGCACGGGCAAGAAAGTTCAGCTTTGGGGAACTACCTGAAGTAAACACATTATTAACCCATCCACATTTCTCCTGGAATCTGGATTATGACCTTTTCCCCACAAAACCCTGGGAACGTGATTTTACTTACCTTCCATCGCTACCTAGAACGACCGAGGGCAGATTGTGGTTCTCTGAGTGAAAATAATAATGACAGTAATCATGGCATTTCTTAAGCCCTTACTATGCACCAAGCTCTGGGGTAGATAACCAGAAAACCATAGGAGTCACAGTGTCACACATGACAGCGCATTCTAAGAAGGCGTGAAAGACCTCGGCCCTGAAGGGCTCTTAGGATAGAATCACATAGAAAACAAAACCTTCCTTCCACAGCCACAGTCTGATGCTTTTCCATCTTTTCACTCTGAATTGTAACATAAAGTTCCCACATCACAACCCCTGAACATTGGCTAGCAATTAGGATAGCCTTTGGGCCACTGATCCCCATATAAGTTTTCTTCCTAATGCTTGATTTGTCCCATGCAGACCTGGCCATTTTCTTAAGGGCCAGTGTCACCGGGTGCTTTCAGCCAAAGGTTAGAGAAGAGGTGTGGTTTTAGTAAATCCTCCGTTGTTAGGATTCTGTCCAGACCAGGGGTTCAGCCTGGCCAGTTCCTTCGGTTTCTGAGGGCGGTGCCTACATCTGTCTTTAATGCTAGATGCCACGTCAGAGCCAGGGCACATAACATGAATCCTAAATGAATGAACAGGGTTTTAAGAGGATAGGAAATCTGGAGGTTTTTGCTCACTCGTGGACTGAACGGCAACAATAATGATAATGATAATTGTGGTTTTTGCTTTTGTGCTGTACTTAGCACCAGGGCGGATACAAGCAAATAGGGCTGGACACAGTCCCTGCCCCACGAGGGGCTCAAAGTCTCAATCCCCATTATACAAATGAGGTAACTGAGGCATAGAGAAGTGAAATGATTTGCCCAAGGCCACCTGGCAGACAAGTGGAGGACCGGGGATTAGAATCCATGACCTTCTGACTCAGAGGTCCGTGCTCTATCCACTATGCCATACTGCTTCAGAATCAACTCCTCGTTGGCTCCTGCCCATAACTTCCTGATAGAGCGGGCAGGGAGGTGCATAAACTCATGTATTTGTCTTCTCAGCTTCTACCCAGGTCAAGTACAAAAAAATCAAATTGCAATTTTTTTTCTAAAAAGGGCAGAGTGGTTTAGTAATAATACTAATGATGGTATTTGCTAAGCGCTTTCAATGTGCAAAGCACGGTTCTAAGCCCTGGGGGAGATACAAGGTAACCAGGTTGTCCCATGTGGGGCTCACGGTCTTAATCCCCATTTTACAGGTGATGTCACTGAGGCACAGAGAAGTGAAGTGACTTGCCCAAAGTCACACAGCTGACAAGTGGCGGAGCCGGGATTAGAACCCACGCCCTCTGACTCCCAAGCCCTTGCTTTTTCCACTAAGCCACGCTGCTTCTCTGGTTTAGGAGAAAAAGCGTAAGACTGGGAGGCAGGAGAGACGTCTTCTAATCCTAGCTTGGCTCTTGGACAAGGCATTTATCCTCTCTGTAAAATGGGAATGAGATCCCTGGTTTTCCCCGTTCTCTGATTGCAAGACACATGTGGGCAGGGAGTGTGTCTACCATCTCTGTTGTATTGTAGTCTCCCAAGCACTTAGTACAGTGCTCTGTACACAGTAAGAGCTCAATAAATACCATTGATTGATAAATTGATTGGAACAGGGGACTCCATCCACTCTGATTATCTTGTGTCTAGTGCTTCTCCAAAGTGCCTGTCCCATAGCAAGTGCTTAATAAATACCATAATCATATTTCTCAAAAGACAGTTCACCAGCTCAGAAAATAAATAGCTAGTTTTAATTACTTGACATGGCCTGGGTATTTCAAAGTATATTTATGGTTTTCAAGCACATTCTCGTTTTAGCTCAATAATGACTGGAATCAAATTGAAGTCTTAATTTAGAACATTTTAGTTTTTAGTAATTTTTTAATTAGTCTCACGATGAAGCAACTACAAAATTAACAGTGAATCTATCTTGTCATTTATGAGAACAAATGAGGGTTGTTTTTATTTTAGTGTTCTTTTAATTGTTGATGCACTAGAAAGCGTGGGGTATGGAAATGTCCAAAATGATACCAACCCAGGAAACCCCCAGGTGAGAAAGTTCAGGGGGCTGGTAAAGGGGTGACATCTAGTGTCACTCTTCCAATTTCTGCAGAAATCTTGGGCATCCTTTTGATTTCCAAGGGCGAGCAAAACGGTCGACATCAATGAAATCAGCATTATGTGTGACACCTTAAATATCTGTCATAATCAGTGTCCTGGGTATGTCTACTTAGGGGTAGAGATCAGGACAGGTTTCAAACAGTAAGCAAGTGGGGCAGTTAACTCCAAGGCCCCATTAGAGAAGCAGTGTGGCCTAGTGGAAAGAGCCAGGGCCTGGGGGGTCAGAGGATCTGGGTTCTAATTCAGACTTGGCCACTTTGCTGTGTAACCTCAGGGAAGTCACTTAAAGTCTCTGTTCCTCCATTCCCTAATCTGCAAAATGGGGAGCCAATATCTGCTCTCCTTCCTACTCAGACTGTGAGCCACTCGTGGTATCTGCTTATCTTGTATCTTCCCCTGTGCTTGACACTTAGTAAGTGCTTAACAAATACCACAATTATTATTAATATTATCAGTTGGGGCAGCACTTAATAATAGAAAAGCACACACTTGTCGAAAGTGGCTTCCAGGTAAACAGGGACCTGGGATGGGAACCCAGTGACTTTGGAAACTGTGTAACTTAGTAGAAAGAGCACAGGATTGGGAGTCAAATAGGATTAGGATTGGGTTCTAATGCGGGCTCCATGACTTGCCTGCTGTGTGACCTTAAATAAGTCATTTCACTTCTCTGTGAGTTAGTTTCCCCACTGGTAAAATGAGGATTAAATGCCTGTTCCCCTTTTCCTCTTAGTTGATGAGCTCTATGTGGGACAGGGATTGTGTCAGATCTGAGAGTGTTGCATATACTCCAATAACCCTTAACAAATACCACAGTTAATACTATTATTACCTGAAGCGAATAGGATGAGACAGGGGTGTACTGGAAAAACACTTTGTTTGAGAGGCCAAACAGATCTCCACATGGTTTCATGATTTTATACTGCTTACGCATGCTGTATAACATAATGATGTCATGCAGAACATTGTGTTTGCATGCAATGTAACATAATAGTGTCATTCAGAATGCTGCGTGTGCATTCAGCATAAAGCGATGACACTGTAAGGAACCTGAGAGTGGGCAGGGAACGTGTTTACCAACTCTGTTGTATTGTCCTCTCCCAAGCGCTTAGTACAGTGCTCTGCACATAGCGCTCAATAAATACTATTGATGATGAGGAGGTGGGTATTTTTTCTCTGCTCATACCCTAATGAAAACTGACATTTCACTCTTGGAACACTCCCCTTCAAGCTGGAGCTGCATATATGGCTACCAGAGGTGGCTTGGCTGATGGATGAAGCACGGGCCTGGGAATCAGCAGGACCTGGGTTCTAATCTTGGCTCGGCCACTTGTCTGCTGTATGACCTTGGGTAAGTCACTTCGGTTCTCTGTGCCTCAGTCACCTCCTCTGTAAAATGGGGATTTAGACTGTGAGTCCCATATGGGACAGGGACTGAGTCCAACCTGATTTGCTTGTATCTACCCCAGAGCTTAGTACAGTGCCTGGTACATAGTAAGTGCTTAACAAATTCCATTATAAAAAAAAAGAAAGACAAGATACCCACAGAAGAGTAACAGCTTGCTAGGGGCGGGGAACGTGTCTGCTAATTCTATTGTACTGTACTCTTCCCAAGTGCTTAGTACAGTGCTCTGCACATAGTAAGCAGTCAATAGATACAATTAATTGATTAGTTGATTGAGACCAGTCCAATACTCCAGGGAGCGAATAGCTACCCATCATACCCTGCCTCCAATTCATCCCACAACAAGCAGAGACTCTCAAAGCTCCATCTCCTCCGGAGGAAGGAGGTCCGGGGGCCTTGGCTGGCAGTCCAGCAATCTGCTGCACTGGGGCTGGCACTCACCTCCACAAACAGGATGGGGAAGATGCCCACTTTATCCCCGAGCTTGCCCTCGGCCCAGTTCTCATCAACTCGACTGATCACCGTGATGATATCATCCTGAAAGAGAGACGGGGTTGCTGTCGGAATCCTGTCGACTGGAAGCTCCTTGTGGGCAGACATCACACCGACCAACTCTGCTGCATTGTATTTTCCTGAGCACTTAGTACAGTGCTCTGCGCCCCATAAGCACTCAATATATGCCACTGATTGATTGATAGATTGATTGATCCTGCCTGACGGCCTGGTTTGGTTGGAACTTCCAGCAAATCAGCACCCAGGGAGTAGGTTGGCTCTGGCACAGCCCACTGACCTTCCTGCCCGTGGTGGGCAGATAAGAACAGGGAGGGGAGAGGAAGGGGGAAGGACACATCCGGCTTCCTGCGGTCCCCTTCTAAATTCACAGCTTATTCCTGGGGAAAAGCTGCCCTTCACAGAAAGTTCCAGAGAAGAAACTTTCTCCACAGGGAAATCGTTGAGAATGAACTTCATATTTAAGAAATATCCTCCCCAGTCTACCTATATACTGCAAATACCTCCAGGTCATCTGTATATCTGAAATATCCCCAATATCCCTGTATATCTGAAGTACCCCCGGTATAACTGTGATACCTGAAATACCCCTAATACACCCATATACTTGAAATACCACGGGCCTGCAAGCCAAGGACCTGAGTTCTAATCCTGACTCTGCCACTTGTCTGCTGTGTGACCTTAGGCAAGTCACTTCACCTCTATGTGCCTCTGTTCCCTCATCTGTAAAATGAGGATTAAATCCTACTCCCTCCTACTTAGACTGTGAGCCCTGTTGGGACAGGGACTGTGTCCAAGCTGATAATCATGTCTCTACCCAAGGGCTTATTACCATCCCTGGCACATGTGGTAATGATAATAATAATGACAATAAAGATAATAATAATAATAGTATTTTTTAAGCACTTACTATGTGCCAGGCACTGAACTAAGCTTTGGGGTAGATATAAAGTAATTGGGTTGGGGGTAGTCCCTGTCCCTTTTAGGGCTTACAGTCTTAATCCTCATTTTCCTCAGCAGCGTCCTTAAGAGAAGCAGCATGGCTCAGTGGAAAGAGCACAGGCTTTGGAGTCAGAGGTCATGGGTTCAAATCCCGGCTCCACCTCTTGTCAGCTGTGTGACTTAACTTCTGTGTCTCAGTTCCCTCATCTGTAAAATGGGGGTTAAGACTGTGAGCCCTCCGTGGGACAACCTGATCAACTTGTAACCTCCCCAGCGCTTAGAACAGTGCTTTGCACGTAGTAAGCGCTTAACAAATACCATCATTATTATTATTATTTTCCAGATGAGGGAACTGAGGCACAGAGAAAACAAGTGACTTGCCCAAGGTCACACAGCAGAAAAATGGCTGAGCAAGGATGAGAACCCAGGTCCTTTTGACTCCTAGACCAGAGCTCTGTGCAAGAAGCCATGCTGATGATGCTTCCCAAATAAGGCCCAGTGTATGTAGGAAGGGATTGAATATTTTGAAAGATGGTTATCTCCTTCTCAGTGACCCTTCATCTTGAAAATAACTGTAACTTTTGCAATTCAACCACAAAATGACCCATTTTAGATGCCTCAGCGGAGACGCCCTTAGATTGCTACTCAAATGCCAGGAAAGTCATGTAAACCCATATCTCATAGTGTGAAGTACACTGATGCTATAAGATTTGAAGTGTCTCAAAAACTCAGGGGCAAAATTAGTTTCTATTGACGTTGGAATAAAAATCCTCTTCCAAACGAAACTCACAGTCTGAGGCACTAAGCTCCAGTGAGCTATTATGAGTGTTTAATACTCTTTTATTTGATCTACTCAAAACACTCTGCAAAAAAAAAAAAGTACAAAAACCTGGGGGAAATAACTCAAGTTTTGATTTCTCCGAATGAATTTGAAAGTTTGGAGAATAAATGCACTAAAGCCTAAATTTAGCCAGTGGAATATTCTGCATTCTGGGATAGAATTTCTGCTCCTGGATGTATGGGAAAATCCATGCATTGGGCCTGGGGAAAAGCCTTTTAGCATGCTTAAAATGTAGGCAGCCTTTGGACGTAGGCCTCGGTGGGTTCCTGTGAACCATGTCTGAAATCCAAATGTTGCAACTTGGAACCGATTTGTTCAGTGGAATAAGTTAGTTCCGATGAATTGGGGATAGATTCCTCAACGTAGGTCGGATTCCTTATTTTTAGACAGATTTCCCAGAATTGTGTACTGAGTCAATTAGAGATGTCTTATAGCAATGTATATCATTAGATATATAGTAATATAATTAGCATATTTACATTGAGTCTGACCCTGGCCCAACCTCTGCCACTCTGCACCCTATCAGTCCCCATCCCAACCCTCCTTTAACTTTCCTCCCCTTTTCTCCCTCTATCTTAGAACAGTGACAGTGTTTAGAACAGTGCTCGGCACATAGTAAGCGCTTAACAAATACCATCATTATTATTATCTTGATCTTACAAGTTATTTTCTCATTCCCTGCAGCTCCTGCTCATCCCTCTCTGCCCTGTCCCTGGAGTTAGTGTCAGTGGAAGCCCTCCTTCACAGACTGTGAGCCCCACGTGGGACCTGACGAGCTTGTATCTATCCCAGTGCTTGGCACACAGTAAGCGCTTAACAAATACCACAGTTATTATTATTAGTGTTGTGAAACTGGAACCGACGTGTTGGAAAGCTGAAACAAGGTGCAGATATAGAAATGTTTTAAGTACCGGTCTTCATAGCTCGAGACATTTTAAGCTGAAGCATCTCCTTACACTACTTAAATCATGGATGATGATGCACGAAATATGTTTCTTGCAAGAGACAGAAAGGCCATTTTAGCCTCATTCTCACTTTGTTGAAGCATCTCCTTGCACTACTTAAATCATGGATGACGATGCACGAAATATGTTTCTTGCAAGAGACAGAAAGGCCCTTTTAACCTCATTCTCATTTTGTCTGCAGGGGGAGAGCGGGAGAATCAAGGGGAAGGGGAAGGGGGACTTGGCTGTTTGGGTGGCTGTTGATCCTTTTTATACCTGGCAATCGACTTTTAACTAGCCTGTCTCCTGCCCTGTGTGACTCTATGTCCTGTTTTAAATCTCTCACCACCGTGGCTCCTCCCACCGTATTTGGTTGTCCAGACGTGATGGCTGTATTCAGAGGGAATTGGGAGGGGAATGTGATGACTCTGGAGCAACTGGAGGAGGGCAGGGTACCCTGGAGTCTGGCGGAGGAATTGGGTGAACTTCTACAAAATGGCATCCATATTCATTAATTCAATTTTATTTATTGAGCACTTACTGTGTGCGGAGCACTGTGCTAAGTGCTTGGAAAGTACAATTCGGCAACAGATAGAGACAATCCCTACCCAACAACGGGCTCACAGTCTAGAAGGGGGCTCACAGTCTAGAATGGCAACTTCTCACTCTGCTGTGTGCTCCGGGCTATTGTGGGTGAAGTCGAGTGCATCCCAGGGGCCAGTTTTTCTGAGGGAGATTGCTAGTCACCCTACTTTTGATCAATCAATCAATCAATGGCATTTATTGAGCACTTACTGTGTGCAGAGCACTGTCCAGAGCCCTTGGGAAAGTACAAAATAACAGAGTTGGTAGACACACTGAGGTCCTCTAATGCTAACCTTCTCACTGTACCTTTATCTCATCTTTCTCGCCCTCTATCCCACATCTTTCCTCTAGCCTGGAACGCCCTCCCTCCTCATATCCAAAAGACAATTATTCTCCCCCACTTCAAAGTCTATTCGAAGGCATATCTCCTCCAAGAGGCTTTTTCTGACTAAGCCCTCTTATCCTTTTCTTCAGGTCCCTTCTGTGTCACCTTACTTGCTCTCTTTTTTTGGACTGGATAAGATGGGTAGAAAGGAGATTTAGAAGGAGCACGGCTCAGTGGAAAGAGCATGGGCTTTGGCGTCAGAGGTCAGGGGTTTGAATCCCAGCTCTGCCAATTGTCAACTGTGTGATTTTGGGCAAGTCACACTTAACTTCTCTGTGCCTCAGTTACCTCATCTGTAAAATGGGGATTAAAACTGTCAGCCCTCTGTGGGACAACCTGATCACCTTGTAACCTCCCCAACACTTAGAACAGTGCTTTGCACATAGTAAGTGCTTAATAAATGCCATTATTATTATTATTATTATTATTATTATTATTAAGGAGCTGGAAGGCTCAGGGTAAACAGGACTTCAGTGTAAAGTTCAGTGACTCTGAGAAGCAGCGTGGTCTAATGGACAGAGCACCAGCCCGGAAGTCAGAGGATTAATCCCGGTTCCACCACTCGTCTGCTGGATCATCTTGGCTAAGTCACTTCACTTCTCTGTGCCTCAACTACCTCATCTCTAAAATGGGAATTACAATTGTGAGCCCCAAGTGGGAAATAGACTGGATCCAACCTGATTACCTTGTATCTACCTCAGGGCTGAGAAACAATGCTTAGCATGTCGTAACTGCTTAACAAATACCATTAAAAACAAAAGAATCCCCATTTTGCAGATGAGGGAACTGAGGCACAGAGAAGTGAAGTGACTTGTCCACGATCACACAGCAGACAAGTGGCAGAACCCAGGTCTCCCGGATCCCAGGCCCAATGTCTCCCCACCAGGCCTCATATTGCTTCCTATGTGGGCCATGAAGAAAACAGCCCTCCTCTTCTCAAGCAAACCCGCTCTGTAGAATGAGTAAGCTGAATAACAAAGACAACAAAGCCAGAAAGAAAACAAAACCAGATGGCCTGAAACCCAGGAGGGGCTTTGAGGAATAAAAACCTGTTTGCCGACAGAGGCTCTAGTATTATTCCTGGGGATCTAAAATTCTCCTTTGGAGAGGGATGGGGCCACGGATGTTGCGGTAGCAAACAGCACCAGATGCAGCGAGGAGAAGCATCAGGCTGCAGAGCTCATCCCTCAGTTAGAATGGGAGGCTGCCCCTGGATGCCTTGATTTTGAACTCTGTCCAGATGATGTCTTTGGCTCTCCAACTGGGACACCCCCGAGTTAAACTGAAGCCCTGCTCTCTGCTTCTTTTCTGGCCCCTTTTCAAACAATTTATGCCCTAGAGGTCTGGGCGGGATGCCTCCAGGGAAAAAAAAAACTCAACAAAAAAACAACACATGGGGATTTTTCCTCAATGATTCCTGCGCCTGAAGAGACCGGCTTTTTGGCAAGATGTCCCACCTCAGCAGATCTGCTGTTCAAAGGAAAAGTTTACATCTCTCCCCACAAACATTTCCCTTAAGGGATAATAAACACCAGCCTGAACTGTCTCAACGGAGCTGAGTTTGGATAGCAAACTGCCAGGTATTGTGGGAGTGTCTTGCGTGGCTTAGTGGAAAGCGTGCGGGCTTGGAAGTCAGAGGATGTGGGTTCTAATTCCGCCTCTGCCACTTTCATTCATTCATTCATTCATTCATTCATTCAATCGTATTTATTGAGCGCTTACTGTATGCAGAGCACTGTACTAAGTGCTTGGGAAGTACAAGTTGACAACATATAGAGTCGGTCCCTACCCAACAATAGGCTCACACTTGCCTGCTGTGTGACCTTTGACAAGTCACTTAACTTCTCTGTGCCTCAGTTACCTCATCTGTAAAATGGGGATTAAAACTGTGAGCCCCATGTGGGACAACCTGATTACCCCTGTATCTACCTCAGGGCTTAGAACAGTCCTTGGCACATAGTAAGCACTTAATAAATACCATTGTTATTATTATTATTATATTTGACCACAGGGTCCAAGTGGCAAATCAGGGGTGGAGACAATGTGCACTTCAATACAAGTGGTACTCTGGGTGGCTTTGGACTCTGGATGGCCTTGAACAAATCACTTAATTTCTCTGGGTATCAGTTTTTGCCTCTGTGAAATGGGAATGATATTAATCCACCCCTACCTGTCACCTAAACAGACTAGCAGCTAGATGGGTAGAATCCCTAACTGCGATAACAGAAGAACAGTTAGAAAGGTTACAGATTATAGCAGAAGACAGTATGTTCTGGAGAAAATAGATCCATGAATTGGAAACGACTCGATGTCGTTTGACAATAATAATACCTAAATCACAGGGATAGGGTGCGGGGGAGTGAAGCTGTGTTTAGATTTTCTCCTACAAATGATCCAAATAACTGAGGCCCAGAAAGTTCTATTGGCCTAAATGAGCCAGATATTTCAGGCCAGGCCATGATAGATTGTCACTTTGGGGGCAGAACATGCCCTCTTTTTTCCCTGATTGGTGCCAATCATGGGGCCGGGGGGAAGGCATAGTTGTTTAAAATTTAGAGTTGATTCTCAAAGTTTCGCCAGACGGATTCTTCATGGGCGGTGGCAGTTCCATGGGAAAACTCCCAGGAATTGACTTTGGAATTTGAAGAAAAAAACTCTTCAAACAGTTCCCACCCCTACCACCCAACCGCCCTCCCAAGTGTGCTTCCCTGCAGAGAAGGCCAAGTTCAGAAGAGATTGATTTGGAAAGGAACCTTGCTTGGCCCAGTTGGCCGAGGGCAGAATCTGTGAAAAAGGTCAAACCCTGTTGCCAACCTGGGTAGAATCAGTGTGACGGGCCTCCAGCGCTTAGAACAGTGCTTTTCACATAGTAAGTGCTTAACAAATACCATAAAAAAAAGCCCAGTGACTTCTCCTTAGGCCCAGACTTTTTTCCCCTCAAGCCTCTAACTGGCTAACCTAGCGAATCAATTAATAGATCAATCAATTGTATTTATTGAGTGCTTGCTTTGTGCAGAGCACTATAGTAAGCTCTTGGGATAGTATAACAGAGTTGGTGGACACGTTCTGTGTCCACAGAGCGCTTATGGTCTGGAAGGGCCAGATGGAGTGAGTAGAGCAAGCACAGTCCTAGCATTCATTCATTCATTCAATCGTATTTATTAAGCGCTTACTGTGTGCAGAGCACTGTACTAAGTGCTTGGGAAGTACAAGTTGGCAACATATAGAGACGGTCCCTACCCAACAACGGGCTTACAGTCTAGAAGGGGGAGACACAATAAAGCAAAACATGTGGTCAGGTGTCAAGTTGTCAGAATAAATAGAAGTAAAGCTAGATGCATATCACTGACAAAATAAATAGAATAGTAAATATGTACAAGTTAAATAAATAGAGTAGTAAATCTGTACAAACATGTATACAGGTGCTGTGGGGAGGGGAAGGAGGTAGGGAGGGGGGATGGGGAGACAGGTCTTACCTTGAGAAACGTCAGGCAGCCCTCACTCTCGGCTTTGCCCCGCTCCCTCAGATCGAAGTTGTAAAGCGCTCGGCAGAGAGGGGGAGGCTGGGGCAGTTGCTTGATGATCTGGACGGAGCTGGCTGGAAAAGTCCCCCCGGTCCCGTTGACCTCGCCTTCGTACCAATTCTCGTCCAGTTGCCGTCTCAGGATGATGATGTCGCCCTTGTTGAACCGCAGGTCACTGGGGTGCTGCCCTCGATAGTTGCAGAGAGCTTTGGCACGGGGCACCTGAAAGGGGGTCACATCGACACCTCGTTGGTCTGGGGCCTGTTTGAGGCTCAGATGGGGAGCGGGGAGCGGGAGCATAGCTGATGTCCTTTGAAATAATAGTAATAATGCTGGTACTTATTAAGCACTTACTATGTGCCAAGCACTGTTCAAAGCATTGGGGTAGATATGAGTTAATCAGGTTGGACACAGTCCTTGTCTCATGCAATAATAATGACGGCATTTGTTAAGCACTTACTATGTGCAAAGCACTGTTCTAAGCGCTGGGGAGGATACAAGGTGATCAGGTTGTCCCATGTGGGGCTCACAGTCTTAATCCCCATTTTCCAGATGAGGGAACTGAGGCACAGAGAAGCTAAGTGACTTGCCCAAAGTCACACAGTTGGTAGTTGGCGGAGCTGGGATTTGAACCCAAACTCTGACTTCAAAACCCGTGCGCTTTCCACTGAGCCAAGCTGCTTCTCTTCTTCTCACATGGGGCTCACAGTCTCAATTCCCATTTTACAGATGAGGTAACTGAGGCCCAGAGAAGTGAAGCGATTTGCCCAAAGTCACACAGCAGACATGTGGCAGAGCCTTGACAAGAACCCAAGCCATGCAGCTTTGAAGATCTAGGAATAATAATAATGAGTGAGGGCTGAGTGAGGGGTCGGAGTTGAGGCCTAGTGGAGAGAGAGCATGGGCGTAGGAGTCAGAGAACCTGGGTACTAATCCCCGCTCGGCCGATTGCTCTGCCTATTGTTTGCTGTGTGACCTTGGGAGAGTCACTTAACTTTCTGTTCCTCAGTTTCCTCAACTGTAAAATGGGGATTCAATACCTGTTGTCCCTCTCACTTGAGACTGTGAGCCCCCATGCAGGACAGGGACCGCGTCCAACTTAACTTGTAAATACCACTGATTGATTGATTGGTTGATCAAATGCAATTAAGGGCTTGGGAGATCAGAGGTGGAAGGCATGATCCATTCCCGTAGTCCACTTGAAAAATAGAGATTGATCAATTAGTGGCAGTAATGATAACTACAATTTTTTTAAAGAACTTACTAAGTGCTAAACACTGAACTAAGTGTTGGGATAGATCCAAGATAAGCAGGTCAAGCACGGTCCTTGTCCCACATAGGGTTCACGATTTGGTATTTATTATTCTTTGAGTCAGTTCCCTCATCTGTAAAATGGGGATTAAGACTGTGAGCCGCATGTGGAACAGGGATGTGTCCAGCCTGATAAACTTGGATTTACTTCAGCTCTTAGTACAGTACCTGGCACATAGTAAGCACTTAACAGATATCATAATTATTGTTATTATCATTCCTTCATCCCTCTCTCCCTCTCCCTTCCCCTCTCTCCTTCTCTTCCTCTAGACTGTAAACTCTCTGTGGGCAGGGAATGTGTCTGTTTATTGTTATATTGTACTCTCCCAAACACTTAGTTCAGTGCTTTGCACACAGTAAGTGCTCCACAAATGCAATTGAATGAGTGGATGAATGAACGAATCCCTTCCTCCCTCCTCTCTCTATTTCTCCCCACCCCTCTCCCTTGTCCCTCCAGAGCTTATCAGGGGGTGAGAAGGGAGAGTTTTCATGAAAGCCCATCCTCCTACCCTCAAGCACCAGAGCAGACTCTGGGGTGGCTTCGCCTGTGACTCAGTGGTCGGAAAGGCTCTGTTCCCACTGGCCTTTGTGCAGAGCCTGAGAGCTGAAAAGATGGGCCTTCAATACCTCCAGCTCTGTGGGCCTCTGAACCTCGGTCCAGCCTAATCAAAGCGCTCGGCTGGCACCCCCCTAAAGCTCAGAAAAACCCTCCCGCACCTGCCGAGATCCTTGCCCAAAAACCCTTCCCCAGGAGACCACTTCATTTTGAGAGTAATTTTAAATGTAATCATTCTTCCTTTCTTCTTTCTTCTTTTCAAACCATTCTTCTTTTTAAATGTAATCACCTGTATATATGTATATATGTTTGTACATATTTATTACTCTATTCATTTTACTTCTTGTACTTCCCAAGCGCTTAGTACAGTGCTCTGCACACAGTAAGCGCTTAATAAATACGATTGATGATGATGATGAGAGAGGAAAGGAGGAAGAGAGATGAGCGTTAGGAAACCCCACTCTGTCAGTCTTCAATCGGGTTTCAGCGGAGGCCTGGGAAGGGGGATGTTAGGAGTTGGGCCCAACAAATTCGGCTCTGCCACTTGTCTGCTTTGTGATCTTGGGCCAGTCACTTCACTTCTCTGTGTCTCAGTTTCCTCTTCTGTAAACTGGGGATCAAGGACTGTATTCATTCATTCATTCATTCATTCAATCGTGCTTATTGAGCACTGTACTAAGCGCTTGGGAAGTACAAGTGGGCAACATATAGAGACGGTCCCTACCCAACTATGGGCTCACAGTCTAGAAGGGGTAGACAGACAACAAAATAAAACAAAACATGAGACAGGTGTCAAAACCGTCAGAATAAATAGAATTATAGCTATAAGCACATTATTAATAAAATAGAGTAGTAAATACGTACAAGTAAAATAAATACAGTAAAAATATATACAAATATATACAAGTGCTGTGGGGAGGGGAAGGAGCTAGGGCCGGGGGGTGATGGGGAGGGGAGGAGGAGAGGAAAAAACAGGCTCAGTCTGTGAAGGCCTTCTGGAGGAGGTGAGCTCTCAGTCGAGCTTTGACTAAAGTAGACTGTATCTACTCCAACTGTTAGTACAGTGCTTGGCACACAGTAAACACTTGACAAATACAAAAAAAACCCAACAACCCACTCAAAATAACAAAAAAAAAGTTGAGGGCAGGAACCTCAGCTTCTTCTAACAGCTGGAACCCCTGGAGATAATCCACATCACCCTCTTGGAGTGGATGCTACCCCTCTCGCCCCCTTAAAGTGGATCATATCCACCATCCTCACCTCTGGAATGGGCCCTGACCCCCCACAGTCCCCAGGGAGTGGACATCACTGGAGAAATGACTCTGGCTGCAGTCATTTCTGAATGCCCCAGCTTCAATCCCACAAAACACCCAGGAGTCTTGAAAACGCCTGAATGTTCTCATCCCCCGAGGGAGAGAGAGAATAGTGGAGACATGTAGAGTTCCAGCTGCCTCCTCCTCCCCTCCTCCCCCAGACACGGCCACGTGAAACCAATTACTGAAACTATTTTTAGTGTGAAAGTCTTTTTCATCTGTTTTATCTTAATTTCTGGTAGCCCCTCCCTGATTACTCAAAGTCCTATATTTATCCCAGCAGGAACGTTTTCTTTACCCCCCTCAGGCTGAAGATAAAGTCTCTTGCAAAACTGAAGCGGCCAAACATGTATTTTCATTTCAAACTTTGTTTTGCACTAAGCTTTGCAACAGAAATGTTTCTAGAGGGCAGGCGGCTTGCACTCCTGGCTGAGAAACATATTAGCATGAATTATTCAATTCAAAAATCCCGTTCACATCCAAGTCAGGAGCTGAGGAGTTTCAGATGGCTGATTCCACTCCAGCTCCAAACTGTTCTCTCCTGGGAATGTGGTTCTAAGCCCTAAATCACATTTTCCCCAGAGGGTTGTTTTTAACCATTTTCCCCGGCCATGATTGGTGGGCGATACAGATGCTCTCTTCCCAAATTGCCTTCCCGACGTCCTTCACGAATAGCGGCTTTTAGAATCTGTTCTCTGGGCAGTCTTGGAAAGAAAAGTGGGACATTGCTTCAAATCCAAGAGAGAAACAAACAGCGTGGCTCAGTGGAAAGAGCCCGGGCTTGGGAGTCAGAGGTCATGGGTTCAAATCCTGGCTCCGCCACTTGTCAGCTGTATGATTTTGGACAAGTCACTTCACTTCTCTGGGCCTCAGTGACCTCATCTGTAAAATGGGGCTTAAGACCGTGAGCCCCTCGTGGGACAACCTGATCACCTTGTAATCTCGCCAGCGCTTAACAGTGCTTTGCACATAGGAAGCGCTTAATCTCGACTCTGCCACTTGCCTGCTGAGTGATCTTGCCTCCGTTTTTTCATTCTGTACAATGAGGATTTAAATACCTGTTCACCCCCCTCCTTAGGCAGTGAGCCTCATGTCACACAGGGCCTCTGTCTATTCTGGTTGTATTATACCTACCCCCAATTTTAGAACAGTGCTTGATACATAATCAGCACTTCATTAGGAGCATTTGATTCATTATTTTGAAATGTGTGGGAGATGGAAGAGCCCGTCTATTCAGTCAGTCAAAGATGTGTGGATTCCGAGTAGTCAACCTCCATCCTGCTACCATTTCTTTGTGCTTCTAGGTGAAGCAGTATGGCCTAGTGGATAGAGCACAGCTCTGGGAGTCAGGGGGACCTGAGTTCTAATCCTGACTCCACCATTTGCCTGCTGTTTGACCTTGGGCAAGTCACTTCACTTCTCTGGGCCTCAGTTTCCTCAACAGTAAAATGGGAACTCAATACCTCTTCTCCCTCCTTCTTGGACAAATCACTTCATTCATTCATTCATTCATTCGTATTTACTGAGCGCTTACTGTGTGCAGAGCACTGTACTGAGCGCTTGGGAAGGACAAGTTGGCAACATATAGAGACGGTCCCTGACCAACAGCGGGCTCACAGTCTAGAAGGGGGAGACAGACAACAAAACAAAACATAGTAACAAAATAAAATAAATAGAATAGTAAATATGTATAAGTAAAATAAATAGAGTAATAAATCTGTACAAACGTATATACAGGTGCTGTGGGGAGGGGAATGAGGGGGAGAGGAAGTAGGGGGTTCAGTCTGGGTTAGTCTCAGTCACTTAACTTCTCAGTTACCTCATCTGTAAAATGGGGATTAAGACTGTGAGCCTCACGTGGGACAGGGACTGTATCTGACCCAATTATCTTGTATCTACCTCAGTGCTTAGACCAGTGCTTGACAAGTAGAAAGCACTTAACAAATACCACAATCATTTTTATTATCATCATTGTTATCATTATCACTATCTGAAGATCTCCTCTGGGAGTGGCCAAGGAACGCAGGGAGAAAAATGGCTGTTTCCCAGCAGCCTAACTGCTCTCTCCCCTCTTCCATCTCTTTCCTCTTTCTCCCAGGGCTGCTTCCAGATGCTCTCATCTCTTAATCAAGTCAGCATAACCTCTCAGATGGGCTCCCAGCACGGACACAGAAACCAGGAGCTGGAAATGTAAGACAGAGCGGTAACAAGGCCCCATGGGAATGAAGCCCCTCCTCTCGCTGCTCATTTCAAAGGGAGCTGGGTGGGCGGCAGGTATATTTGGTGATTAGCAGGTGGTGTGTGGGTGGGGAAGAATACTGTGGGAAGGAAAGATCTCTCCCTTTTAGAGGGAGCTACCCCTCAGTGGAGCAGCTCAGCTCTGCTAGGATTTTTCCAGCTGCCATGGTGAGCGTCCCACTAGGTGAGGAGACTAGGGAATGAGAAGTTCCCTCCAAATGGAGGGCTTTGGAAATAATAATAATGATAGCATTTATTAAGCGCTTACTATGTGCAAAGCACTGTTCTAAGTGCTGGGGAGATTACAAGGTGCTCAGGTTGTCCCACGGGGGGCTCACGGTCTTAATCCCCATTTTACGGATGAGGTAACTGAGGCGCAGAGAAGTTGTCGCACAGCTGACAAGTGGCAGAGCGGAATTTGAACCCATGACCTCTGAATCCAAAGCCCGTGCTCTTTCCACTAAGCCACGCTGCTTCTCCAATGGAAACGGGGCCAAAACCTTGCCCCTGAGCGGGAAAATGAGAGGCTGAAATGGCTCCACTTCCTCTGCTTTCCCCCACGAAATGGGATGGCTCTCCCGCTCCTTCTGAAGATGGTGTCTCCTCTTACAATCCAGCCCGTGTCCTTTTCTTCTCTAATGCCGACCTACTCACTGGACCTCTATCTCGTCAATCTCACCGCCAACCCCTTGCACACATCCAGCCTCTGGCCTGGAATGCCCTCCCTTTTCCTATCTGGCAGATGATCACTCTCCCCACCTTCAAAGCCTTTATTGAAGGCACATCTCTTCCAAGAGTCCTTCCCCGTCAAAATCCTCATTCCTCTTCTCCCAGTCCCTTTGTCCTCACCCTTGCACTTGGATTTGTCCCCTTTATTCACCCCTCTCTGAGCCCCACAACACTTAAGTACATAACCGTTATTGATTTATTTATATTATTGTCTGTCTCCCCCTCTAGACGGTAAGCTAACTATGGGCAGGGACGGTGTCTACCAACTCTGTTGCATCGTACTCTCCCAAGCGCTTAGTAAAGTGCTTTGAAGCAGCGTGGCTTAGTGGATAGAGCACGGGCCTGAGAATCAGATGGACGTGGGTTCTAATCCTGGCTCCGCCACATGTCAGCTGTGTGACCTTGGGAAAGTCCCTTCATTTCTTTGGGCCTCAGATGTCTCATCAGTAAAATGGGGATTTAGAGTGTGAGCCTCATGTGGGACAGGGACTGTGTCCAACCCGCTTAACTTGTATCTACCCCAGCACTTAGAATAGTGCTTGGCACATAGTAAGCACTTAACAAATACCATAATTATTATTAAATATGAGTTGTTGATGGATGGATTGATTGAGCCCTGTCTCACCCTGTTTCTTCCCGTCCCGTTGCTGCTTTCTGAGGAGCGGTGGGCACAGAGGAAGGGCATATGTGGAGCAGAACCTGCTTGATGGGACAGAGACAGTGGTCAAGCACCCAGGAAGAAGTGGCAGAAAGAGCTGTCTTGCTTGGGAGGCCTGTTTCCAAATAAACTTAGTTCCAAAAGCCTTCAGGCTTTCAATATGTGCCTTAGCAAGAGCATAGTGAGTAAAGGCTGCTCTGATAACGTGAGCCATTGAAGCCCAACATTTTCTGCTGTCAAAGAAACCCACTTGATCCCCTGCGAGCATGTATGTAGGCATGTGGCAGAAACTGCAGCTCCGGTTTCCCTTCATGGGGGATTTTACGCTGGAGAAATGGGTACATGTGTATCCTTCAAGGTGGGGCGTGGGAACTCTAAAAGCTGAGACAGGATTTCAGCAGGACTCTGCTCTGGGGAAAGGGAATTGAATGTCTAGATCGCAGTTCTCATACAGGCTGGGATAGCTCTAAACTCTTAAGGGAGGGAAGTAGAGTGGCTATTTGTCTGGTCTTAATAATAATAATAATAATGACATTTATTAAGCACTTACTATGTGCAATGCACTGTTTTTATACCAGCAGGCCCAGTTTTCCACACTCATGGCACCAGACAACTTTATGTGCTGAACTTTTATTTTCAATGTCCAGCTTCTCTCCGTCTCAGTTTATAACTGTGGTATTTATTAAGTCCTTACTATGTGCCGGACATCGTACTAAGCACTGGAATAGATACAAGCTAGTCAGATGGGATACAGTCTGTGTCCCACGGGGGGCTCACAGTCTTGATCCCCATTGTACGGCTGAGGAAACTGAGGCATAGAGACGTGAAGGGACTTGGCCACAGTCACACAGCCGACAAGTGGCGGAGCCAGAATTAGAACCCAAGCCCTTCTGACCTCAGGCCCGTACTCTATCCACTAAGATCACACTGCTTCTGTTGCTGCTGAGTCTCTGAGCCCCATTGCTGGGGAAGGATTTGAGATTTGGGAGGGAACACACACGTGTGGGATTTATGGGAAAGGTTCCCATGGATTCAGAAGGGCCGCCATGAGATGTGGTGTAATGATATTCATTCCATTCCACCTGGCGCCGTATGAGTTTCACTACCCCTTTCTACAGATGAATGGGAAATGGATATCTTGAATGCCATCATGGTGAAGCAGCATGGCTCAATGGAAAGATCACGGGCTTGGGAGTCAGAGGTCATGGGTTCTAATCCTGGCTCTGCCACTTATCTGCTGGGTGACTCTGGGCAAGTCACTTAACTTCCCTGTGCCTCAGTTCCCTCACCTGTAAAATGGGGATGAAGACTTTGAGCCCCACGTGGGACAACCTGATCACCTTGTATCCCCCCCCCAGTGCTTAGTGCTTGGCACATAGTAAGTGCTTAACAAATACCATTATTATTATTATTATTCTAATCCCAACTCTGCCACACGTCTGCTGTGTGACCTTGAGCTTCACTTCTCTGGGCCTCAGTTACCTCATCTGTAAAACAGGGATTAAGAGAGTGAGCCCAATGAGGGGCAGGGACTGTGTCCAACATGATTGACTTGTATCTATCCAAGGGTAAGAAAGTTACTTGGCCCACAGTAAGTGTTTAACAAGTATCCTAGCTCTTATTATTTTTACGAGCTAAAAGGGGCAGAGTTATATTACTGGATTGATAAAATAGAACATCTTACCTTATAAAAGGCTAATCTCACTAAATATGTGACTTAAAGGATCTGTCTGTCTTTGGGTGATGCAGGGATGTTACTGCATACCCATTTGATTGATTGATGTGTGTTTGGTGTGTGTTCTTACCCACACACTTTAAGGTTTTGTATATGCCAATGGTGAGGAGTTTTTGTTTGATGTGGTGGTGGATGAGCAACCACTGGAGTTAATACAGTACCTGGGACAGAGTAAATATTTAACAATAACCGTGAAAAAAATTAAAAGAAGAAAAGTGAAGAGACATGTCCTGAACGTTTTTGAAGAAAAATGATCTGGGCAGCAGAATGAATTATGGACCGGAATGGGGAGAGACTGGAGGCACGGAGGTCTGTAATGTATTTATTCATATTAATGTCTTTCTCCCCCTCTAGACCATAAGCTCTTTGTGGGGAGGGAATATGTCTGTTAGACTGTTATACTGTCCTCCTCCAAGCACTTAGTACAGCGCTCTGCACACAGTAAGTGCTCAATAAATACAATTGAATGAATGAATGAATAAATGCGATTGAATGAATGAATGAATAGTCAGTCAGTCAATCAATCGCATTTATTGAGCACTTACTGTGTGCAGAGCACTGTACTAAGCGCTTGCACTGTACCAAGCGCTTATTTATTGAGCACTCAATGTGTGCAGAGCGCTGTACTAAGTGCTTGGGGGAGTACAATATAACAGTCTAACAGGCATATTCCCTCCCCACAAAGAGCTTACAGTCTAGAGGGGGAGAAAGACATTAATATGAATAAATACATTACAGACCTCCCTGCCTCCTGCCTCTCCCCACTCGGGTCCATAATTCATTCTGCTGCCCGGATCATTCTTCTTCAAAAACATTATACGTTTGTATAGTACGTGCATGGTGGGAGAGGGTGTTTCTGCCCATCCACTTACAGGGTATGTTGTGTAGGTGTTGCGGTGTGTCGGGGGTGGGTGGGAGTGTTACTGCCCACCCACTTTAAGGTTATGTATGCTCTGTGTGTGTGTTAGTGCTCCCACTTACATCCAAAGAGGCAGCAAGGTCCAGTGGAAAGAGCACAGCCCTGGGCATCAGAGGACCTGAGCTGTGGTATGAGGCGAGTGGGTAGGGGTTTTACTGCCCATCGACTTTAAAGCTGTGTATGTTGTGTGTGAGTTAGTGTCACTTTGAGGATGTGTGTGTTTTGTGTGAGGGAGGAGAGGTGATTGGGGTAGGGTGTTACTCCCACCCACTAGACAGGAAATTCAATGTGGGCAGGGATCGTGTCTACCAGCTCTGTAATATTGTACTCTCCCAAGTGCTTAGTACAGTGCTCTGCACAGCATAAGCACTCAATAAATACCACAGGTTGATTTAAGAGGGTTTGTGTGTGTGTGTTACTGCCCACCCCCACACAAACTTCACTTGGAGTCATTGGAGCCTTTAACGTTCAAGAAGTCTGATCTTTCCTCTCCCCCTGCAGTGGAGAAAGTTAAGTCTGAGGAGGTGAACAGGAAGTGTTTGTCAAACAGCTGGCGAAGAAGCCAAGATTCTCAATCCTTGATTCATTCTTTGTTTGAACTTGTCCATCCTTTTTTTTTCAAATGAAAGTTTGAAACATTCCTACAAATAATTAAGCTAGGCACCCTCTCTCTGAGGCACCCACCTACCAGGGAGCTGCTGCTTTGAGAAGACTATAAAGGCCCCCAAAGCTGGCTAATCCGTTTCATTTTCCTGGGCCAGAGAAGCAACAGTTTCCTTGGGTCTGGAGAAAACCTGTGTGAGATTCACCAAACAGACTGCTCAAAGCACCTGAGGTCCTTGCAAGTCTCTCTTTCTCACTTCTTAAATTGTGAGCTCCCCGAGGGACAGGGATCATATTTAATTTTCACCTGCATATTCTCTCCCAGGGCTTCCTACAGTACTTTACACACAATGAGCATTTAATAGCCCCCCCACCCCCTTCTAGACTGTGAGCCCGTCGTTGGGTAGGGACCGTCTCTATGTGTTGCCAACTTGTACTTCCCAAGTGCTTAGTATAGTGCTCTGCACACAGTAAGCGCTCAATAAATATGATTGAATGAACGAATGAATGAGATTGAATGAATGAATAGTCAGTCAGTCACATTTATTGAGCACTCAGTGTGTGCAGAGCGCTGTACTAAGGGCTTGGGGGAATGCAATATAACAATCTAACAGACATATTCCCTCCCCACAAAGAGCTTACAGTCTAGAGGGGGAGAAAGACATTAATATGAATAAATACATTACAGACCTCCCTGCCTCCTGTTCTTCCCCACTTCGGTCCATAATTCATTCTGCTCTGTCGGATCATTTTTCTTCAAAAACGTTCAGGACATGTCTCTTCACTTTTCTTCTTTTAATTCTTTTCATTACTGTTACTGTTACTGTTACTGTTACTGTTAAACACTTACTCTGTCCCAGGCACTGTATTAACTCGAGTGGTTGCTCACCCAACCACCACATCAAACAAAAACTCCTCACTGTTGGCTTTAAAGCACTCTGCCACCTTGCCCTCTCTCACTGCACCTCACTACTCTCCTACAACAACCCAGCTGGCACACTCCACTCCTCTAATGCTAACTCTCACCTATCTCACCACTGACCCCTCACCCATATCCTGACTATGGCTTGGAACGACCTCGCTCCTCAAATCTGACAGACAATTACTCTCTCCACCTCCGTTCAAAGGCTTATTGAAGGTACACTTCCTCCAGGAGGCCTTCCCTGACTAAAGCCCCTCTTTCCCCTTCTCCCACTCCCTTCTGTGTCACCCTGACTTGCTCCCTTTATTCTCTCCCTTTGTTTTTCTCCCCTCCTGGCCCCATAGCACTTATGTACATATCTGTAACTTACTTATTACCTTAATGCCTGTCTCCCCACAACCCCTAGACTGTAAGCTCCCTGTGAGCAGGGAATGTCTGTTTATTGTTGTACTCTCCGAAGCACTAAGTACAGTGCTTTGCACACAGTAAGTGCTCATTAAATAGTAATAATAATAATAATAATAATAATAATAGCATTTATTAAGCGCTTACTATATGCAAAGCACTGTTCTAAGCACTGGGGAGGTTACAAGGTGATCAGGTTGTCCCACAAGGGGCTCGCCATCTTAATCTCCATTTTACAGATGAAGTAACCGAGGCCCAGAGAAGTTAAGTGACTTGCCCAAAGTCACACAGCTGACAATTGGCAGAGCTGGGATTTGAACCCATGACCTCTGACTCCAAAGCCCGTGCTCTTTCCACTGAGCCACACTGCTTTGTGCTACTATTCTCCATCCAGTTGCCTAGACCCAATAATATTCACTGAGCACCTACTTTGTGCCAAGTCCTAGGAGCCTGGGAGAGTCCAATACAGTAGAGTTGGTAGAGTTCTCTGCCCTTCCTACTCAACTCTGTAATTCATTTATTTGCACTGATGTCTGCCTCCCCACCCTTGACTGTAAACTTGTGGGCAGGGAATGTATCTATTTACTGTTGTATTGTGCTCTCCCAAGCGCTCAGCACAGTGTTCTGCACCCAGCAAGCACTTAATAAATACAACTGAATGAATGAATGAATGAAATCTGAAGCAGTAATCTCCAGATTCTCTGAAAGGAGATGGCTAATTCACAAACCAGCCTTGTTTCTAGCTGCCAAGCCCAAGAAAGATGAAATATGACTCTACGTTGGGCCTCTCTCTTCAGAGGAGCTTTGATGAATTTGGTGCCTAAAGGAAGTAGCACTTGGTGCCAATGCTTCTTCCAAAATCAATATACCTTCAGCTACCTACCTTTGTTCCCTAATCTAGCTCCTGATTTATATTTTTAGGGAGGTAACGTGACCAAGAGGAAAGAGCACAGGCCTGAGAGTCAAGGGACCTGGGTTCTAATCTCAGCTCCACCGTTTGTCTGCTCCGTGACTTTTCTGTGACTCAGTTTCTTCATCTGTTAAATGGAGTTTAAATAGCTGTTCCCTCTCCCCTAAGTCTATGAGCACCGTGAGACAGGGACAGGGCCTGATCTGTTTGAACTGTTTCTATTCCAGCATTTAGAACAGTGCTTGGCACATAGTAAACATAGTATCTGCCACAATTATTATTATAATTAAAAGCTTTTTAGTTGGGAATGACCTGTCTACAGAGATCCACACCCACCCAGTTTCTAGAGAAACTATAAAACCACACACCTAGCATGTTCCTAGAGAAACTATAAAAAACACACCCATCCTGTTTCTAGAGAAACCATAAAAAACACACCCATCCTGTTTTTAGAGAAACTATAAAAAGCGCATCCATCCTGATTCTAGAGAAACTGTAAAAAAAAAAAAAGCCCATCCTGATTTTAGAGAAATTATATAAAAACACGCCATGTCTCCTAAATGTTCGCTTGCGGGGGTGGGGAGAAAACACAAAATGAATGCATCTTAACAGATATCTTATCCCCATTTCCCATCACAGCCTGACTCTAAGAATGGATCTCATGAAGATCGTTTCCTTTCCCTTGCACCTAGTCTGTGCACCATCCAAGAGGCCAATCAAGCAAAGGAAGAAAGGGGGAGGTCTGGGCTGATAGAGCAAAGAGCTGCTTTTCTTCTTTTATTTTTTTTAATGGTTATTGTTAAAGACTTACTCTGTCCCAGGCACTGTGTTAAGCACTGGGGTAGGTACAAGCTAACCAAAGTGGACACAGTCATAATCCCCATTTTATAGATGAGGGAACTGAAGCCTAGAGAAGTGAAGTGACTTGCCCTTGGTCACGCAGCAGACGAGTGACGGAACCGGGATTAGAATCCACAACCTCTGATTCCCAAGCCCGGGCTCTTGCCACCAGTCCACGCTGTTCCTCTAGACAGCAAGCTCATCGAGGGCAGGGAATTTATTTATGTTTGTATCGTTCCAAGAGTTTAGTACAGTGCTCTGCACACAGTAAGCCCTCAATAAGTACGATTGAATGAATGATCAAACGATCAATGGATTCTACTGAGTTCCGACTGAGTGTACTAAGCAGCTGAATGGATACAACAGAAGCAAGACACAAGTTCCCTGCCCTCAGGGAATTTATCATTAAATCTTTTCAATTATTAGTTGGTGAGTCCCTTGAGAGCCAGGGACCATGTCTAATTCTCATTTGTGATTTTTTCCAACATTTAGTATAGTGCTTTCCACATGATAAGAGTTCAACATGGCCTAGGGGAAAGACCACAGGTTTAGGTGTCCTAACTCTGTCACTTGTGTGACCTTGGGCAAGTCAGTAATAACTTCTCTGTGCCTCAGTTTTCCTGATTTTTAAAATGGCAATCAAATAGTAGTTCTCCCTCCTGCTTCATGATATCCATCGGTCCGCAGGTAATGGAGAGTTGACTTGATTGTTAGTATGAAATTTATTAAGAGCTAGTGCCCAGTGTTGTGTTAAGCATGCGATATAGGCAAGATAATTAGATGAGTTACAGTCTTGGTTCCATACAGGGGTCACAATCAAAGACATAGGGAGAACAGATATCTTATCTCCATTTTAAAGATGAGGAAACTGAGTCTCTGGGAAGTGCCATGCCCTAGTCATTCATCAGGCCTGTGACAGAGCTGGAACTCAAGCCTGGGTCTCTTGACTCTCAGACTCGTTTTCTCTACTATGTTTTGTCTTTTTAAACACCTTGGGGTTGATTTTAGGATAACGATTTAAGCTGGACAAACTGGCAATCCCTTCCTGATAAGGAGATGGGGAAATTTTGAACACTGGGCTGTAGTCTGGCTAAGGCCAAAAAAATTCTGGGAGGAGATGGGAAGAGGCATGGATATGTGGTATGAATTTCTGAAACCCCTTCAAGTGGATCCAAGTGGGTCTGAAGTTGATATCTTTTCCAAGTTCCAGATATATCCCTGTTGAGTAAGATTATAATAATAATAATAATTGTGGTGTTTGTTAAGCACTTACTATGTGCCAGGCACTATTGTAATCGCTGGGGTAGATAGAAGATCATCAGGTTGGACACAGTCCCTGTCCCACATGGAGCTCCCAATTTTAATCCCCATTTTACAGATAAGGGAACTGAGGCCCAGAGAAGTGAAGCGACTAGCCCCAGGTCACACAGCAGAGAAGTGGTGGAGCTGGAATTAGAACTCAGGTCCTTCTGGCTCGCAGGCCTGTGCTCTAGGCACTCAGCCATGCTACTGCCAAAAGTGAAGACTCACTTTTGTGAGTCTTGGTCAGATGGACTGTCATCTGGCCCAGAAGAAGGGGAGGCTACTGGGTGCCAAGAGGGTGGGTTCTGGACCCAGAGGGGAAAAAGAAGCTATCCTAGGAAATTCTCGAGCATCCACGAAACTGAGGACCAAATTGGCAACCTTCTAGCAGCCTGTAAAAGCCAGTAGCGGAGGAGATTAAAGGTAACAGCTTTTTTGATGATTTTGATAAAGGTTTTTGATGATCAGTTATTGGAACATTTTGTTCAGAGACTCATGAAACTGAGGGTCAAGGGTCACTAGATTGTAAGATCCTCCTCCACAAATAAATATGGAATTTGTTAAGTGCTTACTATGTGTCAGGCACTGTACTAAGTGCTGGGATGGATACAAGCAAATTGGGTTGGACGCAGTCCCCATCCCACATAGGGTTCACAGTCTTAATCCCCATTTTACAGATGAGGCAACTGAGGCCCAGAGAAGCAAAGTGACTTACCCAAGGCCACATAGCAGACAAGTCGGAGCTGGGATTAGAATCCATAACCTTCAAAAGACTTCCAGGCCCCTGCTCTATCCAGTAGGCATCAGGACTAGCCCTGAAACTGAGAACGAATTCTCAGTATACCGGGCTCTCCTAGAACACCAGGAAGAGACCTCACGTTAAGGAAAACTCCCTCTGTGATACTCAGCCCTCTGAGGGCAAACCCACTTGCTTGTCCTTCTGACAATGTGGCACCCAGGCAGATGCATCCGGCTGGAAGAAAGTTCCCTAATTGGCCAGCAGCATTCTAGTCCAAACACAGAAAAATCGACATTCTGGCCTGTCAGGGGGAGATTTTTCCTGTCATTGGCCTCTGTTCAGCCCTGGCTCCCATTCCACAAGCCTGAGCCTCCCACAGCACCAAACGGGAAGCAACTGAAAGAGGAAAACAGTTCAAATGATCTCTTTCTGGCTGGCGGATCATCAGCATCAGCATCATCAATCGTATTTATTGAGCGCTTACTGTGTGCAGAGCACTGTACTAAGCACTTGGGAAGTACAAGTTGGCAACATATAGAGACGATCCCTACCCAACAGTGGGCTCACAGTCTAAAAGGGGGAGACAGAGAACAAAACCAAACATACTAACAAAATAAAATAAATAGAATAGATATATACAAGTAAAATAAATAAATAAATAGAGTAACAAATATGTACAAACATATATACATATATACAGGTGCTGTGGGGAAGGGAAGGAGGTAAGATCGGGGGGGATGGAGAGGGGGGCGAGGCGGATGGCGACACTCCAACTGTGCCATTAATATCATGGCATTTGTTAAGCACTTACTATGTGCCAAGCACTGTTCTAAGCTCTGGGGTGGGAGACAACAGTGCTTTGCACACAGTAAGCGATTAATAAATGCCATAATAATAATTATTATTATACAAGCAAAACAGGTTGGACACGGTCCTTGTCCTACATGAGGCTCTCAGTTGTAGTCCCCCTTTTATGGATGAGGGAACTGAGGCCTGGAGAAGTGAAGGGACTTTCCCAAGGTCACACACTAGACAAGTGGAGGAGGCAGGATTAGAACCCAGGTCCTTCCGACTCCCAGACCTCCTCTATCCACTTCCACGCAATATTCTACAGTCCATTGCTTGAAAATAGATGATCAATTGAATAAATAAGTAGGCTTATAGTAAAACTCTATCAAGCTATATTTGTAATGATTATTGTTGTTATTGTTGTATAAACAATACAATAGAATTATTATTATATTATTATAATGTATATATTATTGTTATTATTATTATTATTATTATTATTATGTAATAGAATAGAATAATACAATAGAAGACAGTCTACGGCCCTCTAGGGCTGTAAACTCGTGGGCAGGGAACATGTCTGGTAATTCTGTTGTACTGACCTCTCCCAAATGCTCAGTACAGTGCTCTGCACATAGTAAGTACTCAATAACTACTTGATTAATTGATTGATTGATTATGGTATTTATCAATCTCTTACAGGGTGTCAAAGGCTGCACTGAGCACTGGGGCAGATTCCAAGTAATCAGATGGGAGACGGTTCCTTTTTCACATGGAGCTCACTATCAGTAAGAGATAGTGAGAACAGGTATCTTTATTCCAATTTTGCAGATGGGTAAACCGAGGCCCAGAGAGGTTAAGTGCTAGTAGTGGCAGAGCGGGGATTAGAATCTGATCCTCCTGACTCCTGAGTTTCCCAGGTCTAGGCTCAACTCAATGGTATTTATTAAGTACTTACTGTATGCACTGAACTAAGTACTGGGGAGAGTATAATTCAGTAGAGTTGATAGGCAGGCCTTACAGTCTAGTGAGGGAGATATGTTAAAATTAATTTCCAGGAGAGGAAGAAGCAACATATAAGGATATAGGGATGACACATAAGGGATGCGGGGGTGGGGTGTGTATCAAAGTGCCAAGCAGAGATGGACCCAAGTGCATAGGTGACGCAGAAGGGAAGAAGAATAATGTAGGGAGTTGAGAGGCAAGTCAAGGAAAGCCTAATGGAGGAGATGTGATTTTAGTAGGGCTTTGAAGCTGGGAAGAGCGGTAGCTGCTCACTATGAAGGGGGAGGGAATTCCATGCAGGAGGGAGGACATGAGCCAAGGGGTTGATGGAGAGGGAGATGGGATCAAGGTGCAGAAAGTATGTTGGTGTTAGAGGAGAGAAGTGTTTGGACTGGGCTGTCGTGGGAGAGAAGCGAGGTTCCATAGGATGGGAAGAGCTGAGTGTGTGGGAGAGTCGATGGCTCCAGTACGTGTTTCATTTTCTCCTAGAATATCCCCGGGCTACCAACACCAGTTTCACCCAATATTTTCCTGGCCACCCGGACCCCTTCCCACCATTCCCCATATCTTGGCTAAGAGAAGGCTAAGAGAAGACAAGCTAATAGTGCCCAACATCACAGATTTCCAGGAGAGCCTCACAGAAGGAGTGAGCAGAGAAGTCGGAGTTTAGTGAATTTTGTCTGGACCCATGACCTGATTTCTTCCAAGCTTTCCTCACAGAAGGAGTGAGCAGAGAAGTCAGAGCTTAGTGAATTTTGTCTGGACCCATGACCTGATTTCTTCCAAGCTTTCGCCCCGGGAAAATGGGCTATTTTTAGTCTGCAGTTCTCTCTCCCCCGGGGCATTTTGAAAGCCTCAGGTTATCACGTTGAGCCCGTGGGACATCAGAGCCCTCCCCACCCTCTCCCCATATTCCTTTAGGATGGGTTTCTGGGTTCAGCGGCGGTTCACGGATAAATATCTTCTGCTTGTTCCACTTTTAATTTGGGCTTGGCTAATTTAGATCCCAGCCCAGAATGTCAGTTAGATGAGATTACAAATTCCTGGCTTCTGCTGATCGACATCTGGGGCCATCGTTTGTTATTCATCTTGTTGTAAATGATTTCCGTCCTTCCATTTCACCCATCTGGTCTTCCTCCTTTTATTGAGGTCAATAGTTTTCGGTTCCAGGGCCCCTAATCAATCAGTGGCAACTGCGGAGTGCCATCTGTGTGCAAGGCAACACCCAGGTAACAGCTATCTCAAAATTCATATAACCTGGGTATACAGCAGTTATTGTTTTGATACTTTACCCCAGGTTATAATCACCTCATGACAGATAATGATTCAGTATCCCCAGATTAAGCCACCTCATGGTATAACCATTAAGTTCAACCAGCCCTGATATTCAAGCGCTAGAGGTGCTAAATGTAAATGCATTCAATCAATCAATCAATGTTATTTATTGAAAGCATCCTGTGTGCAGAGCACTGTACTAAGCTCTTGGGAGAGTACAATACTACAGAGTTGCTGGATATGTTCCCTCTCCACAAGGTGTTCCTCTAAACTGTAATCCTCCCTAATAATAATAATTTTGGCATGTGTTAAGCATTTACTATTTGCCAAGCAAAGTAGTAAGTGTTGGGATAGGTAAAAGCAGCGTGGCTCAATGGAAAGAGCTCAGGCTTTGGAGTCAGAGGTCATGGGTTCAAATGCGAGCTCTGCCAATTGTCAGCTATGTGACTTGGGGCAAGTCACTTCACTTCTCCGGGCCTCAGTTACCTCATCTGTAAAATGGGGATGAAGACTGTGAGCCCCCCAAGGAACAACCTGATCACCTTGTAACCTCCCCAGTGCTTAGAACAGTGCTTTGCACATAGTAAGCGCTTAATAAATGCCATTATTATTAATGATACTTGTTAAGAGCTTACTATGTGCCAAGCACTGTCCTAAGTACTAGGGTAGATACAAGTTAAACAGGTCGGACCCAGTCCTTGTCCCACATGGGGCTCGCAGTCTAAATTTCCACTGTACCATATGGGAACTGAGGCCCAGAGAAGTGAAGTGATTTGCCCAAGGTCATACAGCAGACACGTGGCAGAGCTGGGATTAGAACCCGGGTCCTTCTGACTCCCAGCCCCGTGCTCTATCCACTAAGCCATGCTGCTTCTCATCAATTTATTCACATTAATGTTGGAAATCATTAGACTGTAAGCTCGTCACAGACAGGGAACCCGTCCACTAATTCTCTTGCAGTGTACTCTCCTAAACATTTAGTTCAGTGTCCTACACATAGTAAGCACTCGATAAATTCCATTGATTAATTGATTGATACATCTGTGGACGGTTGTGGGAAATGAATCGGCTCAGTCAACTAAGTGTTTTCATGGAGACTAACCAAGCCCGTGTGAGCCAATCCTTGTCTCTCCCTCTCCTTTCTTCTGCTTTTAATTTTTCTATCATGTATGGATGGTCAGTCTCCCCTGTTTTCCTCTTGAGACAGTGCCCCTATGCCCGCTGGGGCTGCTCACAGTAGTAGACTCCCCTTAGTGTTGTATCCCGCACCCTCTGCTCCTCTGCCGCTAACCTCCTCACTGTACCTCGTTCTCGCCTGTTCCGCCGTCGACCCCCGGCCCAAGTCCTCCCCATGTCCTGGAATGCCCTCCCTCCGCACATCCACCAAGCTCGCTCTCTTCCTCCCTTTAAAGCCCTACCGAGAGCTCACCTCCTCCAGGAGGCCTTTCCAGACTGAGCCCCCTTTTTCCTCTCCTCCTCCCCATCCTCCCCGCCCTACCTCCTTCCCCTCCCCACAGCACCTGTATATGTTTGAACAGATTTATTACTCTATTTATTTTACTTGTACATACTTACTATTCTATTTATTTTGTTAACGATGTGCATCTAGCTTTCTTTCTCTTTATTTTGATGACTTGACACCTGTCCACATGTTTTGTTTTACTGTCTGTCTCCCCCTTCTAGACTGTGAGCCCGTTGTTGGGTAGGGACCGTCTCTATAGGTTGCCGACTTGTACTTCCCAAGCGCTTAGTACAGTGCTCTGCACACAGTAAGCCCTCAAAAAATACGATTGAATGAATGAATGAATGATGGTGACTTTAGGCCTGCTGAGGTTTAGCGCAAGGATGACTCCATCTCCTTCCTTTAAAATTCCCACAGTGTCTGGTTCGGCGCCCACAGCTGGCTTGCAGTACATGTCTGCTGACTGAAACTTGGACCTATTTAGCTGTCAACATGAGGATCTGTGGGTTGGAAACTCTATCTGACCTCTGTGCTCCAGGAGGGCAGAGTTTCCCGGCCAAGAAGCAGATTGTCCTAAAATTGAAGTCACGGTGCCAGGGCTCGCAACTTCGGAGGCTGGGCTTGGCCGACGTGGCAACTGTTGGAGGAGAAGCCCGATTTTCCAAAAGAATCCTCCAACTCGGCTCTGAATCATTAGAGAGGCGACTGGAGCGGTAATAGCAGAAACAGTAGCAACAACACTGCTGTTTGCAGCTGCCCACTCAAGTAACAGAAAACTTCCACGCCCCCCAAGGAGTCTCCGTGTGTGATATTTAATAGTAACAGTAATTAATAATTAATAGTAATGAGTAAAAATTTCATGCTTGTTGGAACTTACTATGTGCCAAGCACTGCTTTAAGCACTGGAGTAGATACAAGGTTATCAGGATGGACACAGTCCCTGTCGCCCATGGGACTCACGCTTTTAATCCCCATTTTACAGTTGAGGTAACCGAGGCCCAGAGAAGTTAAGTGACTTGCCCGACGTCACGCAGCAGACATACACAGTAAGTAAATACGGTTGAATGAATATAGCAGATCTGGGATTAGAACCCAGGTCCTTCTGACTCATAGGCCCGATATTGGTTTCTGGGAGCTGGATTCTGAATACTGGGTTTCGAGCTCTCCTGTTGAGAGGGTGTTGGGAAATCAGGTTCCAGCACCCGAAAGGAAAGGATAAAAGTCCCGAAATAGAGCCGAGACATGGTGAATGAGCTGGGAGAAGCGGGACCAGGCCCATGTTTGCCCCTGCAGAGGGTTGGCAAGTCCCGGATGGGCAGGGAGGGGTGGGTTATAGAGAGGCGACCTTGTCAATGATTCCGGAATCCCAGGTGCGGTCAGAGTTCTGAAGCCACAACAAAGGATGGGAGTCCCATCTCAGGACTAAGTACCTGGGAGGTGGAATTGATTGTAGTGATAGTGGCTTGCACAGTTCAATTCGATTCAGTCATATTTACTGAGCATTTACTGGGTGCAAAGCACTGTACTAAGCACTTGGGAGAGTACAGTACAACAATAAACAGACACACTCCCTGCCCACAGTGAACTAAAAGGGAAAACTAGTAGGCTATGAGAAAATCCCATGGAAACTGGAGGATTAGTTTGTCTCAATGTTTCATTTTGTTTATTTGTATTCATGTATGTATCCCCCACTCCAAACTGTGAGCTCTTTATGACAGGGAATGTCATTATTTATTGTTGTATTGTACTTTCCCAAGCACTTAGTACAGTGCTCTGCACACTGTAAGCATTCAATAGATATGATTGAATGAATGAATCCCTCTCCTCACTCCTCTTCCCTACCTCCACCGACACTCTTTGATGCCACAGGAGTTTAATCTACCTCAGCGCACTGCACCAGTGTTTATCCTAAAAGAAGGGTCACCGGACCTGTCTAGCACGTGTCTTTTCCGGTTCACTTGCCAGGCAAGCGAGCGGTCCCCATCTCTGGTCCCCACCTTGAGTTACATCAATCCAACCAACCATCTTCTCTCTTTCATTCATTCAATCATATTTATTGAGCACTTACTGTGTACAGAGCACTGTACTAAGCGTTTGGGAAGTACAAGTTAGCAACATATAGAGATGGTCCCTATCCAACAACGGGCTCACAGTCTAGAAGGGGGAGGATAATGGCATTTATAATAAGCGCTTACTATGTGCAAAGCATTGATCTATGCACTGGGGAGGTTACAAGGTGGTCAGGTTGTCCCATGGGGGGCTCACAGTCTTAATCCCCATTTTGCAGATGAGGTAACTCAGGCCCAGAGATGTTAAGTGACTTGCCCAAAGTCACACAGCTGACAGTTGGCAGAGCCGGGATTTGAACCCATAACCTCTGACTCCAAAGCCCGGGCTCTTTCCACTGAGCCATGCTGCTTCTCAATATATAAGAAGCAGCTTCTCTGTTTCTCTCTATATGCAGCCTGCAACGAATTTTTCACACTTGAATGCTCCCCTGATAGCTCTGTGTGGAACATGCTCCGGCATATGTGCCGCTCCCCTGCTCTTCGAGTTACAACCTTGTCTTTTCTTCGGTAGTGTTGTTGACTTACATTCCCACCCATCTGTTCGCTGAGAACCCAGCGGAGGAGTCGAAAGGTGCATCCAACCCCTTCCCAAGTGACTTCTGGGATCGGTTCCAGTTTCCCTCTTGGCTGAATGTGAAAAACTGTGACTTTGGGTGAGCAGGAGCCGCTGTAGAATTACATTCGTACCTCTTCCACCGTGACCCCATTAATTGTTTTCTCCGTTTGCTTCGGTGCAGCCGGGACATTCTGTTTTGATTCTGTTGCTCCTTTGATGTTTTTCCAACTCCCCTTCTTTCCTGTTGCTAACGTGCCAACCTTTTCAGAATCAATCTCGGTATTTTTCAATCACCTCCTGAATGGTTTTGCAGAGCGCCTGATTCCTTGTTTTTTCTTCAGACCATGAAGAAAAATCACGCCAAGATTTTGAGCATCTCTTCCATGACCCTTTATTTCTTTCTTTCAAGTTTGCCTTACTTGCTGATGAGGAGATCTGTGCAAGGAATACATCATAACCGTCATCTGCTCCGATGTCAGGGTTGTATTAGAGATTCAGAGCACACGTCTGTTTCCTTAGCAAACATTTCTTGGCTAAATTGGCCCTTCCACGTGGGCTTCTGAGTTCTTCAGAGATCCAATTGTTCCAGCAATGATGATTTTAACTGCGAACTTAAGACGGGGTGATTGGATTCTGGGCAAATAATGCTCTTGCGTTTTGTAGCGGCATCAGCAAAGATTCTTTTCTTGTCTGTCAGCATTTGATCCGTCTGGTTCTGAATGATTCTAGTGGGAGTCAACCAGAACCGGAGTGTACAGTCGCTTGAAGGCGGGGATTGCATCTGTCATACACACCAAGGGTTTAGCGTAGTGCTTTCCACGCAGTAGTCACTAAAAAACAGTATCTCTGATTGCTTGGAACTTTTTATAGTGATGTTATTGTTCTTTCTGGCACACTGAGTTTGTAAGTTAGGGAAGCAGCGTGGCTCAATGACAAGAGCACGGGCTTGAGACTCAGAGGTTATGGGTTCTAATGCTGCCTTCACCACATGTCTGCCGTGTGACCTTGGTCAAGTCACTTAACTTCTCTGAGCCTCAGTTATCTCTTCTGTAAAATGGGGATTAAGACCGTGATCCCCAAGTGGGACAACCTGATCACCTTGTATCTCCCCAGCACTCAGAACAGTGCTTTGCACATAGTAAGCACTTAACAAATGCCATTATTATTATTATCATTATTAGGTTCAAGGGCTTAATACTTGAACTTGGATTTGCACCCTTTATTCACCCTTCCTTCAACCCCACAACACTTATATCCATATTTGTGATTGATTTATTTATATTAATATTTGTCTCCTCCTCTACACTGTAAACTTGTTGTGAGCAGGGAATGTGTCTAAAAACTCTGCTATATTGTTCTCCCCCAAGAGCTTAGCACAGTGCTCTGCACACAGTAAGCACTCAATAAATACCATTTATTGATTGATGTTGGACAGTTAGTGGCTTCCTCAGAACTGACCAATTAAGCCCTTGTTCACTTCACTGTCTTCTTCCTTGCCCAAAAAGCATCTTTGGTCCTCTGTTGGATGTCTACTTGGTTGCCCTGCTGACAGCTTAAAGTTAACATGACCGAAGCAGAACTCCTCATTTTCCCACCCAAACCCTGTCCTCCCCATGATTTTCCCATCCCTCTAGACAGCACCATCAGCTAACCTGTCTCACGAGTCTTTAACCTCGGCATTCTCGACTCATCTCTCTCGTTGAATTCACAAATCCTGTCAGTTCCACCTTCAAAGCATTGCTAAAATCCACCCTTTCCTCTCCGTCCAAACTGCTACTATGCTGATCCAAGCACTTATCCTACCCTGTGGTAACTATCACATCAATGTCCTTGCTGATCTCTTTGCCTTCCTGTCTTTTCTAACTGCAGGCCATACTTCACTCTGCTGCCTGGGTCATTTTTCTAAGAAAAACATTCAGTCCGTGTTTCCCCACTCCTGAAAAAGCTCCAGTCATCCACCTCTGCAACAAACAGACACTCCTTACCATTGATTTTAAAGTACTAAATCACCTTGTCCCCTCCTATCTGACCTCTCTGATTTCCTCTACAACCCAGGACACACACTTCACTCTCCTATGTCAACCCAACAGTGTGGATCAGTGGAAAGAGCCTGGGCTTTGGAGTCAGAGGTCATGGGTTCAAACACTGGCTCTGCCAATTGTCAGCTGCGTGGCTTTGGGCAAGTCACTTAACTTCTCTGGGCCTCAGTTACCTCATCTGTAAAATGGGGATTAAGACTATGAACACTCCCCCCTCACCCCGTGGGACAACCTGATTATCTTGTAACCTCCCCAGTGATTAGAACAATGCTTTGCACATAGTAAGCTCTTAATAAATGCCATTAAAAAACAAAAAAAAACCCCAAAAAACAAAAAAAAACAATCAGTGAACCTTGATCTGGTCTATCTTGTCACCAGTCCCTCACCCACATCCTGTCTCTGAGCTGGAACTCCAATCCACTTCATATCCAACAGACCACCAGACTCCTCACCTTCAAAACCTTATTAAAATCACATTTCCTCCTAGAGGCTTTCCCTCATTAAGCCTTCATTTCCCCCACTCCCTCTTGCTTCTGTGTTCCTCTTGCACTTGAATTTGTACCTTTTATTCATCTCACCTTCAAAGCCACAGCACTTATGTATATATCTGTAATTTATTTTAACGTCTCCCCTTCTAGAGTGTAAGCTTCCTGTGAGCAGGGAATCTGTCTGCCAACTCTTTTATCTCTCCCAAGTGCTAAATACAGTGTCCCTACTCCGACTTCCTTCTGTGTTCTTCTTGCACTTGAATTTGTGCCTTTAATTCATCTCACCTTCAAACCCACAGCACTTATGTATGTATCTGTAATTTATTTTAACGTCTTGTCTCCCCTTCTAGATTGTTAGCTTCCTGTGGGCAGGGAACCTGTCTACCAACTCTGTTATCTCTCCCAAGTGCTAAATACAGTGTTCTGCAAGTGGTAAGCACTCAATAATTCAAATGATTGATTGATTGATCTCTACTGTACGGCAGCATTGAAACCCTCTGAAACATGGAATACGTTAAGGTTTTTGAAGAGCATCTTCTCTTTCAGACATTCCTTCCCTTTTCTTGTTCCCTTCCTGTTGTGCTGGGCAACAGTAAGTTGCTTAACAGTAAGCTAAACACTTGCACTATTTTCAGTGTACCAATTCCTCTGGCCCTCATCCACTGCTTTTTTTTTTAAATGGCATTTGTTAAGCACTTACTACGTGCCAGGCACTGTACTAAGTGATGGAGAAGATACAACCTAATCGGGTTGGACTCATTCCCCGTCCCAGTCGCAATTGGCGTTTTACAGATGAGGGAACTGAGGCACAGAGAATTTAAGTGACTTGCTCGAGGCCACACAGCAGACAAGTGGCAGTTCTGCGCTGCTCCAGATGAGACATCGAAGTTGACCTCTATTTTGGTGGCCTTTGGGGCCCACATTTGGCAGTCAGCTATTCAGTTTCCTTCCCCTTGTGTCTGGTAGCCAGACTGGTGCTGAAATGACAGGTGCCCAATCATCCTCCCTAACAGTAAGGACCTCAGCTCAACTCCTTCGCCATTAGGTTGGGACAGTCAGAGAGTGCCCGGCACTGGGCTTCACTCTTCAGCAGTGTTGAGCAGGAAAGGACAGATTGTTGAGTCTAAAAAGGCACTGTCCCCCAAACCTGTAGGTAAACACTCCTACCCGTTGATTTCCAAATCATTTAAAAGCACATTTGCATCTGTTGGGAAATACACCTCTATCAGTCTCTTTGTTTTGCATATTTGACTCATATCCCTTTTCAAATCATCTCTCTTACCTCATGTTTCACTTTTCTAGACTGCATTGGAAATGGGAAAGCCCAATTCGAGGTACTAAACAAGTACTATAAAAATGGGAGAAACAAGAGACCCAGATATTCATGCTTTCCATATGACATGCATAATGCCCCAGCAGAATATGATCATCAGACTAAGTAGCGCTCAACTATTGCTTCTTTAAAGTCTGTGTGAATTGTTTCCTTTTTTGTAACGTTTAGAGGTGTGTAAGGCATGAAAACTCCATCACACATCACACACTTTACTAGATGAGACCGAACCTCCTTGGGAAACAGGAACAGAATCATTAGGTCATTGATTTTCTCTCTCTCTCTCATTCCTTAAGGTGTCACTCCTGCTCCAGTGTGAACAATATTAGGGATAATCTCCACCCCCTAGCCTGGGCCAGTTTCTGCAGCTATAGCTCCCAGTTCCCCACTCAGACACTTCTGCCCAGCACCTCCTGGCCTTTTTACTACAGATTGAAAACATAAAAGAAATAGACATGCTGGGTTTGAAAAGACTCTTGTGCCTTTTGAGAAACGGACTTGGAGAAGCCACAGTAATTTTTTATGGGACAATAAAACTTCCTATCCTCCTCTCTCTTTTTTTTTTCCTTTTCTTTTATGGACCTGGGGAGACCCCGAGGGTTTCTCACTTTTTCTGAGGGATAGAAGAGCCTGGTTTTTGGCATTTCTGTTACAACACCTATTTCTGGTACTGGTGGGCACTGGGTGACTATAAACTCAGGAGTCTCTCCCCAGTGGCAGTAGCGTTGTTTAGTGGATAGAGCACAGACCTGGGAGTGAAAAGGACCTGGGTTCTAATCCCGGCTCTGCCATGTGTCTCTGACCCTGGGCAAGTCACTTAACTTCTCTGTGCCTCACTTATCTCATCTGTAAATGGGGATTAAGACTGTGAGCCGCATGTGGGGCAGGGACTGTGTCCAAACTGGCTGGCTTATATCTACCTCAGTGCTTAATACAGCGCCTGGCACATAGTAAGCACTTAACAAATACCATAAAAAAGTGGCGGAATCAGGGTTGTAACTCACATCCTTCCGACCTCCCGGGACCATATTCTATCCACTAGGCCATGCTGCTTCAATCGTTTTTAAACAGTAAGCACTCAGGAAATAGTATATAATAAACACTGAATGTTGTCAACACTCAGTTCAGGACTTCACACAGTGGGATTCAGTATGGTGTTCTCCATACTAGAGGTTCTCAATTTTGCTCTCTTTACATAGTAGGTGTTCGGTATTGTGGTCTGGATACAATAGGCCTTCAGTATAGTGTTCCGCATATAACAGGTGCTCAGTACAGTGGCTAAACCCAATAGGAAATGATGCCGACCTTGATCATTCTCCACGTTCCCAAACAGGCCCTCTAACCTGGTTCCCAGCTGTGATCAGAAGAGTCAAAACTCTAACCCAGTTACATCACTATCATCATCAAAAACAGTGTTTACAGAGCACTTGCTCCATACAGAGCACTGTATTAGTTGCTTGGAATGTAGAATTGAATTTGTCCTCAGAGAGTCCACAGTCTAATGGGGGAGATAAGTAGAAAAAAGCTGACAAACGTTCACTGCAACTGCAGCTTACCACAGGCTCCACAACACCTATTCTAGTGAAGTTTGCTCTCATGATATTAGATCACTGGAGTTTCGAGAGGCTTGTTTCCATTTTGCTCAGGCAGCCAGGCAACCTTTTCCTTTATTTTTTTAAGTAGTATTTGTTTATCACTTACTACCTGCCAAGCACTGTTCCAAGCATTGGGGTAAATACTTATCAATCAGATCAGACGCAGCCCCTGTCCCACATGGGGTTCACAGTCTAAGAAGGAAGGAGAACAGATATTAAATACTCATTTTGCAGTTGAGGAAACTGAGGCCCAGAAAAGTTAACTGACTTGTTCAAGGCCACCCAGCAAGCAAGTGGATGAGCCGGGGTTAGAAACCAGGTCCTCTAACTTCCAGGTCTGTGTTCTTTCCACTAGACCACACTGCCTCTCCTCTCAGGGCCTGACAGAGCAGATCAGAGCTGAGCACAGCATCGGACTTGAAGCTGTTGAGCTTGAACCACCCTGCAAAGAGCGAAAGCCCAGAAGGCCAATTCATTCAGTCGTATTTATTGAGCACTTACTGTGTGCAGAGTACTGTACTAAGCGCCAATGCAAACAGCAGTGACAGTGACATTGTCTTGTCAAAAAATGGAAAGGAATGGACCTCTGGTCTCCAAAACATACTAAGACCACGTCTCTCCCCACTCCAGTCCATATTTCACTCTGCTGCCAGGATCATTTTTCTACTAAAATGTTCAGGCCATGTTTCCCCACTCCTCAAAAACCTCCAGTGGTTGTTCACCCACCTCCACATCAAACGGAAACTCCTTAAAATCAGCTTTAAGGCACTCAATCACCTTGCTCCTCTTACCTCACCTTACTACTCTCCTACTACAACCCAGCCCACATACTTTTCTCTTCTAATGCCAACCTACTCACTGGACCTCAATCTCATCTATCTTGCCACTAACCTCTCGCCCACATCTTGCCTCTGACCTGGAACACCCTCGTCTTCATATCCAACAATTACTCTCCCCCTGCTTCAAAGCCTTATTGAAGGCACATCTCCTTCAAGAGAGCTTCCCTTACTAAGCCCTCTTTTCCTTTTTTTCCACTCCCTTCTGCATCACCCTGACTTGCTCCCTTTAGTCATCCCCCCCCTCAGACCCAGAGCACTGACGTATATCTTCATAATTTATTTATTTACATTAATGTCTTAATGTAATACATTAATGTCCCCTTCAGACTGTTAAGCTTTTTGTGGGCAGGGAATTTGTCCCTTCTTCTTTTATATTGTACTCTTCCAAGTGCTTAGTATAGTGTTCTGCACACAGTTAGCACTCAATAAATAGGATTGATTGATACGGAGGAGGCTGGGCCCAGGGAAAATCCTTGAGTAGCTTGTGTTTCTCCTGGTTATTGCTTGTGGGGGACCGGGGAATTTCACAACCTTAAAGCAGCTCAAGACACAGCAGCATTTAGCTTTGTTAAGGGAATCGACATGTGGAATTTCCCCTTTATTGATGATGATCATAAGTGGTCGCCTCTCTGCTCATTTTCTGAAAATATATATGGTGTCTATCCCAGGATCTCGTGGACCAGTATGCAGAGTATATCCATCATTCTCTCACTATTCCAACAGGCTCCCGTGCCTTTGTTTTAAATCATAATCCTGAAATCCAAAAGTGAAGTGACTTGCCCAAGGTCACACAGCAAGCAAGTGGGTGCCAATATTAGAGCCCAAGTCCTCATTCATACCCATTCTTAGCGCTCTTGTAGATAAATTTATTCAACTGCACGTTCAATTATTTATTTTGACCCCTCTAGTTGTGGGAAGTTTTATGTTTGTCTCTCTGACAGAATGTAAGCTACTGTGGACAAGAAATGTGTCACTTTTTAATTTTGTACCTTCCACTCAATGCATACTATTACTACTACCAAAACTGCTGCTGCTAATGCTGCTGCTACTTTGGCTGCTGAGGCTGCTACTACTTTGCAGAGAGAGGAAAGGATGGGGAGGGAAAAAGAACATTGAATTGGAGGAATTAACAGGCCCTCACAGAGCAGAAAAACAGAAAGAAGCAGCATGGTCTAGTGGAAAGATCACGGGCTTGGGAGAGAGAGGAACTGGGTTCTAATCCTGATCTGCCAGTTGCTTTCTGCCTGACTTTGAGCAAGTCACTTAACTTCTCTGTTCCTCAGATTCCTCATCTGTAAAATGAGGATTAAATATCTATTCTCCTTCCCTCAGACTGTGAGGCCCCATGTGGGACAGGGGCTGTGTCCGATCTGCGTTGAGAACAGCTTGAGGAATAGCAAAACAAATACCACTTACAACAAACAAACAAGAAAAGTGCAAACACAAGCCATGGTATCAGGAGGGTGGGAAAGTCTGAGTTTCGGACTGGATCAGTGGCAGCCCAGGCATGACATTTAGCTTTGGCTGAGCCAGGATTTAGGGCTGATCTGAGCTCTCATATTCTACGTCCTGATTCCAGGGTGCTTAAAGTTAGTGGGCTAGGCTTTTGTGTGGGCACATTTGATCTTTGAATAGCAGCCTGTTAGAGGATTGGGAAGACTTCAATTCCCTCTAAACTGTAAGCTCACTGTGGGCAGGGAATGGGTCTGCCGGCTCTCTTGTACTGTACTCTTCCAAGAGTTTAGTACAGGGCTCTGCATACAGTAAGCACTCAATAAAAACGATTGACTGTTAAATCGATTGATTGAGTTTACACCCTGTTGATACAACCATTTAATCTGGCCCAGCAGGCTCCTGGCTGAGAAACACTGCCTTTTGGATAGTGAATTCCACAGCATCATTCCACTCTGAATGAAGAAAAAAAAAGCCAACGAGGCCCATTTCAAGTTTGGCTACATTGCCTGCCCTAAACAAAGATGGGCCGAGATGTGTGGTGACAGTCAAGGAACTCCTAGATGAATTATTATTCTATAGAACTCACATAAGTAGGAAAACTCCCAGCCTAAAGAACTTCTTCCCAGAAATAACAAAATCAATACCTACAGTATGCATTTTACATAGACCATAGACCCTGCTCCCAAGGGAGCTAATTCCGCAGTAGTTTACTCTCCCAAGTGCTTTGAACAGTACTCTGCACATAGTAAGCGCTCAATAAATGCCACTGATTGCTTGAAAGATACTCTCCTTCTCAGAATGTGTACCTGCTGTGGGACAAGGACCCTGTCAGATCTGATTATCTTGTATCTATCCCAGCACTTAGCTCAGTGTTTGGCACATTGTGAGTTTGTGACTAACTGTACCAGTTGATCAGATTCACAGCTCTCTGTGTAATTCTCCCAATACAGTCAGTCTGAGAAATGGGGAAAATACATTTCCAAGGAAGGAAAAATGGTTGAAAAACACATCCACTTTTGTTGTTTTCCTCTTTTTTCACAGAGTAGATAACTCCAGCCTTGTCACGGCTAACAAAACCATCAAAAGTGAGATTGCCACTTCATGTAATTACTCTCTCAGAGTCCCAGCAGTGAGTTGTTTTACCATTGTTACTCTCTTTATGAAAGCCAATTGAATCTCCCCAGGGGATTGTGGATGGTTGGAGTGTAAAAATATACCTGATAGAACTCCTTCCCTTCAACATGGCTTGCTTTAAACCACAAACCTGATTAGCTTGTGGTTCAAGATAACGCAGTCTCTCAGTAAGGAAGTAGGCATATTCAAGAGGGAAGAACACATCCCGGAAATTTCATCTTAACCACTGACCGGAAGGCAGCCCCACAAGGTCATTAAGTCCCGACTCCTGCCTCCAATTACCATGACTCTGCCTCAGAAATCACCTCCATCTCCACAACCAAGAGATTTTTGTGGGCAGGGAGGTCACCGTTCATTGTCGCATTGCACTTTCCAAGCACTTAGTGCAGTGCTCTGCACCTAGTAAACATGCAATAGATACGATTGAATGAATGCATGAATGAGAAGGAGAGAGTGTCACAGTGTTGGGAGAGAATAAGAAGATGAGGAATGGTAAGGATGATTTTTATTCATGAGTCCCCCTCCCTTGGGCTCAGATTCATTTGTCTTGGCAGTAACGAAGACAAAGCATAATGATGTCATTTTTCAAACAAGGAAAAATGGAGCATTTCCACCTGGGGAAAAGTGGTTTTTAGAAATGATCATCGAAGATAATTTCTCTGTAAATGTCCTGGAACTAGTCCTTGAATGAGCAATGAGCATTTCACCTGGGGAAAGAGTGGATTTTAGAAATGATCGTCGATGGTAACTGTAGATGTCCCGGAACTAGTCCCTGAGTGAACATCAAAAATGGGTGCCCAAATGCTCTCCCTGGAGGAATTGCATTGTGTTTAAGACACTCCTCGGGAGCAGGGACTGTGTCTTTTATTTCTGTTGTGTGTGTGTGTGTGTATGCTCCTGCTTGTTAGCATAGTGTTCTGCAAACAGCAGGGGCCCAATAAGTGCTGCTGTTGATGATGACGGTGATGATGATGATGATGATGATGATGATGATGATGATGATGATGATGGTAAAGGAGGAAACCCGTCTACTAAATTTGACAAACCATTTGAGGGAACCACAAGGGACCCATGCCTGGAGTTGTGATAGCTGTAGGAGAGTAGAAATCAGCTCGTTGTGGGCAGGGAACGGGTCTGTTTATTGTTATAGTGTACTCTCCCAAGTGCTTACTACAGTGCTCTGCATGCAGTAAGCACTCAATAAATACGATTGATTGATAATAATAATAATAATGCTGGTATTTGTTAAGCGCTTACTATGTGCAAAGCACTGTTCTAAGCGCTGATTTGATTGATTGAATGAATGAATGGGTCAGTGTTAGCCTGAACACCAGTTTAATACTCACATCAAACTTCCAACGGTGGCCTGGCCTTTGTTTACTGTGGCTTGCCATTCCACGGCTTTGCCTGTAAGGTCTAGGAGTAATGTTGTTTTAATTTTGCTTCCCGGTTGTCACTGATACTGAAAATTCTTTTTCCCGGTTCTTAGCCTGCCAGATTGTTCTGCCTTAGCCCTCTTCAGTAACCCTGCTAATATTTTCTTAAGTGCTGATGGCTGTTTATATTTTCGACGCCTGTGGGCTTCCTATCTCAGAATTCCAGATGTCTGTCGAGCAGAATGCTGCCCGAGTGTTAGGGCAAGGTGAACGGCGGAACGACACAATTTATCTTCTAGTTACAGTATGGAGCTTTTTTATCCTGTGGGGCCATGGGTCATTGCGGGTGGGCAGGGGAGCCGGGGTTATTGCTTTCCTAGCAGGCATCACAGAGTGTGGAATGTACTTTCCTGGACAAGGGAAAGCCAAACAAGCTTGTCTGCTCTTGCTGCCACCGTATTCCTGATGGGGCGGGGTGTTAGAGGCATCCATTGTATCTGGAGGCTCAGAACAGGGAATTGGTTCAAAATGAGATTACTTAGAGGTGTGGCAACTCTAGACCTTGGGTCAATGTACACATACACAGTCAGACAAGCTATTCATTCATTCAGTTGCATTTACTGAGTGTTTACGGTGTGCAGTGCGCTACCGTAAGTGCTTGGAAAGTACAACATGGGGATGCGTGGAGCTGAAATGTTTCCATGTCTCTGTGTCATGTTTTCTAGAAAGGCTGGAAGGGGACACAGACTGAAGCTGATTCTTGTTTAACGCACAGGGAAGGAATACATGCCTTCAATTCAAATGACAGGCCATTAAGATGACATCTCCTCCAAGAGGTCTTCCCTGATGAAACCCTCTTTTCCCCGGCTCCCTCTCCCTTCGGCGTTGTCTGTGCACTTGGATCTGTGACTTTTCTGCATCTGATGTTCCCCCTACCCTCAACTTCATTAATTTATTCATTCGATTGTATTTTATAATGGTGATATTTGTTAAGCACTTACTATGTGTCAAGCACTGTTCTAAGCACTAGGGTAGATATTCTGGTTGTCCCATATGGGGCTCACAGTCTTAATCCTCATTTTCCAGATGAGGGAACTGAGGCACAGAGAAGTGAAATGACTTGCCCAAGGTCACACAGCAGACAAGTGGCAGAGTCGGGATTAGAACCCATGACCCCTGACTCCCAAACCCAGGTTGTTGTCACTGAGCCACTTTTATTGAGCACATACTACTACTACTAATAATGATGATATTTGTTAAGCAATTACTATGTGCCAAGCACTGTTCTAAGCACTGGGGTAGTTACAGGGTAATCAGGTTGTCCTACGTGGGGCTCACACTTTTAATCCCCATTTTACAGATGAGGTGAGGCACAAAGAAGTTAAGTGACTTGCCCAAGGTCACACAGCAGACAAGTGGCAGAGCCAGGATTAGAACCCAAGACCTCTGACTCCCAAGCCCGTGCTCTTTCTACTAAACCACGCTGCTTCTCAACTCTGTGCACAGCACCGTACCAAGTGCTTGGAAAAGTACAATATAACAATAAACAGACACAGTCCCTGCCCACAACAGCACTTAGGTAGGTATCTATAAATTATATCTTATAAATTATTCATTCATATTCTGGGCTGTCTCCTCCCTCTAGACTGTAAACTCAGTGTGGCTGTGCTGTACCTTCCCAAGCACTTAATATAGTGCTCTGCACACAGTAAATACCACTGATTGACTGATAGTGTGAACGTCTGGATTGACGCAAACATTTCCTTTGTGTTTAGGGGCTAGACACAGAGGAACTCCCCTGGTTGCAAAGGGAAATCAGGCCTGGATCTGGAAGTGTTTTCTGGACAGGGGTTTTTGGGGGAACATTTCTTCTTGACTCTGCCTGGGGCACACCTTACTTTAAATGCAGAGCTAACAGGAGTTGCCCCGAGCAGAAAAGATGATTGTCGTCTTAAGGCACAACACCCTAACCTCTCTCAGGACCCAGCCCTTCCTGAGAAGGCTTATGTCAGCGTATTCACCTGACAAGTGGAGAACAATTTGGTTTCTTCCAGCTGCCAGCCTTGCTTTGCTACCATGTCTCAGACAGCCTTTAGGGTTCCTAGAGATGGAAGGAGCACAGGTATTGGGGAGTTGAGGGAGGAAGCAAACCACTTTCTGCACTTCTGGGCAGCAGTTATCAATCAAACAGGCTCCTGAGCCAATCAGAAGGTCCTTAGGAGAATGTGGTCTTATATGAATTCATCAATCAATCAATCATTCTCATTGAGCGCTTACAGTGGGCAGAGCACTGTACCGAGCGCTTGGGAGAGTAGTGTTGGTAGACATATTTCCCCACCCACAGCGAGTTTATAATCTCCAGGGGATCTGTAGAAAAAAAACTCCCGGTCTGCACATTCCCGGCTGAAATCTTTTCAGTTCTCCAGAATTCAGTTGCATCAGAATGTATGACAGGAGCACACATTCCCCTGGGCTGAACCAGTAAATGGGTCAGATCTCAACAGGGCTGGGGAGAAATTCATGACTCCTGCAACTTCTTTTGAACCGATGATAGATTTGTCCCGCCAAATGGGGGCTTCGAATAACCGCGGAGGGGTGTGTCCGAGAGATCTCTGTGACCGAAATACACGGGGTCCCTTGGACTGCAGTCATGGACCCTAAACCCACCTCCCCACCCCATGGCCCTTTTCTCATTAAGAGAGCCACTGGGCTGGGCTGCCGGGACCACCACCGATAGAGGAAACTATTCTGTGATGACCCCAGCAGCCGCCCCTGCCTAATTCCATCAACTCTGACTATACGAAGGGTGGTGATATTTATTCCCCGCTGAGTCAGGAGAGCCGGTCAACTTTGGCAGCCGAAAGAGGACCAAAATGAAAAAATAACTTGGGCGTCGTGATACTTTTTCTTTCCTCTAGAGCTCGAAAGTTCCTCCTATTTGAATGATCTCACATAACCTCTATAGCATCGGCCGGTAGGGAGGAGGCAGGTGATATTGTTTTCATTTTTCAGAGGGGGATACTGAGGCTCAGAGAGGTCAGGGTCCAGCCCAGATAGCAGGCCCTCCGGCTGCTTGCTTTATTGGTCGTAACTGTTTCCAGCAGGCGATGGATCTTCTCTAGGGAGCCAAGCAGGAACATTTTCTGTTCTGACTCGCACCGACTTCCATTAGTCTTGGAGGAGGAAGATCTATGAGACCAAAGTTTTGGCTGACAAACACTCTGGGTGTTTCAAAACTACAGGCTCGGTTTAAGTTGGGGCAGGAAAAACAGGAAACGAAAACCCTTGTAATTGCAAATTCTTTCGTTTTGTGACCAAGGAATCCAAAGGATTGTGCAGGAGAAGAGAGGAAGAGCTTAAAATTGAGGCAATGAATCACAGTCTCTCCTGTCCAGGTCCAGCCCTTTCAGATGATTTTTTTTTTGGATTTGCCCGGAGAAAAGGGAAAGGAAAATTGGAGACAGCCTTTCAATCAACCCATCATTCGTATTTATTGAGCGCTTACTGGGTGCTGAGCACTGAATTAAGCACTTTGGAGAGTACAATAGTGTTGGCAGGCACAATCCCTGCCCTTGAGGAGTTTGTAGACAAATGAGGGGGCTGGACATTAAGATAAATTACATGTAGGGAAGCAATCGAGTATAAGGATCTCATACTGATTACTCTCCTGCACTCTGCCCCTCCGCTAATCCAGGAAACTACAGAATTAATCCATTGACGGTTAGCTCCAAAGTTCTGCTCCACTGTTCTTAGGAGCAGTTTGATGACTTCTCTTACTTTTCCTTGGAAATTTGACTCATTTGATACTTGGAAATGAGGAAGAGGAAGAGAAATTTGAGGGGATGACAATCTTCTGGAGAGGGGTACAACCCACTTTATAAAAAGAAGCAAAACGGAGGGGTTTTTTTACTACTATCTGTTAAGCACTCATTGTGTGCCAGGCACTGTACTAAGCACTGGGGTATATACATCTAATCTGGTTGGATACAATCCGTGTCCCACGTGGGGCTCGCAGTCGTAATTCCCGTTTTACAAATGAGGCAACTGAGGCACAGAGAAGTTGCCCAAGGTCTGCAGCAGACAAATGATGGAGCCAAGACTAGAACTCAGATCCCCTGGCTCCCAGACTCTTGTTCTGTCCATCAGGCCTCGCTTTGCAGCCTTCCCGCCTCTCAACCCTGGAGCTTGTTCACACTGTAAATAAGCCTCCTGTGCGTAACTCTGCAGCCTTCTATTCCTGCCTCTTAACTGCCTGATTCAGGCTCATCGCCTTGGTAACCAATTAAAATACTTTTAGGTGTTGAGCAATTCCGCCCCTAATCGGATAAAAACAGGGAAGCCAGATGAGAAGAAGGCAGGCGACTTTGGGCTTTCTTTTCACGTCAGCCTCGTTCCCCTTGCAAATGAAGACTAGACGGCAACGAGGGGTCCCCTTTTCCCTCCCTCTCCCCACTCTTAATCCCCCCCAATCTCTGGAGCAACTAGCCGCGAGGTATTACCACCTCTGAGGGATGGGGCAGACAGGCCAGCCGGAGGATGAGATGGCTGCCGCGTTTCACTTTGTTTCCTCCCCTTAGAAATAGGCGAGAGAAACTGATCCTCCCATCTCTTGCCTAAGGTCCCTGTTTATTGTCCTGGTTATTCGGAATGTCTTTATTCCCTACATCATGGATGCTGGAGGTTTAGTAGAGCCCAGACTCGGGGAAACAAGAACTTCCAATTAAATAATAACATTTCTAGCAATTTTGGCTTAACTTTCAACTCAGATGTCAGCTCAGTTTCAGCTATGTCTCAGATGCTGAGAGATTTCTTACTTTCCTCATCTGTTCTCACTGAGGGATGATGTTTTGGACATGGTCTTGGAGGTCTGCACTCCTTTTTAAGGAGACCTGAACTGGCTAGGCAGAAGGGGTTGAAAAGTTTGATGTCATAAAGATAAGAGCATCGTCAGACAGCCGACCACATCTGGGGGTTGTGTTGTTCTAACTTCGCATCTAATCACGGCTCGGTCCTCAACGTATCCTGTCTTTCCAGCATCCGGCTCTTGGGTTTTCGGTAATTAAGTTGCTAATTAGCAGTCAGTTAACATACCAAACCCTCTGCAGTTCAGAAATTCGGGTAATTAAAATGTGGTGCAAAATGAATGTTGCATCTACTATTTCTAGCCTTTACTACTCTGTTAGGGGTTATGAGTTCTTGGTCTTTCAAATGTAGAATTTCCCTTGAGGCTGGCTTGTGCTTCAGTCAATCAATCAATAAATCAGTTTGGGAGAATACAACAGATATGGCAGTCATGTTACCTGCCCACAACTAGAAGCAGTGTGGCCCAGTGGATAGATCATAGGCACGGGAGTCATAGAGACCTGGGTTCTGATCCTGGCTCTGCCACATATCTCACTTGTCTGCTGTGTGACCTTGGGCAAGTCGTTTGACTTCTCAGTGCCTCCGATATCTCATCTGAAAAATGGGGATTAAGACTGTAAGCTCGACGTGGACTGTGTCCAACCTAATTAGGTTGCATTTACCCCAGAGCTTAGTATAGTCCCTGCCACATAGTAAGTGCTTGACAAATACCATTAAAAAAGCTTACAGTCTAGTGAGGGAGAGAGACATTATAAACAATTGATAATATATAATTTAACAATGTCTACATAAGTGCTGTGCGGTTGAGGGTGGGCAACAACTGTATTTCTTGAGCACCTACTGGGAGGCCAATGCACCGAACTAAGTCTTTGGGAAAATGTAACAGAACAAGAGACACCGTCCCTGTCCTTAAGTACGTACAATGTACTAGGCAAAACAGGTGGGAATAAATGGCTTACAAATTAGGGAACAGGGAGAAGGCCGTTTAACATGATTATTAGAAATAGTAAAATATTGTCACTATTATTATTATTATTATTATTATTATTATTTAGCATGAAAAGATTTAGGAAGGATCGGGAGGCCAAAAATGCCAGGTGTTGCAATTGACTAAGCCATCCGTGTGTTACAGGGATGATCTTTCTCTGTAAGCAACAACAGATCAGTCAGTCAGTCACATTTATTGAGTGCTCACCGTATGCAGGGCACTGTGCTAAGCACTTAGGAGAGAGTACAATATATCAGTATAACAGACCAATTCCCTGCCCTCACCAGCTGGAGTGTTAGTCATGCACTGGTCTCTTCAGGACTTCTCCCAGGCAAGGAGAGGATCTTATCTATCCTGAATACTCAGTACAATCTAACTCAATTCATCCCCCAGAGAGGAGGAGCTCGGGCGATGTGTTTGTCGGGAAATAGAAAAGAGCCTCCCTCTCCGTGCCAGGGACGTGGGGCAGGGTGACACAGCCGCAAGGCCGCTTGGCAATTGATTACGGTTAGCTGATGGTGTACTATTTGGGGCTGAGGCTGAAGGGGATGGAGTGGTCAAGGGATGTAGGATAGTTATGGGGGCCATCACACTCACCACCTTCAAAACCCACCCCAAATCACACCTCTTCCAAGAGGACTTCCCAGACAAAGCCCCTTCCTTACCCTCCCCTCTGTATCAACTCCGTGCTTGGCTGCTTATCCCTTGTGCACTTTGATACTTCCCCCAGCCGCACAGTACTCACAGAAACATCATGGCCTAGTGGAAAGAGCACAGGCCTGGGAGTTAGAGGACGTGGGCCAGCTCTGCCACATGTCTGCTCTGGGACCTTGGGCAAGTCCAACTTCACTTCCCTGTGCCTCAGTTACCTCATCTGTAAAATGGGGATTAAGACTGTGAGCCCTGTGTAGGATGTCGGCCCTGATTTGCTTGTATCTACCCCAGCACTGAGAACAGTGTTTGGCACATATTAAGTGCATAACAAATACCACATTTATTATTATTAATTGTCTTGTCTTATGCCATCGAGTGGTTTCCGACCCATAGCGACACCTTGGACACATCTGTCCCAGAACACCCCGCTCTCCAACTGCAATCATTCTGGTAGTGGATCCGTAGAGTTTTCTTGGTAAAAATACGGAAGTGGTTTACCACTGCCTCTTTCTGCGCAGTAAACTCGAGTCTTTGCCCTTGACTCTCTTCCATGCTGCTGCTGCCCAGCACAGGGGAGTTTTAACTTGTAGCAGATTTCCTTCCACTCGCTAGCCACTGCCCAAGCTAGGAATGGAATGGATATGCCTCTGCTTGACTCTCCCTCCCATAGCTAAGACTGGTAGAGTGCTGGAAACTCTCCAGGTGCGACCCTGAGAGAGGATTATTAGCCGTACTTAAGTAAATATTCTTATTATACTCTACTATTTCCCCTTACTCTAATCCATTATAATGTCTGTCTCCTCCTACAGACCGTAAGCTCCACGTGGAAAGGATCACATCTACTAACTCTATTATATAGTATCAATCAATCAATGGCATTTATTGATTTATCCCATAGGGAATGTGTCTGTTGTATTATTATATTGTACTCTCCCGAGCGCTCTGTACAGTGTTCTGCACACAGTACGTGTTCAGTAAATACATTTGATTGTTGGATTGATTCACAAGGTGAGGTGAATGCTTACTCTGTACAGAGCACTGTTCTAAATGCTTGGACGAGTACAATGTAAATGAGTTAGGAATTAGAATAATAATAATAATAATAATAATAATGGTATTTTTAAGTGCTTACTATGTGCCAAGCACTGTTCTAATCACTGGGGTACATGCAAGGTAATCAGGTTAGGCACAGTCCCTGTCCCACAGTGAGGCTCACAGTCTTAATCCCCACTTTACAGGTGAGGTAGTTGAGGCACAGAGAAGTGACTTGTCCAAGGTCACACAGCAGAGAAATGGTGGAGCTGGGATTAGAACCCACATCCTCTGAATCCCAAGCCCACGCTCTTGTCACTAGGCCATGCTGCTTCTCATAGTATCTTATCAACTAATATCAATACCGGTATCAATCAATCAATCAATCGTATTTATTGAGCGCTTACTATGTGCAGAGCACTGTACTAAGCACTTGGGAAGTACAAATTGGTATCACATAGAGACAGTCCCTACCCAACAGTGGGCTCACAGTCTAAAAGGGGGAGACAGAGAACAGAACCAAACATACCAACAAAATAAAATAAGTAGGATAGAAATGTACAAGTAAAATAAATAAATAAATAAATAGAGTAATAAATATGTACAACCATATATACATATATACAGGTGCTGTGGGGAAGGGAAGGAGGTAAGATGGGGGGATGGAGAGGGGGACGAGGGGGAGAGGAAAGAAGGGGCTCAGTCTGGGAAGGCCTCCTGGAGGAGGTGAGCTCTCAGCAGGGCCTTGAAGGGAGGAAGAGAGCTAGCTTGGCGGATGGGCAGAGGGAGGGCATTCCAGGCCCGGGGGATGACGTGGGCCGGGGGTCGATGGCGGGACAGGCGAGAGCGAGGTACAGTGAGGAGATTAGTGGTGGAGGAGCGGAGGGTGCGGGCTGGGCAGTAGAAGGAGAGAAGGGAGGTGAGGTAGGAGGGGGCGAGGGGATGGACAGCCTTGAAGCCCAGGGTGAGGAGTTTCTGCTTGATGCGCAGATTGATCGGTAGCCATTGGAGGATTTTGAGGAGGGGAGTAATATGTCCAGAGCGTTTCTGGACAAAGATAATCCGGGCAGCAGCATGAAGTATGGTATGACTGGTAATGTATCTTTCCCAAGGATTTAGTTCTGCAAACAATAAATAAGCACCATTGATTGATTGATTGATTCGGGATAAAACTAGGGAAGGGAAGGGGGGGGGGGTCACAACTTTCTCCCTGGAAAGGCCAGCTGGATGGCTAGTGAGACTTCTCAGATCGCATTAGGGACTGTAGACTGTAAGCTTGTTGTGGACAGGGATTGCTCCTCCCTCTCAGCTTCAAGGCTGTCCATCACCTCGCCCCCTCCTACCTCACCTCCTCTTTCCTTCTCCAGCCCAGCCTGCACCCTCCGCTCCTCTGCCGCCGCTAACCTCCTCACCGTGCCTCATTCTCACCTGTCCTGCCATCGACCCCCAGCCCACGTCCTCCCCCTGGCCTGGAATGCCCTCCCTCCACACATCCGCCAAGCTAGCTCTCTTCCTCCCTTCAAAGCCCTACTGAGAACTCACCTCCTCCAGGAGGCCTTCCCACACTGAGCCCCTTCCTTCCTCTCCCCCTTCTCCCCCTCTCCATCCCCCGGCCCTACCTCCTTCCCCTCCCCACACCACCTGTATATATGTTTGTACAGATTTATTCCTCTATTTTACTTGTACATACTTACTATTCTATTAATTTTATTTCGTTAATATGTTTTGTTTTGTTGTCTGTCTCCCCCTTCTAGACTGGGAGCCTGCCGTTGGGTAGGGACCGTCTCTATAAGTTGCCAACTTGTACTTCCCAAGTGCTTAGTACAGTGCTCTGCACACAGTAAGCACTCAATAAATACGAATGAATGAATGAATGAATGAATGAAGTGCCTTTTCCACCTCTTTTGTATTGCACATTCCCTAGTGCTTAATACTGTACTCTGCACACAGTGAGCGCTCATGAGAAGCAGCATGGCTTAGTGGGTAGAGCAGAGTCAGAAGGACCTGGGTTCTAATCCTGGCTCCGCTACTTGTCTGCTGGGTGATCCTGAGCGAGTCACTTAACTTCTCGGTGCCTCAGTTACCTCATCTGCAAAATGGGGATTAAGACTGTGAGGCCCATGAGGGACAGGGACTGTGGCCAACCTGATTAGCTTGTAACCACCCAGTCGTTGTCCCTCTCAGGGTCGCACCTGGAGAGTTTCCAGTCCTCTACCAGTCTCGGCTATGGGAGGGAGAGTCAAGCAGAGGCATATCCATTCCATTCCTAGCTTGGACAGTGGCTAGCAAGTGGAAGCGCTCTGCACACAGTAAGCGCTCAATAAATACGATTGATGATGGAAGGAAATCTGCTACAAGTTAAAACTCCCCTTTGTTGGGCAGCAGCAGCGTTGGAAAGAGTCAAGGGCGAAGACTCGAGTTTACTGCGCAGAAGGAGACAATGGTAAACCACTTCCATATTTTTACCAAGAAAACTCTATGGATCCACTACCAGAACGATTGTAGATGGAGCTTGGGAGAGATGTGTCCATGGCATCGCTACGGGTTGGAGTTGACTCGACAGCACAAAACAAGATCCGATCCTTAGATCAGTGCCTAGTACATAGTAAGCACTTAGCACGTACCATAAAAAACCCATCAATTGATTGAATGGGAGTATTACTAGGTCACAATTACATGCTCCTGTGTGGTTACATCCATTAGTCGAATCTCCAGGGCTCTTAGGGGAAGAGAAAATTCATGCCTACTCCTCTCCTCTTTTGGATGGTCTGATCCAGGGTGGATCTGGGGCTGGGCAGCTGCAAATTAAGAAGTTAGTTAAGGAACTTCCTTCGTTTCAAGAGGAGGGCTAAAGATGAGGCTTTGAAAATTTGTTTTAGTACTTTTTCTTACTGGTATTTGTTAAGTGCTTTTACTGTGTGTCAAGCACTGTTCTGAGCACCAATGAGTATTTGGTGAGCGGATACTTTTGTCAGAAAAGTTAACTTTATATTGGAATTCAGTCTTCCTCGGTTCAATTTGCTGAGTTACAAACCAGCACTTATAGACAAACATTCCTGGGTGAGGACTAAGGCAGGTGTTTTATCGATGAATGGACCCACATTTCCTGCATTCTTGGGGTTAGCCATTGGTGAATGCCTTTTCCTCAGCCCGATCTGCTCCTCGGAGAGTGCCGCGCTCATCAACCAAAATGCCGAGGAATAAAGTGACTCATTACGGGGATATTTCTGCCCCTAGATGGTTTTGTGATTAGCTGAGTGTAGTGCTCGTTATCTGCCTTGGCTATTTAATGGCGTGATTCACAAGTTTGTGAAGAATGGTTTCATCATCAGGACTGTGCCCGTGAACCCGGTAGTTGATCTTGGTGGAGCCTGGGAGACAGGAAGACTGGGAGGTCCAAGCCTTTGGGTCAGAGATCCCGGTCCTAGTACTGACTGCATCTGATGCGATGATCTTATAATAATGATAATAATGATGATATTTTTTAAGCGCTTCCTATGTACCAAGTACTGTACTAAGCTCTGGGGCAAATACAAACAAATGGGGTTGGATGCAGTCCCTGTCCCACGTGGGGCTCATGGTCTCAATCTCTATTTTACAGATGAGGGAACTGAGGCAGAGAGAAGTGAAGTGACTCACCCAAGGTCACACAGCAGATTTGTGGCGGAGCCAGGATTAGAACCCAGGGCCTTTTCACTCCAGGCCCATGCCCTATCCACTATACCATGCTGCTTCTTCTTATGTCTACCCCAACTATTACTGCAGTCCTTGGCACATGGTAAGTGCTAAGCAAATACTACAATTTACTAGGGTTAGAATTTTTCTGTCAGTGACCTCATATGGATAGCATTGTGATCTAGAGGATAGAGCAAGGTCCTGGTTTAATATTATTATTATTTGGCAGGAAGCTGCGTGCAAGTCTCGAGTTCAATTTTTTTTAATGGAATTTGTTAAGTGCTTACTATATCCCAGAGAAGCAGCGTGGCTCAGTGGAAAGAGCCCGGGCTTTGGAGTCAGAGGTCATGGGTTCAAATCCCAGCTCGGCCAATTGCCAGCTGTGTGGCTTTGGGCAAGTCACTTCACTTCTCTGGGCTTCAGTTCCCTCATCTGTAAAATGGGGATTAAGACTGTGAGCCTGACATGGGACAACCTCATCACCTTGTATCCCCTCCCAGCGCTTAGAACAGTGCTTTGCACATAGTAAGCGCCTAACAAATGCCATTAAATAAATAAATAAATAAATACTATCATTATTATTATTATTATATGCCAGGCACTGTACTATGAGCCAGGGTAGATGCAAAGTAATCAGGTTGGACACAGTCCATATCCCACATGGGGCTCACAATCTTAATCCCCTTTTTACAGGTGAGGTAACTGAGATCAGAGAAGTGAAGTGACTTGTCCAAGGTCACACAGTAGGCAAGTGGCAGAGCCGGGAGTAGAAACTCAGCTCAGCTACTCTCTTGGGTTCCCTTCCAAGGCTGCAGGAAAGTCCCTGCCGGGGGTGGCAGGACAGGTGGAGAGTGATTGGGAGCGTTGTCAATTCTGCTCAGCTTCCAGCCTGGCACACCCCAGCCAACCCCCAACCATGACACTACCAGCCGTTCCTGGACCCAAACTCAATACCCCTCAGGGGCTCCACTGGTATAGGGGAAACACTCTCTCCCACCCCATCCACACCCCCTTCTCCACCAGATCTCTCCTGAACCCTGACCACAGGGAGCCGAGGAGAGATGGAGCAAGGAGAATCGATGCTCAAAGTCCCCGGACTTGTCTGGCCTTCTGGGCACCATTCTCCATCCCGTCTCTCGGGCCAATCCCTGCCCTGGTCAAACTCGAGGCGAAGGGGGTTGGAAATGCTCTCTGGATCCTGAAGGCCGAGCAAACCCATCACCTCCTTCGGGAAGCTCCTTGCTTATGGAAAGAATCGGCTTGTCAGAAAAACCTTTCTTCCATGGAAAAGCCACATAACAATGATGGCATTTGTTAAGCACTTACTATGTGCCAAGCATTCATTCATTCATTCATTCAATCGTATTTATTGAGCGCTTACTGTGTGCAGAGCACTGTACTAAGGGCTTGGGAAGTACAAGTTAGCAACATATAGAGATGGTCCCTACCCAACAGTGGGCTCTGTTCTAAGCACTGGGGTAGACACAGTATAATCAGGTTGCCTCACGTGGGGCTCACAGTCTTAATCCCCATTTTACAGATGAGGTAACTGAGGCACAGAGAAGTTAAGTGACTTGCCCAAGGTCACACAACAGTCAAGTGGCGGAGCCGGGATTAGAACCAATGACCACTGATTCCCAAGCCCGTGCTCTTTTCACTAAGGCACACTGCTCCAAGTTGACACACCTCAGGCCTCCAAGGCCTATACTCTTCTGGGGTGCAGGAGGTAAGCCATGTGTGTGTTGTGTGTGTGTGTGTCCTCTCACACCTGCCCTGAGCCCTGGTGGAGTTGATTCTCCATCACTGGGTCCCTCAGACACCCTCTTTCCATGGAAAAACTACACGCAAGAGCATTGGCTCACTACTCTGGTGATGACAGACCTCGGGCCTCCAAGCCCCGTAACCCTCTGGGGTGCAGGAGGCAAGCCATGTCTGGTGGAGTTAATCATTCATTCATTCATTCAATCATATTTATTGAGTGCTTACTGTGTGATAAGGTTGGTATTTGTTAAGTGCTTATTATGTGCCAAGCACTGTTCTAAGAGCTGGGGTAGATACAAGGTAATCGGGTTGCCCCACGTGGGGCTCACAGTCTTAATCCCCATTTTACAGATGAGGTAACTGAGGCCCAGAGAAGTGAAGTGACTTGCCCAAGGTCACACAGCTGACAAGTGGCAGAGCTGGGATTAGAACCCACGACCTCCAACTCCCAAGCCCGGGCTCTTTCCACTAAGCCATGCTGCTTCTGATCCTCCACATGGTGACTGAGTTGGATTCCTTGTCAGTGATTTCACTGTGTTCCTTGGACACCCTCTTACTAGATAAAGAAACAGAGGCATTAGGGAAAGGAAAGGGAGAGTTTAAGGTTCCCAAATGTGAGAGAATCAAGGTCCTTTTGACTTCCAGGCTCATTGTCTATCCACTAAGCCATGCTACTTCTCTCCTGTAGAACAACACTAATAATAGCCCTAATAATAGCGGTTGTTACCAAAGCATGAAAATAAATAATGGCCTACGTTCCCAAGATGTTCCCAAGAGCTTCAAGTAAATCAGAGACCAAGGCAGTGAGTCTTAGAGAAACCTAATATCTTCTGCTTCTTTGTATTTATTTTCACCACACTCTGAGTCTGTGAGGAACTGCTGAGAGTGTCTGTGACACAGAAGTGCTTGGATTTAATCAGTCAGTGGCATTTACTGAGCACTGACTGAAAGGGAAGCCCTGTCCTAAGCTTTGGGGAGAGTACAAAGAAGAAAGACACGGGTTTCCTGACCTCAAGGAGCTTACAATCTGGCTCAGCATCGATTCATTCATTCATTCAATCGTATTTATTGAGCACTTACTGTGTGCAGAGCACTATACTAAGCACTTGGGAGAGTACAATATGACAATAAACAGTCACATTAGCTTACAATCTAGAGGGGGGAGGCAGACATCAATACAAATAAATATACTTACAGATATGTACATAAGTGCTGTGGGGCTGGGAGAGGGGAAGAGCAAAGGGAGGAAGTCAGGGCGATGCAGAAGGAGAGGGAGATGAGGAAAAGTGGGACTTAGTTGGGGAAGGCTTCTTGGAGGAGATGTGCCTTCAATAAGACTTTGAAGTGGTAATTGTCTGTTGGATTATAAAAATTGGGCTGGGGGGTGGTGAAGGAAATTGAGGTATACAGGTAGGGGCAGTACGAATAGGGTAGACCAGAGAAAATTGTTGCAGCCTTGAGGTTTTGGAAACACATCAGCCAGATCAATCGGTCACTCAGTCAGTGACATTTATTGAGTGCTTACTGTGTGCAGATCACTGCTGTGTGACCTTGGGGAAGTCACGTAACTTCTCTGTGCCTCAGTTACCTCATCTGTAAAATGGGGATTGAGACTGTGAGCCCCACGTGGGGCAACCTATTTACCTTATATCTACCCCAGTGCTTAGAACAGTGCTTGGCACATAGTAAGCGCTTAACAAATACCATCAGCATCATCGTCATCATACTAAGTGCTTGGGAGAGGACAATATAGCATACTTGTTAGACACGTTCTCTGCCCACAAGGAGCTTACAGCTAGGTGGAGCTGGGACTATTCATGGTAGAAAATGTTGAATTCTACCTCTTTTTTAGAAGGTCAAGGCAACTTGACCACCCTCTCTCCCCACCTTTCAGCCAAGCAGATGGCAAAATGATGATGATTATTAATTGTAATAATTGTGGCATTTGGTAAGCACTTACTATGTGCCAGGCACTGTACTGAGCACTGGGGTAGGTACAAGCTATTCAGGTTGGACACAGTCCACGCCCCACAAGGGGTTCTCAGTCTTAATCTCCGTTTTCCAAGTGAGGTCCTGAGACCTAGGTGAAGTGCAGTGAGCAACTTGCCCTGGGTCACATAGCAGACAAGTGGCAGAGCCAGCATTCATAATAATAATAATAATAATAATGGCATTTATTAAGCGCTTACTATGTGCAAAGCACCATTCTAAGCTCTGGGGAGGTTACAAGGTGGTCAGGTTGTCCCATGGGGGGCTCACAGTCTTAATCCCCATTTTAAAGGTGAGGTAACAGGGAAGTGAAGTGACTTGCCCAAAGTCACCCAGCTAAGTGGCAGAGCCGGGATTTGAACCCATGACCTCTGACTCCAAAGCCCGGGCTCTTTCCACCGAGTCACGCTGCTTCTCATTAGAACCCAGATCCTTCTGACTCTCAAGCCCATGCCCTCTTCACTAGGCCACACTGCTTCTCACTGCCTTCTTCCCCTGCGTCACTTCCCCATCTCAGAGGACGTGCCGGTTAGTATGACCCCACACAACCTTCGTCACGCCAATGGCCATCTCATGGAGCTATTTCAGGGAGCGATATTTTAGCTCAGAGCGAAAGGTCCGAGCCGTCCTGGGGCGGCTGCCCAGCGATAAGTCCCAGACATACCATCTGACCCGATTCCCTTCCCCCTCCCTTAGTTGCACAGCCAGTTGGCGCGGCCTGCTCTGCCCACAGTGAGAAGCACGCGGGGCTTCGAGGCTGAGGAGCAGGTGCGTTTCTGGCTGAGATCAGGGAGGGAATGATTGGCCTGTGCGGTGCTGAGCGGGGAAGATTCCAGATCGCAGACGTTGGGAAGGACTCAAGGCAGGAGCGGGATGTGGCAGAAGGGAAGGGAAAAGGAGAGGTGAAAGAAATCTTCCTGAAGATCAGTTGAAAAATGGCACCTCTCTCAGTCAACCTCGCTGTTACTGTGCACCAAAGAGGACATTTAGGGAGGTGAAGTTAATTAATGAGTTTTCTCTCAGAAGCAGATAACGCTTGGCTGGCGGTCCTCCCCGCGGCCTGTGTCAGCAGGCGTTTGGGTGAGGAAGCACAAATCTGAATCCTGCTGACGGATCATTTGAAGGCAAAGACTCAACCGGGAACCAGAATTTCCACAGGCCCCTTACTAACTGTTGATGACTCTGAGTTAAACAGGAATTTTCTTGGGGGGTGTGGAGGGGACGAGCTAACCTAAAGCCAATTCAAGGAAGTCATCAAGGCAAATCAGAGAGGGAGGAAGGGGAATCCGTTCCAGCATGTTTCTTCTCAGGCTGGATTGCTGACTTGAGAAATACCTTCACCTGAGCCATGTCTCTGGGAAGAATGAAGACCACAATCTGGAAAACCTGAACCACTGGGGAGCAGTTCAGTGGGAATGATTCTGATGCCACCAGTCAACCTGGCAGGATGACTGTATCCTATGGATATTGGCCACTGTCTCATCCCAGCTGAGTTTAACACAATGGTCTTGTGGGAAAGAGAACGTGGTGTCACAATGGCTTTTCACTACCTTGGGCTGGAACGATTAGGTGTGCCCATGAGCATTAACCCTGACGAGACAGCCAGCTTGGGACTGAGGCCTGCTCTTTTTCAAAAACTGGCATTTGTTAAGCGCTTACTATCTGCCAGGCACTGTACTAAGCGCTGGGGTAGTTACAAGCTAATCATGTTAGACACAGTCCCTGTCCCACACGGGACTCACAGTCTTAATCCACACTTTAGAGATGAGGTAACTGAGCACAGAGAAGGGAAATGTCTGTCTGTCACACGCAGATACGTGGTGGAACTGGTGTTAGAACCCAGGTCCTTCTGACTTTCGGAGCTATGCTCTATCCACTAGCCCACACTGCTTCCCAGGCTCTTTCCGATGATGCCAATAGTGAGGCACTGATCGACCTGATTTCATGGCAGACCAAGGTGAGTAAAATGCTTTCTATGTCTAAAATTCTAGGTGCTTCCCTTGGGGGTGGGAGGAATCATCTCATCCGTGTTGGCACTCTGATCCTCTCCCACCTGCCTCATGCCCTCTAGCTTTGCATGTTGATGTTGGCACAGCGAATGTCTCAACAGGGTAGCAGCATTCTAAAATTAGCTTGGGATACGGGAGAGAGGAGTGCCCAAGTGGACTTGTCAGGGGAATCTAAGTGGGGGAAGCAGGGAAAGCAGAGAGGGGGGCTGGGTTCACCCCAGTTTCAATCATTCGGCTGCCTGGTCTTAATTACTCACCTATGGAAGATACGTGATTGAATACGATTCAATACGATTGAATGAACATGAAGTGATCGGGGTGGTTATTCAGTGTCCTGGAAGGTGTGTTTGTAGCCCATGTGTTTGTCGAGATGAGTTTGTGGAGAAGCAGCGTGGCCCAGTGGAAAGAGCACAGGCCTGGGAACCAGGAGACGTGGGTTCTAATCCCGGCTCTGCCACTTGCCTGCTATGGGACATTGGGACTAATCACTTAAACTCATTGTACCTCAGTATCCTCATCTGTAAAATTGAGATTAAATGCCGGTTCTCTCTCTACCCCAGATGGTGAGTCCCATGTGGGCCAGGGACTGTTCCACCTAATTATCTTGTGTCTAACTCAGCCCTTTCCACAGTACTTGCCCGTGGTCGGTTCTTAACAAATACCATCATTACTGTTATTACTGTTATTGAAAATGGTGCCTGGAAGAGCTGCTTCATTTCCTAAGGGGGTGCATTTCCTCCCCTAGAGTGTATTTTTCTCTCTCAGTTCACCCCAGAATCCTACGGGATAATAACACAGTGCCTAGCATCCCCCTGCAAGGACCATTCTTCCTCTTTGCTTGTAGAAAGCCCAGAGGCCTCTGGCAGCAACAATAAATGGTAAATAATACTAGTCACAGTGATGATAGCCCTCCTGGCACCTTTCATCTAAGGGCATGGAGTGCTTCCCAAACATGAATTAGCCAAGTCTCCAACCACCTTTCTATTTGCGTTGTCTATTCCCCCATTTTACAGACTGGGAAATTGAGGCCCAGGGAAGTGAAGTGTTTTGCCCCCGGTCAGACTGGCAAGCTCCAAATAATAGTAATGACAGCCCTTTGCATTTATTTGTTACCTTTCTTCTAAGGAAATCAAAGTATGTGGTGAAGTTTAGTACTGGAAGGAGGCAGGCGGCAAGTATTATCTCCTCCCATTTATAGCTGGGTAAACTGAGGCACAGGAGTTGAGGGATTGGGTTCTCCGGTCTCTCAGAGAGTCAGTGGTAGAACCGGGAGTGAGACTTGGAATTGCTTTGGCCCATTTTCAGGAAAATCTCAATCTTTGGCGTGACCCACACACTGCCGTCTCCCAGAAGCACTAAGACTATACTAACAATAACAACAACAACAACAACAACAACAACAACAATAATAATAATAATAATAATAATGATAATAATAATGGTATTTGTTAAGCACCTATTATGTGTCAACAACTGTACTAAGCTCTGGGGTAGATCCAAGGTCATCAAAGCCCTACTGAGAGCTCACCTCCTCCAAGAGGCCTTCCCAGACTGAGCCCCCTTTTCCCTCTCCTCCTCCCCATCCCCCCCGCCCTACCTCCTTCCCCCCCAACAGCACCTGTATATATGTTTGTACAGATTTATTACTCTATTTTACTTGTACAAATTTACTATTCTGTTTATTTTGTTAATGGTGTGCGTCTAGCTTTAATTCTATTTTTTTCTGATGACTTGACACCTGTCCACATGTTTTGTTGTCTGTCTCCCCCTTCTAGACTGTGAGCCCGTTGTTGGGTAGGGACCGTCTCTATGTGTTGCCGACTTGTACTTCCCAAGCGCTTAATACAGCGCTCTGCACACAGTAAGCGCTCAATAAATACGATTGAATACATGAATCAGGTCCCACATGGGGCTCACAGTCTAAGTAAGAGTGAGAACAGGTAGCGAATCCCCACTTTGCAGATGAGGAAACTGAAGCCCAGAGAAATTAAGTGACTTGCCCATGGTCATAGAGCAGACCAAGACGGTGAGCCCCATGTGGGACATGGACTGTGTCCAACCTGATTACCTTGTATCTACTCCAGCGCTTAGAACATGGTAAGTGCTTAACAAATGCCATAATTACTATTATTATTGTTAGGTAAGTGGTGGAGCTGGAATTAGAACCCAGGTCCTCTGACTCTCAGGCCCACATTCTTTCTGCTAGGCCTCACTGCTTCTCACGTTGCCGTAGGAATTTTTGGAAGGAAGGGGGTCCTGTGGGAAAGGAACGACGGCCGCGGGGCCAGAAGCATGCTTGTTCTTGCTCCAAACTGAGAGGTAGAAGGTGAGGGAGAGGGGGCGGGGAGAGAAACGAAGAGGAATGTGGGGAATCCAAGGAGGAGAAATGCTGTGAAACAAATTCCAGTCCTTTGCCCTTCTCGGGGATTGAAAACACAAACACGTGGAAGTTTCTCGGCTCAGTTTCACTCGGGACTGGAGCTGGGGAATCTCGACTCCCTGGATTGCGGCCCTAATCCATAGGTGGATTTTATTGAGTACTTGTTGAGTGCATAGTGCAGGCCCCTGGGAGAGTGTAACAGAAGCAAGATCTGAGCAGGGCCTGGGTTCTACTCGCAGCTCTGCCAGTCACCTTTCTGTGTGATCTTGGTCAAGTCATTTAACTTCTCTAGGTCTCAGTTTCCTCATCCGTAGAATGGGGATTCAATGCCTGTTCTCTCTCCTACTTTGACTGTGAACCCCAGTAGGACAGAGATTGTGCCCCCCATGATTATCTCGCCTCTACCCCAGTGTACTTAGTAAGCGCTTAATCCATAACACAGTTATCATCAGCAACCACCATGGTCTCTGCCCTCATGAAGATGAAGGTCTAATGAGGATCTTACACAATAGCTAAGGATTCCCTGGGTTGCCGGAAGTCTAAACCATGATTCCCTGTGTCCAATCGGTTGTCCAGAGGGAAGGTGGGAGCTCAGGGAAAATGATGATCCCACTGCCACTGGATGCATTTCTCTGAGAATGAATCAATGAATGAATCAATCAATAGTATTTACTGAGCACTTACTGTGTGCAGAACACTGTACTAGGGGCTTGGGAGAGTACCATGGAACAGAGTTGGTAATAATATTAATAATGATATTCATTAAATGCTTACTATGTGGCAGGAGCTGTTATAAGCACTGGGGTGGCTACAAGCAAATTGGGTTGGACACGGTCCCTGTCCCATGTGGGGCTCACAGTCTCGATCTCCATTTTGCAGATGAGGTAACTGAGGCCCAGAGAAGTGAAATGACTTGCTCAAGGTCACACAGCAGATAAGTGGTAGGAACATTTAACAATTACCATTATTATTATTCTTATTACTCAGGAACCCCCACAAAACCACTTCAGGACTTGCTCCCCTCTTCCTGATTCCCATCCCAATTCCCGTTCCCAAGCCCTGAAATCACTTTGCCAGCCCTCTGGTGGTATCCCCCAGAAAGGAACTCCCCTGGGATAGGATACAAATTATAAATGGCACCCTAGGCCTCATAGTTGTCCTGATTCCTGATCTTTTGCTGTCAGGGATGTCTCCTGGGGTTTGGAAGGTGGCAAGTCCAGGCTGGGGTTGAGATGGAGCTCTAACCTGGGTCTGGTAAAGCACCTTTTTTCCAGGAAGGAGGAAAACCCCTGCCTGACCTCTAGACTGTAAGCTTGCTGTGGGCAGGGAACATGCCTGCCAACTCTGTTGTACTGTAGTCTCTCAAGCACTTAGTACAGTGCTCTACACACACAGTAAGCGCTCAGTAAACACCACTGATTGATTGATTGATTGATCTGATGGAGGAATGGGAGGAAAGTCTTGCCGCTGTCTAGACTGTGTGAACCCTCACAAAGAAGCAGTGTTGCCTAGTGGATAAGGTACGGGACTGGGAGTCCAAAGGACGTGGGTTTCAGCTCCGTCACTTGTCTGCTCCGTGATCTTGGGCAAGTTGCTTCACTTCTTTGTGCCTCAGTTCCTTCATCTGTAAAATGGGGATTAAGACTGTGTGTCCGACCTGATTATCTTATACCTACCCCAGCACATAGAACAGTGGCCTGGAATGCCCTCCCTCTACACATCTGTCAAGCTAGCTCACTTCTTCCCTTCAAAGCCCCACTGAGAGCTCACCTCCTCCAGGAGGCCTTCCCACACTGAGCCCCCTCTTTCCTCTCCCCCGCCCTACCTCCTTCCCCTCCCCACAGCACCTGTATATATGTTTGGACAGATTTATTACTCTATTTGACTTGTACATATTTACTATTCTATTTATTTTGTCAATGATGTGCATCTAGCTCTACTTTTATCTATCCTGATGACTTGACACTTGTCCGCATGTTTTGTTTTGTTGTCTGTCTCCCCCTTCTAGACTGTGAGCCTGTTGTTGGGTAGGGACCGTCTCTATATCTTGCCAACTTGTACTTCCCATGCGTTTAGTACAGTGCTCTGCACACAGTAAGCACTCAATAAATACGATTGAATGAATGAATGAATGAAAAGTGCCTGGCACATAGTAAGCATTTAACAATTACCATTATTATTCTTATTACTCACAAACCCCCACAAAGCCACGCCTGGACTTGCTCCCCTCTTCCCAATTCCCATCCCTGCTCCAGGCCCCTCAAGGTAAGCGAAGAGACAGGAGGAGATTAAAGCAACTTCAGCTCTTTGGAGGGAAAGCCCTCTCTACAAGTCCATGTGCTGGTGCTTACTAAGAACATTGTTGTGAATGAGAAGCAGCATGGCTCAGTGGAAAGATCCCGGGCTTTGGAGTCAGGGGTCATGGGTTCAAGTCCCGGCTCTGCCACTTGTCAGCTGTGTGACTTTGGGCAAGTCACTTCACTTCTCTGTACCTCAATTACCTCATCTGTAAAATGGGGATTAAGACTGTGAGCCCCCTGTGGGACAACCTGATCACCTTGTAACCTCCCCAGGACTTAGAACAGTGCTTTGCACATGGTAAGTGCTTAATAAATGCCATCATTATTATTATAATGAGTTTGAGCATTCTGGAGTGACTGTACCTTGCATGAAGACTTTGTCAAGGTAGACTTCCCCACCCTCGCTCTTTCGCCACGAGCTTGCTGACAGAAGGAACCGTGCTGTTGGAAAACTCACTCCCTTTGGTTTGCTCCCAGTGCTCAGCCCGCTCTACTATAACACTTATGTATCCATTTATTGTTGAATTGTACTCTCCCAAGAGCTTAGGACAGTGCTTTACTCACAGTAAGCACTCAATAAATGCGACTGAATGAATATGTTTCCTCTCGATACCATGTAAAACTCTCCGGACTTGCTGTCGGACCCAGCTGAGAGTATCACATCACCTTGGGCACTTCTGAGATGACCTCGTCATCAGTAAGGTAGCGGGGTCCACCAGAAAGAGCAGGGGACTGGAGTCAGGAGACCTGGCCCTTTTTTTTTAATGGTATTTGTTAAGCGCTCACTATGTGCCAGGCACTGTTCTAGGTGCTGGGGTAGATACAAGCTAATCAGGTTTAGCATGCGTGGGGCTCCCCATTTTAAAGATGAGGCAATTGAAGCACAGAGAAGCCAACTGACTTGCCCAAGGTCACACAGCAGACAAGTGGCGGAGCCGAGATTAGCACCCAGGTCCTCCTGACTCTCAGGCCCATGATGTAGCCACCAGGCCAAGCTGCTTCTTAAATTGGAGCTTCTAGTCCCAACTTATTACTCTATTTATTCATTTTACTTGTACATATTTATTCTATTTATTTTATTTTGTTAATATGTTTTGTTTTGTTCTCTGTCTCCCCCTTCTAGACTGGGAGCCCACTGTTGGGTAGGGACCGTCTCTATATGTTGCGACTTGTATTTCCCAAGCGCTTACTACAGTGCTCTGCACACAGTAAGCGCTCAGTAAATATGATTGAATGAATGAATGAACTTTGCCACTGGCTCTCTGGGTGACCTTGGGCAAGTCGCTTAACCTCTCTAAGCCTCAGTTTCCTCAACTGTAAAATGGGAATCAGGTACCCGCTCTCTTAAATTGGGAACCCAATGTGGGACAGAGACTGTGCCTGATCTGATTATCTTGCAACTATCCTAGCAGTGTTTGACCCCCAGTAAGCACAAATAAATATCTTAATTATATATTATGTTATGGATAAATCCACAGTTCTTCTATTGTATTCTCCCAGGCACTTTAGTACAGTGTTCTGCACATAGTAAGTGTTCAATAAATGCCACTGACTATTCTGTTGTCCCATCAGGGGACATATCTTTGTCCAAGACCAGCTCCTTTCAAAATGACCCGGAGAGTCATTTGTCCCAGGGGTACAGTGGGAGTCAAGTGCTTAGTACAGTGCTCTACACACAATAAGCACTTGACAAATGCCATTGATTGATTGATTGAGTCAACACAAATGCTTGTGGGGAAGGCAGGAATCCCTATACTGAAATGTGGGTACAGAGATACAGATAACCAACGTGTACTGTCCACGCAGATGAAGCGGCGCCTTTTTTCTGCGAGCAGTTTGTAAACCCATAATGCTTGCATATCTGCTGTGCTTGCATACACGTCTGCTCCACCTGATCCTCGAGGTCTGATTAAATCACCAGCCAACCCCCTCCAGTAGTCTCTCCCCTCCCAATCTAGATCAGGTCGGCCGGCTCGGGAGCATAAATGAGATTTTGGCAGAGCGTTGGCTCAGCTGTATCTAGGATTAGAAGTGGGAATGAGGACGAATCCGGGCTCAACCCGAACCCAAAACTTTCCCGAGGAGGGACGGGGGAGGGTAGTTTGATTTTGATGCTTCTCTGTTTATGGGTTTGTTTCACAATCCACTGAAGTAAAAAGTCCCTTAATCCTGCCAGAAAGGCAAGGGAGGACCGAATATCTCATAGCAAGGAAGATTTTCTAGCCGGTCTCAGAGGGTGCGATAACATTAGACTTTTGGAGAGCTAGTACAGACAACTGGGTTAGACTTTCCCATGTCTGAGGGAAATACCGATCATTGTTTATGCCCGGGGCAGTGATTCCTTATTGCCGGAATGGTATCAGTTAACCAATCGATGGTATTTGCTAAGCGCTTTCTGCATGCCGAGCACTGTACTGAGTGCTTGGGAAAGTCCGATAGAGTTAATAGGGGCACGCGTGATCCCTGCCCTCTGGGAACTTTGGCAATGGGAAGAGAAGCAGCACGGCCTACTGGGTAGAGCCCAGGCCTGGGAGTTGGGAGGACCTGGGTTCTAATCCCGGCTCCACCACTTGGTCTGCTGTGAGGCCTTGGGCAAGTCACTTTACTTCTCTTTGCCTCAGCGACCTCGTCTGTAAAATGGGAATGAAGACCTTGAGCCCCACGTTTGGCAGTGACAGTGTCCAAACCGATTAACTGGTAGAGAAGCAGCTTGGCTTAGTGGATAGAGCCTGGGAGTCAGAAGGATCTGGGTTCTAGTCCCGGCTCCACCACATGTCTGCTGTGTGACCCTGGGCAAGTCACTTCGCTTCTCTGTGCCTCAGTCAACCTCATCTGTAAAATGGGGATAAGCACGTGAGCCCCATGAGGGACAGGGACTGTGTCCAACCTGATTTACTTGTAACTACCCCAGTGCTTAGAACGGTGCTCTGCACGGAGTAAGTGCTTAACAAGTACCATTATTTTTGTTGTTATTATTATTGTATCTACCCCACCACTTAGAACAGTGCTTGCCACATAGTAAGCGCTAAACAAATGCCGTCATTATTATTATTGTCAGCCGGGGCTACCAACAACTAACCAGCCAACCGGCATTGAGATGGAACCCCCAAAAAGCCGGCTCTTACCCCTTCCATGTGGGCTCTGGAGTTGGAGACCAGTCTGAAAGGGCTGGGCTGTCCCGCCCTGGGGTCAGCGGCTCCGCCTCTCCGGCCGCCGTCCTGCGAGGTCAGCGCCCTGGGCCTCCGGAAGGAGCCCACCCGTCCCGTGCCCCGTCCCGACCGAACCCCGTCCAACAGGCGGACCAAGAGCAGGTTGGCCGGGAGCTCCTCGATGCTGCAGAAGACGAGGGTCCGGCATTCCGGGCACCTCAGCTCCTTCCGGGCTTTGAATATCCTCTGAAGGCAAGGCTGGCAGAAAGTGTGCTGGCACGGCAGGACTTTGGCGGTGACGTCTAGCTTCTCCAAGCACACGGGGCACTCCAGGAGAGAGAGCAGGTCCAAATCATCCATTTCGTTTCAGTGCCCCAACCTTGAGCCCGACGGGGGTGACCCGCATGGTACTTCTCCCGGGAGCCCTCGGCTCTTCAGCGCTCCGCACCCGGAGCAACCTTCCTGTCGGAAGGGAGAGAGAGAGAGAGAGGCAGAAATGTGACTGCTCTGAGACGGATCCCACCTACATTGCCAAGCCGGTGCCTCATAAGGCAATTTCCGAGCATCTACTTTGTTCCTGCTTCCAACTTGCAAGTGACTCATTGTGATTCAGAGCTAGCAGGTACCGTGTTCCGTCTCCAGCCTGCAGCGGGAATCAGAGGGCCGCAGAATTCCTCGGAGCCCGAGTTAGGTGCCTCTGATTATGAATCGAATCCGGCTCCCTCTCAGTCCTGCAGCGTCAATCCGAAAAGCAGAGGTCTGAGGGCTGTGGGCCTCGCGGCTTGTGAAAGTATAACTTGACAGTCTCTTTTCTTTAAGGCGTTACCACTCCCGACATGTTTAGTTCCTCTCTCTCTTTATGTGCTAAGTCTGGAGTCACGATGAGACCGCCTCAAGGACGCTTACAAAACGGAGCACTGCTAGTCTCCGGATGGAATCCGGCCCTGATTCGGGGCCCCGGCTTTTGGACTCCGACCTGGTGCGTTTACCCACGGTGATCTGAGTCCAGCCTTCCAGGACGCTCTGTCCGTCACAGTGGGACGGTGTAGCTCAGACTCTTTAGCTACTTTGACAGCAGTTTTTAATTGAAACCGAAACAGATAGGAATTCTGGATTCAAGCCGGGACCTGCAAAGACAAGCACGGGTCCCTGCAGACAGGTGTGCGTTTTGCCCGTGTAGGCCGGTCCCAGCCTGATCCTAAGGCAGACTACCACTCAATAGATCAATCACATTTATTGAGCACTTACTGTGTGCAGAGCACTGTACTAAGCTCTTGTGAGAGTACGAAATCACGATAGAGTCGGTAGACACATCGGTAGATTACTTGAACTCCTCCCTCTCCCGATGTGGGGAAGGCACGCTACCACCTCTCGACCTTCTCAGCTTGGACTAGTAAGTCAGTGAATTGTATTTATTGAGCATTTACTGTGTGCAAAGCACTGTACTAAGTGCTTGGGTGAGTACAACATAGCAATAAGCAGACACATTACCAGCCCACAATGAGCTTACAATATAGAAGGGGAGAAGTGGTTAGAGCCCGGGCCTGGGAGTGAGAAGAACCTGGGTTCTAATCCCAGCTCCACCACGAGTCTGCTGTGTTACCCTGGGCAAGTCACTTCACTTCTCTCTGCCTCAGTTTCCTCAACTGTAAAATGGGGTTGAAGACTGTGCGTGCCATGTGGGACATGGACTGGGTCCAACCTGATTATCTTATCTCTACTCCAGTGTTCAGTAGATGTGTCTGGCACTTAGCAAGCGCTTCACAAATACCAGAAAAAAACCCAAAAAACTAGCCTTTATGGTGGTGAGTAGCTCAAGGCTCCACCAGCAACATCAAGGTTCAGTCCAGCCCTAGTCACCTATGCCTCGCTGTGGGACACTGAAAAATGGGGCAGTCCTTAAACCCAGAAGCCGGCTCTTTCCCCAAGATTTCCGAAACCCTGTCGGGCTGGTTCATTCTCGCAAACACCACTGACCTTGTGCCTGTGACTTCAGCAAGGCCCTTCCAGAGCCGGGCTGCTCGGCAGATAACAGCTTGCCTTCTTTTCTCCCTCTCTCAAACTGCAGCCCTGTGAAGAACTTTAACTGCCTTGCTGTATGGGACAGGTTTAGCTGGATCAGTTTACTAGCTCTGCCCAGTTAACGCTTGTGCTGCCAAACTGCAGCTTTCCAGCAGGTTGCCGGATGAGGAAGGGTTGTCTCTGCTGTCGGCAGTGTCTTCTCTAAAAGAGAGGTGACCTCTGGGTTTCTCCATGTGCTATGGTATTCAGTAAGCACCTATTATACCTCAAGCCCTGTTCTGAGCTCTGGGGGTAGATACAGGCTAGTCCGGTTGGACGAAGTCTGGGAGACGCAAGATTGGGGGGCAAAGAGTAAATGAAGAATATCTGGGTCCCAACTAGATGAAAATCAGGTTGAGCACTGGATTCTCTTTTGGAACTTTGAGAAGATAATGAACTTTTCAGTAACAATAATGATGGCATTTATTAAGTGCTTACTATGTGCAAAACACTGTTCTAAGAGCTGGGGAGGTTACAAGGTGATCAGGTTGTCCCCCAGGGGCTCACAGTCTTAATCCCCATTTTACAGATGAGGTAACTGAGGCACAGAGAAGTGAAGTGACTTGCCCAATAGTTTGGGAATGTGTTAAGCACTTACTTGGTGAAAAACATTGTATTAATTGATGGCGGAGATAAATACAAGGTAATCAGGTCACACAAAGTCCCTGCCCCACATTGAGCCTAGGGAGGAGGGAGGACAGGCATTGAACTATGTTGCCAATTTGTTATGTTGCCAATTTGTACTTCCCAAGCACCTAGTACAGTGCTCTGCTCACAGTAAGCGCGCAATAAATACGACTGATGATGAATCCCCATTGCATAGATGAGGAAACTGAGGCACAGAGAAGTTAAGCAACTTCACAAGTCACACGGTGGGCAAGCGGTGGGGCTGGGATTAGAACCCAGGTCTCGTGGCTCCCAAGCCCATGCTCTGTCCATGAAGCCATGCTGTAAACAAAACAGCACATTCATCCTATTCATTCGGAGGCTTGGGTCATGTTTTCTGAAAGCAGAATATGATAATCATTATTAACCCCCACAATAATGAGTTGATTCTCCCCTTTCCTGAAGGGCATTTAAGGTCAGCACTGGGTGACGGGCTGGAACCCGAGCCTTAGACATCCTCCACAGTCTTGAAGGATCAATAAGCAGATGAACTAAATAAGTGATTAGAAGCACGCCGTCACCTGAGGACGTGAGGCTGCCTTAGGCAGGTTGTGACGTGACGGTTATAATGAGCTTGTCAGAGAGGGAGTTGGATGAGCGGATTCCTCGGGGCCCAAAGGGAAAGGGGTGTAAGGGAAGTGGGGGAACCACCAGAAAGAGAACTGGAAAGACAGGGAGGGGAAGGTGCACACACACAGACACGGCGCGGCCTGGTAGGTAGATCATGGGCCCAGGGGTCAGGTGGACCTGGCTTCTACTCCCTGCCCTGCCAGTTGCCTGCTTTGTTACCTTGGGTGAGTCACTTTGCTTCTCTTTGTCTCTGTCACCTTATAATAATAATGATAGCATTTATTAAGCACTTACTATATGCAAAGCACTGTTCTAAGCACTGGGGAGGTTACAAGGTGATCAGGTTGTCCCAAGGCAGGCCTCACAGTCTTAATCCCCATTTTACAGTTGAGGTAACTGAGGCCCAGAGAAGTGAAGTGACTTGCCCGAAGTCACACAGCTGACAATTGGCGGAGCCGGGATTTGAACCCATGACCTCTGACTCCAAAGCCCGGGCTCTTTCCACTGAGTCATGTGAGCCCCATGTGGGACATGGACTGTGTCCAAACCGATTTGCTTGTATCTACCCCAACACGATTTGCCTGTATCTACCCCAGCGCTTAGTACAGTTCTTGGCACATAGTAAGTGCAAAACAAATACTATTCAAAAAAAATTAAATAAACATGAGAAAAGTGGGGAGGGGAAAGAGAAAAGGTCAAGGTGGCTAAGGTGGGTAGGTGAACCAAAATTGTTGGGACAGTCACATTTGGGATGTTGTTCCATCCCCTGGATTCCTTAGGCGTTCACTCTGGGCCAAGGTGGTGGGAGGGGGCTCCCTCAGTGGCATCTTTTAACAGGGATAGGGCAACAGAGAGGAGGAAGAAGAGGAGGAACGGTAGAAGGAATGGAGAAGGTGGTACTGCAGGTTGCTTCTTCCACCTCCTCCTTTCTCCTTGGGCAGGAGCATGAGAAGCTGCTGTCTCCACCGAGAAGCAGCGTGGCTCACTGGACAGAGTCAGAGGTCATGGGTTCAAATCCCAGCTCTACCAATTGTCAGCCGTGTGACTTTGGGCAAGTCACTTAACTTCTCTGGGCCTCAGTTCCCTCATCTGAAAAATGGGGATTAAGACTGTGAGGCCCCGGGGGACAACCTGATCACCTTGTAATCTCCCCAGAGTTTAGAACAGTACTTTGCACATAGTAAGCGCTTAATAAATTCCATTATTATTATTATTATTATTATTGTTGTTGTTGTTGTTATTATTATTATGTCCACCCCAACTGATTCAATCAGTTCTGCCAAGGCTCAGGGGTGGTGGTGAAGAGCCCTATCAGCGGGATCCCTCTGGTCATTCTGCTCTGAATTATTTGTGTGGAGGGACAGTCTTCTAGACTGTGAGCCCACTGTTGGGTAGGGACCGTCTCTATATGTTGCCAATTTGTACTTCCCCAGCACTTAGTACAGTGCTCTGCACACAGTAAGTGCTCAATAAATACGATTGATTGATCGACTGATTGAATGACAGAGCTTTGAAAGGAGAGACTGAGTCTCTCCATCTGGCTCCCTTGGTTCCCTTAAAGATGTTGCTGTGTGGATTGTGTGGTAAAGGGAGTACGTTGGGTGGAGGGGTTCGTCTCGGGGTCCCTGGCTTGTCCCGGCTTTAGGGAAAACACCTGGATGCACGTTCCTCTGAGACCAGACCCCGGCTCCTTGCTGATCTTTCTGGCTGCTGCGGCTCCTCTGGACACCAAGGGAGCAGCTTGGACTAGAAGAGGAAAGAACCTGGGCCTCGCAGTCAGAGGACCTGGGTTCTAATCCCGGCTCTGCCGCGTGGGAATCAGAAGGTCATGTGTTCTAATCCCAGGTCTGCCACTTGTCTGCTGTGTCACCTTGGACAAGTCACTTCACTCCTCTGGGCCTCAGCTGCCTTATCCGTAAAATTGGGATTGAGACTGTGAGCCCCACGTGGGACAGGGACTGTGTCCAACCTGATTTGCTTGTATCTACCACAGCGTTTAATTCAGTGCCTGGTACATAGTAAAGGCTTAACAAAAACCATAATTATTATTATTATTGCAAGATAATCGGGCTGGACAAAGTCCCTTTCCCACAATAGGGTTCACTGTCTTAATCCCCATTTTCCAGATGAGGGAACCGAGGCACGGAGAAGTGAAGCGACTTACCCATGGCCACACAGCAGACAAATGGGTGATCCTGTGCTTCAATTTCCTCATCTGGAAAATGGGGAGTAATCCTACTCCCTCCTACGTAGACTGTGAGCCCCGTGTGGGACAGGGACTATGTCCAACCGGTAACTACTCCAGCGCTTAGAAATCGACTGATGCATAGTAAAAAACTTAACAGATACCATCATCATCATCATCACTTACAAATATTTCTGTGTCTGTCTCCCCTCTTGGAATGTAAATTCCTTGTGGGCCCAGGAAACCTATGTAGTGTCCCTGTTCCGCTTTCTCAAATGGATAGTACAGCCCATTGTGCTCAGTGTGTGCCCAATAAATACTGCTGCTGTTACTACAACAACTAGTATTGATCAATCAGTCAGTGGTATTTATTGAGTGCTAACTTCGTGCAGAGCCTTGGTTTCCTCCTCGTCAAACAGAAACTCCTCACCACTGGCTTTGGGCTTCACTGAGCCATGAAGCAGCATGGCTCAGTGGAAAGAGCCTGGGCTTTGGAGTCAGAGGTCATGGGTTCAAACCCCGGCTCCGCCAATTGCCAGGTGTGTGATTTTAGGCAAGTCACTTAACTTCTTTATGCCTCAGTTACCTCATCTGTAAAATGGGGATTAAGACTGTGAGCCCCCCGAGGGACAACCTGATCACCTTGTAAACTCCCCAGCACTTTGAACAGTGCTTTGCACATAGTAAGTGCTTAATAAAATGCCATTATTATTATTATTATTGGCTTTAAAGAACTCAATCACCCTCACCCCTCCCACCTCACCTCGTTATTCTCCAGCCTGCACACTTTGCTCCTCTAATGACAAGCTTTTCGTTGTACATGGATCTCGTCTATCTCTCCACCAACGCTCGCCCATGTCCCGCCTCTGGTCTGGGGGGCCCTCCCTCCTCAAATCTGATAGACAGTTGCTCTCCCCCACCTTCAAACCCTCACTGAAAGCACATTTCCTCCAAGAGCTAAGTGCTTGGGAGCGTAAAATATAGTTGGTAGACATGATCCTTGTTTTCAAGGAGCTTATACTCTATCATTACCACTTCTCCGTTCCTTCCTCTCCTCCTTCTACTGGGGAAGAAGCATGGCCTGGCAGTCAGAAGGACCTGGGTTCTAATTCCGGTTCTGCTGTGTAACCCTGGGCAAGTCATTTCACTTCTCTGTGCCTCAATTACCTTGTCTGAAAAATGGGGATTAAGACTGTGAGCCCCACATGGGACAGGGACTGTGTCCAACCTGATTAACTTGCATCCACCCCAGAGTGCTTAGAGCAGTGCTTGGCACATATTCATTCATTCATTCATTCATTCAATTGTATTTATTGAGCGCTTACTGGGTGCAGAGCATTGTACTAAGCACTTGGGAAGTACAAGTTGACAACATAGTAAGTGCCTAACAAGTACCATAATAATAATCGTTATTATTAGCTCATACCTACGCTAGTGATTAGAACAGTGCTTGATGCATCATAAGCACTTAACAAATGCCATCATTATTATTATTTTCCTTCTCCCTTTCCTGCTCATCCCCTTCCCTCCCAGACACCCCATCTTTGCCCAGCCCCAGGCTTCATCCACTGCCTTCAATCATCACGCCGTCCTCCTCTCCCTTCCGTATCAGGGATCCCTCCTCTCCGACTCCAACCCAGAAGCAGAACAAACCCAGGCAGGACCCTGAAGATACAGGATCTGTGCAGAGCAGGACCTGAAGCTAAGGCTGTGTGGTGGGTGGCCATAAATAACCCCAGGCCCTGGGGAGAGATGAGTTGATCCCGGAAGCAGGAAGATGGTGGAAATTTGGAATTTCCCCTTAGCTACCCCCACTGCAGGGTGGTTCATCCTGAAAAAGCAGGGTGTTGCAAAGTTATTTTAATGGGAGATGGGGGGAGTTGGGCTGAGAGCATTTTTCCCTTTCGACCTGGACCAACTGCCCACCAGGAGGGTGAAGAGGAACAGTGATGGTCCCATGAGCACATCCTGGCCTTCGGGAGGCCCTGCTCTCTGCATTCAGGGCAAATCTTAGTTCCACTCTCTGCACGCGCTAAGTGCTTAATAAATACCATTGATGGTGATGAAATCAGGCATCTCCACCAGTGACCATTAGGAAAGGACTGAGAATCCCTGCCCCTCCTCCCTAAAGGAGTCTGGCTGGACAGTAATGGAGAAGGAGCTCAGCCAAGGGCTTTGAACGCCTCCCGACAGTGTTACCAATTCAAAGACTCGTCAGAACTTGTCAGGACTGTCACCAAATCCTGTGGGTTCTACCTTTACAATATTGCTAAATTCCGCCCTTTCCTTTCCTCCGAACTGCTACCATGCTGATCCAAGCACTTATCCTATCCCTCCTTAACTACCGCATTAGCCTACTCGCTGACCTCTCTGCCTTCTGTCTCTCCCCGTTCCAGTCCATACTACACTCCTCTGACCGGATCATTTTTCAACAAAAACATTCAGTCCATGTCTCCCCACTCTTCAAGAACCTCAAATGGCTGCCCATCCATCTCTGCATCAAACAGAAATTCTTTATCATTGATTTTAAAATGCTCAATCAGCTCACCGATCTCCTACTGTAGCCCAGCCTGCACACTCTGCTCCCCTAAAACTGAGGCCCAGAGAAGTGAAGTGACTTGCCCAAAGTCACACAGCTGTCAGAGCAGAGCCGGAATTTGAACCCATGACCTCAGACCCCAAAGCCTCTGCTCTTTCCACTGGGCCCTGCTGCTTCTGTAGATACAAGATTGTCAGATCGTCCCATGTGGGGCTTACAGTCTTAATCCCCATTTTACAGATGAGGTAACTGAGGCCCAAGGAAGTTAAGTGACTTGTCTAAGGTCACACAGCAGACAAATTGCCGAGGCGGAATTAGAACCCACGTCCTCTGACTCGCAAGCCCATGCTCTTTCCACTAAGCCATGCTGCTTCTCACGTTAAGGTCACATCTCCTCCAAGAGGCCTTCCTCAATGAGGCCCTCTTTTCCCCGGCTCCCTGTCCCTTTTGCGTTGTCTATGAACTTGGCTATGTGACCTTTGGACTTTTGATATTCACCCACCCCCAACCCCACAGCGCTTATGCAAATACATTTAAATAATATATTTAAAATTACTTCTTTATTCACATTAATGTCTGTTTCCCCCTCCAACCTGTAAGCTCACTATGGGCAGGGAACATATCTGTTAATCTTATTGTATTGTACTCTCCTAAGCGCTTAGTACAGTGCTCTGCATATAGTTAGAGTTCAATAAATACCATTGATTGATTGATTAACCCTCCTTTTGGAGCTGCTCTTGGGGTTATTAATGCCTGCTGTGGGTTTCCTGGGCACAGCAGGTCCAGGGATGTCCTGGGCACCCTTACGGACTTATCCATGCCCAGAAATCTTTTTGCCAGGGGCAGAAATCAGCACCATCCAGCTGGGCAGTTGCTTACTCAACCCAAAGGAGGGTGAGGTTGTACTGTTGGCAGAAGGCCCCTTCATCCCTTCCCATCCCATGCCTCAGCGGCCTCCTCCCTTTCTTCTGCACGGGACGAGAGTGTGACCTAATACCTCCTTTCCAGCCACCCCCCCACCAATATCTCACCAAAGGTGATACAAGTGTAATCTCTTCCTCCCACCCCCACCTCTGCTCCAATTCCATCATGGAAGGGGGCACGCGATGGGAGAGGAAACACCACATTCTAGACTGTAAGCTTGTTGTGGGCAGGGAACGTGACGGCTATATTGTTATATTGTACTGTCCTAAGCAAATACAGCCACTGCTCCGTAAATACGATTAACAGATTGTCACATTTTAATGCACTGTATTTATAAAGCACATACATTGTGCTAAGTGCTGGGACACCGTCCCAGACACCATCCGGGTCTCACATAGGGCACACCATCTAAGAAGGCAGGAGAGCAAGTATTTCCTCCTCATTTTGCAGATGAGGAAACCGAACCACAGAGTGGTTGAGTGACTTGCCCCAAGTCGCACAGCAGGCCAGCTGCCGAGCTAGGGCTAGAAACCCGAGTCCTGGCTCTTTCTACTAGGTCATGTCGTCCCGCTGACACATACATCTCACTCTCATCTTGAACACTCTATAGATCTCTATTTCTGCAGGGGTGGGACTTGGGAAAAATGTGGTCTTGACTCCCTTATTCGTTTAGGAGAAAGAGATGCCTTTTACAACTCCACATTGTTGGATAAATTTATGGAGCAGCAGTTACTCGATTGCTTAGTCCAATTGTTTGCTTTCACATGGACTTGCCCTAAACTAAGATTTAATGGTGCCTTCCGCCAGTGACTTTTGAGGAGGAGAATTTCCTTAGTAAGTTCTTTGTGTGCAGGGATCGTGTTTACCAACTCTGTGGTATTGTACTCTTCTAAGCTCTTAGGACGGTGCTCTGAACACGGTAAGCGTTCTATAAATGTGATTGATTGAATTCATCGGGAATTCATCAGCAACTGAGACTTGACTGGCAGAAGGCAGAGGATTAGCAGTGACTCAACCCATCAGTCAATCGATGGGATTTGCAGAGTGCTTACTGGATTTCAAAATGTGACTGACTTACAATATTCCCCAAGACAACTCTGGTGCAATCCAAAACCTGCCTCTTCCTTCCCTCCTCTTCCTCTCCCTTTAAGTCATCTTAGGATCCTGGCTATCAATTCAGTAATTCCATCTTGCCTCACTTGCCCCTGGGCAGTGTGAGGATGAGTGGTCCCCAATGGTAGGGAATAATGAGGGATGGGGAGAGGGCTGGCAGGTGTGCCACTTATGCTTTTTTTTTATGGTTTTTGAGCACTTACACTATGTCAAAAACTGTTCTTAGTACTAGGGTAGATACAAATTAATTAGGCCAGACATATTTCCTGCCCTTATGGGCCTCACGGTTGAAGTAGGAGGGAGAAGAGGAGAGCCGAGGCACAGAGAAGCGACGAGACTTGTCCAAGGTTAAACAGCAAACACCTGGCAGAGACGGAATTAGAACCCAGGTCCTCTGACGCCCAGGCCCGTGCTCTTTCCACTAGGCCAAGGGCGATCTCCACACTTCTGTCCCTCATCTCTGCAAGTGCTACTAATTTCCCTGTTCATGCCCATGATGTGTTGCCCTTCCCAGGTGGATCCGTGCTGTGGCCACAGTTGCTACCTACCCCCAGTGCCACTTCTGGCAACCAGTGGGGATTGGAAAAGAGCTGCCATGGGCAGGAGGGGAGGGGACGAATGGGAATGTATCTCTCATCCACATAGTGCTCACCCAACCTTTGTCCCCAGTAAATACCAGTCCTCAATTCCCATCCTTCCCTTCTTCTAATCCCCAAACTTCCTACTTCCTGAAAGACCAGCCTTCCCCTTCACCCAACATTTGGGGGTGTCCCTCCCCAAGGACCAACGCTTCCCCCAAGCTTTTTAAAAGTTCACTCATGGTCCACAGAGACCGGCCCAGGAGCCCCAAACATACCCAAGGTGGTCTAAGTAGAGACCAAGGTTCATCTCAGCTCCCGTATCTTCCTCGTCCTGATGCCCCACTGGACAGCCTTCCAGAGCTGAAGCCATCTAATATCAATGGCATTGAGATCGTCTATTCCGTCAGGGCTTCATTGGCTTCTGGTGACCAGCCCTTTAGCAGCAGAGGGTTAACTTGGTCGGCCAGTGACCTTTGCCGTGGTAAAGGCGGAGAGGGTACTCCGGTCTGAAGTGATGTGGTTAGCGCGGACATTTGCAAATAAACTGGATGGTTAGAAACGGACTCTGAGCTCACTGAGGAGTCTACTCCTACTCTCAAACGGGAATAGTTTCATAGCAAAATCCAAACCAACAGGGAAACTGGGAGGAGAGGGGGCGGGGAGGGAGAGAGTGAGGAGTGAAATCCCTAGGAAGCTCTCCAACCAAAAGACAGTGTCATTAGGAAGTGGAGCAGGAGAAATTCTCTTTACAAGATGAAGAATGCCTAGAGTCCTAGAGTCCAAGGGCAAGGTGACCAATGAACTCTTACTATCGGATTTCAACAGCACATGGAGAATCCCTTCGAAGTCACAAGTAAGATCTCTCCAAAGCCTTTTTCTTGGCCAGTTTGTTTCTAAAATTCTAAAAGTGAATCTTGAAAGCTATTTGCTCTGTGCTGTGTCCTCCTTTTCCTCCTACAAAACTGCATTTGGCATTTCAGAGGCACTTCCAGGAAGTGGGCTGTGAATGTAGGTGGAAGTGGAAGAAAATTCTGTATAGGCAGTGGTAGCTCAACTGGAGTATTCCCTCAGTTTCCCAGAACCAGGGATGGCTCCAGGGGAAGGGGCTGGGATTCTGATCCAGCCTCAAGAAAGCCTGCTGCAGTCAGCAACATTCATTCATTCATTCAATCGTATTTATTGAGCGCTTACTGTGTGCAGAGCACTGTACTAAGCGCTTGGGAAGTACAAGTCATCATCGTCATAATTCTCTTCATCATCATCATCATCATCATTATTCATTCATTCATTCGTATTTATTGAGCACTTACTGTGTGCAGAGCACTGTACTAAGCGCTTGGGAAGTACAAGTAGGCAACATATAGAGAAGGTCCCTACCCACTTAATTATTGAGCACTTACACACTTTAATATTCACCCCATCTCAGGAAACACCTTCATTCTAGACTGTGAGCCCATTGTTGGGTAGGGACCGTCTCTATATGTTGCCAACTTGTACCTCCCAAGCGCCGAGTACAGTGCTCTGTACACAGTAAGCTCTCAATAAATGCGACTGACTGAATGAAAGAATAATACTAGACTGCAGCATGGCTCAGTGGGCCTGGGAGTGGGAAGGACCTGGGTTCTAATCCCAGCTCCACCACGTGTCTGCTGTGTGACCTTGGGCAAGTCATTTAGCTTCTCTGGACCTCGGTCACCCCATCTGTTAAATCTGGGATTTCGACTGGGAGCTCCGGATGGGACAGGGTCAGTGTCCAGCCTGTCCAGCCTGATGATCTTGTATCTATCCCAGTGCTTAGAAGAATGCTTAACCCATAGTATGCACTTTTCAAGCGTCATTGTTATTATCTGTCATTAATCTGTACCTCCCCTGTAGACTGTAAACTCCCTGTGGACAGAGACTACATCTACAACTCTGACTGTACTTGAAGGAGCACGGGATAGTGGATAGAGCACAGCATGGGAATCAGAAGGTCATGGGTTCGAGTCCTGGCTCTGCTACTTGTCTGCTGTGTGATCTTGGGCGAGTTACTTCACTTCTCTGTGCCTCAGGTACCTCATCTGTAAAATGGGGATTGAGAGTGCGAACCCAACGAGAGACAGGGACTGTGTCCAAACCGATTTGCTTGTATCCACACCAGAGTGCCTGGCACATAGTAAGAGCTTAACAAATACCATTATTATTATTATTATTACAGTGCTCTGCACACAGGAAATGCTGGATAAATAAATCAATGACTGCTTGATTGACTGATTGATCCTTTGCTGTGTGCAGAGCGCTGTATTAGGGTCCTGGTAACCTAAAATGTGAACTGCATCCAACTCAATTACCTTGTATCTTGCTCAGAACAGTGCCTGGCTCATTGTAAGCGCTTAACAAATAGCACAATTATTATTATTAAGCGCTTAACCAACACCACTTTTTAAAACAAAGACTATTTGATAGGAATGAGGAAAATGCATACATTCAAGTCAAATAAACAGGAACTCAATAGTTTTTTAAAAGCTTCTGTTTTAAAGATGAAGGTGGACAAAACCTGTCTCTTCTTTCCCAGCTGTCAGGCACCCGCGGTTGAGGCGCCTGGATACAGTGAAGAGGTGAAGCATTGTCAAGAAAGCCTGCTTTGTTTTGTGTGCGTGTGTGTGTTTCTGTGTTGGGTGTGTATGTATTTGGGCGTGCACTGCTTTGGGAACAGTTTGCAGGCCTAGAGTGCAGGAGTTAACGTTCAATCTAACAACCGCTAGAGAAGCAGCATGGCTTAGTGGATAGAGCCTGGCTTCTAAATCCGACTCCACCTCATATCTGCTGTGTGACCTGGGCAAGTCACTTAACTTCTCCGTGCCTCAGTTACCTCATCTGTAAAAAAACAGGGATTAAGACTGTGTGCTCAGCTTGGGACAGGGACTATGTCCAACCTGATGAGCTTGTATCTACCCCAGTGCTTAGAACATTGCCAGGCACACAGTAAGGACTTAAGAAGTACCGTAATTATGATTATTCTTACATCTCCAGCTGGCAATTCCAGCTCAGCCTCATTACCAGCAGGCAACTGGCTTCACTGGAATGGAAAAACAGGTGTGGACCCAGTTCCTGGAGAGAGAACGGACAAGCCCAAATTGGTCTGAACTTGCCCCTCTGCGCTTATAAGGAGAGAGGAGCTGGCAGAAGAGGGGAATCCCTGAGACCAAAGAGGGGCAGCTGGAAAAGAGGAGCGAGTTTTGCAGAGGGACAGTTTCCCTCCACAGGCATCCAGGGACCCTCATGGCTAGGAGTCAGGAGAGTGGGTACAGTTTGGGGAATCAGAGGATCTGGGTTCAAATCCCAGCTCCGCCGCTTGTCCGCAGCGGGACACCTTGGTTCAGTCACTTCTCTGGGCCTCAGGTTCCTCGTCTCTAAAATGGGGATTCAAAACCTATTCTCCCTCCTACTCACGCTGTCGAATCCCTGTGGGGCAGGGACTGCGTCCAATCTAATTATTTTTTCATTCATTCATGCTATCGTATTTATTGAGCACTTACTGTGAGCAGAGCACTGTACTAAGTGTTTGGGAAGTACAAGTTGGCAACATACAGAGACGGTCCCTACCCAAGAGCGGGCTCACAGTTTAGAAGGGGGAGATGGACAACAAAACAAAACATATTAACAAAATAAAATATATAGAATAAATATGTACAAGCAAAATAGAGTAATAAATATGTTCAAACACATATACATACATATGTATGTGTATATATATATATATGTATATATATATATATAAGAGAAGCAGCGTGGCTCAGTGGAAAGAGCACGGGCTTTGGAATCAGAGGTCATGGGTTCAAACCCCGGCTCTGCCAACTGTCAGCTGTGTGACTTTGGGCAAGTCACTTAACTTCTCTGTGCCTCAGTTACCCTATCTGTAAAATGGGGATTAAGACTGTGAGCCTCACGTGGGACAACCTGATCAACTTGTATTTACCCCAGCGCTTAGAACAGTGCTTTGCACATAGTAAGCGCTTAACAAATACCAATATTATTATTATTATTATTATTATTATTATTATATACAGGTGCTGTGGGGAGGTGAAGGAGGTAAGGCTGGGGGGATGGGGAGGAGGGGGAAAGGAAGGAGGGGGCTCAGTGTCCACCCCAGTGCTTAGTATAGTGCTTGGCACATAAGAAGTGCTTAACACATACCATTATTAGACCTACTTTCTGCTGGTAGTTGAGTTCCTGGTTCTCATAGAGTGTGTTTGAAGCCGTTCTTGTAAATAAGCATCGTAAAATCACCCCTCGGAAGGTCCTCAAGAGAAAAATATATAGAATTTACATTCTTTCCTAATTATCTATCCTATATGGGGTCTTGTAATCATTCATTATTGAGCGATTACTGTGTGCAGAGCACTGTACTAAGCACTTGGGAAAGTACAATACAGAAATAAAGAGAAACAATCCCTGCCCACAATAAGCTCACAGTTTATTCCACTAATCACCCCTTACCCCTCAACTCTCTCACAATTCTCCCCCAGTCCGGCCCTCTGGATGCCCCTTACTGACTCACCTGTGAAACCTGGCCACTGGCAAGTAGACACAGGGTGTCAGGGAGAAGCAGCATGGCCTAGTGGAAAGTTTATGGGCCTAGGGGTCAGAGGACCTGGGTTCTAATCCTGGCTCCACCACTTTTCTGCTGAGTGACCTTGGGCATATCACTTTACTTTTCTGTGCCTCAGTTACCTCACCTGTAAACTGAGGATTAAATCCTCCTTCTTCCAATTTAGACCATGAGCCCTGTGTGGGAGAGGTACTGTGTCCAACTTGATTATCTATCTACCCCAGTGCTTGACACATAGTAAGCTCTCTAGGGGCAGGGAACATGTCTGCTGACTCTAGTAAATTGTACTGCAGTGCTCTGTACACAGTAAGCACTCAATTAATATGATTAATTGATTGCCATAGTAAGCGCTTCCATTAAAAAGAAAAAAGGGATAGTATTGAGGGTTAAGTGATGGAGTAATGATAATAATAATCATTATGGCATTTGTCAAGCACTTACTATGTACCAAGCACTTCTCTAAGTGCTAAGGGTAGATACGAGGTAATCAGGTTGTCCCAAGTGGGGCTCAGTCTTAATCTCCATTTTACAGATGAGTTATATGGCCATTCACTCAGTTTTACAAGAGACAGTTGGATTTTCAGTTAGATTGTCCCCTGTCAGCTTCTTATTAGGCAACAGATGCCTTTGTAATAATACTTATGCAGTCCCTGACCCATAGAGTGGCTCAATGGAAAGAGCCCAGGCTTGGGAGTCAGAGGTCTTGGGTTCTAATCCTGGCTCCACCACTTAGCTGTGTGACTTTGGGCAAGTCACTTCACTTCTCTGAGCCTCAGTTCCCTCATCTGTAAAATGGGGATGAAGACTGTGAGCCCCACGTGGGACAACCTGATCACCTTGTATCCCCCCAGCGCTTAGAACATGCTTCGCGCATAGTAAGCGCTTAACAAGTGCCATCATCTTCTAGACTGTGAGTCCGTTGTTGGGTAGGGACCGTCTCTATATGTTGCCAACTTGTACTTCCCAACCGCTTAGTACAGTGCTCTGCACACAGTAAGCGCTCAATAAATACGATTGAATGAATGAATGAATTTGGGACTCACAGTCTAAGAAGGAGTGAGACTAGGTATTTAGTTACCATTTTCAAGATGAGGAAGCTAAATTCAGAGATGGTAAGTGGCTCTCTCTAGGTCACATAGCAGACAAGTTGTGGAGATAAGGATAGAGCTCAGGTTCTTTCGACTCCCCATCTCAGAGTCACACCTGGAGAGTTTCCAGTACTTTATCAGTCTTGACTACAGGAAGGAGAGTCAAGCAGAGGCTTATCCATTCCATTCTTAGCTTGGGCAGTGGCTAGCGAGTGGAAGACCATCTGCTAAAAGTCAAAATTCCCCTGTGCTGGGCAGCGGCAGCGTGGGAGAGAGTGGAGGGCGGAGGCTCTAGATTACTGCGCAGAAGGAGGCAAAGGTAAGCCACTTCTGTATTTTTACCAAGAGAACTCTACAGATCCACTACCGGAAGGATTGCGGATGGAGAGCGGGGTGATCTGGGAGAGGTGTGTCCGTAATGTCGCTATGGGTCGGAGATGACTCGACAGCATAAGACTACCATTCCTGTCGCTTTTCCAGTAGGCCTTGCTGCTTCCTTATGTCTGGTATTTTGATTTTAGACATCCAACCTCTCTCCGGCCGCCCAGTCATGGAACTGATAAGTGGCGTCCATATTTCTAGAGGCTTGGAATAGGGACAGATCAGTTCTGGAACAACAGAAGGGGTTAAAGTTCCTCCCAATGACACGCTCTAGGTTTTGCAGATTTCTGCAAAGAAACTTTCTGAGTGTCCTTACTATCCCATAGGAACTTAGCAGCATGGCCTAGTGGAAAGAGCGCAGGCCCGGATGTCAGAGGATCTGAGTTCTAATGCCAGCTCTGCCAGTTGCCTGCTGTGTGACCTTGGGTAAGCCACTTAACTTCTCTGTGCCGCAATTTCCTCATCAGTAAAATGGGGATTCAGTACAATCCTGTGCAATGTACAGAGCACTGGGAAAGAGTACACAGGTGAGAACTATACATAGACCTATTTAAGTGCTCACTAAGTGCTCACTCAGTCCCAGACTGAGCCCCCTCCTTCCTCTCCCCCTCCTCCTCTTCTCCATCCCCCCCACCTTGCCTCCTTCCCTTCCCCACAGCACCTGGATATATGTATATATGTTTGCATGTATTTATTACTCTATTTTACTTGTACGTATTCTATTTATTTTATTTTGTTAATCTGTTTTGTTTTGTTCTCTGTCTCCCCCTTCTAGACTGTGAGCCCACTGTTGGGTACGGACTGTCTCTATGTGTTGCCAACTTGTACTTCCCAAGCGCTTAGTACGGTGCTCTGCACAAAGTAAGCGCTCACTAAATACGATTGAATGAATGAATGCCAAACACTAGGAGCTAGGGTAGATACGAGATCATTAGATAGGTCACGGCCCCTGTCCGCCCCTGGGGCTCACAGTCTAAGTAGGAGGGACAACAGGTATTGAATTCCAGTTTTAGGCATCATGAGGAAACTGAGTCCCAGAGAAGTTCAGCGACCTGCCCGAGGTCGCACGGCAAGCAGGTGTCTGAGGCATAATTGGGACCCAGGTCCTCTGATTCCCCAGCCTGTGCCCACTTTATAGCAGCCCCCCTATCAGTTAGGAATCTATTAGACACCTGCTGATATTTGTGATGGTTGAACAAATGCACCGCTCCTCTTCTCCTCCCAGAAGTTTTGGGACGTCAGCTATTTTTAGAAGTTGGGCGGCAGAGAAAGCGGCTGTCGGTTCTCAACAATGACAAATTACAGCTCCGAAGCCAGCAGCTCGTCCACCCATCCACCTACCCACCCACCCCCAAACAAACCCACCAGCCCCTCTGGCGAAGGCTCTAAAAAATCCCAGTGCGGAGTAGGACACGCTCACTGAATCATTAGCCTTCCCTGCTGGAGTCCGGGAGCAGTGGACAGATGGACAAAAGTGATGGCTCGGTTTGACTTGTTCTCCCACTACCTGACGATCAAGAAGTCAAGTGCTTAGTACAGTGCTAAGCGCTTAGTACAGTGCTCTGAACACAGCAAGCGCTCAGTAAATACGATTGAATGAATGAATATCATTTTGGATTGGAATACTAGCACCTGTATATATGTTTGTACATATTCATTACTCTATTTATCTTGTACATATTTATTCTATTTATTTTATTTTGTTAATATGTTTTGTTGTCTGGCTCCCCCTTCTAGACTGTGAGCCCGCTGTTGGGTAGGGACCGTATTTATATGTTGCCAACTTGTACTTCCCAAGTGCTTAGTACAGTGCTCCGCACACAGTAAGCGCTCAATAAATATGATTGTATGAATGAATTATCACAGCAGGGTGTCTCTGCCCACCATTGCCCACTAATAATAATAATAGTGATAGTATTTGTTAAGCGCTTACTATGTTCCAGGCACTGTACTAAATGCTGGGGAGGATCCAAGCAAATTGAACTAGACATAGTCCCTGTCGCACGTGGGGCTCACAGACTCAATCCCCACTTTGCCGTTGAGGGAACCGAGGCACAGAGAAGTGAAGTGACTTGTCCAAGGTCACCTAGCGGACAAGTGGCAGAGTCAGGATTAGAACCCATGACCTTCTGATTGCCAGGCCCGGGCTCCAACCACACGCCATGCTGCGGTGCTGGCCGCCTCTCCAGGCAGAACCTGAGTCTCCTGGTCTGAGAGCCCGCTGCCTCGTTAGAGAACACCAAGAGGTGGTCCAGTTGGTTGCCGGGTGAAGCGGGGCTCAGTAAGAGGGAGGGGAGAAGACGGAGGGAATAATATTAATGATAACTGTGGTATTTGTTAAGCACACACTATGGACCAGCAAACCAGATTGGACAGAGTCAATCAATCAATCAATCAATTGTATTTATTGTGCACTTACTGTGTGCAGAGCACTGTACTAAGCGCTTGGGAAGTCCAAGTTGGCAACATATAGAGACAGTCCCTACCCAACAGTGGGCTCACAGTCTAGAAGGGAAGTGTCCTCGTCCTAATCCCCATTTTTAATCCCCATTTTACAAAGAGGGAAATGAGGCACAGAGACGTCAAGTGGGCCCCAAAGTCACACAGCAGATGAGTGGTGGATCTGGAATTAGAACCTAGTTCCTCTTGACTCCACGGCCTGCGGTCTTTTCACTAGGCCACGGTGGTGGTGGTGGATGGGTGGAGTTGGGGGAACTACATTTCCCCTGTAATCCAGGGAGATGGACAAGAGGGAAAGCAGATTAAGGCAGCACCCTAACCCCGGCACCAGAAATTCAGAGCAGAGTTTGAGACTCCACGGCAGGTCCCGTCTCTACACCCCCTCAGATGATGCCTCAGATGATAATAATAATAATAATAACAATAATAGGCATTTATTAAGCGCTTACTATGTGCAAAGCACTGTTCTAAGCGCTGGGGAGGATACAGGGTGATCAGGTTGTCCCGCGTGGGGCTCACAGTCTTAATCCCCATTTTACAAATGGGGTAACTGAGGCCCAGAGAAGTTAAGTGACTTGCCCAAGATCACACAGCAGACATGTGGCGGAGTCGGGATTTGAACACATGACCTCTGACTCCAAAGCCCGTGCTCTTTCCACTGAGCCACGCTGCTTCTCTGATGATCCCCCCCTCCCGCCTTACCTCCTTCCCCTCCCCACAGCACCCGTATATATGTTCGTACGTAGTTATTACTCTATTTTATTTGTACATGTTTATTCTATTTATTTTATTTCGTTAATATGTTTTGTTGTCTGCCTCCCCCTTCTAGACTGTGAGCCCACTGTTGGGTAGGGACCGTCTCTATATGTTGCCAACTTGTACTTCCCAAGCGCTTAGTACAGTGATCCGCACACAGTAAGCGCTCAATAAATGCGACTGAATGAATGAATGAATGCCCTGGTGCTCAGCCCCACAGAAATGGCAGTCAGGCTCTCTTTAGTCTGAAAGCTCATTGCGGGCAGGGATTGTGTCCGTTTATTGTTATACTGTACTCTCCCAAGCGCAGTGCAGTTCTCTGCACACAGTAAGCACTGTACTTCCCAAGCGCTTAGTACAGTGCTCTGCACATAGTAAGCGCTCAATAAATACATTTGATGATGATGATCAACCGACTGACCAACCTCCAGCCCCTGGCCCCCACTCAATCCCACCCTGGCCTCTGAACCACTGGGGCAGGGTGGGTGGTAGTGGTCCCAAGATGGTGGGTCAAAACAGCACCTCTGAGGAGAAAAAAGACAAGCAGAGGCAGGATTTGTGGACTAGTGGAAAGAGGATGTGGGCCTTGGAGTTGAGAGACTTGGGTTCTAATCCCCGCTTTACCATTCACCCGCTGTGTGCCGAGAAGCAGCGTGGCTCAGTGGAAAGAGCCCGGGCTTTGGAGTCAGAGGTCATGGGTTCAAATCCCGGCTCCGCCACTTGTCAGCTGTGTGACTTTGGGCAAGTCACTTCACTTCTCTGGGCCTCAGTTCCCTCATCTGGAAAATGGGGATTAAGACTGTGAACCCCTGTGGGACAACCTGATCACCTTGGAACCTCCCCAGCGCTTAGAACAGTGCTTTGCACATAGTAAGCGCTTAATAAATGCCATTATTATTATTATGGGCAAGCTGCATCTCAACTTCCTTTAAAATGGGGATGGAATGCGTGGTCTCCCTCGCCATTAAACTGTGAGCTCTGGGAGGGACAGGGACTAGATCTGATCTGACTATCCTATATCCATTCATTCAATTGTATTTATTGAGCGCTTACTGTCTGCAGAGCACTGTACTAATTGCTTGGGAAGTTTGGCACAGAGCAAGTGCTTAATGAGTGCCACTATATGTGTCTGATGCGGAGGCCTACCTCCTGGTGTTGCATCCCAATCGACATGGGGCAGGACTGGCCCAGGGTGGCTGAGGGGGATGGGGTGAGAGAGGAGATTTCTGCTATTCCCGCTCTCTCTTAATAATAAAAATTATGGTATTTGTTAAGTGTTTACTATGTGCCAAGCACTGTTCTAAGCGCTGGGGTAGATATAAGGTCATCAGGTTGTCCCAGGTGGGGCTCACAGTCTTCATCTCCATTTTACAGATGAGGGAACTGAGGCACAGAGAAGTGAAGTGGCTTGCCCAAAGTCACACAGCCGATAAGTGGCGGAGCCGGGATTAGAACCCATGACCTCTGATTCCCAAGCCTGGGCTCTTTCCACTAAGCCACGCTGCTTCCTCTTCCCGGCCCGGAAGCCCCGCGGGATGAGCCGTCCTAAGCTGCACCCTCGGTGGTGAGATTTATTGTGTATATATCTATAACTGTTTATAGATCTATAATTCTATTTATCTATTTTGATGCTATTGATGTCCATCTACTTGTTTTGTTTTGCTGTCTGTCTCCCCCTTCTAATTATAATAATAATGATGGTATTTGTTAAACGCTTACTATGTGCCAAGCACTGTTCTAAGCACTTGGGGAGATACAAGTTTATCAGGTTGTCCCAAGCGGAGCTCACAGTCTTAATCCCCATTTTCTAGATGAGGTAACTGAGGCCTAGAGAAGCGAAGTGACTTGCCCAAGGTCACACAGCAGACATGTAGGGGAGTCAAGATTAGAACTCTTTTCGACTGGGAGCCCGTTGTTGGGTAGGGACTGTCTCTGTTGCCGAATTGTACTTTCCAAGCGCTTAGTACAGTGCTGTGCATACAGTAAGCTCTCTGTGAGCCCTTTGTTGGGTAGGGACCATCTCTGTTGGTGAGTTGTACTTTCCAAGCATTTAGTACAGTGCTCTGCACATAGTAAGCACTCAATAAATACGATTGAATGAATGAATTATCATTATACTTTAGCCTCCCAAGCGCATAGTACAGAGCCTCTGCACACAGTAAGTGATAAATAAACAAGTGTTACTCCGGAGGCTGGGAGGATTAGGCTTCCTCCCTGATCACCAGTGATGGACGGAAAGAGTGGACTTTCAAAGAGGAGCAGCAAAGGAGAGAAGCAGCTTAGCTTAGTGGATAGACCACAGGCCTGGGACTCAGAAGGACCTGGATTCCAATCCTGCTCTGCCGTGTACCAGCTAATAATAATAATTATGGTATTTGTTAAGCACTTACTATGTGCCAGGCACTGAGCTAAGCGCCAGAGGGTATCCAAGCAAATTGGGTTGGACACAGTCCTTGTTCCACGTGGGGCTCACTTTCATTCATTCATTCATTCAATCGTATTTATTGAGCGCTTACTGTGTGCAGAGCACTGTACTAAGCGCTTGGGAAATACAAGTTGGCAACAGTCTCGATCCCCCTTTTACAGATGAGGGAACTGAGGCACAGAGAATAATAATAATAATGATGGCATTTATTAAACGCTTACTATGTGCAACGCACTGTTCTAAGCGCTGGGGAGGTTACAAGGTGATCAGGTTGTCCCAAGGAGGGCTCACAGTCTTAATCCCCATTTTACAGATGAGGTAACTGAGGCCTGGAGAAGTTAAGTGACTTTCCCAAAGTCACACAGCTGACAATTGGTGGAGCCGGGATTTGAACCCATGACCCCTGACTCCAAAGCCCGTGCTCTTTCCACGGAGCCGTGCTGCTTCTCCTAGAGAAGTGAAGCGGCTTGCCCAGGGTCACACAGCAGACATGTGGCGGAGCTGGGATTTGAACCCAGGCCCTCTGACTCCCGTGCTCATTCCGCTAAACCACGTTTCTCTGCTGCATGACCCTTTCTGTGCCTCAGTTACCTCATCTGTCAAATGGGATTAAGACTATGAGCCGCCTGCGGGACCTGGACTGATTAGCTTGTATCTACCCCACAGTGAAGTGCTTAATAAATATCATCATAAAAAAAGGTTTCATGCCAGCAGAAACCTTTTGGGAGGGCTGACTGCATCAACTAGGGCAGGGAATAAGATTCCAGAGCGGCAAGAAACATGATTTTAGTGTCCTGGGCCCGGGGTTATGCCGCTAAGACCTCTTGGGAGGAAGTGGGAGTAAAATGGAGCCTTGGGAACAAAAGCTGCAGAGTGGAATCATTAATCTCTGCCACACCTCACCAGGATTGATAGTAACTAGGAGGGGAGCGGGACTACTGAGAGATGAAGGTCCACTGCTGTTTGGTGGCTATTTCAGTGCCCCGAGTAAGGGATTCTTTGTGAGAAGAAACATCAGTCAGTCAACACCCAGGAATGGGATATTGAGCGTGAATGGGCGTGAAATTGGTCTCGAAGACCGAATAGTTGTGAGTTAGGCCTCAAAGGTGTAGACGGAATGGTTTGTTGTGAGATCAGCCTCAGAGGTGTCGACCAAGAGACATCTTTGAGTTATTTTTCAGCGTGAACCTTGAGAGCCTCTGGCTAATGGTAAATTGGGCCATCCCCAGCAGAAACATCTGGCCTTCTGAAAGCACCGCGGTCCAAGGAGAACATTTTTCAGATCCTGAAATAATTGCTCTTTGGCAACATGCAAAGACATCAGGGTGAGGAGCTCAAAGCCCTCCAGCTTCAGTGCTCATGATTGCAAGTCAGGAAACGTTTGGCTGGTATTTTTGCTTTCAGGGTTGTTCCAGAATTTCCTGGTAGAGATCTTTGGAGAGTAGCAGTGGGATTTATGAGATTTTTCAGTTGACTGTAATTGTGCCTCCAAATGTAAATCATCGAGATTAATTTGGGCACCCTCCAACTAAAACCTCATGTTGGTCTAAAGTGTTCAGAGAGTACATGTGGAAAGTTCTATATTGCAATGATTTTTACTGGTAGTATTCTTAATAACAATAATAATAACAAAATTATGATATTTGTTAAACACCATTATGTGCCAAGCACTGTACTCAGTGCTGGGCTAGAATCAAGATAATCAGGTTCCACATGGGGCTCACAGCCAAAATAGGAGAGGGATCAGGTATTGATCCCAATTTTGCAGATGAGAGGATTGAAGCACAGAGAAGTTAAGTGCCCAAAGTCACACAGCAGGTCCATGGCAAAGCCCGGATAAGAACCCAGGTCCTCTGATTCCCCAGCCCATTCTTTTTCCACTGGACATACTACTTCTCATAACCTGGAAGCTGAGCCCCAGCCCTCCATCTGCCCGAGAATTATTGATTTTATAGCCCCGTGTCCCACATCTCCCTTGGATTCAAGCAGATCAGACTAGGAGCTTTCCACAGTCATGATTGAATCAATTAATCCATCAATCATATTTATTGAGCACTTTCTGTCTTCAGAGCACTGTACTAAAGATTTGAGAGAGTACAATATAACAGAGTAGGTAGACATATTCTCTGCCAATGATAATTTTGCAGTCTAGAAGGGGAGACGGACATTAATATAAATAAATGGATAAATTACAGGTATGTACGTAAGTGTTGTGGTGCCAACGTCAAGCTTGCAGTCTAGAAGGGGAGACAGACATTAATATAAATAAATGAATAAATTACGGATATGCATATAAGTGTTGTGGGGCTGAGGGGTAAGAGTGAATGAATAGAGCAAATCCAAATAGAGAAGCAGTGTGGCTCAGTGGAAAGAGCCCGGGCTTTGGAATCAGAGGTCATGGGTTCAAATCCCGGCTCCGCCACTTGTCAGTTGTGTGACTTTGGGCAAGTCACTTAACTTCTCTGGGCCTCAGTTACCTCATCTGTAAAATAGGGATTATGACTGTGAGCTCCCCGTGGGACAACCTGATCACCTTGTAACCTCCCCAGTGCTTAGAACAGTGCTTTGCACACAGTAAGTGCTTAATAAATCCTATTATTATATTATTATTATTATTATTATTATTAAGTGCAAGGGTGATACAGAAGGGAATGTGAGAAGAGGAAATGAAGGCCTCGTCAGGGATGGCCTTTCTGAGGGAGATGTGTCTTCAGTAAGAATTTGAAGGTGGGGAGAGTGATTGTGGGTCGGATATGAAGAGGGAGGGTATTCCAGGCCTGAGGCAGGATGTAGGTGAGAAGTTGGCTGTGAAATAGGAGGGATTGAGGTACAGTAAGGAGCTCCTGGAGGTCCTCTCTCCACCAGGACTGGATCCTTTCTCTCTGACTCCCTCACCGGTGGGGTCAGAGAGGAACGACTCACCATTTTCCCCTTCCGGGGTCGTGTCGACAGGTCAACCACCGTCATTCCTGCTCCCCGGCTATTCCCGCTCTCCCCCTAGGCTGCCATCTTGTTACAGGCCCCTATTGAGGCATTCTGGGATCCTCTCCTGGTTCCCTCTAAAATGAGCAGCAGGGAGAGCCTACTATCAATTCGTTTCTCAAATAATTTCACCAAGACTGCAAGGTCCCTTCATGCGCTTATCTCCACTTGGCCAAAATGGAGAGTACTTTCCCTTCACGCCCCTGTCACCCGCCAATCAGGAGCCCTTTGGCCCCTCCAGAGTGTAGTAGAAAAAACATACCGAGCCTCATCCGCAGTTGTGAATGAACAGGCTACCCCCTCACCTCTCACTCCCTGAATTTCAGAAACCCCCACTTCTTCCCTCCTCCTTCCACTGAAGTTGCGGTTTCACAGAGCCTCATTTCTGTTAATAATACTTTTATTATTCTCCATCTAATGACAGCTTTGTCTTGGGGGCGCATATGAGAATCTCTATTGCTCATCTTAAATGACACACAAAGAGTGGATCTGTCATTCTTCTTTTCAAGTCCCCCTCTGTATTCCATGCACGCCCAAGCACAAAAACTGCAGCAGCAGTGTCCCCGCCCCCCTCCCATTCCCTTTTCTATCATTCCCTATCTTCCTCCCCAGACCTCCTTCTACGCAAACTGCCCTCCCGTAGCTCCTCAGTTGCTTCTCAGTAAAACTCTCTTTACCTTTTACTGGACTTTTCAACACCAGAACTTCATCTTCCTGCATACCCTGCTGGGTGGTGGTTGTTTTCCGGTCACAACTGCATTTCTAGACCCTCGGGAGCCAAGGGTTTGGGTTGGGAGGTTTTCGCAAAGGGGGTGTAGATTTTGACAAGACCTTAGCCTTACTATCTTCTTGGGTGAAATGGTTGAACTGATGTGCAGAGGTGTTCTGGGAAGGTCGAGACTCTTTGAAGATAGACTTTTCCACAGGATGGCCTTGGAACCCTTTGCTTTCCCCAACTCCCTCACACATCAGTCACCAACCCTCTCCTTCAGGGGCTCCCCCAATCCTCTTTGCCAAAAGCAAGCTCCTTTCATTCTGTTCTAAGTTCCTCTGCTGGGTGGCCACACTACTCTTTACTCTTCTCCTATGATAGTGATGTCTTCGGTTTCATTTTATTTTCCCCTCTAGACTGTAAGCTCGTTGTGGGTAGAGAATGTATCTGTTTATTGTTGCATTGTGCTCTCCGACGTACTTAGTACAGTGCTCTGCACATGGTAAGCGGTAGATAAATAAGATTGAATGAATGAATGAATGAATGAGTGGCCCCTGTACTAAGTGTGAACTTCTGGAATTCACACAGAGACTCATAAATTCTAAAACCGAGCCTTTCAGTTTTGCAACTTTTTTTTCTTCTGTGGAAGACAATTTAGTGACACCCACTCTGTAAAATGCAGTGATAGGTAGGTAGGTAGGTAACTCAGACCAGATTGCTAATGAGAGTGATGTAAACTCTAGATTGTAAACTCATTATGGGGAGATAATATGTCTACCACATCTGCTGATGCATACTCTCCTAAATGCTTAGTACAGTGCTCTGCACACAGTAAGCACTCAATAAATACCATTGATTAATTAGTTGATCTCCTAATGAGACTCATCCGCTGGGGTGCTTCATCATCATCATCCCCGTCCACCTATCCGCTAGCTCCTTCCAGTCTTCTAATCCCCTTCTTTGACTGAGGGTCTCTTCCATGGCTCTGTATTCATGCCCATGGCAACCATTTTAGACAGGTTTAACTTTTATCTCCGCAGCATCCAACACCGAGCCTTTTACAGGACGTTATTCTTGGGAGATTGTGATGTCAGTAATGATAATAATGAAAATGGTGATGCAGGAATCTGGATCCACCTGTCATGCAGAAGATTGGAGGTGGAAGATGCTGGGAATTGGCTTGGGAGGATGGTGATAGAGCAGGGGTAGGGTAGCATGTTTGAGGTGGAAAGAGAGAGTGTGTGTGTTTGTGAGAGAGAGAGAGGAAGAGAGAGAGACAGAGAGAGAAAGAGAGAGAGATGGAGACACAAAAAGATATATATATATATGTATTACAGTCCAGTACTTAGTATGGTGCTTGTATATATATACATAGAGAGAGAGAGAGAAAGACAGACAGACAGACAGACAGACAGAGACCAAGTCACACAGAGAGAGACAGAGAGAGAGTAAGAGGGGTGGGGAGGGAAAAAAGGTTATTAAAACTAGTTAGCTTTATTTTAGAGGAAGAGTTAAGGGACTGAGGGGAAATACGTGGCCTGATGGAAAGAACACAGACCTGGGAACCAAAGGACCTGGGTTCTAATTCTAGCTCTGCCATTTATCTTCTGTGTGACCTTGGACAAATCACTTAGCTTCTCTGTGCTTCAGTTACCTCATCTGTAAACTGGGGATTAAGACTGGGAACCCCACGTGAGACTTGAACTGTGTCTAACCTGATTAGCTTGTATTTACCCCAGTGCTTAGTACAGTGTCTGGCACAGAGTGAACTCTTTTTGTCAGGGAGGGGGGGTCTATTATATTTTTATATTGTACTTTCCCAAGGACTAGGTACAGTGCTGTGCACACAGTAAGTGCTCAATAAATATGATTGACTGACTGATATAGTAAGTGTTTAACAAATACCAATAAAATAAATAGGAAAACCTCCCTTGGGAATGACTCTTTCCAGAAGGCAAAAGGCCTGCATTCCAGTAATAATAATGACAATGATGATAATAATAATAGTAACATAAATATAATTACTATTATGGCTTTTATTAAGCACTTATTTTGTGCTGAGTCTTGGGAGAGACACAATCAATCAATCAGTAAATCAATGGCATTTTTTGAGCACTTACTATGTGCAGAGCACTGTATTAAGTACTCAGGAGAGGAGTGTTCCCTGCCCACGATGAGCCTACAGTCTAGAGGTTTTTAGATCAGATTCAGTCCCTGTCCTACATGGGGCTCACAGTCTTTCTTATTCCTATTTTACAGATGAGGAAGTTGAAGCCCAGAAAGGCCAAGGGAGTTTCCCAGGTCCCACAGCAGGGAAGCGGTGGAGCTCGGGGTATTTATTGAGCATCTCCTAAGTGCAGAGCACTGTACTAAGCACTTGGATTAGTGGCCCAGAAGCTACATGTGCATTTTCTGGCCTCAAGGAAGGTACAGTGTAATGAGGGAGATTGGCATAAATTAATAAAAAATAGCAGGAGCAAGAGAAAGAAACTGAATAGAACAGGAAGCAATAAATAAATAACTATTTTGTAATGAAATAAATGGAAAAATAATTGAATAAACATGTAAATGTGCAAACATAATAGGGGCAGAGGATAGGTATGAATTAGTAAGTGCTGAGAGAAGCAGCGTGGCCTCATGGATAGAGCATGGGCCTGACAGTCAGAAGGGCCTGAGTTCTAATCCTGGCTCCTCCACTCATTTGCTGTGCGACCTTGGGCAAGTCACTTCTCTGTGCCTCGGTTACCTCATCTGCAAAGTGGGGATTAAGACTATTAGCCCCACGTGGGACACAGACTGTGTCCAACCCGATTAGCTTATATCTATCCCAGTGGTCAGTACGGTGCCTGGCACATAGAAAGAGCTTAACAAACACCATTAAAAAAAAAGAGAGAGAAATCGTTAGGGTGATTCTAGGGTGCTGTGAATTCAGCTGGGAGGACTTTCGGGGGGAGGAGCTCTCTAGCTTCCCAGCCTCCCAGGCAGTGGGAAAGCTAGAGAAAGGGATGAGACTGTAGTTGTGGCTAACTAGTCAGCCATGTGACTTTGGGCAAGCCACTTAACTTCTCTGTGCCTCAGTTACCTCATCTGTAAAATGGGGATTAAGACTGTGAGCACCACGTGGGACAACCTGATCAACTTGTATCCCCCCCAAGCGCTTAGAACCGTGCTTTGCACATAGTAAGCGCTTAACAAATACCGTCATTATTAACTACCTTTTTCGTTGCCCCGACTTGCCCCTTTTATTCATCCCCCCTCCCAGCCCCACAGCACTTAAGTCCGTAGATGTAATTTATTTCTATTAATGTCTTTCTCTCTCTCTAGACTGTAAGTTCACTGTGGGCAGGGAATGTGTCCGTTTCATTGTTTTATTGTACTTTCCCTTGCACTTAGTACAGTGCTCTGCACACAGTAAGCGCTCAATAAATACGATTGACTGACTGACTGACAGACTGACCGCGCTCTGCCTTGGCAGATGATTCCCAGAACCCTTAGGGAAGCTCCTGCCCGTGTGTCCTCTCGGCCCAATTAAAGGGCTTGACATTCCTTTAGTTGCCAATTCTTGTCCTGCCTTGGAGCCCTAGAAGATGAAATATCTCTAGAGCTTTCCCCCCCTCCAACTCACTTGTGCCACTTCAATTTATTCAGGGGACGAACTCAGGAAGCACTCTCCCTCCGGAAACTCGTTATTAAAACAAACTCGACAGATATCCTGCATGCGGGCACCGCACGCTGGGGATAAAATGAACTCAAATGGACAGAATCAGTCTCAACAATGGCCAGCTGCCATATGACACCGAATTTGAGTTAAAATGGGCAAAACTATCAAGATTTTGCGAATCCTTACAGTTCAGCGACCGGTCTTTGGGAGGGGAAAAACTTTACCTTATTGATCGGTTCACCTTCTAAATGAAAGGGAGAGATAATGAAAGGGGAAAAAAATGAAAGAAGCGTGAATACTGGATCAATAGGCGGAAGTTCGAAGGCAGCAGATAAATTGGAAAGCTGTTTGAAGAAAAAGCAGTACGTAGACATCATGGAGGTGACTGAGAAATAAATTTTGCCTTGAGATTTTGGAGAAGTCAATCCCATGGTATTTCCCGATTCAAATTCAACACATTCATGGATAAAACCACAGAAATAAGCTCTGAATTTGCATCCGTAAGTACAGCTCTATGCAAACAATAAATGTAATTTCCTTTTGAGAAGCAGCAGGGCCTAGTGGATAGAACACGAATGTGGGAGTAAGAAGGATATGGGTTCTAATCCCGGATCCAACACGTGTCTGCTGTGTGATCTTGGGCAAGTCACTTTACTTCTCTGTGCCTCAGTTTCCTCAACTGTAAAATGTGGATTATGACCGTGAGCCTCAAGTAGGACATGGACTGTGTCCTATCTGATTAGCTGGTGTCCACCTGAGAGTTTAGTACAGTGCTTGATACATAGTAAATGCTTAACAAATACTATAAAAACCCCATAAATATCACCTCCTGACACTACAAAGAGAGAGGATGGCTCCGTTTCTTTCGGCTTTTCTAGACTGGTAGCCGAGTGTGGGCAGGGATTGTCTCTCTTTATTGCTGAATTGTACTTTCCAAGTACTTAGTACAGTGTTCTGCACATAGTAAACACTCAATATATATGATTGAATGAATGAATGCTATTAGTTGTGTTCCTGTGTTCCCAAACGAAGTTTCACTGAATAGATTCCGTCCACATAGCACATTCCCACAAACGCTTCTCACAGCTCCTCCTTGCATACAGCTAGGGAGTTTTCAAGGAATACCTGACAAGAAATTTCATTTTCTATTTTGCTGACAGTGGCTTGAAATCTATGGGGTTTAGGACGCAGCAGATGGGGTTTTCTGACTCAGCTATCGTCGACACGCTCCCTCCTTTCTGTCCTGGAGATGAAAAATAGTAGTAATGATGTTTATTAAGTGCTTACTAAGAACAGAACACTGTTACTTTACTTTGCCAAGCACTTACTACAGTGCTGTGCACACAGTAAGAGCTCAATAAATACATAAATAAAATAAATTGTAATTATCATATAATAATTATAATGCAATAATCTAATAATAAACGGAAGCAGCGTGGCTTAGTGGATAGAGCCCGGGCTTGGGAGTCAGAAGTCATGGGTTCTAGTCCCGGCTCCACCACTTATCAGATGTGTGACTTTGGGTGAGTCCCTTCACTTCTCTGGGCCTCAGTTACCTCATCTGTAAATTGGGTATTAAGAGTGTCTTAAGTGGGACAACCTGATTACCTTGTATCTACCCCAGTGCTTAGAACAGTTCTTGGCACATAATAAGCGCTTAACAAATGCCATCATCATTATTATCATCATTACTAATAAATATGACTGAATGATGACTGGGAGAAAATACAGAGGTGGGAATATGTCATGTTCCCTGTCCCTCACGGGGCTCGCAGGAGCTTGAATCTTGGAAACAACAAACCATTCTGATTAACCACGGAGAAGCCTATTCGCTTCGATCTCACAAATGCGTTTGAGGACTGCCTCGGGTTAATACTACCTCCATTTATCACAGTTGCGGGAGTCTGGAATGTGAGGAGAAAAAAAATAATCCCATCAACAACTGCAAGGCAAAATAGCCTGCCGTGGCCATCCGCGGAAAAGTGTGGACAAGTCCACATACCAAGCTGAAATATCATCTGGGTTTAGCCAGCTGATGACTGGTCACAGAAGGCCTGGGCCGACTCTATTGACCTTGATTTCTATCTCGTCCAGCATGGAGCCGTGCCCAGATGGGTATCTTGTGAGTGCTCGCTTGGACATAACCAGCCACCTGTAACTGGCCTTGGTCCAACTCAGTTCCATTCCAACAATTTAGTTTGGCCTGCACCAGTAGAGTTGGTTGTTAAACTGTAGGAGAAAAGATGCTAGCACTCAGTCCAGTTATTTAGATATGTTGTGGTCATTAAAGGGAATTTCATGAACTGTTTTGCTTCCCAAGGTTAAAAAAACAACAACCCAGCCCTTCCTTTATAAATGGAATTCCTGCCTTTTTGGGTAATGCTTTAATTTTTCCAAGGTGCTTTTGCATCAGTGATGTGATTTTATTTTCAGAGCATCCCTACAAGGCAGACACTAGAAGCAGTAGTAGAAGCAGGCTACAGCCTCGCTACAAATAATCTGTAACCTTAATAACATTCTGAGATAATAATAATAATAATGATGATAGCATTTATTAAGCACTTACTATGTGCAAAGCACTGTTCTAAGCGCTGGGGAGGTTACAAGGTGATCAGGTTGTCCCACGGGGGGCTCACAGTCTTAATCCCCATTTTCCAGATGAGGTAACTGAGGTCCAGAGAAGTTAAGTGACTTGCCCAAAGTCACACAACTGACAAGTGGCGGAGCCGGGATTCGAACCCACGACCTCTGACTCCAAAGCCCGGGCTCTTTCCACTGAGCCACGCTGCTTCTCTAAGATAATTATAGATACTCATCTATAAATTGTATGTTATAAATTATTTATTTATATTAATGTCTGTCTCCCCCTTTGGACTGTAAGCTCATTGTGGGAAAGGAATATGTCTATGAATTCTGTTGTATTGTACTCGTCCAAGCACTTAGCACAGTGCTCTGCACACAGTAAATGCTCAATACATATGATTGATGGATTGATTGATACTCAGTTTCAGAAAGGAAAGCTTGAAGTAGATTGTATATGTATGTACATATATTTGCATATATATAATCTACTTGCAACTTTCCTATCTGAAACTGGAACAGGAATTTTATACAGATTTAAAATTCCTATTCTCAACAGCATGACCATATTCCACAAACATAATGTGGAATATGGACAGTTTGAAATTATATATTTTATTTATAAGCCTCTCCATGATTAGGGCTGATGTATTGGTAGAGCAGGTTAGAGTAAAGATAATCGGGGCAGTCATTTCACAATAATTGCATGTTTTTCTCTTCAAGATACAACAATAACCGAAGTATCTAAATCCCAAAGTACATGTAAAAATAAAGTCCAGCAAATGGCAGCAGAGAGTTTGATGTAATAATTCCACTCTTAAGAAAGACCAAAGTATATTAAAGTCAAAATCACATAACGTGTATAGAAAACCTGGGCAGTTATGAATATATTTATGATACCATTTATTGTAGCAAGCACCATTCTTAATATTCTGAATTTGCCTTTGCTTTTGAATCAGCTGTTGCCTCTGTACCTCTCTTAGCCCAGTTCTCGGTTACTTTTTATGTTGGAAGTTTCTGGGGCTGGGTTCAAGTTCTACACTGAAATGAGTATGAGAGAAACTGGATGGGTTCTGGATTATGACAGGGATGAACAATTCATTTCTTTTCATACATAGGGCAGACCACTGTGGAGTGGCTTCCTCTCGCCAATACAATCTTTTCTAGCCTTCTTCTGGCCAATCTTCCCTCAGGGAAACAGTAGAGGATGGGAAAGGGATAGAATCAGGCTAGACTCAGAGCTGAATATTTTAAATTCTCATGGGATGTAAAATCTTCACAAAATATAAAGACATTTTCAGTGGCAATAATGATATTATATAGTATTATATATAAATTATAGTATTTGTTTAGAGCTTACTATGTGTCAAACACTGCACTAAAGCCCTGGACTTAGTACAAGTTAAACAAGTTGGACAGAATTCCCGCCCCACATAGGGCTCATAGACTACAGGAGACAGAGAATCAATCAATCAATCAATCAATCAATCGTATTTATTGAGCGCTTACTATGTGCAGAGCACTGTACTAAGCGCTTGGGAAGTACAAATTGGCAACACATAGAGACAGTCCCTACCCAACAGTGGGCTCACAGTCTAAAAGGGGGAGACAGAGAACAAAACCAAACATACCAACAAAATAAAATAAATAGGATAGAAATGTACAAGTAAAATAAATAAATAAATAAATAGAGTAATAAATATGTGCAACCATATATACATATATACAGGTGCTGTGGGGAAGGGAAGGAGGTAAGATGGGGGGATGGAGAGGGGGACGAGGGGGAGAGGAAGGAAGAGGAAGGAGGAAGGAGGAGGAGGAGGAAGGAGGAAGGAGAGGAAGGAAGGGGCTAACAGAGAACAGAGAACAGTTATTTAATTCCGATTTTAGCAGATGAAGGCATTGTGGACCGGGAATGAGTCTGCTGATTTTTATATTGCCCTCTCCCAAGCACTTAGTGCAGTGCTTTGCACACAGTAAGCATTCAATAAATGCGATTGTGAATGAATGAGGAAACTTCGGCACAGAGAAGTTAAGTGACCGGCCCAAAGTCAAACGGCAGGCAAGTGGTGGATCCACCAGGCCACACTGCTTCTCAATGGGGCAGTGTGATTTAAATGGCTATAAATTCTGAAGGGGTTTGTAGAAAGCACGAACATGGACAAACCATTTCAGCCGTAAAGCACCTGGATCCAGATCTACACACTGGGACCCCGAGTTGGGTTTTGAAAGTGGTCCCACTTCTGCCATTATGCTGGATTTCATTAAGCATGGCTCAGTGGGAAGAGCCCGGGATTGGGAGTCGGAGGTAATGGGTTCTAATCCCGGCTCCACCACTTGTCAGCTGTATGGCTTTGAGCAAGTCACTTAACTTCTCTGTGCCTCAGTTCCCTCATCTGGAAAATGGGGATTAAGACTGTGAACCCCACCTGGGGCAACCTGATTACCTTGTATCCTCCCAGTGCTTAGAACAGTGCCTGGTGCATAGTAAGCGCTTAACAAATATTATTATTATTATTATTATGATGATGATGATGATGATGATGATGATGATGATGATGATGGAACTAGAGGCGGCCTTCTGACCAAGTGAGTCAATTCAGAAAACACAGGTTGCCACACTGGGTGAAATGACTGGTAGGTGTAGTTCAGTGGATAGAGCAGGGGACTGGGACTCAGAAGGACCTGGGTTCTAGCGTCAGCTCTGCCGCTTGGCTGCTCTGTGATCTTGGGCAAGTCATTTCACTGCTCTCGGCCTCAGTTACCTCACCTGTAAAATGGGGACTAAGACCGTGAGCCCCATCGGGGACAGGGACTGTGGCCAACCTAATTAACTTGTATCTACCCCCAGCTCTTAGGACAGTGTTTGGCACATTGTAAGCACTTAACAAGTACCATAATTATTATCATTATTGTAGCGTCAGTATGGGTGGGTACTGTAAGCTGGTTGCAGACTGGGAACGTGTCTGCAAACTCTGTCGTATTATACTCTCCCAAGCGATTAGTACAGTGCTCTGCACACAGTAAGTGCTCAGTAAATACCATTGATGATGAGGAGGAGGATAAATGCCATTCATGATGATGATGAAATAGCATTGATGATGAGTACTGCAGCCTGTGTTTTCCTCTGTGTGTCATTTTGCAGGAAATCATCTCTTGCTTTATAAGATGAGTAGGTATACACCAATAGGGCCCAGAAAGATGACCAAATAGTTATCATGGAACCATGATAACTTCCTAACACAACTCCTACAGAGTTCATTTTTAGCATAATTCAGTTCCCATCTAGGTTGGAAGCCCATAAATCTCATTTAATGGAAGTCATGTATTTGGAGAAGAGGAGAAAGCAGTCATTAAAATCACGTCCTGCCCATTCATGTGTGTAAAACGCATCGAGGATTTTTAAAGGAACCCATTAAAGCCATTTCTTGTGGATACTTGTTAATGGACTAAACTTCGTGGGCGATTGGAGCTCCACATTAATTGAGGGAACATCTCTGGGACTCGAACTCGGTCAGCCCGCAGGCTCCAAATGAATTGTTAGTCATTCATCAACAATCAGTCCCCGGAGTTGGCCTTTTCAAGTTTCCATGAAGGTGTCTTTTTAATAAGCATAAGGGAACCCATTTTCTGAGATCATCTGATTCTCAAAGTCCCATTTTCCTTCCAGGTGGAGAAGAAGACAAGCAGTGGAATGACATCCAGTTTCAAAGGCTGAAATGGCAGGCACACGATGGAAACGCGGAGATGGTCCGGTGAATCTTCAAGCTACATGGGGGAAGGTACAGATGTCCTTCTGGAAGAGAAGGAAGAAGAGCTAGGAATGCGAATTGAACGGGACACATCTTTCCGTATAGCTCGTGGTCCTCTCCAACACTAGTACAGTGTCTGGCACATAGGAAGCGCTTAACAAATTCCAATTGAAGAAAATAAACTTTGACGATGGGTCGTGGGTTCTACCAACTTGTACTTCCCAAGTGCTTAGTACAGTGCTCTGCACACAGTAAGCGCTCAATAAATACGATTGAATGAATGAATGAATAATCCCGGCTCTGCCACTTATCAGCTGTGTGACTTTGAGCAAGTCATTTCAGTTCTCTGTGCCTCAGCTACCTCATCTGTAAAATGGGGATTAAGACTGTGAGCCCCATGTGGGACAACCTGATTACCTTATATCTACCCCAGTGTTTAGAACAATGCTTGGCACATAGCAAGTACTTACCAGATGCCATCATTATTATTATGATGATGATTCTAGACTGTGAGCCCACTGTTGGGTAGGGACCGCCTCTAGATGTTGCCAACTTGTACTTCCCAAGCGCTTAGTACAGTGCTCTGCACACAGTAAGCGCTCAATAAATATGACTGAATGAATGAATGAATGCCGCCAATAACTAATGGGTGTGTGAGTGGGACACCCAGATCTGATCAGCCTCACCTACTTAAGAGGATCGTCTTTTACTGTGTGGTTGTGCTTTGCCCCATGTCAGTTTGAGCCTTTCTTTCTCCTTTTTTTTTTAACAAATGGTATTTGTTAAGTACTTACTATGTGCCAGGAACTGTACTAAGTGCCGGGGTAGATACAAGCTAATCAGAATGGACACAGCCCATGTCCCACATAAAGCTCACAGTTTTAATTCCCATTTTACAGATGAGGGAACTGAGGAACAGAGAAGTTAAATGCCTTGCCTAAGGTCACACGGCAAACATGTAGTGGAGGAAGGGCTCGAACCCAGGTCCTCCTGACTCCCAGGCTGTTGCTCTGTCTACTGAGCCACAGTGTGTTGCTTATCAATCGGTGCTATTTATTGAGTGCCTACTGAGTATCCAGTGCTGTACTATGCACTTCAAAAGCACTTCACTTGAAGAGTACTTCAGAAGCAAAACAAAAGTTCCCTGCCCTCAAGGACACAGTGTAATGGAGGAGAAGGCGGACAAAAATTATTTACAAATCATGTGTGTTGGATGACATAACAGGGTAGAGCTAGATCAGGGTGAAATAGAAGAATAAATAATTGAATATACAAATGAGAGTCCAAATGAAAATCTAAAGCGTTGAGATCAGGGAAGTCGCGGACAAGGGATGCTGGGGTTCATGGTTAATGGATTCTAATGACGATTTTAGCAAATTGGAAGGCAAATATCCAGGGCATACCGAAGCTGTGGCCCTCTGGCTTTCCAGAAAGAAAAAGGGCAATCTTTCTCATGTAATTGGAAGGACAGGGCACATTTGGTGGGATATTAACTTTCCAACCTCCTTAAAGCATTCCCTTTAAACAGTCCAGCTTTGCGGAAAGCTGTGAACCACTTGACCACTTACCTAATGGTCTTGGGCCCCTGAAAACCCCCCTTGGCCCAGGAGTTAGGCTGTCTGCTTTGCTTTGTATATTTCTATGGACCTACCCTCACCTGCCATACACTCTCCCCTTTTCGCCTCCTTTGAGATATCTTTATCAGCTCAACCTGCTTTCCTTAAACTTAGTAGGGCCCCAAGTGGAACTTCTCTTCTTCCCTACCAAACCCTTTTCTTCGTGCTAACTTTCCCAGCGTGTCTTAGGAAAGCAACATGGCCTAGTAGAAGGACCTCGGGGCCTGAAAGGCAGAGAATCTGGGTTCTAGTCCCGGCTCTGCTGCTTGCCTAAGGTGCGACCTTGGACAAGTCACTTAACTTCCCTGCTAAAGGGGGATTCAGTACCTGTTCTTCCCCCTCCTCTCTGCCACCAGTTAGGTTTGAGCCCAGTGAGGGAACGGTACTGTGTGTAGCCTGATTATTCGCGTCTACTCTGGTGTTTAGAATGGTACACGGCACATAGTAAGGGCTTAACAAATTCCATCATTATCTTATTTTTTGCTGTCACGTTGTCTTCAACCCATAGCGACGCCATGGACACATCTCTCGCAGAACGCCCGCCCCCTCCATCTGCAATCGTTCTGGCAGTGTATCCATAGAGTTTTCTTGGCAAAAATATGGACCTGGTTTACCATTGCCTCCTTCTATGCAGTAAACTTGAGTCTACACCCTTGACCAGCTGGGCCGCTGCTGCCAGCACAGGTGAGTTTTGACCTGTAGCAAATTGCCTTCCACTTGCTAGCCAGCAGCCAAGCTAGGATATGCCTCTGCTTGACTCTCCCTCCCATAGTCAAGACTGGAAACTCTCCAGGTGTGACCCTGAGAGGGAATTCCATCATTATTACAGTATAATCACTGGTGGCATCACTACCCTCTTCCCTGCCCCTAAAGCCTCCAACTTTAGCATTATCTTTTAATTTCCCCTCCCACCCCCAACTCCCACCACACCCTCTCATTTATCCCTCATAGGCTGGCTCTAAATCCTGATGAAACTTCCTCTTTAATATTTCCTGCTGTGCCCCTTTCTCTCTACTCCCTCTTCCACCACCCTGGATCAAGTCCTCATCATCTCCCTGCTCTAATAATACTAATTATGATGGTATTGCTTAAGCGCTTACTGTTTGCCAGACACTGTACTAAGCGCTGGGGTGGATAGAAGCAAATCGGGCTGGACACAGTCCCTTTCCTACATGGGGCTCACAGTCTCAATCCCCATTTTACAGATGAGGTCACTGAGGCGGAGAGAAGTGAAGTGATTTGGCCAAGGTCACACAGCCGATAAGTGGCAGAGCTGGGATTAGAATCCATGGACCTTCTGATTCCCAAGTCCGTTCTCTATCCGCTATGCCAGGCTGTGGCACCCGCACGGATTTCCCATTGATTCGGCCTCTCCCGTCTTGAGTCAATCCTTATGTTCTGCAAATTATGGAAATGTAAATAAGTGTGCAGGACTGAGGGAGGGGTGAATAAAGGATGCAAACCCAAGTGCAATACATGTCTGTTTACATGTATTCACTTGTGACTAGTATTTAGATCTATTCTCTCCTTCCTTTATTTCTGCCTAGATTGTTAGCTCCTTGAAGGCTGGTAGTGTGTCCATTCCTTGGCTTTTATAATACCGTGTTTAGTACAGTGCTCTGCACACAGTAAGCGCTCAATAAATACGATTGAATGAATGAATGAATAATAATGACGGTATTTGTTAAACGCCTACTGTGTACCAAGCACTGTTCTAAGCACTGGAATAATAATAATGATCAATCAGTCAATCAATCAATCGGATTTATTGAGTGCTTACTGTGTGCAGAGCACTGTACTAAGCGCTTGGGAAGTACAAGTTGGCAACATATAGAAACAGTCCCTACCCAACAGGGGGCTCACAGTCTAGAAGGGGGAGACAGAGAACAAAACCAAACATATTAACAAAATGAAATAGAATAGATATGTACAAGTAAAATAAATAAATGAATAGAGTAATAAATATGTCCAAACATATATACATAAACGCCTACTATGTACCAAGCACTGTTCTAAGCAGTGGAATAATAATTATGATGGTATCTGTTAAGCGCCCACTATGTGCCAGGTACTGTACTAAGCACTGGGGCGAATGCAAGCAAATCAGGCTGGACACAGTCGCTGCCTTGCACGGGGCTCACAGGCTCAATCCCCATTTTACAGACGAGGGAACTGAGGCCCAGAGATGTGAAGTGGCTTTCCCAAGATCACATAGCAGACAAATGGCGATGGTGGGGTTAGAATCCATGACCTCTGAATCCCAGGCCTGTACGCTATCCACTATGCCATTTTAAGCTCCCCAAGGGCCTAGACAGAGTGTTTAGCTAACGGTAGTGCTCAATCAAGCATGGCCTTATGGAGAGTTCATGGGCGTGGGAATTCCAGGTTCTAAACCTGGCTCTGCCAACTGCTTGTTCTGTGACCTTGGGCAAGTCACTTAACTCCCCTGTGCCTCAGTTTCCTTGCTGCAAAATGGGGATTCTCTGCCTGTTCCCTCTCCTAACTAGACTATGAGCCCTTGGGTGGGACGGAGACTGTGTTCAAACAGAAGCAGCATGGCTCAGTGGAAAAAGCCTGGGCTTGGGAGTCAGAGGTCGTGGGTTCTAATCCTGCCTCCACCATGTGTCAGCTGTGTGACTTTGGGCAAGTCACTTAGCTTCTCTGTGCCTCAGTTACCTCATTGATAAAATGGGAATTAAGACTGTGAGCTCCACATGGGACAACCTGATCACCTTGTATCCATCCCAGCACGTAGAACAGTGCTCGGCACATCGTAAGCGCTTAACAAATACCATCATTATTATTAGTAGTAGTAGTATTAACTGCCGGGTATCCCAGCGCTTAGAACAGTGCTGCACACACAGAAAGCACTTCACAAATACCATAACAGAATAGAATCAATGCTGTGTTTAATGAGTCTGTTGATTTCCTCCCATGCTGAGTTAACCTTTCCTCATGAATAGAAGCTGCCCCATCTTTAGGAAAGCCCAGAATATCTGGTCTCCATCACTTTGACTCAGTATCCATAGCCCTTTCCATGGCCGCCTATTAATGCTTAATGGACGGGTGTCCGTTTCACTGTAACGCGAGAGTATCCCAGCCTCAGTCTGAATTATACATAGAAGGGGGAGGTGATGGAATGACTTTCCCCCCAGGTCAGCCCAGAGTTTCACCGGCTAAGGTGCGCACTGGATCCAACAGTCCAGACTCTCAACGGATGGAGCCTCTTGAGGAGCAACTGAACCAGAAGGGCGAGGCAAGGCCCCGGAAGGTGAGATTCAAAATCTCCTCCTCTTCCAGTGGCAGGGTCCTGAAGCAAGTCTTCGAAGATGGCCAGGAACTGGATGTCCCACACATCGACTCGCCTCCCCGCTGCTGCCTCCGCCCGTCCTTTGGTCCGGCGGGTGATTTTTCTGAGGCCGAAACAGTCCCCGAGCCCCGACTTTACTCGTCCGCTAAACTGACGGCTCAGCGGATCAGCGTGTTCAGAGAAGGCGATTCTTATTCTCTGATGGGACGCGATCCCCTCTTCCACGATTTCCCGGCGAGCGACCTCGGAGATTGCCCAGCTAGAGATCACAGGGTAAGTACAGTGAGGGCAGCCGAACTGTAAAATAATAACAACAATAATAATAATGGTATTTGTTAAGTGCTTACTATGTGCCAGGTATTCCGATAAACGCCGGGGATGGATACAAACAAATCGAGTTGGACACAGTCCCGGTCCCATGTGGGGCTCACAGTCTCCATCCCCATTTTACAGATGAGGTAACTGTGGCACAGAGAAGTGAAGTGACTTGCCCAGGGTCACACAACAGACAAGTGGTGGGGTCTGCATTAGAACCCCTGACCTTCCGACTCCTAAGTTCATGCGCTATCCCCTGTGCTGCCTCTCATAATGATAATGATAACTGTGGTATTTGTTAAGCACTTGCTTTGTGCCTGGTACTGTTCTAAGTTCTGGGATGGATACAAGCAAATCGGGTTAGACACAGGCCCTGTCATTTATTCATTCATTCATTCAATCATATTTATTGATCACTTGCTTTGTGCAGAGCACTGTACTAAGTGCTCGGGAGAGTACAATATAACAGACACATTCCCTGCCCACGATGAGCTTTCAATTACTATTTTACAGATGTGGTAACTAAGGCACAGAGAAGTGAAGTGACTTACCCAAGGTCACACAGCGGACAAAGGGTGGAGCAGGGATTAGAACCAAAGTCCTTCCGACTCCCGGGCCAGTTAGGTGCTTACTATGTGCCAGTCACTGTACTAAGAGTTGGGGGAGATACAGACTGTTCAGGGTGGATGCAGTTTGTGTCTCACGTAGGGCTCACGCTTGGAGCTGACTGTCCAGAAATGGGCATTCTGAAAATGCTCCTGGTCATTACTTATTCCAAATGCTATCTAAACATCAGAAATGTAGACTGAGTGAAGATTCAGTTCCTGACTGCTAATTCTATTGTAGTGTACTCTCCCAAGCACTTAGTATAGACAGTAAGCGCTCAATAAATGCCACCGATTGATTTAAAAAAAAGATGAATGAGTTGAGCCCAAACCACATCTGGCAGGGGAACAAAAATATTAACCTGCTGTTCGACTAGCTACTGAAAGCCCATAGGTAGATCATCACTTTCCACCGAGGGGGAAAAAAATATTGCTGTTCATGTTCAGGCAGATTCCCTTGGGTTTGGGAGGTGTGTTTTGTCCTCTGCAGGGTTACTTTTAGAGGATTACAGAAGAGGTTGAGCACATTATCCCAGCTAATAATGCCCAACTCAGTCCACTCTACATTCACGACTCAGGAATGGATAATCCAATTTATGGATTATCCAGATCTCTGCTGCCACTCCTTTTCATCCAACTTTTCTGCTCACCTGCACCACTTGTCTGCTGTGTGACTTTGGGCAAGTCATTTAACTTCTCTGTGTCTTGGTTACCTCATCTGTAAAATGGGGATTAAGACTGTGAGCCCCATGTAGGACAGGGACTATTTGGAACCTGATTATCATATATCTGCTTGAGCGCTTAGATTGGTGCCTGGCACATAGTAAGCACTCAACAAATACCACTTAAAAACAACAACAAAAACCCCCACCGACTTTTGAGCTAGATAGCACCTCCATCAAAGGCTGGGTGGAGTGGAGAATGTCAGTGAAATCTGGGTCAGACCATTCTAGTATCAGCTAGCTGCCCTTGGGGAAAAATTTATTTGGCAAGGAAGTTGACCCTAATTTTAAAGTTAAAGATTTTGGATGATTCGAGAAGTCCAATTATTCACTCTAGTCCTACCCTCATTGCCAAGGATAATTGGATTTTTCCAGGCTCCAGGGGATATGCCAGCTGCCGAGAAGAGCACCCAAATCCCACAATTTTCCTCGCCTTGGCGTATGTTAGGATGAAGCAGTGTGTAAAATGGAAGTGAAATACTTGTTCTCCCTCCCTCGTACACTGTGTCCCTTATGGGACAGGGACTGTCTGATCTGATTTTCTTCTTTATTGGACTGTACTCTTCCAAGAGCTTAGTACAGTGCTTTGCACACAGTGGGTGCTCAATAAATACCACCGAATCATTTGCTTGACAAGTAGTAAACACTTAACACAGACTACAATAATTATCACTTTTGTCATGATATTTAACAGCATTTCAACATCTATCTGTTAGTTCAACAAATTAAATCTAATGTTTTCCACTTGGCTTGGTGCCCAGGGATAGACTGAGGTTATTCCGTTTTACCGCTGTCCCAAAAGACTGCCTTTTTCAAACTAACTGCCAGCTGGAAAGAACATCAGAGAAACAGAACCTTCAAAAATACTACAGGTTAGCTCAAGGTCCGGATGCCACACTTAAAACTGTAAAATGATGAATCCAACTGGGAGAAAAAACTTGCCTGGGAGTCAGAAGGACCTGGGTTCTAATCCTGGCTTTGCCACTTATCTGCAGTGCTCAAGTCATTTCACTTCTCTGGGCCTCAGTTACCTCGTCTGTTCAATTCACTCAGTCTTATTTTGGGGATTAAGACAGTAAGTCCCACCTGGGACACAGACTGTGTCCAACCTGATTAGCTTCCATCTACCCCAGCCCTTAAGTGCAGTGCCTGGAACAGTGTAAGTGCTTAACGAATACTATAAAAAAAACAATACTATAAAAATAAAACGATAAGAAGAGAGAGCTACTACAAGACCCCTCAAGAAGAGCTTGTGGAAACTAAACTAAGAAAGCCCCTTTGTGGTTTCAGTAACTATTCTTGGCATGCTCAGGGTAGCTATGAAAATCATTCCAAGGGGATATAGAATCCGGAAGTCCCTTTCCTAAAAAAGTCTGGTTTTAATGTACAGGCTCTTTAAATAATCAACTTAAAAGAACAATTGAAATGGGTTATTTCAAAGAGCAACGTAGAAGACCAAGAGCAATATTGAAGCAATATATTCTAGGGAGATAGAGCCTGGGAGTCAGAAGAACCTGGGTTCTGATCCACTTGCCTGCTGTGGGACCTTAGACAAGTCATTTTACTTCTCTGTCAGTTATCTCATGTGTAAAATGGGGATTTAGATGTGAGCTCCGTGTGGGACATGGGCTGTGTCCAACCTGATTAGCTTGTATCAACCTCAGCGCTTTGAACAGTCCTGACACCTAGTAAGCACTTAACAAATGCCTCACCACTACTACTACTACTAATAAGGAAGGTTTTCTTAGATTGGCATTTATATTATGGAGTAAAATAATGATAATAATAACTACAGCATTGGTTAAACACGTATTACGTGACAAGCCCTGGGGACATTACTCACAGTTTCATCACACATGAGGTTCACATTCTAAAGGGGAGAGAGAGTAGACACACACTGAGTCTACATTTTACAGAGGTTGAAACTGAGGCCCAGAGAAGTCAAGGGACTTGGCTAAGGCCACACTGCAGGCGAGTGGCACAGTCAGGTCTCCTCACTGCCAACCTCTTGATCTTTCCACTAATTCACGCTGCTTCTTTATTACAATTTCAAACATAACAGAGTTCTGTTCCAGTGAATTTCACTAATGTCATATTTATCACTCTCCCTGGATTATCTCTGGAGCCAGCACAAATTCAAAGAACTCACTCCACTTGGATAAACATCCCCTAAGACCAAATCCAAGCTTTTAGCTCCAAAATTAGGTATCAGTTCCCCAAAGAACAGAAGTATCTTTCCTCCACTACCCCTGCTCCCCTTTCTGGTCAGGACAGCAATGAGAAAACAAGTTATTCCACCTTTTGTGAGCCAAAAAGCAAGGAGAGTTTAAACTTGTGCCTGTTTCCAAAGCAACTGCTTTTCCCTGGATTGCTGTCACAGGAGAAGCAGCATAACCTACTGGAAAGAACAAGGTCCTGGGAGTCTGAGGACCTGGATTCTAATCCCACTTCTCCCACTTGTCTGCTGTGTGACCTTGGGCAAGTCGCGTCACTTCTCGGTACCTCAGTTACTTCTTCTGTAAAACGAGGATTAAGACTGTGAGCACCGTATGGGACAGGGACTGTGTCCAATCTAATTACCTTGTATCTACCCCAGTACTTAACAAATACCATAAAAAAAGATTCTCAAAAGGAATTGTGACTCTGTAGAAAAAAGGATCATAGTTTGGGAGTCAAGCTTGACATGGGAAGGGAATGTGCTCCCCCATTTTATTATATTGTACTCTTCCTAGTGCTTAATACAGTGCTCTGCACACAGTAAGTGCTCAATAAATACGATGGATTGATGAATTGATAGAGCAATAAGAAATAGAGAAGTAGTGTGGCTCAGTGGAAAGAGCACAGGCTTTGGAGTCAGAGGTCATGGGTTCAAATCTTGGCTCCGCCAATTGTCAGCTGTGTGACTTTGGGCAAGCCATTTAACTTCTCTGTGCCTCAGTTCCCTCATCTGTCAAATGGGGATTAAGACTGTGAGCCCCACGTGGGACAACCTGATTGCCTTGTATCCCCCCAGCACTTACAACAGTGTTTAGCGCATCGTAAGCATTTAACAAATACCATTATTATTATTATTACTATATCTCCACCTGTTTTTTTTTTTTAATTCTGCTGCTCTACAATTTTCTCGTGCCAAATAAGCTGCTTCTGTTGTTCCCTTCTCGGACAGTGGTCTGGTGCTGCTGGGGCACTGATGTTGTTCTTTTGGTAGCCCGCTGCCATTCTAGATTTCGGCAAGATCATCATCTACACGAAGAACCTGAAAATCATCCGCGCTCCAACGGGCAAGAGAGACTTGATGAGAAAGATCCTGCAGAAGGGAGAGGACGCTGAGGATTGGTCAGACAGGAGCCCGGGAAAGCCAGATGGATGCAGCGAGGAGAACCAGAAGTGCCTGCTCCAAACGGAAAATCCCTCCTCCCTTAACCATTACATCCAGGTACGGCCTACGCTGGGGAAATGGGGCTGGCTCTTCCCTCTATCCCACCTGGATTACTGCATCAGCCTCCTTGCTGACCTCCCAGTCTCCTGTCCTCACTTCACTCTGCTGCCTGCATCATTTTTTCTACAAAAGCATTCAGGACATGTCACCCTGCTCCTCAAAAAACTCCAGCGTGGCGCATTGGAAAGAGCATGGGCTTTGGAGTTAGAGGTCGTGGGTTTTAATCCCCACTTGTCAGCTGTGTGACTTTGGGCAAGTCACTTCACTTCTCTGGGCCTCAGTTCCCTCATCTTTAAAATGGGGATTAAGACTGTGAGCCCCCCGTGGGACAACCTGATCACCTTGTAACCTCCCCAGCGCTTAGAACAGTGCTTTGCACATAGTAAGTGCTTAATAAATGCCATCATTATTATTATTATTATCTACCTCGATGTCAAACAAAAACTCCTCACCATTGGCTTTAAAGCACTCCATCATCTTGCCCCCTCTTACCTCACCTCGCTTCTCAGATTCCCTGAATTCTTCTCATTTTCTATATTTGGGACCTCTTTTTTTTAACTCCAGTGTGGCTCATTGGAAAGAGCATGGGCTTTGGAGTCAGAGGTCATGGGTTCTAATCCCCACTTGTCAGCTGTGTGACGTTGGGCAAGTCACTTCACTTCTCTGGGCCTCAGTTCCCTCATCTGTAAAATGGGGATTAAGACTGTGAGCCCCCCGGGGGACAACCTGATCACCTTGTAACCTCCCCAGCGCTTAGAACAGTGCTTTGCACATAGTAAGAGCTTAATAAATGTCATAATTATTATTATTATTATCTACCTCAATATCAAACAAAAACTCCTCACCATTGGCTTTAAAGCACTCCATCATCTTGCCCCCTCTTACCTCACCTCGCTTCTCAGATTCCCTGAATTCTTCTCATTTTCTATATTTGGGACCTCTTTTTTTAAAAAAAAAATGTATTTGTTAACCGTCTAGTGGGTGCCAGGCACTGTATTAAGTGCTGGAGTAGAAACAAGATAATCAGATTGGACACAGTCATTCATTCATTCATTCATTCAATTGTGTTTATTGAGCACTTACTGTGTGCGGAGCACACAGAGTACGGTATAACAATAAGCAGACACATTCCCTGCCCACGACGAGCTTACAGTCTAGAAGGGCGAGCTTGCAGTTTCGAGGGGCTCACAGTCCCACGTGGGGCTCACAGTCTCAATCCCTACTTTACAGATGAGGGAAAGGAGGCCCAGAGAAGTGAAGTGACTCGCCCGAGGTCACACAGCAGACAAGGGGCAGACCCGGGATTAGAACTCTGTTCCTCTCATCCATGATCAAGTCATGAGAATGAAAGCTTTTTTTCAGGGACGGATCATCTCTTCTCCAAGTCCCCCTCAGTGCCCAGCAGGGCTGGCGCATAATAGACGCTCAGTCGGTATAGTTGATGATGATATTGATTATGGTCGGGGTCATTGTTGCAGTCTCCCTGCTGTTGCCCAAGGATGCCCAAAAAACTCACCAATTCCTCCCCCAAATGGGTCACTTCTAACGCTACTGAAATTCCCAAAGCGTTCTCTGTCCCCAGAGTTCCTCAACTCATAAATCCACAACACTTGGGTACACTCCCTAAGTTATCTATTTATATTTATGTCTGTCTCCCCCTCTAGACTTTAGGCTGGGAACATGTCTACCAACCCTGTTATACTGCACTCTCCCAATTGCTTAGTACAGTGTTCTGCACGCTGTAAGCGCTCGATAGATACGATGGGTTGATTCCAATTCTGGTAGTCTGAAATTGTGTAGATCGAAGGTGGAGATGACAAACCTATATCCTCTATTTTGGCACCACCCCAAAAGCTGTGCCACTGACTGGAACACATCTGATCTTTTTCTCTTAGGGAAGAGCTCATCTTGGGCAAGGAATGTGTCTGTCATAGTGTTATATTGTACCCTCCTGAGCACTTAGTACAGTGCTCTGCACACAGTGAGGACTCAATAAATACTACTGATCAATTGATTGATTGATTGGAAGAGAAGAAATGTTGTAGTCCAGCTCTTCATGTAACCTGTGAAAGGCAGCCCTAACTCTGACCTCCACTAGGTCCAATTTCAGGGTGTTGTTTTTTTCCCAATCAATCAATCAATCATTGATTAGTACAGTGCTCTGCACACAGTAAGCGCTCAATAAATACGATTGAATGAATGAATGAATGATTAATGGTATTTATTGAGTGCTTCACTTCACTTCTCTGGGCCTCAGTTTCCTCATCTGGAAAATGGGGATTAAGACTGTGAGCCCCACGAGGGAGCCCGCTGTTGGGTAGGGACCGTCTCTATATGTTGCCAACTTGTACTGCCCAAGCGCTTAGTACAGTGCTCTGCACACAGTAAGCGCTCAATGAACACGATTGAATGAATGAATGAATACCTTGTATCTTCCCCAGTGCTCAGAACAGTGCTTGGCACAGCCCCCTGTGGCTCCGCCACTTGTCATTTGTTTGACTTTGGGTAAGTTACTTCACTTCTCTGGGCCTCAGTTCCCTCATCTGTAAAATGGGGATTAATACTGTGAGCTTCCTTTGGGACAGCCTGATTGCCTTGTAACCTCCCCAGCCCTTAGAACAGTGCTTTGTACATAGTAAGCGCTTAATAAATGCCATTATTATTATTATAAACACCTGGGAGAGTACAATACAACGGAGCTCACCTCCTCCAGGAGGCCTTCCCAGACTGAGCCCCCTCCTTCCTCTCCCCCTCTTCCCCTCCCCATCCCCCCCGCCTTACCTCCTTCCCCTCCCCACGGCACCTGTATATATGTTTGTACAGATTTATTACTCTATTTATTTTACTTGTACATATTTACTATTCGATTTATTTTATTTTGGTAATATGTTTTGTTTTGTTCTCTGTCTCCCCCTTCTAGACTGTGAGCCCGCTGTTGGGTGGGGGCCGTCTCTATACGTTGCCAACTTGTACTTCTTGAGCGCTTAATACAGTGCTATGCACACAGTAAGCGCTCAATAAATACGATTGAATGAATAAATAAATATTCCCTGCCTGCAATGAGATAGCATTGGAACTGGACATACTATTTTCTGTGCCTCCTACTGAAATAACAACTCAATGGCTGAGCACTGGGAAAGGGCCAGGGAACAGTGGCTAGAACCCGGGCCTGGGAGTGAGAAGGGTCTAGGTTTTAATCCCAGCTCCGCCACATGTCTGCTGTGTGACCTTGGGCAAGTCACTTTACTTCTCTGGGCCTTAGTTACTTCATCTGTAAAATGGGGATTAAAGCTGTGAGCCGCATGTGGGACAGGGACTGTGTTCAACCTGATTAACCTTTACCTAACTCATCACTTAGAACAGTGCTGGGCACAGAGTAAGTGCTTCACAAGTAATAATAATAATAATGATAATGGCATTATTAAGCGCTTACTATGTGCAAAGCACTGTTCTAAGCGGTGGGGAGGTTACAAGGTGATCAGGTTGTCTCCCGGGGGGCTCACAGTCTTAATCCCCATTTAACAGATGAGGGAACTGAGGCACAGAGAAGTGAAGTGACTCGCCCAAAGTCACGCAGCTGACAAGTGAGCCCGCTGTTGGGTAGGGACCGTCTCTATATGTTACCAACTTGTACTTCCCAAGCGCTTAGTACAGTGCACTGCACACAGTAAGCACTCAATAAATATGATTGAATGAATGAATGAAAGTGGCGGAGCTGGGATTTGAACCCACAACCTCTGACTCTACAGCACGTGCTCTTTCCATTGAGCCACGCTAGACTATTATCATTATCATTATTACTATTAATGAGTCCTGGACGGGGGTTCTATCCCACTTCTGAGAAGCAGCGGGGGTTTGTACGTAATTATTACTCTATTTATTTTATTTCTACATATTTATTCTATTTATTTTATTTTGTTAATATGTTTTGTTTTGTTGTCTGTCTCCCCCTTCTAGACTGTGAGCCCGCTGTTGGGTAGGGACCGTCTCTATGTGTTGCCAACTTGTATTTCCCAAGCGCTTAGTACAGTGCTCTGCACACAGTAAGAGCTCAATAAATACGATTGAATGAATGAATGAACGAATGAAAGAGCCCGGGCTTTGGAGTCAGAGGTCATGGGTTCAAATCCCGGCTCCGCCAATTGTCAGCTGTGTGACTTTGGGCAAGTCACTTCACTTATTCTGGGCCTCAGTTCCCTCATCTGTAAACTGGGGATTAAGACCGTGAGCCCCCCGGGGGACAACCTGATCACCTTGTAACCTCCCCAGCGCTTAGAGTGGTGCTTTGCACATAGTAAGCGCTTAATAAATGCCACCATCCTCATTATTTCTGCCAGCGATGCACCTTGCAGGCAAAATTTTCCATGTAGATTGATAGAGCAGTTCTCCTGAATCCTAGAACTGTTGAACTCAGTAGCGTAGCCATTCTGTAACATTCTTCTCCTGAATCCTCAGTAGCATTTACTGAGTGCCCCTGAGGGCCGTGCACTATACTAAGCGCTCGGGAAGTCCACCAACCCGAGCTATCCGTCCCCAAAGCCGCTGGTGACCTAGTCTCAAAGATAAGAAGGGATGCACGTATTCGGACAAGGAACTGTTTTTCTGTTAGGAATTTTGGAAGGGGCCGTTTCGATGGGTGCGGACTAAGCGCTTTTCCCGTGGAGCGACGAGCCGTTCTGATTTTTGTTTGCAGGGGGAGGACGGCACGCAGCACAGCTGCTTCAGGTGCCGAGGATCCGGCCGGGCGCCCTGCTCCTTGTGCCACGGAAGCAAGTTCTCCACGTTGGCGAACCGCTTCAAAGAGTCCTACCGAGCACTGCGCTGCCCGGCGTGCAATGAGGAAGGCCTTCAGCCTTGCCAGGTCTGCAACCAGTAATCGGCACCTCGAACAAGGCTGGCTATTGATGGCGGTGGTATCCTCCTCCTTCTCCTAGCAATCATATTTATTGAGCGCTTACGACGTGCAGACCGCTGTTCTACCGTCTTGGGATAATACGATACGACGGAATTAGCAGACAGAATGACTCCTCCTCCTCCTGTTATTACTACTAAGCGGTGTGGCTCAGTGGAAAGAGCCCGGGCTTGGCAGTCAGAGGTGGTGGGTTCTAATCCCGGCCCCGCCGCTCGTCAGCTGTGTGACTTTGGGCTGGTCACTTCACTTCTCTGGGCCACAGTGACCTCATCTGTAAAATGGGGATTACGACTGTGAGCCCCACGTGGGACAACCTAATTACCTTGTATCTACCCCAGGGCTTAGAACAGTGCTTGGCCCATAGTAAGCACTTAACAGATACCATCATTACTACTAATATTAGTACTATTACTAAGCACCTATTTATTATTACACCATTACTACTAATATTAGTACTACTGCTACCAGTGTTGCCCAGTGGCTAGAGCGTGGTTGGGCCTGGGAGTGAAAAGGATGTGTTTTCTAATCCCAGCTGTGCCACTTCTCTGCTGTATGACCTTGGGCAAGTCACTGAACTCCTCTGTGCCTCGGTTACCTCACCTGTAAAATGGAGATTAGGATTGTGAGCCCCATGAGGGACATGGACTGTGTCCAGTTTGATTAGCTCATCACTTCACTTCTCTGTGCCTCAGTTACCTCATCTATAAAATGGAGATTAAGACTGTGAGCCCCCTGTGGGGCAACCTGATCACCTTGTAACCTCCTCAGCGCTTAGAACAGTGCTTTGCACATAAATACCATCATCATTATTATTATTATTATTACCCCAGCACTTTCATTCATTCAATCGATTGTATTTATTGAGCGCTTACTGTGTGCAGAGCACTGTACTAAGTGCTTGGGAAGTACAAGTTGGCAACATATCGAGACGGTCCCTACCCAACAGCGGGCTCACAGTCTAGAAGGGGGAGACAGACAAAACAAAACATGTGGTCAGGTGTCAAGTCATCAGAATAAATAGAAGTAAAGCTAGATGCACATCATTAACAAAATAAATAGAATAGTAACTATGTACAAGTAAAATAGAGTAATAAATCTGTCAAGTCGTCAGAATAAATAAAAGTAAAGCTAGATGCACATCATTAACAAAATTCATACAGTGCCTGGCACATAGTAAGTGCTTAATAAATACCTCAATTATTATGGTAGTTCTTATTGCTACTTCTACTACTATTAACGGTGATATTTGTCGAGTGCGTACTATGTGCCAAGCGCTGGGGCAGATACAGTACTATCAGAGAAGCAGTGTGGCCCAGTGGAAAGAGCGTGGGCCTGGGAATTAGAAGGACCTGAGGTTTCATCCCGGCTCTGCCATCTGCCACATAGCAAAATGGGGATTAAATGTGGATTAAGCCCGTGAGCCCAGTGTGATTTGCCTGTATCTACCCCAGCACTCAGTACAGAGCCTGGGACATAGTAAGTGCTTAACAAATACCACAGTTATTATTATTAGATCAGACTCAACTGCTCCCAGTCTAAGAGGGAGAACAGGTATTTTGTTCCTCTCTTTCCAGATGAGGAAACCGAGCCACAGACAATCAATCAATCGATCAATCGTATTTATTGAGCGCTTACTATGGGCAGAGCACTGTACTAAATGCTTGGGAAGCACAAATTGGCAACATATAGAGACAGTCCCTACCCAACAGTGGGCTCACAGTCTAAAAGGGGGAGACAGAGAACAAAACCAAACATACTAACAAAATAAAATAAATAGAATAGGTATGTACAAATAAAATAAATAAATAAATAAATAAATAAATAAATAGACAAGGTCAGTGACTTGCCCAAGGTCATGCTGCAGACAAATAGTAGCGCTGGGATGAGGATTTAGCTCTCCTGACTCTCAGCCCCATGCCCTAGGCCTCACTGCTTCTCCAAGGGATTCCCTGAAGGGCTCGTATTCTTTGTTGAATTTTTTTTTTTTACAGTCCTCCTCTTGGTTTATTTTCACTAGCAGGGGGTCTTGTGGTTGTAATCCTCTGTTGGACTGGTAAGGAAATGTTCCCCTGACATCTCTAGACTGGCGAAAACTCCACGTGAGTCTAAGTGGCCCGTCCATTTCCAGATCACCCTCTGTTTGGAAACTCGTTTGGAACCGATCCTCCTCCCTGTGACATGTGCATTTCATTTGACTTAGCTCAGCTCTGCTCCTGCGGTAGAGAACAAATAGACGCACACTTCAGGTAGCAGCCGGCCGAAGCCGTTTTCTGGGAGGGAGCTATTTCGGAAAATTATGCGGCGCCGAAGGAACAGAAAGCCCAACGTTTGATGAACGCGGCTCCCGGTGCTTATAATGTATCCCCAATTGTTATTGGTGAAATTGAAATTCTAATTAGGTAGAAGAGGCAGAAATGCTGAATGCCTAGCGGGCTACAACTAGGAACAGGGAACACAAGAGTTTCACAGATAAGGCAAGCAAACAGAGGAGGCCGCTTTTTCCCCAGCCATTAGATTATTACATCTGTTGGGCTTGTAATATCCATATAGGCAGCGTAAACACAGACTCTAAAGGCGGCAGAGTGCATTACTTCAGAGCAGGACAGGCCCATTTTCAGATTGTCTGTGGGGGCTTGATTTCCTCCCCCAAACGCACTGCACCCTTTTCTTTCTCCCACTTTCCCACCTTATCCTCTCTCTTTTTCTCACCCAATCAATCATTCAGTGGTATTTGTTGAGCTCTTACTATGTACACAGCACTGCAATAAGGATATGGGAGAGTACAATAAAACAGAGTCAGCAGACACATTCTCTGGCTGCAATGAGTTTACAGTCTAAACCCCTCCCCTCTTTTTCAATCCCTTCCAACCTTCCCGTTTCCTCAATCCCGTCCCACTTTCCTCCTTTCCTCTTCCTTCTCAGCCATCCTCCCATTATAACTTCAATCAATCAATCAATCAATCAATGGTATTTAAGGAAAAGCACAAAAAGCAGCATGGCCTAGTGGATAGAGCCCAGGCCTCGGAGTCAGAAGGACCAGGCGGGGTTCATTCATTCATTCATTTATTCAATCGTATTTATTGAGCGCTTATTGTCATCATCATCAATCATCAATTGTATTTATTGAGCACTTACTGTGTGCAGAGCACTGGACTAAGCACTTGGGAAGTACAGGTTGGCAACACATCAAGACAGTCCCTATCCAACAGCGGGCTCCCAGTCTAGAAGGGGGAGACAGACCACAAAACAGAACATGTGGACAGGTGTCAAGTCATCAGAACAAATAGAAATAAAGCTAGATGCACATCACTAACAAAATAAATAGAATAGTAAATATGTACACTCATCTCCTGTTGACCTTGGGGAAGTCACTTCCTGTGCCTCAGCTACTTCATCTATAAAATGGGGATTTAAGACTGTGAGCCCCACGTGGAACATGGTTTGTGTCCAACCTGATTAGCTTTTATTTACCCCCAGCGCTTAGTACAATGCCTGGTATGTAGTAAATGCTTAACAAATTAAATTAAACAAATTTTTTAAACGATTAAAAAAAGGAGATGAGGATGGTCATGTTGTCTGCTCCGATGGGACATTTAGAAGATGGAGTCTGTTTGGGAAGGGAGATGAGGACTTCAAATAGAAGGATAAAGGGAAGCATATTTATTCACTCATTAGGCCTGCTGACTGTATTTTACTGAGATCTCTGTTTCATTATCTTTCTTTCCATTTCGTTTCTTTTGAGGCTGTGTTGGCAAGGTTTGCCATTTATTTCCATGGCTGCTCTAACTATAAGTGTGTAATTGAGATAGTCAGTGCCGCTGCACTGTACGTAAATCGCACACAAATGGTATCACAGAAGTTGTTTCTGTAACATCATTATTACAGTTCTTCATTTTCTAATTCAGCAGGATAATCACGACTGCACATACATGCAATTATGTTAGAGGGGAATGGAATCACGTCAATGTTATAATGATGGCATACAATTACAGTGTTGAAGAACCTGTGAAACAGTGAAGAAATATCTTAGACCATGTGAAATGCCGATCATTTAGATGGAGTTTATTGGTCAAGAAATTAAAGGCACTATGAGTTCCCACATAACCACATTTAAAAATATTTGAACGCCTATAATTTAGAAAGATGTAGTGTTCAGAGACGATTTAGTTAACCCATGGAACTCAAAACTGAAATCGGTGATTGTAGGGGTTTGTGCTATTATAGGTATATACTCAGGACAAAGTGTTTTGACTGTAGTAATAATAATAATAATAATGATGATGGCATTAGTTGGGTGCTTATTATGTGCCAAGCACTGCTCTAAGCGCTGGGGGGATACAAGGTAATCAGGTTGTCCCACATGGGGCTCACAGTCTTCATCCCCATTTTCCTGATGAGGTAAGTGAGGCCCAGAGAAGTGAAGTGACTTGCCCAAAGTCACACAGCTGACAAGCGGCAGAGCCGGGATTAGAACCCATGACCTCTGACGCCCAAGCCCGGGCTCTTTCCACTGAGCCATGCTGACAAGTTCCGGTTCCTAACCACTTGTTTGCAGTCGATTCCCAGACTAGAATCTAAATCTTTGACACACGAGATCCAATAGATGAGAAGCAGTGTGGCCTAATGGGTAGAGCAGTAGCCTGGGGAATCAGGAGGACCTGAGTTCTAATCCTGACAATGCCACTTAATGATAACGATGGCATTTGTTAAGCGCTTACTATGTGCCAAGCACTGTCCTAAGCTCTGGTGTAGATACAAGGTAATCAGGTTGTCCCTCGTGGGGCTCACAGTCTTAATCCCCATTTTAATAATAATAATAATGGTATTTGTTAAGTGCTTACTATGTGCCAAGCACTGTTCTAAGCGCTGGGGTAGATACAAGGTGATCAGGTTGTCCCTCGTGGGGCTCACAGTCTTAATCCCCATTTTAATAATAATAATAATAATGATAATAATGGTATTTGTTAAGTGCTTACTATGTGCTAAGCACTGTTCTAAGCGCTGGGGTAGATACAAGGTAATCAGGTTGTCCCTCGTGGGGCTCACAGTCTTAATCCCCATTTTAATAATAGTAATAATAATGATAATAATGGTACTTGTTAAGTGCTTACTATGTGCCAAGCACTGTTCTAAGCACTGGGGTAGATACAAGGTAATCAGGTTGTCCCTCATGGGACTCACAGTCTTAATCCTCATTTTAATAATAATAATAATAATGGTATTTGTTAAGTGCTTACTATGTGCCAAGCACTGTTCTAAGCGCCGGGGAAGATACGAGGTATTCATTCATTCATTCAATCGTGTTTATTGAGCGCTTACTGTGTGCAGAGCACTGTACTAAGCGCTTGGGAAGTACAAGTTGGCAATATATAGAGACGGTCCCTACCCAACAGCGGGCTCCCTCTTGGGGCTCACAGTCTTAATCCCCATTTTACAGATGAGGTAACTGAGGCCCAGAGAAGTGAAGAGACTTGCCCAGAGTCACACAGCTGGCTAGTGGCAGAGCTGGGATTAGAACACACGACCTCTGACTCCCAAGCCCGGACTCTGCTGTGTGACTTTGGGTAAGTCACTTCACTTCTCTGGGCCTCAGTTACCTCATCTGTAAAATGGAGATTAAGACTACGAGCCCCATATAGGGCATGGACAGAGTCCAAGCTAACTAGCTTGTATCTACCCCAGTGCTTAGGATAATAATAATGGCATTTATTAAGCGCTTACTATGTGCCAAGCACTGTTTTAAGTGCTGCTTCGTATATAGTAAGCAGAAGAAGGAAATGGTGAAGCACTTCTATATTTCTATATTTTTTTACCGAGAAAACTCTATAGACATACATACCAGAACCACTACAGAAGACAGGACGTTCTGGAGAAAATATGCCCATAAATCGCTAAGCATAGGAAATGACTCAATGGCATTTGATGATGATGATAACAAATCCCATTAAAAACAAAATAAATATGATACATTTATAGTCTTGACAGAAGCTGGGATGGTCAATAAAATCCATCGTTTCACTTTTTAGTGCCCCTTTTTTAATAAAAAGTGTAACTTATAATAATAATAATAATAATAATGATATTTGTTAAGCGCTTACTATGTGCAAAGCACTGTTCTAAGCGCTGGGGAGGTTACAAGGTGATCAGGTTGTCCCACGGGGGGCTCACAGTTTTAATCCCCATTTTCCAGAAGAGGTAACTGAGGCCCAGAGAAGTGAAGTGACTCGCCCAAAGTCACACAGCTGACAGTTGGCGGAGCCGGGATTTGAACCCATGACCTCTGACTCCAAAGCCCGGGCTCTTTCTACTGAGCCACACTGTAGACAAAACACATTTGGCTTTTTGACCAGGCTCCTTATGCGAGGATTTAGAGAACTGAATATTTCTGCGATGGGAGGGAGTGCTGTTTCCACCCGCTAGACTGGAAGCTCCTTGAGGGCCAGGGGCATGCCTACAAACTCTCCTCATCTCTCCCAAGTGCTTAGTACAATGCTCTGCACCCAGGGATACACAATAAATACTTTCGATGAATTGGTGGTGTCATGGATTGGCTCTTCCCAAGTGGCGGCTGTGAGCCCACTGATGGTCTCTATGTGTTGCCAACTTGTACTTCCCAAGTGCTTAGTACAGTGTTCTGCACACAGTAAGCGCTCAATAAATACGATTGAATGAGTGAGAAGCTAATCTCACGTGGTCTGGGTCTTCCTCTTTTCTTCAGGTCCTCGACTGACCAGTAATCTTCGCCTTCCTCTCACCTTTCCTCCCCACGGGAGGGGGAAGAACCTCCCCAGTGCTTAGAACAGTGCTTTGCACATAGTAAGCGCTTAATAAATGCCATTATTATTATTATTATTATTAAGAATGTGTCATCCGGTCAAAGACAGGTCCGCTGTTTGGGACTCCCTCTCCTCCGGCCCGTCACGGAGGAGAGTGAACGCCTGGATCTGCCACAGGCCCCGGGTTACAAGCTCCGGTCAGCTAGAGAAAGACCGCTTGGTCTCCTGGCCTCCAACCACCCTGTTCCTTTCCCTTCCACCCACACTCTCCCCCCATTCCAGTCGATACCGCAGGCAACCGAGTGTTTCAGGGATCATCTTCCTGAAATGTCTCTTGCCACATGTTCTCCACTCCTCAAAACCTTCCCCTGACTTCCTGGGCCTCTCTGTGTTCAGCAAAAATTCCTCACTGTTGGTGTTAAAGGTCCCCATTACCTCCTCCCGCGCCTTACTTATTTTCTCTCCTCCCTTCTATTCCCTAACTCGCTCTCTTCCTTTCTCTCAAGCTAACCTTTTAACCGAGAAGCGGTGTCCAAGTGGAAAGAGCGGGAGCCTGGGTTCTAATCCCGGCTTTGCCATCCGCATGCTGCGTGACCTCGGGCAAGTCATTTATCTTCTCTGTGCCTCCATTCCCTCACCTGTAAAATGGGGATTAAGTAGCTGTTCCCTCTCCCCCTTCGGCTGTGAGCCCCTGTCCGAACGGGGATTGGGTCTGATCTGCTTATCTCAATCAATCAATCAATCAATCAATCAATCAATCAATCAATTGTATTTATTGAGCGCTTACTATGTGCAGAGCACCGTACTAATCAATCAATCAATCAATCAATCATATTTATTGAGTGCTTACTGGGTGCAGAGCACTGTACTAAGCACTTGGGAAGTACAAGTTGGCAACACATAGAGACGGTCCCTACCCAAATGTGGGCTCCCAGTCTAAAAGGGGGAGACAGAGAACAAAACCAAACGTAATAACAAAATAAAATAAATAGAATAGATATGTACAAGTAAAATAAATAAATAGAGTAATAAATAGGTACAAACATATATACATATATACAGGTGCTGTGGGGAAGGGAAGGAGGGAAGATGAGGGGGATGGAGAGGGGGACGAGTGGGAGAGGAAGGAAGGGGCTCAGTCTGGGAAGGCCTCGTATCTATCCCAGTGTTTGGTGTATAGTGAGTACTTGATAAATATAATTATTTTTATTATTATTATTGTACTTTAGTCTCGACTCACTCTCCCCCATCTTCTCACACAGGGTATTTCGCCGGCTTAGAACTCCCTCCCTCCCCCAGCTCCGACAGACCATATCTTTCCCCATATTCAAAACTTTCCTGAAATCTCAACTTCTCCCAGATTGATTCCCAGCCCTCTCCGTCATACTGACTGACAGCCACCTCTAGCACTAATGTACCTATTCACACCAATCCTCAATTCTTTTGCGTACACGTTGATTCTATTTTCGATTCAATTATTTCTTCTGACTACTCTCTGTAAACATTTTAATAATAATAATAGTAATAATGGCTGTTTTAAGCACTTACTATGTGCAAAGTACTGTTCTAAGTGCTGGGGAGGTTACGAGGTGATCAGGTTGTCCCACGGGGGGCTCACAGTTTTAATCCCCATTTTACAGATGAGGTAACTGAGACCCAGAGAAGTGAAGTGACTTGCCCAAAGTCACACAGCTAAGTGGTGGAGCTGAGATTTGAACCCACGACCTCTGACTCTAAAGCCCGTGCTCTTTCCACTGAGCCACGCTGCTTCTTTATACTTCTTTATGTAAGAGCGTAAACTCCTTGTGGCTCAGGGACCTGCCCTGTTTGTGTTGATTTTAATGTGCTGTATCTAGTAGGAGCTCAATAAATGAATACAACTCCTTTTTGATTTTTATGATATTTGTTAGGCACTTATTATGTGCCAGGAACTGTGTTAAACACCGGGGTAGATGCAAGCTAGTCGGGTTGAATACAGTCCACCTCCCACGTGGGATCACAGCCTTAATCCCCATTTTATAGATGAGGTAGCTGAGGCCCAGAGAAGTGAAGTGATTTGTCCACTACTACTTTTATCATATTTGTGTCTGTTTCATTCATTCAGACGTATTTATTGAGCACTTACTGTGTGCAGAGCACTGTATTAAGTCCTTGGAAAGTACAATGTGGCAACAAATGGAGACAATCCCTATCCAACAACGGGCTCACAGTCTAGAATAAAATGGTATTTGTTAAACGCTTACCATATGACAAGCACCGTTCTAAGCGCCGGGGTAGATACGAGGTAATCAGGTTGGACACAGTCCCTGTCCCACCTGAGGCTCACACTCTTAATCCCCATTTTAAGGCACAGAGAAGTTAAGTGACTCGCCTAAAGTCACAGCTGACAAGTGGCCGAGTCGGAATTAGAACCCATGACCTCAGGCTCCCAAGCCCCGTGCTCTTTCCACTGAGCCACGCTGCTTCTCACTGGGCACAGAAGGTTAGGCTACGGAGTGTGTAGTACAGTACAAACTATCACCACTTCCACCAAAACAACTCCAGGACATACTTTTTCCCTCTAAATCAGTGGTGTCAAAGGCATGCTCACCCCAGAAGACTTGAGTGACAGGGATTGTGTCCACGCTGATTATTTTGGGTCTAGAAAAGCGCACAACACAATGCTTGGTTCAGAAGCCCTTAATAAATGCTTCTATTCAATCGTATTTATTGAGCGCTTACTGTGTGCAGAGCACTGTACTAAGCGCTTGGGAAGTACAAGTTGAAATCATAAAGAGACGGTCCCTACCCAAGAGCGGGCTTACAGTCTAGAAGGGGGAGACAGACAACAAAACAAAACATATTAACAAAATAAAATAAATAGAATAAATATGTACAAATAAAATGGAGTAATAAATACGTACAAACATATATACAGGTGGTGTGGGGAAGGAGGTAAGGCGGCGGGGAGGGGGAGAGGAAGGAAGGGACTCAGTCTGGGAAGGCCTTCTGGAGGAGGTGAGCTCTCAGTAGGCTCAGTGGAAAGAGCACGGGCTTTGGAGTCAGGGGTCACGGGTTCAAATCCCGGCTCTGCCGATTGTCAGCTGTGGGACTTTGGGCAACTCACCTCACCTCTCTGGGCCTCAGTTACCTCTTCTGTAAAATGGGGATTAAGACTGTGAGCCCCCCGTGGGACAACCTGATCTTGCAACCTCCCCAGCGCTTAGAACAGTGCTTTGCACAGTGAAAACTTAATAAACGCCAACATTATTATTATTATTATTATTGTCGTTGAGGAAGAACTCAGCAGATTCTGGAAGGGGAGGAGGACTCTGAAGGATCAGGTCCCCTACTCCACGTTGCTCGTTGATTTCTGATATATATCTTCCTCTCCCTTGCCCTCTCTCCCTCTTTACCTCTCTCCCTCTTGCAACTAAATTGGGGACCATCTCCAGAGTCAGCCTGCCATCCGCACACTTTGCGGGCCGAGACAGGTTATTCATTCATTCATTCATTCATTCACTCAGTCATATTTATTGAGCGCTTACTGTGTGCAAAGCGCTTGGGAAGTACAAGTCGGCAACATCTAGAGACGGTCCCTACCCAACAACGGGCTCACAGTCTAGAAGGGGGAGGCAGACGATGAAACAAAACTTGCGGACGGGTGTCAAGTCGTCAGAATAAATTGACATAAAGCTAGACGCACATCATTGACAAAATAAATAGAATAAGCGCGCGCACCTTGACGGCCCAGATGGACCGGTCAAGTGGGTGGAAGAGTATTGAGTGCACACTGTGTGCAGAGCACTGTAACAAGTGCTTGGGAGAAAGCAATGCAGCAGAATGGGTAGACGTGTTCCTTGCCATCAACAAGATTCAGTTTAAAGAAGGAGGAAGACATTAACATAAATCAATAAATTTCATATATCATCATCATCAATCGCATTTATTGAGCACTTACTATGTGCAGAGCACTGTACTAAGCACTTGGGAAGCACAAATTGGCAACACATAGAGACAGTCCCTACCCAACAATGGGGTACATAAGTGCCCTGGGGATGAGGGCGGAGTAGATAAAGTGTGCAAATCCAAGAGCCCCCTTTATTGCATGTATATTTCTAATTCCAAACTCACTTTATTTTACTCATATTTCTCTGGCCGTGATTCACTATGCCCCAGCTTTATTATTACCCACAGGGTGGGCATTTGGTAGACTCAAACTGCCATTTAATAACTGCTGACCTTCAGGGCCAGCATAAAATGCATTTTTTTTTTCCCAATCGGTCGTTCCCCTAATGGGGAGCATGTAATGATAATGACTTTTAGAAAAGGATGCCTTTAATTGCTATCGCGGGGGCTGCTGCTGCTTTTGTGAGCATTTTTAGTTTTGTTCGTCCACCCCGAGGGGAGTTGTTGTTCATGGAAGGTGGACTTTTACGAATCAAAATATAAGATGAACGGATCGCTCATCAGTCTTAAAGCTGATAGTCAGGACGTTCCTAAGACTGTGAGCCCTGTGTCCCAGCAGATGATCTTGAATCTACCCGAGCGCTTAGTACAGTGCTTTGCACATAGTAAGCGCTTAATAAATGCTATTATTATTATTACAGTGCCTGGGGCAAAGTAAGCCCTTATGGATACCACAGTGATTATATTATTAGACGATCCACGATGCCACTATTTTCAATCGGACCATCGCGCTCAACTTTCCGGGAAAATGCCTGCAGTGATCCTGACCCTTGCCAACAACAATAATAATAATAATGATGGTATTTGTTAAGCGCTTACTATGTGCAAAGCACTGCTCTAAGCGCTGGGGAGGTTCCAAGGTGATCAGGTTGTCCCAGGAGGGGCTCACAGCTTCAATCCCCATTTTACAGATGAGGTAACTGAGGCCCAGAGGAGTGAAGTGACTTGCCCGAAGTCACACAGCTGACAGTTGGCGGAGTCGGGATTTGAACCCATGACCTCTGACTCCAAAGCCCGGGCTCTTTCCACTGAGCCACGCTGCTTCTCCAACGTCAAAGTGGTGGTGCCAACTTGTACTTCCCAAGCGCTTAGTACAGAGCTCTGCACACAGTAAGCACTCAATAAATACGATTGATGGATTGATTGATTGGTGGTGGATGGGTTAGTTTCCACAACAGGCAGGAAGAAAGCATTTCTTGGGCAAGCGACGTTCATGTCGTTTGCAGCACGTGAGGTAAATAATCCTTCCCCAACACCCTCTCTTACCCTTCCTGCTCTTAAAGCCCCTTCCCTCCCTGACTCCAAACTAGCCACCGACCCCACAGTCAGTTATTCCTCCACTCCCCCTGTGGCACCCATTCATTCATTCATTAATTTGTACTTCCCAAGCGCTTAGTACAGTGCTCTGCACATAGTAAGCGCTCAATAAATACGATTGATGATGACGATGATTCATTCAATCGTATTTACTGAGCGCTTACCGTGTGCGGAGCACTGTACTAAGCACTTGGGAACTACAAGTCGGCAACATCAAGAGACGGTCCCCACCCAACAACAGGCTCACAGTCTAGAAGGGGGAGACGGACAACAAAACATGTGGACAGATGTCAAGTTGTCAGAACAAAGAGAATAAAAGCTTAATGCACATCATTAACAAAATAAATAGGATAGTAAACCCACCAGCCCACCCTCGTCAGTCTCAGAGGGTCGGGATCACACCAGGGCTAGATGAGGGGCGGCAAAGAAAGGGAAGGAAGCCTGGGCGTGGAATGGGAGCAGGGGGTCACTAAGATAAAAGAAAACACCTTCCTAAATTGAAAGTTACTACTGCAGCAGTGCTGCCTAGTGGAAAGGACACGGGGCGGGTGGCAGAGAATCGGGGCTACAATCCCAACTTTGCCTCTCGGTACTCTCATGAGATCCGCCTCTTTAGATTGTAAGATTTAAAGGCCAAGGACTGTTGAGTCTTGAGTCTCTAATGATAATAGCCACAACAATAGTAACAACAATAATAATTGCGGCATTACCGTGACAGCGTCTCTCTCTTTCCACCCACATATTCAACCTGTCACCAATCTGTCACCAGGCCTGGAACGTCTTACCTCCTCAAATCTGACAATTATTCTTCCCACCACTCAAAGCCTTACTGAAGGCACATCACCTCCAAGACGCCTTCTCTGACTAAGCCCCCTTTCCCTCTCCTTCAACTCCCTTCTGCGTCACCCTGATTTGCTCCCTTTGTTCATCCTTAATCAATCGATCGTATTTATTGAGCGCTTACTGTGTGCAGAGCACTGTACTAAGCGCTTGGGAAGTACAAGTTGGCAACATATAGAGACAGTCCCTACCCAACAGTGGGCTCACAGTCTAAAAGGGGGAGACAGAGAACAAAACCAAACATACTAACAAAATAAAATAAATGGAATAGATATGTACAGGTAAAATAAATAAATAAATATTTATTCACTTTTCATTTATTCATCCTTTATTCACTTCTGAGAAGAAGTGAGCACCGTGGCTCAGTGGCAAGAGCCCGGACTTGGGAGTCAGGGTTCATGAGTTCGAATCCTGACTCGTCCACTTGTCAGCTGTGTGACTTTGGGCAAGTCCCTTCACTTTTCTGGGCCTCAGTTCCCTGATCCGTAAAATGGGGATGAAGACTGTGAGCCCCATGTGGGACAACCTGATGACCTCGTAACCTCCCCAGCATTTAGAACAGTGCTTGGCATGTAGTAAGTGCTTAATAAATGCCATTATTATTATTAGTAGTAGTTCTAATCCTGACTCTGCCACTTGTCAGCTGTGTGACTTTGGGCAAGTCACCTCACTTCTCTGGGCCTCAGTTCCCTCATCTGGAAAATGGAGTCTAAGACTGTGAGCCCCACGTGGGACAATGTGATCACCTTGTATCCTCCCCAGTGCTTAGAACAGTGCTTGGTGCATAGTAAGCGCTTAATAAATGCCATAATAATAATAATAAAAATAATAATTATTATTATAATTATAATAATTATTATTATTATTATTATGGGTTCTAATCCTGACTCTGCCACTTGTCAGCTGTGTGACTTTGGGCAAGTCACCTCACTTCTCTGGGCCTCAGTTCCCTCATCTGGAAAATGGAGTCTAAGATTGTGAGCCCCATGTGGGATGTGATCACCTTGTAACCCCCAGAGCGCTTAGAACAGTGTGTGGTGCATAGTAAGCGCTTAGTAAATGCCATTATTATTATTATTATGGGTTCTAATCCTGACTCTGCCACTTGTCAGCTGTGTGACTTTGGACAAGTGTCACCCCACTTCTCTGGGCCTCAGTTCCCTCATCTGGAAAATGGAGTCTAAGACTGTGAGCCCCATGTGGGACAACCTGATCACCTTGTATCCCCCCCGAGTGCTTAGAACAGTGCGTGGCGCATAGTAAGCGCTTAGTAAATGCCATTATTATTATTATTATGGGTTCTAATCCTGACTCTGCCACTTGTCAGCAGTGTGACTTTGGACAAGTGTCACCCCACTTCTCTGGGCCTCAGTTCCCTCATCTGGAAAATGGAGTCTAAGACTGTGAGCCCCATGTGGGACAATGTGATCACCTTGTAACCCCCCGAGCACTTAGAACAGTGCTTGGTGCATAGTAAGCGCTTAATAAATGCCATCATCATTATTATGATTATGGGTTCTAATCCTGACTCTGCCACTTGTCAGCTGTGTGACTTTGGGCATGTCACCCCACTTCTCTGGGCCTCAGTTCCCTCATCTGGAAAATGGAGTCTAAGACTGTGAGCCCCACGTGGGACAATGTGATCACCTTGAATCCTCCCCAGTGCTTAGAACAGTGCTTGGCGCATAGTAAGCGCTTAATAAATGCCATCATCATCATCATTATTATTATGGGTTCCAATCCCGACTCTGCCACTTGTCAGCTGTGTGACTTTGGGCAAGTCACCCCACTTCTCTGGGCCTCAGTTCCCTCATCTGGAAAATGGAGTCTAAGACTGTGAGCCCCACGTGGGACAATGTGATCACCTTGTATCCTCCCCAGTGCTTAGAACAGTGCTTGGCGCATAGTAAGCGCTTAATAAATGCCATCATTATCATTATTATTATGGGCTCTAATCCTGACTCTGCCACTTGTCAGCTGTGTGACTTTGGACAAGTGTCACCCCACTTCTCTGGGCCTCAGTTCCCCCATCTGGAAAATGGAGTCTAAGACTGTGAGCCGCATGTGGGACAACGTGATCACCTTGTATCCCCCTGAGCGCTTAGAACAGTGCGGGGCGCATAGTAAGCGCTTGGTAAATGCCATTATCATCATTATTATTATTATTATTATTATTATTATGGGTTCTAATCCTCACTCTGCCACTTGTCAGCTGTGTGACTTTGTACAAGTGTCACCCCACTTCTCTGGGCCTCAGTTCCCTCATCTGGAAAATGGAGTCTAAGACTGTGAGCCCCACGTGGGACAATGTGATCACCTTGTATCCCCCCGAGCGCTTAGAACAGTGCTTGGTGCATAGTAAGTGCTTAGTAAATGCCATTATTATTATTATTATTATTACGGGTTCTAATCCTGACTCTGGCACTTGTCAGCTGTGTGACTTTGGGCAAGTCACCTCACTTCTCTGCGCCTCAGTTCCCTCATCTGGAAAATGGAGTCTAAGACTGTGAGCCCCACGTGGGACAACGTGATCACCTTGTATCCCGCCGAGTGCTTAGAACAGTGCTTGGTGCATAGTAAATGCGTAATAAATGCCATCATTATCATTATTACGGGTTCTAATCCCGACTCTGCCACTTGTCAGCTGTGTGACTTTGGGCAAGTCACCTCACTTCTCTGTGCCTCAGTTCCCTCATCTGGAAAATGGAGTCTAAGACTGTGAGCCCCATGTGGGACAACATGATCACCTTGTATCCTCCCGAGTGCTTAGAACAGTGCTTGGCGCATAGTAAGGGCTTAATAAATGCCATTATTATTATTATTATCATTATTATTAGTTCTAATCCTGACTCTGCCACTTGTCAGCTGTGTGACTTTAGGCAAGTCACCTCACTTCACTGGGCCTCAGTTCCCTCATCTGGAAAATGGAGTCTAAGACTGTGAGCCCCACATGGGACAATGTGATCACCTTGTATCCCCGAGTGCTTAGAACAGTGTGTGGTGCATAGTAAGCACTTAGTAAATGCCATTATTATTATTATGGGTACTAATCCTGACTCTGCCACTTGTCAGCTGCGTGACTTTGGGCAAGTCACCCCACTTCTCTGGGCCTCAGTTCCCTCATCTGGAAAATGGAGTCTAAGAGTGGGAGCTCCACGTGGGACAACCTGATCACCTCGTACGCTTAGAACAGTGCTTGGCGCATAGTAAGCGCCTCAGAAATACCACTATTATTGTTATGAAGTGTGGTTTTTCGAGATTTAGGGGCGGTTCCGGTTTTCCCTGTAAGTTTTCCTGTCAGGCCCGAGGCCTGAGGCCCAGCGGGGCCAAAGGGCCTCCTGCCCGCCTGGCTGCCTGCCTGCCTGTCCGCCTCGCTCGGGGAACAATAAAGTTTTCAATCGCCCACAGTTTTTTTTTAAAAGCGGCCCCCTTCCCGCCCGACGCCCGGCGGGGGGCGGGGTCAATGGGAGGCAGCCCCCTCCCCCCGCCCCCCCCCCGCCATGTCCGGCCCCCGGCGCGCCTACGTCATTCATTCGTCATTCATTCGTTTTCATTGAGCGCTTAGGGTGCGCACGGCACCGTGCCACGCGCTTGGGAAGTCCAAGTCGGCGACACCTAGGGGCCACAACTGGGGCCGCCCGCCCCCTGCCCCGCTTACGTCACTCTCTGCCTATTGCCCCGCCCCTCGCCCCGCCCACGTCCCTCTCCGCCCCCTGGCCCCGCCCCTGGCCCCCTGCCCTGCTTACGTCACGCTCGCCATTGCCCCGTCCCCTGCTCTCCCCTTCCGTCCCTCTCCGCCCCTTGCCCCGCCCCCTCCTCGCCTACGTCATCTCCACTCCTTGCCCCGGCCCCCTTTCCCTCCCTTCCCCCACTCTCCGCCCCCCTGCCCCGCCCCCTTGCCCCCCTTATGTCACTCTCCGCCCCCTCTGACGTCACTCTCCGCCCCCTGCCCTCCCTTACGTCACTCCCCGCCCCCTCGCCCCCTCTGACGTCACTCTCCGCCCCCTTGCCCTCCCGTATGGCACTCTCCATGCCCCTTACCCCGTCTTACGTCACTCTCCGCCCCCTTGCCCCCTCTTTTCATTCATTCATTCATTCATTCATTCATTCACTCATTCATCTTTATTGAGCGCCTACTGTGTGCAGAGCACTGTACTAAGCGCTTGGGAAGTGCCCTTCCTTACGTCACTCCCCGCCCCCTTGCCCCCTCTTTTCATTCATTCATTCATTCACTCATTCATCTTTATTGAGCGCCCAGTGTGTGCAGAGCACTGTACTAAGCGCTGGGGAAGTGCCCTTCCTTCCGTCACTCCCCAACCCCCTCGCTCCCTCTGCCGCCCCTCCCCGCCCCCTGGCCCTCCCGTAGGCCACTCTCCGCCCCCTCGCCCCGCCCCGTGCCCTGCCCCCGTCCCCGCCCGCCCCCCTTGCCCGCCCCCCCCTTGCCCCCCGCCCCCCCGTGCCCCCCGCGCCCCTCGCCCCGCGGGGCCGTGGCCGGTGCGGGTGCCGGCCATGGGGGTGACGGTGGACGTGCAGCAGCTGTACCGTTACCCCTTCGAGCAGGTGGTCTCCAGCTTCCTCCGCAAGGTACGGCCCCCGGCCGAGGGCAGGGAGCGGCGGGGCGGGGGGACGGGCGGGCCCGGCCCCGGCCCCGGCCCCGGCCCCCTCAGGCCCCAGGCCCCAGCCCCGGACGGGACGTGGACGAGGACCCCCCCCCGGACCCCCACCCATCCACCCCCCCCCCCCCCCCCCCCCCACGGTGCCTGCCAGGGACCCGTTGGACGGCAGGGAGCAGGGCACGTGGGCTGCAGGGGCTTACACCTGGCCGCCCACCACCCCCCGAAAGACCTCTAGGGAGCTTCTTGGGATGACCACTCCCCCTCCCCTTTCTAGCCCTTCTCCACCCCCTCTATAGCCCTTCTCTGCCCTCCCTCCCTCCCTGTTCCTCCAGTGATCCCTCTCTGCCCCTCCAATTCCTTCTCTGCCCCTCCAGTGCCCCTCTCTTTCCCTCCTCTGTCCCTCCAATGATCCCTCTCTGTCCCTCCTGTTCCCCCCTCTGCCCCTCCAATTCCCTCTCTGCCCCTCCAGTGCCCCTCTCTTTCCCTCCTCTGTCCCGCCACTGCTCCCTCTGTCCCTCCAATGATCCCTCTGTATCCCTTCTCTGCCCCTCCAGTGCCCCCTCTTTCCCCCCTCTGTCCCTCCAATGATCCCTCTGTGTCCCTCCAATGATCCCTCTGTACCTCCAGTGCCCCCCTCTTCCCCTCCAATTCCTTCTCTGCCCCACCAGTGCCACCCTCTCTGCCCCTCCAATTCCCTCTCTGCCCTGCCAGTGCCATCCTCTCTGCCCCTCCAATTCCCTCTCTGCCCCTCCAGTGCCCCTCTCTTTCCCTCCTCTGTCCCTCCAATGATCCCTCTGTGTCCCTCCAATGATCCCTCTCTGTCCCTCCAGTGCCCCCCCTTCCCCTCCAATTCCTTCTCTGCCCCTCCAGTGCCCCCCCCTTCCCCTCCAATTCCTTCTCTGCCCCTCCAGTGCCCCCCTCTGCCCCTCCAATTCCTTCCCTGCCCCTCCAGTGCCCCCCTCTGCCCCTCCAATTCCCCCTCTCCATTCCTCCAAAGCCCCTTCCTCTGCCCCATCCCTCCTCCAACCCCTCTCTGTCCCTCTTCCTCCATCTCTCTTCCATCCCCTCTCTGTCTCTTCTCCACTCATTCATTCAATCGTATTCATTGAGCGCTTACTGTGTGCAGAGCACTGCACTAAGCACTTTGGGAAGTACAATCCTTCCCCACCTCCTTTATTTTTTAAAAAATTGCGTTTGTCAAATGCTTACCATGTGCCAGGCAGTGTACCGAGTGCTGGGGTAGATGCAGGAAAGGCAGGTTGGACAAACTCCGTGTCCCACATGGGGCTCAGAGTTTTACTCCCTATTTTACACGCGAGGGAATGGAGGCACCGAGAAGTGAAGTGACTTGCCCAAGATCACTCAGCAGCCAGGTTGCGTAGCTGGGATTAGAACCCAGGTCCTTCTGACTCCGAGGCCTGTGCTCTTTCCCCAAGGCAACACTGCTTTTCTTCCACCCCTGCTCTCTATCAACCCCCTCCTCCTCCACCTCCTCCATCTCTTCCCCCGTTTTTCATCCCTTCTCCCTCTCATCGGGTCACCTCTTTAGCCCTTCCGGGGGCAGACCAGGGTGGAGGATCCCGAGTTCAAACCCCAGGCCCAGTTCAACCGTTCAGTCAATCAGTCCTATTATATGGAGTGCTTACTGTATGCAAGACACTGTACTAAGCGCTTGGGAGAGTACAACTCAACTATATGACAGACACATCCCCTGCCATCTCTCCTAAATCTAACTGGATGGGCTAGCCTTGGGTCTTCCGGTGTTGCCCCAATTTTTGCCCGAGCTCGCCGGCCCTCCGCCAGCCCGGTGGCTCGTATTTAGGGGGTGCGGAGAGAAGCCTGGACACTTCATCAGGTACCCCAGCACCTCGCGGGACCTCCTCCTCTCGTGTCTGAACAAATTCCCGGAACTGCCGCTTCCTCTCTCCCCGCTCTTCCAGCATGAGCCCAGGGAATTTCGGGGCGTGGAGAAGGTAGAGCGGAAACGTCGGCAATGCAAGGCTTTGCAGCCGGAGTGAAAAAGGGGACCCTGGGATAACCATCAAGGCAACTTCATCCTTGGGGAGGGATTCAGGGTGTAATCTGAGTCGCTTGGAAGTGGGTTCAACGCCCTTCATTCAGTCAGAATTTCCAGTGGGTTTAACGTGATCTCATAGTGTTAGTAGGGTATCCACCCCCATCCCCACCCCGCTTATGAAGCTCCCACTTTGCCCGTAAGAACGCAGAAGTGACTAATTGCCACGTTTTGGCCTGCCTTCGTCTCAGAGCAGAGGCGGTGAAGAGTGTTTTAGGAGGTTTCTAAAACGGAATCATTTCCAGTTATTTTGGGAGTGGATCTCTTTAGGCCCGGAGTCATTTCATCTATGAAACTTTACTTTCCCGCAGCCTCCAGGTAAATGGAGAACAGTTGAGCCGTTGAAAAATGGGTGCTAAGAATCTGCCTCTTTGTGAAACAATTATTTGAAGTATATTCTGGAGCTACACCCCCCCACCAGTCCCTGCATCTTTAATGTATAAGATGCACTGCTCAGAAATATCCTCAACTGTAATTCTACCTTCCCTTTGGACGTTGAGTCCGCAAAAGAAGCAGTGTGGCCAGGTAGATGGGTCAGAAGGACTTGGGTTCTGATCCCAGCCCCGCCACTTGTCTGACGTGTGACCTTGGGCAAATCATTTCTTCCCTGTGCCTCAGTTATCTCATCTGTAAAATGGACTGTGAGCCCCAGGGAGGAAGATGGACTGTGTCCAACCTGATTAGCTTTGTCTCTACTTGGTACAGTTCCTGGGGCATAGTATATGCTTAACAAATACCATTAAAGAAAAAGCCTTTTGCTTTTATACTCATACTGTAGTAACTCAGACCTCGTTCCCCTCCTTCTGCGGCACCCTCTCAGAATTTTATTTGTTGTGGGTCGGTCCTACATTCCCTCCAGCCCGACGGGAAAGGTGGGGCGCGAGGCATGTGGGTTTAAGGGTGGGAATCGGGGGGGAAAAAAGCAACTCAAACTCTCAAACTGCCCCCAGTGGGGTTTATATCAATCAGTCAATCAATCGTATTTATTGAGCGCTTACTGTGTGCAGAGCACTGTACTAAGCGCTTGGGAAGTACAAGTTGGCAACATATAGAGACAGTCCCTACCCAACAGTGGGCTCACAGTCTAAAAGGGGGAGACGGAGAACAAAACCAAACATACTAACAAAATAAAATAAATAGAATAGATATGTACATATCTAGACCACTTGTATGTCAAGTGGTCTGGGAGGTTTAGGCCGACATGTAAATAAAGTTGCAGTGGTCCTAGAAGAGCTGTTCCTGGCCTAAAGTGCTTTTCCTTCGGAAGGAATGAACTGGTCTGTTAGCTCTTGGAACTTAGATCTTAGATCAGAGAAGCAGCGTGACTCAGTGGAAAGAGCACGGGCTTTGGAGTCAGTGGTCATGGGTTCAAATCCTGCCTCCGCCAATTGTCAGCTGTGTGACTTTGGGCAAGACTTCTCTGTGCCTCAGTTACCTCATCTGTAAAATGATTAAGACTGTGAGCCCCCCGTGGGATAACCTGATCACCTTGTAACCTCCCCAGCGCTTAGAACAGTGCTTTGCACATAGTAAGCACTTAATAAGTGCCATAATAATAATGATAATAATAATAATAATAATAATAATCTTGGGCCTTGCCTGCTGTGGCCGCATTTCTATAGGCGGATGGAGTCACAAAAAAAAAACTCAGATCCACCTGTCTGCCACCCCCGTGGACCATTCTGGGCCCACACTATGGCAGCCCCCGCCTCGAATTAACCAGGGCAGACGAATCCACCACCCCTCCGAGCCCGCGGCCTGGTGCCCGGACAAATTAAGTTGGTCGCCTTTGGACTTGGGACGCACCCTGAGGTTTCCGAGGACCTCGTGATGGTTGGCTTGGTTGTGCGCTCTGTCCTCTACGCTGTAATGCATCAGGCTTTCCAGCGGCTCCCAGCGATCGTTTAGAAATACAAGATGGTATTCGTGTGTTACTAGAGAACCTGGGGTAACCGAAACGTTTTCCTCGAACGCCTTCTGCCCGCCAACCTGTTCTATTTGTTTTCCTTTCCGTTCAATCCGAGGGGGAGCCTCTTATCACTCCCTCCTTTTCCCGGTTTACCTATGGGATCCAGCGGGAGCTTCCTCTGGCCTCGCCTCTCCACTGTGCCTCTAAGTTATTGGTTTATCGGTTTTGCAAATTGCAGATTAGTCTAAGCGGTAATCATACGGCGGGGCTCGGGATCATACACCTTATGTGCTTCTTGATTGAAATAATAACGATCCAGGGGCATATGTAACAGAATCGCTGCAATTGCAGACAGAGGATCCTCTTGGAGAAGCAATTTTGTTCATGCTTTTAGCTGAGCTCAATTTTTTTTTAAAGGAAAGTTTTGGCACCCAAGACAATCATTTCTTCATTCAGGAATATTTATTGAGCGCTTACTGTGTGCAGAGCAATATACTTAGTGCTTGGAACAGTACGCTATAACAAACAGACACGTTCCCTGCCAACAACGAGCTTACAGTCCATTTGCGTCCCTAGGAAATTAATTGGTTTAATTTTATTTTTTTAAGCCTTTGGCTCCGTTAAGATGGGGAGAGATCTATTGAAAATTAAAATGGACTGTGCACTAGCTTCTAGAATTCCATCTCTCTTTCCAAGTCATAATATACTACTATTTTTAAAACCCGAGTGGAGGGTAGCTCTCCCCTCTCCCGCCTGAATCGTGTCACTGACAAACTCGGCCGCCTACATTGAAACCTTAGTGGTATCTAAAAAAAAAGTTCTCTGTCCCCAAAGTGCTGTGTCTCTGAACTAAATCTCATTGAAAGGGAGGAATGGAAACTTGCTATGAAATCCACAAATAACTTTGTGGATTGAATGCTAAACTGCTCTCTTCATAAACCCTGGTGTTGGTATTTGACAGGTGTGCCGCGATCTCTTCCTTTTGCTGACCGTCCCTTCTCTCTTTTTTCTTTCTGTCACCTACAGCTGTTTCCTTCCCTAACAAAAATCACCTGCAAAGCGATCTGCAAAGTTGGGTAAAGGAATAGATGTACAGAAGAAGGCTCTCGGGCTTGCTCAAACGGCCATATTTAATAACCTTATCTTTCAGGAGTTTGCATTCTGGAGGATAAACAAGAAATGGATATGCATTAAATTATCTGTGTCTCCAATCTTTGGTCACTTCAGGCATGTCAGGTCAAAGTCCTTTGGCTGGTTTTCTCGGATCAGACAGGGGCCACATATAACTTGTTTTCTAAGTTACTAGTGTTAATCGGTTAGAGTTGGAACTAAAGAAACATTGTAAATTTTTTATGGGGTAGTGTACTTTCTGGCTTAGACTAGTCCAACGCTAAGTAACATGTATTTAATTTGGGGGGCCTTCCTAGAGTAGAAAAGTTAAAATAATTCCTTTTCTCCAAAATAATGGCTCGCAACATTATTTATTCTCTTAATTGTGAACCTGATGTTCTGGAATAAATTGTTTGAATGATTACAGCTAAGCACATAAATGGGATTTATGAATGGCATTTCCATTTAGAGTAGAAAGTTGATTGGATGGCCTAGTAGTGTTTTCTGTTTTCGGGTATTCCTTTTCATCTTGCAAATACGACACCTACGTGCTGCAAAGAGCTTTTGAGCCTTACTTTGAAGAAGAGGGCCTGGAGCTGTAATCTAGGCTCTGAAGACCCCCAGAGTCCAGGGATTCCCCAAATCCGAGACTTGGAAAATAAAAAGATGTCGACCCCCCATATTGGCAGTATGGTTTGTGTTTTCTGCCCCATTGGTAGGGTACAATTTAATCACTGAGCGTTGAATCAATACCGTTTAGTTAGCGCTTATAATGTGTGAATAGTAGTGATATCATCACGTATGGTATTTATTGAGCGCTTACTGTGTGCGGAACACTGTACTAACCACTTGGGAGGGTACAGTACAACAGCTGGTAGACACGTTATTTTGTGCAGAGCACTGGGAAGCAAGCACTGTATTCACTGTTGGGGAGAATACGTGGACATTAGACCCCTCATCCTTTTTTTTAATTTTTCGATTGTGAGTCTCCCACCCCCAGGGACAGGGGCCATGTCTAGTTCCCACCTAGGTATCCTTTCCCGGTGCTTAATACAGTGTTCTGCACAAGGTAAGCGCTTAATCCATATTATCGGTCCTATTCACGTACCGCAAATCCTGGTTCGCCGCAGGCTCCCAATCAAAGTGGAAAGGACAAACACGCAGGGGACAAATAAGCTAAATCCAACAATTCAAAAGCAACACCAGGTAAAGCATCAGTTTTCAGAACGGGAAATTATTATCATTCTTTTTATGGTATTCGTTAAGGACTTACTATGTGCCAGGCACCGTACTAAGCGCCAGGGTAGGTGCAAGTTAGTCAAGTAGGACACAGTCTCTGTCCCACATAGGGCTCACAGCCTTAATCCCCATTTTACAGATGAGGTAATTGAGGAACAGCGAAGACAGGTGACTCGCCCAAGGTCACGCAGCAGACAAGTGGTGGAGCCGGGATTAGAACCCGGGTCCATCGGGCCACCAGGCCCGGCCCCGATCCACCAAGCCACGCTGCTTGTCATTACTCTGACTCCTCGGACGGCTCCTCTCCGTTCTGGGCAGATCTTGTTGCCAATTTGTACTTCCCAAGCGCTTAGTACAGTGCTCTGCACACAGTAAGCGCTCAATAAATACGATTGATGATGATGATGATGATCTGACTGGCCGAAACCATCACACCCGTCCTACCCCACACTCCGCCCCACACTTTCATTCTTCGGGAAGCCCAGCTTCTCTCTCTCGGTCGTGGACCGGGCGATTAGTTGGGCACGGTATTTATTAAGCACTTAGTAAACTCCAAGTTTGGGTGGGTAGAAGATAATTAGATCAGACGTATGCCCCGTCACCCTTGAAGCTGACAGTTTAATCGGGAAGGGGAGTGGGTATCTTATCCCCATTTTATAGGTGAGGAAACTGAGGCCCAAAGACACAAAGCAGGCCTGTGGCAGAGCCGAGATTAGAACGTGGGTCTCCTGACTCCCAATCCTGGGCTCCTTCCCCTGGGACACTCTGGTAGCACCCAAGTTCTTCCAGATAAAAGGTGGGGAAGCAACATGGCCTACGGAAAGAGCACGGGCTTGGGAGTCAGAAGGTCATGGGTTCTAATCCCGGCTCCGCCACTTGTCTGCTGTGTGATGTTGGTCGAGTCACTTCTCTGGGCCTCAGCCCCCTCAACTGTAAAATGGGGATCCTCATGGGACAGGGACTGTGTCCAACCCGATTCGCTTGTATCCACCCCAGCGCTTAGTAGAGTGCCTGCCACATAGTAAGCACTTAACAAGTACCACAGTTTTTATTATTGTTAGTATTACGTATATGGTTAGAGAGCGTTGTGGGCAGGGAACGTTTCTACCGACTCTGTTGTACTGTACTCTCCCAAGAACAGAGTTCAGGGCTGTGCACTCAGCGCTCAGTAAATACCACCAATCGATTGAGCCTTGGGAACACGGCTCTGAGGTTTATCCCCCTAACCATTTATAGCCTCACTATTTAATCCCACTGAAACTATTTTAGCCCTAGATGAGATCTGCCCCTTGTTCCCTCCTCTTCCTGTCCTCGCGCCTTTCCCCCAGTCTCCTTGCCCCTGCCTGTCCGTCCAGGCCACCTTCATCTCTCTCTCCCGCTTCTCTGCCGTTTTATTTTTCTAAGGTACTTGTTAAGCGTTTACTATGTGCCAGGCGCTGTACTAAGCACTGGAGTAGATACAGCGTAATCAGGTTGGACACAGTCCCTGTCCCACGTAAGGGTCACAATCTTAACCCCCGTTTTGCAGTTGAGGGAACTGAGGACTGAGAAGTGAAGTGGCTTGCCCAAGGTCACCCAGCAGACAGGTGGCAGGGCCGGGATTAGAACCCAGGTCTTCTGATTCCCAGGCCCGTGCTCTTTCCACTGGGTCACATCATCATCAATCGTATTTTTTGAGCGCTTAGTATGTGCAGAGCACTGTACTAAGCGCTTGGGAAGTACAAATTGGCAACATATAGAGACAGTCCCTACCCAACAGTGGGCTCGCAGTGTAAAAGGGGGAGACAGAGAACAAAACCAAATATACTAACAAAATAAAAAAAATAGAATAGATATGTACAAGTAAAATAAATAAATAAATAAATAGAGTAATAAATATGTACAAACATATATACATATATACAGGTACTGTCCTATTTATTTTATTTTGTTAGTATGTTTGGTTTTATTCTCTGTCTCCCCCTTTTAGACTGTGAGCCCACTGTTGGGTAGGGACTGTCTCTATATGTTGCCAATTTGTACTTCCCAAGCGCTTAGTACAGTGCTCTGCACATACTAAGCGCTCAATAAATACGATTGATTGATTGATTACTGTAGGGAAGGGAAGGAGGTAAGATGGGGGGATGGAGAGGGGGACGAGGGGGAGAGGAAGGAAGGGGCTCAGTCTGGGAAGGCCTCGTATTTATTGTGCGCTTACTACGCGCTGAGCACCATACTAAGCACTTGGGAGAGTATAATGCAACAGAATTAGATTTACCATTAGATGCACTTTCTCACTCCTGCCCTGCCTAGATCCAACCAGATTTGGAATCTGGGAGGCTGGCGGATGGAGGTTTCGATGACGTCTCCTCCAAGAGGCCTTCCCTGACTAAGCCCTCATTTCCCCCCCTCCGTAGTCCCTCTCCGTTTCGCATCCCTTTTGCTCCGGGATCTGTACCCTTCAAACACTTGGTGATTACACTACCCTCAGCTCCACAGCACTTGGGCGTATCTTCGTATTTTATTTTCATGCCTGTCTCCCCCTGTAGACTCTAAGCTCTTTGAGAGCAGGGATCGTGTCTACCAACTCCGGCGTATTGTACTCTGTCAAGCGCTGTGTAGCGTCGTGCACACAAGGAGCACTCGATAAATACCATTGATTGCTTGGTTGATTGAAGTGGCCCCTGCATTTTTCCTTTGGCTATTCTCGACCTCAACTCTGTGTGGCAGGAGCAGTAAACAGTCACTTCTGGACTGTAAGTTCCTTGCGGGCAGGGAATGTGTCTGTTATATTATTCTGTTGTACTCTCCCAAGCGCTCAGTACAGTGCCCTGCACACAGTAAGCGCTCAGTAAATACGATTGACTGATTGACTAAACTGTGCTCGTTGGCTTTTGGGCAAGCAGCAGGCCCGAGTATTAATGATTTGAGTCATAATAATAATAATGATGGTATTTGTTAAGTGCTTACTATGTGCCAAGCACTGTTCTAAGAGCTGGGGTAGATAGAAGGTATTCAGGTTGTCCCATGTGGGTCTTAATCCCCATTTTACAGATGAGGTGACTGAGACGTAGAGAAGTTAAGTGAATTGCCCGGAGTCACACAGCTGACAAGTGCAGCAGCGTGGCTCAGTGGAAAGAGCAAAGGCTTTGGAGTCCGAGGTCATGGGTTCGAATGCCGACTCCACCACATGTCTGCTGTGTGACCTTGGGCAAGTCACTTAACTTCCCGGAGCCTCAGTTACCTCATCTGTAAAATTGGGATTAAGGCTGTGAGCCCCCCATGGGACAACTTGATCACCTCGTATCCCCCCCAGCGCTTAGAACAGTGCTCTGCACATAGTAAGCGCTTCACAAATGCCATTATTATTATTATTATTATTAAGTGGCTGAGCTGGGATTAGAACCCGCAACTTCTGACTCCCAAGCCCGGGCTCTTAATAAGGCATGCTTCTTCTCCAAGCCATGCTGCTTAGATAGAGAACCTCCATGATGAGAAATTGTCCAAGATGCGGTTCCATGCTATTTCTTTCTTCGGGTGTGTACGTTAGGTCCGCTGAGTTGAAATCATTTCATCAGTTTTCACCTCCAAGGTTGTAAAAAAAATTAATAGAAGATTTAATACCTCAGGAGGGCACGAGATAAAGATCGAAGCCTTAACCGTATAATTTTTTTTTACTCCTAAATTGCTTGGAGCTCCAATTCTAAGATAGCAGATCTCCCTGGCCTCTGCTTAGGGTGGAAGCATCTTCTTCTGTTCAGACTGGCCCTGCCCTCCCTGGCGGCCCTCTGCCCTCACCCTTCTCTGCTGAAGGCTTAAGTGGTATTTGTTAAGCGCTTACTGTGTACCAGGCACTGTACTAAACGCTGGGGTAGATAGAAGCTGATCAGGGTGGACACAGTGCACATCTCACATGGGGCTCAGGGTCTTACTCCTCATTTTACGGATGAGGGAACTGAGGCATAGTGAAGTGACTTGCATCAGGTCACACAGCAGACAGATGGAGGAGTCGGGATTAGAACTCAGGTCCTTCTGACTCCCAGGGCTGTGGTCTAGGCACTAGGCCAAGCTGTTTGTCTGCTAGACAAGGATTTGCTTGCCTCCCCTTTTCCCTTCCTCTAGCTGTCAGCCCTGGGGCCTTCTCTAAACCACTGGTGTGAACATTGCCACACAGTCAAACTCAGGCCTACCCAGATTTTATTGGTGCATTTACTTATATGATAAAGAAGGAGTCATTCATTTGATTCAATCAAATTTATTGAGTGCCTACTGTACTGAACACTTGGAAAGTACAGTTCAGCCACAAATAGAGACAATCCCTACCCCACAGCGGGCTCAGAGTCTAGAAGGGGGAGACAGACAACAAAACAAAACAAGTAGACAGGCAACAATAGCATCATTATAAATAAATAGAATTATAGATATGTACATATAGTTGATAGGAGGAGGAGCAGAGGAAAAGGGGGGCTCAGTCTGGGAAGGCCTCCTGCAGGAGCGGAGCTTTCAGCAGGGCTTTGAAGCGGGGAAGTGAGCTAGTTTGGCGGATTCATTCATTCATTCAATTGTATTTATTGAGCGCTTACTGTGTGCAGAGCACTGTACTAAATGCTTGGGAAGTACAAGTTGGCGGATGTGAGGAGGGAGGGCATCCAGGCCAGAGGTAGGTCGTGGGCCGGGGGTCGACTGCGGAACAGGCAAGAACGAGGCCCAGTGAGGAGGTTAGCGGCAGAGGAGCCGAGTGTATGAGCTGGGATGGAGAAGGAGAGAAGAGGTGAGGTAGGAGGGGGCGAGGGGATGGAGAGCTTTGAAGTCACTAGTAAGGAGTTTTTGCTTCATGTGGAGGTTGATAGGCAACCACTGGAGATTTTTGAGGAGTGGGGTGACATGCCCAGAGCGTTTCTGTAGAAAGATAATCCGGGCAGCAGAGTGAAGTATAGACTGACGTGGGGAGGGACAGGAGGTTGGGAGATCAGAAAGGTTGCTGATGCAGTCATCCAGTTGGGGTGGGATGAGCGATTGTACTAACAAAGTAGCGGTTTGGATGGAGAGGAAAGGGAAGAAATTGGCGGGAGATCTCTTGTTCTCTATTATATAATATATATGCACATATATATGTATATGTAATATCTCTATATTTGCATAGAAACAGCATGGCTTAGTGAATAGATCGAGGGCCTGAGAGTCAGAAGGACCAGGGTTCTAATCCCAGGTCCACCACATGTCTAATGTGTGACCTTGGGCAAGTCATTTAACTTCTCTGGGCCTCAGTTCCCTCATCTGTAAAATGGGGATTAAGACTGTGAGCACCATGTGGGACAGGGACTGTGTCCAACCTGATTAACTTGTATCTACCCCAGTGCTTAGAGCAGTGCTTGGCACATACTAAGTGCTTAACAAGCGTGATGATTGTTAATTATTATTATATGTAATCTATAAACACAAAATACACTCATCAGTATGTTATGTCTATATTCATATTTCCAAATTGTTGGAGAAATACACTCCCTGTTGAATTTAGAGTCCCGTTTTACTCCCTTTATTAATGAATGATTATATGATCTCATCGCACCTTTTATTCATTTGAAAAACCAGGAGAGAGGTGGCTAGCTGGTTTGTCATTGAGGGTACTTCTCATCTTCCAGAGAAAAGATGCTGCATGTACTAATTTTAATGCAATTTTTAGGTCTTCGACCTTGCCATCTTGGGGATCCATTTGATTTTAACATTAAATCAGCTTCTTTTAAAAATTGAAATCCCCTTCATTGAATATTTCCTAGAAAAGAAGTCGGCCAATCCTGCATCGATTTCTTTGGGCAGCTAAACACAAAATCCGTTTTTAGTAGCCTAATCTTCCTGGGTTGACTACCTTCTCCTAATGATGCTAAAAGATCTTTTGGTACCCTTCACTCATTTTACTTCCTTTCGATAACATCACATGCTGTGCCGGACTCATAAGACAGATGACGGACCAGCTACTTTATGATCTTTAAACGATCCATTTGACAGTGGATAAACAATGATTAGTTCTAGGAATATAAACCGGGTTTTGCTATTTATGGAAGGCAGCGGATGGATTTCAGTGGCTTTGGAAATGCTGACACTAACTGTCGGGTTCTAATAAGTGCTGACTGCTTGAAAATACATGGCTTGTTGGGTTTTTTTAAACATAATAAAGGAAGGGTGTTATTCCTACAGCAGTTCACCATGTATCCCAACCCGGAACTGAAATTCTTGGGGGTGCGGGAGGAGATAGAGAGAGAGCACTTTACCGTAACCGGACGATTGAAAATAAAGTATGTCAGACCGCAAGATTCAATTTTCTGGATCTTTCTCATCCATTTATAAAACAGCATTGAAAATATGTTCAATCCCAAAGTTTGTACGGGTTTTATACCTGAGGTATTTAAATCTTGCCGAACAAAACTGCACATGTATATATTACCTATTGGCACCCTATTTTCCCTTGAAAATCTAAAAACTTGCCTAGTCTTCTCGAATCTAGCCAGCTCCAGGAACACGGTACCACAAGATGGCATCAGATCATTTCAAGAATTACTAGAAAAAGACTCAGCCTTTTTAACTTTTTGTAAGGAAGATGATGTGCTTTCCATTTCATGGTTTTTAGCCATCAGTAGATACATTTGTTGAAAATAAGCCCCTAAGACTAATTTTTATTTTTAACTCTACCGGCTGGAAAATTAGGTCCATTTTTGCTTAATATCTTTGGCTCTTTAGTGAAAAGATGTGTGTAACTAAATTACTTTTATCTTTGAAATGATTGTGCTGGAGCTTTGACTTGGATTATCTTTGGCTGATACATATTAATATTAAAGCTAATTTTATTTCAAAGTAATTTGCATGAGGTTTAAGTATTTCATTTCATATCACCTCTTTTTTAAAAAAACTCACCTGAAGCAGCCACTAAAATTCACCCAAGTAATTAAAATAGTATCCTATTTAGGAGCGTGACGGTAGCACAGGTTTTATGTCAGAATTTGAAAAGTCATGTACGTGATCTTGCGTTACTGTACTGCTCTGTTAGACTGTACGCTCGTCGCTGGCAGGGAACGTGTCTACTAACTGCAGTTGTACTCTCCCAGGCATTCAGGTCAATATTCTGCACCCAATTAGCGCTCAATAAATACCACTGATTGAGTGGATTTGTTTTCCAAGACTGATTTTTACTTCCATTCTTCACATTTTGTGTTTCCAAAGTATTGTGGGCACTTGGCCCCACTTTGGAGAAAGTTAGACTCCGGAGTTCAACCAACCAGTGGGATTTATTGAGCGCTTACCATTCAGTCATTCATTCAGTTGTATTTATTGGGCACTTACTGGGTGCAAAGCACTGTACCATATGCAGAGCACTGTACGAAGACCTCGGGAAAGTACAAGAGAATTAGCAGACATGTTCCCTGCCTGTATCGAGCTTACAGTCTTGAGATTCTTAGGGAAAAGAAGTTACTCTTGTTTAACTTTTTGAAAAATTGTACTTCAAGGAAACTGTGGGGCTTAAAATGTCTTCTTCGTTGAAAGATGTACCCTACCTCACCAGGAGCTTGATTGTAAAGGCTTTTTTTAAGGCCTTTTAATAATGATGGCATTTGTTAAGCACATACTATGCACAAAGCACTGTTTTAAGCGCTGGGGGGGGATACAAGGTGATCAGGTGGTTCAAAGGACCAGACACTCACCTTTTTGTTGAGCATGCTAAATTGCTCATTCTTTGTCACCTGACTGAATTTTAGTTATCACATAATAATAATAATAATAATAATAATAATGATGATGGTATTTGTTAAGTGCTTACTATGTGCCAAGCACTGTTCTAAGCTCTGGGTTAGATATAAGGTAATCAGGTTGTCCCACGTGGGGCTCACAGTCTTAATCCCCATTTTGCAAATGAGGTAACGGAGGCCCAGAGAAGTGAAGTGACTTGCCCGCGGTCACACAGCAGACAAGTGGCAGAGCCGAGATTAGAACCCACATCCTCTGACCCCCGTACCCGGGCTCTTTCCACTAAGCCACGCTGTACTGCAGTTGGAGTGGCATTTATTTCTTAATGTGTGCAAAGCACTGAACTCAGTGCGAGGAAGAGTACGATGGAATAGAGGGGGGAGACACAAATCCTGCCCACAGAGAGCTTTACAGACTAGAGTTGACAAGTCACCACTCCTTTAGTAATAGTACTACTACTAATAATAATTGTGATATTTATTAAATGATTACTATCGACCAAGCCCTGTACTAAGCAGTGGGGTAGACAATCAGGTTGGACACAGTGCCCGTCCCACCTGGGGCCCAGAGTTCAAGTGGAGAGAACAGTAATTGAATCCCCTCTCCACAGTTGAGGAAACCGAGGCGCAGAGCAGCAAAGTGACTCTTCCAGTAGCTTTCCACCTCTTCGATTCCTTTGCCATCTCCTGGAAAGGATCTGGCCTTGGGTTGAGGAATTTCCTAGGGCCAGAAAGTGTACCTGCTGTCCTCCTTTCAAGTGACGTCCAGAAAATTTAGCTCCAAATTCTACTTGGCTGGGGTTCCGAAAGCCGCATAAATACAAGGATGTCAGGTTGGAGAATACGTACTGCACCGAAGCAGTATGCAGAATGGGTCTCCAAAGGAGAATTTTCGTGTATCCATTTTTCTGGAGGTAGACTCTTTGCACAAAGACCTTCTGAGCTTCGACAACTCTAAATGTTGTGGAGACTAAAAGGGGTCGTTGCTAAAAAGGGAATAGATTTAAGTTTGTGAGGGCCTGGGCCATACATCTCCTCATTTTCAGCTAAACAGTCAATTTGAGACCCTTGATTTAAAACTGGCCATTGCTGTGAGACTGCTTTGAAAATGCTTATTGATTCCGCAAGAAGGAGTGGTTACTAACATTTCACTTCAGTGTGAGACAAACGGTAATTCTCACCATGTGCTTTTATTTAGTATCCCAACCCCATGGATAAGAACGTTATCGCTGTCAAAACCGTGGAAGAAAAAACAGGTGAGACCGATACTACTTCTAAATTCATGGATTGATTTCTTTTCTTTTGGAGATAGACTTGTGGCTTGATGGTCTAAAGTGTTTTAAAGTTGGCAGCTGAAATGTTTAATTGAAAATGAAAAGTCAAAAGGCTCTATTTTAACTCTGTACTGGTAGGAGCTGGGGGAAAATGGATTATTTTTCTTCTAATGTTACAATCAATCAAAAATATATATGGAGTGCTTACTTAACTCTGCAGAGCACTTCGCTAAGGGTTTGGGAGAGTACAGATGGACTCAGTAGACACGATTCCTGTTCTCCAGGAGTTTACAACTCTCTACATTTAGGGGGCTATAGTAGAGTGTTTTATTTTTCAGGACACAAGGCAAAGAGCACTAAATAGTGAATAGTTTTTTTTTAAATGGTATTAAGCACTTACTATGTGCAAAGCACTGTTCTAAGCTCTGGGGTAGATACAAAGTGATCAGGTTGTCCCACATGGGGCTCACAGTCTTCATCCCTCTTTTATTCATTCATTCAATAAGTATTTATTGAGAGCTTACTGTGTGCAGAGCACTGTAATAAGCGCTTGGGAAGTACAAGTTGGCAATATATAGAGAACGGTCCCTATCCAACAATGGGCTCACAGTCTAGAAGGGGGAGACAGAGAACAAAACAAAACATATTAACAAAAATAAAATAAATAGAATAAATATGTACAAATAAAATAGATAAATAGAGTAATAAATACGTGCAAACAAACATACATATATACAGGTGCTGTGGGGAGGGGAAGGAGGTAAGGCGGGGGGGATGGGGAGGGGGAGAGGAAAGAGGGGGCTATCCCATCACTGGAGACACCACCACCATCCTTCCTGTCTCACCAACCTGTAGCCTTGGCATTTTTCTCGACTCATCTCTGTCATTCAGCCCCTGTATTCAGTCTGTCACCAAATTCTGTTGGTTCAACCTTCACAGCCTCATTGAAATCCACAGTGTCCTTTCCATCCAAGCTCTACCACGTGAATCCAAGCACCTGATCTTTCCTGCTTTGACTACTGGATCGGCCTCTTTGCTGACCTTCCTGCCTCCTGTTCTCTCCCCCCCACTCCAGTTCATACTTCAGTCTGCAGCCCACATCATATTTCTACAAAACCCTTCAGTCCACGTTTCCCCAGTCCTCAAGAACCTCCAGTGGTTGGCTATCCACCTCCACAATAAACAGAACCTTCTTACCACAGGCTTTAAAGCACTCAGTCAGCTCACCCCCTCCTACCTTACCTCCCTGTTTTCCTACTACTATCTAGCTCGCCCATTTCGCTCCACTAATACTCCCTGTACCTCAGTTTCACCTATCTTGCTGTCTACCCCTTGTCCATGTCCTGCCTCTGGCTTGGAATACCCTCCCTTTTCATATCTGACAGATCACCACTCTCCCGACTTTCACAGCCTTATTGAAAGCGCATCTCTTCCAAGAGGCCTTCCTTGCCTAAGCCCTCACTTCCTCTTCTCCCACTCCCTTCTGAACTATCCTTGCATTTGGATTTACTCCCTTTATTCACTCCTCCCTCAGCCCCACAATAGTGCATATCCATAATTTATTTGTTTGTACTTATGTCTGCTCCCCCTCTAGACTGTAACTGCATTGTGGACAGGGCATGTGTCTAACAACTCTGTTGTATTGTACTCTCCTAAGCACTTAGTACAGTGCTCTGCACACAGTATGTGTTCATTTAATACGATTGATTGAGTACAGAATAACAGAGTTAGTAGATTCATTCATTCAATCGTATTTATTGAGCGCTTACTGTGTGCAGAGCACTGGGAAGTACAAGTTGGCAACATATAGAGATGGTCCCTGTGTGCTTCCTGTCTACAAGGAGCTACAGTTTAGAGGGATAACTTCAAATTTACTCCCTCAGACCCAGAAACCCTACAGATGGATGTTTGACCTGATGAATAGATCTTCCTGAGAGGGAGGGTTTCTGCGTCTGAGGGAGTAAATTTTGAAGTTATTCCTCTAAACTGTAAGCTCCTTGTAGGCAGATATATATATTCTGCGGGGTCAGGAGGACAAACCTTAATGCCAAATACCTAACTGCTGTTTTGTGGTGCTTGAGCTATGCAGATGGAATCAATCAATGGTATTTATTGAGCGCTTTTTGTGTGCAGACCACTGTACTAAGTACTTGGGAAAGTGCTATAGAGTTGCCCTCAAGGAGCTTACCAAGTTTCTGGTGCCAGTACCACAAAGCTTGGTTCCAAGCCGGTTATTCCCCGAATTATGCTGTCCCTGCATCCACCTAACTGATAGAAACCTGCAGAATTTCAGGTTTGTCGAATCCCTAGCCATCTCCTTGCCAGGGTGGCCATCCCTAAAGTCCAGGGTGGGTCATACTAAAATGCCCATCAGCCAGACTCTAGGGTACCATCTGCTTCTCACACCCAGAACAGGCCAAACAGAAGACATCAATCAGTGGGATTTGTTCATTTCCTAATAGTATCTGTTAAGCGCTTTCTGCATGCCAGGCATTATACTTTGCTCTGGGGTAGATAAAAAGTAATTGGATTAGACACGGTTCATATCCCTCTTGGGGTTCACAAGCTTAATCCCCATTTTTCAGGTGAAGGAACTGAGACCCAGAAAAGTTAAGTGGCTTGGCCACGGTCACACAGCAGACAAGCAGCGAAGGAGGGATTAGATTCCACCAGGTCCCTCTGGCTCCCAGGCTATGCTCTTCCCAGTAGGCCACACTGATTTATCGAGCGCGTACTGCGTGCAGGGCATAGAGGCACATTCCCAAGGATGGCCTGAAATTTTTCATTTGGCTCGATGAAAAATACTAATACCTAGCAGCCCCAATGGATAGCCTGCCATTAGCTCTGTTAAGATACAGGCAGAATCCTTGAACTTTCTGCAGCCAACCATCAGGTTTGCCTGATGTCTAAGTTGCAGGAATAATTGCTGCCGGGCCTCAGGCAGGTGAGTATTAGCAGGGCTCCGCTCTTGTTGGCTTAGTTCCCGAGCCCACACAAAATTTCCATTCCTGGGTTGCTACTTGCCTCTGTCTGCCTGTATTGTGTTTGGCTTAACTATTTGTTTGTTTTTATTTGTGTGAGCTTATCTCAACGCCTCTCAGCCTGCTGCTGTGTTTGCTAAATGCTCATAAGATTAGTGTTCATCGGTCCTGATTTTTTACATCAGGTATATTTCGTGGGCCTTGGATGGTAGTCAGATGGCCATAAAATGGCCCATGGAACTAATTATAGGTGTAAATGTTCAGAGCTTCTTGCCCACAGAAAACATTTGTTTCCAGAGGCAGGATAGAAAATCGAATGGAGTTTTTTTTTAAAAACTGGATTTTGTCATTCATTCATTCATTCATTCATTCATTCATATTTATTGAGCCATAAAATGCCCATGGAATTAATTATGGGTGTAAATGTTCAGAGCTTCTTGCCCACAGGAAACATTGGTTTCCAGAGGCAGGCTAGAGAATCGAATGGAGTTGTTTTTTTTAAAAAAAAACCCTGGATTTTGTCTTTCATTCATTCATTCATTCAATCTTATATATTGGGCGCTTACTGTGTGCCGAGCAGTGTACTAAGCGCTTGGAAAGCACAGTTTGGAAACAGCTAGCGACAGTCCCTACACAACAATGGGCTCACATTTCTAGAAGGGGGAGACAGAAAACAAAACAAGTAGACAAGTGTCAAGACCATCAAAATAGATAAATAGAATGATAGATATATGCGCATCATTGATAAAATAGGGTAATAAATATGTACAAATATACACAAGTGCTGTGGGGAGGGGAAGGGGGGAGGGCAGAGGGAGGGAGTGGGGGTGATGGGGATGGGGGAGGAGCAGAAGAAAAGTGGGGCTCAGTCTGGGAAGGCCTCCTGGAGGAGCTGAACTCTCAGCAGGGCTTTGAAAGAAGGAAGAGAGCTAGTTTGGTGGATGTGTGGAGGGAGGGCATCCCAGGCCAGAGGTAGGATGCGGGTCAGGGGTCGACGGCAGGACAGGTGAGAATGAGGCAAAGTGAGGAGGTTTAGCGGGAGAGGAGTGGAGTGGAGTGTGTGGGCTGGGCTGCAGAAGGAGAGAAGGGAGGTGAAGTAAGATGGGGGTAAGGTGGTAGAGAGCTTTGAAGCCAATAGGTAGGAGTGTTTGCTTCATGCCAAGGTTGATAGGCAACCCTTCATGCTCTGGTTCTGTTAAACCCCATCAAGTTAAGGCTGGTGATCGGAGATAAGGAAGCAGGAAGCCCAAGGCTGAGGTTTTTATTCCCAAGACCACCTTTTTTGGAGTCGCCGGGTGGCGTTCGGGCCATGAAATAGCTCCATCCACCTCAGCCATGGTTCCTTTTCAGACTGGGGTGGTGTGAGAGTTTCTGACGTTTGGGTTGGGGGTGCGGCCCATTCATTCATTCATTCAGTCGTATTTATGGAGCGCTTACTGCGTGCAGAGCACTGTACTAAAAGCTTAGCAAGAGGAACACGGCAGGGAAGAGAGTGCGAGGAGTACTGGGGTACCCACTCACTCTAATCGATTTCTCCTTGTGGATTCTCAGTCCTGAAGCATCAGAACCGAGGTACATCCGTCGTCTGCGGCGGGTGACACCATCATCATTATCACCATGAGGAAATTGTCACTGGAGATGCTCCCCTGTTTAGTACCTTTGTTCTGCTCCCCTTTAGACTGGAAGCTCACTGTGGACAGGGAACGCATCTGCCAACTGCATTTTATTGTACTCTCCCAAGCATTTAGTTCAGTGCTCCGTGCACAGTAAGCAGACAGGAAATACGATTGATTGAGTTTAGAAACGGGCTTCAAGCCGACATTTAGCCAGTCTTGCAGTTAGACCGTGTTTGGAAAGCTGTAGGCTGGTCCAGATCAGTTCGAGGCCCAGGTATCAAATTTTACTAAAAATAGGCAGGAGGTAGCCCTGCAGAGATTCTTTGCTGTCTTTTTTCAGCATAGGATTGGTCCTATGCCAGGCCGATGGATTTCTTGGAACGTTGCTCCAAAGTCGGTAAGTTGGGAGGTAAGATCTGTCCCGCTGTTATTATTGAAGTGGGAAAACTCCTTGCAAAAACACGTATGGCCTAGGATTTTTCAAAGTGAGTCTCCGGATGTCATTCTTTCAGATGGCTCAACCGGCATCATCTACAGAAAGAGAATAGCAATCTGTCAGAATGTGGTTCCGGAAATTTTGCGAAAGGTAAGTTGCTTTCCAGCTAGACTGGCATTCTAGTCGGTACGATCAGGGATTCGGAGTTCTGGATGGGCCCTTGAAGTCATTAGATCCAGTCTCCTGCCTCCTGACGGGATTTGTTCAGACCACTTCGGAAACATAGGTGTCCATCCAACATCCAACTCTGTAAGTTCTCCAAGTCGGGAGCGACTCCCAATCCCCTAGCCACAAGCTCGTGCAATTCACAACCCTGACATCTAGGAGACTATTCTTTAGGTCTAACCTGAATCCCTCCAGTCATTCCTGGAGGCCATTTCCTCTGATCCTGCTCCTTTTGGAGTTGGTTTGGCCCAAATTGATCTTGAGGAGGCATAATGCAAGTGAATCCAGAAAGTATTTATTTTTAACGAATGGGGGGAAAATATGGAAAGATTGTACAGATTGGCCTGAAATTTGGCTAAGGATGTTTAAAAAATAAAACCGTTTGAGATCCAGGGTGACCCAGGATGATTTCAAGGGGCATGATTCTTCTTGCTAGTGTCTTTGTTTCTGTAAGAAACTGGATTGTAAACAATGCCTTCATGAAAGCAAAATTGTTTTCTCTCTTTGAAACCCCTCAAAGCACCGTATTGCTACTTTGTTGGAAAAAGGTAAGTGGATTTTTGTTTTTTTTTGTCGTTGAATGACTTAAGTCTGTGTGATGTAGATTTGTGTCTGATGTAGTTATCAGACATAGTTTGCTAAAAATAAATTGTTGGCATTAGATGATCCAGATCCCTAAGTACTGCACCACCTCTTGAATGCTATTTAAAATCCGAATCGACTGCGTGGGATTAAAGAAACCCAGCTCTGCGCCCTAAATGATTGGTGTAAACATTGAATTACTGTGTTGTATAAGTGGGTTGAAAAGCAGTGGCAACATCATTTCTTAATGGCGTTTTCTGTCCTGAAGGGAGCACAAGAACATTAAATAATTCCAGAACTTGGTCAGGATAACGGTTCAGCCAGTCAGTATTCCGTCTCTGACAGGGATAACGGGATTGTTGGAGGAACCGTATGATGGTTGTCCTCCTAGATATCCATCCTGGTGAGTTAAGGTTGATCCATCTCACATCATTGACTTTCCTCTCTCCCTGCTTCACTGCGCACCTCGAGACCCATTTTGAACCGCTTGCCGGTGGATTTATCCATACCTGCCCGGACTTCCTGGGGTAACAAAGTCCATGTGCTTAATACACCCACTGGGTAATGAAAATGAGCTTTCCTTTCTTTTTGTTGGTGCAGCATTTTGGAGTTGAGGACCACAGTGAGTGCCAAATTCAGTATTCAAAAGGCATATACCTTCATCTTGTAGCTCAAACCTTAAATTATTTAAAGCTTTTTTCCCCCCCTCTCTCTATTTCTGTCTTCTTCCATGTCTCCTTCACCAAAGAAAGCATCTATTTTCAGGTACGGGACAGAGACTAAACCGGAGAAAAGATTTTACCTGATAGCATCTTGCATGCAGTGGTCTATAAGTAGGTTCTATCAGAATCCATCAATTTAAATAGGCCATCACCAACTAGAGCTGAAACATAAAATCTCCAGATAATTTACTTAGTGTTTAGCAGTTAAGCAGATCTGGCTGGAGACTGCAGAGCTTGAATAAGTCTTTGAACATTTGCATGTTCCCACCAGCATTCATTAAGGTCAAAGTGGTTTTGATTTCAAGGGCCAACAGCACTTGGGATGGTTGTTATCCTCATCAGCTGTTATTCTTATTTAACAATCAGTCTGCCTCTTAATTATCCAAGGCCGAAACTGTTATTGTCTTGCAGGAAGACCGACTCAGGTAACCCTGTCCCATCCCTTTGCTTGACAGGTGAGCATCTTAAAGGTGCCAGATATTCAGCTGGAAGAAGAATCGTGGCTCAATATGCAGGAGAGAAATATGGCTATTAGAAGCCAGTGCTTGACCTGGACACAGTATGCATCGATGAACGAAGAATCGGTCTTCAGGGAAAGTTTGGAAAATCCAAATTGGTAAGGCGGCCTGGGTGTTAGGGCTAGTCGGGGGGTGGGGGCTGGGGATGGGTGGGGGAAGACGGCACAGATTCTGTCGGGGGTAGAGAGAAGCAGAAATGATTATCCTCATTTTACAACTGAGGAAACAGGCTCAGAGAGGTTAGTGACTTCCAGACGGTCGCACGGCACGCTCGTGACGGAGTTGGAACTTTGGCCCCTCACACCCGTGGGTTCCTGTAGATCGGCCCAGTACAAGTGTCGAGGGTTGAACTCTTAACATTGAATTAAAACTTCTTTCTTGCCTGCAACTTGATTTCTCTGTGGCCTGTCATGAATCTTTGTTCAAGGCTGAGCCCTAAGGGGCTGGGATAATTTCCCTGGCCGAATTGGTGACCAAAAACTTCTTTATTTAAGTCAGTCAAGTTTCCACCCATAAGGAAGAATGTTTTTGCTACTTTACCTGAAATCCTGGGAAAGAAAGGGAGTTCTCAGGCTTCTGATTCCCTCAGTCTCTCTCTCTTTCTCTCTTTCCATCCTGGAAAGACAGATACTTTTTCTGCATACTCTGGCTCCCCTCCTTACCTGCCCTGAGTTATTTGGTTTCCTATTGCCCATCGAAGTATAATTCATTCATTCAATCATATTTATTGAGTGCTTACTGTGTGCAGAGCACTGTACTAAGCGCTTGGGAAGTACATTTATTCATTCAATCGTATTTACTGAGCGCTTTCTGTGTGCAGAGCACTGTATTAAGCGCTTGGGAAGTACAAATCGGCAACGTATAGAGACGGTCCCTACCCAACGGCGAGCTCACGGTCTAGAAGGGGGAGACAGACAATGAAACAAAACATGTGGACGGGTGTCAAAGTCCTCAGAACAAATAGAATTAAAGCTGTGTGCCCATCATTAACAAAAGAAATAGAATAGGAAATATGTACAAAGAAAATAGAGTAAAAAATCTGTACAAATATATATATACAGGTGCTGTGGGGAGGGGAAGGAGGTAGGATGGGGGGTTCATTCAGTTGTATTTATGATAGCTTCTACTGTTTAGTCCCTGTTCATTGGCTTCGGTGGCCTCTTGGGAAATGTAAAAAGCCATATAAGGGTTCCCGAGGTCCATTACAGCTCTGAAGGTGCTGGCCCTAGTGATTCTCTATGTGAAACAGCAAACTTCTGCCTCCAAAAGTCTCAGGGAGGGGAAATGGTCAAGAAAGCAGCAGCAAAAAAGGGAATTTAGTCCTCTCGCCCAAATGCAGGGCGTTTGACTTCTAATTCATACTTCCAGGTTCAAAAATTAAAGCTCTTTAGCACATGCATTTCTATGGTTTGTGTGTTTTTTGGTGCACGGATCTTGTGAACGGTGAAAACAGTTGTTGGGGGAAGAAGCGTGATTGCCACTGTCGATTCGTGGGAGCTCGAGGCCGATTTAGCCCCTAGCGAGACATTTGACTAGATGTGTTAAGTGCGATATTCCTAATTACAGATTGGAAGTCAGGGACCATGTACCCACCCCTGACTTTTTTTTCCTGGAGTTGTGAGAGTAATGACTAGTCGTTTCCTGGGACCAGAGGATAAAACATGAACTTTAAATGACGAAAGGCGGGTAGGGGGGAAACTGTCAAGGCTGCTCAGCCTAAAATTAGATTTACAAGCTGTGTGTTGGTTAGCAGGTGTGGGTTTGTGACTTGAAACCAAATGTCATCCTGTCCCTGTGCTCTGCCTGTCTGTTCGAGTCAGAGATAGATGCAAAGTGGGTTTCCACACTTATTAGGCCTGTCCAGGCCCAACTTACTTTGGGCAGAGCCAATCCCGAATCTATCCTGCCAAACCCCTCATTCCGTTTTTGGATTCACTCCAGTTGTAGTACCTCCCCCATTGGATAAATCTTTCCGCTTCTCTGTCCCATCAATTCTTGCCACCTAAATACTGCCTTCAGACCCAGTGACTTATCTTCCTCTCCTTTCCTTCCCTCCTCTGACTAGGAAAATGATCGAAGCTACTTTTGGATTGATAAGACACTGTTCCTAGTTCGGGGGAACACCCAAATAGACCAGAGAGCCGTTCTCAGAGCAGGTTTAGTCAACATCACCAATATAGACGGAAAGATTATCGATCAGGGTGGTGTTTTTGCCTCCAAAATGCCCAGTGTTAGGGATTTTACTTTCGGGGGTGCCACATTGACTATTCAGGAGAAAGCTGCTATTTTCCCTTGCCAGTGGCAAATTGTGTTATGATTTCAGAAAGTTGTTTGTTTTTTTCCCCCACCCTGTAGGTAGGGTTAATGAAATTGGCAGAAATTGAACTTCAGGCCACCTTGAGCACATGGGTCTTGAAATCCACTTCTCTTCAATTAAAGATGTCTATTCTTTTATGCCATCCCTACTTTCCCTTTTCAGACATTCTTCATTTTATGCATACTGGACATTTTCATCCATTTTCATTTCCCTCTCATTAAAACATTGGGAGAATGACTTAGTCCAAATCGCACCGTTGAACTTTTGAAGGATAATTTTCCAGAATAGATTCCATTTTTCATGGTATTTTTAAGTGCTTACTATGTGCCAGGCGCTGTACTAAGTGCCGGGTAGATACACGCTGTTCAGGTTGGACGCAGACCATGTCCCACATGGGGCTCACAGTCTTAATCCACATTTTACAGATAATAATAATAATAATAATAAAGATGGCATTTATTAAGCGCTTACTATGTTCAAAGCACTGTTCTAAGCGCTGGGGGGGATACAAGGTGATCAGGTTGCCCCCTGGGGGGCTCACAGTCTTCATCCCCATTTTACAGATGAGGTAACTGTGGCACAGGGAAGTGACTTGCTCAAAGTCACACAGCTGACAATTGGCAGAGCTGGGATTTGAACCCATGACCTCTGACTCCAAAGCCCATGCTCTTTCCACTGAGTCACGCTGCTTAGTGAGGCACCGAGAAGTTAAGTGACTTTCCCAAGGTACCGCAGCAGACAAATGGCGGAGCCAGGCTTTGATCTGGCCATTACTCTCCTAATGCTAAACCCCCCCCAAAACTCTACTGAGGATCACAACATTTAGATAGGATAAATATTTTTGAAGTCACCTATCACAAGAACCCCTTCACATACGCCTTAACCTTCTTGATGTCACCATATCCGCTTGATTGACGGAGACTTCAGGCTCACACCCTCAGGCCAATATGTTGCTCCTCACTGCCCGTGCCCCCAGTGCCCTCACAATTGTTTCCAGAGTCCAAGGAGGCTGGGGGGTAGTGCTGCCAGCTGCCAATCAGTCAGATTATCGGGCCCCCAGCATCATGTCCTAGTGGATAGAGCACGGGCCTTAGAGTCAGAAGGACCTGGGTTCTAATCCCTGCTTTGCCACATGCCTGCTGTGTGACCTTGAGCAAGTTGCTTAACTTCTTTGGGCCTCAATTACCTCATCTGGAAAATGAAGATTAAGACTGTGAGGCCCACATGGGACAGGGACTGTGTCCAACCGGATTTGACTGTATCCACCCCAGAGCTTAGTATTGTGCTTGGCACATAGGAAGCATTTAATAAATACCACTTGCTAGCCCAAACACACAGCAGTCCCTAGACTCCAGTCTCCATTACCTCAACCTAATGTGTCAAAAGACACTAGAAGCGGTTCGGTTCGGCACCACGCCCCTATCACTGACCAAAGAGTCAGAAAGTGTTAACTCAGGCAGCTTCTGCCATTTTGTTTTCCCCTTGGAGATTCAGCTGACAAATTTGTCCCATTGGGACGATACCTCCCGACTTACTACTCTTATTATTGATGTGTATTATTAATGGAGAGAGCCCTAGATGGTCTTCTGAATGATTTGAGACTTTTGTTTTGTTTTGGACCTCTACCTAACTATTAAGGAAGGCCCTGGGCCCTGGAGCAGAGGAAACTCATTATAGATCTTCTTGCCCTTTGAGTTAATGGAGAAAATGGGACTTGAACTCCTAAGACCCGTCTTTTTAGTTCACCGTTTGCCCCAGTGAGCCTCGCTAGAACACCCAGGCTCAGTTGGGAAGGCCTTTCCAAAAATCATGCCCAGCTTTCCAAGTTTGTCAAACCAGCGAACCGTGGTTGACTTGCTCCATTGCCTGAGGATACTTTGTCAGAGTCGGGAAGTAGAGCAGAACTTTAACATGTAGATAAAAACTTAAAAGAATAGCACCAGTAAGGATGAGTTGCAGTTTGAGGCAGCAGACAATAGTTCTGTTTGGATATGTATAATGAGAGGGAATTAACTGCAAAAGAAATCCCAAACTGGGCCAGACGGTTGCCCCTGGAACCCACGATTCCATCTCCCTAGAGTAGCAGTAAAGGATTTGGAGGAGCAGAGCATACAATAGAATAGGAATGTAACATTCAACATACCTAGCACATATTTACTTGATTAACTTGTATGATGATGATGGTATTTAAGCACTTACTATGTGCAAAGCACTGTTCTAAGTACTGGGGGGGATACAAGGTGATCAGGTTGTCTCATGTGGGGCTCACGGTCTTAATCCCCATTTGACAGATGAGGGAACTGAGGCACAGAGAAGTGGATTGATTTACCCAAATTCACCCAGCTGACAAGTGGCGGAGCTGGGATTAGAACCCACGACCTGTGACTCCCAAGCCCAGTCTCTTTCCACTGAGCCACGCTGCTTTTCGTATCTACCCCAGCATTTGGAATAGCGCTTGACAGATACCATAATTATTATTATTATACCGCTCCCTCAGCACTTATATATCTGGTAGTTTGTATGGTCAATTATTTATAATTTCCCCCACGTGTAACTGTTTCCTATTCCTGTCTCTCCCTGTTAGATTGCTAGCACCATGGATTAAACAGTTATTACCGTTGACCTCACCTATAACACTTAACTTCTCTGACCTCAGTATGCCCCTCAATCCCCTCCTTCTGATCAGCCTAACCCTGTCTTTCCTTTACTGCACCCCCTGCCTTCAAGCCCCGCCATCCAACCTCTCCCCATAATAATAATAATAGTAATAATAATGAGGGCATTTATTAAGCGCTTACTATGTGCAAAGCACTGTTCTGTGCACTGGGGAGGTTACAGGATGATCAGGTTGTCTCACGGGGGGCTCATGGTCTTAATCCCCATTTTACAGATGAGGTAACCGAGGCACAGAGAAGTTAGGTGACTTACCCAAAGTCACACAGCTGACAGTGGAGCTGGGACTTGAACCCATGACCTCTGACTCCAAAGCCCGTGTTCTTGCCACTGAGCCACTGCTGTTTCTCTTATGTTGCCCCCATCCTCCTCCCCTAGCCCATCCCTGTTATCCTGTCCCAGTGCCACCCTTCATCTCCCTATCCCAACACAGCCCCATCAGTTTACTCCCATCCAACTCCTCCCCGGCCCTTGCACCTTCCCCTCTCCCTGCACCCAAATCCCTCCACAACCTCAGCCAAATGCAGCCTGAGGGATCCCTTCCCTGCTCCCCCACCCCCCACCAAATCCATCATGGGAAAGCTCCTCCCTATCAGTGAAACGTGGCTCCCCAGATGGAGAGCCACTCCATCTCTCCTGCCACTCTCTCTAGCGGGGGCCTCATCTTCCCCCCCTATCCTAGACTTACCGGGAAAGGAGGACTTGGCTTCCTTTTTGCCCCTCAAAGTCATTTTTGCACCATTCAACCTCACCTATCTCTCTCTTTTCCTCATTTAAAGCCACATACCATCTACCTCTACCACCTACTTCAGTTACTAGTCATGGTCATGTACCGCGTCAGTCTCGTCTTTCTCGCTGTTGACTTCTTGCCCCATCCAGCCTCTGGCCTGGAATGCCCTCCCTCTTTATATTTGACTATCACTCACCTCACTTTCAAAGACGGCACGTCTCCAAGACGCCTTCCCTCTCTAGGCCCTCATTTCCTCTTCTCCCACTCCCTTTCTTCATCATCCTTATATTTCTCCTTGTACCCTTAATTTGCCCTTGCTTCAGCCCCACAGCACTTCTGTAAGTATCCAAAATTTATTTACTTATATTAATGTCTGTTTCCCCCTCTAGACTTTAAGCTCCTTATGGGCAGGGAAAGTACCTGCCAGCTCAGTTGCCATATATTCCTCCAAGTGCTTCGTACAGAGCTCTGTACACTGTAAGCTCTTAATAAATACCATTGATTGGGTCAAGTGCTAGAATAGATACGTGATAGTTCAGACCCAGTTGCCCATAGAACTCATAATCAAAGCAGTAGGGAGAGGCAGGGATCCCTATTTTATAGATGAGGAAACTGAGGCACAGAGCGGCTCAGCAATTTGGCTAAAGTCACCCAGCAAACCAAGGGCAGAGCTTGGTGATAGAACCCACATTTCATGACTCCAATGCTAACCTCTTCAGCTAACCTACCGTTGCAGAAGCTCTCCCAGTAATGCTTTAAAGCTCTATCCGAGTAGTTGACTGGTTCTCTCTTTCGCATACGTGCTGAGTCTAGTTAGTGGCCAGATAATAGATAATCTTGTTTCGGAATTATTTCTCCGTAGGAGATCTGAAACGTGCATTGCGGATGAAAAAGACATCAAACCTCTGAGGACTTGCTTACTCTAGTTTATGTTTCCAAATGCCAGAAAGCTTTCCGTGCCTTTGCCAACAGCTGAGTTCATTTTATTTTCCTCAAAAGACTGCAAATACCTTGGCTGTGGAAGCTTCACTTCGGATTTGTTTCCGTACCTTGATGCGGAAAGCTCAGCGGGATTGATAAATGTGTGGTAGGGTGATCCAACACCTCTTTTAATACCTTCAAATCTGTGACTAAAGCATTCTCCCACACCCATTCTGACCTCCAGCTCCTAGTTCCTAGCAGTGGTGCTATGATTAAAATATCCTGCCTCTCCTGAAAGCTGAGAACAGGGCGTATTTGTGGAAATAAGAAGCAAAAATTGAAGGCTTAATTGCTCACTTACTGCCTGCTTCATTGGTATTTTAACCTGATGTTTTAGACTAAAGGTGTTTAGTCTAACACCTTTTAGACTGTGAGCCCACTGTTGGGTAGGGACTGTCTCTATATGTTGCCAATGTGTACTTCCCAAGCGCTTAGTACAGTGCTCTGCACACAGTAAGCGCTCAATAAATACGCTAGATGATGATGACGTTCCCATTTTGTCAGAGGATTTTCTGTTTGGCTGTTGGTCCGTTATTCTGTCCTCTGGCTCCCCCCCTCCACTGCTCTATTTTTATTCCCCAAACAAGATTTCATAAAAGTCTGTCTGATTGACTTAGATCCGGGATCCAAAACATGTAGAAACCTCGTGATTGGAAGTAATTGTCATGTACCGCCCATTTTTTCCTGGCATCATTAGAATGAAGCTCTTTCATTAGAGTATAAGTTCCTTGTGGGCAGGGAAGTTGTCTCTTCTTTCTGTTCGTATCTTCCCAAGACTTTACTAATAATGATGGCATTTATTAAGTGCTTACTATATGCAAAGCACAGTTTTAAGCGCTGGGGAGGCAACAGGTGATCAGGTTGTCCCACGGGGGGCTCACAGTCTTAATCCCCATTTTACAGATGAGGTAACTAAGGCCCAGAGAAGTTAAGTGACTTGCCCAAAGTCACACAGCTGACAATTGGCAGAGCGGGATTTGAACCCATGACCTCTGACTCCAAAGCCCAGGCTCTTTCTTTCCACTGAGCCACACTGCTTTAATACAGTGCATTGCACCCTGTGTTCACTCAGTAAATACCATTACTCCTTTGATGACTTGAAAGATTTCAGTGCTGCTGGAGGAATGATACCCTGGTCTCTTAAAACCAATCAGAAAACAAACTTCCATTGGTTAAACATCAGCCTTTCCCGTTCTTTTTACAATCCTTCCATATTCAAGCACCGATCACTTACACTCTGAGAATAATCAAACCCCTAACTCTTTCCCTGACTATAGGCAGCCTTAATCATAGCCCTAGCACACTTTGGCGGGGTGGGGAGGAGATCAATCTTGTTACAGTTGAGCTTGGATTTTTTAAGTTGCAGATGAAATGTCCTTGTTAATTTTTGATATTCACAGCACATCATTAGACAGTAATTATCGCCACCCTCCTTTTCTAGTAAGAATGGCCTTTTTTCAAACTGTCGTTACACTTCAAAGCGAGGTTCCTTGATCCAACGTTTGAAGTGTACACTCTGTTCTACCCCAGTGCGTGTTTTCTGTAGGTTTCTGGGGTAGAACACGATCAGGGAAAGGGGACTGCTCTTCTGACATCATCATCACCATTTGGGCTGGGCTGGCCTTGTTATCGAAAAACACGGCCTTTTTTGTGGCCTTTTGTGCAGTGTAGGAAGGGATGAGTGTTATAGCACAGGTTTTCTTTAGCACGGGCCTTTGCAAGAATTCAACATTCATGTTATAGGAAAGCCGAGGGAACCCATTTTTAAAAATAAAGTAATAGTAGTAGTGGTAAAGGTATTTATTGAGCACCCACTGGGTGTGGTGTACTATACTAAGCACTTGAGGGAGTACAAAAAAAGTGTGAGCTATGCTCTCTATTTGCAAGAAGCTTACATTCTAAGAGGAGAAACTGATATTTTAGGCAGCGTGTGGAAGAGCCAGGTGTTTGCAGGAAGATACTTGTGTTTAGCGTACTTAACGGTCAATGTGTGAGAACTGGTTTTAACGATGAGCGACACTGATTTTATTTTGATCGGATTTATTGAGCACTTACTGTATATGGGGCACTGTTCTAAACACTTGGGAGAGTAAGCATAACAGTGTAAAAGACACATTCCCTGCCCAATCAATCCATCAGTTGTATTTATTAAGCACTTAATATGGGCCAAGCACTATACTAAGTGCTTGCAAGAGTACAGATATAACAGAGTCGGTAGACATGGTCCCTGCCCATGATGAGCTTACAGTCTAGAGGGGTAGACAGACATTAATATAAATAAATTGTAGGTATGTACATAGTGTATATATGTGCATAATTATGCAGAGCAGATCTTAAAAAAGGATTAAATTCAACACCCTTTTTTCAAATTCCGGTGTCCGCGTTCCATTTTCCTTTTCATTTGAGTGTTCTACAGTGCCAATGGTACTAGGTCCTTAACTGCAGTAAATTCCTTCCTTAATTTTACATTTTTTTTTACAAAAAGCTGAAACATCATTTTTTTGTTTGCTGCTGCCCACCTTCCCCCACAACCCCCAGAAAGGCGAGCTGGAAAACCACCGTCGAAAAGTTTAGAGAAGTCGAGTGGTGGCACTCTTGAATCGGTGTGAAAGAGAATTTATCGGTGGAAGCGATAGGTACGGAAACATGATGGAGAGGAAACCTTAAGTGATCCTGATGAGTAACAAAATTGCAGAGTGTCCTAAAGGGGCATGATATATGAGACTGAGACTGCAGAATAGAGATGCCAACTTCCAATTTTTTTTTTCAAGTATAGAAAAATTTACTGAGGGGTTGATTTCTTGTGCAATATCTAGAAACTCCTCAAGACAGTAAAACGATGAACATAATGCCGGTGCAGGAAGAAATAGAATCATGGTCTTCAATCAAGTCGAGAATCTCTGTCTGGTAGCTAAGACTGCCATCTTTGTAATCAGCATTAATATCAGGAGGAGTCAGGAGATGCATAGCGGAGGGAGGAGATAGAGTTCAGCTTTCTAGTTTGAATTTTGAGCAGAATTTGCAGCCGTCTTAGGTCCCCAAGTCCACAGTGGCCGTTTCTGAAGTGACCGGCTGCAGAAGTCCAAATGGAAAAGAAATTGCACACTTGATTCTTCTGTATCCTGACTGTGTCTATATATTGTACTGTCCCAAGCACTGATAAAGTACTCTGTTCAAAGTAGACAAGTCGCAGAGCCGGGGCTGGAATCCAGGTCCTTCTGGCTCCCGGGCCCTAGTTCTGTTCCTTTAGGCCATGCTACCTCTCAATCACTGTGGCACTTACTACAGTGTTCTCCACCCAGTCAACACTTAATAAATGTCCTCCCCATTCTGCATTTTGACTGAGATGACTCTTTTGCTCCTGCTATTGAGCACTTTTCCGTGGGTTTTCTAGGGAATTGTCCCCATAGAGGTTTCTGAGTGGTGGATAATATAACAACATTTCCAGCTCAGTCATTTTTCCGGGAACCAAAGCCACCCTTCGGGATAGATGGGCATTTTAGTCAAAACAGCCAGTGGGTTCTAAGTATGAAAATGTACATGATAGGGAAAATCTCGCTAAAGGACCCTGAATGAAAAGCAGAAATAAAAGCTTTACTCCAATCTGGGCTTTCTTAAGGAACAGGAGTGCTAAGTAGTCTTGCCAGAATTTGAATTGCAGCCATGAGTAGATATCTTGGGCCACTAAGAAGCTTCTGCGGAATATTTATGAGAGGAGACTCAGAGGCACAACAGAGTAGTGGCAAGCGATATAATTTACACAGAGACTATTTACTTCTAGCAAGATCTACTTAGAGAAGGTTGGAATTAAAGAGGAGAAAGCTAGAATTTTAATCTAGAAACCGGAAAACCAGCCAGTGATTGCTGTAGCCGATCTCCCCACAAGATTGTTTAAGTGATAATGACGCAGTTTACCCATAGCGGGGTTGGTTCCACGTTAAGCAGCGTGGGCTAGTGGAAAGAACCCAGGCCTGGGATCCAGAGGACTTGGGTTCTAATCCCAGCTCCTCCATCTGTCTGCTGTATGCCCTCAGACCAGTAACTTCTCTTCTCTTTGCACCTTAGTTGTCTCATCTGTAAAATGGGGATTACAGCTGAGTCCTCTGTGGGACAGGGACTGTCCAACCCGATTATCTTGCATCTACTCCAGTGCCCGGCACATAATAAGCACTTAATAAATACCAGAACAAAAAATGGCGGGGGCAGGAGAAGAAGCAGAGAGGCAATGCCAGTCCTGGGCAACTCCTTTTAAAAGCTTGGCTCTGTGGAAGCAAAGTGGTCTTGGGCTTTGCATTCATCCTTTTCTCTTCAGACTGTCCCCTCAGAGCTGTTCTGCCTCGAGACCAGCTTGATTGCTCCGTAACCATCTTGTTTAAGTGAACAGAAGTAACACCAGTGACTAGCATCTCTGGAGTGGTAGGATCCCAAGGGGTGGAGCGTGACGGGCCTTTCTGCCTGGACTCCATTTTGTCCGGCCAAGCCGCCATTTACCCACAGCGGGCACATCCGAATCCTCCACTCCTTTGTTTCATCCCATCCAAATGTCTGCCTTATCGGGAAGCTTGGATTCCTGGGTCTTGAGACAGGTTGGAGCTGTTCCTCCCTTAGCAAAGGTAGGACCCCTGTACAGCTGAGTAAAAATTTACTGCTGCTGTGCTTAGAAGCAGCAGTATTGTGCGTGTATTGCGCTCTTGGGTCACTTGTGAAGCTCAGATGCTTCCCAACTGTATGTAAAGAAACTATATTGCGTGGAGTTGAGCTGTTGAGCTGGACAAGGTGGAGGAAACTCTGTCAAACACTGTGCCCTACAAGCGCTAGTAGAAATAAACTTGTCTCTGACATACCTGCTTAAGCACAATGCTGAGTCCATGTAGTTTCCTTCGACAGCTCCTTTCCCAGAGGGTGGCATAAACTGCGTCCCCAGCATCAGAGACATGAAGCAACGTGGCTCAGTGGAAAGATCCCGGGCTTTGGAGTCAGAGGTCATGGGTTCAAATCCCGGCCCCTCCGCTTGTCAGCTGTGTGACTTTGGGCAAGTCACTTGACTTCTCTGTGCCTCAGTTCCCTCATCTGTAAAATGGTGATTAAAATTGTGAGCCCCACATGGGGCAACCTGATCACCTTGTGTCCTCCCCAGCGCTTAGAACAGTGCTTTGCATATAGTAATCGCTTAACAAATGCCATTATTTTTATTATTATGATGATGATCCTCTGGGAAAAGGCTTAGTGGCCTTTGGGTAATGGAGACAATTATTCCCCCGGCCACGTTGGGAAATGTAATTTTCACCTTCCCTGTAATTCCCTATCTCCAATCTCCTTTGCCTACCTCAAGGGTGTAAGCTCCTTGTGGGGAGGAACCGTGTCTACCAACTCTGTTGTAGCATACTCTCCCAAGGGCTTAAAACGATGCTCTGTATAAGGTAAGCACTCGATAACTACCATTGATTTGTTGATCTCCATTCCGAGGTGTGATGGGACATAGCTCTAACAGGAGATTTAATTGGCTGCTTTGCAATATAGCAGAATCTTATAAATAGCACCCCTTCTAGACTACAGGCTCGTCATGGGCAGGGAATGTGTCTACAAACTCTGTTACCTTGTATTCTCTAATCAATCAATCAATAGTATTTATTGAGTGCTTACTATGTGCAGAGCACTGTACAAGTGCTTGGGAGAGCACAATACAACAGAATTAGCAGACACATTCCCTGCTCATGACGAGCTTACAGTCGCGAGGGGGAGGCAGACATTAATATTAATAAAATACGTGTATAATAGGAAGGGGACAGGGAACATGTCTGCTAATTCTGTTGTACTTTCCACAGCACAGCTACATGAAAATGACATGGCTTATAAATCATTATACTTCTAGATTTACAGTGATCACCCAGTGAAATCAAGAAGGAAATTTACCCCATGTGTAGGATTGCATATGGGACTAAATGTGGGCCTTTTGGGTTGTGGGTATTTTTTTTTAACGTCTGTCATTTTATTTTGAAACATCTGGTTTTAGGATAGTGCCAGAGGCTGTTTTCGGGATGAATTAGCAATTGTGTTGGTCCAGCGCTAAAATCTGGAGGAAAGAATGTTTGTTTTGTTTTCTTTGTTTTATGGCTTTTGTTAAGCACTTACTATGTGTCGAACACTCTACTAAATGCTGGGGTCTATATGAGTCAATTAGGTTGGTATATATATATATATATATATATATATTTGATGGTACTAGTCACTTACTAGGTACTATCTACTATGTTAAGCCCTGGGAGAGATAGAAGAAAATAGATCAAACAAGTACTTGTCTCACTCAGAGCTCTCAATTGAAGAGGTAAGGAGAGTGGGTGTCCTTTTCCCATTCTACAAATGAGGAAAATGAGGCCCAGAGAGGTTAAATGATGTGGTCAACGTCTCACTACAGGACGGAAGTCTCCTGACTCCCTTTCTCATTCTCTTTCCACTAGGACATACTGCCTCTTGGTATGGTATGATTATGCTTCATCTAGGCAGAAATCATCAATAGCACACATAGAGATTGCTGGAATTATCTTGGACCTTGTATGGAAATATTTTTGGTGGTTTAAAAAAAAATTGTAGCTTGGTGAAATTTCATTTTATTGAGCTATCTGCTGTCATGGACCTATCCCGTCCTTCTCAGTAAAATTTCTACCTCTCTGTGTGCCACTCAAGAATCCAACTTGGTGATATTTCCGCTCACCAGGCTCTGCCCCCGGTCCCTTTAAAGCTTTCAGAAAATGCAAGGGAGAGGTGTCAGTTCCGCAGCCCGGTTTCCCGCTCCATTTCTTGGGAGGAAGGAAAGGAACTTCTTCTAGACTGTGAGCCCACTGTTGGGTAGGGACCGTCTCTATATGTTGCCAACTTGTACTCCCCAAGCGCTTAGTACAGTGCTCTGCACACAGTAAGCGCTCAATAAATACGATTGAATGAACTTCTCCCTAATACGGTGAGCCCCTCCCAAAGAACCTTAGCTCCTCCGGTAGCCTGTGAGCCCCTCCTGTGGACTGGGAGAACCTCCCGTCGACTGGTAGACTGTGATCCTTGGACAGTACCTTCCCAAGTCTGTCCGCTGCCTTCCGAGAGAAACTGCCTTTCACCATTCCCAGACGAATAAGAAACTCCCCTAGAGTAGGAGACTTGTTTTATTTTGGTATTTGTTAAGCGCTTACTATGTGCCAGGCACTGTATTGAGCACAGTGGTAGATAGAAAGTTATGCAACAACTCTGGAGCTCCTTCATATTTGATTCATTTTCTCAGGAAGGAGCCAACAGCCGAGGGGTAGAAAAATAGTCCCCCCGCCCCATAGCCTTTCTTTCATTCATTCATTCAATCGTATTTATTGAGCGCTTACTGTGTGCAGAGCACTGTACTAAGCGCTTGGGAAGTCCAAGTTGGCAACATATAGAGACGGTCCCTACCCAACAGCGGGCTCACAGTCTAGAAGGGGGAGACAGAGAACAAAACAAAACATATTAACAAAATAACAAAAATAGAATAAATATGTACAAATAAAATAAGTAGAGTAATAAATACATACAAAAATATATACATATATACAGGTGCTGTGGGGAGGGGAAGGAGGTAAGGCGGGGGGAGGGGGAGAGGAAAGAGGGGGCTCAGTCTGGGAGCCCCCTTTCTTTCCTAGCTTTCTCCTCTGCCCCCTTCTTCACTGACCCATAAGTTATCTTGGGAGCTCACTACAGTGTCAGGAGTGTCAGCTCTACTATACCATCCCCAGCAGACAACTAGGCAGTGGAACGGGCCCCTGAAACAACACTGAACCTTCTGAAAATCCTGCTGTCCCTTTGGACCGCCTCCGATTATTTATAAACTTCTGAAAGCAAATCCAGTGAAGGCAGCATGAAGGATCCTGGACATTATCTGACCAGGAATATTGCCAAGGCTTTTACAACAAAGACCCTTTAATTAAACCCCTATCACGGAAACAATTAGACCAAATTTGCCATACTTAATTTGTCAATAATTTTGTAATGAAATCTCATTAATAGCTTGGTTTTTTTTTCCTCCCTGAATTCTTTACTCTCCGTATCCATGCAATAATGCAGACAGGCTGGCCTTGTCTTCTAGAGATCAATGGACGATCAATAGTTTTTTCACAAACTTTTTGTCTTTCAGAGTTCTGGAAAAAAAAACAAGGCTCGAACTAGGTGCTGCAGAGTTAGACGCAGGCTGATTTTTTTTTTTTTTTTGTCCTGCAAGTTGCTTCCTCAAAGCCATTTCTACGGCGGGATGTTTTGTCTGCTTTGGTCTCACAGCGTCTTATAATCGCACCAGTCTGGTGCAAAACAAATGGCTACGACGCAGCTACTGATGCTAGAGGAGTCGGTCTGACTAGGAGGGTTGGCTCATACCCCATCTCTGTGAGGCCATGGTCAGTCTTTGGTTACCTGCAGTGGAAACCCCTGGTGCTATTCCAAAGAGACTGAGGGTTAAAAAAATATAGTCAGTGGAGAAAACTGCACAGGAAAAGATCTCTGTGATTGGGGTTTCTGATCTTGGGAGCTCACTGTAGTGTCAAGAGTGTCAGCTCTACTATACCATCCCCAGTAGACAACTAGGAAGTGGAATGGGCCCCTGAAACAACACTGAACTTTCTGAAAATCCTTCTGTCCCTTTGGAATGACTCCGATTATTTATAAGCTTCTGAAAGCAAATCCAGTGAAGGCAGCATGAAGGATCCTGGACATTATCTGACCAGGAATATTGCCAAGGCTTTTACAACAAAGACCCTTTAATTAAACCCCTGTCACAGAGGGGTGAGGGTGAGCAACAGAGATGTGGGCAGTGGGCTAGGATGCAGGCTTGTCGTGGTTCCCGATTGGACCAAATGATGAGAAGGGTGGAGGGCAGAGTGAGAGGGCATTTACAGGGAGTACCGTTGATGGAGAGGACCAGAAATTGGAGAGGTCACAAATAGAGAAACTGGAGAGTCAAGAAAACCCAGATATTGCCCTTGGGTAGTACCTGGGGAAAGACAAATTCTACCAACACGAGTTGGAAAGGAACTGGCCAAGCGTAAAATCCTTTGGGTGGCTGAATGGATCACTTGGGTCAGCAGTGAAAGCTACTAAATTCAGTGTTGGTTTTGGAGCAATACATTAAGTACAAGGATTATATCCATCACTCCTCTGGATTTAGTTTGGGGCTTAAAGAACCACTCCTTATCCTCCAACACAATTATGGAGACGCCCACCTTAGTTGACTACGTTTGAAAATTATACGGAATTATATTGGGTTAAGAAGAAGTGCTAAATGTCGCGGGGTGGGGGGGGTGGTGTGATTCTAAATAATCAAATTATTTTCAATGAACACTACAGTTAAGAGACTCAAATCATTTTGCGTAGCCTGTGATAGTTTTTTTTGGAACCTAGACTGGGATGACCAGGCGGTTTATGCATTGTGTAGGTGTGCAGATGTTTGTAATGAGTTCCCGAACCCCATGCTTTCTCCTTACCTATCCAAATGAGTCCATCGCTCTGCCAGGGGAAAGAATTCGGTCCAGGCCTTGCCACAGCAATGCAGACCATGAGACCCCAGCTGTTTTGATAGAAGAGAAAATACTTTCCACAGAGACTTTGTTTTCCATTTTCTCACTCCTGGTTTTATTCACTCAGTTGTGTGTTTGATCACGGAGGAGGCGATGAAGCACAAAGCCCTTCTGCCCACAGTTCTCCTGAGAGAAAATAGAAGGGTTGGAGGAGGTTGAGGGGTGCTTAGTGGCTCCAGAATTGGGGATGCGCTATTTCTTCTATCGGGACGTTAAGCTTGAAGCCAGCTGCTAATGCTTCCTAGGTGATGGTGACCAAATCCAAGCACGTCAGTCTTCCCTTCAAGTGCCCAGGTGCTTGAACTTCATTTAACACTGATCGGGGCCTGTTGACTCAGTGGATCAGGACAAACGCAGAAGTGTCATACAGATGAGTTGCCTTTGATCCCTCAAGATGCTCCTTCTGGGATTGAGCCTGGTCACATTTAGGGTCCAGGGAATGGTTGTAGGGCAATGCCTCCCTTCTGGATTTAATAATCACGCTACTAATAATGGTACTTATTAAATGCTTACTCTATGGCAAGCACAGTACTAAGCCCCGGGATGGATACAAGATGATCAGGTCCCATGTGGGTCTTTCAGTCTAAGTAGGAGGGAGAACAGGTATTGAATTCCCGTTTCTCAGAGAGGGAACTGAGGCACAGTGAAGTGACTTGCCCTAGGTCACACAGCTGAAGAGTGGCAGAGCCGGGATTAGAACCCAGATTCTTTGACTCTCAGGCCTATTCTCTTTCCACTAGGCCACACTGCTTCTTGTAAAGATTCCAGGTTTTGGGTCCATCCAGATTTATTTAGAATTGTATCTGGGGGAGACGAAGAGAAGCGTTTCTTGTTTCCTTCTGTCAGACTCAGAATATAAATTTGCTTTCACCTCAGCTCCAGCCCTCTCTTAAAAATCCACAACACTGGCCCATAAGCAGTGAATTATGACAGAACAACACCGGGTGCTGGTTGCTAAACGATAATTGAACCATTGACTTATTTCCAGCATAGCTTTACAGAGAAATAAAATTACATTAGAAATCCACATTCTCTTACAGGACAGAGTTTATCCAGAGAGGCAAGATATCGATCACCGGAGCGGGGTTCCTCAACTGCATTTTGGAAACATTTGCCAGCACATTTCTCAAGAAGGGGGCCCAGAAGGTAAGCTTCTTGTCCTCTTCCCAACCACTCACAATCCCCATCCCGATACCATCATCTTTCAGTGTCTTTAGACTTCTATGCATTCTGTTAATCTCACTTTGTACTGCATGGGTGCACTGAGATTTGAAATTGCCTTTTTCAGCTCTGGCAAGAAAAATCTCGGCTGGCTTTTCGTTGGCTTTCGATATAAACAAAAATAGACAGTGCAGAACACCCCCCACCTTCATCTTCTGATTTGGCCAAGTGATGGTCATGTGACTTTGAAGCTGGAAAACACTGCAGCCACGTGAATTTTCTTTACTCTATCTTACGTGGATTTGCTTAGAAGGAAGAATATTTATTTTTTCTGTTACTACCATTCTGCTTTCTCCAAAACTATGTCTCTTCCTGAGTGAGCTTGGTTTAATTTGTCAGCCCTTCAAGTTTAACTTCTGCCCAGTTTTGGTGTAGCCTCCCAGTTAAATTCAGCTCATTTTTATGGTTTGAGTAGCTCAGAAAAACTCAGTTTCCTCTCAGTATATGATCAGTCAACCAGCGGTATTTATTGAGCACTCACGGTTTGCAGAGCACTGTTCTAAGTGCTTGGGAGAGTACAATATGAGTTGGAACACCCGCAGTTCCTGTCCATAAGGACAAGAGGAAGAGACAGACATTTATATAAATACATGAATTATGGATATATATATTAAAGAGAAGCAGAGAAGCAACATGGCTCAGTGGAAAGAGCATGGGCTTTGGAGTCAGAGGTCATGGGTTCAAACCCCGGCTCCGCCAATTGTCAGCTGTGTGACTTTGGGCAAGTCAGTTCACTTCTCTGGGCCTCAGTTACCTCATCTGGAAAATGGGGATTAAGATTGTGAGCCCCCCATGGGACAACCTCATCATCTTGTAACCTCCCCAGCGCTTAGAACAGTGCTTTGCACATAGTAAGCACTTAACAAATAACATTATTATTATTATTATTATTAGAAGGCTCTGGGTTCTAGTCCTGGCTCTGCAACTTGTCTCCTGTGGAACCTTGGGTAAATCACTTCACTTCTCTGGGCCTCAGTTACCTCATCTGTAAAATGGGGATTAAAACTGTGAGCCCCCCGTGGGACAACCTGATCACCTTGTAACCTCCCCAGCGCTTAGAACAGTGCTTTGCACATAGTAAGCGCTTAACAAATAACATTATTATTATTATTATCACCTTGTAACCTCCCCAGCGCTTAGAACAGTGCTTGGCACATAGTAAGCGCTTAACAAATACCATAATTATTATTATTGTTATAAAGGAGAGAGAGTTGGGGGGAGAGGGTGGCTTAGTGGATGGAACACTAGGAGGCAGAAGGACCTGGGTTCTAATCTCTGTCACGCCACTTGTCAGCTGCGTGACCTTGGGCAAGTTACTTAACTTCTCTGTGCTTCAGTTACCTCATCTGAAATTAGGGATTGAGATTCTGAGCCGCAGGTGGGACGTGAACTATATTCAAATGGACTAGTTTGTACCTACCCCAGCGCTTACTACAGTGCCTGGCACACAACAAGTGCTTAACAAATACCACAAGAGCGAGGGCTTATTCGGGGAAGGCCTCTTGGAGAGATGATGATGATGATGGCATTTATTAAGCGCTTACTATGTGCAAAGCACTGTTCTAAGCGCTGGGAAGGTTACAAGGTGATCGGGTGGTCCCACGGGGGGCTCAGTCTTCCTCCCCATTTTCCAGATGAGGGAACTGAGGCCCAGAGAAGTGAAGTGACTTGCCCAAAGTCACCCAGCTGACAATTGGCGGAGCCGGAATTTGAACCCCGGACCTCTGACTCCAAAGCCCGTGCTCTTTCCACTGAGCCACTCTGCTTCTCTGACTTGCAGTAGATTGGCCCCATTTTTACAAGGGAAGAAACTGAGGCCCAGGGAGGTTTTTGGTGGGGGGTTTTCTTTAAAATGGTAGTTGTTAACACTGCTTACTATGTTCAACAACACGGTCAGGGTCACACGCCATCCAAGTGAGAAGCCTTAGGCCTTCCAAGCCTGGGCTCTGTCCCCTAGGCCCCCACTCCTCCTCTTTCCACCGCTGTTTTTTCCCTGCTCCGGGATTAAGGGCACGAAGGAGATGGGAAGGACAGTTGAGGGGGCTGTGGCTTCTTCCCCGGGGCCATGAGATACGCCAGGCCGAACTTGGGGACGTTCCGGGACCACAGGGGCTTGCAGTGGTCCGTCAGGCAGATCTTACCGCCCCTGTACATCTTGGCCGTCTTCCCGTCCAGCTCGGGGATGGCGATCTCGGGCGCGGTCCCGGGGTACGTCACAGGGATATCAAACTCGAAGGCCTCTCGGAGAGATGTGATTTCATTGAGGGTTTTAAGGTGTGTCATAGAAGGAGGGAGAGGAGAGTTCCAGTTTAGAGGGAGGACCTGGGCAAGGCCTCGGAGTCGAGATGGATGGGATCAGGCAAGCAAGGTAGGAGGGGGTGAGCCGATTGCTTTCTTTTCGATCAGTATATAAAACCTAGAAGTGGGATGATTCTCGTGGAGCAGGAGGATTGAGCCACCGTTAGGGAGAAGCCAAAGCAATGCAAGGCATTATGGGTAGCAAATAAAACAGGGCAGCAAGGGACAATCAATCAATCAATCATATTTATTGAGCGCTTACTGTGTGCAGAGCACTGTACTAAGCGCTTGGGAAGTACAAATTGGCACTTGACAAGTTGACGGTGTTTACAAGCATGTGTTTTAGAGAAGCAGCGTGGCTATGGAGAAGCAGTGTGGCTCAGTGGAAAGAGCCCGGGCTTGGGAGTCAGAGGTCATGGGTTCAAATTCCGGCTCCGCCGCTTGTCAGCTGTGTGACTTTGGGCAAGTCACTTAACTTCTCTGGCCCTCAGTTACCTCATCTGTAAAATGGGGATTAAGATTGTGAGCCCCACGTGGGACAACCTGATCACCTTGTATCCTCCCCAGCGCTTAGAACAGTGCTTTGCACATAGTAAGCGCTTAACAAATACCAAAGTTATTATTATTAGTTAAGGCTATCAGTTATATGTTCTGATCTGCAACATACACTCATGGATGAGATTCCACTGCCAGCAGTGTCCTCTTTAAATCCCAGAGGCCAACCGGCTATCCTTTATTAATGATAATAATAATTTTAAGTCCCTGACTGTGTGCTAAGCACTGTGCTGAACACTGGGGTTCATGTCAGTCACGGGCCCTGTCCCCCATGGACTCACAGTCTAAGTGGAAGGGAGAACAGGTATTCAGTTCCCATTTTAGAGAAGATGAAACTGAGGCATAGAGTAGTTAAGTGACTTGCCAAAATAGCCCAGCAGGCAAGCGGTATGCTTGGGATGGATTAGAACCCCAGGCCTCGGACTCCCAGGCATCATATTTTTCACTAGGGCAAGAGTTTATTTTAACAGTGTTAATATAAGGGCCCAAGTCTGCGTTCCTAAGTTGTGTAGCCCTGCTTCTCCTCCTTCCACCTGTAAGCATCCCAAAAGGCCACATGGTGTATGAGGGATCCCCGTGCTTCTCCTTCCTTCCTTCATCATCATCATCATCATCAATCGTATTTATTGAGCGCTTACTGTGTGCAGAGCACTGTACTAAGCGCTTGGGAAGTACAAGTTGGCAACATATAGAGACAGTCCCTACCCAAGTGGGCTCACAGTCTAAAAGGGGGAGAGGAGGACTGGTCCTCTCGACCAGTCATATTTATTGAGCACTTACTGTGTGCAGAGCGCTTGAGAGAGTCCAATACAGCAGAGTTGGTAGACACGTTCATATCCTAACCATCTCTGTGGCCCCCAGATTGAACCTTGTTCCCTGTACTGGCCGTTGCTTCGGCTTTGGGATTAAGGGAGGGGAGGTAGGCTCTGAGAACCTCTTATTACCATCCTCCCACCCTGTTCTCTTTCTGAAGATCGGCTCCTTTCCCTGTCCAAGTCGGTCAGTCGGCGATATTTATCGAGCACTTACTAGGTGCAGAGTAAGTACTCAGGAGAGTTGGTGTAGAGGCTCACCTCCCTGTCTCTCCAGCAGCCCTGACCCAGCCCTGGTTTGTTTAGGTTGGACTGAAGAGAGCCACCCCTTATATGCTTTCCAAGAGCTTAGTATGGTGCTTTCCACACAGGAGGTGATGGATAAATACCGTTGCTTGATTTTCTGTGCCTTTCCAGCCCTTTTCCCTTCACCTGCACTGCCGCATCTGAAATACTCCCCCCGAATAGGCAGCTATTCCACGCAACGGTTCAGTGTAGCAGTGAGTTTTAGAGCCTCTAATTCTGCCGGAGGGATCATAGCTTGTCTTATGTCTGCGAATCACTTCTTTTGATGGGAAACCTGGACTTATTCTCCACGAGGTAATTTCTAATAGGTAACAGAGCCGGGGAATCGTTTTTCTCTTAGGCTTCTTTGGCAGCCTGGCGTGTGTGTGACTTGAGTACCCAGAGGCCAGAGCAGGATGCGGTAGAAGCGTGAAGCTATTCTTTGATATTCATGGAGCCATTTCGGCTTCTCGGTTTTAAAAAGTTAGGGAAAGGCATTTACATAACGGGGTAAAAATCATCTTTTGTTATTTCTCGCCATCACCCAAGAGGGCTGAATCAGTATTCTCTGAGTGTCAGTAGGGCAGCGGCAGAAAGGAGAAACTGAATTCAGAAATGAGGCTTAAATTCCTCCCCTCTGCGGTAATGATAGAGGACGGGTGGCTCTGGGGCATTTGTACGGTTCGTTCACCCAGTGGTCTGTGGGGAAAAGTGGACATGGCAAACATACTCGAGAGATTGCCAGTCCACTCTAGACTGTAAGCTCGCTGTGGACAGGTCATGGGTGTGTTTATTGTTATATCGTCCTCTTCCCAGTGCTTAGTACAGTGCTCTGCACACAGTAAGCGCTCAATAAATACGATTGAATGAGGCACGGAGGCCAACTGTGAGGGTACGACGAGGCCCCACCACATAGAGACGCAGCATTCATTCATTCACTCATTCAGTCGTATTTATTGAGCGCTTACTGTGTGCAGAGCACTGTACTAAGCGCTTGGGAAGTAGAAGTTGGCAACATATAGAGACGTTCCCTACCCAACAGTGGGCTCACAGTCTAGAAGGGGGAGACAGGCAACAAAACAAAGCCTATTAACAAAATAAAATAAATAGGATGAATATGTGCAAGCATGGCTTAGTGGATAGACTACCAGCTTGGGAGTCAGAAGAACCTGGCTTCTGATTGTTCCTCCTCCACTTGTCTTCTGGGTGACCTTGGGAAAGTCACTTCACTTCTCTGGACTTCAGTTGCCTCCTCTGTAAAATAGAGATTAAGACTCTGAGCCCCATGTGGGGCATGGATCGCGTCCAACTTGATTAGTACAGTGCCTGGCACATAGTAAGCGCCGAACAGATACTATGAAAGAAATTTTTAAAAAAGGAGTTGAAGGAGTGGAGCCATAGAACAGCGCTGAGGAAGCGATCCTTTCTTTAACTCCATGCGGGCCCTGGGGAAGACTAAACACAGAGAGATAATACCGTTTTCACAACCGATCCAACAACTCATGATCAATATTCTCCAGGAGTGCTCACCAGGCAGGGTCACTTTCTTTGACAGAAAACCCCACAGATGAAAACCATGTTTTTGTCAGAATTTACTCTCTACGCTTTTTAGACAAGCAGTTACGTGGGTCGGTTTATATTTTAGCTCGCTCAACATCAGACGCTTTCCCTTTCATTAAAAGAAATGCTCTCCGTTGCAATAGAAAACATCAATTACAACAGTTTGGCTGGGAATAGGTCTGCATTCAGAACCACGTGCCTGAAGCAGTAATTTTTAGACAAAAAAAAGGTAAACCTGTCATTTGAAAAGGACCTTAAATATAAAAGACAAATTTGACATAAAAGCACTCCAGCGTTGGCAGAGCCACTCCATCTATTGGAACATTTCTCCGGTTTGTCATTTGCACGAAACAACCCTTTCAACGTTGCCCCCTCACTTAACTCCATTGATGACACCGATGAAGAATTGCGATTCTTTGCACTTTGGGGAGGTTGGTTCCCCAGCCTAAATTCATTCCTGGGCATGGAACTCGATAAGATATTTACTCATTCTTAATAAATCGGCAACCTGGTTCTCAGCGTGTTTTCAGTCTCACTAGATATTGAGTATCGGAATAGATTGGTCCTGCGTATTTTTATACCCAAGAAATTGTGAGGATAAGTCAAGTGCGTCAGGATTTTAATGACTCTCTTTTTTTGGTCTGCACTTTCATTTTTCAAAAAAAAAAATAATCACGCCTTCTCCCATCACAGACATCTTCTTCACCTCCTACCTCAACTCCCCTGAATCAAGAGATTTTGACCTGGTTGGATCATTGAGGAAGGTTCAGAGCTCGAATTTGAAAATAGGGAAAGCTTTTTAAAAAGCTGAAATTCCAGGATGTCATCCGATATAGAACTGTTGGGATGGGAAAGTGTTGGGTTCTAAATGGACAGCAAAGAGAATAGCACTGTCAGCCTCCAGAGAATGCAAGAGTGTTTCCTTTGCCTTCACAATTTAATGATTTCTCTGTTTGCTTGTTACACAAGTATAGTGAGATATTAATTATCCCTCACGCCTAAAGCAGTTCTTTTAACAGCTACGAATATAGCAGTAATTTTGAGTTATTTTCATTGTACTCTCCCAAGTGCTTAGTACAGGGCTCAGGATATGCACTGATTGATTGATTTGTGTGGGTCTTCTTTTCTCAAATAGAGGAACACTAAATTCTATAGGAAATCTATGCAGGAGGAGAAGTAAACTTCCCCTTACAATGTAAAATTCATATAGTCCTTCCTTGGTTCAGGGATGAGATTTCTCAACTCTGTTGTTTGTGCTCTCCCGAGCGAGTAATACAGTGCTCTACCTATATCAAGTTCTCAATAAATACCATCGATGGACCGGTTATTCGATAATATTTATCCAGCGTCCCCTCACGCAGAGTTTCGTGGTGAAGATTCATTCATCCACTCGTATTTATTGAGCACTTACTGTGTGCAGAGCACTGTACTAAGTGCTTGGGAAGTCCAAGTCGGCAACATATAGAGACGGTCCCTACCCAGCAGTGGGCTCACAGTCTAGAAGGGGGAGACAGAGAACAAAACAAAACATATTAACAAAATAAAATAAGTAGAATAAATATGTACAAGTAAAATAAATAAATAAATAGAGTAATAAATACGTACAAACATATATACATATATACAGGTGCTGTGGGAAGGGAAGGAAGATGATGTCCCTCTTCAGGACTGACAGACGAATCTCGGTCCTCGTCTGTGGGCAGTGATTGTGTTTGTTATACTGTTCTGTTGTACTCTCCCAAGCGCTTAGTACAGTGCTTTAATGGTAATAATACTAATTACAGTGCTCTGTACACAGTAAGTCCTCAATAACTGAGATTGAATGAATGAATGACCGAATTATGGTATTTATTGAGCGCTTACCATGAGCCAGGCACTCTTCTAAGCACTGGGGTGGATGCAAGCAAATCATGTTGGGCGCACAGTCCCTGTCGCATGTGGGGCTCAGTCTCAATCCCCATTTTACTGATGAGGTAATTGAGGTCCAGAGGAGCCAAGTGAGTTGCCCGAGGTCACACAGCAGACAAGGGGCAGAGCTGGGATGAGAACCATGACCTTCCGACTCGCGGGCCTGTGCTCTAGCCACCGTGCCATGCTGCTTCTCCGGGTACACGGTGTGCTCTGCACACAGTAAGCGCCCAGCAAATTCGACTGACTGACCAAGTCAGTCTCATAAATACCCCTCCACCGGCACGCTCTCGTCACCGCGGGTGTAGTTCCTGGAAAGTTAGAGAGTGCGGCGAGCGAGAATGGTAGCAAGGGTGCTACCCACAAAAACTTTTTACCCCATATGTGGCCAAAGCGGGGGTGGCACACTGCTAACCCCGGACTACATTGCCAGAGCCCGGACTTTGTAGCCACGTGGGACCTCACTGCTGCCAGGTGGCCTGAGGCTCTGGGGTAGAGTTTTCCCTTATACTGAAAAAATTAATTCATTAAGGGATTAAGTGAGCTCTTACTCTATGCCAGGCACTGTGCTAAGCAGTTGGGCCGATAACAAAATCACTAGATTAGATCCAGCTACCATTCCACAGGGAGATCGTAATCTAAGAGGGTTTAAGCGCTGAGTACAGTGCTCTGCACCACAGAAAGCACTCAGTAAATGTGATTGATTGATGGGGAGCAGATATTTTGTCCCCGTTTTACAGATGCAGTGGTTGCGGGACTAGCCCGAGGACACACAGCAGGCCCATGGCAGAAGGGGGATGAGAACCCGTGTCCCTTGATGGCTAGTTCCGAGTTCCAGGCCATCCTGATGGAGGGAGGGCTTGCTGTGTAATAATAAATAATAATAATAATAATGATGACATTTATTAAGCGCTTACTATGTGCAAAGCACTGGTCTAAGCGCTGGGAAGGTTACAAGGTGATCAGGGTAGTCCCACGTGGGGCTCACAGTCTTCATCCCCATTTTACAGATGAGGTGAGGTCCAGAGAAGTGAAGCGACTGGCCCAAAGTCACACAGCTGACAGTTGGCAGAGCCGGGATTTGAACCCATGACTTCTGACTCCAAAGCCCGGGCTCTTTCCATTGAGCCACGCTGCTTCTAGACTGTGACTGTGTAGCGTGTGGTCAGCCCATCAAACTGGCAGATGAAATTGCTGGACGCCATCACTGGTGCCGTTTGCTCCCAAACTGGGTGTTAGGTCCCCTGGGTCTCTGATTCCTCACTGAGAGGGAAACAAACTACTGGAAAAATGGTAGAAATTAATAGGTAGCTGAGCCCATTGTTGGGTAGGGACCGTCTCTATATGTTGCCGACTTCTACTTCCCAAGCGCTTAGTACAGTGCTCTGCACACAGTAAGCGCTCAATAAATACAATTGAATGAATGAATGAATGAGTCTGTCCCCTGTGTGACATATACTGAGTAGTTGTTAGGGGAGAAACCTCTATCCAGTGAATGGAGCACGGGTCTGGGAATCAGAAGGCCCTGGGTTCTAATTCTGACTCCACCACTTGCCTGCTAGGTGACCGTGGACAAGTCACTTTTCCGGGCCTCAGTGACCTCCTCTGGAAAATGGGGGATTAATAATAATAATAATAATAATAATTTTGGTATTTGGTAAGCTCTTACTATGTGCAAAGCACTGTTCTAAGCACTGAGTAGGATACAGGTGATCAGGTTGTCCCATGTGGGGCTCACAATCTTAATCCCCATTTTACAGATGAGGTGGCTGAGGCACAGAGAAGTGAAGTGACTTTCCCCAAGTCACACAGCTGACAAGACTGTGAGCCCATGTGGGACAGGGAATGTAGCTGATTAGCTTGTATCTACCCCAGTGATTAGAACAGTGTCTGGCACATAGTAAGCCCTTAATAAATACCATTAAAAACCAACAACAAATGCATAGCGCCTGCAGGCGTTCTCTGACTTTGCAGAGCTGGGACAAGTGGTGGAGTTGGGATTCGAACCCAGGTCTTCTGAGCTCTGGAGCCATTCTTCTAGACTGTGAGCCTGTTGTTGGGTAGGGACTGTCTCTGTATGTTGCTAAATTGTACTTTCCAAGCGCTTAGTACAGTGCTGTGCACACAATAAGCGCTCAATAAATATGAATAAATTCTTTTCCAGTGGATCCACAGTGGGGCTGATAAGTACGGTCTTCTAAACAGTAGATGTTTTGGGAGCATCCCAAGAGGGTGTTGTGAGGGAAAATACGAGCCCCGTATTAGGTGCTTGGAAGAACACAATAAAAGGTAAAAGGCACAGATTGTAAATAGGGCTTACAATCTAATGGGGGAGCTTACAGTTTAATGGGCGAGTTTACAGTTTAATGGAAGAACTTAAAACTCTAGTAATAAAGACAGTATTGCATTTATTTGGGAGGGAGCTACAGTTTAAAACCCTGTTTGTTTTTTTAAAGTGGGAATCTCGGGAGCAACTCCCCACAGGAAACTGGAAGTATAATTGTTAGAGGGTAGTAACTGGTGGCCTAGGGGTGGCTGTTGTGGAGACAAACTGGAGGTAAATATATTTGCCATTTTTAAAGGGCCAAAAGGGAATGCTTCTTGCTCTGAACTCTCTTCTTGCTCGATAGTGTTTTCAGTCGCAGTTAGTGTTTGGTAGTGCTGGATAGCCACTCGCATCATTTTATTATTAATAATAATAATAATAATAATAATGATGATGATGGTATTTGTTAAGCGCTTACTATGTGCAAAGCACTGTTCTAAGTGCTGGGGAGGTTACAAGGTGATCAGGTTGTCCCTTGGGGGGCTCACAGTTTTAATCCCCATTTTACAGATATGTGTTTGTATGTATTTATTACTCTATTTATTTTATTTGTACATATTTATTCTATTTATTTTATTCTGTTAATATGTTTTGTTTTGTTCTCTGTCTCCCCCTTCTAGACTGTGAGTCCACTGTTGGGTAGGGACCGTCTCTACATGTTGCCAACTTGTACTTCGCAAGTGCTTAGTACAGTGCTCTGCATACAGTAAGCGCTCAATAAATACGATTGAATGAAATGAACGAATGAATGAGGTAATCAATCAATCGTATTTATTGAGCGCTTACTGTGTGCAGAGCACTGTACTAAGCGCTTGGGAAGTACAAGTTGGCAACATATAGAGACAGTCCCTACCCAACAGTGGGCTCACAGTCTAAAAGATAACTGAGGTTATCTGATAACTAAAAGGTAACTGAGGCACAGAGAAGTGAAGTGACTTGCCCAAAGTCACACAGCTGACAGTTGGCGGGGCTGGGATTTGAACCCATGACCCATCTGACTCCAAAGCCCGTGCTCTTTCCACTGAGCCATGCTGCTTCTCTTTTAAGGGTTTGTGGTACCTAATAATAATAATAATAATAATAATATTATAATGTAATAATATACCTAATGTACCTAATGTACATGAATGTAATGCACCTAATAATAATAATAATATATAATAATAATAATAGCGATATTCGTTAAATGCGTGCTGTGTGCAAGGTACTGTACCAAGCGCTGGGATGAATACAAACAAATGTGGTTGGACACAGTTCCTGTCCCGCAGGGGGCTCACAGTCTTAACCCCCATTTTGCAGATGAGGTAACTGAGGCCCAGTGAAGTGACTTGCTCCAAGGTCTCACAGCAGACATGTGGCAGATTAGAATGCAGGTCCTTCTGATTCCCAGGCCGGTGCTGTATCCACTGAGCCACACTGCCTCTCCGCCTGTTCCTGAAGTGATGGAAAAAGCCATCTTGGGAGCGGGGTGACAGTCGCAGAGGGGCAGCCATGCCTTCACTTTCCAAGAGCTCCTTGCTCCACTCTTAGGTCCCCATTAGAAACGGAGATGGGCGATGCTGACGCACTCTGCCTAGGCGACTGCCTCCCCAGACTTGTCGGAAATCAATTGCGTCTGCCGTGGCCTAGCAGCATCCGCTCACACCTCCTTTACGGGACAATTGGAAGTGCCTTTATGGTTTCCAGAACAGGGGTGGGAAGTTATTTGGACCAGGGGCTCTTAATGAGTTTTAGATAGCTGGCGAGGGCCAAGCATATGCGGAATTTGATGTTCACGGTATCTGTAGACAGAACTGTCATGGTTCTGTCTATGTCAGGTGGTTTTTTAACACTTTTTTAATACTGTGTTTGTTGTTGGTGTTTTTTAACACTGTCAGGTGTTTTTCAATGGTCTTTATTGAACACTTCCTGAGTGCCAGGAACTGTACTAAGGGCTGCGGTAAGTACAGGATCATCCGGTCAGACACAGGTCCCTGTCCCACACTTCATAGGAGGGAGAACAGGTGTTGAATCCTCAGTTTAGAATGAGGACACTGAGGCGCGGAGCAGCTAAATGACTTGCCCAAGGTCACACAGCAGGCAAATGGCAGAGCCGGGATCAGAACCCCGCCCTCCGACTCCCAGTCCCAAGTTCTTTCCGCGTCTCCACCCTGCATCTCATTTATGGTCTGTATCTGTTGTATAAAGAACACTTCGTGCCATTTCTGCGCACATTTTCCCCGCTAATAAAGCTGCACGTAAACTTGGTACAGAGGAGTCGTGGACAATGATGGTATTATAAGGACGGTTGCTTTTGTTGGACACAGAGGTAACCAGGCAGGGTCTGTTGACGGGCAGGGTGTGCCCAATCTGCTCACCCTTGCCCGAGATGTTAAGAAGAGGAAAGAGGAGCGGTAGCCCTCGTTAGCCTTTGACCTTCTGGGCCAACCAGGCTGACGTGGACTTGTTCCGCTGGACACTGGGCTGTGGACAGCGTCTGGGTCGGACAGCAGGAGAGTGACACGTGCCCCGACGGCCTCCTGTCAGAGTGGGAAGAAAAAAATTCCAAAGTGAAATTTCTCAGGCCTTCTGAGGAAGGGCTCAAAATAGTAGGCATGAGGTTCTTTATGGTTAATGGACTCATATGCCGGCATTCTGAGTGAATAGTAATAATAATAATAATGATGATGATACTTGTAGAGTATATAGATATAAATAGTAAATATTACTCTATTTATTTTACTTGTACATATCTATTCTATTTATTTTATTTTGTTAGTATGTTTGGTTTTGTTCTCTGTCTCCCCCTTTTAGACTGTGAGCCCACTGTTGGGTACGGACTGTCTCTGTATGTTGCCAACTTGTACTTCCCAAGCGCTTAGTACAGTGCTCTGCACAAAGTAAGCGCTCAATAAATACGGTTGATTGGTTGATTGATTGTGGTATTGCTTAGTGTTTCCTAAGTGCCGAGCACTGTTCTAAGCACTCGAATAGATGCATGATTGTCAGGTCCACAAGGGGCTCACATTGTAAGTAGGGGAGAGAACAGGTATTGAATCACTGTTTTACAGATGAGGGAACTTAGGCACAGAGAAGTGAAGTGGCTTGCCCAAGGTCACCCAGAAGGCAAGTGGAAGTGGCAGGATTAGAACCCAAGTCTTCAGACTCCCAGCCCCGTGCTCTTTCCCCCAGACCACACTGCTTCTCTACAAGGGTGCAGCAAGAAGCCCTTGCAGTTTGTGATCCACTTCCCGGTTCCCAAGCTGTTCTGCTCCCCGGATTTTCAGTCTTCCACGATGGCACTTTCTCCCCTGCCTTTACGTTCCAGGACTTTACGTTCCTCTCCCACTTCCCCCCTAGATCCAACCTGGCCAAGAACTCAATGGCAAATGACATCTGGCTGCCCCTTTTGCTGCCCCTGTTACGTTGTCAGACTGTAAGCTCAGTGTGGGTAGGGATGTGTCTACCAACCCTGTCATATTGTACTCTCCCATTCATTCATTCATTGTTGTACTTATGGAGCACTTACTGTGTACAGAGCACTCTACTCAGCGTTTGGGAGGGTACAGTCCAACAATAGAGTCCCTGCCCACAGCGAGCACTTCATACAGTTCTCTGCACACAGAAAGTGCTCATAAATGCCATTTATTGGTTGGTTGATTTATTGATTGATTATTACATCCCTGGCCAGGCTAGAAAACCCAGGCTTGGAGAAATGGGCGGCTGTGACGGGCATATACCTGGGCACGTTTAAAGGCCCATAGAGCATTAGCTAGGGAGTAAGGAGTGAGGCATGTGGGTGGATCGCTCAATCACTCAATCAATCAATCAGTAGTATTTATTGAACACTTACTGTGCGCAGAGCCCCGTACTAAGCGCTTGGGAAGCAAATGCAGAGGAAGCGTCTCACCTCTCATCCCGGGGCCCGTCAATCACCAGAGCGGACATGGTAGAAAAGCCTTCACACCTCCCTGCTTCCTCTTTCCCTTTCTCTCTCCTTCTCTTCCTTCCACTTACATTCTCTCTCTCCTCTCTTTCCCTCCTCCCTTCCTCTCTGCTTCTTCCCACCCCTTCCCCCTCAAAGCTAACGCGGTCTAATGGAAAGAGCACAAGTTTGGGAGTCAGGCAGTGGAATTTATTGAGCCCAAGGATCTGGGTTCTCATCCTGGCTCTACCTCTTACCTGCTGGGTGACTCTGGGCAAGTCAAATGACTTTGTGTCTTAGTTACCTCATCTATAGAATAGGGGGATTGAATAATGGTTCTCCCTCCCCTTTAGAGTGTTAACGCCATGTGGGACAGGGGCTGAGTCCAACCTGACTGTCTTGTATTCATCCCAATGCTGTATGGTATTTTCCCAAGCTCTTAGTACAGTGCTCTGCACACGGCAAGTGCTCAATAAATGCGATTGAATGAATGAATGAAAGCTTGGCACATGGTAAGCACTTAATGTGACCTAGTGGATAGAACATGGGCCTAGGACTCAGAATGACCCGGGTTTGAATCCCGGGTCCAACATTTGTCCTCTGTGTGACCTTGGGCAAGTCCATTCACTTCTCTGTGCCTCAGTTCCCTTATCTGTAAAATGGGGATTAAGACCGTGAGTCCCATGGTGGGTCAGGGACTGTGTCCAACCCAATTATCTTGTATCTACCCCAGCCCTTAGTACAGAGCCTGGCACATAGTATGTGCTTAACAAATGCCAGAAAAATGATTATTATTAAAGTTCCACCTCCTCAGAGCACCCCTTCCTGCCTCTCCAGTGGTTCCTTCAACCAGCTAAGACACTGCTTTTATAAAGCACATCCCCCATGGGTTTATTAGTCATGTAAAAAAAATTCCCCCGAGGCTATTAGTTTTCTGTGCCCGTTAGCTAGCCCTGTCTATGCTCCCCGCAAAATGACAAAGGCGACAACAGCCAGAAAAGGGAAATTTATGCCACCTATAAATCTTCATTATCCAGGGCAGACTTGAAGGCAGACTCGCGTTTCAGTCTTGACTGGAAACAGATACCAGAAGCACCCGGGGGTCTCAGAGCAACATTAAACAAACTCGCAGTTTCAGCTGCATCTGCAGATTTTGCATTTGATGGATGAGTCGGGTATTGATCAAAGAGACGTGCTCCCGTGGCATTGATCTGGGTGGGTTCAAGTTGATGGTGACACAGTCATCACTCGCTCTGTCCCAAATTTTTACTAGAGAGAAAACCCGCGAATCGCAGTGACATTGACAAGCTCTAAACAGCTGAACGGCAGATATCTGCGGAAGGGAAATAGCCACAGGGTGCTTCACAGCAGCATCGGAGCAACCCCATTAACGCAAGAAATCTCATCTGCCACTGCCAGTGCGATCAGATTGGTGTCTGTGAGACATTACTAGGCCCATTAAAATTGAAGGCACCGTTCACTCTGTCATTTATTTTCCCTGTAGACTGTGAGCTCGTCGTGGGCAGGGAACGTGTTGTACTTCCCTAACACTTAGTACAGTGCACACAGGAAGCACTCAGTAAATATGCCCTTTACTCTGTAAAGAGCACTGTACTAAGCACTCAGGAAAGTACAGTACAGTAGAGTTGGTAGCCTTGATCCTGGCCCGCTGTTAGAAGACAGTTGCCAAGATTAACCCTGAAAAATAGCATTAAATCGTACTGTGGCCAGACTCCAGATGGGCGCAGAGAATGTGATGTTTCCATCATCATCAATCGTATTTATTGAGCACTTACTGTGTGCAGAGCACTTTACTAAGTGCTTAGGAAGTACAAGTTGGCAACATATACAGTCCCTACCCAACAGTGGGCTCACAGTCTAAAAGGGGGAGACAGAGAACAAAACCAAACATACCAACAAAATAAAATAAATAGAATAGATATGTACAAGTAAAATAAATAAATAAATAAATAAATAAATAGAGTAATAAATAAATATGTTTCCAGCGTGCCAGACTCAGGAGTAATGCAGGAAACCACATCAAGACCAGTACGGAGTACTACCAAAGGACTGTGTGGCCCCATTCATTCATTCATTCGTATTTATTGAGTGCTTACTGTGTGCAAAGCACTGTATAGCGACCGACAGACATATTCCCTGCCCACCACTAGCTCACAGAAGCAGACCTGGTCTCTGCCAACCTCCTGAATACATCTTCCTGCCCTGAGAAGTTTATTTTGATCTTGAAGGTGTTCTACAATGACCCCGTTGGCTTTGTGGAATTGAAAGGGTCTAGTCTGACATTTTCCCAGTTGCAAAGAGCAATGCAGAGTCAAGTATCAGGCCCAGTCTTGTTCAGCTGATTCTTCGCAACCATGTGAAGAATGCAGCCAAGAATTTCAAATCTGGTATTAAGGCTTTCTTCCGGCATTCTGCAGCATGGCTAGGGGAAGGAAAACAGGCTTGAGAGTCCAGAGACTTGGGTTCTAATCCTGGCTCCACCACTGGCCTGCTCTATGACCTTGGACCAATCTCTTAATTTCCCCGAGCCTTAGTTTCTTCTTATGCAAAATGGACATTAATTACCTATTCTCTGTCTACCTTAGACTGGGATCCCCATTTGAGACGGGACCTGTCCATTCTGGATTGCACTCTATCTATCCCAGTGCTTAGCTCAGTACTTGGCATATATTATTATTATTATCTTAATAAGGTACCCCTTTGAGTTGGGAAAATAATACTCTGGGAACATTTTCCAACTCAAAGGGGTACAAGAGCATGGTAAGGCATGGACAGAGATTGCTTTGTGGGCTAACGAGCAGCTTGTAGGAGAGTGCTGATAGCATATAATAATAATAATGTTGATGATGGAATTTGTTAAGTGCCAACTATGTGCCAGGCACTCAAAATGTATTGTCTGCAAATCCAAACCATGCCCTTCCCGTCTTGATCCACCCTTGGAAGAGGAGATAGCAGCAAGAAATAAGGTTGTTCTAATCAGAGTTTGAAGGGATTCATTGTTCTTCTTCAAATACTATCGAGTCGTTCCCGACCCATAATGACTCTAGAACGTCCCATCTTCTGTCATAAGATCGTTCTGGTGTGTGAATCCTTAGAGTTTTTTGAGTAAAGATACGGAAGTGGTTTTCCAATGCCTTCTTCTGTGAAGGGAGTCCTAGAAGTTGAGAATTCTATAGGGGGACAGGAGCTAATCCCGGCAAAGATTTGGTTCAAAAAGTTACAGAACATTGGAAGGAAGGGAAAAGTAGACAGGTCCCTGGGAAGATGAGAGGGAAGATATGCAGAATCACAGGACTGAGTAAGTGGACAGCCAGAAAAGTATTAGTAGTATTTATTGAGTATAGTACTAAGTTTCTGGGAGAGTACAATATAACAGACACGTTCCCTTCCCACAACGAGCTTATAGTCTAGAGACTGTAATAATAATTGTAGTATTTAAGTGCTTATTTTGTGCCACTAAGTTCCAGGATTAGTACAATCTAGGCCAAGTGAGCTCAGACCTCATACCACATGGGGCTCACAGTCTGAGAGGAAGGGAGATGGGTATTTAATCCCCATTTTACAGATGAGAAAACTGAGGCACAAAGAAATTGTGACTCGCCCATGATCACACAGCAGGCGAGTGGTGGAGCCGGGATTAAACTCAAGCCTCCTAGTATCCAGGCCTGTGCTTTTTTCAGTCCTCGTCTTATTTCTCCACGGAGGTTTTGTTGTGACCTGCCATTTTGAGGCCCCTGCCATCACACCTGACCCCGGTGCTTCAGATGCATTCATTCATTCAATCGTATTTATTGAGCGCTTACTGTGTGCAGAGCACTGTACTAAACTCTTGGGAAGTACAAGTCGGCAACATCTAGAGATGGTCCCTGCCCAACAGCGGGCTCACAGTCTAGAAGGGGGAGACAGACAACAAAACAAAACATGTAGACAGGTGTCAAAATCGTCAGAATAAATAGAATTATAGCTATGTGCACATCATTAACAAAATAAATCGAATAGTAAATATGTACAAGTAAAATAAATAGAGTAATAAATCTGTACAAATATATATATACAAGTGCTGTGGGGAGGGGAAGGAGGTAGGGCCGGGGGAATGGGGAGGAGGAGAGGAAAAAGGGGGCTCAGTCTGGGAAGGCCTCCTGGAGGAAGTGAGCTCTCAGTAGGGCTTTGAAGGGAGGAAGAGAGCTAGCTTGGCGGATGTTCGGAGGGAGGGCAGGCCAGGGGAAGGACGTGGGCCGGGGGTCGACGGCGGGACGGGTGAGAACAAGGCCCAGTGAGGAGGTGAGTGGCAGCAGAGGAGCGGAGGGTGTGGGCTGGGCTGGACAAGGACAGAAGGGAAGGGAGGGAGGAGGGGGTGAGGTGATGGACAGCCTTGAAGCCGAGAGGGAGGGGTTTTTCCTTGATGCATAGGTTGACAGGCAGCCACTGGACATTTTGGGGGGGGGGGGGGGGGGTGAGACATGTCCAGAGCATTTCTGTGCAAAGATAATCCAGGCAGCAGAGTGAAGTGTAGACTGAAGCGAGGATAGACAGGAGGATGGGAGATCAGAGAGGAGGCTGACGCAGTAATCCAGTCGGGATAGGATGAGAGATTGTACCAGCACGGTAGCGGTTTGGATGGAGAGGAAAGGGGGTGCTGGGGGTGAGGAGAGGGGCAGGGTTGTGTGAGGGTGAGGGGCTTGGGGGTGGGTCCCGCAGAAGGGGGCTCGACCTGCCGTCACTTTGGAGCTGAATGCCAGGGTGTGAGGCAGGCCCTGCTTTGGAGGGTCAGGCTCTCTGTGAAGAGGAGCTTGAAACTGGGCCTTGAGCCACATTGTTTTACAGCGTTCAGACTGTATGTTTTTGACCTTGTCCTTGTCTTTTAACTTTTTTTTTTCTGTTTTTTCTCATTTCACCTATCCTTGGCATCCATCACCAGCCATCTCCTCCCCACCATTATTCTTATATTGTGAGCCCTTTGAGGGCCCAGGGACCAGGTTATTCTCCCATCTCTGTGCTTTTTCCTAGCACTTAGAAAAGTGCTAGCCCACTGTTGGGTAGGGACTGTCTCTATATGTTGCCAACTTGTACTTCCCAAGCGCTTAGTACAGTGCTCTGCACACAGTAAGTGCTCAATAAATATGATTGATTGTTTGACACGCAGTAGAGGCGTAAGAAATACTATCCCCGATACTCATATTCCCTGAGCAGGATGGGTAAAGAGAGTCGATGACAGCAGAATACTGCAGCGTCTGGTTTTATAGGAAAACCACAAGCAGTTTGGACAGTGTGAAACGTAAAAGGCAAGGAAGCAACTCTCAGGTAATGTGGTTTAAGTTGTGGCTGTCTAGGAGTTTAGCAGCAGATAGACAGACGTGCATCACTTCCCACAGTTAGCCTTTGACGTGACTCTTTTAGGCTAGAAACTGTGAGAGGGCCAGGCACCCAGTGGGCGGCAAATGTGACAGCACAGAAATGGTTACGTTTTCCATGCCCACCGTGCAGAAGGAAGCGTGGGCGACGCATCTGACCCACCAGCCGTATCACGGGTGGATAAAATCAGGACTGCCTTGGAACGCCAAAGGGCCGTCAGACATAAGATGAGCTCCTGTTCTTTATGGACTCAAGTGCTCAGGTTCCCGAGGCAGCTGATAAAAACCATCTCTGAGGGAAAGTGTTTGGTGTCTCTGCTCCGGAGATAACAGTGCTTCTTGAGGGCCCAAACGGGAGTGGAAGATTTCGAAAGTCCCCAAACTTTTGCAATCCTGATTATTTTTGAACCTCAGTGATTTGCAGCTTCAGTCACACCAGGAATCCAGTTATCTTCCCCAAGCAGTCCGCTCTTCCCCATTCCTGCGTATTTCTCTGGTTTCCCAAACTCCCATGGATCTTGTTAACTTCACAGGGGAGCCTCCAGTCACTCAGGGGTATTTATTGAGTACTTTATGCAGAGCATTGTACTAAGTTCTTGGGACAGTGCAATACAACGGAATTAGCAGACATATTCCGTGCCCTTAAGGAGCACAGTCTGGCCTCCTGTCGAGCATCTTCAGGGAGCAGATTGAGCAAAGTGAGCCATAAATCATGACTGGTGCCTGGGGAAACTCTGGGAGGTGACCATTGAAGAAAGCTGAGGTTTGTAGTTGGGAGGGCTTCCTTTTCCATCGCTGGGATCCTGCCTTCTCCCATGGCACCTTCTCAGCCCCTCTGCCGGACAGTTTCCGGGGCGGGGAGTCCGAGGAAAGGAAGAATCTGGATTCGTCATTTTATTGTTTATCTGAGTAATTCTTGGCGGCCTGGGGTGCTCCAGAAAGTAAGGCTACACCCCGGGTGATCATTCATTTGTGGAGAAATCGCTGTTCAGATTTTTTTCTGAACGTAATTTCGTGTTGGAGAGAACTTCCAGAGCTTTCATAGCTGTTTTATTGCCTTTTAGGAGATAGAGCTTTAAAAAGAATTAAGGTCTAATAAACTTGGGGCATGTGGTAAAGGTAGCGTTTCCCATCTTGAGGAAATTTGAACAGTTAATCAAAGGCCCGGGCCCCCTCTCCCTGCATAGGAAAGCGGGGTGAATACGTTAAGAACTGTGTCTAGCAACAAGTCTGTGTGCTTCAAATTAACCTGTGTGATTTCAGATTCCCAAATGAGCATTTTGATTCCAGTGGTCTCTCTCTTCATCCCTCTACAGTGCTGCCCCCCCTCCCACCCCCAAATTGGGTGTGTGTCTGAGGGAATTGCTAATCCAAAAAACCCCCCAAAAAACTGTGATTGTTGCTATATACTGCATCAGCCTCCTCTCAGGTCTCTTTGCCTTTGGCTTCCAGTCCATTTTTCACTCTGCCGGCCAGGGCATATTTTCCAAACATCATTCTGCAAACGTCTCTCTCCTCTTTAAAAACCTTCGGGTGGTTGTTTCATCTTTTAATCAACCAGGTACTCTTCACCACTGACTTCAAGACATCCTGTTAATTCTCTCCTTCTTATCAGCCCGCTTCTCTCACTCATCATTCTCCCCAAACTCCTCTCCAGGTGCCCCACTATTATCACCCTTCCTCTGCCTGAAACTCCCTCCCCCTTTTAACCCACTGGACCACAGCTTTCCTGAATTTCAGAGCCCCCCAGGAAATCCACCTCATCTAGAAGGTACTCTCCAATTAGGCTTCTCCTTTGCAGGTCACGTATATAATCATCATAATAATAATAATGGCATTTATTAAGTGCTTACTATGTGCAAAGCACTGTCCTAAGCACAGGGGAGGTTACAAGGTGATCAGGTTGTCCCACATGGGGCTCACAGTCTTCATCCCTATTTTACAAATGAGGTAACTGAGGCCCAGAGAAGTGAAGTGACTTGCCTGAAGTCACCCAGCTGACAAGTGGCGGAGCCGGGATTTGAACCCATAACCTCTGACTCCAAAGCCCGGGCTCTTTCCACTGAGCCACGCTGCTTCAACAGCCGCCCTTAACGTTGATGAAGCTGTGTGGCCAAGTGGATAGAGCTGGGGCCTGGGAATCAGAAAGGCCGGAGCTCTAATTCCGGCTGAGCCACCAGTCATCTGCTGTGTGACCTTGGGCAAGTCACTTCACTTCTCTGTGCCTCTGTTACCACATCTGTAAAATGGGGATTGACTGTGAGCCCCATGTGGGACAGGGACTCTGTCCAAGCCAATTTGCTTGTATCTACCCCAGTGCTTAGTACAGTGCCTGACACATAGTAAGCACTTAACAAATACAATTATTATTAGTTTATGCATCTATCCTTGGCATGTTCTCGACTTCTCTCTTGGCTCTTTGTAGGCAGGAAATGTGTCCGTTTATTGTTGTATTGTACTCTCCCAAGTGCTTAGTACAGAGCTCTGCACACAGTAAGCGCTCAGTAAATATAATGGAATAAATGAATGTTAACTTCCACCTCTCTAGTTTTCCCTCTACACTTCTGTTCTCTACTGCTGTAGGCAAGGCTTTTTACTCCTCCTCCAACTCTTTGGGAATGGCTTGTATCTTTTGGTCTCCCCCCATTAGAATGTAAGCTCTTTGAGGGTAGGGACCACTGTCTCTTCCTCCATTGTTCTCTCCCAAGGACTTCATCTGGTGTGCTGTAATAATAATAATAATAATAATAATAATAATAATAATAATAATAATGGCATTTATTAAGCACTTACTTTTTTCCAACCACTGTTCTAAGTGCTGGAGAGGTTACAAGGTGATCAGGTTGTCCCACAGGGGGCTCGCATTAATCCCCATTTTACAGATGAGGGAACTGAGGCCCAGAGAAGTTAAGTGACTTTCCCAAAGTCAAACAGCTGACAATTGGTGGAGCCGGAATTTGAACCCATGACCTCTGACTCCAAAGCCCGGGCTCTTTCCACTGAGCCACGCTGCTTCTAAGCACTCCATGAACAATACTGCTTATTCTTAAGCCCACTGGTTGGTTTGTGATTGAAACACAGAGAATATTCCTTAAACACTGGGGGGTTTTGGTTGCTTGAGGAAGAAGAAGCCAATTTACTTAATCCCCTCTTTTTTTAAGGTACTTGGTATTTGTTATGGTATGTTAATAATTATGGTATAAGCGCTTACTATGTGCCAGGCACTGTTCTTTTCACTGGGGTTGGACACAGTCCCTGTTCCATGTGGGGCTCACAATCTTCATTCATTCATTCATTCATTCATTCAATCGACTGGACTGATTATTTGATAATATTTATCCAGTGTCCCCTCACGCAGAGTTTCATGATGAAAGTTAATTAATTAATTAATTCATTCATTCAATCGTATTTATTGAGCACTTACTGTGTGCAGAGCACTGTACTAAGCATTTGGGAAGTCCAAGTTGGCAACATCTAGAGACGGTCCCTACCCAACAGTGGGCTCACAGTCTAGAAGGGGGAGACAGACAACAAAACAAAACATATTAACAAAATCAAATAAATAGAATAAATATGTACAAATAAAATTAATGAATAGAGTAATAAATCCGTACAAACATATATACATCTATACAGGTGCTGTGGGGAGGGGAAGGAGGTAAGGCGGGGGGGGGGATGGGGAGGGGGAAATCCCCACTTTACAGATGAGGTAACTGAGGCACAGATTAGTGAAATGGTTTACCCAAGGTCACACAGCAGACAAGTGGCAGAGCCGGGATTAGAACCCAGGTCCTTCTGACCCCCAGCCCCGTGCTCTATCTACTAGGCCACACTGCTTCTCTTTTCCTTCACCTCTAGACTGTAAGCTCCTTGTGGGCAGGGAATGGATCTACCTATTCTGTTACACTGTACTCTTCCTAGAGCTTAGTATAGCGCTCGTCACATAGTAAGCGCTCAATATATACGATTGGCTTCAAAGCTCTCCATCACCTTGCTCCAGGTGTGACAGGTATTCACACCCGTCTACTTGTTTTGTTCTGTTATCCATCTCCCCCCTCTAGACTGTGAGCCCGTTGTTGGGTAGGGACCGTCTCTGTTGCCAAATTGTACTTTCCAAGTGCTTAGTACAGTGCTCTGCACACAGTAAGCGCTCAATAAATACGGTTGAAAGAATGAATGATTGGTTGATTGACTGGTTGATTTACCTCATACTCCCTGGTAGGAAAATGGAGTCCGTGGTGGGAGTATATCATTACTAAATAAACTGGAATGGTTCAGTGCTCTGGTTGTTAGCAGACGGTTGTTATTGAACCCGATATTAACAGGTGGATTCTTTTTTAACGCAGCTGCCTGCTGCATGTAAAACTTTGCTTTTGTTCTTTCCTAATCTTTTGGCAATTTTCCCATGTGTTGCTTCTGTTTTGATTGCTACTGTTAATTTAGAATGTTAAACTGTGATTTCAAACAATGCCAAACACCTCATCTCTTAAACCCTGCAGAACTGTCATTGTCTTGCCACTTCACAGGTAACTTGAGGACTGAGAATGAAGATGAATAATCTTATTTATGTTGCTAGTGTTAATTCCAGCACTTCGTTGGAACCCCATATCTTGTTTAACCCGTGGCTTTGCCTCCTGGTGAGGGAAAGCTTAGGAAACACCATGCGGTCTTGGGAATGGAATAGCAAAGCCCTACTCCAGTGCCCGGTGGGTGAATTAACCAAATACATCGGCTTGTTGCGATTTGTATCAAAATGAAGGTGCTTTCTTCACACAGTTCGGCTTCTCCAGCCAAGAGGTGACTTCCTTTAGGGCAAAAGTCAAAATGAATTTAACTCTTTTGCCCCAGCGAATCCATTAATTTGTGAAATGGTTTACCCAAGGTCACACAGCAGAGAAGTGGCAGAGCCGGGATTAGAACCCAGGTCCTTCTGATTCCCAGGCCCGTGCTCTATCTACTAGAGCAGATTATTTAATAATGGCCAGGGAAAGACATCAACCTCAGCCTGCTTTCAAGGGGTTTGTTAGCAGGGGTATTTTCAGTGGATTCCCCGTTTGCTGAATCCTGAGTCAAGGATTATAATAATAATAATAATAATAATAATAATAATAATAATAATAATGGCATTTATTAAGCACTTACTATGTGCAAAGCAAATAATAATAATAATTATGGTAGTTAAGAGCTTACTCTGTGTGAAGCACTGTGCTAGGACATAGAAGGCACTTGTGTGCCTTATGTTGCATTCAAGATTGACCCATTTGGTGTTACCAGTCAGGAAATTGCCTACTAATGATTCAGTTTACAAATCCGACAGTGCAAATCCTCTCGGTAAAGTAGCCTTCTACCAAAAAGCTCTGATAGAAAGAGTGCTCTACTCCAACTCTTCTGGAGCCCCACTCAGAGACTGTTATGGAAACACAGGATCGGTCCGTCTATTTTGGCAGAAGAGATGGAATTTCTAGTTAGAGTTTCTGAGCCCATTTTGCTCCCAGAAAAATGTGACTTTGGGCAGCCCCAGCTCACGGTTCATTATGATGGAACAATTGAGCTCCTTTATAGACTGTGAGCCCCACGTGGGACAGGGGCTGTGTCCTATGTAATTCACTTGGACCTCCCCCAGTACGCTTAGAACAGCGTTTGACACAGAGTAAGTGCTTAGCGAATACCATGCCTAAAAAATAATATAATAATGTTGGTATTTGTTAAGCACTTACTATGTACAAAGCACTATTCTAAGTGCTGGGGAGGATACAAGGTGATCAGGTTGTCCCACATAGGGCTCACAGTCTTAATCCCCATTTTATAGATGAGATAACAGGCACAGAGAAGTGAAGTGACTTGCCCAAAGTCACACAGCTGACAAGCGGTGGAGTCGGAATATGTGGCTTAACTTCACTTTTGCCCGTTCAGGTAAGGGAATGGGGAAGAATATGCAGTTAACCAGAGGGGGTTTGAGATTTCTGAGCTAGCCTTTCTGCAGCATTTGGATAAATGTTTATTTTGGGGCTTAAGTTCATTCATTCATTCAATCGTATTTCTTGAGCGCTTACTGTGTGCAGAGCACGGTACTAAGCGCTTGGGAAGTACAAGTTGGCAACAGATAGAGACGGTCCCTACCCAACAGTGGGCTCACAGTCTAGAAGTGATTGAAATAAGCTCTCTTAGCTGTTCCCAAAACAATGGATAGTTTTTGAGTTCCGTGATTCCATGTGGTAGTGGCAGTGTAGATGGGAGGCTTTGAGGCTTTTGAGGTATTGGGGCTGCCTGGTCACAAGGGGCATTAATGGGGAAAGTCACAAATAACTGTGTTGTATAGTAATGATTTAAGATTTGCCGTTACCGTAATCGGGGCGGTGTACCAGAACTTTTTAATAATTGCTTAAACTGTGAAAGCTAATGAACCACCAGTACAGTGGAGAAGCAGCATGGCCTAGCGGAAAGAGCACTCTCCTACTTAACTGGATATTTGTAAATTCATGGGCAGGGAACATACCTACCGACTCTGTTGTATTGTGCTCTCCCAGGTGCTTAGTACAATGCTCTGCACACAGTGTAGTAAATTCCCTTGATTGATTGGTATATCCACCTGTGATTGTGATTATTAATAATAATTCATTCATTCAATCGTATTTATTGAGCACTTACTATGTGCAGAGCACTGTACTAAGAGCTTGGGAAGTGCAAGTCGGCAACATATAGAGATGGTCGCTACCCAACAACAGGCTCACAGTCTAGAGCGGGGAGACAGACAACAAAACAAAACATGTGGACAGATAATCATCATCATCAATCGTATTTATTGAGCGCTTACTGTGTGCAGAGCACTGTCCTAAGCGCTTGGGAAGTACAAGTTGGCAACATATATAATAACAGTAATGGTAATAATTGTGATATTTGTTAAGCACTTGTGTTTCAGGCACTGTTCTTAGCACTGGGGTTGCCACAAGATAATCGGGTTGGACTCAGTCCCTGTCCCTCATAGCTCTCACAGTCTTAATCCCCATTTTACAGAGGAGGTAACTGAGGCACGGAGAAGTGAGGAGATTTGCCCAGGATCACACAACAGGCAAGTGGTGGAGCTGGGACTCCCTTCCAACTCCCAGGCCAATGCTCCATCCACTAGGCCGTGATTGTTATTTTTATATCTTCTCCCACTCTAAACCGTTGTATATTTTCCTTGTTTTTTTCTGGCTTGTCTTCCTCATTAGATCGCGTCGCCCTCGAAGGCAGCTTCCATGTCTTTTTTAGATTCCTCAGGTGTCCGAAGCCGTAGGCCCTTGGTCAGTACCGCTGCCTCCGATCGCGATAATTAAATGAGTAATTCCGTTAGCGAAGAGATCCCCTTGGACTCCTCCAGCGGAACCGCTTTTGAAGTTGACTCCTTCGTGTTGGATAGAAAGAGTGTGGTGGCATTGAGAGTCCTCTTGGGTAATGCCGAGTTTATGCCAAGGCAGAGCCCCATTCCCCTGGCTTTAGCTGGTTTTAGCTTTCAGTTTCCTCACCTTCAAACTCCCTTTTTTCCCCTGAGACAGGCTGGGAGTTTCCTCTGCGATTGATTGGCCTATCCCATGGAAACTCCTTAAATCTGGGGAACCTAATAAAAAGCAGTTGGAATTTCAGAAGTTCGACAACTTTCACAGCTGCGAAACTGATAGATGGTGCATGCAGGTATTAGACAAATTAGCCTGTGAGACAGCCGTGTTGGCAAATAGAGATTGCTTTGTAATAAAGAAGGAAAAATTTTTTCCCCAGGGCTGAAAAAAGATAAAAATCTGACTGTTTTCTGGTTTATCAGTCCAAAAAGCCCTTAAGTCATATCTGTAAAGGTGAAAAACTTAGTGGATAGGCAATGTTTGCTCTGCATTTCAGGTACATATCTGTGAAGGTGGCAAACTTAGTGGATAGGCAATGTTTGCTCTGCATTTCAAGTACATCATTGTATTATACCAAGTGTAAATTTAGCCCCTTTAAGTTTGCTCTCCTGGGGCTGAGATTTAAAGTGTTTGAACTTTGTTTGAAAGAAGTATATTGATTAGTCTTCTTTCTTGCAGAAAAGATACTGAGTAATAGCTTGTACTACTCCTTTAGTATTTTTTTTTAATTCACTTTATGGATTCTTTTTTTTTTCCCCTCTTCCCGACTATTCTGCCTAAAAGACTAAAGTGGCATGGGTGAGGAAAAAGAAAAATCAGCTGTCACAGCGGGAACATAATTGATTCAATAAATAACGTTTTTAAACTCCCAAGGCAAACCTGCGAGGCTTCACTTATGTCAATTAGCGTTCTGCTCAGTAAATGGTGGCATTCTTAATGTAGACAGATGGGCAGAGCCAGTTGACTTGCCCTGCCCATAGAAATGGTGGGCGAGTTTGGTTTTGTTGTTATTAAAGAACTACCACCTACATCTCTGTGCAGAGCTTCAAAATGAACCTTGAGAACTTTCCTCGGTAAAATCAATGCCGCTGTTTGGGCTCTGACACCTATAACAGAGTACGTAATTACCAGTGTGTGGGGAAAAAAAAAATCTAATGCTACGGAGATAATGACTAGGTCTGCCAGAGTTTGTATAAATCTGCCGTGGCCTAGTGGAAAGAACCTGGGCGTCGGAGGATCTGGGTTCTAATGTCGGCTCTGCTCTTTGTCTGCTGTGTGACCTTGGGCAAGGCACTTCACTTCCCTGTGCCTCAGATACCTCATAGGTAAAACGGGAATTAAGACTGTGAACCCCTATGTGGGGTATGGACTGTGTCCAAACGTATTAACTCCTACCTTCCCCATTGCTTAGTACAGTGTCTGGCACATTGTCAGCGCGTGACTAATACCATAAAAAAGAAATAGCCAAAGGCCAGTATTAGGTCAGACCAGTAGTCCATCCAGGCCAATGTTCTGCCTCTGTGAGTAGCACTCCATGGCAGTTAGATGACCGGTGTGATGATTGCTCTCCTAGATACCCACCCCAAGAGTATGGATGAAACATAATAATAATAATAATAATAATAATAATAATAATGTCATTTATTAAGTGCTTATTTTGTGCAAAGCACTGTTCTAAGCGCTGGGAATAATAATGGCATTTATTAAGCGCTTACTATGTGCCAAGCACTGTTCTAAGGCACTGCGGAGGTTACAAGGTGATCAGGTTGTCCCACGGGGGGCTCACAGTCTTAATCCCCATTTTACAGATGACGTAACGGAGGCCCAGAGGTGACTTGCCCCAAGTCACACAGCTGACAATTGGCCGAGCTGGGATTCGAACCCACGACCCCTGACTCTAAAGCCCATGTTCTTTCCACTGAGCCACAAAACATCCGAAATCCCCAATTTTTCTCTCCATCCTAATTTCCCTTCTTGCATCCCATGAGTGTATCCAAAGCACTCTGGAACCTACTGCCATTTTCTGCCCGCCAAGCTTCTTGTAAAAATGAATTCTACCCACGGCTTCCACCCACACACTATGTGACAGAGTGTTTCCTTTTGTTTGTTTGGAGTGTACCACTTTCAGGTTTCATTCATTCAAGCATATTTATTGAGTGTTTACTGTGCACAGAGCACTGTACTAAGCGCTTGGGAGAGTATAGTACAACAATAAACGGTCACATTCCCTGCCCATAGCGAACTCCCTGTCTAGAGAGAGGAAGACAGACATCAGTACAAATAAATAAAAAGAGATAAGTACATAAATGCTGTGGGGCTGGGACGGGGGAAGAACAAAGGGCAGGGCAACACAGAAGGGAGTGGGAGATGAGGAAAAGTGGGGCTTAGTCTGGGAAGTCCTCTTGGAAGAAATGGGCCTTCAATAAGGTGCTCTGAAGGAGGGGAAAGTAATTGTCTGTTGGATTTGAGGAGGGAGGGTGTTCCGGGCCAGAGGCGGGACGTGGGCCAGGGGTCCGAGGCAAGACAGGGGAGATGGAGGCCCAGTGAGAAGGTTAGCACTAGAGGAGTGAAGGGTGTGGGCTGAGTTGTAGAAGGAGAGAAGCGAGGTGAGGTAGGAGGGGGCAAGGTTTTGTTTGATGCGGAGGTGGATGGGCAACCACTGGAGTGCTTGAGGAGTGGGGTGACATATCCTGAATGTTTTTGTAGAAGAATGATCCAAGCAGCAGAATGAAGTCTGGGCTGGAGCCGGGAGAGACAGGAGGCTGGGAGGCCAAACAGGAGGTTGCTACAGTAATGCAGACAGGATAGGATGTGTGACTGTATTAATATGGTAGCAGTGTGGAGGAGAGGAAAGGGGGAATTTTAGCTACGTTGCGAAAGTGGGACCGACAGGATTTAGTGACGGATTGGATACGTGGGCTGAATGACAGAGAGGAGTCAAGGATAACGCCAAAGTTACGGGCTTGTGAGGCAGGAAGGATGGTGGTGCCGTCTATATGTCTTCCTGCCCTAGGGTGGTGGGTTGTGGGGAAGAACATGAGTTGGTATATTTCAAACACGTTCCCGCTCAGCCTTCATTCTTCCAGTCTGAAGATCATCGTCTCTCTTGCCGCCTCTCAGTCAGTGGTGTTTATTGAGTACTTACTGTGTGCAGAGCACTGTACTAAGCGCTTGGGAGAGTACAATATAAACGAGTTGGTAGAAACACATTCCCCTTGCCTAGACTGTAAGCTCCTGGTGGGCAGGGATCGTGTCCGCCGACTCTGCAGTATTGTGTTCCCCCAAGCACCTACTGAAGTGCTCTTCATGCACTAAATGCCCAGTAAATATCATTGATTGACTGATTGACTCTAATCAACCCTTTCTCTTCAGTCTCCCACCTGTGTCATTGCTCACACCTTATTCATTCATTCATTCAATCGTATTTATTGAGCACTTACGGTGTGCAGAGCACTGTAGTAAGTGCTGAGCACCGTAGTAAATGCTTGGGAAGTACAAGTTGGTAACATATAGAGACGGTCCCTACCCAACAACGGGCTCACAGTCTAGAAGGGGGAGACAGACAACAAAACAAAACATGCGGACAGGTGTCAAGTCGTCAGAATAAATAGAAATAAAGCTAGATACACATTAACAAAATAAATAGAATAGTAAATATGTACAAGTAAAATAAATAGAGTAATAAATCTGTACACATATATATACAAGTGCTGTGGGGAGAGGAAGGAGGTAGGGCGGGGGGGAATGGGGAGGAGGAGAGGAAAAAGGGCTCAATCTGGGACGGCCTCCTGAGGGAGGTGAGCTCTCAGTAGGGCTTTGAAGGGAGGAAGAGAGCTAGCTTGGTGGATGTGCGGAGGGAGGGCATTCCAAGCCAGGGGGAGGACGTGGGCCGGGGGTAGACGGCGGGACCACTGAAATTTCTTTTTTTCACTGTGGATTTGTTAAGCACGTCCTATATGCCATTCACTGTGCTAAGCGCTGGGGAAGATACAAGGTAATCGGGTTGGACACACTCCATGTCCCACATGGGGCTCCCAGTCTGAATCTCTGTTTTACAGATGAGGGAACTTAGGCACAGGGAAGAGAGGTGACTTGCCCAAGGTCGCACAGCAGACAAGTGGTGGAGCCAGGATTAGAACCCAGGTCCTTCTGAGTCCCAGGTTCCTACCCTATCTACTAGGCCATGCTGCTTCACTTTCTTCCATCTGGTCCCTCATATCCTTTAAAGTCCTTTTAACGGGCCATTTCTTCCTGGGACCTTCCAGTCAATCAGTCACATTTATTGAGTGCTTACTGGGTGCAGAGCACCTAAACAGGCTCTTGGGAGAATACAGTATAACAGACACATTCCCTTCCCAAAATGAACTTACAATGTTTTCTGACAAATCATCTCTTCTTTCTGCTCAGATTATTCCCCCGCAACCTCGGGACGTCTATATACTCATCTGTTTACTTACTATCCATTATTGATATATTGCTCACCCTAGTATCCTTTCTATCTATTCTATCATTCTTTTATCTCTTGCACTTTTGTCCATTCAATCTGGCTCATCTTCTGCATTAAGTGGTAAGCTTCTCGAGGCGGGGGTTGCATCCTGTATGTCTTCTAAGTCAGCATCCACGATATTTATCGATCACCATGTGGGGTGGAGCACCAAACTAGGCACTTGAAGAAAAATAAATGATCTCCGACTTCAACCAGGTTACAGTCCTTTGGGGGAAATACTAGCTATTCTAATGCATCCTTCAATCAATCCGACAATCAGTGTTACTTATTGAGTGCTTACACTGTACAAACCCTGTACTGAACTGTAAAGGGAATTTGGATTGCCTAGTGGAAAGAGTATGGGGGTGATTTGGGTTCTAATCCTGGCTCTGCCAAGGACCTTGGGCAAGTGACTTCTCTTTGCCTCAGTTGCCTATCTTCCCAATGGAGAGTCAATATTGTTCTCCCTTCTAATTCAACTGGCAGCCCCATATGGGACCTGATCGCCCTGTATCTACCCCAGTGCCTAGTAGATTTCTTGGCACATAGTAAGTGCTTAACACATACCATTCTTCATCTTTCTTCTTCTTTCCTTTTTCTTCTTCTTCTTTCTTCTTCTTCTTCCCCTCCTCCCACAAAGAGCATACACACCAGAGTACCCAGGACACAGCCGAAAGACGATGCCTAAATCTTCCCAGCAACTCCCTCTCCGATTTGGACACATTTTAATGGGAGTCCAAGGGTCCTCTATTGTATTCACAGTGGCTTCTCTCTCCCAAGAAGGGTGGTAAAATATTTCTTGCTGCAGATACCTTTTTCCTCCATGAGCAGTAAGTATAAGCATTGGACCACATCTTGCGTGGCCCAGACTCTGTAACCCTGAGCTTCCTTGGGGCACCAGGAGGTGAGATTTAGCCCCCCCAAAACCCAGCATGTCTGTGGGGACAAAGACCAGATTTATTGCCAAGTTGGTCTGTGCCTATAATGGACTGGATTGTATCTGGACTGGACTGTAAATGTTTGTAATTTATGTACATATCTGTAATTTATATTAATGTCCATCCCCCTGTCTAGGCTGTAAACTCGTTGTGGGCAGGGAATGTGTCTGTTTATTGCTATATTGTTGTATAAGAAGCAGTATGGGCCGGGGAGGGTTCTAATCCCAGCTCTGCCACTTGTCTGCTCTGTGACCTTGGCGAAGTCACTTCACTTCTCTGGGCCTCAGTTACCTCATCTGTAAAATGGAGATTGAGACTGTAAGCCCCATCCAGCTTTTAGAACAGTGCCCAGTGCTTTGCACGTAGTAAGCGCTTAACAGATACTATTATTATTATTATTATTATTATTATTATTATTATTATTATTCCAACTCGATTTGTTTGTATCCACCCCAGTGCTTAGTACAGTTTCTGGCACATAATAAATGCTTAACAAATACTATCATCATCATATTGTACTCTTCCAAGTGCTTAGTAAAGTGCTCGGCAGACTGAAAGCACTCAATAAATACAGTTGACTGACTGGCTCAGTGGAAAGAGCCCGGGCTTTGGAGTCAGAGGTCAGGGGTTCAAATCCCGGCTCCGCCAATTGTCAGCTGTGTGACCTTGGGCAAGTCACTTAACTTCTCTGTGCCTCAGTTACCTCTTCTGTAAAATGGGGATTAAGACTGTGAGCCCCCTGTGGGACAACCTGATTACCTTGTATCTCCCCAGCGCTTAGAACAGTGCTTTGCACATAGTAAGCGCTTAATAAATACCATTATTATTATTATTATTCTGGGGTCTTTTTTTTTTTTTTAATTTTTTAAGTGTTTACACTGTGCCAGGCACTGAACCAAGCGCTGGGGTAGATACAAGTTAATCAGGTTGGACATAGTTATGTCCCACATGGGGCTCACAGATGAATTAACTGAGGCTCAGAGAAACTAAGCGACCTGCCCAAGGTCACCCAGCAGACAAATGGTGGAGCGGGGTTAGAACCCAGGTTCTGCAAATTCCCAGTCCAGTACTCTATCCACTAGGACGTGCTGCTTCTCCCCCTTAGAGGATAAGTGCTGGAAAAATGGGAGAATGCCAATAAATGCATCATTTTGTCTCTTTCTTTGTCACAGGGTATTAGAATAATGGAAGCCCTCCTTCAGGAGCAGTGTGGAGCCCCCATAAACAAATAAGGAATCATTGGTGAGTCCCCAGAGCAAAACCAGAACCGTTCCCCGGGCTTGTGTTCTATTTGAAATGCTTCCTGATTGACATATTCCCCTTCTGGGGTTGACATCCAATGTTGCCTCGTGTTCCGCCCTCCATTTGGCGTTTCCGATATCCAGTTCCCACCAGGGAACAGGCCCAGAGAAGGAGAAATCGCGGTTTTCCAAAAGAATAGGCAGGAATGGCTCCAAGACTTCACTTAGGGACACCGGCAGTTGGATTTCCCCTTGTGGGCTGACGGCTCTGGTTTTCCCATCCACTGGGCAACTTTCCAGGAAATGTAGAAAGACGACGTGAATCTCACTTTCCCCAGAAATCAGCCCCTTTTGCCAGAGTTGTCTTACAGCTGTGTTTGGCATGGTTGATCCAGGCTGAGAGCAAGAGGAGGATTTTGTGATAGGACCGATCACCAGTGAAATAATAATAATGATAATGGCATTTATTAAGTGCTTACTATGTGCAAAGCACTGTTCTAAGCACTGGGGAGGTAACAAGGTGATCAGGTTGTCCCACGGAGGGCTCACAGTCTTCATCCCCATTTTACAGATGAGGTATCTGAGGCGCAGAGAAGTTAAGCGACTTGCCCAAAGTCACACAGCTGACAATTGGCAGAGCCTGGATTGGAACCCATGACCGCTGATTCCAGAGCCCGTGCTCTTTCCACTGAGCCATCCTGAGTCAGAGGATAATTCCCCAGTGTGTGACTTACCCCACAGTATTCATTCTCTATTTGCTGGGGGCACCTGCTTTTTCCCATCTCACCCTCATTAGCAAAAAGTTAGAAGGAGTCGGGTCTCGAATCAATCCACTCTCCTGTTTATTTGCCGGCTGAGTGTTACCCGGAGCCCGGAGTTGGTCCTCCCCCTGTCCCTGTTAGCGAACATGCCCGAGGTTTTTAGTCCCATCTTGGAGTAGATCTCGTTCTTTGCTCACCTCCCCAGTCCTCCTCCGGTCATCCAACAGCGAGAAACGTAAGTTGTGTGATCGGAGTTGAGAGTCTTAAACAGGCCACCATCCAACAACTGGACTCACAGTCTTATTGCCCGTGGTTGCCATGGGTGCCATCCCGAGGGCGGAGTCATTTCGGGCGCTTCCCTTCCCCCCCCACACAATCTACTGCATGGGTTTAGTGAGTGTTTGTGTGTTATGCGCACTTGGCACAACTTTGCAGATGGTTATCTCATGTCATAAAAATTGTCACCACTGTCCCAGGAGGTTAAGATCATGGGACTGTGCCCCACCTGATTAGCTGTATCTATCCCAGTGCTTACTGTGTCCGGACAGAGTAATAAGTGTTGGGTAGATGGGTAGATACAGGACAGATTGGACAAAGTCCCTGTCCCACACAGGGATCATAGTCTTCATCCTCGTTTTCCAGATGAGGTAACTGAGGCCCAGAGAAGTTAAGTAGCTTTCCCAAGGTTATACATAAAACAAGTGGTGGAGCCGGGATTAGAACCCGGGTCCTCTGACGTCCCAGGTCCGTACTCTTTCCACAAGACCACGCTGCTTCACCTCAGTATTAATCCTTTCATCATAACCATCATCATGATGGCATTTATTAAGCGCTTGCTATGTGCAAAGCACTGTTCTAAGCGCTGGGGAGGTTACAAAGTGATCAGGTTGTCCCACAGAAGGCTCACAGTCTTAATCCCCGCTTTCCAGATGAGGTAACTGAGGCACAGAGAAGTTAAGTGACTTGCCCAAAGTCACACAGTTGACAATTGGCAGAGCCGGGATTTGAACCCATGACTTCTGACTCCAAAGCCGGGGCTCTTTCCACTGAGCCACGCTGCTTCTCTAGTCTTTCATTAGCCAACAGTGAGTTGGCTAATCCGCACATCATCATCATCATCAATCGTATTTATTGAGCGCTTACTGTGTGCAGAGCACTGTACTAAGCGCTTGGGAAGTACAAATTGGCAACATATAGAGACAGTCCCTACCCAACATTGGGAACATCCACCAAGCTAGCTCTTTTCCTCCCTTCAAAGCCCTCCTGAAAGCTCACCTCCTCCAGGAGGCCTTCCCACACTGAGCCCCCTTTTTCCTGTCCTCCTCCCCATCCCCCCCCCGCCCTACCTCCTTCCCCTCCCCACAGCACCTGTATATATGTTTGGACAGGTTTATTACTCTATTTATTTTACTTGTACATATTTACTATTCTATTTATTTTGTTAATGATGTGCATCTAGCTTTACTTCTTTTTATTCTGATGACTTGACACCTGTCCACATGTTTTGTTTTGTTGTCTGTCTCCCCCTTCTAGACTGTGAGCCCGTTGGTGTGTAGGGACCGTCTCTATATGTTGCCAGCTTAATAATAATAATAATGATGGCATTTATTAAGCGCTTACTATGTGCAAAGCACTGTTCTAAGTGCTGGGGGGGTACAAGGTGGGCTCACAGGCCTCATTCCCATTTTACAGATGAGGGAACTGAGGCCCGGAGAAGTGAAATGACTTGCCCGAAGTCACACAGCTGACAATTAGCGGAGCTGGGATTTGAACCCATGACCTCTGACTCCAAAGCCCGGGCTCTTTCCACCGAGCCAGGTACTTCCCAAGCACTTAGTACAGTGCTCTGCACACAGTAAGAGCTCAATAAATACGATTGAATGAATGAATGAGTGGGTAAAAGATTTGGCAGTTGTGGTGGTTGTTAGATCTCTGCATTTTTAAATCACCCAGGTGCTCAGTTACTGGTTCAAGAGAATTGACTGAATGACCCTCAGAGTTTGTCGATTCTTCCCCAATTGGGCGTCCCTTCCATGCCATCAAGTGAGATGCTGTGCCGTGGATACCCACCCAAGTCTTGGGGAAGCCGAGTCGAAATTTCTCCCCGAGCACAGGGATTCGGTGTTCCTAGCATCCAGACTACTGATTGCAGTCTTCTCTGCCCAATATCATAAAGTTTGATTTTGGGGGAACTGCAATGTTTAGGGCCAGAATGAATGCATATCAATCTCACTAATCAGTACGCTCATGGCACGGCTGGAGCCAGATCTAGGGGATACATTTTGGATTTCTTGTCAGTTGGGAATAAAAAGCAGTCCTGACATCTGTTCATACTTGCTTCTGGCAGACAGGAGAACCGCTGCTATGTGAGATTTGAAATTATAGCCGAATGCTACAACGTCCTAGTGATTAAGACCTCAGTTCTGTCTGTCTCTGATTCCTAATGGACTATCACAGCAGGCTAATTGGTGACAATGTGTGGGCCTTATTCAAGGCCTTACCGGGCTGAAATCAATCAATCAATTAATGGTATTCATTCATTCCACTGTATTTATTGAGCGCTTATTTATTGAGTACTTATTTATTGAGCATTTACTGTGTGCAGAGCTTAAGTGCTTGGGAGAGTACAATACAACAGAGTTGGAAGGTACATTCCCTGACCGCCATGGCATTTCTTCCAGAAATGCTGAACATGGAAGGATTCAAGAGTTGCTTCAGGGAGAGAAAAAGAACAACACAGTATCCATTAGAAAGCGTGTTATTAGTTGGTAAACATTGCTTTCTTTGCCTTTCAGGGAGAGATGGGTTGGCGGCGACAGGGTCTAAAGCACAATGGATCTTTACCTTGACACGATTGCCCCAGAAAGAAGCCAAGTTTACCGACTGCTCAAGCGATTGAGATGTAAGACACAGTGTCAAGACAAGAACTTACTGCAGATATTTTTAAGCGAGGGATTCTCTGAGAACCAGGTCACCTACGCTCACCAAAAAGCTCATGGAATCATGGAGACGAGGCCTCTGGGAGTTTTTACCAGCGACCCTGTTTTTACTATTTTACAAACAAAACCCCATAGTCTATCTCCTCTGCCAGAGCATGGTGCCCTGGAGACCCTGCTCATTTTTTTCGAGTGGTGCCACGGAAACATCAAGAGAAATTTCAGAATTATATTGCTTTCAAGGCAGGGGATTGAGTGGATTAGTAAAACCAAGTTATCCCCCTGCCCATGGAAGGAACTGTAAATCAAAGCAGAAGATGAGACTGTGTGGTTACCTTGGGACCCCAGCCATGTTGGGATTTTTTTTTCAGGTGGGTAGGGCAGAGCAAATCAGAAAATGGGATATAATTTGACTTCCTGCCTGTAACCGTTAAATCAGACTCATTCAGCAGCTGTTCAGGATTTCTGCCATTTACATTTTAATGTTCTGCCTGTATCCACGGATTGACTTTTTCACGACTGAACCACTGCATCGTTTAGTTATATAAACACTGCATTGTAGTCCCACGGAAAAATAAATCCAGCCAAGAAATAAATAAAACTAGAGTGAAACTCCCAACCGAACATTTGGAAGAAAAAGGTAAGAACTTGAATTCATCTTCAAGGGACAGCAGAATTGGACTAGCAGTGAAAATTCTCTTTGATTGTCCCTTGTCTTTAATATTCAAGCATAAAATGTGCGATGATGCATTTAAAAGCACCTGCTGAATCTTGCGTTGCAGTTTGCCACTGTGAACCTCTATTCAGCGTATATGGGTCCCTTGATTTTTGTTTCTTAGCACAGCTAGGAAATGAAGAGAAATTATCCCAAGTCTTTTGGTGGGGACAAAAAAAAGAAATAGTCCACAATGACCAAAACCAGAGTTTGTTTAGAGGGTTTTGTTTCTGCATTGTAGTGCGGGGGCTTTTGGAATAATAGGCTGTTATTGACATAACGTGTAAACGTGTGCGTATGTGGAGATGAAAAGAAAATTCAAGCAGTCACTTGCCACCTTCTCCTCCCCCAGCCAAAGAACCTTATTTTGGTTAAGCAGCTGTCTCCAAAGAGATTGAGGGAATTTTCAAACTATGCCTTCCCGACTCATGTATGCCAAGGGGTGAGGACTGGCTAGCGGGCTTTCAAGGGTTAAAGATGCTGTAAACGCCACCCACTGAACACCCTCCTCCTCACCCCCACCCCGTAATCCACTCCCACCCACTACCTTCTGGTTTGCTGTTCTTTGTTCCACCTAGCATATCGGGAATCGTGGAAGACTGGCGCTTCCCGCTCTTCCTTCCGTTCTGGGACGGGGGGAGGGAGAGGCCTTCAACTGTACCCCCCAATCTGGAAATGGAGAATCTTTGGCCCCGAAAGAAGGTCTCAGGAGCTTTACCGAATGGCCCCTGTCGAGTCAGCGAAGGCTCCGAGGAGAGGGAATTCAGAATCCTCTCCCCTGGGACACCCCGTCTCGTGAAGCCGCAGAGGGAAACAGCACCGTGGTCCCGAGCGGGCGGCTTTGGGAATGTTGGGAAGCTCAACAGCTGGACTTTTTTGGTGCTAGGACTTGAATGAATTCCCCCGGTGTGTGGTTAAAGATGAGCTAAGAAATCTTGAATCTTTAGAAATCTCCTCAGGTTCCTGTCCTCTTATTTGAGGATTTCTCCTGTAGACTGTAAACTGCATCCACCAGACCACTCCCTTCCTCAGCAGTTGCCATGCTTTCCCCCTAGACAGGCGGACATTTGTTATAACCGCCTCCTCTTTGCTTTCTTCCTGCACCGATAGCTACGTATTCAAATCTATTTTAAAATCGTGTGTTTTTATTGAATCAGTATTTTCTCCCTTATCGTAGTTAAATGTAGCTATTATTGCTTTTCCTAGGCAAAAAAACAATCAGAAACCTCTGATTGGGTAAACAATATATATAGAGTGCCTTTTCACATTTTCAGTATATTAAAAATATCCATGTGTTGAAGAGATGGAGGGGTTGGATTTCATTTATTTTGAAGTTGGACTGGTTTATACCATTGAGGGGTAAACCTTCATGTGGGGTGAATTGAACATTTTTACCAGTATGTTCAGACAATACGTATTTCTCATTGTTTATGCAAGGTTTTATAATCAGTTCAGTGCTGGTCAAGTCAGCTGCTATCAGAATATAATGGAAAACCCTAATTGTGAAATGGAATGATTTAAAATTCTCTTATACAATTTTGTGTTTCACGCTGATGTTTTAGGTACTCAGTCACACGTCGATGACAGGTGCTTTATCATATAAACTCTTTAGTATGTTTTATATCAATTAGTTCATTAAATCTGTTGAACAGTTGTTTTTATAATGTGGTTTTAACCAAGTGTTTTATAATTGCAAGGTTTTATAATGTGAAATTCTGACGTGGTGTAATTCACCCGAAAATGTGGCCTTCCAGACTATTATGCACATTGTGAAGTACGTCTGAAGAGGTATTTTCGATTTAGTGTGAAAACAGTGAAGATAATTTGGGGAAACTGATGAGCTTGTTGCTCTCCGGACCCTGAATATGTCACCCCTGATTCTGCAGTGGCCATGAAATAAAGGTGCTTAGTGGCTGTTTGTGACTCTTTGTTTTTGGTAGTGTCTCAGTTTGAAGAACTGGAAGGACTTTTTTGATGCCTCAGATGTATTTTAGCCCCAATCTCTTGTTTGAGCATTCTCAATAATAATAATGATGGCATTTGTTAAGCGCTTACTATGTGCCAAGCACTGTTCCAAGCGCTAGATCCGCTGTGTCGCAGGAAGACCTGGGTTGCCCCATTTCTCCCTTTAGTCGACCCCAGAGGAGGCCACCACATTTTCCCAGCAAGACTACTGACTTTTCTTTCCTGTGAGGGCAACTAAATAGAAAAAAATTGCAAGCTTGGTGAGATTAAGATGGATTGGAGGGGCCAGTGGGCAGTGTGAATCCATTCGAGGTTAGGGCACCTCTTTCTCTCCACTGCACCTAGAAAGAGAGGCAGCGTTGCCTAGTGGATAGAGCACTGGTCTTGGAGTCTAAAGGACCTGGGTTCTAATTCCGGCTCTGCCACTTGTCCGCTGTGTGTCCTCAGGCAAGTCGCTTCACTTCTCTGGGCCTCAGTGACCTTATCTGTAAAATGGGGATTAAGACTATGAGTCTAATGTTGGTGCCTGGCACATACTAAGTGCTTAATGAATACCATTTTTTTTATAGTTTTTTGTAAACATTCTTCTTTATTTGATTTAGATCACTTCTTATTGTCATCCTGAGTGGTGAGGCTCACCTCTTTTATCCTTATCCAAATGGTGATCCTTTCAACCATTCACCACCGTTTCAGATTGGACAACCTTAATCTGCTCACACACAGACCAGATTTTTCAAAGAAAAGTGAATTCTCTTTGGAGTATCCACTACAGTTTTCCTTCTTTCAGTCCTTTATTAAGAAAAGTCCTTTTTAAGTGACTACCTCCTTGTGTCTTTCAGCTTGATAAGCACTACTGTGCCACATAACATACTAATGCATCAGTGAAGTTTCAGGACCAGTTGTGGAAAACATACACTCAATCAGTGGTGTTCGTTGAGCACCTATTGTGTACAGAGCAGTGAACTAGGCAAATCCCTGCCCTCAAGGAGATTACCGGTGAATAACTGGTAGAAGAAGAACCAGGTGTGGGGAGTGGATAAGTGCTTGGAAGATTTGGATTTAAGTGCCGAGGTGATGGAAAAGGGAGGGAAATTGGGTAGAGATTAGTCAGGGAAGGCTTCCCAATGGTAATGGTAAATTAATTGAAGGCAAGGATCTCGTGCTTTCCCCATTTTATTTTTTATTTCCTGCTGTTCCAAGCTCTTAGCCCGATGCTCCGTACACACTAGTAGTAAATGTGATTGATTTGATGTTTGACTTGAGAAAGATGCCTGAAACTGCCAGTTTGGCTGAGAGGCAAATCTCGTAGCAGGTTGAGGAAACCTCTCCTTATAGTTCAAGAACAATCTGAAAGACAACCATATGTGTGAGTGTGTGTGTGTGTGTGTGTATAGAATAAGTGCTTATTTTGTGTGCATAGCACTGTATTGAGTGCTGGGAGAGTATACACGAGGGAATGAGACACAGTCCTGTCCTATTTTCTCTCTTATGTAAAGAGAGATCCTCCTAAGGGGCATACACATATATAAACACACACAATATGACACTAGCCAGCAGCATTTTTATCATAATTCAGCATCGTAGGGCTTGAAAAGCGACAGGTCACCTGGCTGGTGATGGTATTTTTGCTGCAAATTTGCTGACAGAAAAGAAAGTAGATGTTAGTTAATCACCAAACACAGCAGTATGGATTCAATCCACAGCCCAAGTTGGATGGCTGTGTGAAGAACATCTGTAATATCTGTCGCTGAAGGTTTTGGGTGGCTGTGGGGAAACCTCAAGGACCAGATGTTTAATGGCATACCTCGGGGGTTATCCAGGTTAGGAAATTATGCTGTGAGAACATCTCCATCTCCATTCTGTTCAACGGGCCTCTGTGGAACACTATTCTGTGGATTCTCGGGGAAGGTTGGAATTGCCTCTCTCCGACCATCTGTTCTGACTGCTGCTGAAACTTCGCTGCTGTGAACGGGAGTGCCAGAGTGAACTTTCAAGGTATGGTGCAGGATCATATTATTATTATCATTATTACTAGTCATTCATTCATTTAATTGTATTTATTGAGCCCTTACTGTGTGCAGAGCACTGGACTATGCACTTGGAAAGTACAATTCATTATTATTGTTGGTAGTCTCATCGTTATTGCATTTCTTAAGCACTTACTATGTGTCAAGCACTGTTCTAAGTACTGGGGAGATATATGTTCAGAAGGTCATTCCCAGTCCCTGTCCCACATGGGGCTCACAGTTTTAGCATCGACCGATCCATGGTATTTATTGAACACTCACTATGTGCCGAACACTGTAATAAGCGCCAAGTAGGAGGGAGAGCAAGTATTGAATTGCTATTTTACAGATGAGGAAACGGAAGCCCAGAGAAGTGAAATGACTTTCTCAAGCCTTTGCCAAGAGACAAGCGGTGGAGCCGGGATTAGAACTCAGGTCCTCTGATTCCCAGGCCTGTGGTCTTTCCACTAGTCTACACTGTTCCAAATGTGCCACTTTCTTCCCCATCGGTACTTTTCATCATGATGGGGAGTCTGTGAACAACAACATCCAGGATCTAAACTCTAAAAGGGTTCATCCATTTCCATAGTGGTCCCGGTGGGAATGACTTCTCTCCGGTGTCCACCTGGGCCTTGAACAATGGGCACGGAATCCAAATGTTGGTTATCAGCAAATGGAAAAGAAATCCCCAAGGGCTCCATTACAAGGGTGAAAGAGGGAGGAGAGGAAAGGAGGAGGAGCAGGAGAAGGGGAGATTCAAGGTCTAACTCTCTGTCAGATTTGAGGTTCTGGTGTAAAATCTTTCCTATATGGTATTTGTTAAGCATTTACTATGGATCAAACACTATCGTACAATTAATAAGGTTAACATGTCCCCATCCTGCATGGGACTCAGTCTGAGTGGGAGGGAGAACAGATGGCCCCATTTTATAGTTGAGGAAACTGAGGCATAGAAAATTAAATGCCCAAGGTCACACAGCAAGCAACTGTCAAATTCAGGATTAGAACTCAGGTCCTCTGTCTCCCAGGCCTGGGCTTTTTTCCACTAAACCATGCAGCTTCTTCATTCCTCGATTTTCTTTCCTAAGTGCCGTTGCAGAGAATTAAGGAGTAGGAAGAAGTCCATGTGGAAGAGGAAGAAGCTTGGATCCTGCTTATCAGTTGGCCACTGGGTAAGTATTTGCAAATCGCAAGATTGAGCCACAACAGAAGCACTGTGTGCCTGCCATTTCCCACTCGATAATTATAATAATTATGGTATCTGTTCTGTGCTTACTATATGTCCAACACCATTTTAAATGCTGAGGTAAATATAGGTTTATCTCTGTTCCGCAGCCTCTGTCCCACATAGAGCTTACGGTCTAGGTAGGAAGGAGAACTAGTGTTGAATGCACACTTTACATAGGCGGAAACTGAGGCACAGAGAAGTTAAATGGCTTGCCCAAGGTCCCAGCAGGCAAGTGGCAGAGCTAGGATTAGAACCCAGATCCTCTGAGTTCAGGGCCGATCTCTTTCCACTAGGCATGCTGCTTCTTAATTTAAATTTTAAAGTGGATCCAAGCCACGTTGCTAACACCCAACTGGTGTTACTCCAACATTGAAAGCGGCTTTGTGTGTTCAGAGTATATCTGATTTATCACCTGCTGAAATCATCTCGAAAACCTTGTCCTTTCCTCACAGGCTGTTAATATGTTTGCATGAGTGAAGTCAGACTGATTGGAGAAGCAGCCTGGCCTAATGGAAAGGTACCTTGGGCAAGTCACTTAACTTTTCTCTGCCTCAGTTTCCTCATCTATAAAATGGGAATTCAATACCTGTTCTCCCTCCTACTTGGACTGTGAGCCTCCTTTGGGACAGGGACTGTATCTGACCTGATTAACTGGTATCTACCCCAGCGCTTAATATAATGCTTGGCACATATTAAGCATTTAACAAATCCCATTGTAATTTATTATTACTATTGGAGACTGTCAAGGGTTACTGCTGCTCATATAGCTATTTCCATGGGGAAAGGTGATTCATGGTTTTTGAATAACCCTGTCCCTTCACTCCTCTCTCTGTCTCCCTCTGTCCAAGTGAGACTTCAGCCTGTTGAAATCTAAGGGTTAGGTCATTCAACCTGGGGTCATTCATGGCCAAGGAATTTCAGGGTGCAGCACTTATTCTGTATTTTTTAAGTTAGACTGGTGGACATCTCCTCTAAGAGGCCTTTCTTGACTAACCTCTCAATTCCTCTTTTCCCACTCCCTTCTGCCTCACCCTGGTTTACTCCCTTGATTCACCCCTCGCTCAGCCCCACAGCACGAATGTACGTATCCGTAACTTAGTTATCTACAATAATGTCTCTCTCCTCCTTTAGACTGTGAGCTCATTGTGGGCAGCGAAGGTTTCTACCAACTCTTTTGTATTTCACTCTTCCAAGAGCTTAGTACAGTGCTCTGCACACAGTAAGAACTCGATACGATTGATATTGAAATCCTCTGTGAGAACTACGTGGGCAGGGAATGTGTCTGTTTATTGTTGTACTCTCCCAAGCGCTTACTACAGTGCTCTGCACACAGTCAGCGCTCAGTAAATGCGACTGAATGAATGAATAAGCTACACTTACTTTGTAAGTTCCTTGAGGGTAAGAAGCATGTCTTCTTACTCTATCATACTCTCCTGAGTTGTTAGTTCTTTACACAGAGGGTGAGTTCAGTAAATAGCATTTTTTAATGGTATTCGTTAAGCGCTTACTATGTTCCAGGAGCTGCCTGAGAACTTCTTTCAGCAGTTGTTCTTTCCCGGGCTGGTTCCTGGTTCAGAGAAAGCCCGGTCGAGGAGGATGGTATCAGCCGACGTTCCCAGTCTAAAACAGGAGGGCACTCTCACAATCCAAGATTTTCCATTACCCTTTGGTCGATCTCAGTTAATCCTGGGGAGTTGTTAAAAATGATGGAGAGGCATAATTAGTCCCGAAGGGGCACAATAACCAGTGCGAAGAATTGAATTAGTGAATCGGTGTCTGATTCTTCGCTCCGTAATAATAGTGGAGTGTTTTGTTTGGCCCTAGTGATGCCCGTTGGCGTTTCCATTCTAAATGGCTTTCCTGCTGTCTAGTCGCAATTTCATTTTAGCTTTCATTGTATTGTGATTGTCAAGAGAAATGTACTTGGTGTCTGTGTACTAAGAACCCATAATCCTAATGAAAGCCTCTTCATAGTGGCAATCCTGTCTTAATAGCAGTAGAGATTTCAGGTCAGGCCTTGGGTTGTCCTCCTAGAGACCAAAGCGAATCCTGAGGAAATAGGAGCTGAGGACATAAAGGTCTGCGGCAGGTTGAAGTCCTCATTCATTCAAATTTAAAATGTAAATCACACATGCTAATTCCATATCTATGAAGAAATTAAGGGGGTGGCTTATAGAATTGTTTAAAACCCTTGTCATTGCAATTTTTTTAATGGTATTTGTTAAGCACTTCCTTCGTGCCTAGTACTATTCTAAGTGCTGTATATCAAAATACAAGCTTATCAGGTTGGACATAGTCACGGTCCCACATGGGGCTCACAGTCTTAATCCCCATTTTGCCGATGAGGTAACTGAGGCAAGGAGAAGTTAAGTGACTTGCCCATGGTCCCACAGCAGACAAGTGGTGGAGCCAGAATTAGGACGTGGGTCCTTCTGACTCCCAAGCCCTTGTTCTATCCACTAAGCCACGCTGCTTCTAGTTGGTGCACCGTAAGCGCTTAATGAATACGATTGCGTGAATATTCAATCCCCTATGAGATCCGACGTGCGGATTTGCATGATCTATGTTGTGGGTGTCACGCCCTTGGGCTTTCGAAAATGAACTCCCTCAAGGACTTCAGCCCGCACCCAGGGGAGACCTGGGCCCAGCCTATCCACAGTTGACCTCAGCCAGAACTTCCCCAATCCAAACCCTTTGGGATTTACTCACCCTGATGGCCTTGGCTCCCCGAATTCCTGTGGCGGGGCTGTAGACTGTAGTAATAATAATAATAATTGTGGGATTTGTTAAGTGCTTACTAGGTGCCAGGCACTGAACTAAACTCTAGGGTGAATATATAAGGGGAATTGGGTTGGACACAGACCTAATAATAATAGTATTAAGTGCTTATTATGTTCTAAGCCCTGGGGGTGGGGATCCAAGGTGATCAGGTTGTCCCATGTGGGGCTCACAGTCTTAATCCCCATTTTACAGGTGAGATAACTGAGGCACAGAAAAGTTAAGTGACTTGCCCAAAGTCACACAGTTGACAAGTGGCAGAGCTGAGATTAGAACCCATGACCTCCGACTCCCAAGCCCATGCTCTGTCCACTGAGCGATGCTGCTTCTTTCTCGAGGTCAACATGGAGCTCACTTTCTCAATCCCCATTTTACAGATGAGGTAACTGAGGCACAGAGACAGGAAGGGACTTGCCCAAGGCCTCACGGCAGAAAATCTCTGCCATTGATCTGTTGGGTGACCTCTTTGGGCCTCAGTTACCCCATCTACAATCTGGGGATTAAATACCTGTCCTCCCTCTTCTAGACTTTCAGCGCTTAGAACAGTGCTTTGCACACAGTAAGCGCCTAATAAATGCCATCATTATTATTGTTATTATTAAACTGTGAGCCCCGGGTGGGAGAGGGATTGTCCAATGTGATTATCATGTATCTATCCCGGTTGGTTCACAGGAAGTACTTAATAAATACTATTATTTTAATTATTGTCGGTGGAACAGGAGATGGGCTGGAGTATGAATTTTCCCTTCTAGTTAAGAACTGGAAGTCATGTAGTTTGGGAGAAAAAAAATCACTGAATCTTAGCTACCACAGTGGTGGGCAGCATAACTCTTGGTCTGTGCACAGATAAAAATTCTATTTTAAATGCAAAATATAAAACCCTTGAATTCATGTTTCCTACTGCCCTGTTCACTAAAAAAACTCAAATGTTCCTGGCTCTGGAGAGGTGTTTCTCGAATCACAGGTCACTAATGTCGCCTGTGAAGCGAATAGGCTGTAAATTTCCTCTGATTTTATTTTTGATTGTCAGATACCAGGCAGCTGAAATGTAAACGGCCTCAAATGTCACAAAATGTCTCCAGCTCCTTGTCTCAAGCAACAAATATTTTAAGTCTTGAAGGCACAGGCAGTACTTGAGGTACCAGTGTCCCAAGTCTGGAATGTATTTTGTATTTTCCTGTTGCTGATAAGGGCCTGTCCCCTCTGAAGTGCTCTCTCTCTCTCTCTCTCTCCCTCCTCCTCCTTCCCCCTTCTCCCTCCTTCTTTCTCTCTCCCTCTTTCTCTCTCCCTCTTCCTCCTTCCCCCTTCTCCCTCCTTCTTTCTCTCTCCCTCTTTCTCTCTCCCTCTTCCTCTCTCCCTCTTCAAAGCCTTACTGAAGGCACATTTCCTCCAAGAGGTCTTACTTGACTAAGCCTCCCTTTCCTCTTCTCCCACTCCCCTCTGTGTCACCCTGACTTGCTCCCCTTATTCATCCCTTCCCCGCCAGCCCTGCAGCACTTATATACATGTCTTTATATAAATTAATGTCCATCTCCTCCTCTAGAATGCAAGCTTTTTGTGGGCAGGGAGTGTGTCTGTTTATTGCTATACTGTACTCTCCCAATTATTTAGTATAGTGCTCTGCACACAGTAAGCACTCAATAAGTACGATTGATTGAATGAATAAATCAATCTCTCTGGACCACCCTGCTGCTCCTCCTCCTATACTTCTCTTCACCTTACACATTTCTTCTCCTTCCTCCAGACTTCCCTTCTCATTCATTCATATTTGTTAAACGCTTATTGTGTGCAGAGCACTGTACTAAGTGCTTGGGAAAGTATAATGCAACAATAAAGTGACACTCCCTAACCACAACGAGCTCACTTCTCCTCAGCCTAGACCTCTCTTCTCTCTCCCCACCCGAACCCAGGCCTTCCTTCTCTTCATAGATCTCTTTGCTCCTCCCCAAGCCACTTTCTCCTTCTGCTGTCTTAGCTGGTCTTCACTCAGACACCACCCAGATCTGTGACCCCTAAAAAGTTGGACTTTTCGGTGAAAATAGCTAGCCCAAATGACTCATTCGGCCTGCGTGGACGGTCAGGTGAAACTCAGGCGACTTGAATCCAACTGGAAACCCCTTGCAGAGTAGGAAAAGCAGCTTGCAAAATTATATCGGGTTGGTAAGACTTGCCACTCAAAGTGTGTTGGGGAAGCCGGAGTCTGCCCAGCACCCAGCTGAGGTTAGCCAAAGGCATCAGCGGCTGCTGTGGCGGTTAGGCTGGGTAAGATATTTCTAAGTGGCTTCCCCCAATCCTCTTTTCAAGAGCCCAGCAGGGAGACCAGCTCATAACGACAGAAAAAGTTATTAAAGCTTTTCATCGTGGAGCACTGGGAGGGAAGATTCCTAGAGTCAATCTGGTGGTTCTCTTTTTACCCGCCATTTACTATTCACCACAATTCACTTGCACCAATGCATAAACCTCTACCTCGTAGGGACTGTCTCTATATGTTGCCAACTTGTCCTTCCCAAGCGCTTAGTACAGTGCTCTGCACACAGTAAGCGCTCAATAAATACGATTGATGATATCAACACATGGACAACCGACACCTGTAGATCTCCTTCCATCCCTGCCCCCGTGCAGTCAGAGGACCACCAGTGCTTCTTCCTCATCCCCCAATGCCACTCCAACTGGCGCAATAACGACCGCATTGGCAGTGATGATGACGATGGTGACGGCAATGATGGTGACGATAATAATAATTATTGTGGAATTTATTAACTACTTGCTGTGTGCCAGGTACTGTATTAAGCCCGTGGTGGATCCAAACAAATCAGGTTGGGCACAATCCCTGTCCCGCTTAGGGCTCACCATCTCGATTCCCATTTCACTGAAAAGAAGCAACGTGGCTTAGTGGAAAGAGCACGGGCTTAGGAGTCAGAGGTCGTGGGTTCTAATCCCGGCTCCGTCATTTGTCAGCTGTGAGATTTAACTCATCTGTAAAATGGTGATTAAGACTGTGTACCCCACATGGGACAACCTGATTACCTTGTATCTGCCCCAGCACATAGAACAGTACTTGACACATAGTAAGTGCTTAACAAATGCCATCATTTTGAGAAGCAGCATGGCTTAGTGGAAAGAGCACAGGCTCGGGAGTCAGAGGTCATGGGTTCTAATATCCACCACTTATCAGCCGTGTGACTATGGGCAAGTCACTTCTCTGGGCCTCAGTTACCTCATCTGTAAAATGGCGATTAAGACTGTGAGCCCTACGTGGGACAATCTGATTACCTTATATCTACCCCAGAGCTTAAAACAGTACTTGGTACATAGTAAGCGCTTAACAAATGCCATCATTATTATTATGAGGTAACTGAGGCCCAGAAAAGTGAACTGACTTGCCTAAGGTCACACAGCGGACAAGTGGCGGAGCTGAGATTAGAACTCACGACCTTCTGGCTCCCAGGCCCGTGGTCTATCCACTATGTCTGGTGACGGCAATGAAGGTGACGATGGTGGTGGCGATGATACCAATGATGATGGTGATATTCTTTCATTCATTCATTCATTCAATCGTATTTATTGAGCACTTACCATGTGCAGAGCACTGTACTAAGCACTTGGGAACTACAAGTGGGCAACATATAGAGATGGTCCCTACCCAACAATGGGCTCACAGTCTAGAGGGGGGAGACAGAGAACAAAACAAAACATGTGGGCAGGTGTCAAGTCGTCAGAACAAATAGAATTAAAGCTAGATGCACGTCATTAACAAAATAAATAGAATAATAAATATGTCCAAGTAAAATAAATAGAGTAATAAATCTGTACAAACATATATGCAGGTGCTGTGGGGAGGGGAAGGAGGTAGGGCGGGGGGGATGGGGAGGAGGAGAGGGATGGAGTCCCCTGACAAGGATGGTGGATGAGTCTCAGATATTTGGCTTCAGAATTGCGAGTCTATGCTTAGTAATTGATTAGTGAGTCTAATTTGCTCCCCCTCCAACCCCCGACCCCGTCTTCTCTCATCCTGACCCTCGTTTCCTCTGGGGCCCAGAGTGCCACAGGCGAAGAGGCAGGCAGGGGTGTAGCACTTTGAGAAATCCCACATGATGTTTTAACATCCAGGGGCCATTCCCAGGCCATCATGACCATAGCACGATGGTCAAGTTGGCAACATACAGAGACGAGGACCGTCTCTATATGTTGGCAACCTGTCCTTCCCAAGTGCTTAGTACAGTGCTCTGCACACAGTAAGCGCTCAATAAATACGATTGAATCGAATAGCACAACACTGATGTTGTGCCTTCAGGCCAGATCCTGCCAGGTGTTATCTTTGGTAGCCACTGTGGTCTTTGCCATCTAGGTTAGCCAGCTGGATTTCAGGATTCCCCCCCTCCTCAACCTCTCTTCTCCTCCCCCTAAGCCTCTTTCTCAGGATTCCCACTGGATCTGACCCCTCATGGAAACCCCTAAGTGGTTCTTTGGTCAGAAACCTTCCCCGCTGATGGCTGCAACAGACAGGACCAGGATCAATCAATCAATCAATCAATCAGTCGTATTTATTGAGCGCTTACTGTGTGCAGAGCACTGTACTAAGCACTTGGGAAGTACAAGTTGGCAACATATAGAGACGGTCCCTACCCAACAGCGGGCTTACAGTCTAGAACCCAGGTGTCCTGATTCTCAGAGTCTTGCTCATGCTGCAGTTAATGTGAAGACCCATCGCTCCATCAACATGTGGACACCATCATGTGGACTGCCACCCCATCGCCATGTACCCTATCACATGTACCACTGATACATATAGATCATCCTGTGTGCCACCAGCCCATACCAAAGTCGCGCATGTGCACCATTCATTCAATCATATTTATTGAGCGCTTACTGTGTGGAGAGCACCCCATCCAGTGTGGCTCAGGGGAAAGAGCCCGGGCTTTGGAATCAGAGGTCATGGGTTCAAATCCCTGCTCCGCCAGCTGTCAGCTGTGTGACTTGGGGCAAGTCATGTAACTTATCTGGGCCTCAGTTACCTCATCTGTAAAATGGAGATTAAGGCGGTGAGCCCTCCTGTGCGACAACCTGATCTCCTTGTAACCTCCCCAGTGCTTAGAACAGTGCTTTGCACATAGTAAGCACTTAATAAATGCCATCATTATTATTATTATTATGTGCACCATTCATTCATTCAGTCATATTTATTGAGCGCTTACTGTGTGCAGAGCACCCCATCCAGCGTGGCTCAGTGAAAAGAGCCCGGGCTTTGGAGTCAGAGGTCATGGGTTCACATCCTGGCTCTGCCAACTGTCAGCTGTGTGACTTTGGGTAAGTCACTTCACTTCTCTGTGCCTCAGTTACCTCATCTGTAAAATGGAGATTAAGGCAGTGAGCCCCCCCATGGGACAACCTGATCACCTTGTAACCTCCCCAGTGCTTAGAACAGTGCTTTGCACATAGTAAGCGCTTAATGCCATCATTATTATTATGTGTACCATTCATTCATTCAATCATTTATTGAGTGCTTACTGTGTGCAGAGCACCCCATCCAGCGTGGCTCAGTGGAAAGAGCCCGGGTTTTGGAGTCAGAGGTCATGGGTTCAAATCCCTGCTCCACCAACTGTCAGCTGTGTGACTTTGGGCAAGTCACTTCACTTCTCTGGGCCTCAGTTCCCTCATCTGCAAAATGGGGATTAAAACTGTGAGCCCCCCTGGGGACAACCTGATCACCTTGTAACCTCTCCAGCGCTTAGAACAGTGCTTTGCACAGAGTAAGCACTTAACAAATACCATCATCATTATTATTATACCAACACATGTACACCATCCCATGTACCATCACCCCATCTCCACACCAACACATGAACGCTCACGTGTACCCCCACCTCATCCCCGCACCAACATACGTAGACCATCACGTGTTCGGCCACGCCATCCCCACACTGCCACATGTAAACACACATCTACACCCATCCCTACCTCCACACCTCTGCTCACATCCACCCCCTGCCCCATTCCTGCCTCCACCCCATCCCCACCATTACTTTCTACGTTTACAACAACATCCCCCCTCTGCGTCCCTCCACCATACTTCAGTCACCCCCGCCTGCCACAGAGAGGGAAGGGAGATGGGCCGGCTGCCAGGATTTCCGCTGTTGCCCTCTGCTCCCTCTCTCTGAGTTCATTCTGGTCAATCCCTCCCCCTTCATCCTCGCTCTCACTCCCATTCCTGAATAAGACAGAAAAGGCCTAATTTTCTCCCACAGCTCATCTTCCTCTGAAGCCTCCTGTCACTGTGGCAGATGGAATAGCTTTTAACCTTGGAAGCCAAGGGGCTGACCTCTGTCCATCCCTGGCAGCCGAGTGACGGGATGCGGCGTTCACCGCTGCCTTGCGGGCAGGGAATTGTCCCGCCTGGGGCTCGGAGTCGCTGCTCCAGCAATTGCCCTGACTCCGGCTTGCCCTCGGAACCGGCATTCTGTCTGGTTTCAGCCTGGAGCCTGGGCGGTGGGGAAAGGGAGCGGCAGATTTGCGTTAGTAGCAAGACACGTCCAAGTTTGTTTTTTCTCACCCAAATGAAAAGGACATTTCTGGGAAATTTCTGCCCCATCAGTTTCCCAGCCATGAGAGGCATCATGGTCTTGGCTCATTTCAGGTCTCCCCAGGGCTGATTTGGGTCCACTGTCAATGCAGAGTCGCCTTACTCCACTGTCAACACTCCACCCTCCCACTCCATTCTCCCTTCCACCTTCCTATCGAGGAAACAGAGGGGAGCCAAGGGAGGCCCCCACTCAATCCCTCCCTGGGAGCCAGCTCAAAAAACATAATCGTTAATGCAGCGGGGGAACACCAGTATGCTTGGGATCTTCCATCTTGGGGCAGGGGATAGGCTTGTCTGAATCTAATCAAGTTTGGAGAGAGGGGAGAGAAAGAGACGAAGAAAAGAAAGAGAAAGAGAGAAAAGAGAGGTATGACTAAATTGGGAATGAACTCAAACAAGACTCTGGGAAGTCCCAAGATAATTTAGAAGCACTGTGGCCTGTAGAAAGAGCTCAGGCCTGGGAATCAGAGGACCTTAGCGCTTAGTGCAGTGCTCTGCACATAGTAAGCCCTCAATAAATATGATTGAATGAATGAATGACCTGGCTCCTAATCCCGACTCTGCCTCTTGCCTTCTATATGCCCTTGGGCAAGCCAGTTAATTTCTCTGGGGCTCAGTTCCCTCCCCTGCAAAATGGGGATTTAATACCTGTTCTCCCTCCTGTTTTGACTGTGAGTCCCAGTGCTTAGTACAGTGCTTGGCACGTAGTAAGCACTTAACAAATACCACAATTTCCTTATTACAATTATTATTCTTATTATTATGATTCAGAAATGCCTAGTATGGGACTAGGAGTCAGGGGACCTGAGTTTTACATCTGTCTCCCCTGCTTATCCTGAAACTGAAGGATTTAGACTGTAACCTTGTGAGGAGCAGGGAACATGTCTGCTAATTCTGTAGTACTCTCTCAAGTGCTTAGTACAGTGCTCTACCCATAGTAAATGCTCAATATATACCACTGATGGATCAACAGATTTCTATAAAGGCATACTGCCTCATGTCCCTCTTCCTTGTCCAGACATCCCCCCTACCATCATCACCTCTTTCTCCATCCTACTCCTTTCTTCTCCCTGCCTCGCCCAGCTCTTCTCTCCTCTCCTTCCCTGTCTCCCCAGGTCTTTACTCTGGGCCACTTTTTGTTCTCTCTGTCTGTTTTTTTTATTTCCAGAACAGTGAAACTTCATTATACTTGGAATTGCTTCAAATCCCAAAGTCACAGAGTCTGAATGAATGGAAGTCATAATGTAACTTTGAATTCTAAAACTTGAAGAAAAATTGTAACTATCAATCGACCACCTTCCTGTGGTCCTATATCTTTCCACACGCCCTGTTTTTCTCACTACATTCAGTCAGGGCTACATCTAAAGTATCCTAGCAGCAAGTATCTGCCCTTTCCTTACAATCCTCCCGGGAGGTAAAATCTCTCCCTGGAACATCATCAAAAAGAGCATCAGTTTTTTATAGATCAATCAATCCATGGTATTTGAGTGTTTGGTTCTGCTGTCAGTCCAATGGAAAGAGCATCAATCTTGGGAGTCAGAAGACCTGAGTTCAAATCGCTATTCTCCTTGTAGCTGGTTATAACAAGGGTGACCAGCCTTGGCTTAGAAAGATACTGTGCTCTTGCCTGCTTTACTGGCTCATTACCCTCTGTGCCCCAGTGGAAACGTGCTCATGATGGTCAGGGATGAGGGAGTACAAGTGACCCTGTGCAAAGCCATTAGCACTATCATCAACTCTGCTGTGCAGATTTTCAGTTTTGAACTCTCATGATTGTGACACCTTCATGTTCAGGAAAGGAAACCACATGAATCCGAACACTTAACCTTTCCCGCCTTGGTTACTATATATCAGCCTCGTTGCTGACGTCCCTGCTTCCCGTTTCACCCCACTCCAGGCCATAGTTCACTTTACTGCCTGAATCATTTTTCTACAAAAACGTTCAGGCCATGTTTGCCCTCTCCTCAAGAACCTCCAGTGGTTGCCCATCCACCTCGGCATCAGAGACTCCTTTCTATCAGCTTGAAAGCACTCACTCACTCACCAAAGAAATCACCTTGCCCACCTTCAAAGCCTTATTAAAGGCACAAGTCCTCCAAGAGGCCTTTCCTGCCTGAGCCCTTATTTCCTCTTCTCCTGCTCCCTTGAGTGATGCCCTTCATTATCAATCGTATTTATTGAGCGCTTACTGTGTGCAGAGCACTGTACTGTGCAGAGCCCTTGCACTTTGATTTGCTCCCTTTATTCACCCCTTCATTCAGCCCCACAGTACTTATGTACATCCATAATTTATTTCTTCAAATTGATGTTTGTCTCCCCCTCTAGACCCTAAGCCCACTGTGGACAGGGACTGTGTCTACCAACTCTGTTTTATTGTACTCTCCCAAGCACTTAGTATAGTACATTGCACACAGTAAGCACTCAATTCATTCATTAATTCATTCAATCGTATTTATTGAGCACTTACTGTATGCAGAGCACTGTACTAAGCGCTTGGGAAGTACGAGTATTAAATATGATTGATTAATTGATTGAAACTCCATTGTCATCACTTATTGAGCCCCTGCTCTGTGCAGAGCCCTTGGGAGAGTACACCAGAATACATAGTCCCTACTGTCGAGGAGGTTTCAGTCCAATGGGGGAGGCAAATAGATATTCACAAATTATTGGAGCTTAAGAAAGAACAAGGATATGAAGTGGCAGAATAAATATTTTAATTTGCAATTGTATATTACAATAATTTGAAATTGTATATAGAGATATACATACAATATGCGAGTAGTGTGGACGAATATATGTATCTATAAATTGTATTCTATTAATTCTGTCTCCCCCTCGAGACTGTAAGGTCATTTTGGGCAGGGAACGTGTCTACCATCTTTGGCCTGCACACAGTAAGCACTCAATAAAACTTAGCTATTGATTGATATGCCCCTCTCAGGGTCGCACCTGAAGAGTTTCCAGTACGCTACAAGTCTCGGCTACAGGAAGGAGAGTCAAGCAGAAGCCTACCCATTCTATTCCTATTCTATTCGCTAGCCAGTGGCTAGCGAGTGTAAGGCAGTCTGCTATAAGTCAAAACTCACCCACGCTGGGCAGCAGTGTCTTGGGAGAGAGTCCGAAGGTGGAGACTCCGAAGGTGGAGACTCAAGTTTACTGCTTTGAAGGTGGCAATGGTAAACCACTTCTATATTTTTATGAAAAAAAACTATATGGATACACTACCGGAATGATTACAGATGGAGAATGGGGCGTTCTGGGAGAGATGTGTTCGTGGTGTCAATATGGGTCAGAAACGACTCGACAGCATAAGACAAGACGATCGATTGATATAACCACGGAAGTGCTAATGGTGGCTCTTGGATTGGTCTGATTTGGAGGTGTTGGGAATTAATCAGGTAAAGCTTCCTGGTGGATTGGGAATTTTAGAAGGGTTTTGAAAATGGGAAGGGTTGAGGACTGTTTGATTTAGAAGTGAGGGAGTTCTAGGAGGGGAAACAACGGGATCCAAAGAGTCAGAGGCAGGAGAATTGAGCGCCAGGCTCAGTTAGAAGCTTGGCTTGGGATAGCAAAGAGTGTGAGTGGGTGAAAAGAGCCATTGCATGAGAACCTACTCATTACTCATTCATTCATTCATTCGATCATATTTACTGAGCACTTACCTTGTTCAGAGCACCGGACTAAGCGCTTGGAAAGTATAATTCAGGAGCAAATAGAGACAATCCCTGCCCGCAACGGGATCACACTCTTACAAAGGGGGAGGCAGACATCAAAACAAGTGAACAGGCACCAATAGCACCAGTGGAAATAAATAGAATTAAAGATATATGCACATCAAAACAAGTAAACAGTCATTAATATAAATATATAGAATTATAGATATGTGCACATATACAAAAGTGCTGTGGGGTGGGGAGGTAGAGGAAAGGGAGCAAGTTGTGGCGATGGGGAAGGGGATAATAATAATAATGGCATTTATTAAGCACTTACTATGTGCAAAGCACTGTTCTAAGCGCTGGGGAGGTTACAAGGTAATCAGGTTGTCCCACTGGGGGCTCACAGCCTTAATCCCCATTTTACAGATGAGGTACCTAAGGCACAGAGAAGTTAAGTGACTTGCCCAAAGTCACACAGCTGACAATTGGCAGAGCCAGGATTTGAACCCACGACCTCTGACTCCAAAGCCCGTGCTCTTTCCACTGAGCCACGCTGCTTCTCTAGTTTCTCATCTCTTTTAATAATAAAAAAAATAATAATAATGATGGTATTTGTTAAGTGCTTACTATGTGCCAGGCATGTACTAAGTCCTGGGGTGGAGTTGGAAACAGTCCCCGTCCCATGTGCGGCTCACAGTCTCAGTCCCCGTTTTACAGATGAGGCAACTGAGGCCCAGAGAAGGGAAGTGACTTGCCCAAGATCACACAGCAGATAAGTGGCAGAGCTGGGATTAGAACCCATGACCTGCTGATTCCTAGGCCCGGGCTCTATCTGTTCCACTTTTGCTGTCAGCCTTTGCCCTGGAACTCTCTCCCACTTCACATCCAGCAAACCACTGCTCTTCCCATCTTCAAGGCCTTTCTAATATTTCATCTCCTACAGAAAGTTCCCTGATTCACCTCTTATTTCCCTGCCTTATTTCCTCCCCTTCTGCCACTTCAATAATTCCACGTCCCCAGAACACATGGTTATTACCGTCGCCACACCTCCAGAAGAACTTTGGGAACAGATCTTAAACTCTTCTGCTTCCTGTTATCTGTAATTTAATTTAATAATTATGGTACTTGTGAAGTGTTTACTCTGTGCAAAGCCCTGTCCTAACTGACGAGGTTAGCTACAAGTTAATCAGGTTGGACACAGTCCCTGTCCCATGTGGGGCTCACAGTCTAAGTAGGAGGGTGTAAGATTTCACCCCCATTTTACAAATGAGGTAACTGAGGTACAGTCTGACCTTGGATCTCAGGTGAAAGACATAAGACATGAACCTGATAGGTGCAGCGTACACATGGGATTATTATTCCCCAAATACCATCCCACCAGGATGAGAGGACTCTCCCCACTGAGGCTTGAAGGTATCGGGCTCAGAATGATCAATCAATTCTATTTATTGAGCATTTACTATGAGCAGAGCACTGTACTAAGCACTTGGGAGGGTACAGTAGAGTTGACAGACAAGATCCCCGTCCTCGAGAAGCTTAAACACAAGGTAACCCTTCTTCACGCCGCAGGTGGAATTTGTTCCCACAAGAAATTTTGCAGCTGAAAACGTTTGGTTCCAAGAAATTGTACAGCTGAAAACATTTACAGATTCAAAGGGGTCTGGACACATTTATGGCCAGTCCACTGGGAGAAGCAGGGTGGCTTAGTGTAGGGAGCACATGCCTGGGCATCAGAAGGAACTGGATTCCAATCCTGGCTCTACCATTTATCTGCTGTGTGACCCTGGGCGAGTCCCTTTACTTCTCTCTGCCTCAGTTACCTCATAGGTAACATCGCCTTCGAGAGATTTAAAGCAATGCTGTGGATGTGTGAAGAATTCCCTCTGTCTCTGGTAGAGCAGGTGACTCCATCTCTCCTCTCTTCTGTTTTATCTCTCTCTGCCTCCCCTTTGTCTCTCTCCATCTCTCTGCTCACTATCTTTCATCTCTCTCTGTCTCTCTCCATCTCTCTTCTCTCTGTTTCATCTCTCTCCACTTTGTCTCTCCATCTCTGCTTTCCATCTCTCATCTCTTCTCATCTTTCACCTCTCTCTCACCTCTTCATCTCTTCTCCCTCCATCTTTCCTCTCTCTCTGTCTCTCTTCTCTCTTCTGTTTCATCTCTCTTCCCTCTGTCTCTCCCCATCTCTCTGCTCTCTATCTCTCATCTCTCTTCTCTCATCTTTCACCTCTCTCACCTCTTTATCCCAGACTGAGCCCCCTCCTTCCTTTCCCTCTCCTCCCCTTCCCATCCTCCCCACCTTATCTCTTTCCCCTCCCCACCGCACCTGTATATATGTTTGTACATATTTATTACTCTATTTTACTTGTACATATTTATTCTATTTATTTTATTTTGTTAATATATTTTGTTGTCTGTCTCCCCCTTCTAGACTGTGAGCCCGCTGCTGGGTAGGGACTGTCTCTATATGTTGCCAACTTGTACTTCCCAAGTGCTTAGTACAGTGCTCTGCACACAGTAAGTGCTCAATAAATACGATTGAATGAATGAATGAAGGTAAAATGGGGATTAAGACTGTGAGCCCCATGTGGGACGGGGACTGTGTCCAACCTGTCTTGTACAGCTCTTAGTACAGTGCCGGGCTTATAGTAAGCACTTAACAAAATAAAAAAGTCATAAAAAATAATCATTAAAAAAATGTCAAGGACACTAGATGGTTCTCTAAGCATAGGAATAGATGTCCAAGAAAGCAACCATCTCTGGGTTTCTTCAGTAGTTGCAGCATCTTTGGCAGAGACAGATTCTTGGCTTTGGATGATCATGGCACTGAACCAATAAAAACATTTCTCATGTGTGAGTACCATGCGGGACAGGGTCTGATCTGATTATCGGCGACTCTATCCTACCACTTAGTACATTCTTTGGCACATCCTAAGCATTTATTAGATACCATAATTATTAGGATTAAATTCACAGGAGCTAGTGGACACCTGGCAAGCCTGATTTTCAAGGTCTGATTGAGCGTTACAGCTATATCTTCATGACCTGAGGGAAACAGGGGTCAGGTTATTTTTGTCTCGAAGTGCAGCTGAGAGGGGACAAAGAAACCAGCTTTGGGGAAATTTGGCCAAGAACAACTTCAGATCAATTGTTAGTCAATCACAGGATGGAAAATTACAATGGCCAGCAAGAAGCTGTGAATTCCTGGCAGAACATTCGCTACAGTGCTGGAAACAGTCCCTGCTCCTGTGAGCCATATTATAATGAGAAGCAAATCCTGCCTGAGCATAGACTAATTCTCGGGATCATAAGCAGTCTATGCCCCAAAGAGTCTAACTTTGACCTATTAGTGTCACAGTCCTCCTCTGTTGCTGGTCTTCGAGCTGGAAGATGGAATAAAAGAACTAAACAGCTGGACTGTCATTTTATATACGGATTCACAAGCTCAGAGGATCAGCCCACCATTATTCCTTCCCAGAGGAACTACAACACACAGGTTTGGATGCGTGCACAGCTGGATAAGTGCCACTTTTATATGGTGTTTATTAAGAGCTTAGTATGTGCTGGGCACTGTACTAAGCACCAGGGTAGATACAAGATAATCAGGTTGAATACAGTCCGTGTCCCACAGGATGCTCACATTCTTAGTCCCTGTTTTACAGGTGAGGTGACTGAGGTACAGAGAAGTTAAATGACTTGCCCAAGGTCACTCAGCAGAGACTAGGCCACGTTGCTTCGCATTGTTTATCTTTTCTGGAATAGTTCATCTTTGGAAATACTCTCCAGAAAAAGAGCACTTGGATCTACATCTTGGGTTCCCAGTTCTATCATCTCTGTGAGTCTGGATTCTGAAGCCCTAGGGGCTTCTGGACCCAGAAGTTCCAGAGGGGTGTTTCTTGGGATATTGCTTCCTCTAGAAAAAACATTATTATTATTATCATTAATAATAATATTTCATTATAATAATTGTGGCATTTGTTAAGTGCTTACTATGTGCCAGGCACTGTAATGAGTCCTGGGATAGTTACAAGCTAATCGGGTTAGACCCAATCCCTGTCCCACATGGGGCTCAAAGTCTTAAACCCCATTTTACAGATGAGGTGACTGCAGCACAGAGAAGTCAAATGACTTGCCCAAGGTCACATGGCAGACACATGGCAGAGCCGGGATTGGAACTCAGGTCCTTCTGATGCCTGGGCTCTGTCCACCAGGCCACATTGCTTCTCTGGTCCCTCCAAGCATCCTGTTTCATCAATAGACTCCTGGGTGGAAAGGACCAATTATGAGATTTCTTATGCTCTGCAAGATGGTTTGTGAAATATGTGAATGGTGTTTATGAAGTGACTTCTCTCCAGTTCCCCATACTCTTCTCGGGAATTTTCTCCACTGAGTGAGCATTCCATGGAGGAAAACCTTCCCAATTTAATTTGCTGTTTAGAAACAAATTGTAAATAAGATACCTTCTCCACATTTCACTCTCCCTAAATTGTCCAGAACCTAAGACAGTAGCATATAGGTCTCTTAAGAGGCAGGAATTCAGGAAGTGATAACTCTGAAACTTAGGTCAAGGGAAGTAACGAATGCTCCAGCCTGGTGCTCTTGAAAGAATCAATTGATTGTATTTAATGAACACTAACTGTGTGCGGAGCACTGTTTATTACAGTTATTATATTATTATATTATATTATATTATTACGCTTATTGCGTTTCGGAGAGTACAGTATAACAGCACATTCCTTTCCCACAGTGAGCTTACAGTCTAGAGGAGAGACTAATGAGAATAATAATTGTGGTTATTTCTTAAGTGCTTACTACATGCCAGGCAATCTACTAAGCTCTGGGATTGATATATGCCAATTGGGTTGGACACAGTCTCTGCCCCACATAAGGCTGTCTTAATCCCCATTTGTCAGATGAGGTGTCAGATGAGGTAACTGAGGCACACAGAAGTGAAATGACTTACCCAAGATCACAGAGCAGACAAGTATCAGAGCTGGGATTAGAACCCAGGTCCTCCGACTCACAGGACTGTGCTCTTTCCACTAAGCCACACCACTTCTCGTAGTCTAGACATCCCCCAACCTCCCATTTGCCCTGGATGGCTTTGTCATTTACCTACCTGAAGGAGGGAAGTTGGACGGTATGACTTCTCAGCCTCCCTTCCTACTCTAAAACTCTGGAATTCTAATACCTGATTATAAGAAACCCTCGTGTGTCATCCATCAACCCTGTTGGCTTTACGCTGACTGAGTTGATCAATCATAGCAACCTTCAAGTTCCCTCTGGATCCACGTTAGGCAATGACTTGAGTTAAGGGAACTCGGTTATTGCACTCTTGTTCTAAGTGACAGCGTGGACCCAGACTTAAAAAAATCAAAAACAACCAAAAAACCCCCAAAAGCTCTATTTGTATTCCTTTTTGTCCTCAGCTCTTGTGTCCTGCCCTGACAAAACTGCGAGAAAAACACTAGGGAAATTAGACCAAGTGAGGATAAAATGCCATTAGGACGCGGCAGCCCCATTATGATGTATTTTTACAAGACTGTTGAACAAAATGTACTAAAAAAAGTATCTTTTGGGAGAGAATTTCCTTATAAAAGCTGAACAAATGCAGCAGCTAATATATAATTTTCCTAAGTATTGTGCTCTTCATTACTTTGGTATGCTAGGAGTCAATAATAACTATAATGATGGCATTTATTAAGCGCTTACTATGTGCAAAGCACTGTTCTAAGCACTGGGGAGGTTACAAGGTGATCGGGTTGTCCCACGGGGGCTCACAGTCTTCATCCCCATTTTATAAATGAGGTAACTGAGGCCCAGAGAAGTTGTGACTTGCCCAAAGTCACAAAGCTGACAATTGGCGGAGTCGGAATTTGAACCCATGACCTCTGAACCAAAGCCCGGGCTCTTTCCACTGAGCCACTCTGCTTCTCATGGTCAACACACCAAATTCTTTCTAAGATAAAGGGAGCTGGAAAGTCAGTATTCTTCACTTGTGGTGGGGGAAATATGACTTGCTGCAGTAGGTTTCTAAATAAAATTAATTTTCAGGCATTCCTCCATGAGGAGGTATCAGAAAATCACCAAGAAGAAACTTGCTTGTGGGGAAAACTCCTGAGAACCTGTATATATGTATATATGTTTGTACATATTTATTACTCTATTTATTTTACTTGTACATATCTATTCTATTTATTTTATTTTGTTAGTATGTTTGGTTTTGTTCTCTGTCTCCCCCTTTTAGACTGTGAGCCCACTGTTGGGTAGGGACTGTCTCTATATGTTGCCAACTTGTACTTCCCAAAAGCTTAGTACAGTGCTCTGCACACAGTAAGCGCTCAATAAATATGATTGATTGATTGACTGATTGATTGAGAACAAACTTCATATTTTAGAAACAACCCCAGGGAAAGCCCTGTCCCTCTCTGACCCCCAGTCTGGATTTATGCACCCTCCTCCTCTCTACAAGGGCGATGGCAGAACAATAATGATAATGATTCTGGCATTTGTTAAGCACTTATTATGGTCCAGGCACTGTACTAAGCACAGGGGTAAATACAAGTAAATTGGGTTGGATATAGTCCCTGTCCCACCTGGAGCTCACAGCCTTAATCTCCATTTTACAGATGAGGAAACCGAGGCCCAGAAAAGTGAAATGACTAGCCCAAGGTCACCCAGCAACCAAGTGGCAGAGCCAGAATTAGAATTCAGATCCTTCAGACTCCCAAGCCTGTGCTGTCTCCACTGGGCCATGCTGCTTGTGATTTGCTCTTTTTTGGATGTCGGTTCATAGGGGAACTGATGGAATGGAAATATAGTCGGATGAAGGCTGGATGGGAGAGGAAAAGGGTGGGAAACAGCAGCATGCCAGGGAAAATGAGGGCAAGTGGACCCTAGCTCATAGCTGGGTGAAAGGCACATCAGACTCTACTCTAAGCAACGTAGCTCAGTGGAAAGAGTCAGAGGTCATGGGTTCAAATCCCACCTCCGCCAATTGTCAGCTGTGGGACTTTGGGAAGTCACTTCACTGGGTTTCAGTTCCCTCATCTGAAAATGGGGATTAATGTGAGCCCCCCGTGGGACAACCTGATCACCTTGTAACCTCCCCAGTGTTTATAACAGTGCTTTGCACATAGTAAGCGCTTAATAAATGCTATCATTATTATTATTATTATTATTATAAGATGTGGGATGAATCCAGGGAGAGCTACGGTGACTGGACATGGTTTGAAAGAGCCCAGGCGGGATAGGGGAGTCCTGCCACCAACTTGAAGTTTGGCTTCACCATTCCTACAATCTGTTCATGGTCTAGGTGGAACTGAACTGAATTTCCCTTTTAGTGGACCCTTCTTTTAAAATGGTAATTAATAAGTTCTGACTAATTGCCAGTCACTGTATTGAGCCCTGGGATGGACATAAAATAATCAGGTTGGACATCCTTGTCCTATGAGTGGCTCACAATCTTAATCCTAGACTGGAGGCTCGCTGTGAGCAGGGAACCGGATCTGCTGACTCTGTTGTACTGTAATCTCCCAACTGCTTCGTACAGTGCTCTACATATAGTAAGCACTCAATAAATGCCACTGAATGATGGGGGTAACTGAAGCACAGAGAAGTCAAGTGACTTGCTCAAGGTCACACAGCAAACAAATGGTGGAAGCAGGATTAGAACACAGGTCTTCTGACTCCAAGGCTCATACTCTTTCCACTAGGCCATGCTACTTCTCAAGACCCTTAAAACAGCTGTCCTCTTCTCTTCATTCCCCTCGCTCGACCCTCTCCCCATTTACACTTATTTGCACTCAGAGCGGAGAATCAGGCTCTATTCTGCCCTGTTAGGTTTTTAAGTTTTTTTAGGGCACTGATCATATCTGCCCATATGATCATATCTGATCATATCATATTGCACTCTTCTAATACCTTAGTATAAAACTCTGCACACAGTAAATGTTCACTAAATATCATTTGAGTTATTGATCATGTCTACCAATTCTATTGTATTGTACTTTCCCAAGCGACTGAGATGCTGTGTATACAGTGGGTGCTTAATTCATTCAGTCATATTTATTGAGCACTTACTGTGTGCAGAGCACTGTACTAAGCGCTTGGGAAGTACAAGTTGGCAACATATAGAGATGATCCCTACCCAACAACGGGCTCGCAGTCTAGAGGAAATAATGGCATATATTAAGCACTTACAATGTGCAAAGCACTGTTCTACGTGCTGGGGAGGTGATCAGGCTGTCCCACAGGGCCACAGTCACAGTTTTTAATTTTACAGATGAGGTAACTGAGGCACAGAGAAGTTAGGTGACTTGCCCAAAGTCACACAGCTGGCAATTGGCAGAGCAGGGCTTTGAACCCATGATCTCTGACTCCAAAGCCCGTGCTCTTTTCCACTGAGCCACACCACTTCTCAAAAAATAAAAATAAAAATGACATTTATTAAGTGCTTACTATGCAAAGCACTGTTCTAAGCGCTGGGGAGGTTACAAGGTGATCAGGTTGTCCCATGGGGGGGCTCACACTCTTAATCCCCATTTTACAGATGAGGTAACAGGCTCAGAGAAGTGAAGTGACTTGCCCAAAATCCCTCAGCTGACAAGAGGCAGAGTCGGAATTTGAACCCCTGACCTCTGACTCCAAAGCCCGTGCTCTTTCCACTGAGCCACACTGCTTCTAAAATACCATTAATTGATTGATTGATTGATTGACTGAAGGCACAAAGAAAGATCATTAGCTTCATTGCGGGCCTTGATGCTCCTTATTTAGCATCAATCGGGCCCACTGGAAAAGGCTTGGGTCTGGAATTTGAGAGTCATTAGTTTTAATGCCAGCTCTGCCATTCTCCTGCTGTGTGATCTTGAGCCCATTACTAACCTCTTTAGGCCTCAGTTTCCTCATCTAAATGGGGATGAGATATTGTCTGTCACCCCCTTTAAGGCTGTGTGCCCTGGATGTGGAACAGGAACTGTCTGATCTGATTATCTTGAGTCACGATAGTGCTAGGTTCATAGAGAGCACTAATAAATCCCTCCCCACACCCCCAAATTAAAAAATAATGCATTGTTTTCCTCATATAATGAATAGCATTTTGTTTGTTTGGAAGCTCACTGTGGGCAGGGAACATATCTACCAACTCTGTTATATTGTACTCTCCCAAGGGGGCTCTGTCTGGGAAGGCCTCCTGGAGGTGGTGAGCTCTCAGTAGGGCTTTGAAGGGAGGAAGAGAGCTAGCTTGGCGGATGTGTGGAGGGAGGGCATTCCAGGCCAGGGGAAGGACGTGGGCCGGGGGTCGATGATGGGACAGGCGAGAACGAGGCACGGTGAGGAGATTAGTGGCAGAGGAGCGGAGGGTGCGGGCTGGGCTGTAGAAGGAGAGAAGGGAGGTGAGGAAGGAGGGGGCGAGGTGATGGACAGCCTTAAAGCCGAGAGTGAGGAGTTTCTGCTTGAGGGAGCCACTGGAGATTTTTGAGGAGGGTAATGACATGCCCAGAGCGTTTATGTAGAAAGATAATCTGGGCAGCAGAGTGAAGTATAGACTGAAGCGGGGAGAGACAGGAGGATGGGAGGTCAGAGAGAAGGCTGATGCAGTAATCCAGTCAGGATAGGATGAGAGATTGAACCAGCAAGGTAGCAGTTTGGATGGAGAGGTAAGGGTGGATCTTGGCGATGTTGTGGAGGTGAGAATGGCAGGTTTTGGTGACGGATTGGATGTCTGGGGTGAATAAGAGAGCGGAGTCGAGGATGACACCAAGGTTGTGGGCTTGTGAGATGGGAAGAATGGTAGTGCCATCTACAGTGACGGGAAAGTCGGGGAGAGGAAAGAATTGGGAGGGTAGGGATGAGGTAGGGGCAGGGAATGTATAAACACCACTGGCTCCACTCTGCTCCCATGATTGAGCAGAGTAGGACTTCCCTTGTCCAGTAGCTACAGTTCAGCTTCTTTGGGAAGCGGTGTTAAAAAAAAAAAAGGAATTAAAACCACAGGCATAAACACCTCTGGGTCCCCTCTGCTCCCAGGATCGAACAGAGTAAGACTTCCCTCGTCTAGTAGCTACAGCTTAGCTCCTGTGGGAAGCAGAGTAAAAAAAAAAAAAAAAAGGATTAAAACCTTACATATAAACACCCCTGGGTCTCCTCTGCTCTAAGGATTGAGCAGAGTAGGACTTCCCTCATCTAGTAGTTTCAGTTTAGCACCTTTGGGAAGCAAAGGTTAAAAAAAATAATAATTAAAACCCCAGGTATAAACACCCCCGGGTCCGCTCTGCTCCCAGGATTGAGCAGAGTAGAACTTTCCTCGTCTAGGAGCTACAGTTTAGATCCTGTGGGAAGCAAGGTAAAATGCAAGGAATTAAAACCCTCTGCCTTTTCAGAGTCAGCCGTTACCTGCTTGCTTTCTGTCAGCGGAAAGATTTTTCCCTCAACCTCTCTGATCCCATATAGCTGGATTGCTGGGAGCTCCATTTTATGACCCTCTAGCTGGGACTCAGAAAGATTTGTAGCAGTTTTATGTGTCTTTTCTCCCCTCAGTTCCTACACACCTTTCCTTTTTCTTCTCAGGCTCTTCCTCCTCCTAGCTTTTCTGGAGTGTCCTCTCTCTGCCTTGTCACCGCATAGCCTCCCCCTGCTCCTTTTTTTCCGTTATATTTAGTATTTGTTAAGCGTTTACTATGTGCCAGGCACTGTCTAAGCACGGGGGTAGAGACAAGCTAATTGTGTTGGACACAGTTTCTGTCCCACATGGGGCTCATTGGAAAGAGCATGGGCTTTGGAGTCAGAGGTCATGGGTTCAAACCCTGGCTCTGCCAAATGTCAGCTGTGTGACTTTGGGCAAGTCACTTCACTTCTCTGGGCCTCAGTTACCTCATCTGTAAAATGGAGATTAAGACTGTGAGCCCCCATGGGACAATCTGATCACCTTGTAACCTCCCCAGTGCTTAGAACAGTGCTTTGCCCATAGTAAGCACTTAATAAATGCCATTATTATTATTATTATCATTATTAATCCCCATTTTACAGATGAGGTACCTGAGGCACAGAGGAGTAAAACGACTTGCCCACATCACACAGCAGGCAGGTGGTGGAGTTAGGATTAGAACACAGGTCCTTCTGAATCCCAGGCCAATGCTCTATCCTCTAAGCAGTGTTGCTTCTCATGCTGACTTTGCTAATTAAAAATGCTAATGTTTGTGTGCATTGTGTGAGTTTGTTTGTGTCCTTGCTTGTGTCTCTCTGCGTATCTTTGATCATTCCTAAGCACTGGGGTATTTACAGGTTAAGCAGGTTGGACTTGGTCCCTGTACCCCATGGGGCTCCCAGCTCTTCATCCCTATTTTCCAGATGAGGGAACTGAGGCCCAGAGAAGCACTGTGACTTGCCCAGTGTCACACAGCAGACAAGTGAAAGTGGGGTCATCTGAGGACACAAATGGGGTTATGGAGAGTTCATGAGGTCATCTGAGGACACGAATGGGATCATGGAGAGTTCATGGGGTCATCTGAAGTGAAATGGGACATTAAACTGCTTTCTGAAAATTTTCCTGAATTCATAAGTGAAAGGGGGGGGGGGTCATCCGAGGACACAAATGGGGTCACAGAGAGTTCATGGGTCATTTGAGGTGAAGTGGGACATTAAACTGCTTTCTGAAAATTTTCACAATTTCAAAATTGAAAGTGGGGTCATCTGAGGACACAAATGGGGTCATGGAGAGCTCATGGGGTCATATGAGGACACGAGTGGGGTCACAGAGAGTTCATGGGGTCATTATTCTATTTATTTGACTTGTACACGTACATATTTACTATTCTATTTATTTTGTTAATGATGCGCATCTAGCTGTATTTCTATTTATTCTGATGACTTGACACCTGTCCACATGTTTTGTTGTCTGTCTCCCCCTTCAAGACTGTGAGCCCGCTGTTGGGTAGGGACCGTCTCTATATGTTGCCAACTTGTACTTCCCAAGCACTTTGTGCAGTGCTCTGCACATAGTAAGTGCTCAATAAATATGATTGAATGAGTCTATCCATGTGCTTCCTTGGATGTATGAACCTGTGCATGTCTTATGTGTGACTCTAGTACTAATAATAATTACGGTATTTGTTAAGTTCTTATGGTGTGCCAAGCACTGGGGTAGATACAAAATAATCAAAATAATAATCCCACATGGATCTCAGAGTCTAAGTAGGAGGGAAGTAACATGTCCTCATGGATAGAGCACAGGTCTGGGACTCAGAACGACCTGGCTTCTAGTCCTGGCTCTGCCACTTGTCTGCTCTGTGTCCTTGGGCAAGTCACTTCACTTCTACATGATTCAGTTACCTCGTTTGTAAAGTGGGGATTAAGGCTGTGAGCCATATGTGGGATAGGGATTGTGTCCAACCGGATTAACTTGTATCTACCTAAGAGCTTAGTAACAATAATGATGGTATTTTTTAAGCACTTACTATGTGCTGAGGACTGTTCTAAGCACTGAGATAGATACAAGGTTATCAGGTTGTCCCACGTGGGGCTCACAGTCTTAATTTCCATTTTACAGATGAGGTAACTGAAGCACAGAGAAGTTGTGACTAGCCCAAAGTGACACAGCAGGCAAATGGCAGAGCCAGAATTAGAAGCCATGATCTCCAACTCCCAAGCCCGGGCTCCTTCCACTAAGCCACACTGCTTCCCCAAGTAGTAGAGTGCCCGGCAAATAGTAAGCACTTACCAAATACCATAAAAAAGTTTCAAATCCCCATTTTACAGATGACTAAACTGAGGCACAGAGAATTTAAGTGACTTGCCCCTTGTGGGTCAGGGACTATGTCCAATCTGATTAGCTTGTTATCTACCCTAGTGCTTAGAACAGTACTTGACACACAGTAAGTGATTAACAAAATTATTATCATTATTATTATTATTATTATTATTATTATGAAAGCACAGATCTCTGGACTAATGATAAGATGAAGAGGATCAAGACTGAGGTCCAGCCTGCATCAGGAAAAACCCGGAAATCATGGCACTGCATGGAACCTGAAGTGTTTTTTCCGCATCATGCAAGAAGTCTCATGGCAGGACACTCCTTTCCCCAGAGCCCTTCATCTCAGCTGGGGTGAGAGTGTCCCCTGGCACCTCTCTAAACTATGGGCAAGGTTAAAGGAGAAGACCAGACTTAGATGATAAAACTTGGAAGAAGGGAAAGACTTAGCAGGGAATTCAGAACAGGTTTGATGTCCGTGCCCCCCATAACTGAGACTTTGGCCACAGCTGTGGTGACTGGGCTTTCTGCAGTGAAGAGCCCCAAATTATTTTCCGCTAGCCCTATCCCTCTTACGGGACACGTAGTCATCACTGACCTCTATATTGTTTCTATATCCTTATTGTTCCAATTCTTCCCTCTGTGTCTGTTGTCCTTCCCCCTTAGTACAGTGCTGTGCACACAATAAGTGCTCAGTAAATATGACTGACTGAATGAATGACTCCTAATTCTTGGATTATGAGCCTCTTGACCACCCCAGACCGTGTCTAACTTTCACCTGTGTATTTCTTTCCTGAAAGCTTAATCCAGAGCTCCACACAAAGTAATAATAATAATAATAATAATAATAATAATAATAATAATAATAATTTTGGTATTTGTTAGGCACTTACTATGTGCAAAGCACTGTTCTAAGCACTGGAGAAGATACAAGATGATCAGGTTGTCCCATGTGGGGCTCACAATCTTAATCCCCATTTTACAGTTGAGGAAACTAAGGCCCAGAGAATAATAATAATAATAATAATAATGGCATTTACTAAGTGCTTACTATGTGCAGAGCACTGTTCTAAGCGCTGGGGGGGGGGATACAAGGTGATCAAGTTGTCCCACATGGGGCTCACAGTCTTAATCCCCATTTTACAGATAAGGGAACTGAGGCCCAAAGAAGTGAAGTGACTTGCCCAAAGTCACACAGCTGACAAGCGGCCAAGCAGGGATTTGAACCCAGGACCTCTGACTCCAAAGCCTGGGCTCTTTCCACTGAGCCACACTGCTTCCCGAGAACTACTACTATTTGGTTGACATTTGGCATGTCAGTACTTCATGTTGATGATGCACTGATGCCTGAATCATTATTCTATTGTTGAGGATTCATCTTAGTAGCTTAATCAATTATTGGATATTGTGCATCTGTACTTTTCTTAAAAAAAAAAATCCCTCCTAGCTCTTAGAATAAATGCTCCAGATGTTCTCTCATTGCCAAACTTTCCATTTCAAATAGGTAGTACCTGAGGGTGCAGTGCTAAGGTACCTTTTGTGAAGGCATTATTTAAAACTCTGTTTAACTGCCAGATAGATGTATGGTCCTGGAGAGTAGCGCTGCAAAAAGACTGAAACAGTGTTTAGGAATCGATAAGTTTTTTGGGGGTTTTTCTGATGCTGTTCTGAGTCAACCAAGGAAATACAGTTGGGGGAGAGAGAGCATATCCAAGAATGAGAAATCATCTAATTTCTCCATGTTTCCTAAATTTGCCTCAAAGGGGAATCTTGGGAATCAGGCTCACTGTCAATCCATTGATCAGTATTTATTGATTTATTGATATTATTTATTGAGAAGCAGCGTGGCTCAGTGGAAAGAGCACTGGCTTTGGAGTCAGAGGTCATGGGTTCAAATTCCGGCTCCACCGATTGTCAGCTGTGAGACTTTAGCAAGTCACTTAAGTTCTCTGTGCCTCAGTTACCTCATCTGCAAAATGGGGATTAAGACTGTGAGCCCCCCATGGGGCAACATCATCACCTTGTAACCTCCCCAGCGTTTAGAACAGTGCTTTACATATAGTAAGTGCCTAATAAATGCCATTATTATTGTTATTATTGATCCCCTATTGTGTCAAGAGTACTGTAGTAAGTGCTTGGGAAAGTTTGCTGGAAGCACAGGCTTTGACACTAATGGGGATGGTGGAAAGATAAGATTATTTACAAAGAATCGGTGGAGGAAAAATAAGTTGTAAGAGTTGGAGGGACCCAAATTTTTGAGTTTGATGGGTGGAAAGTCAGGATAAGATGTCACAGCACAGATTGGTGTGGGAAGGAGCCTTACTGCCTGGTGCTTTGTGGAGAAGTTGAAGAGAACCTTGATGATAGGGGAAGGATTTTGAATGTGCATATTAAAAGTACATATATATATTAAATATACAGTAGGTAAAAAGAAAAACAAATCTACAAAGATAAAAGCAAGAAAAGGCAAGTAAATAAATGAAAAATATATAAGCTGACAAAAACACAAATGCTTTAGTCGCTGATACAGCTGACAAGGCTGGGGAGTTGGGAATTAGTGAGGTAATCCTTCCTGAAGGAAGAGACCCTGTTAAGAAGGGCTTATAGGAGAGAGCAGGTTTAGAATGGAGACACAGGGTGGGGAAAGGTGAAAGGGGTGAGGAGTGGGCTGGAAATGGAAGGGTAATTAACATGCTTCAGTTGTAAACTTTTCTTAGAAGGAGATAATTGGGTGAGCTGGGCTGTAGTGGAAGAAGAGAGCTGATGTTTGAGGAAGATAACTGGAGGAGAGCTTGGTTCAGTGCTTGGCACATAGTAAGTGCTTAACAAATACCAACATTATTATTATTATTACTATTTTTATGTGAGAAGAAGGGAATGGGAAGATATTTCCAATAGCACTTTAAGAAGATGAAATGAAAGGTAGCAATGTAGGATAGACAGAAGACGTCAATCAATCAATCAGTGGTATCACCTGAGTGTTTACCTTGTGGAGAAGCAGTGTGGCTCAGTGGAAAGAGCATGGGCTTTGGAGTCAGAGTTCATGGGTTCAAATCCCAGCTCTGCCAATTGTCAGCTGTGTGACTTTGAGCAAGTCACTTCACTGGGCCTCAGTTACCTCATCTGTAAAATGGGGATTAAGACTGTGAGCCCCCCTTGGGACAACATGATCACCTTGTAACCTCCCCCGCGCTTATAACAATGCTTTGCACATAGTAAGCACTTAATAAATGCCATTATTATTATTATTATCTCTGCACTTAAAGCTCCAGAGAGTTACAGTTGGTAGACATGATCCATGCCTACAAGGAACCAACAACCTAGTGGGGGAAACAGACAATAAAATAAATTCATTCATTCAATCATATTTATTGAGCTCTTATTGTGTGCAGAGCACTGTACTAAGCACTTGGGGAGTACAATTCAGCAACAAATAGTGACCATCGCTGCTCACAATGGTCTTACAGTCTAGATGATTACAGGTATGAGAAGCAACAGAAGGAACAGGTATGTACAGAAGTGCTCTGGGGGTGAGGTGAATATCAAAGTGCTTAGGGGTTACAGACAAATAATTAGGTGACACGAAAGGTGCCATCCACTAGGCCATGCTTCATGCCCCACACCCCCCCCCCCCAACCTCAATGTCAGCCACCATAACAATTAAGACCTCTGCACATAACACAATGAGATGACATCACTGTACTTTATGGCTCCATCATAACAACTGCTGTTTCTGAAGGCTGCAGGAGGAGGTAGGAAAGGGTGGAAGAAGGAAGAAAAGACAGGGAAGAAGAAGAAAGAGATAGAAAAGTGTGGGAAAAGGAAGGGAAGACAGGGAAGAAGAAGAGAGGTGAGAAGAAGGGATGGACTCTCCCATGGCACTGTGTTGTGAGGTGATTTGTGGGGACCCCAGCCTTAGCCCAAGGCACTGGAAAGTGCTTTTACATGCCTGGTCACCACTTCCTAGCTCATGAGTCGCATTTAGTTCCAAAAAGAATTGGTTATAGCTCCCAAGCCATAGGTTGAAGACCCCTGGAATAGGGGATGGGAGAGGGAAATGTCAGTCCAGGGAATAAAACTAGATTAACTCATTAGATTGTAAATGCTTTGAGGGCAGGAAATGTGTTTTTCTTCCGGTATTTCCTCCCAAATACTTCAAAAATAATAATAATGATGGTATTTGTTAAGCGCTTACTATGTGCCAAGCACTGTTCTAAGCGCTGGGGTAGATACAAGGTAATCAGGTTGTCCCACGTGGTTCATCTTAGTAGCTTAATCAATTATTGGATATTGTGCATCTGTAGTTTCCTTAAAAAAATCCCTACCACCTCTTAGAGTAAGTACTCCACATGTTCTCTCATTGCCAAACTTTCCATTTCAAATTTCAAGCGCTTAGTACAGTGCTCTGCACACAGTAAGTGCTCAATAAATATGATTGAATGAAATAGGCAGTACCTGAGGGTGCAGTGCTAAGGTACCTTCTCACAGTCTTAATCCCCATTTTACAGATGAGATAAGTGAGTCACAGAGAAGTTAAGTGACTTGCCCAAAATCATACAGCTGAAAAGTGGCAGACCTGAGATTAGAACTCATGACCTCTGACTCCCAAGCCCGTGTTCTTACCACTAAGCCACACTGCTTCTCTGTTCAAGTACAGTGGGGTTTGGTTTCAATAAGCATCACTGGATGAATAAATTAATGATAACGATGGCACTTATTTAGTGCTTACTATGTGACAAGAACTAGAGTAGATAATTAAATCAGGCACAGTCTCTATCCTGGGGATTAAGTATCTGTTCTCCCTTCCTCTTGGATCCTGATCCTAATGTGGGAAAGGGATTGGGTCTGATCTGATTATCTTGGGTCTGCCCTAGGGTTTAGTATAGTGCTTGGGACATAGGAAGCACAGCACAGTAATAAATACTATGGCAATTATTTTAGGGTTGGTATAGGGTCCTATATGTTGCCAACTTGTACTTCCCAAGTGCTTAGTACAGTGCTCTGCACACAGTAAGCACTCAATAAATACGACTGAATGAATTTTAGGATAACAGGTTTCTTAGCCCCAATTTAGCCCCATTTCCTGACCGAAATCTTCATTTCCCTGTAGAAGCTAAGGTCTCTCTAGACTGTAAGCTCATTTTGAGCAGGGAATATGTCTACCAACTCTGTTGTATTCTCCCAAATGGTTAATATAATCCTCTGCACACAGTAAGCACTCAGTATATGCCCTTGATTGATTGATTGACTTCACCATTTTTATCCCTGTGAGTGGAAGAGAAGGTGGCCCAGCCAAGTCACTCTGTGAACAGTACCAGGATAAAAGAAATCCAAACACTCGGAGGCTTTGGGTCTTCATCGCCAGCTTTTTCTCTCCTTGCTAATGATGATTTTGGACTTTTATTGTTTTTAGTAATAAAGAGTGTGAAGCATTGTTCTCCCTCCCCCTCCCTGACTGGGTTAAATATGAGGTCAAATCCAAAGGGGAGGGAAGAGGAGGAGGAAGATGAGAGAGATCTATAATAGGGTATTCCACACTGTCAGAGTTTCCTGCTAAGAAGGTCCTCTGGGGAATCACCTGGTTTTGCTCATGAGTGAAGCACACAAAACAGTAATTGCTCTACTGCGGACAGTGGAGTGTCTAATAGGTCCTGACAGTTCTGGGTTAAATCCACGCATGATGCTTTTGGAAAAGCCTCCAGATGGCAGGAGCAAAGTATTCTACCTATTCTATACCTAGGAGACCTGCCTAGTCATTTTGGGAGAGCTGTATATTCAAAGTAGCTCCCTCTTACCCCAGCCCACAAAATACAATATTTCGACTCAGGAGAATTCCAGCACATCTACAGTTTATACAACCAGAGGGAAGTTCAGCTCCAAGTCACATGGCATCGTCTAACGGCTCTGCAGTCATAGACATAAAATTGGGCAAGATTTCAAAGCCGCTGCAAAGACTCCAGATACTTAACATCTTCCCCTAGACTGATCAGTTGATTGCAAGCCAGTCGTGGGCAGGGAATGTATCTACCAACTCTGTCCTATTTTACTCTCCCAAGCTCTGCGCTCAGTAAACGCTCAATAATTTTTTCTTTTCTTTTATGGTGTTTATGAAGCACTTACTTTGTGCCGGGCACTGTTCTAAGCTCTGAGGTAGATACAAGATATTCAGGTTGGATGCAGTCCCTGTTCCACATGGGGCTCACAACCTGAATCCCCATTTTACAAGATGTGGGAACTGAGGCACAGAGAAGTGAACTGACTTGCCCAAGGTCACGCAGCAGACAGTGGTGGAGCTGGAATTAGAGCTCAGGTCCTTCTAACTCCAAGGCCCATACTCTATCCACTAGTCCATGCTGCTTCTCATTTGATTAATTGATGCAATGTGATTTTCCTTCTAAAACCTTATGCTGGATGAGGATTTTACAATGGAGAGAACAACCCACACTTGTTCTTTCTTAAAGCTCTCTTTTTCTACCACACCCGAGTTCCCACTCTTATTACTTATATTTATGTCTGTTTTCCCCTCTAGACTTTACATTTATTATGAGCAAGGGATAATAGTAATAATAATAATAATAATGGTATTTGTTAAGCCCTTACTATGTACCAAGCACTGTTCTAAGTGCAGGGGTAGATACAGGGTAATCAGGTTCTCCCACATGGGGCTCACACTTTTAATCCCCATTTTACAGATGAGGTAACAGAGGCACGGAGAAGTTAAGTGACTTGCCCAAGGTCACACAGCAGAAAAGTGGTGGAGGCGGGATTAGAAGCAGCATGGGAGAAGCAGCATGGCTAAGTGGAAAGAGCCCGGGTTTGGGAGTCAGAGGTCGTGGGTTCTAATCCCGACTCCACCACGTGTCTGCTATGTGACCTTGGGCAAGTCACTTGACTTCTCTGAGCCTCAGTTCCCTCATCTGTAAACTGGGGATGAAGACTGTGATCACCTTGTATCCCCCAGTGCTTAGAACAGTGTTTTACACATAGTAAGTGCTTAACAAATGCCATTATTATTATTATAAGTGCTTAGTACAGTGCTCTGCACACAGTAAGCGCTCAGAAATATGATTGAATGAATGCATTAGAACCCACGTCCTCGGACACCCAAGCCCACACCCTTTCCACTAAGCCACGCTGCTTCCACTAATTCTGTTGTATTGCATTCTCCCAAGTGCTTAGAACAGTGCTCTACACATAGTAATCACTCAGTAAATATGATTGATTGACTGATGAGCCCTGTTCACTAACCTTTGCTCTGTGCCTTGTTCCAACCCTCTTCCCTCAGACTATCTGTTGATAGTCTGGTCTGAAACTGAGAAGCAGCGTGGCCCAGTGGCCTGAGAGTCTACTCTATTTATTTATTTACTCTATTTATTTATTTATTTACTCTATTTATTTATTTATTTACTCTATTTATTTATTTTACTTGTACATATCTATTCTATTTATTTTATTTTGTTAGTATGTTTGGTTTTGTTCTCTGTCTTCCCCTTATAGACTGTGAGCCCACTGTTGGGTAGGGACTGTCTCTATATGTTGCCAATTTGTACTTCCCAAGCGCTTAGTACAGTGCTCTGCACATAGTAAGCGCTCAATAAATACGATTGATGATGATGATGATGATGAGTCAGGAGGACCTCTAATTCCAGATCTGCCACTTGTCTGTTGTGTGGACTTGGGCAAGCCACTTAACTTCTCTGGGCCTCAGTTACCTCATCTGAAAAATGGGGAGTCAGACTTTGAGTCCCACTGTGGGACATGACTGTTTCCAACCTGATTACCTTGTATCCACCCCAGTGCTTAAAACAGTGACTGACACACAGTAAGCACTTAACAGATACCATATAACAAAACAGAACAAAATGAAAAACTCCCTCCTGCTTCAAAGCTAGCAGACCGTAGCTTTCCCCATCTTCAAAGCCCTCCTGAAATCCCACTGATTTTCCTCTTTCCAACAACCACCAAAGAACACCTTATTAATTCATAGCCACCTGTAACACTTTTGTACACATCTGTTTTTGTATTCTACTATTTAAGCACTTATTTATTCACCTATCATTCCATTCTCTTTCTCCGCCTATCTATAAATCATTTATTATCTGTCCTCCCTGTTAGAATGTAAGCACCTTGAGGGCAGAAATTACGTCTCATCTCTACAGTTCTCTTGGAAGTGCTTAGTTTGGTGCTGTACGTTATGTAGATATTCAATAAATATGATAATTGATCAATTGGTTGATTGTCCTTCTTTCTGCCCTGCTGGTGTCCACTTCTTTCCCCTAAGAGGATTGTCCAGGGAAATGTTCCCTGCTGAAATCCCCTTCTCTAGACTGTAAGCTCGTTTTGGCCAGGGAATGTCACTGTTCATTGTTGTATTGTACTTTCCCAAATGCTTGGTATAGTGCTCTGCACACAGTAAGCGCTCAATAAATATGATTAAATGAAGTGAATGAACTGGCCTCAGATCTGGCATTGATGCCACTGCTTATTTCTCGGGAGCTCTGCTCCATGAAGAATCTGTAGTCATTCAGACATGCTTCCTGGCTTTGAGGATGAAGCAGGAAAATCCAAATTTAGATATATTCCCCCTCTTCTCCTTGAGCCCCAGGACAGAGTCCCAGCTTCAAGGCCCTTCTGATATCACATCTCTTCCAATCAATCATACTTATTGAGCCCTTACTGTGTGTAGAGCACTGTACTAAGCGCTTGGGAAGTACAACTTGGCAACATTAATTGTTGCAAGACTTCTTCCAGGAAGTCTTCCTTGAGTTATCCCTCCTTTCCCCACTCATATCCCTGCTTCCTGCAACTTCAGCACTTCCGTGCCACCTAAGCACTTGGATACTCATACACTGCAGTTACACTTCTGTACGTTTCTCTCTATTACTTCCTTCTACCAGTAATTTATTTTAGTGTCTCCTTCTCCTGATAGGTTGTAGGCTCCTTCGGGGCAGAGGTCATGGTTGCTTAATCTATTGTGCTCTCCTGAGTACTTGCAAAATAAATACGATTGAATGAATAGTGATGATGATGATGGCATTTGTTAAGCGCTTACTATGTGTGAAGCACTGTTCTAAGCACTGGGGGGGATACAAGGTGATCAGGTTGTCCAACGTGGGGCTCCTGGTCTTAATCGCTATTTTACAGATGAGGTAACAGGCACAGAGAAGTTAAGTGACTTGCCCATAGTCACACAGCTGACAAGTGATGGGATTAGAACCCATGACCTCTGGCTGCCAAGCCTGTGCTCATTCCACTGAATAAATGTATTCCACTGAGTAAGTGATCCAGCACTTACTACATAATATTGATTGATTGATCAATTAAATTGCACACCCCATGTGGGACAGGGGTTGAGTCTGATTTGATTAACGTCTATCTATCCCAGTACTTAGCACATAAGTGCTTGACAAATACCTTAAAGTAAAATGAGCAGAAAAGGAACTGAAATCACGGTGTGCCATACATGCTGCTTGCAGTAGCTTTTTCTGGTAAGCCATTCATCCAATCGTATTTATTGAACGCTTACTGTGTGCAGAGCACTGTACTAAGCACTTGGGAAGGACAAATCGGCAACATATAGAGATGGTCCCTACCCAACAACGGGCTCACAGTCTAGAAGACAACTTCAAGACCTTATGGAAAGATTATATAGTACAGGGTGTCAGACACCCCACTTTCATTAATTCAGTGGTATTTATGGAGTGCTTACTGTGTGCATAGCACTGTACTAAGCACTTGGGACAACACAATACAACAATAAACAGACACACTCCCCGCCCAAAATGAGCTTACAGTCTAATTCCTGCTCTGCCACTGCCTCCTATGTGACCCCTGTTAATATTTAACTTCTCTAGACTACAAGCTCACTGTGGGCAGGGAATGTATCTGTTGTTTTGTTACATTGAACTCTCCCAAGTACTTAATACAGTGGTCTACACACAGGAAATTCATTCATTCACTCATTCAATCGTATTTATTGAGTGCTTACTGTGTTCAGAGTACAATACTCTGAGAAGCAGCGTGGCTTAGTGGAAAGAGCACAGGCTTTGGAGTCAGAGGTCATGGGTTCAAATCCTGGCTCCACTGCTTGTCAGTTGTGTGACTTTGGGCAAGTCCCTTAACTTCTCTGTGTCTCATCTGTAAAATGGGGATTAAGACTGTGAGCCCCACATGGGACAACCTCATCACCTTGTATCCCCCCAGCACTTAGAACAGTGCTTTGCACATAGTAAGTGCTTAAAAAACACGATAATAATAATAATTATTATTATTATTTCTACAATAAACAGACACATTCCCTGCCCACAATGAGCTTACAGACTCGAGTGGGGGAGACAGACATCAATACAAAGAAATAAATTACAGATATGTACATAAATTCTGTGAGGTGTTCAATAAATACATCTGACTGATTGATTGAAATGCCTCATTTCTAAAATGGGAAAACACTTCCCCTCTCTCTACCTCTTAAACTGTGACCTCGTATGGGATTTGCTAATCTCATATATATCTCCATGCTTAGCATGGTGGTTTGATACGTAGTGAGCACGGAATAAAAAAAAAGTCAAAGGGCTTGTTCTGGCAGTTTCAAACAAATGGGGCTGCAGGGATGGGGAGGGCAGAGTATAATAATAATAATAATAATGGCATTTGTTAAGCGCTTGCTATGTGCAAAGCACTGTTCTAAGCACTGGGGAGGTTACAAGGTGATCAGGTTGTCCCACGGGGGGCTCACAGTCTTCATCCCCATTTTACAGATGAGGTAACTGAGGCAGAGAGAAGTTAAGTGACTTGCCCAGAGCCACACAGCTGACAGTTGGAGGAGCTGGGATTTGAACCCATGACCTCTGATTCCAAAGCCTGTGCTCTTTCCACTGAGCCATGTTATGGTATTTATTAAGTGCTTACTATGTGCCAGGCAGTGTATTAAGCACTGGGGTGGATACAAGCAAATCAGGTTAGACACAGTCCCTTGTCCCACGTGGGGCTTGTAGTCTCAATCCCCATTTTCCAGATGAGGTAACTGAGGCACAGAGAAGTTGAATGACTTGCCCAAAGTCACACAGCATTGAGGGGGAAGGTCCATAGAGGCAGGACTTGATGCTCTTCCAGTGCTGAGCCTTGGAGACCCCAAGACAGTTCTTGGAATTTGGGAGAATGGGGAGCCTGGTGGTATAGTGGGAGAGAACTGAGTTGTTACCCCCTGGGGTAGCAGCTGTCAATCATGTGGACCACTGGAATAATCAGGAGGTCTTCACCTAGATCCAATCTCATGCCAAAAATCTCTTGTTCCTCTAACTACAGCCTGTTGATTTTGGGGCTAAACCGCTGGAATAATCAGGAGGTCTTCACCTAGATCCAATCTAATGCCAAAAATCTCTTGTTCCTCTAACTACAGCCTGATGATTTTGGGGCTAAAATGTCACAAGTCCCCAGGTCCAGAGTTGCTAATGAGTCTGTAAGACCCTAGCAGGTTCCATTAATAGTTTTTTCCTCCGGCTGTTAGATTTTTCCCTTCACTGACCCTGGCCTAGCCAGTGCCCCATTTGGCCCATCCCCAAATAGTTCATCCACTGACCTAAGTCTTCTAAGCCCTGCCTTTCCACCTTCCTTGGTGCTCCGCTGATCAATTGAGAGAAAGGAGACTGCAGCGTCTTGAAGCCTCCACAGGCAATGATGGCTCTCTTTGAATCCGCTTCCAGTAAGAAACTTTGTCCTGTCAGTGAAATGAATCTCTCCCAGAATCTTTTGATGGCATCTCCCTAACTGCTTCCTCTTTGCAGGATTTTATATTTGAGTCTTTCTCCTACAGACAACCCGTTTTCTCTCTCATCAGTCCCTGATGTTCTCATTCTTGTCTTGGGAAAGGCCTATTTTTAAAGGTTTAAAGGTGATTCTACCTCAAACCTAAATCATTCTTTTGTGCTCGCCATCCGTTTCACAGAGATGTCTCATCCCAGCCAACCGAGAAAGCTATAATGAGACAGGGCCTGGTTTAGAGAATTGAACACATATAGATGTTCTTCGGTGCAGTAGGAATTTGGGCTTTGATCTGATCCTAATCCTTAATGATGTCTGGGGGGTCACGGGGGTCACTGTACAGTACCCAGGGTGGGGCTGTACAATGGGTATTTTCCCTCTTCAAAGAGGGGAAAGGGCAACCCCAAAACTTATTCTCCTTCCTCCAAAGAAATGATTAGTGGCTAAAAGAATGACTCAATGGGCTACACCCCTTCCAGGCTAAATAAAAGAATATTCCCTTCATTGATGCAGCAAGGGAATGGGTTGATTATTAGAAATTCCAACACATGTGTCAGGACTTTCAGACAAGTCCACCTCCATCTTCAGCACGATTGGGGGTGTGGGATGTGTGTGTGCATTCAACTGTTCACTCAGCTATTTCATTCTCACATATTTTCGTGTGTCACAGAATGTGATTGGGGCAGATGGTCCCACGTTCGCCTTTTCATTCACAAACACCCATAGGTGGATTTCACTATCGATAGCACCTTCTTGGAATCCAAAGAAAAACTACACATTGTTTATTCAGCTATTTCATCCTGACATATTTGTACTACTCTGTTATGTCCCATTTCTTTCTCTGGTTGCCAGTATTTGCAAACTATTTTTACCTGCTTCTTCTGTTAGCCAATAAACTCCTTGAGGACAGGGACTACTTTTTTATGGTTCTATTGTATTTCAGAAGCCTGGAGCTTTGCACTCATTATGGGATTAATTAATATTGTTAATTCGTGGATCCAGTTGTAGGTCAGAGAGACATCCAGCTGTGGCACCATGGGGAGGGCTGCTGGGAAAACCTCCAGCTGATTAATGAGAAGCAGCATGGTTTAGTGGAAAGAGCACAGGCTTGGGAGTCAGAGGATGTGGGTTCTAATCCCAGTTCTGCCACATATCTGCTGTGTGACCTTGGGCAAGCCACTTCACTTCTCTGTGCCTCAGTTACCTCATCTGTAATATGGGGATTAAGATGTGAGTACCACATGGGACAACCTGATTACCTTGTATCTACCCCAGTGATTAGCCTTGCTAAAAGCCCATTGTTGGGTAGGGACTGTATATGTTGCCAACTTGTACATCCCAAGCGCTTAGTACAGTGCTCTTCACACAGTAAGCGCTCAATAAATACGATTGAATGAATGAATGATGGATAGCTGTAGAGAGCTATTGGTGAAAAATGCTAGGTGTTTTTTTTTAGTGGTATTTGTTAAGCACTTACTATGTGTCAAACAGTATAAGTTCATTAGGTCAGACACAGTCCCTGTCCCACACGGAGATTATGGTCTACATAGGAGGGTGAACAGGAGAACCGAGACACTGAGAAGTTAAGTGATTTGCCAGAGGTCACACAGAAAGCAATTGCAGAGAAAGATATGAACCCAGATCTTTCTGACTCCCAAAGCCGTGCTCTTTCCACTGGGCCATGCTGCTTCTCCTTCTCATTTTCTCTCCTTCTGGCTTCCTTGGGCTCTAGAGAGCTTCAGAATATGAAATCTAAATCGGAAACCCTCAACATTAGCCAGTGAGAGTAAATAAAAACAGGTAAGGATCAAGGAGAACCTACTACGCCAAAGGAAAAGAAAACTGAATGACCTCATCTTGTTGTTTTGAATAATTCTATGTAGCAAAACGAACAGCACTGAATGTAAATCACCCTTTCGTTGGATTAAAAAAAAGACCTCCAAGCTCTAAGAGACATGGATTCTAATTTTTTTTATCCAATATTTGTTTGTCACTTGCAAATGTGAGCTATTATTTCAGTAGAACACCTAAGTATCTGTAATTGCCTGATTCATTAAATTTAATCCAGCTCTTCTGCATTTCCCCTGAGTGTATAGGAAATAAAATGGAATGAGACTGCAGCATGAGGGATTTAGATTAGCATAAGGAAGAATTTCTTGACAGGGATGTTTTGTGAGCACCTGGTGAGTATATTTCTGTGAGCCCCTTGTGGGACAGGGACTATGTCCAACTCAATTACTTTGTATCTACCTCAGCGCTTAGTATGGTGCCTGACACATAATAAGTGCTTAATAAATACTGCAATTATTATTATTATGACCTCTTAGGTTTTTCAGCTCTAGAATTCGGCATAATCACTCATTTTTTTGTTTTCTAAACTCCAGGATAGAGGGACAGCTAATAATCATGGTGTTTGGTAAGTGCTTACTATGGGCCAAGCCCTGATCTAAGCACTGGGATAGATACGGGATAATCAGGTGAGATAGCACCCCTGTCTCACATGGAGCTCACAGCTTAATCAATCAACCAATCAATTGCATTTTTTGAGCACTTACTGTGTGCTGAGCACTGTACTAAGTGCTTCGGCGATACGGTATAACAATATAACAGAGTTGGTAGACTCACTGGTAGTCCAAGTAGGAGGGAGAATGGGTATTCAACTCCTATTTACAGATGAAGAAACTGGGACACAGAGAAGTTAAGTGACTTGCATGAAGCCACACAGCAGGCACAAGGGTGGAGTTGGTATAAGAATTCTGATTCCCAGGCCTGTGCTTTCTACCATAGAGCTGGCTGCTCCTCAACTGCAATATCTACCAATAATTGTGCCATAGCTGAATGTTAAACCCCATCTTCTCCGGCAAACCCAGTATCGGCTTAAAAAGCATTAAGCACCTAGAAGGAACCTGGGGATATTTTTCCATGTGAAGTGAAAGAATGGCCTATTTGCCGTAGTTCTTTTCCCCATGAGCCTCAAGGGTACTCCAAAATTGCATACTTAATAGGATTTTGAAAGATCACCTGAACTAGCTGAAATAATCCCTTCATCACTGGCTTTCTTGACAGGGCCCCATTCTTACAGGGTGAGCTATGATCGCAGGCTATTAACTGAACGTTTTATGTGAGGAAAATAGAGAACGGAAGACAGGAGGACCATCATTTAAGCCATGATCTGGACTCTCAATTAAAATGATATTAAAAAGCACTATAATCCCCTAATAAAGCAAAAATATGAAATGGTTGAAGAGCTGTTGGAATGCCATCCAAGAGAACAAGATAAAACGTTTGTGACCCAATATATCTCACAACCGACGCTAAAGCGTCAGGAATGGTTGAAAAGAAAGATGAGTGAGAAAGTGAGAGGAAAAGGGGAGAGGGAGAGAAAGGATAAAAGGGAGAGAGTGAGCGAGAGGTAAAGAGAGAGATAATTTGGTTTTGAGGCTTGCTCTGTTGGCTCTATGTGGGATGTACTCTGTATCCCAAGCAGAATGGAAATTAGGGGTTAAAATCAAGTTGACCGGAACAACTTAGTTTTGGCTGGGAACTCAATGGCCTGTTGCTTTCTGTACAGAACTGCTCTCAGGAACAAAGCCATGAAATCCTGTGAACAATTGCTCTTGGCCTAATGAAAAGACCACAGACCTGGGAGTTAGAGGACTTGGGTTCTAATGTCAGCTCCGCTACTTGTCTGCTGTGTGACCTTGGGCAAGACACTTAACTTCTCTGTGCCTCAGTTACCTCAGTTGTAAAATGGGGATTAAGACTGTGAGTCCCTTATGGGACATGGGTCCAAACTTATTAGTTTGTAGCTATCCCCCTACATAGACCAGTGCCTGGTACGTAGAACTCAACAAATACCACTAAAAGAGAGAGAGGGAGGGAAAGAGAGAGACTTCCATGACATCCAGAAAAACAATTCCAGTCATCTCCTGCCAGTACATCAGACTGTTCCATTTGACAGAGATGCTGGCCCACTCCCTCTCAGGAAGTTTTCTATCAATAAAATCTGAACATCCTGCTGTTTGTTATTCTGGCTCCCTATAGAAAGAAGTGGTTGCCTAAGTGTGGTCAATCGCTGTCAAATCAGCAGCAGCAGCCAGTACTGGTATGTCCTCAAGCAGATGCTCCTGGCTTTTAGTCTCATTAGACTAAACTGCTGCCTGTCATTAAGATACACAAATGGCAGCTCCTCTTTTTCTCCTCTGTGAGCTATATGGGGAATTTTGGAGAATGCCTCCTGTACACAAAAGAGCAGAAAACATCAGTGGTTCAAAGAAACATAATGATGATGACAAAAATAATAATAAATGTGGTATTTGTTAAGGCTTACTATGTATCTAACACTATTGTAAGCAAAGGAAAGGTATGAGATAATCAGGTCTACACAGTCCCTGCTCCACACAGTGTTCACGGTCTAAGTAGACTGTGAGCCCAGTGTTGAGTAGGGACCATCCCTATATGTTGCCAACTTGTACTTCCCAATCGCTTAGTCCAGTGCTCTGCACACAGTAAGTGCTCAATAAATACGATTGAATGAATGAATGAAAGTAGGAGGGGCAATAGGTATTGAATCCCCATTTTACAGATGATATAACTGAGGCCCAGAGAAGTCAACTGACTCGGCCAAGGCCACACAGTAGGTACATGGCAGAGTGGGATTAGAACTCGGGTCCTCTGCTCCCAGTCCCATGCTTTTTTTCCACTAGGCCAACCTGCTCCTAATGGACCCCTCATCATCTTGCCAGCCTGAGATGGGTTCCCCAGACTTCTCTCCAAACTCCTGCAGCTCGCATGTTGCCAACTTGTACTTCCCAAGCGCTCAGTCCAGTGCTCTTCACACAGTCAGCGCTCAATAAATATGATTGAATGAATGAATGAATGAAATTCCTCTCTGGCTCTCCACCTTCCTGGGCCTCGGCCTCATCTCCCCTGCCTCTGAACTCTTGCCATGTACTTTCTCCTTCCTGGAATTCCTTCTCCCTTGCAAATTCCCTGGGCTACAGCTCTTCTCATTTTCAAAGCCCTGCTGGAATCCCACCTCCTCTGAGAGGCATTCCCAGATTACCTTTCTCCTTCCCAGATCATATCTCCCCAAAGATTGCCTCAGAATTTATCCATTCACGACCACCTTCAGCTGTTTTATACTTAACCTTGTTTGAGGCAGGGGACATGTCTGCTAATTCTGTTGCATTGTATTCTCCCAAGTGATTAGTACAGTGCTCTGCACATAGTAGGTGCTCAATAAATATCATTGATTGCTAAGGATTTGCACCCTCTACCATCTAGGAATGCACTTACTCTGCACACAGTAAGTGCTCAATAAATACCATTGATTGATACAAATCTGCACTCTCTACCATCTAAGAACACATTCACTCTGCATAGTGAGTGCTCAATATATGCCAACACTTTAATCGATTATTTTTTATCTTTCCTTCTTTCCATTTTCATTTTCCCCCTATACATAGATTTTTTTTGTCTCCCCTGATGCACTGTAAAAAGCATTACTGTCAAGAAGGGCTGGGAGTGTACCTTTTATCTTTATTGTACTCTCCCAAATGATTATTATAGTCCTTGGCACATAGTAGGCACTCAGAGAACATGAATGATTGAGTATAAAATGTGAGAAAGTTAGACCCCCTATCCCTTTGGTGCTTTCAGTGTAACCAAACAATACCAAAATCCAGAAACAACAGTTAACACAACAGTCAGGTACCCACAAGGGGGTGTTCAGACTTGATATATAATGATGATGATGATGATGGCATTTATTAAGCACTTACTATGTGCCAAGTACTGTTCTAAGCGCTGGGGGGATACAGGGTGATCAGGCTGTCCCACTGGGGGCTCACAGTCAATCCCCATTTTACATATGAGGGAACTGAGGCACAGAGTAGTGAAGTGACTTTCCCAAAGTCACACAGCTGACAATTGGCAGAATTTGAACCCATGACCACTGATTCCAAAGCCCGTGATCTTTTCTGAGCCACGCTGCTTCTCTAATATAATAATATATCTATTAGTATGTAATAATATATTTTTAAATAATTTTAGTATTTGTTAAGTGCTTAATATGTGCAAAGCACTGTTCTAAGCACTGGGGAGGATACAAAGTAATCAGGTTGCCCCATGTGGGGCTCACAATCTTAATCCCCATTCTACAGATGAGGTAACTGAGGCCCAGAGAAGTAAGTGAATTGCCCAAAGTCACACAGCTGACAAGCAGCAGAGCTGGGATCTGAACCCATGACCGCTGATTCTCAAGCCCGTGCTCTTTCCACTGAGCCACGCTGCTTCTCCCATATATCAAGTCTGTGTATATATATATATATATATGTACTTGGTAGTATAGTATAGTCTATATAGACTTGGTGTATATATATCTATATATATATAAGACTTGGTAAGCACTTAGTACAGTGCTCTGCACACAGTAAGAACAAAATAAATACCAATGAATATATATGACCACAGACATTGGTGCCAACTTTTCATTTCGAATGTGGAGAAGGGGTGAAGTTTTGAGGGGAACAGGAGTGTGGGTAAATGGAAAGGTGCTTGGGAATGGCAGGTGGGATTTGAAGAGCTAATACATCCAAAAGACCACATCAGGGGTCTTCTCCTCCCTATTCAGAAACTCTTACCTCTGGTGACTACCCTCAGGTCTCTGCTGTAGATGTAGAATCCAGCCTAAAATGCTTTAGGAGTGGGTTCTTTCACACCACTTTGAGAAGAGTTTTATCTCAGGTTTCACAATGGGGCTGGGCTTATGCAGGCAGAATTTTACAGCTTTAAAAAAAATGGTATTGGTTAATTGCTTACTATGTTCCAGGCACTCTTCTAAGTGCTGGGGTAGTTACAAGCTAATCAGATTGGATACAGTCCTTGTCCCAGGAGTTCACAGTTCACCGTTTTCATCCCCATTTTACAGATGAATAAACTGAAGCACAGAAAAGTTAAGTGACTTGCCCAAAGTCACACTGCAGCCAGAGCCGGAATTAGAACCCAGGTCCCCTGACTCTTGAGTGAAGCCAATTAGGGCACAGTCAGGGAGGCTTTAACCTCAAACCCTAAATCCCTCCTGTCATGAAGCATCCACAACCGGGCCTGAAATATCTAGACTAGCTATGGTTTCACTATTGACTTTGAAATCCTTGTGCCGGATAAAGAGTTTGGTCCTTATTGAAAACCTCCCTGCCTCCAGTGTCTCCCCTCTCCAATCTATATATCGCTCTGCTTCCCAGATCATTTTTTCTCCCCCACCCCTGCCTCCTCAAAACCCTCCAGTGGTTGTCCATTCTGCTTGACATTAATTGATTGATAAGGATTTGCATTCTCCACCACCTAAGGATGCATTTAAGTGCTCAATAAATACCATTGATTTAAGGCATCCAATCAGCACTCTCTCCCTCACTTATCTTCACTCTTCTCCCATTACATCCCAGTTGGAATGCTTCACTCCTCTCAAGCTAACCTCCTCCCTGTTCATCATTCTTGTCTTTCTCTTCTTCAACTTCTTGCTCACGTTCTCCTGCCCGGAATTCTCTCCGACCCCACATCAGACCTATTACTACTCTCCCCATCTTCAAAACCTTACTGAAATTGCATCACCTCCAAGAAGCCTTCCCTGATTAACTCTCATTTCCCCACCCATTATTGACACTGATTGTCACAGCTGGCTACTCCTCCTGTCCTCCTCCTGTCTTTCCCACCACTGTAGACCCTACCACTACCCTCCTCATTTTGCAAGCCTCTAACCTTGGTGGTGTTCTTGACTAATCTTATTCCACCTCTATATTCAATCTGTCACCAAGTCCTATCAATTTTACCTTCACAATATTGCTAAAATCCACCCTTTCCTCTCCATCCAAACTACTACCATGCTAAATCCAGTAATAATAATAATGATGGCATTTATTAGCGCTTACTATATGCAAAGCTCTGTTCTAAGTGCTGGGGAGGTTACAAGGTGATCAGGTTGTCCCATGGCGGGCTCACAGTCTTAATCCTCATTTTACAGATGAGGTAATTGAGGCACAGAGAAGTAAAGTGACTTGCCCAAAGTCACACAGCCGACAATTGGCGGAGCTGGGATTTGAACCCATGACCTCTGACTCCCAAGCCCGTGCTCTTTCCATTGAGCTACGCTGCTTCTCTGAAGCACTTATTCTATCCTGTCTTGACTACTGCTCCTGCTTCCTTGCTGACCGCTCTGCCTCCTGGTCCTCCTCACTCCGGTTCATTCTTCACGCTGCTGCATGGAAAGCATACTGTAGCTATGAAAATGTAGGCCAGGTTTAAACATGTTACGAGAGTCAGATTCATCCCATCTCCTCTCCTGAAATACTTTTGAGGGCCAGAGTGGGCTTCCTCTGCCTGAATGATCTCTGTAGATCTCCGGGGACAATCCCACATTTTGCATGATTGCTGACTTTAAACATTTAGCCACTTGGAGATGAGGAATCTGGATGATGATGATGATGGTAGTGTGATGATCGTGTTTGTTAAGCGCTTACTATGTGTCAAGCTCTGTTCTAAGCACTGGGGTAGATACAAGGTAATCAGGTTGGACACAGTCCCTGTCCCACATGGGGCTCTCGGTCTTAATCCCCATTTTGCAGATGAGGGAACTGAAGCATAGAGAAGTGAAGTGACCCAAAGTCACACAATGGGCAAGTGGCAGAGCCAGGATTAATAATAATAATAATAATAATAACACTTTTGGTATTTGTTAAGTGCTTACTATATGCGAAGCACTGTTCAAAGCGTTGAGGAGGATACAAAGGGATCAGGTTGTCCCGTGTGGGGCTCACAATCTTAATCCCCATTTTACAGATAACTGAGGCACAGAGAAGTTAAGTGACTTGCCCAGAGTCACACAGCTGACAAGCAGTGGAGCTGGGATTTGAATCCATGACCCAGGTCCTTACCAGGCCTGTGCTTCATCCACTAATAATAATAATCATCATCATTATAATATAATTATTATGTGCTCGGCACATTGTAAGTGCTTAACAAATACCATCATTATTATTATTAATAACCCAGGTTCTTCCGACTCCCAGGCTTAAGCTCTATTCATTACACCAGGGGTCCCCCGTAGATATTATGCCAGGCACACAGGGTAACGTAACGACATATATCAGAACCCTCTGAAATTTCCCAACCAAAACGTAGGTTGAAATTCCCCAACCCTTGACCCTTGACCTTTGCCCTGGAGCCACTGCACTCCAGAAGTATGGACCCAGCTTCCAAATAGGCCAGAAGGAAGCTATGAACCCCCTGACCCCCCAATTTTAACTGCAACAACCCCTTCGGACTCGGTGCTCTGAGGCGTCTGCTTCACTCACTCCCCTTTCTAGGCCAGTCCTGCCTATGTCTCACCACATCTTGAGAAGCAGCATGGCTCCGGGCTTTGGAGTCAGAGGTCACGGGTTCAAATCCTGGATCCACCACTTGTCAGCTGTGTGACTTTGGGCAAGTCATTTCACTTCTCTGGGCCTCAGTTCCCTCATCTGTAAAATGGGGATGAAGACTGTAAGCCCCCCGTGGGACAACCTGATCACCTTGTAACCTCCCCAGCACCTAGAACAGTGCATTGCACATAGTAAGCGCTTAATAAATGCCATTATTATTATTATCTCAGTTGTGCATACCAGCCTATGGCTTCTAAAAATATGCCTAGAGTTTGAATTTCCAAGCAATAATCTAAGGCAGGAGAGGAAATATGACTTTTAACAATGCCAATAAATATTTAGTACCAGAGTAGGATTTATAACAGCCATTACCATCTCCATGTTGATTCTTTGCTAGCAAGTTAATGGCCAACTAGGTTTCACCTCAAGCCTTATAACTATTCGGGCACATCATTAGCGGGTTGTACAGAACCAATATGCTCTGTCATATTTTAAGACTGAAGAGGCGGTTGGGTGCAAGCGCTAGGGGAAAATTTATAATTCTCTTCACACTTCATTCTTTCTTTTTTTGTCCAGGAAGAATGAAGTGGCCATTACAAGGCAGAGCCCGTGTATGATTTTGCTCAAGACGCCCTGCCTCCAGGACAGACGGAGTGCTGCTCTTGAGTCTGGTTTCTATTGTGAGGAGGCTGGGGCAGTTGCATAGGGGGAATTTGGACCATGTTTGCTGGCCAGTGAGGTCTCAAACCCTGCTCTGGTGGACAGAATCTGTGGCTAGCTGGGCCTAAATGAGCCCGTGCTGTGCTGAGATGAAAAAAACCCAACAAAAGACAAACAAAGCCTTGATGGGAATAACTTGTCCTGGCACTTGTTTGCCAATAAAGAAACCCAAGCATAGGAATAATATCAAGTTCAATCTGCTCATCCGTCAGAAGTACTGAGTCTTCAGGCAGGTGCTTAGACACATATTACTGAAGTTAAAACCTCAAGGCCCTTACCATCTAATGGGAGAAGAGGGCAGGTGAATATTATTTTCTAATAGTGGGAGCAGGAAGAGAAAATGTCAGGACCCATGTGGTCTCTGGAATTTCTGGGGTCTCCTGGAGGCCTCCTCCCTCTCAAACATGGTTGCAGGAAAGCAGACCTTTCCCAATCAGGAATGGGGTTGGGAGTTGGGAGGGAAGCTGCCAGAACACTGGTTGTGTTGGTGAGGCAAGTATTGTGGGTTCTGAAGGACTGTCCCTTCCAGGTCCTGCTAATCTACCTCCAATTTACCCCTACTTTGGGATTGTTTATTTTATTTATTAATTTTTTATTGCATTTGTGAAGTGCTACCCTGAACCATTCATTCATTCATTCAATCGTATTTATTCATTCATTCATTCAATCGTATTTGTTGAGTGCTTACTGTGTGCAGAGCACTGTACTAAGCGCTTGGGAAGTACAAGTATTTATTGAGCACTTACTGGGTGCAGAGCACTGTACTATGCGCTTGGGAAGTACAAGTTTGCAACATACTGTATATATGTTTGTACATATTTATTACTCCATTTATTTATTTATTTTACTTGAACATATCTATTCTTTTTACTTTATTTTGTTAATATGTTTGGTTTTGTTCTCTGTCTCCCCCTTCTAGACTCTGAGCCCACTGTTGGGTAGGGACTGTCTCTATATGTTGCCAATTTGTACTTCCCAAGCGCTTAATACAGTGCTCTGCACACAGTAAGCACTCAATAAATATGATTGATTGATACTGTGGGCTGGGGTAGATACATGCTAATCAGGTTGGACACAGTCCCTGTCCCACATGGTGCTCACAGTCTTAATCCCCATTTTACAATTGAGGCAACTGAGGCACAGAGAAGTGAAGTGACTTGACCAAAGTCACACAGCTGATACGTGGTGGAGTTGGGATTAGAACACAGGTCCTTCAGACTCCAAGGACTGTGCTTTATCCATTAGGTCACGCTGCTTCTCATTGTTTAAATGTTCTTATTGTCTGTCACTGGTTGCCTGTAATTTCTTCCTGTTTTTCCTGTGTTGGTCTCTAGACTGTAAGTTTCTTGTGTGCATGGAACACGTCTCCCAACTCTGTTGCATGGTACCCCCTGAAGTGCTTAGTATAGTGCTCTTCACCCAGTCAGCGCTCAATAAATACCATCGTGGGTAGGGACTGTCTCTATATGTTTCCTATTTCTACTTTCCAAGCACTTAGTACAGTGCTCTGCACACAGTAAGTGCTCAATAAATACGATCGAATGAATGAATGAATGATCATCCTCTCTGATTTTGAGCCCCTACTGGGAGACAGGAGCTGTGTCTCAAGTAATTACCTCATAACCAGCCCCCAGCCCTTGACCCTTATTAAATACCAGAACAGTGCTTTGCACATAGTAAGCGCTTAATAAATGCCATTATTCTTATTATTACCACAACTAACAAAATGGAAACTTAGATTTATGTGGCTAAATGGAGGTGGGAAGAAATGCATGAAATAAGTGAATAAAGAACTGAATAGGTAAGGAGAGTAGGCCAACTTGTTGCTCACAACCTCCATTCTGTTTGAAACTCTCCCCCTTTACCTCTGGCAGACAACTACTCTCACTATCTTCGAAGGTCTTCAGAAATCACCTCTCCTCCAGAGGGTCTTCCCTAACTTCTTATCTTCCCCACCCTTTATCTCCCACAGCTGCTGCTCCTGAACTTCCTTGTCCCCTAAGGATTAGGGTACTCACATCTCTATTTCTTTATACATTACTGTTCCTTCCTACCTGTAGTTTATTATAGGTTCCCTCTTTTTCTTTTTTTTTAAATGGCATTTGTTAAGCACTTAAGCTAATCAGGTTGGACACAGTCCATGTCCCACATAGGACTTGAATCCCCATTTTACAGATGAGGTAACTGAGGCCCAGAGAAAATAAATGACATCCAAAGTCACACAACAGAGTAGAATAATAATTAATAATTATGATAATAATGTGCCAGGCACTGTTCTAAGCACTGGAGGAGATACAAGATGGTCAGGTTGAACACATTTCCTGTCATCCATTCATTCAATTGTATTTATTGAGCGCTTACTGTGGGCAGAGCACTGTACTAAATGCTTGGGAAGCACAAGTTGGCAACATACAGAGATGGTCCCTACCCAACAACGGGCTCACAGTCTAGTCTATCTGTCCCACATAGGACTCAAGGTCTTAATCCCAATTTTAAAGATGAGGGGACTGAGGCCAAGAGAAGTGAAGTGCTTTGCCACACAACAGACAAGTGGCAGAGCAGGATTAGAACCCATGACCTTCCACTATCAGATCCACTAGGGATTGCTGCAGGTCCTCTGACTCTCAAACCCTGTCTTCTTTCCACGAGGCCACACTACTCTTTTTTTCTCCATGGGCTGCAACCTCCTTGAGGGCAGGGATCATGTCTATTAAGTCAAATGTACTCTTCTAAGTGCTCTGCACACAATAAGTGCTTATTAAATCCCATTGATTGATCAATCCATAAATGGAGGCCTTCCCAGACTGAGCCCCTTCCTTCCTCTCCCCCTCGTCCCCCTCTCCATCCCCATCTTATCTCCTTCCCTTCCCCACAGCACCTGTATATATGTATATGTTTGTACATATTTATTACTCTATTTATTGATTGATTTATTTATTTTACTTGTACATATCTATTCTATTTATTTTATTTTGTTAGTATGTTTGGTTTTGTTCTCTGTCTCCCCCTTTTAGACTGTGAGCCCACTGTTGGGTAGGGACTGTCTCTATATGTTGCCAATTTGTACTTCCCAAGCGCTTAGTACAGTGCTCTGCACACAGTAAGTGCTCAATAAATACGATTGATGATGATGATGATGATGTTGTTAAGGGTAGGTCTTGGAATTACTGGATCTGGGGAGACGGACATTAATCAGGTAGGGGAGACACAGTATAACAGACCTGAAGATTTGAAATATTCTAAACAGTGTCTATGCATTTCAATCTTGTGACCTTTGGGCACTTGATATTCACCCCACCCCCAAACCCGTGGCACTTATGTACATATCTTTAAATTATATATTATAAATTACTTATTCATAGTAATGTCTGTCTCTCCCTCTAGATTTTAAGTTTGTTATGGTCAGGGAACAAGTCTGCTAATTCATTTATATTGTACTCTCCTAGATGCGTAGTACAGTTCTCTGCACATAGTAAGTGTTCATTGAATATGATTGACTGATTGATTGAGTGTCTGAATTTGAGTCAATCTTGGACATCCAGAATGGATCTTTAACTTGTTTGTTAAACCCAGTTTGTTTGTTTTTTAAATGGTATTTGTTAAGTGTTTACTATGTGCCAGGCACTGTTCTAAGTGCTGGGGGGCATACCAGCTAATCAGGTCGTACAAAGCCGCCCCCCCCCCCCCCCATGGAGCTCACAGTCTTAATCCCCATTTAAGGTAATTGAGGCACAGAGAAGTGAAATGACTTGTCCAAGGTCACACAGCAGGTATGTGGCGGAACCGGGATTGGAACCTAGATCCTTCTGACTCTCAGAGTGGTGCTTTTATCCAATAGGCCATGCTGTTGCTAAGGAAAGTGACTTCCAGGAGTCCTAAAAGATGGGAAACTGTTGCCCTGAATTCTCCCTATCTCTATCCTACTGATCTATCAATAGTTGACACTGTCAAAGTAACAAATTCTAATTATATGTGTTCAGCAAGGTTAACTTTACTAATGTGCTTGTGTTTCCTGCTCTGTATTATTCTTTTGGACCATAAGAGCCCTGGATTTGCATTTGGTGTGTGCCATCCATCTTCTCCGCAGACTGCGAGCATTGACAAACGGTTACTCGCCGAGGGAAGGAAGAGGCAAAGTTGGGCCAGGCGAGACTTTAGCATTCAGCCTCTCCAACCCACTGCCTTTTCATGCTGCTTCCCAAGACAGATCCTAACTCTAAAATTGCAGTTTGCAAAAGCTCACCCCAAACTCTTCAATGCAAGCCACGCAGGGGGTTATCTCATATTAGGAGTTTAGCAAGAGATGGAATTCTATCTTACCGGCAAGAAATTAAAGTGGACAACCTGTATGATGCCTGCATTCTTTGGTTGACCGTTTCAAGGTACCATTTGGAACTCAGGGCTAGGGACTCTGTGAGTATACTATGTGCTTTGGAGAAACCACACCTATGGTCCGAATTGGACTTGAAATCAATGAGACTCAGTGTGACCTAGTGGAACGAGCACCAGCTGGGGAGTTGGAGGATTTGGGTTCTTATCCCGGCTCTGCCGATTGTTTGCTGTGTGACCCTGGGAAAGTCACTTAACTTCTCGGTCGTTGCACAGTGGACAAGAGGCAGAGCCGGGATTAGAACCCAGTTTCTTATCACTCCCAGGCTGTTACTCTTTCTACTAGACCTGTGGTCTTCGCTGCTGGGGAAACTCGGGCAAGTCACTTCCCTTCTCTGGGCCTCAGTTCCCTCACCTGTAAAATGGGGATTAAGACCGGGAGCCCCATGTGGGACACGGACTGTGTCCAAGCCAATTTGCATGTATTCTCCCCAGTGCTTAGTTCAGTGCCTGGCACATAGTAAGCGCTTAACAAATACCTCTTTTATTATTATTTATTAAACACTTACTCCACACAGAGCATACCCAGAGAATACAGTTGGGAATTAGGGCAAGGGAGAGGAATGAATTAACTCTGGAGCAAGCAGAGGGACCAGAGACCCTTAGAGCAACACACTAGGTTCCGGTATGCTCCCACAAAGTGGCCTACGTGACATCATCACGTTACACTGAATGCCCAGTTGTGACTTGTGTAATGTCCCAGAAGTCGCTTTATCTCCTGTCTATGCGGGCCGGCGGTGACCTCCTTACACTGAACCCAGGAGTCCTGGGCTAAAACTGAGTGAATTGTAGGTCCTCCAGGGGCCAGGGCTACCAAGCAGAGGAGAATTCACAACTCTCACCCACACAGCACGTATGCGCACCAATTCCTTCACAGGGAGAGCACACACCCGAGGAAGTGTGAAGCATTTTCAATGACAGCTTGCTAAAACATTTTAAAAATCGTTTGCCAGGGAAGTGCCATAGACATAACACAGAGTCCTGGAGGTCTGGATTTCTAAATAGCCCTAGTGAGTTTCTTGCTTTTTCCCCTTCTTTAGGGGGACAGGGTGGTGGTGAGAAAGAGGAACATGACTGGCATTATTGAGTGGTGACAACCTGCGGGGATGAAGAATGGTTCATTCAGTCAGTCAATCACATTTAATGAGCACTTACAGTGTGCAGAGCACTATACTAAGCGCTTAGGAGAGTACAATATAACAATAAACAGATACATACCCTGCCAAAATGAGCTTACAGTATTGAAATGCCACAGTCCTCTCCATGGCTGTCAGAGAGAAATGATCCTTAATGTTTCATGTGGTTTGGGGTGAAGAATCCATCATTTACTGAGCATCTGTTCCTTAATAAGTGTCTGTACTAAATGCTTGGGCGAGTATAACAAACAATGGAAGCTCTGAAAGAACTCTTGGCATAATCTGGGAAGATCAGACAAAATTTATTTATAAAGGAAGAAGTAGGAGGAAGAACCAGAATATGGCAGAGCGAAGTACAGAGAGACCGTAATGAAAGAGGTGAATGCATTGAATGTGAAAATAAGTATACACAAATACATATTAGTACAGTGCTCTGCACAGACTAAGCACTCAATAAATGCCATTGATGGATAAAATATATCAGCTCAGGAAAGAATGCTCGCCACCTTATTCACCATCTCATCTGCACTTGGATTCATAACCACTGAGCATTTCCTCCACCTTCAGCCCCATAACACTTATAATAACTGTGGTATTTCTTAAGTGCTTACGGTGAGTCAAGCTCTGTTCTAAGCACTGGGGAAAAAACAAGATAACCAGCTCAGACAGTCCATGTCACACACAGTGTTCACGGTCTAAGAAAGAAGGAAAACGGGTTTGGAATCCCAATTAAAGATGAGTTAACTAAGGCACAGATAAGTTAAGTGACTTGCCTAAGGTCACCCAGCAGACAAGTGGTAAAGCCAGGATGAGAATCCAGGTCCTCTGCTCCCAGGCCCATGCTTTTTCTAGTAGCATATGCACATTTATACTCTTATGTATCTATCCTTATACTGTGCTACTTCCTCTATCTGTAATTTATTTTCTTGTCTGCCCTCCCTGCCAGATAATATATTCCTTGAAAGCAGGGATCAGGTCTACCAATTCTATTGTACTGTGCTCTCTCAAGTGCTTAATACAGTGCTCTGCAAACAGAAAATGGTTAATAACAATAATAACTGTGGTATTTGTTAAATTCTTACTATGTGCCAGACACACTACTAAGAGCTAGGGAGGATACAAGCAAATTGGGTTGGAAACAGTCTGTCCCTGACCCACAGGGGCTCACAATCTTATTACCCCTTTTACAGATGAGGTAACTGAGGCACAGAGAAGTGAAGTGACTTGCCCAAGGTCACACAGCAGGAAAGCAGCCGAGTCGGACTTAGAACCCAGGTCCTTCTGACTCCTGGGCCTGTGCTCTAACCGTTAGGCAATACTACTTCTCTAAGTTAATTAAATAAATACCATTGATGCATTGACTGCGGGAGGCACATCTGTTCATGGGAATACATTTTTCGGGCAGTATATCCATCATCTTCCAGGAAGGACAGGTACAAACTTCCTCTGTTCTTTTGTTAGGTTTAGAACTTAGCCTAAGCCTCGGGTGAAGGAATAATAACTCCATTTACCAGTTCTGCTTCAGCTTCATTCAGCCTTCATGTAATCAGCAGGGTAGCAGAATCTCTCATTTAGCCGAATACTCTTTGTGGAACGGATTAAAGGGAAACGTATTCCTCTGAAGCGATCTTCTAGGATTGAAATCATCCTGGTTTTTTTTTTTTTTTCCTCTGAACTTCATACCTGGCTCTGCCTCACCCTTATCTTGTTGTACATCTGATCCGTTCGGCTTTTCCCCTGCCGGTTTGCGACGCTACACCGTGGGATTGTATTTTCTGGCCCAAAGAGACGTAAGGACATTAGTACGCTACTATGATAGGAGAAGGGCTTCGAGTGTCTTGAACATGAATATGCAAGTAGGGAACGTAGGCTCCATTTGAAAAACTGGAATAAATTGCCAGAAGCATCAGTTGGGTTCCAGCGCCAGGTTATGTTCAGTCTTTCGGCCAATCCAGCTAAGGAAAGAGGACAAGGTGGCAGGGAGATCCGGACCCAAGAGTCAGAAGGGCCTAGGTTCTAATCCTGTCTCCTCCACTTGTCTGATGAGTGACCTTGGGCAAGTCACTTCACTTCTCTGGGCCTCAGTTCCCTCATCCGTATAATCGGGATTAAGAAGGTAAGCCCCATGTGGGACGGAATCTACGTCCAACCTGATTTGCTTGTATCCACCCCGGTGCTTAGTACAGTGTCTTGTACATAGTAAGTGCTTAACAAAAGCCACAATTATTATTGTTATTATATGACCTCCATGTGCCCATTCGAGAATAAATGCCTTCTTGATGAAATTCTTTCCTCCCTCCAGGCAAGGCTGCTGGGTTCTAGATGATGGCAGCAGATAAATCCCCTGTCCAGGGTAACAGATGGGTGGGAGATTCTCCCCTGCGCTAAACAACTCACAAAGAATTTGGTCTTCTGCTTGTCAAATTCATTCATTCATTCATTCAATCGTATTTATATTGAGTGCTTACTATGTGCAGAGCACTGTACTAAGCGCTTGGGAAGTAGAAGTCAATCCATAGTATTTACTGAGTGCTTTTGTGCAGAGCCCTGTACTCAACACTTGGGAGGATATAATGAAATTCTTAGTTTCACCTTACAATGCCTTCAGCCATTAAGTATTATTGATATATATATATATAGATATATGGGGTTTCAGTAATGTGCATATATCTGAATGTGCATCTCTCTGAATTTATCAATCAATCATTTGTATTTATTGAGCGCTTACTGTGTGCAGAGTACTGTACTAAGTGCTTGGGAAGTACAAGTTGGCAACATATAGAGACAGTCCCTACCCAACAGTGGGCTCACAGTCTAAAAGGGAGAGACAGAGAACAAAACCAAACATACTAACAAAATAAAATAGAATAGATATGTACAAGTAAAATAAATAGAGTAATAAATACGTACAAACATATATACATATATACAGGTGTTGTGGGGAAGGGAAGGAGGGAAGATGGGGGGATGGAGAGGGGGATGAGGGGGAGAGGAAGGAAGGGGCTCAGTCTGGGAAGGCCTCCTGGAGGAGGTGAGCTCTCAGTAGGGCCTTGAATTTATAGTACCTATAACAGTAATACCATTGAATGAAATAAAACAATAGCCTACCAGAAGTATTTTCAGATAACCACTGTAGATATGATTAAATAGACATTGGGTTTCCTTCCTAGGCCAGTTTTGTATTTATACATTTAGTTAATATCACTGGAAACATTTTATATTAATGACCAAATGACCTCTGTCGGCTTCCTCCCACCTGCTTGGATTCAGGGTTGGTGACCCTGAAGCTAGGGATCTCTATGGCAGGAATCCCCTCTAAGCTGTAAGCTCATTGTGGGCAGGCAACAGGTCTATCAACTCTAATGGGGATGGGAGAGCGAGCCAGGGAAAGTCTCTTGGAGGAGATGGTACAAGATGGTTCCAGCATGGAACTGGCCTCTCCGCATAGTCCATACATTAAATAACATTCATTCATTCACTCATATTTAGTGAGTCCTTACTGTGTGCAGGGCACTATATTAAGCACTTTGGAGAGGACAATACACCAATAGATAGAAACATTCCCTGCCCAGAATTCAATCGTATTTAATTCAATTGTATTGAGTGCTTACTATGTGCAGAGCACTGTACTAAGTGCTTGGGAAGTACAAGTTGGCAACATATAAAGATGGTCCCTATCCAACAATGGGCTCACAGTCTAGAAGGGGGAGACAGACAACAAAACAAAACATGTGGACAGGTGTCAAGTCCTCAGAACAAATAGAATTGAAGCTAAATGCACATCATTAACAAAATAAATAGAATGGTAAATATGTACAAGTAAAATAGAGCGATAAATCTGTACAAACATACACAGGTGCTGTGGGGAGGGGAAGGAGGTAGGGCGGGAGGGAGATGGGGAGGAGGAGAGGAAAAAGGGCTCAGTCTGGGAATGAGCTTAAAGTCTAGAGGGGGAGACGGACATTAAAACAAATGAATAAACTTCAGATAAATAAATTACCTGAGAAGCAGCCACTTTACATGAGAAGTGAAGTGACTTGTCCAAGGTCACTCATCAACATGGAACTGGCCACACCTTAGCGCTCCAGGATAGAAGGCTGGTCTTCAGCAAACTACCTGTCCGAACTGAGCTTCTGAAGTCACTTGTTTGACCCGAGTGATCCCTCGGTGAGAGCGATAGGGACTAAGAGGTACCTATGGGTTGTATCTGTAGCCTCAGCTCAGTATAGGATGGATGAGGCAACTGAGACACAAAGAAGTGAAGTGACTTGCCCAGGGTCACACAGCAGGCAAGTGGCGGAGTCGGGCTCAGAACTCAGATCCTTCTGTCTCCTAGACCTGTGCTCTATTATGCCGTGCTGCTCTTCTCTAAATTAATTAAATAAATAAATACCACTGATTCATTGACTGCGGAAGGCATATCTGTTCATGGGCATACATTTCTTGGTCGGCAGATCTATCATCCAGGATGAACAGGAACAAACCAACTACGTTCTTTTGTTTGGTTTAAAACTTAGCCTAAGCCTCGGGTGAAGGAATAATAGCCCCATTTAATATTTCTGCTTCGGCTTCATTTAACCATGGGACTTTAAATGTCTCATAGTCCTTACATTAAATAACATTCATTCATTCAATCATATTTAGTGAGCCCTTACTGTGTGCAGGACACTGTACTAAACACTTCGGAGAGGACAATCCACCAACAGATAGAGACATTCTCTGCCCAGAATGAGCTGAAAGTCTAGAGGGGGAGACAGACATTAAAATAAATGAATGAACTACAGATAAATAAATTACCTGAGAAGCAGCCACTTCACACTTTTCCTCTGTGTCACACAATTCACCTCCTCCCCACTGCTTTCTGAGTGTTCAGTGGGTATGGGAAGAACCTCCCAGCTGGTAGTGCTCAGCAGAGGCTCAAGTGGTTAATTCAGTCTCTATATGCTGCTGACTTGTACTTCCCAAGCACTTAGTACAGTGCTCTGCACACAGTAAATGCTCAATAAATACAATTGATTGATTGATGAAAAGTCCACCCCCTCCATTTAGGATGGAAAGGCCGAATGAAATGACTTACTCATTATTCCACTGGAGTTCAGAGGAGCGCTTACCAGATGGAGTAGCCGTCGTTGTAGATAAATCCTCCGGTGATTTTACATTAACCTGAAACCAAGAGAGGACCTATTACATCACCAGGGATGTGGGCCAGACATGTGGAAACCCAGCTGAGTGGGAGGAAGATCAGGAAGCCTTGCTCCTCTAATCACAACGGCAAACAGCCGGAGATCAGTATTACCCAGTGGGCACATGAGGACTGCCATATTCAGATTAGCCTTTGTTTGGGAGAATGTGGGTCAGTTGTGTCCAATCTTTTTGCTCTAGGGGAAGCAGCGTAGCATAGTGGATAGAAGATAGTGAATCAAGTGCTTAGTACAGTGCTCTGCACACAGTAAGCGCTCAATAAATAAGATTGAATAAATAGGGCACAAGCCTCGGAGTCAGGTCATGGATTTTAATCCTGGCTCTACCACTTGTCTGCTGCGTGACCTTGGGCAAGTCACTTTAGTTCTCTAGGTCTCCATTACCTCATTTGTAAAATAATAATAATAAAATGCTTACTATGTACAAAGCACTCTTCTAAGTGCTGGGGAGGTTACAAGGTGATCAGGTTGTCCTATGGGGGCTCAAAGTCTTCATCCCCATTTTACAGATGAGGTAACTAAGGCCCAGAGAAGTGAAGTCACACAGCTGACAATTGGTGGAACCAGGATTTGAACCCATGACCCCTGACTCCAAATCCTGTGCTCTTTCCGCTGAGCCACTCTGCTTCTCTGTAAAATGGGGATTGAGACTGTGAGCTTCACGTGGGACAGGGACTGTATCCAACCCATAGGACTAGCATATTATAATTATAAAGTGCATTGTCTTTCCTCTGAATGTAAGTTCCTTGAGCTAACTATACTGCACTCTCCCAGGCACTTAGAATATAGCACACTGTACGAGATGAGTGCTCATTAAGGGGAAGCAGTGTGGCGAAGCAGTCTGGAAGCCGGAGGACCTGGGTTCTAGTCCAGCCCATCCCGTTAGTCTGCAGTGTGACTGTGGGCTAGTCACTTCACTTCTCCGTACCTCATTTCTCCATCTGTAAAATAGGGATAATAATACCTGCATTGTTTCCCCTACCTCACAGGGGTGTTGTGAGGGTTTGAAATGAATTAACGTGAGAGCGCTTTGGTAATAAAAGTGCTATATTCATTCATTCAATCGTATTTATTGAGCACATACTGTGTGCAGAGCACTGTACTAGGCGCTTGGGAAGTACAAGTTGGCAACATATAGAGATGGTCCCTACCCAACAATGTGCTCAAACTTAGAGAAGCAGCGTGGCTTAGTGGAAAGAACACGGGCTTGAGAGTCAGAGGTCATGGGTTCAAACCCCGGCTCTGCCAGTTGTCAGCTGTGTGACTTTGGGCAAGTCACTTCACTTCTCTGGGCCTCAGTTACCTCATCTGTAAAATGGGGATGAAGACTGCGAGCCCCCGTGGGACAACCTGATCACCTTGTAAACTCCCCAGTGCTTAGAACAGTGCTTTGCACATAGTAAGCACTTAATAAATGCCGTCATTATTATTATGGGTTCTAATCCCGACTCCCCCACTTACCAGCTGTGTGACCTTGGGCAAGACACTTAACTTCTCTGTTCCTCAGTTCCATCATCTGTAAAATGAGGATTGAGACTGAGCCCCATGTGGAACAACCTGATTACCTTGTATCTACCCCAGTGCTTAGAACAGTGCTTGGCACATAGCGTGTAAAAAAAAACCATTATTATTATAAATACTGTTGATTTAATCGGATTATTATTGGAATTGCCAAAGGAACACTGCAAAACTGCGGATGAAACAAACTTTAAAAATGTCTAGCTGCCCTATTTCGTATGCAGTTCTTACCTAGATTCCCAAATTTCAATTGTGGGAATCGTGGTGAAAGTCCACAGGTGGAACTCTATATCAGTTTGTAAATAAATTTTCAGAATTTGCATTTCTAGCAGTCCTAATAAAATTCTTTTGTTAGCTAATGGGTGGATATTTGCTTGTGGGACTTTCTGCTGTGATTCATTCCGGGTGAGTGGGAAGTGTTTGTGGAGGCTATTCATTCATTCATTCAATCGTATTTATTGAGCGCTTACTGTGTGCAGAGCACTGTACTAAGCGCTTGACTATGCCATCAGAGTTTTTTCCCCTTTAAATTGGTGCTTTTAACGTCTGTCTCCTTATTGGCTGCTGAGTTTGCATTCATTCATTCATTCATTCAATTGTATTTCTTGAGTGCTTTCTGTGTGCAGAGCACTGTACTAAGTGCTTGGAAAGTACAAATCGGCAACATATAGAGACCGTCCCTCCCCAACAATGGACTCACAGTCTAGAAGGGGGAGACAGACAGCCAAACAAAACAAGTAGACAGGTGTCAATACCATCAAAATAAATGGAATTATAGATATATACACATCATTAATAAAATAAATAATCAATATGTACAAATATACACCAGTGCCTGGGGGTGCTGGAGACTCTGCTGCCCTTTGCCTTGCCTCACTGCCAACTTTCTGTGCTCTCGGGAGGGGAAGCCCCAAATCCAACTTCCAGTTATGTGGTCGTGCTGGCATCAGGATTCTTGGCATCCCACTAAGGTGGAACTAACAGAACAGGGCAGAAAAGTATTGGCTGGCCTACACAGGGAATGTGCTAAAAGGTTTGCCCCTTGTAGATTTGAGCCAACAAAAATCATTTTCCCTGGGAAAATTATTTTTTTTAAAGTACCTGCCTCTGTGTTAGGGTCACAAGCTAGCTAAGCTAGTCCCCTGCCTAGGGCCCTGGGATCCCATACTCATCTGTCTCATCGCTGACCTCTTTTACACATCCTGCCTCTGGCTTGGAATGCCCTCCCTCTCCAGATCCAACAGACCATCATTCTCCCCACCTTTCAAAGCTTTATTGAAGGCACATCTCCTCCAAGAAGCCTTCCCCGACTAAACCTTCATTTCCTCTTCTCCCACTCCCTTTGGTGTTGCCCTGACTTACTCCCTTTATTCACCCCCCCACCCCAGGCTCACAGCACTTCTGTAAATGTCTGTAATTTTATTTATTTATATTGTTGTCTGTCTCCCCATCTAGACTGTAAGCTCGTTGTGGGCAGAGAATGTGTCTAGCAACTCTCTTATATTGAGCTCTGCCAAGCACTTAGTGCATGGCAGACACTCAATAAATATGATTAATTGATAGTTGTCAGGACTCAGAGATGAATTCATTAGTACCTCAGCATCCTGAAGAATGAACACAGAGTAGTTTATGGAAACTTTCTTGCGATGTAGGTAGAGCAGCGAGATCTTGAAAGAAGTATTAGTAGTGAAATTGCAGGACCAAAGATAGCCGTGCTACAGGGCAATGGCAGGCAATTCTGCTGATCCACTAGCCACATGTTTTTGAAAGCACACTCAGCCACGTGGATCCATCTTAAGATCTTGATCTATTTCTCAGAGAACTGAACTTAGTTCTCTACCAGGCACCGTTTCAGGGTTACCTGGCATCCAGAAAAGAAGTCAAGCTAAGGGGCAAGGATAATATGAGTCATTAATTCCTACCACTGAAATCTGGCATCTGGACGGTAACTAGGTAAGAAACCATAATCGGGCTTTTTTAAAGTTTGCCTAATGCCCCGTTTTACAATGCAATAACATTCTGGGAGAAACATCAACTAATAAACCAGCTATAAAGTGCTTTGTAAATAATACTACTGTGCAGAGACCCAAGGCAAGTATCACCGAGGCACGGTTCTCATCTGTTCGAGATGGAAATCTATTTGAGAGTCTGCAGAAAGCAACAGAAGAATAATACAGTTATGTTGCATATGCTATATGTCACTTCACTTCTCTGGACCTCAGTTGCCTCATCTGTAAAACGGGGATTAAGACTATGAGCCCCATGTGGGACCACCTGAGACCTTGTATCTACCCAGTGCTTAGAACAGTGCTTGGCGCATAGTAAGTGCTTAACAAATATCATTATTCTCATTCTTAGAGTGCATTGCGCACAGTAAGCGCTCAATAAATATGATTGATTATGCAGGAATGAAATGTCACAGGGTTTGGGGTGGGGAGGTGGTTGAAAGCAGCCAGGTAAGTGGTTGAGGGTGGGGGCAGTTGGTGGGCAACTTGAAGCCGATGAGGAGGAGTTCTAATTTGACAAGGATAACATCGGGAGCCTCAGTAGACTGAAAGTTTTTCTAAGCATCCTCTTGGAAAGTGTGTGTTTTCTCAACCCGGTAAGTTTCCCCTTGATGTGTCTTTGTGCGAAGCGTAACAAAATTTGAGTGAAAGAACGCCCAAATGAAGGAGAAAACATACCTTTCCTGGTTGTGAGAGGTGAGTGGTTTGGATGATGGAGAAGTATTTAAAAACAAACTGTAATTTTGAATTTTCTCTAAATTGTACCGGAACTTCCCTCTCTTTAGTCTGAAATAGTGAAGTATGACCCTAGTATTTATTTTATACCCTTAATAAGTGTGTATATTGCATGCCTGTGGGGGTATAAACATAGAAATGATAGAAACAGTAATAGCACAAAAGACCCACAATAAGCAAAACAATATAGAGAAAACAGATTGTCCATCAGACACAATCTTCTTTGAGAACTCTTTGCCCCTGTACTGAAAGGTAAATTTTCCAGGTATTATAATCTCCAACAGTTCCGCAAGCTTTCAGCCGATGGGACGGTCGAGTAAGCTTGGACCCCAGAGACCTTTGAAACCCAGGCAAAGCCTTTTGGGTGACAATAGCAGTCTCCAGAACCTGGATATGGAAAAGTAGAATTGTAGCAACTTACCAGGTGTGAGTTAAAAAGGATAATTATGGAGCGGGTCTTTCTGGCTAAGCTGCCATTCTTGCATTAAAAATAGTTTGACTTGTGCCTAGTAATTTTACAGGTATTTATGCCTCGGTGAAAATTGGTTTGTTTTACGGTCTCAAGTCTCTGCACTGCAGTGAGCTTGGTATAATGTCAGCTGTGCCTCTCAACTCATTTGGCAGCGGGGATCTAATGGCTATTTTCCATCCTGAGTTTCTATGATCCCTCTAACTGTCCAGGAGAGTTATTCAAGTCAAATCCCTTGAGAGGGCTTCTGCTTGTGAGACCTCCTGAGCTCTTAGCTTGCTTTTTTCAGGTGTCTGGTACATGACCAGAGAGGATTCTATCGGATGTTCCTTTTGATGGTGTAGGGCTCAGTTCCAGAGCATTGTGGTATTTGTTGAGTGCTTACTATATGCAAGGAAGTGTACTAAGCGCTGGGGTAGATAGATACAAGATAATCATTCATTCAGAAATGGCTTAGTGGAAAGAGCCCAGGCTTGGGAGTCAGAGGTCGTGGGTTCTAATCCTAATCTAATCTAATCTAATTCTAGTTCTAATCTAATCTGCCACTTGTCAGCTGTGCAACTTTGGGCAAGTCACTTAACTTCTCTGGGCCTCAGTTCCCTCATCTGTAAAATGGGGATGAAGACTGTGAGTCCCACGTGGGACAACCTGATTACCTTGTATCTACCCCAGCGTTTAGAACAGTGCCTTGCACATAGTAAGCGCTTAACAAATACCAACATTATTATTATTATTATTAATCCTGACTCCACCGTTTGTCAGCTGTGTGACTTTGGGCAAGTCACTTAACTTCTCTGGGCCTCAGTTACCTCATCTGAAAAATAGGGATGAAGACTGTGAGCCCTATGTGGGACAACCTGATTACTTTGTAAGAACAGTGCTTTGCACATAGTAAGTGCTTAACAAATACCATTATTATCAATCAATCATATTTATTGAGCGCTTACTGTGTGCAGAGCACTGTACTAAGCACTTGGGAAGTACAAGTTGGAAACATATAGAAACAGTCCCTACCCAACAGTGAGTGGGCTCACAGTCTAAAAGGGGGAGACAGAGAACAAAACCAAACATACTAACAAAATAAAATAAATAGAATAGATATGTACAAGTAAAATAAATAGAGTAATAAATATGTACAGACATATATACAAATATACAGGTGCTGTGGGAAGGGAAGGAGGTAAGATGGGGGGATGGAGAGGGGGACGAGGAGGAGAGGAAGGAAGGGGCTCAGTCTGGGAAGGCCTCCTGGAGGAGGTGAGCTCTCAGTAGGGCCTTGAAGGGAGGCCTTATCATGATAAGGCCTTATAGGGCCTTATCATTATTATTATTCATTCAATAATATTTATTGAGCACTTACTGTGTGAAAAGCAGTATACTGAGGGCTGGGGTAGATACAAGATAATCACTCATTCATTCAATCATATTTATCGAGTGCCTACTGTGTGCAGAATACTGTACTTAGCACTGGGGAGAGTACAATATAAAAATCAACGGACACATTCCCTTTCCACAGCGAGCTTACAGTCTAGAGGGTCAGATGCCAGCACCCATCACTAGGATGTTGGGTGGGAAAGAATGGAAAGGCCCTGCTTACCTTCAAGGCCCTGCTGAGAGCTCACCTCCTCCAGGAGGCCTTCCCAGACTGAGCCCCTTCCTTCCTCTCCCCCTCGCCCCCCTCTCCATCCCCCCATCTTACCTCCTTCCCTTCCCCACAGCACCTGTATATATGTATATATGTTTGTACATATATTTTTACTCTATTTATTTATTTATTTAATTCATTTGTACATATCTATTCTATTTATTTTATTTTGTTAGTATGTTTGGTTTTGTTCTCTGTCTCCCCCTTTTAGACTGTGAGCCCACTGTTGGGTAGGGACTGTCTCTATATGTTTCCAATTTGTACTTCCCAAGAGCTTAGTACAGTGCTCTGCACATAGTAAGCGCTCAATAAATACGATTGATGATGATGAAAGAATGGAAATGTTCCAGCTCCCACCTAGGAGCAGCAAGAAAACTGAGGCGAAACGGAATGTCGCTTGAAGGTGCCGAAGTGAAGAATGGATGGTGTGGAGGAAGGACTCTTATCTCTCCCGGGAGGCTGGTTCCATCCCCGTGACGTGGTGACTCTTCCCATGGAATTAGCAGGTGCTCAACAATAGGCTACCTCCACCAGTCACCAAGAAACCCTCTGCCACAAAGTATCCAGGCTCCTACAGCACCCTCACTCTCCAGGCTGGTGAGGAGAAGACTCCCAAATCCGGGAAAAGAAAACAGCCCTCTTCCCCCGAGAAAACCCCTGATTCCCAAGAGAAAGGAAACAGTAGTCCGTTTATTTTTCCGGTTGTTGGACGAGTTAAGTTTGGGATGATAAATCACATGAATCACTAACGTTCTTTTTCAGACCCTGCAAGAGTCCATTGAAACGAATCCATCCGACATGATTGGGATTTTAATTAGTTTGGTTGAAAATAGAAGATTCACAGTTTCACATCAGCTTCCACTTGCCGGAACAAAGCACGGGGAGCCAGATCTAGAATTACATTACCACGGAGTTATGTTTTTAATGGAATTGCCACTAATACCGTTGATATGGGTAATTGCTTATGCTTATTGCCGGTGCTGCAATGGGCATCATTACTGAGGGGAGCGGCATGAGAGAACTCTGGGAAGGACTGGTTTGTTCTTGCTGTTTAAAGAGGGACTTAGAGGTCCTCTCTGAGCAGGCTGGCTTCTGCCTGCCTTTGTCGTGTAGGTTTAATTTGCGTTGTCACTGGTTACCCAGTCATTTACATTTTCCCCTGCTTTCCTCAAGGTTGGCTGAAGGGTTTGCTTGAATAAACAGAAAAGTGTCCTTCTGGGAAGCAGATTGCTTACGGCTGGACTTTTGGCTGCTTCAGATCATACTTTGGGAGCTGGGTCCCAAGCCCGGGCAGGACGGAGAGAGAGGGCCGCTTTTTGCTTAAGGGGATCGGGGCACGGAGCTAGGTTTGGATGAACAGCTGAGAAACCCAGTGCCTGGCTGGGATGCCAGTCCATCTTGAGCTGGCAGAGAGCCAAGCTTAGGACCACTGGGTGGGAGCGGCGCCAGCAGGAGTGGCTGAACAGGATTAAGGCATGTTGGATGGAACAGTATTGGAAGAGAAGGGGTGGAAATATCCTGCGTAATAATAATAATAATAATAATAATTATGATGCCATGAAGTATTTACTATGTGTTAAGCACACTGGCATTCCCACATGGGATCACAATCTAAGGGAGGGAGGGGGAGACAGAGAGAGAGAGAGAGAGAGAGAGAGAGAGAGAGAGAGAGAGAGAGAATGGGCATCTTATCCTCATTTTCTAGATGAACAAGTGGAGGCTGAAAAGGGTGGAAGTATTAACCTGGATAATAATATTAATGATAATAATATCATTAAGTGCTTACTGTTTGTCAAGCACTGTGACAGTCCCACATGGGATCACAATCTTAGAGAGATAGAGAGAGAGAAAGCAGGCATTTTATCCCCATTTTCTAAATGAAGAAATGGAGGCTTTTACTGATGCCTGTTGGAAAGAAGAGTGTTGGAAGAATCGGGGTGGAATTATTATCTTAGATAATAATAATAATAATAGTAACAATACCACAATGTGCTTACTATGTGTCAAGCACTCTGACAGTCCCACATGGGATCCCAATGAGAGAGAGAACAAGCATCTTATCCTCATTTTCTAGATGAAGAAATGAAGGCTGAGAAGGGGTGGAAATAGTACCCTGGATAATTATAATAATATCATTAAGTGCTTCGTAAGTGTCAAATAGTGTGACAGTCCCGCATGGGATCATAGTTTAAGGGAGAGAGAGAGCAGTCATTATATCCCCATTTTCTAGATTAAGAAAAAGGGACCCAGGGAGGTTAAGTGACTTATCCGAGGTCATTCAGCAGGCCAGAGGCAGAGATGGGACCAGAAGCCCGGTCTCCTGCCTTACATCCCCAAATGCTTTCCATTAGACCACACCAAATCTCTTGGTTTGATTGTTTTGGGATTCGCAGCTTCGGAAGGCTCTGAGATGATCACCGAAGGGCATCCTTGCTCTGCAGGCTTTCTGCCTAGAAAATCCATTTGATTCACATTAATGTCTTCCCCAGAAGCTCCCTCTCTCCTTTCCCTGTCTCAGGGCTTGTTTAATTTGGGGATGCAAATTCTGCTCTCCTCCTTGCTCCTTCCCTTGGTTTTCTTTAAGCTCTTAAAAGTGGCCTGAAATTGCCCAACAGAGCCAGGCCTGCCTAAAAGCCACAGGAACATTTCAAGACACTATGACATTTATGTTGTCTTCATTAAAGCAATTGAAAGGATCCATTGGGAAGCCCCTCATCTCCTTGGACTCTGGGTAGCAGTAGGAGTAGTAGCAGTAGAAGAAGAAGAAGTAGAAGAAGTTGTAGTAAAAATAGTAGTCATAGTACCAACAGCAGTAGCGAAAGAGTAAAAATAATAATAGTGTTGGTATTTGTTAAGCGCTTACTATGTGCCAAGCACTGCTCCCCATTTTACAGATGAGGGAACTGAGGCCCAGAGAAGTTAAGGGACTTGCCCAAGGTCACACAGCTGAGAAGTGGCGGAGCCGGGATTTGAACCCATGACCTCTGACTCCAAAGCCCGTGCTCTTCCCACTGAGAGTAGTAGTCTTATAGTAACAATAGTAGCGACAGTTGTTGTTGTTGTCATACTCATTCATTCAACGGTATTTATTGAGCGCTTACTGTGTGCAGAGCACTGTACTGAGCACTCGGGAAGTACAAGTCAGCAACATCTAGAGACTACCCAACAATGGGGTCATAGTCTAGAAGGGGGAGACAGACAACAAAACAAAACACGTAGACAGGTGTTAAAATAGAATAAATAGAATTATAGCTGTAAGTCTTATGCTGTCGAGTCACATCCGACCCATAGACAGGTGTTAAAACAGTCAGAATAAATAGAATTATGGCTATGAGTCTTATGCTGTAGAGTCACGTCCGACCCATAGACAGGGGTTAAAATAGTCAGAATAAATAGAATTATAGCTATAAGTCTTATGCTGTCGAGTCAAGCTAGCTCTCTTTCTCCCTTCAAGGCCCCGCTGAGAGCTCACCTCCTCCAGGAGGCCTTCCCAGACTGAGCCCCTTCCTTCCTCTCCCCTCGTCCCCCTCTCCATCCCCCCCATCTTACCTCCTTCCCTTCCCCACAGCACCTGTGTATATGTACATATGTTTGTACATATTTATTACTCTATTTATTTATTTATTTTATTTGTACATATCTATTCTATTTATTTTATTTTGTTAGTATGTTTGGTTTTGTTCTCTGTCTCCCCCTTTTAGACTGTGAGCCCACTGTTGGGTAGGGACCGTCTCTCTATGTTGCCAACTTGTACTTCCCAAGAGCTTAGTCCAGTGCTCCGCACACAGTAAGCGCTCAATAAACAGCATTGAATGAATGAATGAGTAGCGAGAGGAGTAGTAGTAAAAGTCGTAGTAATTCATTCATTCGTTCAGTTGCATTTATTGAGTGCTTACTGTGTGCAGAGCACTGTACTAAGCACTTGGGAAAGTACAATGCAACAATAAACAGTGACATTCCCCGCCCACAACAAGCTCACAGTCTAGAGTGGGGGAAGCCGTGTGGCTTAGTGGAAAGAGCACGGGCTCGGGAGTCAGAGGATGTGGATTCTAATCCTGGCTCCGCCACTTGTCTGCTATGTGAACTTGGGCAAATCACTTCATTTCTCTGTGCCTCAGTTTCCTCATCTGTAAAATGGGGGTCAAGACTGCAAGCCGCATGTGGGACCACCTGATTACCCTGTAATTACCCCAGTGCTTAGAGCAGTGTTTGGATGTGGGTTCTAATCCTGGCTCCGCCACTTGTCTGCTATGTGAACTTGGGCAAATCACTTCATTTCTCTGTGCCTCAGTTTCCTCAACTGTAAAATGTGGATTAAGACTGCAAGCCTGATGTGGGACCACCTGATTACCCTGTAACTACCCCAGTGCTTAGCACTGTTCTAAGCACTGTTCTAAGCACAGTGTTTGGCACATAGTAAGCGCTCAATAAATACCATCATTATTATCAGTACAAATAAATAAAATTAGAGATCTGTACATAAGTGCTTTGGGGATGGGAAAGGGGGGAGAGCAAAGGGATAAATGAAATTACAGATATGTACCTAAGTGCTTCTGGGCAGCGTGGATCAGTGGAAAGAACCCGGGCTTTGGAGTCAGAGGTCATGGGTTCAAATCCCAGCTCCGCCAGTTGTCAGCTGTGTGACTTTGGGCAAGTCACTTCACTTCTCTGGGCCTCAGTTACCTCGTATGGAAAATGGGGATCAAGACTGTGAGCTCTGCTTGGGACAACCTGATAAACTTGTATCTCCTCCAGCACTTAGAACAGTGCTTTGCACATAGTAAGCGCTTAACAAATACCATCATTATTATTATTATTTGTAGTAGTAGTAGTACAAGTAGTTGTAGTAGTAGTAGCAGTAGTAGTTAAGTAGTAGCAGTAGTAGTAGTAGTTGTAGCAGCATGGCCTAGTGGATAGAGCCTGGGCCTGGGAGTAAGAAGGTCATGGGTTCTAATCCCAGTTCCGCCACTTATCTGCTGTGTGACCTTGGCCAAGTCACTTTACTTCTCCATACCTCAGTCACCTCATCTGTAAAATGAGGGTTGAGACTGTGAGCCCCAGACGGGACAGGGGTTATGTCCAACTTGATTTGCTTGTACCCACCCCAGCTCTTAGTACAGTGCCTGGCATGTAGTAAAGCGCTTAACAAATACAAATGAAAAATGTCCTCCAAAAACTAAAGTTCTTCTCCAAGACAAAAACAGAAACCACCTGCCTAGTCCAACAAATTGGGAACTACTTTAGCAGAGGAAAAGTGGAGAAGCATTCATCATTCATTCAATTGTATTTATTGAGCGCTTACTGTGTGCAGAGCACTGTACTAAGTGCTTGGGAAGTACAAGTTGGTAACATATAGAGACGGTCCCTACCCAACAACGGGCTCAAAGTCTAGAAGGGGGAGACAGACAACCAAACAAAACATATTAACGAAATAAAATAAATAGAATAGTAAATATGTACAAGTAAAATAGAGTAATAAATCGGTACAAACATATATACAGGTGCTGTGGAGGGGGGGAAGGAGGTAGGGCGGGGGGGATGGGGAGGGGGAGAGGAAGGAAGGGGCTCAGTCTGGGAGTAGACTGGACAGGAGGAGACCGATAGCTTCAGGTATCTGTAAGAACACAGTAGGTGGAAGCAAAAGTCACTTCATTTTTCTGTGCCTCAGTTACCTCCTCTGTAAAATGGGGATTGACACTGTGACCCCCATGTGGGACAATGACTGTGTCCAACTAGACTTGCTTGTATCCACCCCAGTGCTTAGTTCAGTGCCTGGCACAGAGCAAGTGCTCAATAAATACCAACATCATCATCATAATTATACTTTATTCCAGCCTCCTTTAGTGCTGATGTTGTTTCTAACTAGTTCCCTACCCCTTCCCTCCTGCCTTTCCAATTTCTGGCCTCACTGCCTTCCACTGATGGATGAACGTTCAATAAATACGACCGAGTGAATGAATGAGCCCTCTGCAGTGCTTTGAAGTAACTTCTGGGCAATTGTGGATCTCCTTCATTGATAACTTCCAATCAATCAATCGATCAATCGTATTTATTGAACGCTTACTGTGTGCAGAACACTGTACTAAGCGCTTGGGAAGTACAAGTTGGCAACATATAGAGACGGTCCCTACCCAACAGTGGGCTCACAGTCTTGAAGTGGGCTCACAGTCTACAATAAGCCATGTCAGTGTCCGTAAGAAAAGCAACATCACCTAATGGATAGAGGACAGCCCTGGGTGTCAGAGGGACTTGGGTTCTAATCCTGCCACTATTATCTGCTTTGTGACCTTGGGCAAGTCACTTAACTTCTTAACTTAAAGCGCTTAGTACAGTGCTCTGCACACAGTAAGCGCTCAATAAATACAACTGAATGAATGAAAGAACTTCTCCGTGCTTCATTTCCCTCATCTGTGAAATCGGAATTAAGACTGTGAGCCTCATGTGGGACAGGGACTGTGTCCTACCTGATTAACTTGTGTCTACCCCTGCACTTAGATCAGTGACTGGCATATAGTAAGCACTTTACAAATGCCATAAAAAAAAATACCCAGATCAAAAGAGAGACAGAGCAATCCCTCAAGTCACAGAGAATTTTTTATACTGGCAAATGAGGCCCTGGTGCTGCTTTTAGTTACTTCCCAAACTCTTGGCATGTCTGCCAGGCTTATTCTGAGATTTCAACACTCTTCTATCATAAAAAATAACCCTGAAAATCAATATGGAAACTCCCAAAGGCACATAAATATGTTTACACTTCCAAACGAATGCTGGGGATCCAATCAATCAGTCAATCAATGGCATTTATTGAGCACTTACTCTGGGAGTCAGAGGACCTGGGTTCTCATGCGTGCTCTGCCACTTACCTGCTGTGCGACCTTAAGCAAATCACTTCATTTCTCTGTGCCTCAGCTCCCTCATCTGTAAAAGAGGGGTTCCTTACCTATTCGCCCTCCCACTCAGCACTTAGTACAGTCCTCAGCATGTAGTAGTTGCTTAACAAATACCATTATTATTATTAGACTGTGAGCCCTATAGAGGGGAGAGACTGCATTCAATCTGATTGTATTGCATCTACTCCTGCGCTCAATAAATCAATCCATTCTTCAGTTGTATGTATTGAGCACTTACTGTATGCAGAGCACTGTACTAAGCGCTTGGGAGAGTTCAATATAACACAGTTGGTAGACATGTTCCATGCCCCTAAGCAGCTTTCAGTCTAGAGGATGGAGCGGCCTAATGCTTCAAGGCACATAGTAAGTGGTTAATAAATATCACACTATCATTATCGTTATTATTATTAATTATCATTACTCCATGCAGAACCTTCTGCTAAGCACTTGGGAAAGTACAATAGTTTTGGTGCATGCAGTCCTCTGTCCCCAGGGAGTTTACAAACTAGTGGAAGACTTTATAAACTGGTAGGGGAAAAAAGGCATTGCCGCTTGCCAGCTGTGTGACTTGGTGCCTCAGTTACCTCATCTATAAAATGGGGATTAAGACTGTGAGCCTTACATGGAACAACCTGATCACCTTGGATCCTCCCCAGCGCTTAGAACAGTGCTTTGCACAGGGTAAGTGCTTAACAAATACTAAAATTATTATTATTATTATTAAAAAGACTTGGCCCTACCTGCAGAGTGATTTTACAATGGTTGGTACCAGAAAACCACCCAAAGTGAGAGCCACCAAGAGTTTCAAGCTAATAGGAAGTCCTATAGGGAGGGTGGGGACAGGACGGGGATCGTGGGAATGTTTGCCAAAGCAGTTGGCTCTGAGTCCCAAAATGAGAAATCATCATCATCATCATCAATCGTATTTATTGAGCGCTTACTATGTGCAGAGCACTGTACTAAGCGCTTGGGAAGTACCAATTGGCAACATATAGAGACAGTCCCTACCCAACAGTGGGCTCACAGTCTAAAAGGGGGGAGACAGAGAACAAAACCAAACATACTAACAAAATAAAATAAATAGAATAGATATCTACAAGTAAAATAAATAAATAGAGTAATAGATACGTACAAACATATATACAGAAATAACTTGCTGAAGTGGCAGAGCGCAAGTTGAGGAGCCAGAGGACCGGGGTGTGAAGTCTGATTTGTGCCACTAACTTGCCGTATAACCACAGGCAACTAACTTCATTTCTCTGTACCTCAGTTTCCTCATCTGCATAATGGGGATACTAATCCCTACCCTTCCTATCTACCTCACAGGGTTATCGTGAGGGCAAAAATGAGCTAATTTTAGGGAAGCCAGTGGAAAGAGCGTGGGCCTGAGAGTCAGAGGATCCGGGTACTAATCCTGACTCTGTCATTTGACTGCTGTGTGATCTTGGGCAAGTCATTTAACTTGGGTGTGCTTCAATTTCCTCATCTGTAAAATGGGGATTTAACACCTGTTCTCCTCTGTTGTTTGACTGCTGTGTGATCTTGGGCAAGTCATTTAACTTGGGTGTGCTTCAGTTTCCTCGTCTGTAAAATGGGGATTTAACACCTGTTCTCCTGGCTATTTAGACTTTGAGCCCTATGTGAGACAGGGATTCTGTCTCATGTGATCTTCTTGTATTTACTTGTATTTTTTAGACTGTGAGCCCACTGTTGGGTAGGGACTGTCTCTATATGTTCCCAACTTGTACTTCCCAAGTGCTTAGTACAGTGCTCTGCACACAGTAAGCACTCAATAAATACGATTGATTGATTGATTACCCCAGAACTTGAATCACTGCTTTGCACATAGGCAGTGCTTGAATACCACTAAAAAAAATTGAAAGACGACTGAGAGCTTTTGTGAGACATTAATGCAGACTGCCTACTGTCGGTTGTAGGATGGGTAATAGTAATGATAATAATGATGACATTTGTTAAGCGCTTACTAGGTGCAAAGCACTGTTCTAAGCGCTGGGAAGGATACGAGGTGATCAGGTTGTCCCAGTGGGGCTCACAGTCTTCATCCCCATTTTACGGACGAAGGAACTGAGGCACAGAGAAGTGAAGTGACTTGCCCAAAGTCACACAGCTGACAAGCGGCAGAGCTGGGATTTGAACCCATAACCCCTGACTCCCAAGCCCGGGCTCTTTCCACAGAGCCACGAATCAGTGGTATTTATTGAGCACTTACTGTGTGCAGAGCACTGATGAAGCGCACAATACAGTTGGTAGAAAAGATTGCTGTCCACAAGGATCTAATCCATGATAATAATAATTATAATAATGATGATGTTTGTTAAGTGCTTATTATGTGGCCGGCACTGTACTAACCACCGGGGTGGATACAAGTAAATCGGGTTGGACACAGTCCCTGTCCCACATCGAACTCACAGTCTTAATCCCCATTTTACAGATAAGGTAACCAAGGCACAGAGAAGTGAAGTGACTTGCCCAAGGTCACCAGCAGACAAGTGGCAGAGCCACTATTAGAATGCACGATCTTCTGAATCCCAGGCCGCTGTTCTATCCACGACGCCATGCAGGCGTTAATTCAGGTGTTAGGTTCAGGTCCCAGACTCACTGCAGGTTGAGCCTTTATCCTTCTCCTGGGGAGAATTTATTTTCCTGGGATTCCAGGCAGGGATGAATTGTGCTGAAGGAGAAGAAGGCAGAGGGAGGAGATCTGGCACAGATCCAAGACTCCGCTTTCTGAAGGAAAGGAGATTTTCCACATACAAGTAATACGATAATGAACAATTTTGCTACGTCTATAAAGGCCCAGACAACTGGTTTAAGCAGCAGGGGCTGTGGGGTTTGTCCCAGTGCATGGAGAGCCCTGAAAACCAAAATACTCTTTCTGGGGTGGGAGGACACAGTGGATGGAGAGACTGTCTCTGGATGACTGCATTTCAAGGCACAATTGAGTTAAGCTAGTTCCTCTGGAGCAGCACAAATTTATTTGCCATTGTGGGCTGAGGGCCCAACCTGAACATTTTTAAAGAATGTGTTCTTTCTGTGTTCAGTGACTTATCCGCGGAAATTACAGGTCAAATAACCAAGTACGAATAATAACGCTGAAAAGACTAGGGACAGATTCCGGCCTGCTCGTGAGCTGTACTTTATCCATAACTCTAAAGTTGACAGCTTTCTATTTCCAATAACTTAAACACTGGGCACCATAGAATTTCAATCATCTTGTATCTCGCCCAGCGTCCTCAGTCTTCAAGAATGTCTTGGAGGAATTGAATCAACTCTCTTTTTCATGTTTCCCAAATGAGTAGTGCAATGTCATGGAAATTAGGATAGAATACAGACTAGACGGCGGGGCTATCTTTCTCCTTCTTCAGAGATGAAGGTCAAAGACGCTTTATTTCTGTTTAACAGTTTCCTCCCAAAGAGGTTGTAAATAAAACCCCAGCTCCCATATTAGGGGAGAACAAAAGCGTTGATGGTGCCGTCCTCGAGACTGTCAAGAGCTTAGTACAGTGCTCTGAACACAGTAAGGGCTCAATAAATACGATTGAATGAATGAGAGCGAGCGTCTTTGTTTATGGCCCTCAGCCTTGAGGAATGAACTATTTCTGACAGAACATGAGTCCCATAAGAAATGTGAATAACCGTTAGCACACCTTGCTCCTAAGACAGAGAGCAAGAAGCAATAGGTAACCCATCTTTCCACTCGCCAACTGGGTTCTCTGCTCCCAGCATGTTCCATGTGCACCAATCAATCAATCAATCATATTTATTGAGTGCTTACTGTGTGCAGAGCACTGTACTAAGCGCTTGGGAAGTACAAGTTGGCAACATATAGAGACAGTCCCTACCCAACAGTGGGCTCACAGTCTAAAAGATACAAGCACCAGGGACACAAGCCGTTCCCGCGTGCCCTGGGTCTCTTCAATTTATTCATTTAATCATATCTATCGAGTGCTTACTGTGTGCAAAGCACTGTTCTAAGCCCTTGGGAGAGTAATGATAATAATAATTATGGGATTTGTTAGGTGCTTACTGTGTTCCATGGAATGTTCTTATTGCCAGGGTAGATACAAGATAATTGGGTTGGACACAGTCCCTGTCCCACATAGAGCTCACAGTCTTAATTTCCATTTTACAGATGAGGGAACTGAGACAGAGAGAATTTTTTTAGATTGAGAGCCCCATGAGGGACAGGGACCGTGTTTCATGCCCCTCTTTATATTTTCTCCCGGTGCTTAGTACGGTGCTCTGCACACACTAAGCGATGAGTAAATGGATAATTGGGTTGGACACAGTCCCTGTCCCACATAGAGCTCACAGTCTTAATCTCCATTTTGCAGATGAGGGAACTGAGACAGAGAGAAGTTTTTTAGATTGAGAGCCCCATGAGGGACAGGGACCGTGTTTCATGCCCCTCTTTGTATTTTCTCCCAGTGCTTAGTATGGTGCTCTGCACACACTAAGGGATGAGTAAATAGATAATTGGGTTGGACACAGTCCCTGTCCCACACAGAGCTCACAGTCTTAATCTCCATTTTGCAGATGAGGGAATGGAGACAGAGAAAAATTTTTGAGATTGACAGCCTCATGAGGGACAGGGACTGTGTTTCATGCCCCTCTTTGTATTTTCTCCCTGTGCTTAGTACGGTGCTCTGCACACATTAAGGGATGAGTAAATAGATAATTGGGTTGGACACAGTCCCTGTCCCACACAGAGCTCACAGTCTTAATCTCCATTTTGCAGATGAGGGAATGGAGACAGAGAAAAGTTTTTTAGATTGAGAGTCCCATGAGGGACAGGGACCGTGTTTCATGCCCCTCTTTGTATTTTCTCCCAGTGCTTAGTACGGTGCTCTGCACACACTAAGGGATGAGTAAATAGAGAATTGGGTTGGACACAGTCCCTCTCCCACACAGAGCTCACAGTCTTAATCTCCATTTTACAGATGAGGGAACTGAGACCGAGAAAAGTTTTTTAGATTGAGAGCCCCATGAGGGACGGGGACCGTGTTTCATGCCCCTCTTTGTATTTTCTCCCAGTGCTTAGTATGGTTCTCTGCACACACTAAGGGATGAGTAAATAGATAATTGGGTTGGACACAGTCCCTCTCCCACATAGAGCTCACAGTCTTAATCTCCATTTTACAGATGAGGGAACTGAGACAGAGAGAAGTTTTTTAGATTGAGAGCCCCATGAGGGACAGGGACCATATTTCATGCCCCTCTTTATATTTTCTCCCAGTGCTTAGTACAGTGCTCTGCACACACTAAGGGATGAGTAAATAGAGAATTGGGTTGGACACAGTCCCTCTCCCACATAGAGCTCACAGTCTTAATCTCCATTTTACAGATGAGGGAACTGAGACAGAGAAAAGTTTTTTAGATTGAGAGCCCCATGAGGGATAGGGACCGTATTTCATGCCCCTCTTTATATTTTCTCCCAGTGCTTAGTACAGTGTTCTGCACACACTAAGGGATGAGTAAATAGATAATTGGGTTGGACACAGTCCCTGTCCCACATAGAGCTCACAGTCTTAATCTCCATTTTACAGATGAGGGAATGGAGACAGAGAAAAGTTTTTTAGATTGAGAGCCCCATGAGGGACAGGAACCGTGTTTCATGCCCCTCTTTGTATTTTCTCCCAGTGCTTAGTACGGTGCTCTGCACACACTAAGGGATGAGTAAATAGATAATTGGGTTGGACACAGTCCCTCTCACACAGAGCTCGCAGTCTTAATCTCCATTTTACAGATGAGGGAACTGAGACGGAGAGAAGTTTTTTAGATTGAGAGCCCCATGAGGGACAGGGACCGTATTTCATGCCCCTCTTTATATTTTCTCCCAGTGCTTAGTACAGTGTTCTGCACACACTAAGGGATGAGTAAATAGATAATTGGGTTGAACACAGTCCCTGTCCCACATAGAGCTCACAGTCTTAATCTCCATTTTACAGATGAGGGAACGGAGACAGAGAGATGTTTTTTAGATTGAGAGCCCCATGAGGGACAGGGACCGTGCTTCATCCCCTTCTTTGTATTTTCTCCCAGTGCTTAGTACAGTGCTCTGCACACACTAAGGGATGAGTAAATAGATAATTGGGTTGGACACAGCCCCTGTCCCACATAGAGCTCACAGTCTTAATCTTCATTTTACAGATGAGGGAACTGAGATGGAGAGAAGAGAAGTTTTTTAGATTGAGAGCCCCATGAGGGACAGGGACCGTGTTTCATTCCCCTCTTTGTATTTTCTCCCAGTGCTTAGTACGGTGCTCTGCACACACTAAGGGATGAGTAAATAGAGAATTGGGTTGGACACAGTCCCTGTCCCACACAGAGCTCACAGTCTTAATCTCCATTTTACAGATGAGAGAACGGAGACCGAGAAAAGTTTTTTGGATTGAGAGCCCCATGAGGGACAGGGACCGTGTTTCATGCCCCTCTTTGTATTTTCTCCCAGTGCTTAGTACGGTGCTCTGCACACACTAAGGGATGAGTAAATACTATTGCTACCTCACTAAGAGCGGCGTTACTGACAGCGGGCCTGCAGTGTGCTGAGCACCAAACCAGACACTGGGGAGACATAGTGAAGTCTAAGAAACATTTCTTGCCCTTAAAAAGTTCCTTGGTGCCTAGAAACCTTCTTCAAAGCTTTGCTGTTCTCCTGACTATGTCTGAGAAGACTATAGTGTCTTGTGAAAGCAGCGTGCCCTGGTGGAAAAAAAAAAAACAGGCCTTCTAGTCAGAGGATCTGGGTTCTAATTCTGACTCTGCCAGTTGCCTGTTGAGTGAATGTAAGTCATTTAGCTCCTCTATACCACAGTTTCCTCATCTGTGAAATGAGGATTAAATACCTGTACACCCCCCGTCTTGGACTGTGAGGCCCATGTGGGACAGGAACCGTGTCTGAACTGCTTACCTTGTGTCTACCCTAATGCTTAGTAGAGTGTGTGGCACATAGAAAGCACTTAACAAATTCCACAATTATTATTATCATACACTGTGAACCAGGAAAGGGAATAAAAGTAAGCGCTCAGTAGAGTTCTCTGCACACAGTAAGCGCTCAATAAATATGACTGAATGAATAAATGAAAGGTAGACGAATCAAGAGGAAAGAGAAGAAGGAGAAGCACCGCAGGCCTGGAAGTTGGGGGCCTGGGTTCTAATCCTGCTCCACCACCTGTTTGCTCTGAGACCTTGGACAAGTCACAACTTTTCTATGCCTCAGTGACCTCATCTGTAAAATGGGGATTAAAGCTCTGACCCCCATGTGGAAAATGAACCCTGCCCAACCTGATTATCCTGTATCTACCCTACTTCGCAGTACATTACCTGGCATTTAATGGTGCTTATTAAGTACCATTATAAAAAAACCCAAAAAGTTGTAACTATGCCATTGAGGAGATGATGATCACATGCATTAGGATTTAAAGGGGTAGAAGAAAAGGCAGAACTATGAAGTAATACTGAAGTTTCAGACAGATTGAAAATGGGAAGTAAATTAAAGAAAGAACCTAAAGAAGACACCAAAGTTGTGAGAATGTGGGATATTTAGACTGTTGCAAGTTAGAATCCTGTATGACATACCATAATATGAGGTGCTCCATAAAGTGAAGATGGCAAATCGTCATTAATGCTATTTAATGAGAAGCAGCATGGCTCAGTGGAAAGAGCATGGGCTTTGGAGTCAGAGATCATTCGTTCGAATGCCAACTCCACCACGTCGGCTGTGTGACCTTGGGCAAGTCACTTAACTTCTCTGAGCCTCGGTTACCTCATCTGTAAAATGGGGATTAAGACTGTGAGTCCCCCCGTGGGACAACCTGATCACCTTGCATCCCCCTCAACGCTTAGAACAGTGCTTTGCACACAGTAAGCGCTTAACAAATCATCATCATCATCAATCATATTTATTGAGTGCTTACTATGTGCAGAGCACTGTACTAAGCGCTTGGGAAGTACAAATTGGCAGCATATAGAGACAGTCCCTACCTAACAGTGGGCTCACAGTCTAAAAGGGGGAGACAGAGAACAAAACCAAACATACTAACAAAATAAAATAAATAGAATAGATATGTACAAGTAAAATAAATAAATAAATAGAGTAATAAATATGTACAAGCATATATACATATATACAGGTGCTGTGGGGAAGGGAAGGAGGTAAGATGGGGGGGATGGGGAGGGGGGCGAGGGGGAGAGGAAGGAAGGGACTCAGTCTGGGAAGGCCTCCTGGAGGAGGTGAGCTCTCAGCAGGGCCTTGAAGGGAGGAAGAGAGCTAGCTTGGCGGATGGGCAGAGGGAGGGCATTCCAGGCCCGGGGGATGACGTGGGCCGGGGGTCGATGGCGGGACAGGTGAGAACGAGGTATGGTGAGCAGATTAGCGGCGGAGGAGTGGAGGGTGCGGGCTGGGCTGGAGAAGGAGAGAAGGGAGGTGAGGTAGGAGGGGCCGAGGTGATGCCATCATCATCATCATCATCACTTACTATGTGCAGAGCACTGTGCTATGTGCTTAACAGAAAGGATGTTAAGCACAAATTTCTAAGGTGTCTCCTGATTGCACAAAATGTTAACAAGCATTCCAGATAAAACTAAATCAAGGGCCCCTTTAATGCCAAGGTAAGGAAACTATTTGAGTGATTAATAATAATAGTGATGGTATTTGTTAAGCGCTTACTATGTGCAACACCGCTCTAAGCGCTGATTACTGAGAGGAAAGTAATATCTGAACAAATATTAGACATTGAGGCAAACTCAGAAAGCATGGACTACCAACTTGAGCCTCGAATCAAGCTGATGGGAGGGCAGATTGGAGAATGCTATCTGTAGTCAGATCCTCTCAGTATGAGGGAGGTGTCTTACTGACTGGGGACGAGACCCTCATCCTCCGCCCGACCCTCCTGAGGAATCCGGCTCACTGCCCCCGTACCATGGCAGCAGACTGGGGAGTGGAGTAACTATCGTGACAGGTTGAAGTTGGGAAGATCTTGGCAGTTGGGCAATGGTTTATCCTGCTTGGAATGGACATTCCCACCAAGCAATAACCAGCGGTCATTACATCTTTAACTTCTGTTTCTTCTGAACTGTAGCCCGGCATTTTGTAGTTCTTGCTGACTTTTTTCTCCACATTACACTGAAAGTCCTTGGAAGGTCAGGATGACCACTAGAACTGCGACCCCCGGCTCTGCCACTTGTCAGCTGTGTGATTTTGGGCAAGTCACTTAACTCCTCTGTTCCTCAGTTCCCTCATCTGTAAAGTGGGGATTAAGACTGTGAGCCCCATGTGGAACAACCTGCGTGGCTTAGTGGAAAGAGCATGGGTTTAGGAGTCAGAGGTCGTCGGTTCTAATCCCGGCTCCGCCACTTGTCAGCTGTGTGACTTTGGGCAAGTCACTTCACTTCTCGGTGCCTCAGTTACCTCATCTGTAAAATGGGGATTAAGACTGTGAACGTCACGTGGGACAATCTGATTGCCCAATATCTACCCCAGCACTTAGAACAGTGCTTGGCACATAAGTAAGTGCTTAACAAATACCAACATTATTATTATTATTATTATTATTATTATTATTATTATTACCTTGTATCCACCCCAGCACTTAAAACAGTGCTTTGCACATAGTAAGTGCTTAACAAATGCTATCATTATTATTATTATTATTATTACTACTACCACTATCACCACCACTCCTGCTCCTATTCTAGATTACTATAGTCTCTACGCTCATTGTGGGCAGGGAACGGGTCAGTTTATGTTTATATTGTACTCTCCCAAGTACTTAGTACAGTGCTCTGTACACAGTAAGCACTTAATAAATGTGATCAATTGACTGACTACTATTACTACTTCACTTCAATTGTATTTATTGAACACTTATGGTGTGCAAAGCCCTGTAATAAGCACTTGGGAGTGTACAATACAATGACAAACAGACATATTACCTGCCCACAATAAGCTCACAGTCTAGAGGGGGAGATAGACATTAATATACGTAAATAAATAAATAAATAAATGAATGAATAAATAAATACATTACAGGTATTATGGGACTGGCTAGTTCATTTCATCCCTCATGACAACCTTGTGACGTAGGGAGACAAGGCAGGTATTATTATCCCCATTTTTCAGATGGGGAATCTGAGGTACAGAGAAGTGAAGTGACTTGCCTACTATCACACGGCAGGCTAACAGCACGGCTCTGACTCGAACCTGGGTCTTCCGGCTTCTAGACCAACGCTCTGTCGCTTCACCACACCACTTCTCCCATATGTAACGGGAGAGTGACCTGTCCCTTGAATAGTGTGCTATGTAACTCTCCTGTTACAAACAAAAGAGTTACAGCCTAAAGATCGCACAGGGTTCGGTTACTTAATCCCCAGTTTTTGCATACAAAACCCCAGTTTTTGGATGCAAAATATCCAAAAGCCTTGAAACAAAGCAAAATATCTAAGCTAGGCCCACTCCAGCAAAGCCGATTTCTTATTAATACACTACTTGAGCTGCTTCAAACTATCTAAACTAAGCTCACTGTAGCCAGGACGATTTCTTATTAATACATCACTTGAGCTGCTGCAAAATACCAGCAAGGATGATTTCTTCTTGATACATTACTCGAGCTGCTCCAAAATATCTAAGCTAGGCCCTCTCCAGCTAGAAGGATTTCTTCATAATACATTATTCGAGCCATTTCTTACCAGCAGCATCTATTCGAGCCAAACCCACATTACTGTCTGTGTTAAGCAGTCCTTAGTGAAGTCCTTATTGTGAGATTTCCCCAGGGAGAATTTTAGCCACTAAGAAGGTGATCCAGGTGCCACTGCATGTCAGTCAACTGCCCAGAAGCAGCACAATCACCCCTACGGCATGTAATGAATGAATTAGGTTAGAGTTGACTTCTTTACCTTTTCAATGTAAAAATTCCAAGTCCTACATCATCTTCCTCCTCCCAAGACGAGGCTGTGCCGTTGAAGAGGCTGCTCTTCTCTTATTGTTCCCGACTGATTTAGTGGGCCACAACTCCAGGGTGACATTTTCATTTTTCCTCAATTAGGCAGTTATTATTTCATGAATCGCAGTCAGGTGCCCTGCTTTCTGAGCAGCGTATTTAATGGGAGATTGTAGTACAAGCGGGGAGCATACTGCACTGTCTTCCCTCTTGACGATTCATTCATTAATTCAATCGTATTTATTGAGCGCTTGCTGTGTGCAGACCATTGTACTAAGCGCTTGGGAAGTACAAGTCGGTAACATATAGAGACGGTCCCTACCCAATCACAGTCTAGGAGGGGGAGACAGATAACGGAACAAAACATATAGACAGGTGTCAAAATCATCAGAACAAATAGAATTAGAGCTATATGTACATCATTAACAAAATAAATAGTAAATATGTACAAGTAATAAATAGAGTAATAAATATGTACAAATACATATACAGGTGCTGTGGGGAGGGGAAGGAAGTAGGGCAGGAGGGGAGATGGGGAGGAGGAGAGGAAAAAGGGGGCTCAGTCTGGGAAGGCCTCTTGGAGGAGGTGAGCTCTCAGTAGGGCTTTGAAGGGAGGAAGAGAGCTAGCTTGGCGGATGTGCGGAAGAAGGGTATTCCGGGCCAGGGAGAGGATGTGGGCCAGGGGTTGATGGCGGGCCAGGCGAGAATGAGGCACATATGGGAGGTTAGCGGCAGAGGAGTGGAGGGTGCGGGCTGGGCTGTAGAAGGAGAGAAGGGAGGTGAGGTAGGAGGGGGCGAGGTGATGGAGAACCTTGAAACCGAGAGTGAGGAGTTTTTGCTTGATTCATAGGTTGACAGGCAGCCACTGGAGATTTTTGAGGAGGGGAGAAACATGCCCAGAGCGCCTACTTAGTAATGGGTGTCTTTCAAAGATGTCGGTTGACAGTATGGCACTGTCATACAACTACAGTGAGGGTTCGCTCTTGGAATCTCCATTAACTGTTGTCCTCTGGAAATGTGGGTTTCACTGACTTGTGTGGCCTAGTGGATAGAGCATGGGCCTGGAAATCAACTCCACCTCTGCCACGTGGCTGCTGTGTGACCTTGGGCAGCTCACTTCACTTTTCTGTGCCTCAATTCCCTCATCTGTAAAATATAGGATTAAGACAGTAAGCCCTATGTGGGGACAGGGACTTTATTCAGCCCGACTATCTGGTATCTGCGCCAGTGTACAGAACAGTACCTGGCATATAGTAAGTGCTTAAGAAAGGCACAGAAACCCCAAAACGCCAAGTGAACCAGCAGGTATTCCCTCAGAGATCAAAGATCAAAGATCTTTATTTTCAGCAGAGGGGTATGGGTTCAACTGCTTCTCCCTCTTACCTGTTTTCCGCCTTTGGACAGTGACAACTTTAGAGTGTAGAATTATCGTCAACATCTCATGACCTCTTTTTTGGAACATTTACAGGTCAACCTGTCGGCTCACTTTCTTGTTTCCTTCTCCTCCTACAGATCACTTCGTCTCAGCCTCTTTTCCCTGCTTCATTTCATTCATTCATTCATTCATTCACTCATTCATTCACTCATTCATTCATTCATTCAATCAATCGTATTTATGGAGTGCTTACTGCATGCAAAGCACTCTACTAAGTGCTTGGGAGAGAACAATATAACAATAAACAGAACATTCCCTGCCCACAACGAGTTTACAGTCTAGAGGGGGATACAGACATTAATATAAATAAACAAATTACAGATACGTGCATAAAGGACAGCACCTGGCTGTTCAAAGTAAATAAGCACTTAACAAACACCACAGTTATTATCTCAATCTCTTCTCTCTCCATCTTCAAATCCCTACTGAAATCACATCTCCTCCAGGAAGACTTCCCTGACTAACCTCTCGTCTCCCCACTCTATTCTCCCTCCCTTCTGTGTCACTTGTGTCTGTCCCCCTTAGATAGTTTGATCCTACTCCCCAAACCCCACAGAACTCAGGTCCACATTCTTATATTTTGCTGCTTCCCCTATCTGTAATTCATTTTAGTGTCTGTCCCCACTGCTAGATTGTAAACTCTTTGAAGGCAGGGGTCATGTCTACTAACCCCTTTGCTGTTTCCCAAGCACTTAGTACAGTGCTTTGCATGGAGTAAATGCTCAATAAATACCACTGATGATTGTTACAGTAGTAGACAGACACGTTTTCTGCCCACCAAGAGTTTAACTAAAGTGAGAGACAGACAAAAAATATTTACAGAGAGTGAAACAGCTGAACAAATAACTGAAGGTAGGGTTAAATATATAAACAAGTAAATAAACGGAAGGATGAAAGACAAAAAAGCAAAGGAATCAAAGCTTGAAGAGGGAAGTGGGGCATAGTTCAAAGCACAATCCTAATCTTACAGAAATAATTACCGCCCAGTGAAAGAATTGTGTTTTTCCATTGTTTACTGACATTCATTTTTAGCTAAGGACACAAATATGCCGAGATTTATCGCTTGTCTGCTAGGATGCTATTTCAAAAGTTTCCAGAAATTCATAGCTATGCCATGGACACGATCTTTTCCAAGATGCATTGTTTAGAATACCTCATGAGCGCATACGTTCAGAACCCAGAACATCGCCTTCCTAAAGACTGAGAAATACAGACTCAGATAATCAGTCCAAAGGGGGAAAAACAAAGATGTAGTGAGGAGCCAGATGTGTTGCTTCTTCTAAGTCCAGGCTCATAATTCTGTCCTTTTCTGAGGGGAGGCAAAGGCCATGCCCTGATCCACATCATTTTTCCTCACCGATTTGATGCATTAGCGGTGCAAAATCATCAATTACGTGGTGCATTTTCAATCACTGGAACGTCACCTTGACAAAATGCAGTCATAAGGGTATTAACAAAGGGAAAGTGAATTTACAGAGGAAGGGAGCTCCTGTCACGTTCCAGAGCCAATTTGCCAGTAGTAGTCCCTGCCCCTTCATCCATATTCGACATATCCAACCTCCTCCAAGGGTCTGTGGATATCATCTTTGGTGGGAGTTCATGCAAAGTGGAAGCAACTCACGAGGTGGCTGCGAAATTTGGCCTCAAATCGGCACTGTACGATCTCATTTGGAGGGTGCTGGGGAGGGGGTCTCTTTCTCGTCAAGTAATTTACCCGTCAACGTGCAAGTATCGCAAGGGCATCTTTTGTTTAAACAACTCTGCAAGTAGTGGGTCTAAACTAGGCCATCTTTGATGAGGGTTCCTGCCTGATGAGGATGAGGATGGCATTTGTTAAGCACTCACTATGTGTCAAGTACTGTTCTAAGCGCTGGAGTAGATATAAGTTAATCAGGTTGGACACAGTCCCTGCCCCGCATGGGGAATTCTCATTTTACAGATGAGGTAACTGAGGCTCAGAGAAATTCAGTGATTTGCCCAAGGTCACATAGCAGACAAGTGGCTCAAGACTGTTAGCCCATTGTTGGGTAGGGACCTTATCTATATGTTGCCAATTTGTACTTCCCAAGTGCTTAGTACAGTGCTCTGCACACAGTAAGCGCTCAATAAATACGATTGAATAAATGAATGATTAAAACCCAGGTCCTTCTGATTCTCAGCCCCGTGCTCTATCCACTGATCCACGCTGCTTCTCCTGGCTAACTAAGGTGGGGAGAACTGCAGTGGCTACCAAGGCAACTGTCTGCTGGATTAGGGTGCTATACCCCTGGCGTCGGTGTTTTGCTGTGGTCACCTGAGTGGTAAATGGGTCTTCCATCAATTAATCAATCAAACATTGATATTTTTTGAGTACGTAATGTACGAAGTGCTTGGGAGGGTTCAATAGAGTTTGTAGGCATGAGCATTGCCCTCAAGGAACTTACATTCTACTGAGGAATTTACAATCTAATAACAATAATAATAATAATAATAATAATGGTATTTGTTAAGCGCGTATGATATGCCAAGCACTTTTCTAAGTGCTGGGTAGATACAAGGTAATCAGGTTGTCACGGGTAGGGCTCACAGTCTTAATAACCATTTTACAGATGAAATAACTGAGGCACAGACAAGTTATGAGGCTTGCCAAAGGATCACAGAACAGATAAGTGGTGGAATCGGAATTAAAACCCATGTCTTCTGACTCCCATGCTCTTGTTCTTTCCAGTAAGTCGTTCTGCTTCTCTAGTCTTCAACAGGAAAGACTAGTCTATTCTTCAATTTAGTCTTCAACGGGGAAGACTTTGGCGTGCTATTTGCAATATGTTGCACCCCTCCCTACAACTTGCTACACTTGTGCCCCAGCAGGAATAAGCCTGGCTGGGATGAGGGAGCATGAGGACTTTTGTGCAAATCACTCTGCTATACTATGTTCACATATAAAGAGCTAACAGTCTAGAGCATGAGTTTAGAGTCTAAAGATAGATGCAAATATGTGCCTATACATGCATGTTAGTGGGCATATTTACTGATGAGAAAGGATAACCTTGAGGTGGTGGAAAGTTCGTTGGTCTGGGAAGACTGCCTGGAGGAGGTGGCCCTATGGAAAGGCTTTAAAGGAGAACAGGGATTGAGATACGGTGATGCTGAGGACTCAGGGAATTCCAGTTCACTCCTCCTTGATATTTGAGGATGATGAGATTTTCTCCATGCTTGTGAGTGAGGCAGAAAAGACTGTACGATCAGCACAGTAATCCCTTCCTGGCTGCTTGCAGAGAAAATTGTCCTTGGTTGTCGGTTGTGATGTTTAATTAGTGATTTTCAATGCCAGTTAAATGTTTTCATTCTGTCTCTTCCAGTCTTCCAGGCATCTCTACTCTGAAAGTGCTTCCTTGCTCCTGACAGCTAGCTACCAAATTTGTTCCATTACTGTGTCCCATAAATCTGATTTTGTTTTGTCGTTTGAGGTTTTAACGATAACAATTGTGGCATTTGTTAAGTTCTTACTATGTACCATGCACTGTGGTAGATACTATATAATCTAATCAGAGATTGTCTCTGACCCACACGGGGCTTCTAGTCTAAGAAGGAAAGAGAACAGATATTTAATCCCCATTGTCATTCATTCATTCAATTGTATTTATTGAGCACTTACTGTGAGCAGAGCCCTGTACTTGGAAAGTACAATCCGGCAACAAATAAAGACAATCAATCAATCAATCAATCAATCGTATTTATTGAGTGCTTACTGTGTGCAGAACACTGTACTAAGTGCTTGGGAAGTACAAGTTGGCAACATATAGAGACAGTCACTACCCAACAGTGGGCTCACAGTCTAAAAGGGGGAGACAGAGAACAAAACCAAACATACTAACAAAATAAAATAAATAGAATAGATATGTACAAGTAAAATGAATAAATAAATAGAGTGATAAATATGTACAAACATATATACATATATACAGGTGCTGTGGGGAAGAGAAGGAGGTAAGATGCGGGGATGGAGAGGGGGACGAGGAGGAGAAGAAGGAAGCGACAATCCCTTGTCCAGATGAGGAAAATAAAGCACAGAGAAGCTATGCGACTTGACCAAGGTCATACAGCGGGCAAATGGCAGAGCTGGAATTAGAACTCAGATAAATCGACTTGCAGACTCCTGCTCTTTTCTTTAGGCCACTCTGCAATGTCACTTTATGTCTAAGAGGTTTCTTTTGCCCTCCTTCTGGATGGTGTTTCATTGCTTCATTTCACTGCATTGTAGTCTGCTAATGCCCATTTACAATTTCACCAATGCATCTCACCCCACGATAAACCTCACAATTATTAAACGTGGTGTTCCTAGACCCAACTTCAAAACCACTCTTTTTAGTAGGCTTGGGAGCTGAGGGCTGATACCTTGGTTGGTCAAATAATAATAATAATAACAATAATAATAATAATAATAAGCGCTTACTATGTGCAAAGCACTGTTCTAAGCGCTGGGGAGGTTACAAGATGATCAGGTTGTCCCATGGGTGTTCACAGTCTTAATCCCCATTTTACAGATGGGGTAACTGAGGCACAGAGAAGTTAAGTGACTTGCCCAAAGTCACACAGCTGACAACTGGCCGAGCCAGGGTTTCCTGAACTTCTTGTGACATATCAGGATTAAGATGTAGAAGCTGCTTGCCCGAGTTTCTCATGGCCGTGTTGTAGCGGACGAGGTGATGGGTGGTGGCGAAGAGGAAAATTGGCTCCGGGCAACCTGCCACAGTGAAACTAACATGGCTCAGGGGAAAGAGCCGGGTTTTGGAGTCAGAAATCATGGGTTCAAATCCCGGCTCTGCCAATTGTCAGCTGTGTGACTTTGGGCAAGTCACTTAACTTCTCTATGCCTCAGTTACCTCATCTGTAAAATGGGGATTAAGACTGTGAGCCCCCCGTGGGACAATCTGATCACCTTGTAACCTCCCCAGCACTTAGAACAGTGCTTTGCACATAGTCAGTGCTTAATAAATGCCATTGTTATTATTATTAAACTAGATCAACTCCAAGCAGACTGTAAGCTTGTTGTGGGCAGGAAATGTGTCTGTTTACTGTTGTACTCTCCCAAGCACTTACTACACTGCTCTGCACAAAGTAAGTGCTCAATAAGTACGATTGAATGAACCGGTCCCTGTCACCCCCTGCCCCTTTGTTACCACTGTTCTGTCTGCATCCCAGGACCTCACTGCACCTGATCTTATCCTGTTGTTCCTTATTAAGTGAGAAGCAACATGACATAGTGGATAGCACACGGGCCTGGAAGTTAGAGGGTCATGGGTTCTAATTCCAGCTCCGCCGCTCATCTGCGGCATGACCTTGGGCAAGTCACTTCACTCTTTGTGCCTTAGTTACCTCATCTGTAAAATGGGGATTAAGATTGTGAGCATGATGTGAGTTCCTTTCTGATTTGCTTGTCCTCTCCCAGTCACTTAGTTAAGTGCCTGACACACAGAAAGTGTTTAACAAATACCAGAATTATTATTATTATTAATACATAGGTGCAGCAGGCAGTCAGTCAATCATATCTATTGAGCACTTACTGTGTGCAGACCGCTATGCTAATAATAATAATAATGACAGCATTTATTAAGCACTTACTATGTGCAAAGCACTGGTCTAAGTGCTGGAGAGGTTACAAGGTGATCAGGTTGTCCCACATGGGGCTCACAGTCTTAGTCCCCATTTTACAGATGAGGGAACTGAGGCACAGAGAAGTGAAGTGACTTGCCCAAAGTCACACAGCTGACAATTAGACGAGCCGGGATTTGAACCCATGACCTCTGACTCCAAAGCCTGGGCTCTTTCCACTGAGCCACGCTGCTTCTGGGAGAGTACAATATAACAATGTAACTGACACACTCCCTGTCTACAGTGAGCTTACCATCTAGAGGGAGGCAGGCATTAATAAAAAGCAAATAAAATCAGAAATATGTCCATTAGTGCTGTAGGGGTGGGAGAGGGGATGAATTGACTGTGAACCCACTGTTGGGTAGGGACCGTCTCTATATGTTGCCAACTTGTACTTCCCAAGCGCTTAGTACGGTGGTCTGCACACAGTAAGCGCTCAATAAATACGATTGAATGAATGAATGAATAAAGGGAGCAAGTCAGGGTGATGCAGAGGGGAGTGGGAGAACAGGAAAATGGGACTTGGTCAGGGAAGGCCTCTAGGAAGGAGATGTGCCTTCAGTAAGACTGGGAAGTGGGGAGAGTAATCGGCAGACAGTTATAAAGAGGGAGGACATTACAGGCCAGAGGCAGGACGTGGGCGAGGGGTCATCGGCAAGACGGACAAAATCGAGGTACAGTGAGACGGTTAACAATAGAGTGAAGTGTGAGGGCTGGGTTGTAGTTACAGAGTAGCGAGGTGAAGTAGAAAGGGGCAAGGCGATTGAGAGATTTGAAGCCGACGATAAGAAGTTTCTGTTTGATTCTGAGGTGGAAGCGAAAGCCGTTCCCTGACCGGGAATCGAAGCTGGGTCCTGACAGATCCTTACCCCTAGACCACGAGGGACTTCATTACCAGTAGAGACTAATTACCTACCAGACTGAGTATTTTCGTAGAGCCAGGTCAGCTGCACTCCTGGAAAGCAGTCGCGGACCACCCGCTTCGATCGGGGAATGGAAACTGATCCATTTGAGAGGCAATCTGGTCTGCGGCTTAAGGAGAAAAGTCGGTTACCGTTCTTGCGGCTGGTTCTGGGTTGTGAGTTATCAACAGCATCACATGAAGCTCAGGGAGGGGAAAAAATGTTGTGTTCCTTGGTATTTAAGCAGAGGATAAAACGACTGGTGCAAGCTGGTAAATATGTCAGCATTTCACGGCAAAAACCAACCCGAGATTTACCATTCAACGTTTTATAACGTGGTGGGATGTGAAGTCTAATCCGCTCAGGTAGGCTTTATTGTACCATAATTCTCAAACCAATAATTTGCATTTTCCCTTAGCCTAAGCAACTGTTTCCATCGCTTATTACTTTACAGTTGCTATGGGGGTATCGTTTTGCACAGATGGCTAGCAGGAGGGTGTCTGTTTTGTAGATATTTTCCTTGATTACAATACCCTCTGAATTTTCTCAGCTCTGATTCGCTCTCAGAATGGAGAATTTAGCAGGCCAAATATAGCTTTTTTTCTTCTACTTTTGAAATAGAAGGACATCGATATTTGAAGAGAAACTTCTGTCCCCAGGTGCACTTGGGTGAGAATACCAATGCTCCCTGCTAATTTACTCAGATGGCTAATATAATAGTTAAAATTCTTCTACTCATTGTGTTCACTTTGTGATAAAGGTTGCATCAGAATATTCAGGTGGGACAGAGCCCCTGCCCCAGACGAGGTATCACAATCTGAGAGGAAGGAAGACCAGGCCTCATTCCCCCATTTCAGAGATGAGGAGAGTGAGGCACCGAGTGACTTTTCCAGGGTCACACAGCAAGTCAGTTTGACTTGCAAGAAGCAAGAGAAGAGAAGCAGCATGGTTCAGTGGAAAGAGCACGGGCTTTGGAGTCAGAGGTCATGGGTTCAAATCCCGGCTCTGCCAATTGTCAGCTGTGTGACTTTGGGCAAGTCACTTCACTTCTCTGTGCCTCAGTTACCTCATCTGTAAAATGGGGATTAAAATTGTGAGCCCCCCGTGGGACAACCTGATCACCTTGTAACCTACCCAGAGCTTAGAACAGTGTTTTGCACATAGTAAGTGCTTAATAAATGACATAAAAAAAAGTCAGTAGCCGAGCTGGGACTAGAACCCAGGCCTTCTAACTTCCAGGTCTTGGCTTTTTCCCCACTGGGCCTTGTTGGTTATGCAAAAATCCTAAAATATTGCCAGTGCAATGAACGAAAAGAATGGTTTTGTATCACATTCCTAGAGGAGATATTTGCCTGTTCCTGTCCTTTCATTGGTCTCCTCTGGCCCTACTAAAGCCACTGTCCATCTGGGAGTTCCCTTAATGTGCCAAAAATTGAGAATGGGATTTTGGTCATGCACTGGTCTTTTCAGCTCGCTGAAGGTTGACTCTTACCCCTGGGAAATTTGTTGCTTAAAAGTCAAGGACCACTGTCTGTGTGTGTCTGCTGTAGGCCTAATAATAGGTAGATACACCTCTACCTCTAATCCTGGCTCCGCCATTTGTCTGCTTTGTGACTTCAAGAAAGTTACTTCACTTCTCTGTGCCTCTATTACCTCATCTGTAAAATGGGGATTAAGATCGTAAGCCCCATGCAGAACAGGGACTGTGTCCAACCCGATTATCTCTTATCTACCCCAGTATCTCTTCAGCTCCTTCCTGCATTGGACTCATCTTTGCCTTGGGTTGTGGGCATGCAGTCTGTCTCCAGTTGTTGTTTTTTTAAATTGCAATTGTATTTGCAGTGTACCAAGTGCTGAGGTAGATACAAGCTAATCAGGTTGGACACAGTCCATATCCCACTTGGGCTCATAATCTTAATCTTCATTATGCAGATGATGTAACTGAGGTACGGACAAGTTAAGTGATGTGCCCAAGGTCACACAGCAGACCAGTGGTGGAGCTGGGATTAGAACACAGGTCCTCTTTTTATGGTAGTTTTTAAGTGCTTACTGTGTGCCGGGCTCTGTATTAAATGCTGGGACAGATACAATGTTGGGCACAGTCCATGTCCCACATGGGACTCATACTCTTAATTTCCATTTAGCAGATGAGATAACTGAGGAACAGAGAAGATAAGTAACTTGCCCAAGGTCACACAGCAGACAAGTGGTGGGGCTAGGATTAGAACCCAGGTCCTTATGACTGCCAGGCCTGAGCTCTATCCAATAGGCCATGCTACTTCAGTTGGAGAAACAGCATGGCTCAGTGGAAAGAGCCCGGGCTTTGGAGTCAGAGGTCAGGGGTTCAAATCCCAGCTCTGCCAATTGTCAGCTGTGTGACTTTGGGCACGTCACTTAACTTCTCTGTGCTTCAGTTACCTCATCTGGAAAATGGGGATTAAGACTGTGAGCCCTCCATGGGACAACCTGATCACCTTGTAACCTCCCCAGTGCTTAGTACAGTGCTTTGCACATAGTAAGTGCTTAATAAATGCCATTATTATTATTATTATTATTATTATTATCATTATTATTATTATTATCTGCCCTCTGGTTTCACTTCAGGCTGGACTATATCCATGGCTTGGAGGCACTTCCTGGAAGTGTGGGCAGGGAACATGCCTACAACTCTATTATATTGTACTCTCCTAAGCACTTAGTACAGTAGTGTGGTTACAGTAAGCACTGAATAAATACCACCGATTAATGGATTGATTTCTTCTTTGCCTCTTCCCTGCAAGAGCTCTCCCTCCACACCTGCTCCCTTTCAAATAGGCCGAGCATTGGCCTTCCCTGGTTGCCCGCCGATGATCGGGCAGGGAGATTTGTGGCAACGCTGTAATATACGCTGATGGATTTTACAGCGAGGCTCCCGGTGATGGAGGACATGCGTTTGAGCAGGGAATGGCCTTTATAAATCCTTTCTTTACCAAGAGCCTCCGAAATTTGGCCCTCTCATCGGCTCTCATCGTAGCGTCCTCATATCGATAAACTCAGCGGTTATTTATAACGTGCCTCAGTCTCCCACGAATGGAGCCTGTGGGCCCAGCGTCTGCCTCAGCCAGGGGCTGTGACGTCTCCCCTAGAAGCTCCTTGAGTTATAACTGAAGATCGATGGCCACAGGAATAATTCAACGGGCGCCATTTCCAGAACAAAAAACCCTGCTGAGTTACTGCAGGTTGATCATGTGTCCTGTTCAACACCTTCCCCTCTTTCTATCCAGCAGCTAGAGAACTGGGACTGCTTTTAACCTCATCAGATTTTTTTTATAATTCGTTCCCTATACTCCGCTGTAACCACTCCCATTTTTGTTTCTTTCGTCTGCATTTCCTGTCCATAAAATCAATACTCTGTCCTGCTAGTCCAGTCAAAGGGGTTAGCTCCTCTGAGTAAGTGGTTATTAGCCAAAATGTCCTAATGGATGATAATCATAACAAAAATTGCAATATTTGTTAAGCACTTACGATGAACCAGGGTTGCGGAGTGCAAAATTCAGGTCCTGGATATCAGTTCTGCTCATTTTTCCATCATACTGCTGTAATGGGACCAGCCACTAAGTGCTGACCCTCACCCTTTACAGATGATTTACCTCATCTGTAAAATGGGGATTAAGATTGTAGAACAGGGACTGGGCCCATCCTGATTAACTTGCATTTACCTTAATGAGAACCCTCATCTAGATCTCCTAGAGCTTCACAAAAAAGCAAGACACCCTGTCACCTGTGACCTCTAGGAGCCAAAGATACCAGGTGTTTCTTCCCTATTTTGGTCACTCACAGGCATAGGCAACCCTACCTCATTCAGCTCGCTTCTGCAAAAGCAACAGGGTGGTGGCTGACAATGGGCTGGAGAGAAAGGGAGAATTGTTTAGTGATAAAAAACAATGGATTTTCAGGGACCGTTGGCTGTCCAGGTAATGTCTCCACATTTAAATGGTTTGGTTTTTTAGCATCTGCCCCGTCAGCTAGTCCACAGCCCTTGAAATGCTCCACCGTCCTGTCGGACACAAATCAGGGGAGCCGTCTCACCTAATTCCTAAATCTTTGGGAACAGTTGTTTCTTACTCTCGGTCCCTTGTCCGTAATTTAAAAGGAAGAAGAGTTCATTTCTTAGATAACTGCTTTGGCGATTTAATCCCGGCATGACTTTTCTAACCTTGTGGAGATGGCAGCGATGAAGGATTCATCGGCACTTTTCCATCGCATCTCTTTTGCCGAGTTGTTCCATCGGCGTCCTTTCACAGAGCGATGGAGGAGACCTCACGTTTTGACTACCAACTTCATTGTTCAAGAACTTCATTTGGTCCAGTGAGACACAAAATGGAGGACTCTGGCCCTGCCAAAGCTATATTTTTTCTGGGTCCCATCTTCTTCTGATTCAGCATACACATAGATCGTTAATTCTACCATACTTAATCAATCCATCAATTATATTTATCGAGTGCTTACTTTGTGCAGAGCACTGCACTAAGCACTTGGGCGAGTATGCTATGATAGGGTTGGTAGACATATTCCCTGCCCACAACAAGCTAACCTCCCTGCTTTCAGTTCTAGAGGAATTGGTTGTTATGGTAACCGTCATCCCTCTGCCCCTCCAAGAGAAGACGGCGATGTATTTTAGGAATCCCAAACTCTCTGAGTGCTGAATACTGAGATGCGAGCTCCTTTTCGCTCGGATTCAGAGTTGGAGACGAACCGTTTCGAAGATGGGGATGGAAGATTCCCCCTCCCGAGGTGAAGCTCTGCTCCAGAAGAGAAAATCATTCAGCCAATCAACCAGTGGTGTTAACTGAATGCATACTGTGTACAGAGCACTGTACAAAGTGCTGGGGGAGTACAATCATGCAGAGTTGGTAGACATGTTCCCTGCCCACAAGGAGCTTAGAGTCTAGGTAAAATTACAGCATAGAGATTCACTCACTCATTCGTTCGATTGTATTTATTGAGCGCTTACTGTTTGCAAATCAGTCAATCGCATTTATTGAGTGCTTACTGTGTGCAGAGCACTGTACTAAGCGCTTGGGAAGTAAAAGTTGGCAACATATAGAGACAGTCCCTACCCAACAGTGGACTAACAGTCTAGAAGGGGGAGACAGAGAACAAAACCAAACATATTAACAAAATAAAATAAATAGAATAGATATGTACAAGTAAAATAAATAGAGTAATAAATATGTACAAACATATATACATATATACAGGTGCTGTGGGGAAGGGAAGGAGGTAAGATGGGGGGGACGAGCACTGTGCTAAGCACTTGGAAGAGTACAATATAACAACAATTAGCGATGACAAATCGAATAGGTCACCTGGCCCAACTAGCATGCACAGAGAAGCCGCATGGCTTAATGGAGAGAGCACAGGGCTGGGCGTCAGAAGGACTTGGGTTCTGATTCTGGCTCCACCATATGTCTGCTGTGTAGCCTTGGGCAAGTCACTCAACTTCTCTGGGCCTCAGTTACCTCATCTATAAAATGGGGTTTAAGAGTGTGAACCCCATGTGGGACAGGGACTGATCTACTGATTAACTTTTATCTACCCCAGCACTTAGAAGAGTGCTTCACCCATAGTAAGCACTTAATAAATACCATTATTATTATTATGAGGATGAAAGGTTCCCACTACTGAGATGAAGGGCTACTCTGGAATACAAAATCAGTCAGTCAGTGGTATTTATCGAGGGTTTACTTTGTGCAGAGAACTCACTGTACTAAGCACTTGGGGGAGTACAATAATGCGGCATTGGTAGACATATTGTCTGTCCACAGGGAGCTCAGCGTCTAAAGAAAATTACAGCAATTAGAGATGATAGATGAACTAGATCACCTTGCCCAATGAGCATGCACAATGAGATTTGTCTTGCCCCCGACAGCTGGCCAGAATTGCTCCTGTGAAATTTCCCGGGGGATAAGGAGTTCACCCAATGGTTGCATCCCCTAGCTGGTTCTTCCGACCCTTCCCTTAAAGAGCCAGGGACAAGCCCTGGCTTTGCTAGCAAGTCAAATGCCTGCTACTTCCATCCTTCCTTCCTTCACTGTGCATTTAGAAGAGCTTAATTCCTTGCCAGTGAAGGGAAGAAGTGTCGTCCAGAAGAAGGAGCACAGGTTTGGAAGTCAGAGGACTTGGGTTCTAATCCCGGCTCTACTACTCACCCTCTGTCGGACCTTGGGCAAGTTACATAATGCTCTTTGCCTCAGCTTTGTCGTCTGTAAAATCGGGATTCAATATCTATTCTCCCTCCTACTTAGACTGTGAGCTCTACGTGGGACCTGGACTTTGTCTGACCTGATTATTTTGTATCTACCTCAGCGTGGAGTACCAGATAAGTGACTGACCACTTCCAGATTATGCTACTGTTGTTTCAAGAAAATGCCATTGGATTATAAACTCTTTGAACATAGGCATCCTGTCTTTAACTTTTGTTGTATGCTCCAGAAAGTGCTTACTGCAATATTCTACACACCTTAAGTGCTCAGTAAATGTGATCAAGTGCTTGACTGATTCAATTCCCCAGGGAATTGTCATTGCAAGACTCCCTAGAAGAGAAATGTCACTATCACTGTGTCTTGTATTTCTGGAGGCTTCACAGCGCAGGGAATTGTTGATCCTCTTAATTGGGTAAGATCTTGTCTCTATGCAAACCTACCTACAACATGGCTCCGTGGAAATAGCGTGGGCTTGGGAGTCAGAAGTCATGGGTTCAAATCCCAGCTCCGCCACTTGTCAGCTGTGTGACCTTGGGCAAGCCACTTAATTTCTCTGTGCCTCAGTTACCTCATCTGTAAAGTGGGGATTAAGACTGTGAGCCCCACGTAGGACAACCTGATCACCTTGCATCCCCCGAGTGCTTAGAACAGTGCCTCGCACATAGTAAGTGCTTAACACCACCATTATTATTATTATTATTACAACAGGCTAACTACGGCCTTTCCAAGACCATGTGTCATGTGGATGCCCAGAGGATAGAAACAGAATTTATCTGAGTGCCCGAGAAATGGTTTCCCCTTCTGCTTTTCTAAATTGATTCCCTCAACAATAATTGTGATATTTGTTAATATACCAAACGCTGTACTAAACACTACAGTGTTCTGCACACATTAGGCACTCAATAAATATGATTGAATGAATGAATATAAGCTAATCAGGTCGGACACAGTCCCTGTCCATTGGGAGGCTCACAATCTTAATCCCCATTTTACAGATGAGATAGATGAGACACAGAGAAGTTAAGTGACTTGTCCAAGGTCACAAAGCATACAACTGGTGGAGCTGGGATTGGAACCCAGGTCCTTCTGGCTCCCAAGCCCAGGCTCTTAGCTCTGGTTCACCCTCCACTTACAGCCTCTGCCAGGAGTTGACATCTCCTGTGTGAGGCAGTGGACAGACACTAAAATCATTTTTTTTAGTGCCAACTGACATTTGGACCCAGGAGCACATCATCGACATGAGATGCTAGAAAAAAACTCTCCCATTGATGTCCGGATTTTGGAAAATTTGCCATTCAGTATAATAAAGTATTTCTTCCAAAGGTGATTTCCTGCCAATCCTTCTTATTGGAGAGACACAGAAAATGCCATTCCTGGAAGTTGATAGTAAAGAAGAAACATGTTGGGATTGAGTGGAGTCTCCAGTGCCTTCTCTGCGATAGGTTGGATAATAAGCATGGCATTTGTTAAGTGTTTACTATGTGACAGGCACTGCCAATTGTCAGCTGCGTGACCTTGGGCAAGTCATTTAACTTCTCTGTGCATCAGTTACCTCATCTGTAAAATGGGGATTTAGACTGTGAGCCCCACGTGGGACAACTTGATCACTCAGCGCTTAGTGCTTAACTAATGTCATCATCATTATTATTATTATTATTACTGAGCGCTGGGGAGAGTACAAGCAAATTGGGTTGGACACAGTCCCTGTCCTACGTGGGGCTCACAGTCTCAATGCCCATTTTACAAATGAAGTAACTGAAGCACAGAGAAATGAAGTGACTTGCTTATTAAGGTCACACAGCCGACAAGTGGCAGAGTCGGGATTAGAACCCACAACCTTCTGAGTCTCAGGTCCGTGACTGAGCCAATACACCAGGATGCTCCAGGAAGAGAGAGGAAGAGATACTGTATAACTGTTGGCGGGGGAATAATGATGAATCCCCAGGCCCAAATGAGGTGGTTGGATTATCTGTGGAATTTAATTATCCACTCAGTCCCCTTCCCCCTAGCGTAGCTAATTGTGAGTTAGCTGTAAATTCCTGCCACTTTGGATACTGATTTTGGAGACTTCAGTATAGGTTTGTGAAAACGCGTTGACAAATCCATCATGAAAACAGCCCCGATTATCACTGAACCTTAATTAACTCTGCAATTAAAGCCTCGTGTTTTAACGTTTTCTACGAATCCTTTTTGATGCTAATTGAACAAGGCAGCCCTTGCAATATCCAGTTTGAATCTGCTTCACAATATTTCATTATATATCAAATTAAATTATTAAGCCCTCCTATCAAACGGGAACTTCACCTATGCTCTAATTGGGGTGAGTGGATTTTGGGGGGACTGCTTCTTCCTCTATTTCTCAGGATGGATGATGGAAGAAGCGTTAGGCATCTAACCATAATAATAATACTGATTGTGCATTCCTTAAGTGCTTACTTTATGCCAAGCATTGATTCATTCAGTTGTATTTACTGAGTGCTTACTATGTGAAAAGTGCTTGGGGGAATACAATATAACAATAAATAGACACATTTCCCGTTCAGAGCGAGCTCTGTTCTAAGTGCCGGGATAGACACAAGATGAGCAGATCCGCTAATGTTCCTGCTCCCTAAGGGGCTCACAGTTCAAGGGCAAGAGAGAACCAGCATTGAATCCCCAATTTACAGAAGAGGAAACTGAGGCATGGAGAAATGAAGTGATGCATCCAAGGTCACAGGGCAGGCAAGTGATAGAGCTGGATTAGAACTCAGGTCTCCTGACTTCCAGGGCCTGCTCTATTCACTTGGCCAAGCTGCTTCTCCACAATAATTGCGATATTTGTTAAGCAGTTCTTCTAGACTGTAAGCCCGTTTTGGGTATGGAACATGTCTACCAATTCTGTTATATTGTACACTCCCAAGTGCTTAGTACGGTGTGCTGCACTCAGTAAGCTCTCAATAATGTGATTGATTGCTTACTATTTCATTCATTCATTCATTCAATCGTATTTATTATAATAATAATATAATAATAATGGCATTTATTAAGTGCTTACTATGTGCAAAGCACTGTTCTAAGCACTGGGGAGGTCACCAGGTGATCAGGTTGTCCCACGGGGGGCTCACAGTCTTAACCCTCATTTTACAGATGAGGGAATTGAGGCACAGAGAAGTGAAGTGACTTGCCCAAGGTCCACATAGTTGACAATTTATTGAGTGCTTACTGTGTGCAGAGCACTGGACTGAGCACTTGGGTAGTCCAAGTTGGCAACATAGAGACGGTCCCTACCCAACAGCGGGCTCGCAGTCTAGAAGGGGGAGACAGACAACAAAACAAAACATATTAACAAAATAAAATAAATAGAATAAATATGTACAAATAAAACAGAGTAATAAATATGTACAAAGATATATACAGGTGCTGTGGGGAGGGGAAGGAGGTGAGGCGGGGGGGATGGGGAGAGGGAAGAGGGGGAGAGGAAGGAGGGGGCTCAATCTTGGAAGGCCTCCTGGAGGAGGTGAGCTCTCAGTAGGGCTTTGAAGGGAGGAAGAGAGCTAGCTTGGCGGATGGGCGGAGGGAGGGCATTCCAGGCCAGGGGGATGACGTGGGCCGGGGGTCAACGGCGGGACAGGCGAGAATGAGGCACGGTGAGGAGATTTAGTGGCAGAGGAGCGGAGGGTGCGGGCTGGGCTGGAGAAGGAAAGAGGAGGTGAGGTAGGAGGGGGCGAGGGGATAGACAGCCTTGAAGCCCAGGGTGAGGAGTTTTTGCCCGATGATGCCCAGCACTGTTCCAAGCACTGAAAATAGTTGCATTACATTCAGATTGGGCACAGTCTGAAACTGTAGCATGAAATAAGAGGGAGATGGGAATATATCTGCCAGCTCTGTTGTACTCTCCCATTCATTTTTATCATCATTCATTCATTCATTCAATCGTATTTATTGAGCGCTTACTGTGTGCAGAGCGCTGTACTAAGTGCTTGGTAAGTACAAATTGGTAACATATAGAGACGGTCCCTACCCAATAGCGGGCTTACAGTCTAGAAGGGGGAGACCGACAACAAAACAACATATATTAACAAAATAAATAGAATAGTAAATACGTACAAGTAAAATAGAGTAATAAATCTGTACAGACATATATGCAGGTGCTGTGGGGAGGGGAAGGAGGTAGGGTTGGGGGAGGATGGGGAGGGGGAGGAGGGGGAGAGGAAGGAGCAGTGCTCTGCACATAGAAAGTGCTCCATAAATACCACTGATGATGACAGCCACTGATGAAAAATTCACCCTGACCATGAAAGGATTTTGAGAATTTTTTTTCCTGTTTCTTCCTGTAAATGTGTATTTAGGTTATCTTGGCCACCATGTAGAACAGAACAGGATTTAGAGTCTCTGGAGTTCTCCTCTGCATGCACCCAAGAGCGCTTGACTAGGAACAAATGGAGAGCAATGCATTTTCCTTGTGACATGAGCTTGGTAAGGGTGAAATGAAAAACCCCTAAGAGAACATACCCCTATAATCGCTACAGCCTTCTCTCACTGTTCTGGTGATAGGGAAGGAAATAGGTCCCATGTTAAAGTAATGGCCTTTTGCCTCAATAATAGTTTTCAACAGACGGTCAATCAATCATAACAACAATTTATTAGGCACTTTCTGCGTGTCAAGTCCTGTAATCACTGCTGGGACGTTGCTTCTAAAATAAAAACGGTGATAGTAATAAGAAGAATAGAAATAACAATAATAATAATCTGGGTTATGTTGTATTGTACTCTCCCAAGTGCTTAGTACAGTGCTCTGCACGCAGAAAGTGCTCAATAACTACAAATGCTTGATTTACAATAGCATTTTTTATGGTATTTATTAAGTGCTTACTAAGCAAAAAGCACTGTTCTTTGTACTGGGGTAGGTACAAGTTAAACTGGACACAGAGCACAGGTCTGGGAGTTGGAAGGCCTTGGGTTCTAATCCCGGCTCCTCTACTTAATAATAATAATAATGATGGCATTTATTAATTACTATGTGCAAAGCACTGTTCTAAGCACTGGAGAGGTTACAACGTGATCAGGTTGTCCCACGGGGGGCTCACAGTCTTAATCCCCATTTTACAGATGAGGTAACTGAGGCACAGAAAAGTTAAGTGACTTGCCCACAGTCACACAGCTGACAGTTGGTGGAGCTGGGATTTGAACCCATGACCTCTGATTCCAAAGCCCATGATCTTTCCACTGAGCCATGCTGCTTCTCGTCCGTTGGGTGGCCTTGGGCAAGTCACTTCAATTCTCTGTGCCTCAGTTCCCTCATTGTAAAATCGGGATTGGGACTGTGTCCAACCTGATTAGCTTGCGTCTACCCCAGTGCTTAATGCAGTGTCTGGCACCTAGTGTTGCACATAATTAGTTCCTTCCGCCTCTGAAGCTGGGTCTAGTTAACAACTTCCGACTACGCAGATATTCACACAAAGACAAATACACGCACCCATTCACCCCATAGCACTTTATATACATAGCTTTAAATGATATATTATAAATTTAGTCATATTAATAGCTGTTTCCCCCTCTAGACTGTAAGCACATTGTGAGCAGGGAACATGTCTGCTAAATCCGTTGTGTTCTGCCAAGCGCTTAGTACAGCATGCTGCATGTAATAAGCACTCAATAAATAGCACTGATTAATTGATTCACACATACATACTCACAGACACCGGTCCAGTTCATTCATTTGGTTGTATTTGTTGAGCGCTTACAGCACACAGAGCACTGTACTAAATACTTGGAAATTACAATTCAGTTCTCGGTTTTGTCCTCTCCTCTCCATCTCCCACTCACCCTCTCTCTTGTTTCAAAGTAGGCCTCATTCAACATAAATGAAAAAAGATCATGGACATCAAAGTCAGCCCTATAAAAATGGATTGTAGGGAGAGAGTAGGATTTTAGGGAGCCCCAGAAAGCCTGGGATGTAGAGTAAGAGACCAGTGAATTTTCTACTCTGTTCTGGGCCAGACATTGAGAAACATCTTTTTTAAATCAGAGCAGGTATCAGCTGTTGCTTATTAGCTAGTGCCATTCCAGGCCTGTTTTCATCACAAGGGAAGGGGTGAATGAAATTCAGTTCATCTTACCATCTCTAGATTGGGTTGGAAGAGAAAAGGCAATTGGTCCATGGGTGTTATTTCTTGGGTGTGTTTTTCTGATTGGTGCGGTCTTGATGTCCGGAGGCAGTGAAAGATGGTAATAGAGCACAGGATTAGGAGGTAGTTTCTGTGGAAAGAGCACAGGAGTGGAATCAAAAGAGTTGATTTCTGACCCTAGCTCTGTCACTTACTTATTGTGTGAACTTGGGCAAGTCACTTAACCTTTCAGTGTGTCAGTTTCATCATCTGTAAAATGGGGATTAATTATCCATTCCTCTCTTTCTCTCTGACTGTGAGCCCCATGTGGAACGGGACTGTGTCTGATCTGGTTATATTTTATCTAGTACTGTGCTTGGCACATAGTAAGTGCTTAACACAGAACATTATTATTATTATTTTATCACATCACTAGTATTTCATCAAGTTATGTTGCTTCTACTACACAAAAGGGCAGAGTCAAGAGCCTGAGATGTTGAGTTTTCACTGGACAGATAGACTGATATCAGAGTTCTTGGGGGTAGCAAAGAGGTGGAATTTGAGCTGGGTTACAATAATAATGGCACTTGTAAAGGGCACTTGTTATGTGCCAATCAGTGTGGTAAACTCTAGGTTAAAAGGTAATCAGGTTGGACAGAATAAGTGTTTAACAAATACCATTTTTTTTTTTCCTCTGTCTTAGTTACCTCATCTTTAAAATGGGGATTAAGACTGTGTGTCCCATATGGGGCAGGGACTGTGTCCAACCTGATCAGCTTGTATTTATTCAGTCATTCACTCATTCATATTTATTGAGTGCTTTCTGTGTGTACAGCACTGTACTAAGTGCTTGGAGGAGTACAATATAGCAGATAATAATAATAATAATGATGGTATTTGTTAAGCACTTACTATGTGCAAAGCACTGTTCTAAGTGCTGGGGAGGTTACAACGTGATCAGGTTGTCCCCCGTGGGGCTCACAGTTTTAATCCCCATTTTATGGATGAGGTAACTGAGGCCCAGAGAAGTGAAGTGACTTGCCCAAAGTCACACAGCTGACAGTTGGCGGAGTCAGAATTTGAACCCATGACCTCTGACTCCAAAGCCCATGCTCTTTCCACTGAGCCACGCTGTTTCTCTTTAGATACATTCCTCCTCTAAGAAGCCTTCCATGACTAAGCCCTCTTCTCTTCTTCTCTCACTCCCTCTGTCACCTTGACTTGCCCCTTTCATTCATCCTCCCTTCCATCCCCAAAGCACATATGCATATATCTGTAATTTATTTATTTATTCATTTATATATGTATATTAATGTCTGTCTCCCTCTCTGGACTGTGAGCTCCTTGTGGGCAGGGAATGTGTCTGCTGTTGCACTGTACTCTTCCAAGTGCTTAGAACAGTTTCTGGCACATAGTAAGCACCTAACAGATACCATAAAATAAAAAAAGGCAACGGTGCCGAGGGGGAAATCTTTCCAGTACAAATGTTTTCTAACACTGTGGGCAGGGAATATGTCTACCAACTCTATTATATTGAACTCTTCCAAGCACGTAGTACACTGATGTGCATATAGTAAGTGCTTAATTCATTCATTCAGTCTTTATTGAGCACTTGCTGTGTGCAGAGCACTGTACTAAGTGCTTGGGAAGTACAAACTTAACATATATAATTGATCGATTGATTAAAAACTAAGTAATTAGGAGACCCCCCCCCCCCCCCCACACACACACATACCGGCCAACTGTTTCAAATCCTGACCTGATACTCCAGTTGCTCAGAAACTCTGCAACTTCTTCACTTTCTAGCCCTGATCCGTCTAATAAGCCCAGAGCACAGAGAATAAAATCTCAAGGTGCACGAGCCTGATTTGAAAATATGGAATATACCTTAATGACTTCTACAATCATTTCATTGGCTACATTTCCATTGTAATTTCAGACTAATTCATCAGGGCAGAGGCTAATCTAGTCTCCTGCTTTAGATTTTTTTTTTTTTGGTTAAATAAGAAATAAATCAATCACGGAATGGTTCAGTGCTTCCAATTAATTTTAATGGTCTGCTAGTTCCAACAGCACTGGATCAGAGCTGGAGCATTCAGGAGAACTGTGTTTGAGCTCTATAATAAACCCTTAAGCATCTTGCTTCGGATTGATCAGACATTTGCTGAAGAAGGTTGTTCTCACTTTATTTATCCTGACAGCAGGGGTCTGGAAGACTTCATTTTGTTACAGTCTCCCTGGAATTCAGCCAACCTTTGCTGGCCTGGGGTGGGGATTGAGGGATTTTTTTTTAATGATATTTGCTAAACACTTACTTCATGCCAGTCGCTGTACTCAGCTTAGGGGAAGATACAAACTAATAAAGTTAGACACAGTCCGTGTCCCACGAGGCTCACAGTCTTAACTCATTTTATAGATGAGGTAACTGAGGCCCAGAGAAGTTCAGTGACTCACCCAAGGTCACACAGCAGACAAGTGGCAGAGCAGGGACTAGAACCTAGGTCCTTTAGACTCCCAAGCCTGTGCTCTAACCATTAGGCTATGCTGCTTCGTGCAAATTCAAGGTCCTTCTGAGAGGGCCAGGGGTAATGTCCATCTGGGAGCAGTGAACAAGCCTCATTTGGTGAGCATCTGCAGGGTTCTCCCGCCAGCCAGCCGTTCTTGGAGAACTACCATCCGGCACCATTCAGCCACCAAAAACTGACCCCTCCCTGCCTCCTGGGACTGGCTGGGGCTCCCCAGAAGCATTTATAGCTGTGCCCAAATACAATCAAACACTTGCTGCAGGGAGGGTGCTGGCTAATCTCAGATGAGCGTCAGATTGGCTTCTGGTGGTGGGGAGGGTTGGGCCTTTTCAATCCTGAGGTCTTGCAGCCGTTAGTGCTCTGGGAAGGCTGGCTTCTGATTTGGGGATCCCCAGGGGGGTAAGGTGTGGTCTCAGGGGGCACATCTGCACCTTCCCATGGCCACCTGTGCTCACCGGAGCCCTCTCAGATGCCACAGAACCAACCCAGGTCACCAGCTTAACTTTACCTCCAGGAAAATCAGCAGGTATTCATTTTTTAAAATAGTAATAATAGTAACTGTGGTATTTATTAAGAGCTTATTATATACCTAGTAGGCAATGGGGTAGATACAAGCAAATCAGTTGGACGCAAGCCCTAACCCACTTGGGGCTCACAGTCTTAATCCCCATTTTGCAGATAAGGAAACTGAGGCACAGGGAAGTGAAGTGACTTTCCCAAGGCCACACAGCAGGCAAGTGGTGGCAGGGTCAGGGTCAGCACTCATGATGTTCTGACTTCCTGAAGGCCCGTGCTCTACCCATTATGCCATACTTTTAGACTGTGAGCCCACTGTTGGGTAGGGACTGTCTCTATATGTTGCCAATTTGTACTTCCCAAGCGCTTAGTACAGTGCTCTGCACATAGTAAGCGCTCAATAAATACGATTGATGATGATGATGATACTTCTTCTTTTACAGACATGGTCCATCCCTGCTGTTAAAGGCTAAGGGGACACACTTATATGAACCACTGAGAATGGTGGACATATGCAATGGGGAAAATATCCTTTATAAAACCCAATCCCTTGTTGTTGTTTTTTTGCAACAAGTCTTCCTGGGTCTCTTCCTGAAGATTTGAGGAAGGGGGCATAGGAGCAGAGTGAACAAGAAAGAGGCTAAAGCATGAAGAGGAGGAAGGTCAAGTTTCAGAGGATGAGTTTTGAACAAGAGGTCTTGGGTAGCAGCTAGGGAGGGAGTAAAGGAGGAGACAATTGAGCTGGGGGCTTTCAGGAATGCACAGATTGGGGGAAAGGCAGGCTCACAGGGTACATTTCCATGGCAGCAGGCCCCCTCATCCCCCACCCCGCAGTCTCTAATCCCACCTTCACCTGAGTTTCTTCCTTCTTCTAGAATGTAAATTCACTGTGGGCAGGGAAAGCATCTGTTTATTGTTGTATTGCACTTTCCCAAGCACTTAGTACAGTGCTCTGCACACAGCAGGCACTAAGTACGTATGATGGTCTCATCTCATGTTGTCGAGTCGTCTCCGATCCATAACAAAGCCACGGACACAGCTCTCCCTGAATGCACCACCTCCATCTGCAATAATTCTGGTAGTGCACCCAAAGAGTTTTCTTGGTAAAATTATGGAAGTGGTTTACCATCGCTTCCTTCCATGCAGTCAACTTGAGTCTTCCCCCCAACTCTCTCTCTATGCTGCTGCTGGCCAGGACAGGTGAGTTTTGACTTGTAGCCATTTGTCTTCCTCTCTCTAGCCACTGCCCAAGCTAGGAATGGAGTGGCTATGCTTGACTCTCCCCTCCCGTAGTCGAGACTGGTAGAGTATTGGAAATTCTCCAGGTGCGACTCTGAGAGGGGAAATACAATTGACTGACCTTATTTACCGCTCTTTGTCCTCCTCTAGGTAGAAAATGAACATCTGAGGAGCATGTGGTCCTTTACTGCCAGATTGAACCTCACTGGTGTGGTGATGAGTCTGTGAACTGTATTGTGTATGGAGCCTTTCTTGTTTAAACTTAAAACTGTACTCGGGGGCAGAGTGCGTGTCTACCAACTCAGTTGTATTGTGCTCTCCCAAGCTCTTAGAATGGTGCTCTGAACAAAGTAAGTGCTCAATAATTACCATTGATTGATTGAAACAGTCCATTTCCTGTGATGACCCATTCCTTCCCAGGCCTCGGTTGAAGTCTGGGAACATTTCTTTGTCCAGTTCTAGTTTGCTGCTATTTGAATCGTCTTTAAAAAAAAAAAGTAATCATATTGGGAGCACTGTTTGTTAGGAGTTGTCTGTGATCTCGCCAGCCACACTTCCATATGCAGGTAAAAATATCAGCATCAGAAAAGTCATCTTAGAACCTGTCGCTCACTCTCTTTTTCCCTTCTATAGCTATATATTTTCTTGCATTGTGTGTATATATGTATTATATATACATATGGCACAATAAACCTCACTCGATCCTAAATCTTGGTCAGAAACTACTTCATCTTTGCATATCTGCTTATAAGGATCCTGAATGGTAAATGTGTGAGATTCTGCTAGCTTGCATACATTTTTTTCTCCTCTATTTTTCTAGGCTATTGGGGCATATTTAAACCATATCCTGATAACTCTCCATAGCATCCTAATTGTCATCGTCCAGGGAGGTTGTATGGTAATTTTACTTACAGTATTTAATGACATCTGTTGACAACATGTTAAGTATTTCACTACTGACAGTATGTGTCTTGCTTTTGTAATCTGGATGTTTTAACCAATGGTCCACCTTCTAACTGTAACATTAGAAGCCTGTTTACATTTTCACTGTCATCAGCTCTGCCTTCTTAGAGCTGAACCTTGAAGAGCCAGAAAAATAAGCGATGATATCATTTCTCTAAAGCAGTATGTGCTATTTGCATTTCCTTTTTATGGACATCAGCTATCTGAGAAAGTACATTAACACCTTTCTTTTTCACAATCATGTTTGATTATATTCGCTTGCTGAATTTCTGACTTTTCATGGACTTGAAATCTCTCTATGGCTCACTTCCAATTCCAGAATCTTCTATTGTAAAAACAGAGCTGGCATTCAGAATGAGTTAAGGAGCGTGTATGACAAGTGGAGGATTGCCAAAGATGAAGAGGTCCAGAACCTGTAAGACAAAACCAAACAAGAGCTTCTTTGCATCTTTGAAGATGCAGTATCACAGAAAAGGAGCCCCTGTTGCTATGTATGTAGTATTTGTTAAGCACTAACTATGTGCCAGGTACTGTATTAAGCGTCGGGGTAGATATAGTACACATCCCAAACAGGGATCACAGTCTGAATCTCCATTTTACAGATGAGGTCAGTCAGTCAGTCAATTGCATTTATTCAGTGCTTACTATGTGCAGAGCACTGTACTAAATGTTTGGGAGAGTACACTGCAATAATAGACATATTCTCTGCCTAAAATGAGCTTATGGTCTAGAGGGGATAACAGGTACAGAAAAATAAAGTGACTTTCCCAAGATTATACAGCAAACAATTGATGGAGCTGGGATTAGAAACCAGGTCTCCTGAATTTTAGGCCCCTCCTTTTTCCACTAGGCAACACTGTTTCCTAATCAACCTGATTATCTTGTATCTACTACAGTGCTTAGTACAGTCCCTGGCAAATAGCACTTTACAAGTACCATTAAAAAAAAATCAACTATTCTAGGCAGCTAGGCTTCTGTTCTTGAAGATTCAACAAGGAATTTGAAAGTTGATATCAGAATACAATTCCAATCCTCTGGGAAACTCTTCCTACTTAACAAGTTAAGAACATTGTTGAAAGTCCTTGATCAATTCATTTGGAGGTTATTACACACTGATGACTGTGCTCTTGAAGCCCATACTAGAGAGGTTTCCACAGGGGGTCGATTTTTCATTTAGAATATGAGGGCTGAACATTGAAGGGGTGAGGGATTTGAAAACTTGGCGGAGGAAAAAGGTGCAAGAGGAAAGGGAGAGGGAAATGGGAAGAAAAGAGGAGGAGAGGGAGAAAGAGGAAAAGAAGGGGAGAAGGAAGAGAGAGAAAGCGGTGAGGGAAGGGAGCGGGAAGTAAAGGCAAAGGTTCTCAGTTCCAGGTTGTTTATTTTCTTGCTGCCATTTTTCATGACCTCACCAGGCCTGAGAAAAGAGAAGTTTCTATCTTAATCCAGGAGTCTAGTAAAGGCATGAAAAACAGTAAAAGTTGTGGTCATTTGTCAAAGAAGGCAAGTCTCCAGTCTGTTTCTGGATCCAAGGGGAAAGCAAGCAAGCTAATGCAGCTTGCCCTGCCCAGATAGTTGTGGGCCTAAGGGTCAACCCCATAGGGGGGAGATTTGACCCCCTTGACCGTGTAGAGGTGTAGAGAGTATCCTTGATACTCCCCTCTCTCAGTCAATGTGATTCTTGCATTCAGATGACCACAGGCAAACTCAGATAATAAAAGTCCTGATTCTGCTTTCACAAACAAACATGGCCTGGTGGATAGAGCACGGGCCTGGGTGTCAGAAGGATCTGGGTTCTAACTCTGGCTCCACCACTTGTCGGCTGTGTGATCCTGGTCAATTCACTTCACTTCTCTGGGCCTCAGTTACCTCATCTGTAAAATGGGGATTAAGACTGTGAGCCCTCTATGGGACAGGGACTGGGTCCAACCTGATTAACTTGTATCTACCCCAGTGCTTAGTTCAGTGCCTGGCTCATAGTAAGTGCTTAACAAAAGCCATTAAAAAAAAATGAAGTGTTTCAGAAGAGATATCTTTAATTATTTCACCCCTTCTGGGCCTCGACTTCATTCAGGTGTCTCTGTCAATACACAGTGCCACCAGAGACCTGTGCTTTGATCTTTACTTTCTCCCCGCCTCAGTTTCCCCACTGTGAAAATGTGGAGAGAATTAATAAGATAACATCCACAAAGTGCTGAGCTTCTGGGCAGATAGGCAGACTAACAACATCAGCGACTGCGGGAGTATAATAATACCCATAAAACAGGCTTATTAAAACAGAGCCAGTGAATCAATCCTGCTCCGTTTTCAAAATGTGGCATGTTATTGGAGGTTGGTGGAAAAATCACCATATCACTTAGGATTAATTTACAGACTGCATCCTTACACCTGAGGGACGGCACTGGGGTTTCGGAGGTGAACGCAGGAGAAGCGACTGAAAATCAATCAGCTCAGATAGCTGTAAACAGGCCGTCAGGGAAATGCAGCCTGGCAAATTCTAGCCCCAACTACTTCCACCGTGACAAAAGCAGCCTATTTTTCCACTAATTCAATTGTCTCTGGGGCATTTGTGGTAAGCAGGTCTGGGAAGCAGAATTGTAGCAGTGCCTGTGTGCAGCGAGCTCTCTTTCGCGATTAGACGCTAGGTAATTGCAACACTCGGCAGAGGTTGAACTTACAGACGAGGACTTGAACGTTTCTAAATCCCTGGCAGCTTTATTCAAAACCTCACCAAACCCGCCTTGTCCGGGAAGTCTGCCACTTGTCAGCTCTGTGACTTTGGGCAAGTCACTTAAATTCTCTCTGCCTCAGTTACCTCATCTGCAAAATGGGGATTAAGACTGTGAGCCCCCCCTTGGGACAACCCGATCACCTTGTAACCTCCCCAGTGCTTAGAACAGTGCTTTGCACATAGTAATCACTTATTAAATGCCATTATTATTATTACCCCAATTATTATTAATAATTATAATGATCGTAATTATGGAATTTGTACAGTGCTTACTATGTCAATCTTATGTATTCATTCATTCACTCAGTTATATTTATTGAGCACTTACTGTGTGCAGACCACTGTACTAAGCATTTGGGAAGTATTTAATAGAGTACTAGATTGTGAGCCCGTTTTTGGGTAGGGACCGTCTCTGTATGTTCATTCATTCATTCAGTCGCATTTATTGAGTGCTTACTTGTGCAGATTACTAAGCGCTTGGGAAGTACAAGTCGGCAACATCTAAAGACCATCCCTACCCAACAACGGGCTCACAGTCTAGAAGGGGGAGACAGATAACAAAACAAAACATGTAGACAGGTGTCAAAATTGTCAGAACAAATAGAATTAAAGCTATAAGCACATTAACAGAATAAATAGAACAGTAAATATGTACAAGTAAAATAAATAGAGTAATAAATCTGTACAAATATATGCAAGTTCTGGGGAGGGGAAGGAGATAGGGTGGAGGGGGGGATGGGGAGAAGGACTCCCGACTTGTTGCTGACTTGTACTTCCCAAGTGCTTAGTACAGTGCTCTGCACACAGTAAGCGCTCAATAAATATGATTGAATGAGTGAATAAAGAGCACTGTACTAAGTCAGAGCTTGGGAGAATAGAATATAACAATAAGCAGACACATTCCCTGCCCATATCGAGTTTACAGCCTAAAATGGGAGATAGATATTAATAAAAAATAAATGAAATGACAGATATATACATTAGTGCTATGGGATTGTGGTTTAATGGAGGGAGCAAGTCAGGGTGATACAGAAGGGAGATGGTGAAGAGGAAAGGAGGGCTTAGTCAGGGAAGGCCTCTTGGAGGAGATATATCTCCAATAGGACTTTGAGGGTGGGGAGAATAATTGTCTGTTGGATATGAGGGAACGCGCTCCAAGTCAGAGGAAGGAAGTGAGAGAGAGGTCGGGGGTGAGATAGCATTAGAAAAGGTTACCATTACAGTAATGAAATGTGTGGGCTGGGTTGTAATAGGAGAATAGTGAGGTAAGGTAAGTGGGGGGAAGGTAATGGAGTGTTTTAAAGCCAATGGTGAGGAGTTTTCGTTTGATGCGGATGTGGTTGGACAACCACTGGAGTTTCTTGAGGAGTGGGGAAACATGGCCTGAATGTTTTTGTAGAAAAATGATCCAGGCAACAGAGTGGAATATGGATTGGAGTGGGGCGACAAAGGAGGCAGGAAGGTCAGCTAGGAGGCTGATACAGTAATTAAGGTGGGATAGGATAAGTGACTGGATTAACATGGTAGCAGTTTGGATGGAGAGGAAAGGGCAGATTGACAGGATTTGAAGATGGGTTAAATATGTGTTTTAAATGAGAGAGAGGAGTCAAGGATAAAGCCAAGTTTACGGACTTGTGAGACGGGAAGGATGGTGGTGCCATCTACAGTGATAGGAAAGTCGGGGGGAGGACAGGGTTTGGGTAGCAATTTGCTCTACTACTTATTTAATCCTTTAATCCCACTATTCATAAATAGTTTTGTACGTCTGCCTCCATGGAGAAATTGCAAACTCCCTATGGGCAGGGAACTTGTGGGGATCGGGACTGGGAGCCCCATGTGGGACCTTGATTACCTTGTATCCTCCCAGCTCTTGGAGCGGTGCTTGGCACATAGTAAGTGCTTAAGAAGTACCAACATTATAATTATTATTATTATTCATTCTGATGGTATTGACACCTGTCTACTTGTTTTGTTGTCTGTCTCCCCACTTCTAGACTGTGAGCCTGTCGTTGGGTAGGGGCCGTCTCTATCTGTTGCCGAATTGTACTTCCCAAGCGCTTAGTACAGTGCTCTGCACACAGTAAGTGCTCAATAAATACGATTGAGTGAGTGTTTTGCTATAGGTATACTTTCCTGTTTTCAGGGCTTGGCATGCACAAAGTGCTCAATGAATACCCCTGACTAATGGACTGGGGAGAGCAGGAGCATTCTTTAATCAGCTCCCCAAATGCCCAGCTCTATGTCATGTTAATACGGAGTGAGGTTTAGGGGGGTTATATAACCTCTGCACTCCTGCTGCACCTAAAACAAGGAAATGAAATGGAAGAAATCTAAAACTGTAAAACTGGGAGCCTGGTCCTCTGGGACCTGGGAGGGGTTTCAGGAGGCTGTGGAGGTCAGAGAGGCAGAACTATGAATAGCTGTTTGATGCCACCCTACTCCAAATTCAGGGCTGTCTTCCTGCATAAGCATCAGTCAGCCAGTCAATTGTATTTATTGAGCGCTTCCTGTGTTCGGAGCACAGTACTAAGTGCTTGGGAGAGAACAATATAACAATATAACAGACACACTCTCTGCCCACAAAGAGCTTTCAGTCTAGAGGGGGAGGCAGACATTAATAGAAATAAATAAAATTACAGATATGTACATGAACGCTGTGGGGCTGGAAGAGGGGAATGAATGAAGGGAGCAAGTAAGGGCCACAAAGGAAAGAGTTGAAGAAAAGGAAAAGAGGGTATAATAATAGTAGTGATAATAATAATAATACTAGTGTTTGTTAAGTACTTACTATGCTCCAAGAACTGTGATATATACAGGATAATCAGGTCACATTCGGAGAAGCAGATGGTCTACTGCAGAAAGCATGGATCTGGGTGTTCAAAGGAGCTGAATTCTAAACTCAGCTTTGCCAATTTCTTGCTGTGTGACCTTAGGTAAGTCACTTCACTTCTCTGGGCCTCAGTTTCTTTAACTGTAAAATGGGGGTGCCTGTTCTCCCTTCGACTTAGAATGTGAGCCTCAGGCAGAACAGGGTCTGTATCCAACCTAATTAACTTGTACTTACCCCAAAGCTTAGAAGAGTGTTTGACACACAGTAAACGCCTAACAAATACCATTTTAAAAAAATAAAGGAAAGCGGGAGGGAGAACAGGTGTTGAGTCTCCATTTTGCAGGTGAGGGAACTGAAGCACAGAGAAATTAAATGACTCGACCAAGGTTATACATACAGCCTGCAAGTGGCAGTTAGGACTAGGACTCAGATACGGCTCCCAGGCCATGATCTTTTCATTAGGCCGTGAGGCTTTTCGCAAATGCACTCCATTTTGGCTCCTTCTCCGCCTCCCAGCGAGCAGGGCTTTTGGGGATACTGGGAGGGAAACCTAATCTCTGGGGGAACCTTCCACCCACCTCTGAATGAGCTCCTGAGCCTGAATCTGGAAGCATCTCATCTTCAATGGGCAGGGCTGCTAAATGCTGGAAGCCAGGAAGGGAATTCAAAGTGACCTTGATAAATTAGTAAAATGGCTCAGCGAAAACAGAATGAAATTCAATAGAGACAAGTGTGAAATGGTGCCCTTAGGGTCGAAGAACAAACAACACAAATTGAAGTTGGAGGAAGATCGGCTAGAAGCAAGTACAGAGAAAGAATAACCGGGGATCAGAGTGGATCGGAGGGCAGTGTGGCTACTTGTGGGCGGGGAATGTGTCTATGAACTCTGTACCCATCATCGATCGTATTTATTGAGCGCTTACTGTGTGCAGAGCACTGTACTAAGCGCTTGGGAAGTACAAGTTGGCAACATATAGAGACAGTCCCTACCCAACAGTGGGCTCTGCTTAGTGCAGTGCTCTGCACATAGTAAGTGCTCAATACATACCATTGATTACTAAGACTATTAGCTGCTCTTTGTCCCCACACAATTTTGTATTTCCTTTGAGTGAGTGTAGGGGAAAACAGGAGAGCTGTTTGGCTCGATGAAGCAGCGTGGTTCAGTGGAAAGAGCACGGGCTTGGGAGTGAAAGGTCGTGGGATCAAATCCCAGCTCCGCCACTTGTCAGCTGTGTGACTTTGGGCAAGTCACTTCATTCACTCATTCAATCATATTTATTGAGCACTTACTGTGTGCAGAGCACCATACTAAGTGCTTGGGAAGTACAAGTTGGCAACATATAGAGACGGTCCCTACCCAACAGTGGGCTCACAGTCTAGAAGGGGGCTCCTTCTCTATGCCTCAGTTCCCTCATCTGTATAATGGGGATTAAGACTATGAGCCTCACTTGGGACAACCTGATCACCTTGTATCCTCCCCAGCGCTTAGAACAGTGCTTTGCACATAGTAAGCGCTGAACAAATGCCATTATTATGAAGATGAGCTGCTACAAGCCCCTCCAGACTGTAAGCTTGCTGTGGGCAGGGAATGTATGATTTTTGTTATATTGTACTCTACCAAACACTTAATACAGTGTTCTGCACACATTAGGTGCTCAGTAAATACAATTTACTACTACTACTATCATTATTTAAAGAAAAAATGAACTTGGGCCAGAGATTTATACTATGCAGAAGACAGGCAGTAATCCTCCCCATTGCACTGCCCTGGTCAGATGTTATATCATGTGTTCAGTTTCTGTCACTGCACTTTACAAAGCATGAGGAAAAATGAGAAAAGCATCAAGCAATGTGAGTGGGGGGAAAGAACTGGGCTTGTCTAATAATAATAATAATGGCATTTGTTAAGCGCTTACTATGTGCAAAACACTGTTCTAAGCACTGGATAGCTCAGGTAAGAGCAGGCTGAGAAAACTAAAGTCTTTTCAAGGGATTTTATGAGGAGGAAGCTGACCAGCTTGAGAAGCAGCCTGAACTAGTGAAAAAAGCATGGAACTGGGAGTTTGGAGATCTGAATTTTATAGTCCCAACTCCTTAACTGGCCTGTTTATAGGATCTTGGACAAACCACTTAACATCCCGGTGCCTCAGTTTTCTCATCTCTAAAGTGGGAATAAAACACCTCCTTTCCCCTAAATCTTAAACTGTGGAGCTGGATCTGAGCTGGTTTTATTTATGCCAGCTCTTAGATTGGTACCTATTAGCCCTTAATAAGCAGCATCATAATAATAGCTATTATTGCTGAGGATCAAACAAGGTGAAATGGGTTGGAATAATAATAGGAGATATTTCATTGTGTTACAAGCAGGACTTCCTGATTGTCAATCAATCAATCAAAAAAGTGTTGTTATTGAACACTTACTGTGTGCTGAGCGCTGTATTAAGCACTTAAGGAGGAGATAATACAGCAGAATTAGCACTGGAATGGGCTACCCCTGAGAGGTAGTAAAATCTCACCCTTGGAGATTTTGGGAAAGGGAAGCAGCATGGCCTAGTGGATAGAGCATGGGCCTGGAAGGAAGAAGGACCTGGGTTTCTCTTCTGGCTCTGCCACTCGTCTGCTGTGTGACCTTGGGCAAGTCACTTCACTTCTCTGTGCCTTAGTTACTTCATCTGTAAAAATGGGGATTAAGGCTGTGAACCCCTCATGGGACAGGCACTGTGTCCAACCTGATTATCTCTTTTCTACCCCAGGGCTTAGTACAGTGCCCAGCACATAGTAAGTGCCTAACAAATAGTTGTCAATTGGTCCGCTATAAGCTAGTTACTTTCTTGGCTGGGGACAGGGAGTTTAGCCCCTTATTGGGGTTCCTTTGCAGTTAGAGGATTCTTTAATCCCCATGGCTGGACTGCCCTGGGGTGGAGGAAGGGGGAAGATGGCTATTGCCAACCCAGTCATCCCCAAACCAGGGGGCAGAAGGTATTCACTCAGAGCTGGGACAGGCCTCACAAACTGCTGAGGAGAAGTGATAATAGTTAAGGTATGTATTGAACACCCACTATCCCACACTTGCCGCCTTCTACTTCACCTGGCTTCTCTTCTTCTACAATCTAGCCCAAACATTTCACTCCTCTAGTGCTAACCCTCTCACTGTGCCTCAATCTTGCCTGTCTCACTGCCAACCCCTGGACCACGTCCTACCTCTCTCCAGGAATGCACTCCCTCCTCAAATCGGACAATTATTCTCTCCCGCTTTGAATCCTATTGAAGGCATATCTCCTCCAAGAGACCTTCCCAGTCTACGTCCCACTTTTCCTCATCTCCCACTCCCTTCTGCATCGGCCTGACTTGTTCCCTTTGCACTTCCCCCACCTCCTAGCACCACAGCGCTTATGTCCATATCGCTAATTTCATTTATTTGTGTTGAAATCTGTCTCCCCCACTCTAGACTGTAAGCTCATTTTGGGTAGGAATGCCAATATTGTATTGTACTTTCTCAGGTGTTTAGTAAAGTGCTCAATAAGTGTGCAATAAATACTACTGAATGAATGAACAGTTTTAGTAGACACGTTCCATGCCCCTAAGCAGCTTACAGTCCAGAGGGAGATTCAGAAATTACTACCAATAAATAAATAATTACAGATATGTACATAAGTGCTGTGGGGCTGAGGATGGGGTGAATATCAAGTGCTTAAAGAGTACAGATCTAAGTGTCTAGATGATGCAGATGGGAGAGGAAGTGGGGGAAAAGAAGGCTTAATCAGGGAAGGCCTCTTGAAGGAGGTGTGATTTGAATAAGGTTTGGGAGGGTAGTGGTCTGCCTTATGTGGAGAGGAAGGGAGTTCTCTGTCAGAGGCAGGATGAAAGAAAGGGGTTGCCGGGGAGCAAGCTAATCTATCTCACTGCTGATCTATTTCCCAGTCCTCCCTGTGATCTGGAACTACTTAGAGCACTGTTCTTGGCCCCTACTATGTGCTGAACACCATATTAAGCCCCTACCGTGTGCAAAAGAACATTGTAATGATGATGATGATGGTATTTGTTAAGCGCTTACTATGTGCAAAGCACTGTTCTAAGCATTGGGGAGGTTACAAGGTGATCAGGTTGTCCCACGGGGGGCTCACAGTTTTCACCCCCATTTTACAGATGAGAAACTGAAGCACAGAGAATAATAACAATGACAATGATGGCATTTTTTAAGCACTTACTAGGTGCAAAGCACTGTTCTAAGTGCTGGGGAGGTTACAAGGTGATCAGGTTGTCCCACAGGGGGCTCACAGTTTTCATCCCCATTTTACAGATGAGATAACTGAGGCACAGAGAAGTGAAGTGACTTGCCCAAAGTCACACAGCTGACAGTTGGCAGAGCCGGGATTTGAACCCATAACCTCTGACTCCAAAGCCCGGACTCTTTTCCACTGCCATGCTGCTTCTAGGCCCCAACTGTGTGCAGAGCACTGTATTAGCCCCTACTGTGGGTAAAGCACTCTGCTAAAACCCTGTTGTTTGGAGAACACTGTACTAGGTCCCTACTTCGTACAGGACACTGTTTGAAGCAGCGTGGCTCGGTGGAAAGAGCCCGGGTTTTGGAGTCAGAGGTCACGGGTTCAAATCCTGGATCCGCCAACTGTCAGCTGTGTGACTTTGGGCAAGTCACTTAACTTTTCTGTGCCTCAGTTACCTCATCTGTAAAATGGGGATGAAGACTGTGAGCCCCCCGTGGGACAACCACTCACCTTGTAACCTCCCCAGTGCTTAGAACAGTGCTTTGCACATAGTAAGCACTTAATAAATGCCATCATTATTATTATTATTATAGTAAGCACTTAACAAACACTATTATTATTATTATTATTATTATTATTATTATTATTATTATTATCATTATTCAGGCCCCACTGTGGGTCAGCAGCATGGCCTAGTGGATACAGCACGGGCCTACGAGTCAGACGGTTGTGGGTTCTAATTCCGGCTCCACCGCTTATCAGCTGTGTGACCTTGGGCAAGTCACTTTACTTCTCTGTGCCTCAGTTACCTCATCTGTAAAATGAGGATTGAGACTGTGAGCCCCAAGTAGGACAAGGACTGTGTCCAACCTGATTTGCTTGTATCCACCCAGTGCTTAGTACAGTTCCTGGCACAGAGTAAGCACTCAACAAATGCCATAATTATTATTATTAGATCACTGTAATAGCCCTAATTCTGTGCAGAACACTGTACTAGCCCCTACTGTGTACAGAACACTGTACTAGGTCCCTACTGTGAGCAGAGCACTGTACAGAGAAGCGGCGTGGCTCAATGCAAAGAGCCCGGGCTTTGGAGTCAGAGATCATGGGTTCAAATCCTGGCTCCACCAATTGTCAGCTGTGCAACCTTGGGCAAGTCACTTAACTTCTCTGTGCTTCAGTTACTTCATCTGTAAAATGGGGATTAAGACTGTAAGCCCCCCGTGGAACAACCTGATCACCTAGAGAAGCAGCGTGGCTCAATGGAAAGAGCCCGGGTTTTGGAGTCAGAGGTCACGGGTTCAAACCCCGGCTCCGCCAATTGTCAGCTGTGTGACTTTGGACAAGTCACTTAACTTCTCTGGGCCTCAGTTACCTCATCTGCAAAAGGGGGATTAAGACTGTGAGCCCCACATGGGACAACCTGATCACCTTATATCCCCCCAGTGCTTAGAACAGTGCTTTGCACATAGTAAGCGCTTAACAAATACCATCATTATCATCATCACTGTAATCACCCCAGTGCTTAGAACAGTGCTTTGCACGTAGCAAGCACTTAATAAATGCCATCATTGTTATTATTATTATTATTACTAGGCCTCTACAGTGTGCAGAGAACTGTACTAAGTCCCTGCGTTGAGTAGAGCACTGTACTAGGCCTCTACTGTGTGCAGAGAACCATACCAGGCTCCTACTTTGGACAGAGCATGATTTTAAGCACTTAGGAAAACACCGTAGGAGGAAAAAACACGGTCCTTGCTACAAACGAGCACGTAATGTGGTAAGCACACTGTGCTAGACACCTAACAGTATATGATAAAAGTCAATGACCCGGTCGATCCCCACCCTCGAAGAGCTCACAGGTTAAGGGTGACAAGTTGTCCCTTGACATAAAGGAAGATTGCAGCGTGGTGAGCTGCTGTCGTGGTCTATATTCTTGTCTTTGCCACCCAGCTTTGCCCGGCTCCCCACTCTGAATGCCCAGCCATCCTGTAAAGACTCATTTCACTCACTGCCAGTCATCCTGCCTCTGCTTAAGTCACTGCCAGGGGCAAGGAATTTAAGCCTCATTAAAAAAAAAGCAAGCGAGAACAACAAAAAAATCCAAGTTGGAGCTCATGAATCTTCAAATTTCCTTTCAAGGACAGAGATCAAATCGGGTCCCCCGCTTCTAGTAATCTGACCGACTTTTAGGCAGGGGCAAATTCATTTGAAAGTCCTATTAATAACATTTGCACAGGACACCGTTTAAACTGTTGGGGAACTGGGGTTCCAAAATAATCAGGCCAAGTTAATGCAAAAACATTTGTTCTGTTGCCTGGGGCATTTTAGCACACAACCAGTTGGTGGACAATGAGGTTTTATCCCTTATTAGATGGCACACGGCCATCCTAAAGGTTCATTCTGCCCCGATTTCCAATTTGGATGTTTAGAAGGGGAGGAAGATAATGGGACTCAAGCGGGCCAACTGCCATTCTCCTCCTGGTCCCCGGCTAACCACTCCACAGTTTCCAAGATAACGGTGCAAGCCTACTGCTGTCTGGTAGTGATTTGGGCTTCTAAACAGAGTTAGGATTTCTGGCAAGTCAGTGGAACTTCTCTTTTGGACATCTCCATCCTCCAGGTGGTAGGCCCAAGATTAAAGAGATGCCTTGGGGTCTCGGATTTTTGGGCTTCCAGATCTTGGAGGAATGAAGCCGGTCAAAGACAAGATCGCCACTGTCTAGCAAAAGCACAGAATGGGGAGCGGGTTTCAGGGTCTTTCTGCTATCGCTACTTCAGTGAAGCAGTTGTATTTACTGAGTGCTTACTGTGTGTAGAACACCGTACTGAGCTCATGGGAGAGTACACTATGACAGAGTTGGAGACACTTTCATTCATTCAATCATATTTATTGAGCGCTTACTGTGTGCAGAGCACTGTACTAAGCGTTTGGGAAGTACAAGTTGGCAACATAAGAGATGGTCCCTACCCAACAGTGGGCTCACAGTCTAGAAGGGGGAGACAGAGAACAAAACCAAACATATTAACAAAATAAAATAAACAGAATAAACATGTACAAATAAAATAAATAGAGTAATAAATACATACAAACATATATACAGGTGCTGTGGGGAGGTGACGGAGGTAAGGCAGTGGGGAGGGGGAGGAGGGGGAGAGGAAGGAGGGGGCTCAGACACCTTACTTACAAGTGAAGCAGCGTGGCCTAGTGGGTAGAGCAATGGCTTGGGAATTAGCAGGTCATGGGTTCTGCCACTTGTCTGCTGTGTGACCTTGGGCAAGTCACTTTGCTTCTCTGGGCCTCAGTTCCCTCATATGTAACATGGTAATTGAGATGTTGAGCCCCATGCGGGACAGGGACTGTGTCCAACCCGATTTACTAGTCTCCACCCCAGTGCTTAGTGCAGTGCCTGGCACATAGCGCTTAACAAATATCATTATTATTATTATTATTATTATTATTATTATTATTACCTCATCTGCACAGAGACCTGAGAGACTGATCAGTATAAGCATCTTGCTTTTCCAGCCTTAGCAGGAAACTGGATCGTATGACGGGGGCACAGGGAAAACTAGCGGTAGTGTCAAGATTAAAGCAGGAGAGTCCCTCTTTGAACTGGGCACTAAAACACTGGGGCGTCTGAAATTCCCCCTACTTTGTTCTTGGACCAAGTGCAGATTGCTTTCTGGAGTTCACTTCCCGGGTGCCTGACCTTTGTTTGGTCCTGATGACATATTCACTGCTCCATTTTCTAATGTTGGGTCAGTGGTGTTTGAAAGATATCTTTGGGATTGCTCACTTCAACACCACAGAGTTATGATGACATCGTTAAAAGAATTCCCTGAGAAGGCACTCATGTCCGACAGACACACCTCCTCTATGAAGCCTTCCCTGACTAAGCCCTCTTTTGCTCCCTTCTGCATCTTACTGAGTTGATCACCCTTCCAGCCCCACACCACTTGTGTATGTATTTGTAATTTATAATTTATAGTAATGTCTGTCACCCGCTCTAGACTATATGCTCGCTGTGGGCAGGGAATGTGTCTGTTCATTGTTTTATTGTACTCTGCCAAGCACTCAGTACAGTGTTCTGCAGACAGTAAGCGCTCAATAAATATGACTGAATGACTTTGACTCATCTACTTCACCTGATACCTAACCCATGTCCTGCCTCTGGCCTGGAACTTTCTTCCTCTTCACATCTGCCAGTGCTTAGAACAGCGCTTTGCACATAGTAAGCACTTAATAACTGCCATTATTATTATTATTATTATTATTATTATTATCTGACCTACCCTCATTCTCTCCATCTTCAAAGCCTTATTAAAATAACATCTCCAAGAGGCTTTCCCAAGTAAGCTCTTTAAGCTCTTAAGCAGCAGCATGGCTCAGTGGAAAGAACCCAGGCTTTGGAGTCAGAGGTCATGGGTTCAAATCCTGGCTCCACCGGTTGTCAGCTGTGTGACTTTGGGCCAGTCTCTTAACTTCTCTGGGCCTCAGTTACCACATCTGTAAAATGGGGATTAAGACTGTGAGTCTCCTGCGGGACAACCTGATCATGTTGTAACCTCCCCAGTGCTTAGAACGGTGCTTTGAATAGAATAGTAAGTGCTTAATAAATGCTAAAAAAAAAAAAATGCAACTGATTGACTGACCGACAGGCTCACTGAGTCCTAGCCTCTCTGGGATTGAAGCATCTCCCCAGATTTGAGCCAGACAGTGGCCAGGGTGAGGAGTGGAGCCTGGAATCCCTAGGGGATCACTTGGAGTTGAAGCTATCCATTGGGAGCATAGCGGGTCAGAGATCATGGGTTCTAATCCCACTTCCACCACTTGCCTGTTGTGTGACCTTGGACAAATCACTTCACTTCTCTGGGCCTCAGTTACCTCATCTGTAAAATGGGGATTGAGACTGTGAGCCCCATGTGGGACAGGGACTGTGTCCAACCTGATTTACTTATTTCCACCCCAGCACTTAGTTCAGTGCCTGACACACCCACCCCTCCGAAAAGAAACAAAATTAACATTTGTGTCAAGCCCTGTTCTAAGAATTGAGGTAGATACAAGTTCAACCGGTTGGACACAGGCCCCCATTGGACTCGCAGTCTACGCAAGAGGCAGAACAGTACTGAATCCCCATTTTACAGTTAAGGGAAAATAGGCAGAGATGGGAAAATTTCTCTACTGCCAGGCCATGAGTCAGGATTAGAACCCAAGTCCTTCTGATTCCCAGGCTCATGCTCCCTCCACGAGGCCACTCTACTTATCATAGTAAGTGCTTAATACCATTTAAAAAAAAGGCTGAAGGGGGAATTTTTCACCCCCCAGGATGAATCTATATGGCCTCCCACTTCTGCTCAGCAGCCTTCGGCTGCCTCCCTGGGCTTTTCCTCTGCTTCCTAGGAGCAGAGTGCTACATCCAAATGCAGTTTAGACTATTTCTTCTTCTGTTATGCTGGGAACCTCTGGATGAGTTAGCAGGAAAGATTTAAAGCCCATCCAATCCTAATCCTCTAACGAGGTGTACCCACAAAGCCTCCATCGCTAGAAATAAATCTTCACACCTATTAGTCATTTCTGTTTGCCTGGAGACTGGCTAGTATTCAAGGGAATCTATTCATTCATTCATTCATTCAATAAATTTATTGAGCGCTTACTGTGTGCAGAGCACTGAACTAAGCACTTGGGAAGTACAAGTTGGCAACATATAGAGATGGTCCAGGCTCACAGTCTAGAAGGGGGAGACAGACAACAAAACAAAACATGCGGACAGCTGTCAAGCCATCAGACTAAATAGAAATAAAGCTAGATACACATCATTAACAAAATAACTAGAATAGTAAACATGTACAAGTAAAATAGAGTAATAAATCTATACAAACATATATACAGGTGCTGTGGGGAGGGGAAGGAGGTAGGGTGGGGGGATGGGGAAGAGGAGAGAATAAAGGGGGTTCAGTCTGGGAAGGCTTCCTGGAGGAGTTGAGCTCTTAGTAGGGCTTTGAAGGGAGAAAGAGAGCTAGCTTGGCGGATGTGTGGAGGGAGGGCATTCCAGACCAGGGGGAAGACGTGGGCCGGGGGTCGATGGTGGGACAGGGGAGAACGAGATACAGTGAGGAGGTTAGCAGCAGAGGGTGCGGGCTGGGCTGGAGAAGGAGAGAAGGGAGGTGAGGTATTCCTATTCACCTGGGCCTCACAGATGCACACTATTTAAGGGCCTTTGGTACCCACATTTTTGTCAACCTATTGATTAAAGGGGAGGAATGGGGGATGGTGTTTTTCAGGGAGAACTGTTCTGATGGCAGCTGTTCAGAATAGTCCTTGGCCTCCTAGCCAGCTTAGCCTACCCTTGCTCTGGTGATGAGAATTGTGGTTATTTGTTGAGCACTTACTAAGTGCTAAGAACTCTACTAAGTGTTGGGGTAGATACAAGATAATTGGGGATCATAATTTAAGTAGGAGGGAGAACAGGTATTGAATCCCCATTTTGCAGATGAGGAAACTGAGGCACAGAGGCATTAAGTGACTTGCCCATGGTCATACTGCAAACAGGTGGTGGAGCTGGAATTAGAAACCAAGTCCTCTGATTGCCAGGCCTGTGTTCTTTCCAGTAGGCCCACTCATTCTCTACAAGTTGCAGAGGGCTTGTGCCAATTGTATTCTGCCTGAAGTGCTTTCTAGGGAATTCTGGGAAGTGACTGGGTTAAGCTGGAATCCCCAAACCTGAACAGTTAAAACTAGCGGAGGAGATCTCTAATGGTACTTACTTAGATTGGGCTCCCCATGTCAGGCAGAAACTGTATCCACCCTGTCTAATGTCTTTCCCACTGTTTAGAAGAGTGCTTTGCCACGTAGAAAGCAATTAACAAATACCATAGTAATACCAAGATTGCTGCCAGATGGATGCATCATACGGTATTATGCATAGAGTGTATGCCTAATAATTACTACTACTACAGAGGCACAGCATCAGCTCTCTAGTATGGGACTATAAATGGGCCCTGCACATATAAAACCTAGGAGTGCAAAGTACTTTGACCCTGCCAACCTACTCTACTGTTGCAAACTGAGCCTTATTGGGAATGTGATTAGCAGTGATGAGAGAGCCCATTGTTGGGTAGGGACTGTCTCTACATGTTGCCGACTTGTACTTCCCAAGCGCTTAGTACAGTGCTCCACACACAGTAAGCGCTCTATAAATGCTATTGAATGAATGGCCCTGTGCAAACCATCATCGATATAACCAATTTCTTTGCTCAGGTTCTGAGTCCTGACATCTCACGATCGAGAATCCTGTGATACTCTCCGTGAAAAACTCCATCAGTCTGTTGGAGCAGCAGTGAAATGAAAGGTGGAAGAGATTCACCAGGTATCTTTACTCTTTAAAGTTTTACCCTGACTTGTTTCAAATTCCCCTGAATCTTCACTCCCTCTTGGGAAAATATTTCACGGCAAATCATCCAGATTTCACAGGATGGGAACTTTCCATGACTGCCGACCCAAATTTCCATTTCCTTAATTACATTTTTTCTAATTAGACTTTTCTGCTAAGCTAATTGCTTCCTTGTTCCCTCTAAGGTGTTTAGCCTATTTACAAGCGTGCAACTTATTCCCCCAGATACATCTCTGCCACGCGCCTCTCCCAAGCATGAAGATCCCTTGGTTTTGGGGACTTGTTTACCAGAAGAGACATTAATCCTGGACTCTGCGTCTGGGCAATCTAATGATTACTGGAAGAAAACCCTATCAGGAAACTTTGTTTCGGAGTGTCAGAAAAGCTTGTGACCTTTTCTTGAGGATAGGCTGTTGGGTTGCATTTTGAAGCATTTTGCACCTACACATCAAGCCAAAACTACTCACTCTCGGCTTCCAGGCTGTCCATCACCTCACCCCCTCCTACCTCACCTCCCTTCTCTCCTTCTCCAGCCCAGCCCTCACCCTCCTCTCCTCTGTTGCTGCTAACCTCCTCACTGTACCTTGTTCTCACCCGTCCTGCCGTCGACCCCCGGCCCACATCCTCCCCCTGGCCTGGAATGCCCTCCCTCCACACATCCGCCAAGCTAGTTCTCTTCCTCCCTTCAAAGCCCTACTGAGAGCTCACCTCCTCCAAGAGGCCTTCCCAGACTGAGCCCCCTTTTTCCTCTCCTCCTCCCCATTCCCCCCACCCTACCTCCTCCCCCTCCCCACAGAACATGTATATATGTCTGTACAGATTTATCACTCTATTTGTTTTACTTGTACATATTTACTATTCTATTTATTTTGTTAATGGTGTGCATTTAGCTTTAATTCTATTTGTTCTGACGACTTGACACCTGTCTACATGTTTTGTTTTGTTGTCTGTCTCCCCCTTCTAGACTGTGAGCCCGGACCATCTCTATATGTTGCCGACTTGTACTTCCCAAGCGCTTAGTACAGTGCTCTGCACACAGTAAGCGCTCAATAAATACGATTGAATGAAGGAATGAAGCATAGGTTGTATCCACTTTGCCTGTGTAGATAAGGTTGTTGGGCCTGTGTTTGCAGTGAGGAAGGGTGGGACAAAATTTATTTGACTAGACTGTAAACTCCTTGAGAGCAGTCTACCAATAATGTGCTCTGCACACAGGAAGTGCTTGATGATTAATTGATCGATTGACTTAGTAATAGAGTGAGCTGTGTACAGCTTTGTATTGCCACATTTGCCTTACCCAGGCTTTTGAACTGGTAAACTCAGTTCAAGGCTACCCACCATTCCAACTTGCCCCACATGGGTTGAATGATTAAGAATCCTATGGATCACCTGGCTATTTATTTTTTGGGAGCTCCTTGTGACATCATTACATCATGTTGCACACGTCTTTTATTTAAGGTAATTGTTAAGTACTTATTATGTGTCGGACACTGTACTAAGTGCTGGGATAGATCCAAGTTAATCAGGTGGGACACATTCCCTGTACTACTACTAATAATAATGATGATGGGATTTGTTAAGCGCTTACTATGTGTCAAGCACTGGGGTAGATGCACACAAACCAGGTTGGACACAGTCCATGCCCCACATGGGGCTCACAGTCTTAGTCCCCATTTTACAGATGAGATAACCGAGGCACAGAGAAGCAAAGGGATTTGCCCCAAGTCACACAGCAGACAGGTGTCAGAGCTGGGATTAGGACCCAGGCCACTGCTCTATCCACTAGGCCACACTGCTTCCCTGTTCCACATAGGATTCACAGTCTCAATCCCCATTTTACAGATGAGTACAATATAGCAATATAACAGATACATTCCCTGCCCACAACGAGCTTATGGTCTAGGGGGAGCAAATTAGGTTGGACACAGTTCCTGTCCCACATAGGATTCATAGTCAGAATCCCCCATTTTACAGATGTGGTAAATGACGCACAGAGAAGGTAAGTGATTTACGCCAGGTCACACAGCAGACAAACGGTAGAGCTGGGATTAGACCCTGAGTCCTTCTGATTTCCAGGTCTGTGCTCTATCCACTAGACCATGCTTCATCTGGTGGGCTTTTATACCCACCCTAAAATCCTAATTCCCCGCTGTCATCCCCACCCTGGGAAACTCTGAGAAACAAAGGCCTGGAGAGGGCCTGTCTGCTGTTAATCCCATTCAGAAGATGGGAATTTCTCCCATCAGGGGAGGAAAAATGAGCTCAAATAAGATTTAACAGCATTGCCAAGCCCAGAGGGTTGCAGGCCAATCAGAGCCAGATCTGAGGATGCAAACTCACCCTAAGAGGTGTCTAATAAAAATGATAGCATTTATTAAGCACTTACTATGTGCAAAGCACTGTTCTAAGCACTAGCGAGGTTACAAGTGATCAGGTTGTCCCATGGGGGGCTCACAGTCTTCATCCCCATTTTATAGATGAGGTAACTGAGGCCCAGAGAAGTGAAGTGACTTGCCCAAAGTCACACAGCTAGTGTGTTAGTTTGATGAAACTCCATTTATCCAGTTCACTGCGGGTGCAGGAGAAGCCAGGTATTGAAAAGTTCCAGTTACTGAGGATCACACCTTCACAGAAAGTCTTTTTTTTTCCTTTTTTTTCTTTAAATGGTACTTGTTAAGCCCTTACTATGTGCCAGGAAGTTTTAAGATGCTGTTTTAAGACAGTGTAAACAGGTTGGAAATAGTTCACGTCCCACATGGGGCTCACAGTCATAATCCTCTATTGAGGGTAACTGAGGTAACTGAAGCCCAGAGAAGTGAAGTTCATTCATTCAATTGTATTTATTGAGCGCTTCTGTGTGCAGAGCACTGTACTAAGCGCTTGGGAAGTACAAGTTGGCAACATATAGAAACGGTCCCTACTCAACAGTGGGCTCACAGTCTAGAAGAAGCGACTTGTCCAAGGTCACACAGCAGACCATTGGTGGAGTCAGGACTAGAACCCAGGTTCTTTTGATTCCCAGGCCTACACTTAATCCACTAGACCATGCTGCTTCTCAAGTCGAACAGTGTTTTGCACATAGTAAGCACTTAACAAATGCCATCATTATTAAGTCTTCCATCTGCCTTTTCCACTTGGCTAAGGGGGTAACTTCCATGCTCCTGGGGGCGAGTTAAAGCCGCAAGCTCCAGTTTGGCTGCCTGCAGTTTGATTTTTCTTAAAACTCTCAGGGAAAATTCTCTTAGTCCAGTGCTCTGCACACAGTAAGCGCTCAATAAATACGATTGGATGAATGAATGAACCCTAACCCTTGGCGGAGACTTTCCCAGGCAAATCTCACTTTTCTCATCCTGGGCCTTCATTTCAAACTTGCCACTTGCCTGAGGGAGGCAGTGTGGCCTAGGGAAAAAAAGCAAGGGATTAGGTATTCTCTGGACTGTAATCACCCTTTTTTCAGTGATATTTCTTTGGCTAAGTGGAAAGAGCCAGAGATTCAGAGTCAGAGACCCTTGGGAGTCAGAGGACATGGGTTCTAATCCTGACTCCACCACTTGTCTGCTGTGTGACCTTGGGCAAGCCACTTCGCTTCTCTGTGCCTCAACTACCTCTTCAGTAAAATGAGGATTAAGACCATAAACTCCAGGTGGGACAACCTGATTACCTTGTATCTACCCCAGCACATAGAACAGTGCTTGACACATAGTAAGCACTTAAGAAATACCATAATTATAATTCAGCACTTAGAACAGTGCTTGACACATAGTAAGTGCTTAACAAATACAAACAGTGCTTGACACATAGTAAGTGCTTAACAAATGCAAACAGTGCTTGACACATAGTAAGTGCTTAACAAATACCATGATTACTATTATTATCATTATTATTATTATTAAGTGCTTACTATATGCCAGGCACTGTATTAAGCACTGGGGTAGGTAAAAGCTAATCCTTGGTTCTAATCCTGGTTCCACTACCTGCTTGTAGTATGACCTTGGGCAAATGCCTGTGCCTCAGCTTCCTCAAATGTAAAATGTTTGTTTTTAATGGCATTTATTAACCACTTACTATGTGCAAAGTACTGTTCTAAGCGCTGGGGAGGTTACAGGGTGATCAGGTTGTCCCATGGGGGACTCACAGTCTTAATCCCCATTTTACAGATGAGGGAACTGAGGCCCAGAGAAGTTAAGTGACTTGCCCAAAGTCACACAGCTGACAGTTGGCAGAGCTGGGATTTGAACCCATGACCTCTGACTCCAAAGCCCATGCTCTTTCCACTGAGCAACACTGTTTCTCTGGGGTTCCAATACTGTTCTCTCTCCTTAGACTTTGAGCCCTTATGGGACAGGGTAACGTGTATCTACCCCAGAACTTAGACTAGGGCTTTGTACATATTAAATGTTTAACAAATCCCATAAAAAAGTCTTGTGCACACAAAAGACTGACAGTCGTTGACCTGTCCTGTTTATTGTTTGCAGCACTTAGCACTGTCTTTGTTTCTTCTCCTTTTCTCAAGATCCTTAAGAAGCTTCTGCATGTAAAGAGCGTCTCCTCTCTTGACTGCAGGGCCCCATCTTGGTCTATCTACAACCATTGACTCCCAGTTTTCATCTTAGACGCTGCTAATAATGATCAGTCGATCAACCGTATTTATCGAGTGCTTACTCTGTGCAGAGCACTGTTTTAAGCTCTTGGGAGAGTAAAACATAACAGAATTGGTAGAACATGTTCTCTGCCCTCAAGGAGATTACAGTCCAGAGGATAATAACAATAACTAGTAATGATAAAGGACTATATGAGATGGTCCTTGCTCTCGTCAGTGACTGTAAATTCACCCTCTCACGTTGAGTTTCCTCTCTTATTCCAACTAATCAACTTCTTGCTAATAGTAGGTCCGGGCTTGACCCCTGTGAACCAGCATTAATTCACCTTGCTCCACCTAGTTACGGTCTACCACTTGTCATTAACATTCACAGAGAAGCAGTGTGGCTCAGTGCAAAGAGCACAGGCTTTGGAGTCAGAGGTCATGGGTTCAAATCCCAGCTCCACCATTTATAAGCTGTGTGACTTTGGGCAAGTCACTTAACTTCTCTGGGCCTCATTTACCTCATCTGGAAAATGGGGATTAAGACTGTGAGCCCCTGTGGGATAACCTGATCACCTTGTAACCTCCCCAGCGCTTGGAACAGTGCTTTGCACATAGTAAGCGCTTAATAAATGCCCTTATTATTATTTTTGTTATTATTATTATTATTATCTGGAATTTACCACAGACCTCTCCAGCTTTCAGTCCCCTGGTATAGTTTTAATCCTCTGCCTCTCAAGCCCAAACAGAAACCCTTTTGCTTTCCTCTCAGCTTCAGATTTCACGAGTCCAACTCAACTTTCTGAATTCGTGTTTCAGTTCTACTGGCCTTTGAGATATTTTTCTTCTTTGTCTTTGTAAATTGCTTAAACATTCAGTTCAAGGGAATTCACTGATCATCTACTGCATGAAGAGGGTTGAGTAGGGGCTTCTTCTTAAAATGCCATCGACATTACAGACCCATAGCAACTCCATGGCCAAACCCTCTTCAGAACATCCCATCTTCTGTCATAAAGTCATTCTGGTACGTGTATCCATAGAGTTTTCTTGTAAAGATACAAAAGAGGTTTACCATTGTCTTTTTACATGCAGAAAAAGCTTGAGTCTCGGCTGTTGTCTTTGATAAACGTTTTGATTACTTGATCATCCAACTCTCTTTCCCGTGTCCTGGCTGTCCAGCACAGATGGTAGGGTCTAAAGGGGAGTATAATACAAGAAAAAAAATATAGTTTCTGCCCTCGAGGAACTTACAATAAAATCAGAACTCTGATGTGGTGTACTCATCATAATGCTTGGCACACAGTAAGAGCTTAGTAAATTTGTACTTCCCAAGAGCTTAGTAGAGTGCTCTGCACACAGTAAGTGCTCAATAAATATGATTGAATGAATGAGACAGGCAGGCATGGCATGTATACATACTGTGGAAAAGGAGAAACATCATGGCCTAATGGTTAAAGCAACGGCCTAGGAGTCAAAGGCCCTGGGTTCCAATCCCAGGTCTGCTGCTTGCCTATTGTGTGACTTTGGGAAAGTCAATCTCTTCACCTATATAATGAATCCATCAATCATTTAGTGAGCACTTACTGTGTGCCGAGTATTGTACTAAGTGCTTGAGAGACTACAATATAAGAATTGGTAGACATGTTCCCTGTTTACAAAGAGTTTGTAGTCTAGAAAAGGATTTTATAATCTAGAGGGGATCGAGTTCCTGTTCTCCCTCCTATTTAGAGTGTGACCCTCCTGTGAGACAGGGATTCTGTCCAACGTGATCATCTTGTGTTTATCCCTGCATTTTTTAATACAACGCTTGGCATATAGTAAGTGCTAAGTGTGTCTGTTGGGATGACACAACCAAGAATGATAGGAATTAATCTGGGAATGACCCCTGGGGGGGATGTGTTTAAAGAAGGGGAGGGAGGCTCTGGTCTCACAGATTTGAAGAGGGGGAGAAGTTCCTGGTCAGGAGTGGGACATGGGGAGAGTTGCAGGTTTAAAATTCCAAAAATATACCTGCTTTTGCCTTTTGTTTTTTGTTTTTCTCTTTAACCGTGTCTGTTCTAGGGCTCAAAGTTGTGTTAACTTAGGTCTGTGAAATGCTGGGCCAGTGGACTCACACTTCCAATTAATATTATAGTCAGTCAGTAAATCATATTTATTGAGTGTTTACTGTGTGCCGATCACTGGTACTAAGTGCTTGGGGGAGTACAATATAACAGACACAGCCCCTGCTCACAATGAGTTTACTAGAGGGAATTATAGTACATAGAGAAGATAATCCATATTATCTCACAATGGATATGTACTGGTCTGTCTTGACAAATGAGGATTATGTATAAGGATTTTTTTCTTTTTAACCAAATAGGAGGTTCCCTGAGTCGATTTGGATATGAGTGTTTTCTGGTACCTGAGGGAGATTGATCAGAAATGTTTTTTAATAGATTGGAAACTTGCTATGGGTAAAAATGAAAAAAAAATCAAAACAAAAATCGGAGTTAAAGAGAGCAAGGATAGAAATGAAATTTCTGACAGAAGTGGCTTTATAGACAATGTCAGGCTGGTTTTCCGGTCCAATGTACTAAAAGAGTGGGAATTGTTATAAAAAAGATAAAGATTTCCATTGTATTTGCTGGGAGGCACTTCAGGTGGGACAGCTTGGAGGTGACATTTGAAGACTTCAAACAAATGCTTCACTTAGCGAAGCTATATCAAATTCACATAAAATTAGATTATTGAGTAGCAAGCTTTGATGTCATTGAAAGACTGCACAAAGAGCCTCCTACACAAAGATAGTCAATTAAGATTTTTGATTAAGATGGTCATTTAAAAAAATAGTGCCTTGTAGAGAGATAGGATTAATAGTGATGTGCTCTGTGGAAAGACTTTTTCTAAGATGAAACAGGTCAGTGGATTTCTTCCTGTCATCATAACCTGGTGATGACCAGCCCCGACTATTGACTTTAGTGTTGGGAGGATTTGAAGTGTGTGGATTATTATTATTTCTGTGTTTATTAAGTATTTCTGTGACAAGCACTGTGTAAATCTTTAGTGTAGAAACAAGGATATTCTGATGGCTTCAGTCTGTCTTACCTGAGGTTCTCATTCTCAAAGGTAGAGAGAATAGGGATCATAACCCCCTTTTACAGATGAGAAAACTGAGGCACAAAAAGTTTTAAATAACTATCCCAAGGTCAAAGTCAGCCAGTGGCAGAGCTGTGATAAGACCTCCAGTCTCCTATCCCTCATCCCTGCTGTGTGACCTTGGACAGGTCACTTAACTTCTTTGTCCCTTAGTTTCCGCAGCAAAATGGAGATGAACTACCTGTTTTCCTTCCCCCTTAGACTGAGAACTCTAGTGGGACAGAGACTGCGCTCAACTTGATGATCTTGTATCTACCCCAGCACCTAGTATGACACTTCAGGACATAATAAGGACTTAACAAATACTCCAAATATTATTAGCCTCGATACTTCCATATTAGCAGTGTGATGCAGAGGAAAGTTAATCTCATCGGGACTCTTCAGCTATCTCAGAATCAGTAGCTTTCTTCTCTCCTCATATGACCCACCTCTAAAATTGTTTCTTTTTAATTAAAAAGAATAATAATGTCACATATTAATAATTAATACAAATAATTAAATGTCATATTTAATAATAATTGATATTATTAATAATTACTATACTATTAATATATTATTACTTGTTAATATATAATAATTTTCTCAAATTTGCCCATACCTCTCCATCCTTATCACAGTTGCTTACATCACTAAATTGGAACTCCTCAGGGACAGGGATCATGTCTCCTTATTCTACTCTACTCACCTAAGCCTGCAATACAGTGTTCTGAATATGTGTATTCAGTAAATACTATTAAGTTAATCAGTAATTTAAGGAGGACTATCTCCTCCTCCATGATCTTCTCCACTGTCAAATTTGTCTGGTGCACCATTTAGGAAAATAACTTCTTTGTTGTGTAGCATTTCCCAAAGTGTTTTCCCATCAGCTATTTCATCTTATAGTCACAAAAGCCATGTGAGGTAGAAAGAGGCGGGCATTATCATTCCCATTTTATGGGTGAGAAAGCTGAGGCACAGAGAAATTAAGTGACTTACCCAAGTTCACACAGCCAGCAACTGGTTGAGCGGGGATTAGAACCCAGGTCCTCTGACTCCTAGACCAAGGCTCTTTCTACTAAGGCACTCTGCTTCTCAACTCCTTGTGGGCAGAAAACCTGTCTGCCAACTCTGTTATACTGTACTTGGTACATTGCTCTGCAAACAGTAAGTGCTCAATGAATACTACTGATTGATATTAAGGACTTATTTTATGCCGAAACTTTATGCTAAGCATGGGGATAGGTGCAATATAATTAGATCTTATTAAGGTCCCTACCCCACAAGAGGTAGAGAGAGCAGAATTTATCCCCATTTTACAGATAAGGAAACCTGAGGCACAGAGAGGTTAGGTAACTTGTCTAAAATCACACGGCATTCACTCATTCCTTCAATTGTGTTTCATTCATTCCCCCTCGTCCCCCTCTCCATCCCCCCATCTTACCTCTTTCCCTTCCCCACAGCACCTGTATATATGTATATATGTTTGTACATATTTATTACTCTATTTATTTATTTATTTTACTTGTACATATCTATTCTATTTATTTTATTTTATTAGTATGTTTGGTTTTGTTCTCTGTCTCCCCCTTTTAGACTGTGAGCCCACTGTTGGGTAGGGACTGTCTCTATATGTTGCCAATTTGTACTTCCCAAGCGCTTAGTACAGTGCTCTGCACATATTAAGCGCTCAATAAATACGATTGATGATGATGATGATGATGGTTCATTCAATCATATTTATTGAGCATTTACTGTGTGCAAAGCACTGAACTAAGTGCATGGGAGAGTATATTATAACAACAGTCAGACACATTGCTGATCACAACGAGCTCACAGCCTAGAGGGGGAGACAGACATTATTATAAATAAATAGGTAAATATGACAGATATATACAGATATATTCTTATGTGCTGTGGGGATGTGAGGGAGGATGAAAGAAGGTGCAAGTAAGAGTGGTGCAGAAGGGAGTGGGAGTAGAGAAGAGGGCTTATTTAGGGAAGGCTTCTTGGAAGAGATTTAGAAGTGGGGGAGAGCAATTATCTGCCTGATATGAAGAAGGAGGGCATTCCAGGTCAGAGGTAGGATGTGGGTGAGAGGTTGGCAGTGAGATAAGATCGTGGCAGAGTGAGAAGGTTAGCATTAGAGGAAAAAAGTGTGTGAGCTGGGTTGTAGTAGGAGAGTAGTGAGTTGAGGTTGGAGGGGCAAGGTGATTAAGTGGTTTAAAGCCAGTGGCTAGGAGTTTTTGTTTGATGCGGAAGTGGATGGGCAACCGCTGGAGCTTCTTGAGGAGTGGGGATAAATGGTCTGAACGTTTTTGAAGGAAAATGATTTGGACAGCAGAATGGAGTGTGGACTGGAGTGGGCAGGGAGGAGACAGGGAGGTCAGCAAGGAGGCTGATACAATAATCAAGGCGGGATAGGATAAGGGCTTGCATTATGGCAGGTCAGTGTCAGAGCTGGAACTAGAACTTGGGTCTCCCGACTCTCAGTCCCAAGCTGTTTCCAGTAGGCCAAGCTTCACACAGTCCTGGATGCAAAGGAAAAGGAGCAAGAGTGGAGAAGGAGAAGCAGGAGATCAATTAATCAGTAGTATTTATTGAGCACTTACTGTGTGCAGAGCACTGTACTGAGGGCCGGAGAGTACAATATAACAGAGTTGGCAGACATGTTCTCTGCCCACAGTGACCTTGCAGTCTAGAGGGAGATATGAATATTAATATAAATGAATAAATTATGGCTATGTACATAAGTGTTGTGGGGATGAGGGAGGGATGAATCAAGAGTGCAAATCCAAGTGTAGGGATGACACACAAGGGAGTGGGTGGAGAGGAAAGGAGGGCTTAGTCGGGGAAGGCCCGTTGGAGGAGATGTGCTTTTGATGAGGTTTTGAGAATGGGGGGGAACGATGGTCCGTCGGATATGACGGCAGAGGGGAGAGGCAGGACGTGGGTGAGGGGAGATGGCTATGGAGATTCACTGTAAGCTCACTGTGGGCAGCGTGGCTTAGTGGAAAGAGCACAGGCTTGGGAGTCAGAGGTCGTGGGTTCCAATGCCGGCTCCCCCACTTGTCTGCTGTGTGACTTGGGCAAGTCACTTCACTTCTCTGTGCTTCAGTTACCTCATCTGGAAAATGGCGATTAAGACTGCTAGCCCCACGTGGGACAACCTGATTACCTTGTATCTACCCCAGTGCTTAGAACAGTGCTCAGCACATAGTAAGTGCTTAACAAATACCATCATCATCACCATCAGTGTGTCTGTTTATTGTATGGTACTCTCTCAAGCCCATAGTACAGTGCTCTGCACACAATGTGCTCAATAAATACAAATGAATGAATTCCTGCAGCCATTAGGAGGTGAATCAAAAAGGAACCTCTGAGGCAGTGGCTGCAGAAAGACATGCAGTTAATGCATTCCCCCATTTATTAATGCCCAGGACAGAAGCAGGGGCCAGAGTTGGTGGGTAAAACTCTGAGATTGGCAGATCCTATTCACTCCTCTCCTCCCTGCCTCCTCCACATCTGTCTTCATTTCCCAAACCCAGTCTAAACGCCAAGAGTAAGCTCCCTGTCTCTGGCTCCTCCATCCATGTGTCCTGTGAAGTCTTTCTAAACTGTCTTGTAAGTGGTCAAAGTGCTCTTCCAGGGTAACATTAAAATGCCAACTTCTCGAAGGCAGGAGCTCTGCACATGGTGCTCCATAAAATCATGGATTGATTTGACTAAACTGGGGTTTGAGATCAGGACAAAGCTCTTCCTGGAAAAGTCCCATCCCAGGAACATGTTCTTTCACTGTAAGAGCTGAAGCAAAATATCATTATTGTTTTTCTTGATGGATATTAACAGCTTCTTCGGTCTCTGTGCCAAAAAGTGATTGGAAAGGAGGAATTAGTTTGCCCTGAAAGCTTTCAAATAGCCTCCCTAGTGCTACAATAACATTTAGACCTTAGAGAGGCAGCAAGAGATGGGAAAAGCAGATTATCCTTCCTGGGTCCAGAGCCACTTGGTTACAGGGACAGTGACCTTATCTGCCAATGCTAACCAAAAATGCCAAATCCACCTCTTGGCCCCAGTTAGGGCTGCCATCAATCACCTCCGAAGATACCAGACAGCCAGTCTCACATGACATCATTCATTCAATCGCATTTATTGAGCACTTACTATGTGTAGAGCACTGTACTAAGCACTTGGGAGAGTAGACTATAATAATAATAATAATAATGGGATTTGTTAAGCGCCGACTATGTGCCATCACTGTTCTAAGCGCTGGGGGGGATACAAGGTAATCAGGTTGTCCCACATGGGGCTCACAGTCTTAATCCCCATTTTCCAGATGAGGTAAGTGAGGCACAAAGAAGTGAAGTGACATGCCCAAAGTCACACAATTGACAAGTGTGACACCCAAATGTGTGTTCTTTCCACTAAGCCACGCTGTTTCTCTGGGGTTCTGATGGGGGTGCAATTTGCATAAGAGGTGATTGATTGAATTATGACTGTGTCTGAACATCCTATGAAATCTACGAATCCCTAGTATGAGGGGTTGAACTCTGACCCCAGTATGGAGCTGTGTCCCCCGTGATTGTGTCATATGATGGTAGATGTCAATATGATGCCAGCTGGCATCCTCCTTATCCACCCCAACAAATGGTCCACTCCCCAGCCAGGCATTGGGGAAGGCAGACATTCCTTCAACAGCCTTTCCACACTGCCGCTCCTCTCCAAATCAATCCATCAATGGTATTTATTGAGCACTTGCTGTACTGTACTGTATTGAGCAAAGAGCACCGTACTAAGTGCTTAGGAGGGTACCGTCCAACAGAGTTAGTAGACACATTCCCTGTCCACAGTGAGCTCTCAATCTAGAGGGAGACAGTAGCATTAATAAATTATGGCTATGTACATAAGTGATGTGAGACTGAATAAAGGGAGTAAATTGGGGTGATGCAGAAAGAAGTGGGAAAAGAGGAAGTGAGGGCTTAGTCACTCATTTATTTAATCATTCATTTAGTTAGCTCAGTTAGTGGGAGCTGTCCAAAGGTTGCACTGGCTTCTATCCCAGCCTTCCTGCTATTCTGGATTTTTTTGATTGGTCAGGAACTCCTGACTCATAAGCAGGGTATCTCATAACCAATCACAGTCTCATAGAAGATGATGAAGGTGATCCTGGCTGGGATAGTTTTAAAAAGGAGTTGTCGCGGTTAGTCTCTATTGAGCTTGGGTGAAAAGAGAAAAGAATTTATAAAGGAGTTTGGAAAACTTTTAACTTGGAAGAAAAATATCCAACGAAGTGATCTGTAAGCTTGTTAAGCAGAGAATTAGTCTGCTAATTTTGTTGTATTGCACTCTCCCAAGAGCTTAGTACAATGCTCCGCACAAAGTGAGTGGTCAGTAAATACCAATGATTGGTATGAAAAAGTCACCAATGAATTATGATGATGACCCAGTCAAATTGTAGAAGACATGGACCGATAATTGTTGTTTTTGAAATAGTTAAATAATTCTCTGATTAATATATTTTATTTCTTCCAATAAGTCATTAGATGCTTAGGCAAAGTTGCTCATGCCAGTTTTCCTTTTCATTAAATATTCATATTTCTAATGGAAATGGTTTTGACAAATTGGGCAGATTGAGCAATTTACAAATTTATGCTGCAAAAAGAGGAGTTTTGGAATTCCCAGCCAGCCAAGCTAATGCCTAAATCATTAACACTTCATTGATTTTATAATTAAAAAGCTAGAATGTAACTATAGGATGCATTTTAAATGAGGTGATAGTTGTTTATCTCGAGACTGAAACACAATTTTAATGCAAATATTCATTAGCCACTGAGTGCCACCATTGTTCTTTTTTCGGAGCGGGTCATCGGCTTTTCATTTTGGGGGTGAAAGAGGGGTGAACCTTTCAATAGATGGGCCTTTCAAAGAGGAGAGAGTGGTGAATAAAAGCAGGAAAGAGAAACAGCCCCAGTCATGGTCAGAGTCTGAAGAAGAACCAAGCAAAGCCAAAGAACCAGAGACACTGTCAGAGTAGCAGAGACACAATTAGAGCCCCCGGGAGTAGGACGGTAGCCAGAACAGATGAAGCCCCAAAGTCTCAAGCTAAGTGCCAATAGTGCCAAGAAAAACTACAGGTCCAAGTTCACCAAAACATTTAAGGGACCAGGCCCAGACTGCTGTGTTTTCAGCAGCGGTTTTAGGGCCTTCAGCTCAGGGCATCAGGTTAAGGAGGGCTCTCATAGGTGAAATCCATAATTATATGCCTTTAAAAAGGCAAAGAATAGTAATAGTAAGAATAATAATAATGATTGTTGTGGTTGTCGCTAGTGTCAAGCACTGTTCTAAAACTTGAGGCACTTGCAAGCTAATTTAGTTGGACAAAGTCCTTGTCCCATATGGGGTTCACAGTCTAAGCGTGAGGAAGAACAAATATTTCAATCACCATTTTATAGGTGAGGAAACAGAAGCACTGAGATGTTAACTGATTAGCCCAAGGTCACACAGCAGGAAATGGCTGGCTGGAATTAGAACCCGGGTCCTCTGACTCCTGTGCTCTATCCCCAACTCACCAAAGAGCGTGCTCTCCCATTCTTTGCCTAATTCATTCAGTCGTATTTATTGAGTGCTTACTGTGTGCAGAGCACTGTACTAAGTGCTTGGGAAGTACAAGTTGGCAACATATAGAGACAGTCCCTACCCAACAACGGGCTCACAGCCTAATGATGGAGAGTGCTTGCCTGATGAATAGAAATCGTTCATTCCCTCCCCATCCCTCGCCACTTCTTTCCCCTTCTGGCTCTTCCTACCACTGAAATGCGACGGGTGGCTGCAGAGCTTGGCGCTCTTGGCTCGCCCAGTCCCTCTATGGGAATGCCTCTCAGAACTCATGAATATGTAGTTCTGCCTCAAACTTAATGAGCAAGGAGACAGTGAGTAGAGCCAGAATATGGGAACGCAACAGGGCATTAACCAGAACCCCAGGTCTGATGTTTAAAGAAACAACAGAAATCTGCAGGCTCGTCAATGAGGGAGCGATATATAGCTGTCGTAAATATTCCAGATGGAGGACGCGTCTCTTAAATGTTATTCCTACATTAACGCACTGGCAACGTGTTGTTAAACATGAGGCAGTTTCGGATTAGAAGTGACTATGCAATTGGCTGAATGCCCTTGCTTGTGTGTGTGTGTGTGTATGTGTGTGTTGTGTCGTGTATATACGTGCATGCGTGGAGGAGATTGGTGAGAGATGCTCCAAATTGCAGTGTGACCTAGTGGGCAGAACACTGTTCTGGGACTCAGAAGGACCTGAGTTCTAATTCCGGCTCTGCCACGTGTCTGCCGTGTGACCTTGGGCAAGTCACTTCACTTCTTTGACCTCAGCTCTTTGGCCATCTGTAAAATGGGGATTTAGGGAGTGAGCCTGAGTGTGAGCCTGACTCTGTCCAATATGATTAACTTGTATCCACCCCAGTGCTTGGGATATAGTAAGTGTTTAACAAGTACTATTATTATTATTATTGTCCATGATCTATCCTAGAGTCACTTTCAGTTAAAAAGTGTGTTGCGATCCTGGCTGAGTCACTGCTTAAAGATCTGCTGGCTAAGGGGAGCCCAGGTGATTGCCAATGTACCCTCTCTCATACGAGATAATGAACCCCATGAGAATGTAAGCCATTAGAAGGTAAGCCCCCATCAGAGTCACACCTGGAGAGTTTTCAATCCTCTACAAGCAGAGAAGCAGAGTGGCTCAATGGAATGGCTCAATGGAAAGAGCACGGGCTTTGGAGTCAGAAGTTGTGGTTTCAAACCCCAGCTCTGCCAATTGTCAGTTATGTGACTTTGGGCAAGTCATTAACTTCTCTGGGCCTCAGTTACCTCATCTGTAAAATGGGGATGAAGACTGTGAGCCCCCGTGGGACAACCTGATCACCTTGTAACCTCTCCAGTGCTTAGAACAGTGCTGTGCACATAGTAAGCGCTTAACAAATGCAATTATTATTATTATTATTATTACAAGTCTCGACTACCAGAGAGAGAGTCAAGCAGGGGCCTACCCATTCCATTCCTACCTTGGGCAGTGGCTAGTAAGTGGAAGGTGATTTGCTACAAGTCAAAACTCGCCTGTGCTGGGCTGCAGCCACACGGGAGAGAGTCGAGGGTAGAGACTCAAGTTGACTGCGGGGAAGGAAGCAATGGCAAATCACTTTTGTATTCTGAGAAAACTCTGAGGAGACATTACCAGAATGATTGCAGATGGAGGTGGGGACTTCTGGGAGAGATGTGTCCATGGCATAGCTTAAGGTTGGAGACGACTCGACAGCATCAGACAATAAGGTTTTGGCAATAATGTAAACTCCTTGCGGGCAGGAATCATGTCTACCAACTCTGTTGTATTGTTCTCTCTTAGGGACTTAGTACATACGGTAGTTGTTCAATAAATATCATTGATTGATTGATGGAATAGACTGGACTCCCTGTCCATTCACAGTCCAGGATGTTTGGTATCATCAAACTGCCGAATGGCTGTCGTCTCTCCCAGCCTCAGCCTCCCCTCTGGAGTCACTGACCATCCGTGAGTCCAAGGACTGGCTAGTAAAATGGGTTAAGATTGATCGGGTCGGTAAAGTCTATAAAAGTATTTCACCTTCTGCCAGTTTGGCCAGTTGCCCCAGGGTAAAGGCTACTGAAGCAGCTGCAAGAGGAACACTGGGAGTGCCATCGCCTCAGCTGCTATCTCCTCAGTCACCTTTTCAGAACTTAGTGAAGGATGGGGGTGGGAGACACCTTTGCTCTCTTCCACACTTAGGGTTAGGAGAAGTTTCGGGACATTAGAGTAGCTTCTGCCATGGAAGTCTGTAAATGAGTAATAACAAAAATAATTATCATTATTATTATTAATAACAAAAGACTGTAGCCTAACCGTAATTATTATTAATAAGATACTGACACTTCTTAAACACTTAATATGTGCCAAGCACCGGATTGATACAAGTTAATCACATCAGACACAGTCCTCGTCCCTCGCTGGGCTCACAGTCTCAGCAGGAAGGAACTCAGGTATTTAAGCCCTGTTTTTCCAATGATTCCAATATTTGCTGTGCTTGCTATATGCCAAGATGAGTAAACTGAAGTTTTTTTTCGGTAGGGCATGCTGTTTCTCAACTTCACTTTTCTGTTCTTCCATTTCCTCATCTGTAAAATGGGGATAAAATATCCATTGTAAGTCCCCGCTTAGTCTGTGAGCCCCTTGAAGTATAGGGACTGTGTTTGATCTGATTATTTTGTATCCCCTCCCATGGTTAGCACAACGCTAGGCATATATGAAGCACTTAAAGAAGCACTATGGCCTACTGGAAAGAGGACAGGCGTGGGAGTCAGTGGACCTGGGTTCTAATTCCAAGTCTGCCCCTTACCTGCTGTTTGACCTTGGACAAGTCACTTAACTTCTCTCTGCATGTTTAGTCAACTGTAAAATGGGAACCCAATATCTGTTCTCCCTTTTAGACACTGAGCCCCATGTGGGACAAAGACTGTGTTTGACCTGATACCTCAGTGCTTATAACAGTGCTTTACACAGAGTAAGGGCTTACTAAATACCATAAATGAGTTGTTTTTAAAAGCTGACGTTATTTTTTCTGGAGTGGGATTACAAGATAATTTCACTTCCAGCAAGCAGGCTCAATCAGTAGATTTGGGTCTTAATCTTGGCAGTTTCTGCTGCCTCCTTCCTAAAATAAATCACATTCTGGAAAAGGAAAATATTTAATCCAATTGGAATTAGTGGGCCACAGCTCTAAAGCTGTAATTCCTCTTGCTCTTCAATCAGTAAGTATTATTGATTATGTGCCTACTGTATACAGAGCATTGTGCTAAGTGCTTGGGAGAGTACAATAGAGTTTGAATTCACCATTTCTGCCCTCAAGAAATCTGCCGTGGGAGGCAGACACAGAGTCATTTTAAAGATAGTAGGAAAAGAGAATGGGAAGATTGGTATGTGCATGAGAAAGGTCTTAAATAGTGGCATATATAAGTTGACGTATTCAGAAGTATTGTGGGCGGTTGTGAGTGTATCAGTTTTGAGGTGGTGCAAAAATACTGGGATGGATTTGACTTGGGGAGAAGAAAAATGAATCATCTTGGAGGATTTGAGATTTTAAAGGGCTTTGAAAACAGGTGAAAGTAATTGTCTGGAAGATCTGAGAAGGAAAGGATGTCCAGATTGGAGGAGGGGCATGAGCAACAATGTGGAAAATTGAGAGTGAGTAGGTTGGATTGGGAGGAGGAAAAAGTTCCTCAGTTTCCACAACTCTAAAATGAGGATCAGATAGATCGTGAGCTTTATGAAGGGCAGGGATTGTGTCTGATCTGATAACTTGGTATTTACCCCAGGATTCAGCAAATAGTGATCACTGAATAGATACCAATGCCACAATGAGATGACTCTTGCACTCCTTTCTTCTTAGCCTTTTCAGTCTTAACTGAATAGTATGCTTCTCCAGCCTCCTGGAATGGCCATTCAGTCAATCAATCATATTTATTGAGCGCTTACTGTGTACAATAAAATATTATAACAGACACATTCCCTGCCCACAGAGAGCTTATAGCCTAGAGGGGGACACAGGCATTAGTATAAATGATAAATTACAGATATGTACATAAGTTCTGTGGGGCTGGGAAAGGGGATGAATAAAGGGAGCAAGTCAGGGTGATGCAGGAGGGAATGGGAGAAGAGGAAAGGAGGGCTTAATCAGGGAAGGGCTCTTGGAGAAGTGTCTTCATTAAGGCTTTGAAGTGGGGAGAGTCTGTTGGATATGAGTAGGGAGGGCATTCCAGGCTAGGGGAAGGATGTGGGCGAGAGGTTGGTGGAAAGATAGATGAGATAGAGGTCCAGTGAGTAGGTTGGCAGTAGAGGAGCAAAGTGTGCAGGTTGGGTTGTGTAGCAGGAGAGTAGCAAGGTGAGTTGGATTTGTGGGTGTGGTGGGGTGGTGGGGAGGGGGCACCAAGGTGATTCACAATACAGCTGGTCATCTCTGCACGATTAATCGTGAATTTGGTCTGGGGAAAATCCAAAGAAGCAGAACGGATTGGCGAGTTATCCAGTTCAGTGCAGCGTTACCAAATGAACTGAGTGGACGGCTGGAGGAAGATTACGAGCAAAACCTGGGGCCTGCCAAAGTTATTCAGAAGGTGCAGCTAACGGATGGTTATCCTTGAGAAAGTTTTTTTTATAGTTTCCTTTTGCTGCTGAAAAATTAGGCAGGAACGGGGAGAAGGGGAGGTGGGGAAGGCATGAAAGGCGACAAGGGCTATCAATTTGGATTATTATCAATCTGAAATTGATTAAGCAGATGGTTGCTAGGTGTGTTCTTTCATTCATCACTGAAACATGTAATATGGAGTTGATGGATTTAATAAATAGATTAATTGGATGATCATTTTCTCAGTTTAATCTTCATGACTGCACAAACAGAGCAGTAAATTTGCTTCCCGGGGTTAGGAATCAGTAGCCGTGACACTTGAAACACAAAAACAGACATGGGATACTTGGGGAGAGATTTTGAGTTGATTTATATAAAAGGGAAGATAATGCTCTTAACATGACATTTCCAACCATCCGTTAGCCTCTCCTGCAGAGGCAACTTAAATTGGAAGATCCCTGATGGGTACTTGAAAAGAGTACATGCTAAATGCAAGTGTCTTTATTAAATTTGCTTCTTTAGTCAGTGAAAATTGGACAGGTGTTTCCAGAATCATTAGAAATGCCAGTACGGGGCCAGACTGTCAGCTCCTTTGGGTAGGGAACCTTTCAGTCAACTCTGCTGTATTATACTCTCCCAAACGCTATCATAGTGTAAGTGCTCAATAACCATCTTTCTTTGAATTGATTGATCCAGTCCAGAATTCTGTCTCCAACAGTGGCAATGGATATCCAGCCTCATGGTTAGGGAAGGACCTAACCAGGATGGTTACCCAGGATGGACCTCTTGTCAAGGATTTTTTTCCAAATTCCTCTAGACTGTGAGCTCCTTAATAATAATAATAATAATGGCATTTGTTAAGTACTTACTATGTGCAAAGCACTGTTCTAAGCGCTGGGAAGGATACAAGATGATCAGGTGAGGTTGTCCCACATGGGGTTCACAGTCTTAATCCCCATTTTACAGATGACGGAACTGAGACACAGAGAAGTGAAGTGACTTGCCCAAAGTCACACAGCTGACAAGTGGCAGAGCCGGGATTTGAACCCATGACCTTTGACTCCCAAGCCCGTGCTCTTTCCATTGAGCCACGCTGCTTCTCCTTGTGGGCAGGGAGTGTGCCCACCAATTCTAATGTGTTATATTCTCCTAAGGTCTTAGTACCATGCTCTGTGCACAGTAAATGTTCAATAAATATGATTGATTGCTGATATTTTAGACCTCATTACTAATTAGAGAGGCAGGATGCCATAGTGGATAGAGCACAGGCCTGGGAGCGAGAAGGCCATGGGTTTTACTCCTGACTGTCACTTGTCTGCTTCGTGATCTTGGGCATGTCAATTCATTTCTCTTGCGGCTCAGCTACCTCTTCCATACAATGGGGATTGAGACTGTGAGCCCCAAGTGCATGACAAATACCATCATCACTATTATAACAAATTCTGTATGTTTACCATAATCACTGTGTGTATGTGTATGTGCGTTTCCTTTTGTTTGATTGACTCTACCCCCTTCACACTTCAGCGGATGATCTGTCCTCGTGGCCTTGTGGGATTTCGAATACACATCTGTCCTGTATCTCCCACTTCTATTTGTGTATTTAGTTGTGGTTCAGCACAGAAAGATTTAAAGTATTAGATTGGGGTCATGCTGGAGGAAACTATCTTTCTTCATTTCAGTACTTTTGTGAATCTGGGCTCAGGGTTCCTGTAGACAAAATTTGATTTTCTTCACTCTTCTGTTGATATCAGTGTCAGCCAGCATCAGTAGACTTGATTGAGTGCCAACTGTGTGCAACGCACTTTGGGAAACTCACAAAATAAATAAAAGATGCAGTATCTGTCCTTAGGGAGTTTATAATCTAACAAGGGAGATGGTAGGTGTGGATAGGCAGCTGTATGGCCTGATGGCCTAGCAAGGAGCAGTGTGGCCTAGTGGAAAGATCATGGGCTTGGGAGTCAGAAGGACCTGGGTTCTTATCCTGACTCTGCCACTTGTGTGCTGTGTGACCTTGGGCAAGTCACTTAACTTCTCTGGGCCTCAGTTACCTCATCCTTAAAGTGAAGATTAAGACTTTGAGCCCTATGTGGGACAGGGACTGTGTCCAACCTGATTATTTTGTATCTACCCCAGCACTTAGAACAGTACCTGGCACATAGTAAGTGCTTAACAAATACCATTAAAAATGATAAATGTGCTGAAGTTGAATGAAAGAATTATAAGTAAAAAAATAAATCAATGAGTAGTCAATTAATGAATAGATATGTTCAGTGTGCTAGAGAAGCAGCATGGCTCATTGGAAAGAGCATGGGCTTTGGAGTCAGAGGTCATGGGTTTAAATCCTGGCTCTGCCAGTTGTCAGCTGTGTGACTTTGGGCAAATCACTTAACTTCTCTGGGCTTCAGTTCCCTCATCTGTAAAATGGGGATTAAAACTGTGAGCGCCCCATGGGACAACCTGATCTCCTTGTAATCTCCCCAGTGCTTTTTACAGTACTTTCCACATAGTAAGTGCTTAATAAATGCCATTGTTATTATTATTATTGCCTGGTGGGATGGCATTATTGGGAAATAATAATAATTATGGTACTTGTTAAGCACTTACTATATGCCTAGCACTTAGTACAGTGCCTTCAGCACATAGCACAGTGCCTGGCACATAGTGAGTGCTTAACAAATACCATAATTATTATTATCTACCCCAGCACTTAGAACAGTGCTGTTTATGGACACTAAAGGCATAAAATAGGCAAACATCTACAGACCTGTTCTAGTTCTCACTGCTCCAGAGAAATTTTTGTGTGTGTGTTTTTTTGCTATGGGGCAGTCTTGTTTTTAATAATAATAATGATGGCATTTATTAAGCGCTTAGTATGTGCAAAGCACTGTTCTAAGTGCTGGGGAGGTTACAAGGTGATCAGATTGTCCCACAGAGGGCTCACAGTCTTAATCCCAATTTTACAGATGAGGGAACTGAGGGCCAGAGAAGTTAAGTGACTTGCCCAAAGTCACACGGCTGACAAGTGGCAGAGCTGGGATTTGAACCCATGACCTCTGACTCCAAAGCCCGTGCTCTTTTCACTGAGCCACTGCTTTTTTTTTTTCCATACTCTGTTAGAGACTGGAACTTTGGTTCTAGAATCATGGGGGCAGGGGTTGGTTTCACACACTCAGAAGCAGACTCATTGTCCCGGGCAAAATTTCCCAACACAGGCTTCATCAAAACTAGGTATGGTATGAAACTGTCAGGCCTAATGCCCTCAAATAGAATTTGTGAGCAATTAGCCAGTTTGATGCCAGAGTTACACTCTCTGCCACTGAGGGGAATTAACACTCTACCAGACAACGGTAAATCCTTGGTTTCTGTCCATTACCCAGAGTCCCAAGCTTGGATTCTGTTTCCACCTTTCTGTCTCACATTGGAACCCAAGACTCAGTGGCATGAATAGAATCATTAAACCAAACGATAATTATCCGTTTGGATAATCACATCTGTTGTTCGTAAAATCTCCTTTGTGCTCCAGCAAAGAGAAAAATCATCATTTAACCAGCCGCCATTCCGTTCCTCGCAGCGATAGAGAGGCATTAAGGGAGAAATTAGAGAGTTCAGCAGTGGGACCTAATCACCTTTTCCTCCTCCGGCATCAGGGTGAGAGGGGTTCTACTTACCTGGCAGTTGCAGGATTGGAGCCAGAGGATAAAACAGTGAAAGGATTCCAAGGCCTGCTCTCCGAAAACCGCTGCATAGGAAGTCGCGCAGATTTCAGTAGCTTCAAAGGCATGACAGAGCCTCGCAGATCAATAATCATCATTTTCATAATCAGCAAATGGCTTTGAGTAAGGAGGGCCTGAGGCTAGACACTAGACGAGGCAAATTCAATACATCTTAGCTCTGCCCTCTAGGAACTGACAGATTGAAATAGGCAAGCAGGTGTCCAGAGAACGGAGCCAACTTGGAAAGAGGAGGGACAGGGAGGAAGGAACGAACCTGGAGCTCTTGTCTCTCTTTTAGAGAAGTCTCCGGTATTTGGGGGCTGGAATTTGCATGGAGGGAGAAAATTGAACCAATTGGAAAGGAGCAGATTACAGTTATGACTTCTAGACTGTGAGCCAGTTGTGGGCGGGGATTGTCTCTACTTATTGCTGAATTGTGCTTTCCAAGTACTTAGTACAGTACCCTGCACATAGTAAGCACTCATTAAATACGACTGAATGAATGAAGCTCCTCCACTAGACCATTAACTCCTTAAGACCGCAGATCCTGTTTACTAACTCTATTGTACTTAGTATAGTGCTGTGCATAAAATAAGTTCCCAATAAATGTCACTGACTGACTGGCCGGGCTACGTGTTTCTCCAGGATCTGCACTAGACTGCAAGTGCCTTGTGAGCATGGAACAGGCCTACCAGCTCTGTTCCATTATTATTATTATTATTATTATTATTAATTATTAATTAATAATAATAATAATAATAATAATGACATTTATTGAGCGCTTACTATGTGCAAAGCACTGTTCTAAGCACAGGGGAGGTTACAAGGTGATCAGGTTGTCCCATGGGGGGCTCACAGTCTTACTCCTCATTTTACAGATGAGGTAACTGAGGCCCAGAGAAGTTAAGTGACTTGCCCAAAGTCACACAGCTGGCAATTGGCAGAGCCGGGATTTGAACCCATGACTTCTGACTCCAAAATCTATGCTCTTTCCACTGAACCACGCTGCTTCTATACTCTCTCAGGCACTTAATTCAGTCCTCTGCATATGGCTTAGTGGAAAGAGCACGGGCTTGGGAGTCAGAGGACATGGGCTCTAATCCTGATTCTGCCACTTGTCTGCTGTGTGACCTTGGGCAAGGCACTTAACTTCTCTGTGCCTCAGTTACCTCATCTGCAAAGTGGAGATTAAGACTGTGAGCCCCACGTGGGACAACCTGATTACCATGTATCTACCCCAGTGTTTAGAACAGTGCCTGGCACATAGTAAGCACTTAACAAATACCATCATTATTATTATTATTGTCCCAGTCTTCACTATCGACCCAGGGATCACTTACCATCAGTTGGGGGAAAAATGAATATAGAATGTACCATATCCTTAAGGTACTTTTAGGTTTTGAGTCATCAGCCGACAAACCAAGGAGGATGATTTCAGGATACTGTGTTGCCCTTTACAAGGAAATTAAGGCATCGTCTGTGTAGAGTACTGAACATGCCTCAGTACTGAGACTTCAAGACCTAGAATCTATGCGAAGGAATTGAATCTATGTGTTAATGATTTGCACGGCGCAACTCAAACTCCTTCAACTGTCACTGTCAGTCACGTTTCCTCTCAAACACAGAGAACGGGCCGGGGGGCAATGAGTACGACACCACATGTAAATCTTTGTAGAGAAGCAGCATGGGTTCAAATCCCGGCTCCTCCAGTTGTCAGCTGTGTGACTTTGGGCAAGTCACTTCACTTCTCTGGCCCTGTTACCTCATCTGTAAAATGGAGATTAAGACTGTGAGCCCCCCATGGGTCAACCTGATCACCTTGTAAGCTCCCCAGAGCTTAGAACAGTGCTTTTCACATAATAATCAGTTAATGAATGCCATCATTATTATTATTATTATATAGCAGAGCCATCAGTGGCTACTGAACTACAGTAGCTTGAACTAACCAATAGTAATAGTAGTAGAAATGGGACTTATTGTTGTTATTATTGTTATTATTAATACTTAATTATTAATTAACAATAATACTTGTTATTATTAGGTGCCATTGAGTCATTTCCTATTCATAGTGACTCTACGGATATACTTTCTCCAGAACAACCTGTCCTCTGCCATAATCCACAACCTAATGGTTCTTCCGTTATCATTATTATGGTCTCTCTCCATCCAGCTGCTGGTCTGCCTCTTTCACATTTTCCAGGGACTTTTCCTAGCATTTTTGTCTTCTCCAGAGAATTAGTCCTCCTGATTATGTGTCTGAAATATGCCAATCTCAGATGAGTCATTTGGCTTTCCAAAGACCACTTTGGTTTAATTTATTCTAAAATCCATTTGTTTGTCCTTTGGGCAGTGCACGATATTCACAAGTTACTACTACTACTAATCATAATAGTGGTATTTGTTAAATGCTTACTATCGGCCAAGCACTTGGGTAAGTACATTATAGAGAAGGAGCATGGCTCAGCTGAAAGAGCATGGGCTTTGGAGTCAGGGGTCATGTGTTCGAATCCCGGCTCTGCCAATTGTTAGCTGTGTGACTTTGGGCAAGTCACTTAACTTCTCTGTGCCTCAGTTCCCTCATCTGTAAAATGGTTGCCCCCCATGGGACAACTTGATCTCCTTGTAACCTCCCCAGTGCTTAGAACAGTCCTTTGCACATAGTAAGTGCTTAATAAATGCCATCATTATTATTATTATATTCATTATAAGTGATTGGACTCAGTCCTGGACCCATATGGGTCTAACAGGGAGGGAGAGTAGGTATCTTATCCCCATTTTTACAGATGAGGAAACTGAGACATCAAGAAAAGTAGCTAGTCAAAGCTTTTTTCTCTCATATACGCACATGAAGCACCTACTGAGTGAAGAGCACTGTATTTTAGACTGTAAGTTTGTTGTGGGCAGGAAACATGTCTGCCAACTCTGTTGTACTCCCTCCAATGATTAGTATAGTGCTCGGCACATAGTAAATGTTCAATAAATACCACTGATGATCATGATGCTGTACTACGTTTTTGAAAAAATACAGTAGAAGCAAAACTCACATTCCCTATCCATGAGTAGTTTACACGCTAACCTAATCAAGGAATGTGGACTATTCTTCATTCTTATGTATACAGGTTTGCCCGTGACACCTTTATTACACATACTCAGCAGTAGGTTTCTCAAAGGGAGTTTTGGCTTCTAAGCACAGCCTGCAATGCTCTTTGCAATCAATCAATAGATGGTATATATTGAGTCCTTGCCATATGCAGAAACGAAACCTACTTTAAAGTCTCCTCCAAGCCATTGTCAGGCTCTGGGCCTCCTTGCATCTCACTGGTTCTCCTTTCTTTTTTCTAAATGTGCTGAACATTGCTTTGATTCCATGAATCCAGGGGGATTCCATGTCTCCCCCTTTTAGACTGTGAGCCCACTGTTGGGTAGGGACTGTCTCTATATGTTGCCAGCTTGTACTTCCCAAGTGCTTAGTACAGTGCTCTGCACACAGTAAGCACTCAATAAATACGATTGATTGATTAATTGACAAAATAATTCTACTAATGGCGGGAGAGAGAGGGAAGGAGAGGCGGAGAAGAAAGAGTAGAAAAGAAGAGAAAATCCATCCTTAAGGTCATCCTGATGGATAACATTGGGGCCTTTGCGATTCTGTTGTCTCTTCCTACCTCTGCTCGGGATAGCCTGCTGCAAACGGCTTCCTGAAAGAGAGAGAAAGTCCTCCAGATCAATATAGTCCAACCTCCTGACATTCGATTTTCACTTTGTCAGAGGGAGGCAGAGTGTTTCTCCGAGGAAGCAGAAGTTCCATGTGATAGACAGGAATATAGGGCTGGCACTCAGAGGGGACCAGTGGAGAGAGTTTAGCAGCAAGGCACATAGTCGGGCAGATACGTTTGCAGCTCCCGCGGGAATTGCCGAGATGGTCAGAAAGGGCAGCAGGATTCAGGAGGACAAGGAGAAGCCTCTTAGAGGGTTCCATTAGACAGGGATCTTTGTGGGTTTGGGACGGTGACAGAGACAGGTGTCTCCTTTCCCCCCAAGTTTTTGCTAAGCTTTTGCAGCTTGGTGGTTGAATTCATATGTGCGCACATCATAATTGTGCTAGGTAGAAGGCTGCTCTGACCTACTTTAAAATCAATTTAGATGTACCCCATGGACCCTTTCAGCCTCTTTACAAACACAATTCCATTTTCTGTGAAATAAATCTAATTGTCCCCTGTGTGATAACAGATTACTGTTTCTCCAGCAAAGAGATTACGGATTTGAAGTGTTCTGAGTTACGTTATTTGACTAGAAAGTCCTCTTGCAGTTTTAACACGGTTCAAATGACATAATAATAATAATAGACTGTGAGCCCACTGTTGAGTAGGGACCGTCTCTATATGTTGCCAACTTGTACTTCCCAAGCGCTTAGAACAGTGCTCTGCGCACAGTAAGCACTCAATAAATACGATTGAATGAATGAATGAATAATAATAATGGTATTTGTTAAGCACTTACTATGTGCAAAGCACTGTTCTAAGAGCTGGGGGGGAATACAAGGTGATCAGGTTGTCCCACAGGGGTGCTCACAGTCTTAATCCCCATTTTACAGATAACTGAGGCACAGAGAAGTTAAGTGACTTGCCCAAAGTGACACAGCTGACAATTGGCAGAGCCGTGATTTGATCCTATGATGTCTGACTCCAAAGTCCGGGCTCTTTCCACTGAGCCATACTGATCAGGCCCAGTAACTCTGGCTGTGTAGAAATCCTAATACCTGATTTTAGCAGTCGATCAGTAGTATTTATTGAGCATGTTTTGTGTGCAGAGCCCTTTACTACATACTTGGGTGTCTAATATAGAGGGACTGAGGTCATGATTTCTGCTCTAAAGCCTGTAAGCTCTTGGTGGGCAGGGAATGGGCCTGCCAATTATGCTGTGTTGTACTCTCCCTTGTACTTAGTAAAGTGCTCTGTAAATAGAAAGTACAAGTAGGAAGCAGCAAGGTTTAGAGGATAGAGCATGGGCCTGGGAATGAGGTGGTCATGAGTTCTAATCCCACCTCTACCTCTTGTCTGCTGTGTGGTCTTAGGCAAGTCACTTATATTCTCTTGCGCCTCAGTTACCTCATCTGTAAAATGGGGAATAAGACTGTGAGCTGCATGGGGGATAGGGACTGTAACCACCCCAGTGCTTAAAACAGTGCCTGTGACACAGTAAGTGCTTAACAAATACCATAATTATTATTATTATAAATTCATTCATTAATTCAGTTGTATTTATTGAGCACTTACTCTGTGCTCAATAACACTGATTGATCTCAAGGATTTAACAATCTGATGGAGGAGACAGAAACAAAGTAATTTACAGGTAAATACAAGCAGTGTGGCTCAGTGGAAAGAGCACGGGCTTTGGAGTCAGAGGTCATGGGTTCAAATCCCGGCTCTGCCAATTGTCAGCTGTGTGACTTTGGGCAAGTCACTTAACTTCTCTGGGCCTCAGTTCCCTCATCTGTAAAATGGGGATTAAGACTGTGAGCCCCACGTGGGACAACCTGATCACCTTGTAACCCCCCAGCGCTTAGAACAGTGCTTTGCACATAGTAAGTGCTTAACAAATACTATTATTATTATTATTATTATTATTATCATAAAAGGAATGATAATAAAAATAATAATTGTGGTATTTAAGTGCTTACTATGTGCCAGGCACTGTATTAAACTCTGGGGTGGATATGAGAAAATCGGGTTGGACACAGTCCCTGCCCCACTTGGGGCTCACAGTCTTAATTCCCCTTTTACAGATGAGGGAACTGAGGCCCAGAGAAGTAAAGTAACTTACCCAAGGTCACACGACAGACAGGTGGTGGAGCCGAGATTAGAACCCATAACCTTCTGACCCCCAGGCCCTGGCTCTATCCACTATACCAGAAGAGAGTGGAAAGATGGTTATGTGGATGAGCAAGTGTTTAGATAATAACAATATAAATCATTATGCCATTTGTGAAGCATTTACTATGTGCCAGGCACTGTATACTAAACCCTGGGGTAGATACAAGGTGATTAGGTGGTCCCACATGGGGCTCATAGTATTAATCCCCATTTTACAGATGAGGGAACTGAGGCTCAGAGAAGTGAAGTGACTTCCCCAAAGTCACACAGCTGAGAAGTGGTGGAGCCAGGATTAGAACCCACAACCTCTGACTCCCAAAGCCCGGGCTCTTTCCTCTGAGCCCTGCTGCTGCTCTGTCCCCTTTGCCCCGACTCACTCCCTTAGCTCTACCCCCATCCCCACCACACAGCACTTGTGTATATATGTACATATTTATAATTCTATTTATTTACGTTAATGCCTATTTACTTGTTTTGATGTATATATATCTATAATTCTATTTATTTATATTGAACTTGTACATATTTACTATTCTATTTGTTTTATCAATATTCTACTTATTTTATTTTGTTAATATGTTTTGTTTTGTTGTCTGTCTCCCCCTTCTAGACTGTGAGCCCGCTGTTGGGTAGGGACCATCTCTAGATGTTGCCAATTTGTACTTCCCAAGCGCTTAGTACAGTGCTCTGCACACAGTAAGCGCTCAATAAATACGATTGAATGAATAAATGAATGATGCTATTGATGCCTGTTTACTTGTTTTGATGACCTTCTCCCCCCTTCTAAACTGTGAACCCATTGTGGGCAGGGATTGTCTCTCTTTATTGCTGAATTATACTTTCCAAGCGCTTAGTACAGTGCTCTGCACACAGTAAGCACTCAATAAATGTAATTGAATGAATAAATGAATGATGCTATTGATGCCTGTTTACTTGTTTTGATGACCTTCTCCCCCCTCCTAAACTGTGAACCCATTGTGGGCAGGGATTGTCTCTCTTTATTGCTGAATTATACTTTCCAAGTGCTTAGTACAGTGCTCTGCACACAGTAAGTGCTTAATAAATATGATTGAGTGAATTAATAAATAAACATTCAAATATGATTGACTGATTGACTGCAAGGTGGTCTGTCATGCTGTCTGCTTATTGAACTGTCCACCATAAAATAACAGAAAATAATGGAACTTTCAAACTTCCCTTGAGTTAAAAATGGAATTCTTATCTGCTTTTGAATTATTTTGTTAGTTTAAAGCCTATTCCTGAGGTATATTTTGAGAGAAACACCCTCTGTCAGTTTTGCACAGCTTCATTTAAAGTTTCCTTTCCATTTTTCCACAAGGTCTAAATTGTTGTTTTGAATAGTCACTAATTATCCTTTCCTTTGGCTCTTTGGGCTTTCCCAGTTGAGGATTATCAGTAATCATCCCCCCAGAGCTTCCAGAAACGCTTTGAATTTGGAGGGCTTAAGTCTTCTGATTTCAGCAGCCCAGGCAACCAGCAGGGAGATGCTCATTAATAAAGAAATCCTAAATTGTTTCAGAAAGCTCGGGGCCGGGGGACTACGTACCTGCAATAACTCCGATAACTCCCGCTTAAACCAAGTCTCAATATTTATCGTTGGCAGAGGTCCATGACTGCCCAGGGACAAATAGTCAGGCACCAGATCCTCCGGATTCATGCGCGCCCCAAGCAGCGTGGCTCAATGGAAAGAGCCTGGGCTTGGGAGTCAGAGGTCACGGGTTCAAATTCCAGCTCCTCCAATTGTCAGCTTTGTGACTTGGGGCAAGTCACTTCACTTCTCTGCTCCTCAGTTACCTTATCTGTAAAATGGGGATTAAGAATGTGAGCCCCACACGGGACAACCTGATCACCTTGTATCCTCCCCAGTGCTCAGAAAAGTGCTTTGCACATAGTAAGCACTTAAATGCTATCATCATTATTATTATTATCAAGGAAATGAGGCAGCGTGGCCTAGAACAATATGGGCTTGGACTTGGTTCTAATCCTGGCTTTATTCATTCAATCCTATTAATCGAGGGCATTATAATAAATTTATCAAATTTATTAGAGACTGTAAAGCTTGTTTCCAGACTGTAAGCTCATTGTGGGCAGGGAATGGGTCTGTTTATTGTTGTATTGTACACTCCCAAGCATTTAGTACAGTGCTCTACACAGAGTAAGCGCTCAATAAATACGATTGAATGAATGAATGTGTGCAAAGGACTGTAATAAGTGCTTGGGGGAGTATAACAATAAACAGACACATTCCCTGTCCACAGCTAGCTAACTTACTGTCTAGAGGGGGAGACAGACATTAATAGAAATAAAATAAATAAATAAATACCGGCTCTGTCCCTTCCTTGCTTGCTGGCTAACCTGAGGGAAATCAGTTAATTTCTCTGTGACTCAGTTTCCCAGTCTGTATAATGGAAGTTTAAATACCCATACTTCTCTCCTCCCTAGACTTTGAGCGCCATGTAGGATAAAGACCAGTCTATCTGATTGTATATATGCCACAGCTCAGCACTGTTCTTGACACAGAGTAAATGCTTAACAAATATCACAGTAATTATAATTAGAAGGATGGCAACTTTACTTCATAAGTGTTATCCATTTGGGTGGCATACTTATTTTTGAAGTTTTAGGTGTGAAAAACAATTTAAAGAGCTATCTTTCTGCTTGCTGCGGTAACAAGCTTTTAAATGGGCCACAGAAACTTCCTAACGGGGAAAGAAAGCAACCTCAACTCAGATTATTCGGAATTGATCAGATCAACTATCCAAGATCGGGGGTTGATTAACAAGTCCCATCTAAGCGAACCAACTGCACATCCCAGTTCTCTACAAATTGCCATCTTGGCTAGTTGGGGAGGACAGGAAAGGGGTAAGTTCTGTATGTTCAGAGATAGGAACCCACTGTCTGCATGGTGAGTTCCACAGAGACGTTTCTGCCAACTATTTGAATATTCGTATAACTCACTGTCAATAGAGAGAAGGCCTGACAACTTCCTGAAGGGCAGGGGGCTTTGATCAGTTTGGGAGGGGAGGATTATAGAAGGGAGTCTCAGCAGCAATTGACCAAAAATCAGTGGCAGCTCCTGCAGTTTCCAATTCTTTGGGCGGTAGCGTGGCAACCTCATTATGGGCTGGGAACGTGTCTGCTAATTCTATTGTATTGCATTCTCCCAAATGCTTAGTACAGTGCTCTGCACATAATAAATGCTCAATGAATAAAATTGATTGATTGATTGACTGGGAGTCTGGAAATCTGGGTTCTAACCCTGGCTCTTTTCCTGGCCTGCTGCATGATTTTGGAGAGGTCTTTTTACTTCTCTCTGCCTCAGTTTCTTCAGCTGTAAAATGGAGACTGACTGTCTGTTCTCCCTCCTTCTTAGACTGAGAGCCCCAGATAGGACAGAGGCAGCGTCTGATCTGGTCATCTTGGGTCGACTTCAGTGCTGAACACAGGGCTGGGCACATAGCAAGCGTTTAACAAATGCCACAATTACTGTTATTCTTATTATTTCTAGGCCCCCCCCACCTTTGATACCTCCGGGGAGCAAGAGTTGAGCAGGAGAATCCTGACGATCTTCATAATCACATTCACATATGGTTACCTTATGACTGGGGACACCATCTTTAAATACAAAGACTATGTCTTAGCATTTTACTGAATTTACCTTATTTCTTTTTCCCGTATATCTGTCCCCATGATACATGGGGACAAGCACGTGTATCTGTGCTTGTTTCCACCCCAGCACTTAGTATAGAGCCTGGCACGTAGTAAGCGCTTAACAAATACCATTATTATTATTACCCCAACATTTAAGACTGTGAGCCCCTTGAGGGCTAGAGACTGGGACAAATTCAACACACTAAGGATTTGCCCCAGAGTTGAATACAGTGGCACAAAAGCATAGGCCTAACTAAAGCCCAGATATGGTCATTAAAATCAAAATCAGGCACCCTTCTGGGTTAGATTAAGTCACCCTTCCGCAGACCTGCGGGAGTTCTAGAATGACTTGTCCAGATTTTCCAGCCCCGTGACTTCAAACTGAGATAGAGCTTCTTTCGTTCCAACTGTATCATTGCTGCAGGGAGAGAGCTCCTTGCTGCTTCAAGGATGGATTTAGCTAAAGTGCTCTCTGGGAACTCCTGGAGAAAAGACTTTTCATGTCGGGCCAATATGCTTCACGTAAGGAAAAGATATCCTTCACCAGACTCTGAGGCAACTGTTTCTGCCTTGCAGATTGATTTACCTTTATTCCGTTGCGCTACAGCAGGCGGGTGTAATACTTATGTGAGGATGAATGCTTCACCGAATTCAGATCCCACCGTTGTTCTTCAAGTTTTCCACTCCTGCGGTCCGGGCCCTCGTTCTGCCCACAGGAATAAGGTGTCAGGAATCCCCTGCAATTGAGATGGGGAGAAGTGGACTAGATCACTTACTCTGTTAAGCCCAAGAGAGGAGAATTATATATATATATATATTGTGTATATATATATTCACACACAGGTAGGACTGGTTTCAGGGGTTGAGCAGGGGAAGTCATTCAGCAGGCAAGTGGCAGAATCAGGATTAGACCCAGATTTTCTTACACCCAGGCCTGGGCTTTTTCCATTAGGCCTCTCTACTATTCAATTCTTTTGCTCTCTAGTACTGAATCACCAGCCTGCCTTGCAATTGGATTTTTAGTTGAGGAGGTGAGACTTCTCTCTTAATCCACAAGGTCTATTATTTCCCCAGTGAACTGAGATCAGCTGCACAGTCCTGAGAAACAGAATGATAAAAATGCCAGCAACAATGTTACTGAGTCAGAACAATGGTGCATCCAGTCCAGAATTCTGTCTTTCAGAGAATCTCTGGGACTGTTGAAGAAACAAGATGATCGGCTTCTGCCTGAACACCCTTATGATTAGAGATGTACCATCTTTAATTTTTCTTCTCTACATGGCAAATACCAGTGTGACTCTGTGGAAAGAGCATGGGCTCGGGAGTCAGAGGACATGGGTTCTGATCCCAGCTTTGCCACCTGTGTGCTGTGTGACCTTGGGCAAGTCATTTCACTTTTCTGTGCCTCAGTCATTTCATCTGTAAAACGGAGATTAAAAGTGTGAGCCCCATGTGGGACAACCTGATTACCCTGTAACTACCCCAGTGCATAGAACAGTGCTTTTGGCACATAGTAAGTGCTTAACAAATACCATTATTATTATTATTATTATTATTAATATCTCTAGTAACCCTAAAAGTAAATCTCCTTCAGGCATTTTATAGATCTTTTTCTTAAAGCTTAGATATTTTCTGTCTGCATCAGGCTAGTGAAGGAGCCTTTCCTTTTGTTTGAAAATCGAACATTCAAAACCATGGAGGGTTTTTATGGTACTTGTTAAGCACTTACTATGTGCCAGGCGCTGTTCTAAACACTGGGGTAGATACAAGCTAATCAGTTTGGACACAGTGTCCCATATTCATTCAATTGTATTTCATTCAATTGTATTTATTGAGCACTTACTCTGTGCCGAGCACTGTACTAAGCGCTGGGGTACACAGACTTAATCCCCATTTTACAGATGAGGTGGCTGAGGCCCAGAGAAATGAAGTGACTTGCCCAAGATCACACAGCAGACAAGTGGCAGGGCCGGGATTAGAATTTAAATCTTTCTGACTCTCAGGACTGGGTTCTATCCACTAGGCCATGCTGGTTCTCACCATGGTGAGGGTGTCCCCTCATCCAGGTTGGTGGGATTTCATGAAGAACTGCACCTGTACCGTGATTACATCCTTCATAATTTCATACACTTTGATCATGCTGCATCTTTCTAAACTACAGATTCCTAATGCTTTCATTCTGTCTTCCTAAGAAAACTTTGTAACAATAGTAACAGCAGCAGCCTGTATTAAGCACCCAGTTGATACTGTGCACCGTAATGAGTGTTTGGAAAGTTCAGAAATGCTGGCCAACATTCTCATTCCAACAGAAAGGAGAAAACAATGCAGGAGATAGAACTTACAGTCATTTTTGGGAAAACTGTGCATTTTTCTCTCACATTCTCTTGGGTCAGCCCCAAAGCAGTTCAAGGTGCTTTACAAGCTGAGCCCAGATAAGTACCGAGACATTTCATGGGGTATCATATATTTTCCATCCCCTCCACAATGCAAGATATGGAGCTCAATCTATCATTGCCCATGTATGCAGACCACCAGACCAAACCACCATTCTCACCCTCTTCAAAGCCTTATAAAGGTCACTTCTCTTCTAAGGGGCCTTCTATGATTAAACCCTCTTTTCCCTGGCTCCCTCTACTTTCTGTATTGTTTCTGCACTTGAATCCTTGAAGTCACAGACTTCAAGTCACAGACTTAAGTCGCAGACTTCTGGGCATTTTAAGTCTTCCCTGATTAAACCTTCTTTCCTTTTTCTTCTACTCCCTTCTTCATCACCCTAACTTGCTCCTTTTATTCATTGCCCCTGACCCCAGACCCACAGCAGTAATGTACATATCCATAATTTATTCATATTAATTCTTTCTCCCCCTCTAGACTGTATTCACTCAATTGTATTTGAGTGCTTACTGTGTGCAAAGCACTGTACTAAGTGCTTGGGAGAGTACAATATAACAACAGGCACATTCCTGCCCGCAACTAGTTCACAGTCTAAAGGGGGAGACCAACAGAATATAAAAAAAATACACAAATAAATGAACTGTAAGATTGCTGTGGGCAGGGAATGTGTCTGTTACATTGTACTCTCCCAAGCCTCCCTTCTCAGGATGACACCTGGAGAGTTTTCAGTCCTCTACCAGTCTCAGCTATGGGAGGGAGAGCCAAGCAGAGGGATACCTATTCCATTCCTAGCTTGGGCAGTGGGCAGCAAGTGGAAGACAATCTGCTACAAGTCAAAACTCAACTGTGCAGGGCAGCAGCAGCATGGTGGAGTGTCGAAGGTGGAGACCCCAAGTTTTCTGCGTGCAAGAAGGCAATGGTAAGCCACTTCCATATTTTTAGTAAGAAAACTCTGTGGTTACGTTACTATAATGAATGCAGACAGAGGTGGGATGTTTTGGAAGAGATGTGCCCATGAAGTCACTATGGTTCAGAAACAACTCAACAGCATAAGACAAAACAGTGCTCTGCACACAGTGAGCACGCAAAAAATACCAGTGATTGATTGATTTTGCAGGGCAAGATGGAATTGTGTGGAAGATTCCAATTTGGAGCTATTTAAATGAGACTTTTACATGGATGTGGAGCATCGATAGAAACTAATTTAAAGAAAGTGATTGGTACCAATTCAGCCTGCAGACATAGTTTTCCTCATTCCACCAAACAAATCTGTCCTCATTCGTTTTTAATGTTAGCAATTTAGCAAATCAAATAAAACGTAGTGCGTGCTATGCTGCAAATCGTCCTGGCCCACACTCAGAAAGGCTAGTTGCAAGCAGCTTATTATTATTATTATTATTTGAGATTTGGTATTTATTAAGCACTTGCTCTAAGCCAAGCACTGTCCTAAATTCTGGTGGATGCAGTTTAATCAGATTGGATACAGTCCCCATCCTACAAGGAGCTCACGGTGTAAGGAAAGGGGAGAATAGGAATTGAATCCTCATTTTGCAAATGAAGCCTAAATAAGTGATTTGCTCAAGGTGGACCAACCAGGCAATTGGTAGAGCCAGGATTAGAACCCATGTCTTCTGAGTCCCAAGGCCCTTGTTCTTTCCACTGCAGATGGAGGTGGCTATAGTGGGAACTGATTTAAAAATAAATGTCATGTAGAGTAGGTTCAGGATTAGAGTGTGTGGAGCCAGGATTGGCTGGGGTGACAGGCAGGGAAAACATGGCATGGGAAATGGGGCAGTTTTGAGGTGCGGGTCACATATAGAGGAATTGCAGTGGAGATGTGGGGAGGGGATTTTAAGAGAAACAGGGTATACCGAGAAACAGTGTGATCTATTGATTAGAGCACAGGTCTGGTTGTCAGAAGGACCTGGATTCTAATCCTGACTCCTTCACTTGACTGCTGTGTGACCTTAGACAAGTCCCTTAATTCTCTGGACTTCAATTCCCTCATCTGTAAAATACGGATTAAGACTGTGAGCCCCATGTGGAACATGGACTAGGTTCAACCTAATTAGCTTGCATCTACCCCGGAACTTAGAACAGTGCCTGGCACATAGTAAGCGCTTAACACGTACCCTAAAAAAAGGGGTAGGGAAGTGGGAATGCTGGTTAGGAAGAAGTGAGCATTGAAGTGGGAGGAAAGTGGGTGATTAAAGAGATATAAATAGATGAAATGTCTCATCACACTGTAAAAGGTGGGACAGAGGTGGGAATGATACTTCAGACTTATGCCCAACTTGCTGACAAGCAATCAACAGCTTTCCTCTAATGCACACCTCCCCTTTCCTCAAGGGTAGAAGCATGGCTTTTCTCACTTTGGATAGATTTGTCCTTAAACAGGGTCTGATTTCTCAAAAACTACTGATTGCAAGTTTGGAAGCTGAAGTGATTTTAAGCAGTCACATTGTGAGGGCTCTTCTGGGACAGTAAAACAGAAGCTAGACACTCGCTCCATGCCCCATCCTTGAGTCTCTTACAATTTAATGGAAGGTGAAAAGATTACTTTCCAAGGTGAACGACTGATCCTTTCACTTTCCATTAGATTGTAAACCCTCTGAAGTGAGGAACATAGTGTCTGGCTACTGGTGGAGTCTTTCACACCCTCAGTATAGTGCTTGGGACTCATTGGAGCTCACTAAATAGTACTAGCTGACTTTAGCTTGCAAAACTGAATTACTGATTTCTATTCTTGGCCCATTCTTCTGTTGTTCAAATGGCTTTATGCCAATGACAGTATATTAATTTTCTGGTGGGGGTGGGGAGAGAATGTACCAGAAAATGGTCATCAACTGTTGAGACTATACAAGAATTCTGAATAAAAACGAATGACTGTCACTACCATCCTTCCCATCTCACAAGCCCGCAACCTTGGTGTCATCCTCGACGCCGCTCTCTTGTTCACCCCACATGTCCAGTCCATCACCAAAACCTGCCAGTCTCACCTCCACAACATCGCCAAGATCCACCCTTTCCTCTCCATCCAAACCACTACCTTGCTGGTTCAAGCTCCCATCCTATCCCGACTGGATTACTGCATCAACCTCCTCTCTGATCTCCCATCCTCCTGTCTCTCCCTACTTCCATTTATACTTCATGCTGCTGCCCAGATCATCTTTGTGTAGAAACGCTCTGGGCATGTTACTCCCCTTCTCAAAAATCTCCAGTGGCTGCCAGTCAACTTACGCATCAAGCAAAAACTCCTCATTCTCGGCTTCAGGGCTGTCCATCCCCTCGCCCCCTCCTACCTCACCTCCCTTCTCTCCTTCTCCAGCCCAGCCCGCACCTTCCGATCCTCTGCTGCTAACCTTCTCACTGTGCCTCGTTCTCACTTGTCCCGCCATCCACCCCCGGCCCACATCCTCCCCCTGGCCTGGAATGCCCTCCCTCCACACATCCACCAAGCTGGCTCTCTTCCTCCCTTCAAAGCCCTACTGAAAGCTCACCTCCTCCAAGAGGCCTTCCCAGACTGAGGCTCCTTTTTCCTCTCCTCCTCCCCATCCCCCTTACCCTACCTCCTTCCCCTCCCCACAGCACTTGTATATATATTTGAGCAGATTTATTATTCTATTTATTTTACTTGTACATATTTACTATTCTATTTTGTTAATGATGTGCATATAGCTTTAATTCTATTTGTTCTGACGACTTTGACACCTGTCTACATGTTTTGTTTTGTTGTCTGTCTCCCCCTTCTAGACTGTGAGCCCGTTGTTGGGTAGGGGCCATCTTTGTATGTTGCCAACTTGTACTTCCCAAGCGCTTAGTACAGTGCTCTGCACACAGTAAGCGCTCAATAAATATGATTGAATGAATGACTGTCAAACATTTTTCATTCATTCATTCATTCATTCAATTGGATTTATTGAGCACTTACTGTGTGCAGAGCACTGTACTAAGCGCTTGGGAAGTACAAGTTGGCAACATAGAGAGACGGTCCCTACCCATAGTGGGCTCACAGTCTAGAAGAGGGAGACAGACAACAAAGCAAAACATGTTAACAAAATAAAATAAACAGAATAAATATGTACAAGTAAAATAGAGTAATAAATATGTACAAACATATATACAGGTGCTGTGGGGAGGGGAAGGAGGTAAGGCAGGGGAGATGGGGAGGGGGAGGAGGGGGAGAGGAAGGAGGGGGCTTAGTCTGTCAATCAATCGTATTTATTGAGCGCCTACTGTGTGCAGAGCACTGTACTAAGCAGCTAATCGTCAGCTGTGTGACTTTGGGCAAGTCACTTAACTTCTCTATGCCTCAGTTCCCTCATCTGTAAAATGGGGATGAGGACTGTGAGCCCCACATGGGGCAACCTGATCACCTTTGTAACCTCCCCAGCGTTTAGAACAGTGCTTTGCACATAGTAAGTGCTTAATAAATGCTATTATTATTATTATTATTATTATTTTATTATTACTAAGTGCTTGGGAAGTACAAGATGGCAACATATAGAGACTCTCCATTTATATTAATGTCCGTTCCCCCTCTAGACTGTAAGCTCCTTGCGTGCAGGGAATGTCTGTTATACTGTACTCTCCCAAGAGCTCAGTACAGTGGTCTGCACACAGTGAGTTATCCATTTATATTATTCATTCATTCATTCATCCAATCGTATTTATTGAGCGCTTACCGTGTGCAGAGCACTGTATTAAGCGCTTGGGAAGTACAAGTTGGCAACGTACAGAGACGGTCCCCACCCATAGTGGGCTCATAGTCTAGAAGGGGGAGACAGAGAACAAAACACAACATATTAACAAATTAAGACAGAATAAATATGTACAAATAAAATAAATAAGTAAATAAATAATTAGAGTAATATTAATGTTCGTAATTCTAAAGGGGCAGAGAGCAGGTACTCAGTGGGTGGAGGGACATGAAGGGAGCAAGGCACTGGTTACATGGGAGCAACAGGCATAATACTAATAATAATTGTGGTATTTGTTAAATGCTTACTCTGGCCCGGGCACTGTGCTAAACACTGGGGCGGATACAAACAAATCAGGTTGGACACAGTCCCAGTCCCACATTCATTCGATCGTATTTATTGAGTACTTACTGCTTGCAAATCACTGTAATACCATTATTATTATTATTGTTATTATTACTTGGAGCCAACATGGGGCTCAGTCTCAATCCCCATTTTAGAGATGAGGTAACTGAGGTCCAGAGACGTGAAGTGATTTGCCCAAGGTCACACAGCAGACAAGTGGCAGAGCAACTCCACATTTGGGCACCTGATATTTTAAGCAAGGGGGTGGGGGTGTTTGTGGCAGTCATGGGGATCACGGGGCCCCCAGGATTCTTAGCATTGCTGCCTCACTGTGATGGTTACTTCTATTTATGGACGTCAAAATATTTTTACACACTTTGGAGACCGGAACAATTTTAGTATGATTTGTACAACCTGTTCATGAATCCAAGGAGGGTTGATCCTTCCCCTTGAGGGATTGAAAAGCAATGAATGAGCATATTAATGATCTATGCATTTATGACGTACTCAATGGGTGATCCATTCTCTTTCCATTAGGCTGGGATTTACTGCAGACACCTTGGATGAATTTGGGGTGAAGTGAGAGGGACAGAGGAAGAAATGATTTGTTTCCCACTGGGATGCCCACCCCTCCCAGTTAAAGTGATTTCCACTCCCTCCCACCCCAGAACTTGGCCCCCAGGAAATGGCTCTGGGAGAAGACTTTGGCTCATCAGGAAGCAGCTGGGAGTCCTCATGCATTTCTCATTTTGTTCTTCTCTAGTGCACTTAAATACTATGAAAATCTCTCTACTCTCAATTCTCTGGTGTTTCCCTCCAAGCTCTGTATGTTTTATTGCCACCTGGGGGAAGAACCTGAGGGATGGAGTATATGTAGCCTATTAGAAAGAGCACAAAATTGGGAATTATGACACCTGGGCTCTAATTCTTTTTTTATGGTATTTAAGTGCTTACTATGTGTCAAACACTGTTCTAAGCGCTGTCATGGGTACAAGTTAAGTCAGACACAGTCCCTGTCCCATATGGGGTTCACAGTCTTGAGAAGCAGTGTGGCTTCCTGGAAAGAGCACGGGCTTGAGAGTCAGGGGTTGTGTGTTTTTATCTCAGCTCTACCACTTGTCAGCTGTGTGACTTTGGGCAAGTCACTTAACATCTCTGTGCCTCAGTTAATTCATCTGCAAACTGGGGATTAAGACTGTGAGCCCCACATGGGACAACCTGATTATCTGGTATATACACCAGGATTTAGAACAGTGCTTGGCACGTAGTAAGCCCTTAACAAGTACCACTGTTTTGATTTTATTTTGTCTATGTGACCGTGGTCAAGTCACTTAAGCTTTCTGGGCTGGGGTTTTCTCATTTGTAAATTGGGGATAAATAATCTGTTATCGCTACCTCTTTGATTGTGAGACCATGTGGGATGGGGCAGGGAAGATAAGGTAATCTTGTATCTGTCCCAGCTTTTGACAGCTAATAAACAATTAATAAATGCCCCAGTTATTACTGCAGCTCTGAGGCAGGATTTTCAGCAGTGTTTTAGGTCTTGAAACCTGAACACTTGTCGTGGGCAGGGAATGTGACTGTTTATTGTTGTATTTTACTCTCTCAATTGCTTAGTACAGTGCTCTGCACACAGTAAGAGCTCAGTAAATGTGGTGGAATGAATGAATGAATTTCCACTCTGAGACCGAGACCTTAGTCATCAGCGTACAGAGGGGAAATTGGGCAAACCCTCAAACTCTCACAAAACTCTTAACGGAATAAATCTTCTCATCTCCACTCATCAAGCTGACTGTTTCCTCATTGGGGAAGCAATGATAAGGAAAGGGGAATGAAACAGCAACTTTCAAATAAGGGGAGAATGAAAGGAGACAGGATTGAAGCCGACTAAATTATGGAATGTGTGGACCAGGCAAACCTGGGATTTTTGTACACTGGTGTTTTTCATGCGCTGATTAGAGAATGGAAGAACAGAGCTAGGCGTTAGAACTGCAGGTTGTATGGAAACTCTCTCATGGTAGAAGGCTGCTGTGGTATTTTATATAAAATAATGAATCCCACAGCATCAAGTTGATGAGAGCACCAAAGGAGAGAGGCTCAACACAGAATTGTTGAATTGCTACGGTCAACAGCACATGGAAGATTCATTCCCACAGGAAGTTAGACAGATTTAAAACATCTGCAGGTTCAAGACAGGTTTGGAAACTACCAGTTTATAATGGGTTACCCAAGTGGGCATGTGGGGCTCAGTGGAAAGAGCCTGGGCTTTGGTGTCAAAGGTCATGGGTTCAAATCCCAGCTCCACCACTTAGCTGTGTGACTTTGGGCAAGTCACTTAACTTCTCTGTGCCTCAGTTCCCTTATCGGTAAAATGGGGATTAAGATTGTGAGCCCCCCATGGGACAACCTGATTGTCTTGCATCTCCCCCAGTGCTTAGAACAGTGCTTTGCACATAGTAAGTGCTTAATAAAGGCCATTATTATTATTATTAGGCTGAAAGTAGGGGGTGTTAGGTGATGCAACCCAAACCATGAAGATAGATGTCCAAGCCCACCAAATCTCCAAGCAACCTGTGCTACCGTTGGGGACAAAACTCTCTGCTGAACAGAAAAAGAGTGGGCCTGGAAGCCAAAGAAGCTGGGTTCTAATCCTGGCTCTGCCCCTTGCTACTTGTGTAACCTTGGGCAAGTCAATTATTTTCTCTGGGCTTTAGTTTTCTCATCTGTAAAATGGGTATTAAATACCTATTTAGAATGTGAGCCCTATGTAGGACAGAGAGGGTACCTGACCTGATTAACTTATATCTACCACAGCGCTTAGAAAAATGCCTGACCCAGATTAAGTGCTTAACAAATATTGCTTGTTTTACGTACTTCTTAAATACTTACTATGTGTCAAACACTGTTCTAAGCACTGGGGAAGGTACAAATCAATAATAATAATTATTATTATTATTATTAACCCTCTAGACGTAAGCTCATTATGGGCAGGAAATGTGTCTGCCAAATCTACCATACTGTACTCTCAATCATTCAATCGTATTTATTGAGTGCTTACTGTGCGCAGAGCACTGTACTAAGCGCTTACCCAAGTGCTTAATACAGTGTTCTGCACACAGTAAGTGCTCAATAAATATGATCACTGATTGATTCTTATTATTAGTTTGTCCTAGTAGTGATATCCCTGATGTTCCTATGAGTCTTTCTGAAAATCTCTGTCCATTTCATAGAATGTTGGGAGAACAAAAAAAGCTAAAGGATCTAGGAATTGACAGACTTGATATCAAGCTTGCAGTAAAAATCAGGGAGGCCTGTATAATAATAATTATGATATTTGTTAAGCGCTTACTGTGTGCCAAACACTGTTCTAAGCACTGGGGTAGATACAAGGTATTCAAGTTGTCCCATGTGGGGCTCACAGTCGCAAGCCCCATTTTACAGATGAGGGAACTGAGGCACAGAGAAGTTAAGTGACTTGCCCAAAGTCACACAGCAGACAAGTGGTGGAGCCGGGATTAGAACCCACATCCTCTGACTCCCTAACCTGTGCTCTGGCCACTAGGCCATGCTGCTTCTCTTGAAATGCAAAGCTAAAATGTGAGGATGAACTACCAATAGGAATTCCTGGGGAATCCTCCAGGAAAACATTCACAGGTTTGATAATGGAACAACAGAGCTTATCTAGAGCTTATCTTTTAGACTGTGAGCCCACTGTTGGGTAGGGACTGTCTCTATATGTTGCCAACTTGTACTTCCCAAGCGCTTAGTACAGTGCTCTGCACACAGTAAGCGCTCAATAATTATGATTGATTGATTGATCTGGAGGGTTAGAATATTAGATTTTAGAGGAACTCCTTCAAGGTAGAAGGATGCCGCAGTATTTTATATAAAACAATGAATTTAATGAATTGAGAGCACCTTATTAACTGAGGCAGGAGCTTGATGTCTGTCAGCAGCATAACTGATTAGTGCCTTTCATGTCCTTTTGGGAAGTATATGTTGTATATCCTGCAGTATTGATACCCTCTATGTAATAAACTTGACATTTCAGATATCAACAAATAGCTAGAAAATTGGCCTCTCGACAGTCATAACCAGCAGCATTTACATGTAATTATTCTGCCCAAGAATTTCATCTGTTGGTCATAAAAGTTATGCTGACTGAAAGAACACTGAATGGAGATATGTAAGCTGGAGAAAAATAAATTAGACTGGAGCCGGCCTCTCCGCGGATAAAGAGAAGTTCCAACTTGGACTTCTACAACAAATTCAGCCAGTGTTTCACTCTGGATAGAGCCAAGTGTCCTCACCAATTTCTCTGCCATACTAAGTTTGTGTCCAACAGTGTCCTTCTGCTATAAAGACATCTAATAACCCAGCAGTCAAGGGAGATCTTACAGGACAGGAAGATCTTACAGAGAAGCAGCGTGGCTCAATGGAAAAAGCCCGGGCTTGGGAGTCAAAGGTCATGGGTTCTAATCCCAACTCCACCGCTTGTCAACTGCGTGACTTTGGGCAAGTCACTTAACTTCTCTGTGCCTTAGTTACCTCATCTGTAAAATGGGGATTAAGATCGTGAGCCCCACGTGGGACAACCCCATCACCTACAGTGCTTTGCACATAGTAAGCACTTAAGAAATACCATTATTATCGTTATTAGAACGGGCCTGGATCTCACTCTTTCCTGAAGCTCAGAGGACTCGATGAGCAATTAATCACTCCTACCCTTGCTATTTGATTGAGCAGGAAAAGGGGTCACCAGCTCTTTTGCTCACGATCCTCATGGCTGCAAAGTCCAAGGAGAGCCGGAGAAGAAGATGCTACTCAAGATTTGTTTATTAGGAACTATAGTTGTTTCTTTTTGTGCTTTAGAGCCAGAAGTTCTCGAGCTGCCTCATTCTGTCTCCCCCGCTTCTAGACTGTCAGCCTACTGTGGACAGGGATTGTCTTTCTTTGTTGCTGAATTGTACATAGTAAGCGCTCAATAAATATGATTGAATAAATTAATTAATCCAAAACTCTCCTCTATAGACCCCGCAACCAACCCACAATTAACTATGCCCTAAATGACCTTCCATTAAATTCCTAAGGTCCCACAGTCTGACTCTCTCCTGAAAGATCTTAAACGCTGGGAGGGGAGTCTGGTGAGAAGGGTAATGCTACCATATGTGAGGCCTCGTCCTCCTCTCATTTAATTAGGATACTCATTGTAATGGATCTGCATAACTTCTCAACATCAGCTAGTCTTTCGCCTTTGTCCTTGATGTACTTGGGCAAGATCAAGAGTGCCTACCCTTACCCCTTCCCAGTTTCTCTTTCTCTTGGGTAATTTTGGATGTTCCCTCATGAAAACAGTTTTCTAAATAATGGTACATGTCCAAAACAGAGCTCCTTATCTTCCCACCCAAAACCTGTCCTCCTTGTGACTTTCCCATCGCTATAGACGGCACCACCATCCTTTCCGTCTCACACATCCTTAACTTTGTTGTTATCCTTGACTCCTCTCTCTCACCAGCACTTAGAACAGTGCTCCAGCACTTTGAACACTGTTTCCAGTGCTTAGAACAGTGCTTTGCACATAGTAAGCACTTAATAAATGCCGCCGTCATCTCAGTAGGAAAGAGCATGGGTTTTGGAGTCAGAGGTCATGGGTTCAAATCCCAGTGCCACAAATTGTCAGCTGTGTGACTTTGGGCAAGTCACTTAACTTCTCTGTGCCTCAGTTCCCTCATCTGTAAAATGGGGATGAAGACTGTGAGCCCCTGTGGGACAACCTGATCACCTTGTAACCTCCCCAGCGCTTAGAACAGTGGTTTGCACATAGTAAGCGCTTAATAAATGCTATTATTATTATTATTATTATCATCATTCAGCCTACATATTTAATTAATTGTTCAATACAATACAATTCAACCAATTGTCATATGTAGGTATGACAGCCTACATATTTGTCACCAAATCCTGTCAGTCCCACCTTCACAACATTGCTAAAATCCACTCTTTCCTCACCATCCAAACTGCTACCACATTAATACAATCACTCATCTTCCCTCACCTGGATAACTGCATCAGTCTCCTTGCTGACCCCCCAGCATCCTGTCTCTCCCCACTCCAGCCCATACTTCACTCTGCTGCCCAGATGATTTTTCTACAAAAACATTCTGGACATCTCATCCTCCTCCTCAAACAACTCCAGTGGTTGCCCATCCACCTCTGTATCAAACAAAAACTCCTCACCACTGGCTTTAAGGCACTCCACCACCTTGCCCCCTCCTACAACTCAGCCTACACGCTTTGCTCTTCTAGTGCTAACCTTCTCACTGTGCCTAGATCTCGCCTGTCTCACTCCTGATCCCTAGCCCACATCCTGCCTCTGTCCAGAATCTCCCTCCTTCCTCTAATCTGACAAATAACCACTATTCCCCACTTTAAAGCCTTATTGAAGGCCCATCTCCTCCAAGAGGCCTTCCCAGAATAAGCCCCAATTTTCCTCATCTCCCACTCCTTTCTGCATCACCCTGACTTGCTCCCTTTGCTCTTCCCCGCTCCCAGCCCCCAAGCACTTATATACATATCTGAAATTTTATTTATCCCTTTGCTCTTCCCCGCTCTCAGCCTTAAAGCACTTACGTACATATTTGTAATTTTATTTATATTGATGTCTGTCTTCCCCACTCTAGACTGTGAGATCGCTGTGGGCAGGGAATGTCACTGTTGTTGTATTGTACTTTGCCAAGTGCTTAGTACAGTGCTCTGCACACAGTAAATGTTCAGTAAATACAAGTGAATGAATGAGCATAGAATGATCCCTCAACAATGGGCTGAGAAACTCAACTCTTGGCATCGTTTTAGAATCAATCTAGTCCCGTCCACCCACCCAAACTCTATTCCTCACCACGCAGCCTCTTCAAATTTTAAAACTTTGGGATTCTCTGAATGCAACTGGACTCTCATTGACCTGGTGGCAGTAGCCTGAGGCCCCTACAGTGTTCCTTTACCACCGGATTTGCTGTCCTTTGAACCTTGTCTTCTATATCTTTTTGTATTTCTCCACTTTATTTTTAGATTGTGAGCCTCTGGCGGACCGGGGACATATCTAACTCTCACCTATGTATTTTTCCCCCCAGCTTTTTGTATATTGCTCTCCACATAGAAAGAACTTATTAAATATTACTAGTAGTAGTAGTAGTACTACTGCTGCTGCTACTAGTGGTAACTTCGTTCTGAGGGTTGCCAGTCGAAGTGGTACAAGTTTCCTAAATCAGAAACACTGGATACTATTCTTTTGTTGGGCTAGTTTTCTCACCTGGGAATAGAAAAATGAAATGAAAACAACATGTTCCCTGTCAGGCTGAAGCCACATTGGATGAATAGTGGAAAGCCAAGGGACAGTGAAACTAATGTTTCCCAAACAGCTATCTAAATACAGCCATCAATCCAAAGCCCTGTCTTCCCCATCTGCATTTTCGAAAGAAACTTAATGATAAATAGACATTTCCATTCAAAGGACACACAAAGTACTACATTGTAAATAAATGGCTGAAACTAACCACCAAGAAAATCTACACAAGCCCTGAAAATCACGGCACTATTTTCCAAGGGGCTGCAAACCCTCTAAATCAGGCAACACACTGCCCTTATATCCAAGGCCTTTGCAAAACATTTTTCAAAAAGGAGCAAACCGTGCTCAGTGCTTAGAACAGCGCTTGGCACGTAGTAAGCACTTGACAAATACCACCATTGTTATTATTATAATTCTTGCCTTCCAGGAGTTTACCAAGACAAGCACATCAAGATATTTGGTTGATGGAGGCGGGGGGGGAATGGGGAGGGAGGGCTAGGCAAGGCAGGGAGGATAGTAGTAGTAATAATAGTAGCCCTCCTGGTATCTATTAAGTGTCTGTTGTGTGCAAAGCACTATGCTAAACCCTTGGAAAGAATACATGGGTAAGATTCAGATAGGGTCTCTGGACCTCAATCAATCAGTTGTATTTATTAAATAAAGCAGCCTGGCACAGTGAATAGAGCAGGGACCTAGGAGTCTGAATGACCTGAGTTCTAATCCTGGCTCCTCCACTTGTCTGCTGTGTGACCTTGGGCAAGTCACTTCACTTCTCTGCAAAATGGGGATTGAGACTTTGAACTCCACTTGGGACAGGGACTGTGTGTCCAACCTGATTTGCTTGTCTGCACCCCAGCGCTTAGCACAGTGCCTAGCACAGAATAAGTGCTTAACAAATACCATAATAATTATTATTATTATATGGCCCCTGGCCCTCAATCAATCAATGGTATTTATTAAATGGCCTCTAAGGGTCACTCCTGGAGAGTTTCCAGAACTCTACCAGTCTCTACTATAGGACCAGCACAGCCCAAGTGCCCAAGGCTTTTGGATGGAGAATGCAAAATCGTGGAATCCTCTGTTTATATAAAACTACTTTGCTGTCCTTTCTTTTCTCAGCTCTATTTCCCTCCTTTCACTTCCCTTCCGAAGAAACTGCTAAAAGCTGCATGTGATTTATTATGCAGAATTCTTCCTTGTGTAACCCAGATAAGTAGTTCATATCTCAAAATTGCATATACTGCCTTTGGCTGTGATGGTATTTCTATTTTCATGCTTCCAGCACCAAATGCTAATATAATGACGTTATTTTGATACATGTTTATCTTTAATCAAAATCAGGTTTCTTTGCGCACTACCAGATTTTTTGGGGGGGAGAAGGGGGTTTTCCTAGATTGAGTTGACCATGCCCATGGAACTTCAGTCATGATCAGAATAATAATACTCATAATAACAATAATAATCATAGTATTTCCTAAGCACTTAGAATGTGCCAGCAATGTACTAAGCACTGGGATAGATACTAGATGATCAGAACCTTGTGAACTGGGACATCACTGCTGAGAAGCAGCTTTACTTAATGGAAAGAGCCCAGGCTTGGGAGTCAGAGGTCATGGATTCTAATCCCGGCTCCACCACTTATCACCTGTGTGACTTTGGGCAAGCCACTTAACTTCTCTGTGCCTTAGTTTACTCACCTGGATAATGGGGATTAAGTCTGTGAGCCTCACGTGGGACAACCTGATTACCTTGTATCTACCCCAACGCTTAAAACAGTGCTTGGCACATAGTAAGTGCTTTATGAATATCATCATTACATGAAAAGCAGCGTGTCAGTGCCAAGAGGACAGGCTTAATAATAATAATAGTAATGTTGGTATTAAGCACTTACTATGTGCCAAGCACTGTTCTAAGCGCTGGGGTAGATACAAGGTAATCAGATTGTCCCACATGGGGCTCACAGTCCTAATTCCCATTTTACAGATGAGGTAAACTGAGGTTCAGAGAAGTAACTTGCCTAAGGTCACACGGCAGACTTGTGGTTCCTGCTCCAGCCACAGACATATACATAACCTTTTTATAGGCGTGACCTCAAATAGGCTTGGAAGTCAAAGGACATGGGCTCTAATCCCGGCTCCGCCACTTGAACGCTGTGTGACCTCGGGCAAGCCACGTAACTTCTCTGTGCCTCAGTTACTTCATCTGTAAAATGGGGATTAAGACTGTGAGCCCCCCAGGTGGGACAACCTGATTACCTTGAATCTACCCTGGTACTTAGAACGGGGCTTGGCACATGGTGCTTAACAAATGCCATTATTATTAAGTAGCATGGTCTAGTGGAAAGAGAAAAAGCCCGGGAGTCAGAGGCCCTGGGTTCTAATCATAGTTATGCCAGTTGCTTGCCATGTGACCTTGGTCAAGTCACTTAACTTTTCTGTGCCTGAGTTTTCTCATCTGTAAAATAGGGATTAAATACCTATTCTCCCTCTAACTTAAACTGTGAACCCAAAGTGGGGTAAGGGACTGTGTTCAGCCTGATAAACCTCTCTCTACCCCAGTATCTACACCACTTAAAACAGTGCATGACACATAGTAAGCGCTTAATGATATTATTATCATTATTATTAAGCAGTTTGGATCATGTGATCTCACTCATATCTGTCTGATGCATTTGATTAGGTTGCGCCTTGAAAATTTGAAGGGAACAGGAGCGCTGTGTTGGAAAATACTTGTCTGGTGCAAATATAGCCATTGGTTTTGGAGTTTGCCAAAGGAATAAAGCATGTTTGAAATAAAATCTCTTGTGCTGTGTAAATGTTTTACCTGTATCTCTTTAGAGAGCTCCTGGAGATGCTGATCACTCTCAATTTTCCATGCAGATATCCCCGTGGATAAATGGTAGAGACAGAAAGTCCAAAAATGCCATTTTGGATAATCGTTTTGCACTCCACACACAGGCCTCTTTTACCTGAGCTGAAGCAAGCCACAAAATAGGATAATACAGATTTTACTTTTGAGTTCTTTCTCCAGCCTCAGTTGGAAAAATGATCTCTCTGCTGGATAATTAGGCAAGGGTCATCTGGGCACAGTAGACATGTGGCTAGAATCAACCCCCTCCTAGAAAACAAGGAGCGTTGTCTTCCTGACTCTAATCATCTGAGTTGTCCCTTTTGTGACCTCCTTGTTTGGAGAGTGCTGGCCTTGGGGCCAGCCTATGCTGTCATTTGTGGTGGCAGAAAAGGTTGCCATCAGAAATCTCAATGTAATCTTTCATTCATGTATTCAATCATATTTATTGAGCGCTTACTGTGTGCAAAGCACTGTACTAAGTGCTTGGGAGAGTACAACAGTAAACTGAACATATTCCCTGCCCACACTGAATTTACAGTCTAGTTTTTCAGCAAGCATATGACTCTAGGAGTCCCGAGACCTGCATTCTGGTTCTGGCTCTGCCCTTCACCTGCTGTGTGACCTCAGTCAAATCACTTAACTTCTCTGAGCCTATCTCATCTGTAAAATGGGGTAAACTACCCTGCTCTCCCTAATTCTGAGACATCAGAAGTGGTAGACACCGTCTGATTACCTTATGCCTAACCCTTCATTTAGTACAGGGCTTGATACCTCAGTAAATACATTAAGTGGAAGTGGTATTCATTCAATTGTATTTATTGAGCACTTACTGTGTGCAGAGTACTGTATTGAGCACTTAGCTTAATGGAAAGAGCACAGGCTTGGGAGTCAGAGGACATGGGTTCTAATCCTGGCTCCACCACTTGTCTGCTGTGTGATCTTGGGCAAATTACTTCTCTGTGACTCAGTTACCTCAGCTGTAAAATGGCGATTAAAACTGTGAGCCCTACGTGGGACAACCTGATTACCTTGTATCTTTCCCGGCACTTCGAACAGCGTAAGCACTTAACAAATACCATTATTACTATTTCTCAAAAATTATGATAACAATAATAGTGATGCTGACAATGGTAATGATAATACCATGCCAAAACCGGAAAAAACCTGGGAAGGGGTGGTAAATTATCCAGCTCACAGAGAATGAACCAAAGCATTTCCATTTAACATCCAGAGCTGAAGCTGGGAGTTTGAAGTGATTTAGGATTGAGAAGTTGTGGAAATGGATCTTTTAAAATGATTTGGATCTCATCTGTACTTCTGAGAAATGACAAAGAGATCAAATCATTGAACCTGTCAGAATTCTCCAGTGGCCAGATTCTGGGATGAATTTTGACAGATTGGAGATTTTGAGAAATGGCCCAACCTAGACGTGAGCTCTGGGTGAAGGTGAGGACTTAGTTACGGGTGGGTAGTGAGCTGAGGCCCAGTTTTCCACTCTGTGGTTTAATAGTATCGTACATGTCATTGAGCAACTCTGATGAACAATTAAAGGCCAACCTGTGCCAGCTGTGGGAACCAGAATCACAGGAATAGTGTGGATTAAATAGTTCTTCATGCCCAGGTGGACCATGCCTATGCCAATCAAATTAACATCAGGTTGAAAAAACTTTAGCAGAAATCACATTTCTCAACAACCCTAATGAAACACATCTCATTTGCCAGGGAAAGATACCACAATTTTTTTTACTTGTATTTTTACCTCAATTGAGAGCAGAAAGACTAAATGGCAATAAAATAGAGGTCTCATAGATTGAGGGTTTTTTCTATAAGTTTTAATCTGTGTGTGACTCATTTTTGGTCACGAAATCTGTCTGATTGATAGCTGCTGCCCAGGTCTATTCAAGGTTTTGCTTCTGCACTGCCAGTTTTCCTGTCTCTGATGATTAGCTTGAAGTCTCCCAGGGTGGCAATGTGTGGAGGGGGATGCAGCTGGGGGCTGGGAAGAAGCCAAAATGGCCTTTATTGGGTCTGCACAGTCCTATCTTCAGCTTGATGTTTGATATTAAGGCTGCCCTATGCAAGTCCATTCTAAATGGAATTTTCCACTTGAAAAATCCTTTACAAAACTACTCCTGGTCACACATGGACACATGCCTGAAAGAAGCCAGGATGGGCAGACTGGGAAATCAAGCATTTGGCCTAGAGAAAATTGTCAAAGTTTGCCAAGGCAAAACAAATGTCTCTTTGGAAAAAAAAAAAAATTCCCAAATCAGTATGTTCCTAATGGTCCTGTGGAAATCCACCCCTATCAATGTCAAAAATCTAGTAGTTTTTCTTTTGCAATTTAGCCCAGAAAATCTGGGCCAAATTGGGTTGTGGTCCACTTGGGGCAAGTGAACTTGTAGGACTGGTCTCTTTTCAGAAGGAATTGCATCCTGCTGGCAGGGTGAGTGTTTATACACTCAGACCGTTAGCCAGTCCTAATAATAATGATAATAATAATAATAATAATAATAATGATACCAGTTAAGTGCTTGTCTTTTCTTATGCTGTTGAGTCATTTCCGAACCATAGTGACTCCATGGATACATCTCTCCCAGAATGTCCCACCTCCATTTGCAATCGTTCTGGTAGTGTATTCATAGAGTTTTCTTGGTAAAAATCTGGAAGTGGTTTAACATTGCCTTCTTCAGCACAGTGAACTTGAGTCTCCACCCTCGATTCTTTTCCATGCTGCTGCTGCCCAGCACAGGTGAGTTTTGACTTGTAGCAGATTGCCTTCCATTTGCTAGCCACTGCCCAAGCTAGGAATGGAATGGGTAGGCCTCTTGACTCTCCTTCCCATAACCAAGACTGGTAGGTTACTAGAAACTCTCCAGGTGTGATCCTGAGAGGGGGGTTAAGTACTTACTCTCTGCTAAACACCACGGTAGAGGGGGTTCAGTACTTACTGTCTGCTAAACACCATACTAGTTACAATTCAAATTTAAGAGCCAGTCCATCAGTTAATCCTATTTACTGAGCGCTTACTGTATGCAGGGCACTGTACTAAGAGCTTGGGAAAGTACACTATAACAATGAACTGACGTATTCCCTACCTACCACGAGCTAACAGGAACCTGACTGAAATCTCTTCCCATCTTTCACGGTGCTCAACCTCGAGTTTCTATCCAAGGGTTAAACACTAATATAACCCTTGGTCACTCTCTAGTGTTATTTGAAGTCAAGAGTAATTGATGATCATCATCATCATCATCAATCGTATTTATTGAGCGCTTACTATGTGCAGAGCACTGTACTAAGCGCTTGGGAACTACAAACTGGCAACATATAGAGACAGTCCCTACCCAACAGTGGGCTCACAGTCTTAAAGGGGGAGACAGAGAACAAAACCAAACATACTAACAAAATAAAATAAATAGAATAGATATGTGCAAGTAAAATAACTAAATAAATAGAGTAATAAATATGTACAAAGGTATATACATATATACAGGTTCTGTGGGGAAGAGAAGGAGGTAAGATGGGGAGATGATGATGGTGCTTATTAAGCGCTTACTATGTGCAAAACACTGTTCTAAGCGCTGGGGAGGTTACAGGTGATCAGGTTGTCCCATGGGGGGGGTGGGCTCACAGTCTTCATCCCCATTTTACAGATGAGGTAACTGAGGCACAGAGAAGCTAAGTGACTTGCCCAAAGTCACACAGCTGACAATTGGCGGAGCTGGGATTTGAACCCCTGCCCTCTGACTCCAAAGCCCATGCTCTTTCCACTGAGCCACACTGCTTCCCCAAGAACCTTGACAAAGGGCAGCACATCAAGCATCCCTCTACACTGTAAGCTCCTTATTGGCAGAGAATTTGTTCACCAACGCTGCTGTATTGTACTCTCCCAAGTGCTCTATTTATTTTACTTGCACATGTTTATTCTATTTATTTTATTCTGTTAATATGTTTTGTTTTGTTCTCTGTCTCCCCCTTCTAGACTGTGAGCCCACTGTTGGGTAGGGACCATCTGTATATTTTGCCAACTTGTACTTCCCAAGGGCTTACTGGGAAGCTCTGCACACAGTAAGCACTCAATAAATATGATTGAATGAATGAATGAATGGATGAAAGTGCTTAGTATAGTGCTCTGCACACAGTAAATGCTCAGTAAATGCCATTGATTGACTGCTCCCAGACTCCCCTTTTCATCTCACCTGAATGCTGCAGTATATCAGTTTGTATAGATCTGCCTTCTCCCTACAATACTTTACACTTCCTAAACAAGTCTAATTTCTTACTGGGCAAGGCTGTAACTTCCAAGTTATTGGAATCAAATGCAAAATCCAGGAGGAGGGTAAGCCAAACCTGATCATCTCTATGCCCCAAGACGAGTGTTGCACAGCTATGGCAATATGAGGTAGTAATTTTTTTCAATCAGACTCTACAGTTGGCTTAACGAGAGCATTATGTTGACTGTTATTATTAATTAAGGTGCAATATGGTGTTTCACGAGCGGCCTGGAAACTGCTGGCCTGATGGGAGGAATCCAGCTGAAGAATTTCTCATTTCAGGACCACAGCCTGCCTGTCCCTCCTCGGTAGAGCTGGTTCTTGGCTGGATTTGAATACGGAACGTTGTCAGGGGAGTCTCTTTGGAGCATAGAGATAAACAGGCATGGTGGATCTTTAAAAGACTATCACTGGCATAGGCAAACCCCACTAGAATGGGAGGTATGTCCGTCTGCGAACCCAAAAAAAGTTTCCAAGAGTGTGTTCAGCAGCTCACTGGATGAATAAATTTCTCATCTGTTTATCATGATAAATAATCCCATCCTCCCAGCAGCCTCTCCCTGAGACCTTCGTTCCTCTGGGCTCTAAAGCCTTCTGTGTCATCAATCACTGGAGGACAGCAGAGGGATCTATGTCCTGCTAACCTGCAGTTGCCTAGAGGATGGGAAGCAACATGGCCTAATGGATAGAGCAGGGGTTTGGGAGTTAGAAGGACATGGGTTCTAATCCCAGCTCTGCCACTTGTCTGCTGGGTGACCTTGGGCAAGTCACATCACTTCTCTGTGCCTCAGTTACCTCATCTGTAAAATGGGAAGGAAGACTGTGATATGGAAGAGGGTTGTGCTCTCCTGAGAGCTTAGAAAAGTGCTCTGCAAGACTTAGAAGGACGTGGGTTCAAATCCCGGCTCTGCCAATTGTCAGCTGGGTGACTTTGGGCAAAGCACTTCACTTCTCTGTGCCTCAGTTACCTCAACTCTAAAATGGGGATTAATACTGTGAGCCTCCTGTGGGACAACTTAATCACCTTGTAACCTCCCCAGCACTTAGAACAGTGCTTTGCACATAGTAAGCGCTTACTAAATGCCATTATTATCAGAGCTTAGTACAGTGCTTTGCACATAATAAGCACTTAATAAATGCCATCATTATTATTATTGTTAATCAGTGCTCAATAAATAATAATAATAATAATAATAATAATTGTAGTATTTAAGTACCTACTGGGTGCCATACACTGCACTAAGCTCTGGGGTGGATACAAGCAGTTTGTGTTCTATAGTCTCCTTGTCCCACATGGGGATCACAGTCTCAATTGTGTCCAACCTAACTGGTTTGCATCTACCCAGAGCTTAGAACAGTGCTCGACACATAGTAAGTGCTTAACAAATACCATCATTATTATTATTATTTCTAAGTCCAGCCGCAGGGGCTGAACCTGGTAAGAATAGATCTTTTCTTCCTGTACATCCAAGAGAATTTGAACCTCCATTCTCTCCGGCTGCCAGTCAAAAGCTGCATCTACCGGGGACATACTTAGCAGCAGGTGGGAAAATTTCCCCACATCTGCCCGGATCTTAAAGTCACTTACCGAGCTGGTTGAGTCTCGTCCGCAGCAGGCGGGGGGGGAGATGGTTGGCTTCTGGTGCTTTTTGTCGCAATTTAGCCTGGTTGAGCCAAACAGTATTAAGGAGGGCCGTGGAAAATTCTGCAGACAGGGCAAATTAGCCTTGATGGATTCGTGTTTTTCGCCCATTCCCTTTGCTCCTATTTCAAAGCCCTGTTAGAGACACAGGGAACAGCACATGCTAATAGACTCTGGAGTCAAAACAGGCTCTTTTCAAATTGTACTTAATTGCCAAGTTTTTAATCTCTTCTTCTGAAAGGAAGGAAAAATTCAGAGGACTCCCTTCAGGAAAGGGGGATGGATGAGTCTAGTTTAAGGCACTTGACAACCTTTCAGATATCTGGCCAGGAACATGCTAGGGCCTAGCTCTGTCCCATCAATCAATCAATCAATCATTCGTATTTAAAGGCGTTTGTATAGAGAAGCAGCATAGCCTGATGGATAGAGCAAGGGCTGGGAGTCAGAAGGGCATGGGTTCTAATCCCAGCTCTGCCACCTGTCTGCTGTGTGACCTTGGGCAAGTCACTTCACTTCTCTGGGCCTCAGTTAATCTCATCTGTAAAATGAGGTTTGAGACTGTGAGCCCCATGTGGAACAGGGACTGTGTCCTATCCGATTTTCTTGTACCCACCGCAGAGTTTAGAACAGTGCCTGGCACACATTAAGCTCTTAAAAATTTCCACAATTATTATTATTATTAATTATTGAGCACTAAATGTATGCAGAGCACTGTACTAAAATCTTGGGAGAGTACAATATAAAAATATAACAGACACATTCCCTGCCCACAACAACTTTATTAGAGGCTAGTCTACAGTCCTAGCCACCCTATTCAGACTGGAAGGGGCCAGTCCAAAGCAGCGTGCCTTAGTGGAAAGAGCACAGGCTTGGGAGTCAGAGGTCATGGGTTCTAATCACAGCTCCACCACTTATCAGCTGTGTGACTTTGGGCAAGTCACAACTTCTCTGTGCCCTCAGTTACCTCATCTGTAAAATGGGGATTAGGACTGTAAGCCCCACGTGGGACAACCTGATTTTTCTCTCCTCCTTCCCATCCCCCACCCTACTCCTTCCCCTCCCCACAGCACTTGTATATATATATATTTGTACAGATTACTCTATTTTACTTGTACATATTTACTATTCTATTTATTTTGTTGATAATGTGCATAAAGCTTTAATTCTGTTTGTTCTGATAACTTTGATACCTGTCCACATGTTTTGTTTTGTTGTCTGTCTCCCTCTTCTAGACTGTGAGCCCATTGTTGGGTAGAGACCATCTCTATATGTTGCCAACTTGTACTTCCCAATCGTTTAGTACAGTGCTCTGCACACAGTAAGTGCTCAATAAATATGATTGAATGAATGAATGAATAACTTTCTATCTACCCCAGTGCTTAGAACAGTGCTTGGCATATATTAAGCACATAACAAATACCATTATCATTATTATTATTATATCCTAGGATTCTCTTTAGGTATAATCATTGTATTATACCTTAAATGAGGGGCATGCTTTGAGAGGAGTTTAGTAGTGGATTTTTTTCAGCATTTGTTAAGTGTTCGTTATGTGTCAAGCACTGGGGTATGTACAAGAAAATCGGATCAGAGACCGTTCCTATGCCACAAAGGGCTAACAGTCTAAGTAGAAGGGAAAATGGATATTTCAGCCCCAGTTTATGGTTGAGGAAACTGAGGCACAGAGAAGTTAAATGACTTGCCCAAGGTCACACAACAGGCAAGTGATAGAACTGGGATTAGAACTCAAGTCTTCAGACTCCCAAGCCCATGCTCTTTCCACTAGGTCATGCTGCTTTTCACACTGCTTATTCTGGGCCTTGAGTATATTCAGGGTAAATTTTAGCCAGTACTCAAGGGGGAAAACATCATATGGATAGGTTGGGGCAAGGGACACTCCGATGCGGGAAATGTGATCTAGTGAAAAGAAAATGGGACGGAGTGAAGAGGCCTGGATTCTACCTCCGCAATACCATAATAATAATACTACTACTACTAATAATGATGGCATTTATTAAGCATTTATTAAGCATTTATTAAGCATTTATTACATGCAAAGCACTGTTCTAAGCACTGGGGAGGTTACAAGGTGATCAGGTTGTCCCACAGGGGGCTCACAGTACTAATCCCCATTTTTTCAGATGAGGTAACTGAGGCCCAGAGAAGTTAAGTGACTTGCCCAAAGTCACACAGTCGACAAGTGGCGGAGCCAGGATTTGAACTCATGACCCCTGACTCCAAAGCCCATGTTCTTTCCACTGAGCCACCATTTGCCCACGGGGTGGACCCTGACAGGGGGACAGGTCCTGTGACCAATCTGACTGCATTTTATCTACCCCCATGCTTACCACGGGGCTTGATGCACAGTAACCACTTAATACCACAATGATTATTTTTATTTCCTTTTAGACAGCAAATCCCTTTTGGGACAGGTACTGTGTCTGATCTGATCATCTTGTATTGACTACAGAGCTTGACACCTAATGAACATCTAATTAATACCGTGATTATGACTAAGTGGTTCTAGTTCCTTCCAGGCACCTCATGGATGAGCATAATATGTTTCAGGCCGTCCGATTTCTTCTTGGCCTTTGAGGAGTGTGGAACCATTTCCACTTTAAAATGGTGTTGTGTGGGCTCCATTTACTCTTCAGGGATGCATAGATATCTTTGGGTTGGTTTTAGCTAGTTCAGTTTTTTTTTTAAATAGTATTTGTTAAGCACTTACCATGTGCGAAGCACGGTACTAAGTGCCGGGGTGGAAACGGTATGATCAGGTTGGACTCAGTCCCTGCCCACATGGACTCACAATCTAAGTAAGATTTTATCCCCATTATATAGGTGAGGAAACTTCAGCACTGTTAGGTGATTTACCCAAGGTCACACAGCAGACAAGTTGGGTTATAATACAGGTCCTTTGATTCCCAGGCCTATGCTCTTTCCACTTGGCCACACTACCTCCCATCTCCTATCTTTGCTAGGTTTTAAACTCCCTGAGGGCAAGATTTATGTCTACTCACTCTATTGCACTTTCCAAGTTCTTAGAATAGCACTCCGGTTTATTCTACTTTTCACACCAGGGCTTGGCTAAGCCTCCTGCGGTTATGGTACTTATTAAATGCTTACTATGTGCTGACCACTGTGCTAAGATGCAATATAATGAGATGCAATATAGATTAGATTAATCCCAGATGGGATGGACAATCTATTTAGGAGTAGACAGTTACAAAAAACGGTTACAGTTGATTACTAAAGAACAGTAAGTATCAGAGTCAACAAATCAAGATAGCGGTGTTAAAAATAAGCAAATAAATGGTTCTTATAGGGGGAATTACTCTGACTTCTCAAATGATAGCTTGTTTTAGAGTTGCTTCTCTCCATGGGGAAGTTGCTTGACCCAGAGGAAGGAATTTGGGTCTGGGAATCAAGAAATTCATGTTATATGGGGAAAAGATAGATTGTGTGTCCCATGTGTTGCAGACTCCAAGTCTGATCTTATAACCTTTAACGTTTACCAGATAGGTACCACAATAATATATTATTATTACTGATATTATTACTATTACTATTACAGCCATAGAAGCAAAATCCATGTTCCTTGCTCCCAAAGACCATACCAGCCTCTACAGATGTCCCCGATGTTTCCTTGGGATCCAACATGATGATGATGATATTTGTTAAGCGCTTACTATGTGCACTGTTCTAAGCACTGGGGAGGTTACAAGGTGATCAGGTTGTCCCACGGGGAATTCACAGTTTTCATCCCCATTTTACAGATGAGGTAACTGAGCCACAGAGAAGTTGTGACTTGCCCAAAGTCACAAAGCTGACAGTTGGAGGAGCCGGGATTTGAACTCATGACCTCTGACTCCAAAGCCTGTGCTCTTTCCACTGAGCCAAGCTGTGAAGGTCCGACACTTTCCCCGACAGGCGGATGGGGACCATCCACGGCGACAGTTATCCCCGAGCCCCGGGGAGAGGGCCGATCCAACATCTAATTTAACAAGCACACATGAATGAGACTGATAGAAAATATCTTGGAGAGGAAGTCAATCAATTCATATTTATGGAGCACTTACTGAGAGCAGAGCACTATACTAAGCACTTGGGAGAGTTCAAAATAACAGAGTTGGTAGGCACATTTCCTGCCCACATCAAGCTTACATTCTATTCATTCATTCAATTGTATTTATTGAGTGCTTACTCTGTGCAGAGCACTGTACTAAGCACTTGGAAAGTACAAGGGATGAAAAGCCCATGGAGAACATGAATAAGTTAATTGTGCTTATGGAAAGGTTCAGTGTGGGGAGGAGTTAGAGATTATTGGGATTGTCTAGAGATTTCAATTATGCTTTCCCTACCCACATAGAATCCTATATAACAACTTAAATAACAATGTTATTTATAAAGCACTCACTAGGGGCTAGGACACAGTGCTAAGTGCTGGGCTAGATACAAGATAATCAGTTCAGACACAGTCTGTCTTTCATGAGCATGTCTTTCGTGCCTTGTCTGTCTCCCCCTTCTAGACTGTGAGCCCATTGTTGGGTAGGTACCATCTCATATGTTGCCAACTTGTACTTCCCAAGCACTTAGTACAGTGTTCTGCCCACAGTAAGCACTCAGTAAATACAAATGAATGAAAGAATGAATGGGCTTCGCAGCTCAAAAAGGATCGGGAAAGTGGGTACCGTCCATTTATTGGTGAAGGAACTGAGGGATGAAATGACTGACCCAAGATCACAAAGCAGACAAGTTGTAGAGCTGGACCTCGGAGCTGTGTCTCTTGAATCCCACTTCACTGTTTTTTTCCACTAGGTCACAGGTCCTCCACATGGAACTAGTTAATGGAGAGAGGCTAAGGACAAAGTTTCAAGGATGAAGTAGCTTGAAGATAAAATATTAACTGAGAAGCCTGCTGTTGGAGTCAGGGCCCAAGACTGTCCAGTTCTCAGCTGAGCAATCTCATGAATTCCCAACCAAGAAACTTCTTGTCTAGAGGCAGGAAGGGAACCATTAGGATCTAGAGAAGGCAGAAATGAATGGAAAAGGCTCTAAACAGAGTAGTTAAGCCCACTGAAAAATGAAGCCGAAATGGCATTTGATTCTCAGTTGGTGGCCAGAGATGAGGATGCAGTTATAATGATCATTATTATTACTACTACTAATAATAATGATAATAATAATGGCAACAACACCAACTGTGGTATATGTTAACTGCTTACTGTGCACCAAGTACTGGGGAAAATACAATCAGAACAGATGCAGTTTCTGTATTATTTGGAGCTCACAGTCTAAAGGGGAGGGAGAACAGCTGTTTAATCCATTTTCTACAGATGAGGAGGTTGAGGCACAGAGAAGTGAAGTTACCTCCCTAAGGTCACACAGTAGACAAGTGACAGAGTTGGAAATAGAACCCAGGTCTTAATTAATCAATCATATTTATTTAGAGCATTGTACTAAGTGCTTAGAAAAGTATAACAGAATTAGCAGATATGTTTCCTGTCCATAACAAATTTATAGTCTAGGGGGGTGAGATTAATATGAATTAATTAATTATGGTACTTGTTATGCACTCACTATTTGTCAAAAGCTGTTCTAAGTTCTGAAGTGATACAAGTTAATCAGGTAGGAAACAGTTCCTGACCCACTTGGGATTCACAGTCTAAGTAGGAGGGAGTGGGATTTAATCTGCATTTTACAGATGGGACAACTGAGGCACAGAGAAGTTAAGTGACTTGCTCAGGGTCACACAGCACACAAATGGCAGAGCGGGAATAAAACCAAGGTCTCTGATTCACAGGCCCAGGTTCTTTCCATAAGGGAGTGGAGTTGAAAATCAGTCCCCTTTGGCTTGGGTAAAGGGTCATTAACATGGCAACTGGGCTCCGTTCAATCATCTGGAGAAGCTATAGGTGGAGTTTTAAGGGGAAATCAAGGGAATTAGCCTCCTGCACAGAATCTACAGATCCATGGATTCTGACTCTAATGATTCAACAAGACTCAATCCTGAATCTGGGTTTAAACCCAAATTGGATAGAAAATAAAATTGTGCTCGGATGCCCATCCTCTTGGGAAAAGGTAAATGGCACCAACGTTCCAACCCAAATTACACATTTGTTTACTGTCAAAGAGATGTTACAATATTATTCATTACAGAGCTAGACAGCAGTCATTACTTAGCTTTACTCTGATCCAGTAGGAAAAAAAATCCATATGACAACAAACCTTCCCATCAAAATAATCCACCTCCCTGCATTGTGTTTTCTCTCTCAGTCCTTCAGAGTTAATGCTTGTTTTGACGACACATCCAAAACAAACCTTCAACCCAAATGTTGTTCCTCCTTAAAGACAACCAGTCTCTGGGGGCTCATTCAGCAATAGGTCAGTGACTTCAGACCCTGGAAACACAGAGGAGGAGAAAGGGGGGGTTACCCTATTCACCCCACTCCCACCTGCACTCTTTCACGGCTTCTAGATAATCAGGATGATGGTCTCTGAAACACATACCGCTCACATCGATCCCAACCTACCCTCATTTGAGGGGGCATTGCAACATTCATTCTATTTCTCCTCTAATTTTCGCCGGCCCTGGGAAGCTTCAGAACAAGGTGGGACCTGCTAATAGACCCATAACCAGAAAATTCTGTATCGTAAGCTACTTCAGCTGAGCTGGGAGTTGTCAAAGTTAGGAGAGATGCCTGATCTCTAGGTTGCTTATTTTTATCGCCCTATTAACCTAATTCTGTTTACCTCCACTTATGTCCAGTAAGACGAGGGTGATGGTAGAACCCAGGCAAGAGAGAGCAATTTGGTTGCGAGATGACTCGGAAGATGAATGTGGTTATAAACTTTCAGAAACAAATCACCACCATCGGGCTCCCAATCAATCCGTCAGTGGTATTTATTAAGCTCTTACTGTGTTCAGAGCAAGGCGAGGTGGATAGACCATGGGCCCAGGAACTAGAAGGTCATGGATTCTAATCCCACCTCTAACGCTTTTCTGCTGTGTGGCCTTGGGCAAATCACTTCACTTCTCAATGTTTCAGTTACTTCATCTGTAGAATGGGGCTTGAGACCATAAGTCCCACCTGGGACGAAGACTGTAACCAACCTGATATGCTTGTATCCACACCAGTGTTTAGTACAGTGCCTGGCACATAGTAAAACTTAAATACCACAATTATTATTATTATTATTGCCATACTAAGTTATTGGGAGCGGATAATACACAATAGTTGTCACCTCGTAGTGTGGTGGGGATTTCAATAGAAGACAATAACGACTGCATTTTGCCTGCCCAAGTCCCTCTTGATGCAATGGAAACTGATTTTCATGAGTTCTGAGCCAGTGACTACCCCCGTTTAATAATTCCCTGTGCAGGCAGAGAGGACAGCAAATAAAATGCAACATAAAAATGTTCCTCCTCTCCCATTTTGGGAGTTTTTCCTACCTATTTTTTAAAAATGTTAATTCTCCTCTGTTGTTCTTGGCAGAAACATTTGTCATTTGTCAGTTTGATGAAGCTGTGTGCTTAGTGTGAAGGTAGGAGGGTGCATTCTCACAGTTTAAAATGGAGCACTCGAAGAGGGAGACCAAACACTCGGTTAAGGGGTGAACTCAGAGAAATAGGCCTAGAGGAAAAAGCACAGGCTGAGGAGTTAGAGGCCCCACGTTCTAAACCCAGCACTTTCCTGCCGCGTGACCTTGGACAAGTCACTTAATTTCTCTAGTCCTTAGTTACCTCATCTGTAAAATGGGGATTCAGACTGTGAGCCCTACTGTAGGATAGGGCCTGTGTCCAACCTGATGATCTTGTACTGACCCCAGGGCTAAGAACAGTCCCTGGTGCAAAGAAATAGCTTAACAACTAGCACTAAAAAAAACAAAAACAACAACAAATATATCAAAAAAAACCTCTGAGGCTTGGAGAGCATTCATCAATCAAGCTCAGTGTCAGGTTCCTAAAAGAACAGGCCACTTTCTTTCATTGAACTCAGCCAGAACAGAGTGCCAGGAGGGGAGATAATTTTTCCTCTCCTGCTGTGATTAGATGGTCCTATCTGGGACTGCTTTAAGAATCACAAAGCTCAGTGGAGCACAAACAGCGAATGGAGAGACCAAGGGTTCCTCTTGTACTCACTGGACGATTCACATGGCAAGGATGGCAGGGGAGAATTGAGCAGATAATAATAACAATCGTGGCATTTAAGTATTTTACTATGTGCCAGGCACTGTTCTAAGCAGTAGATATGACCTAATTGGGGTGGACCTCTGTCCCACACAGGGCTCACAGTCTTCATCCCCATTTTACAGATGAGGGAACTGAAGCACAGAAAAGTTAAGTGAGTTGCCCAAGGTCACACAGCAGGGATTACTTTTCTGTGCTTCAATTCCCTCATCTGTAAAATGGGGATGAAGCCTGTGAGCCCCCCGTGGGACAACCTGATTACCTTGTACCCCCACAGCGCTTAGTAAGCCACTTAGTAAGCACTTAATAAATGCCATTATTATTATCATTATTATTATTAGAACCCATGACCTTCTGACTCTCAGGCCTGGGCTCTAAGCCTGTGTGGGAATGCTCATGCGACCGTGGCTTTTTCTTTGAGCCTATATACTGGGTAACTTCTGCCCTCACCTTAGCTACTGCCCCTAAGAGCGGAATCTGTCCCCTCAACATCTATTTAGCATCAACCAGGATTATGCTGGAAGCGAAATGGTTGGATGGAAGAAGCAGGAAATTGGTTGAGAGATGGTAAGTACTGGACAGTCACAGATATTCAGATAGATGACCCAGAGGTCTTGCACATGACCCTTCAGAGTGGCAGTGTGGTCAAGATTCAGAAAACCTTCAGCCCACCATGTATCAGATTGAAAAATATCAAAATGATTATTACTATTATTGTGCTTAATAATATGAAATAAGTAGCATGGTGCAAAGGCTTGGGAGAAAGGAGGTCATGGGTTCTAATCCCCGCTCTGCCACTTCTCTGCTGTGTGACCTTGGGTGAGTCACTTCACTTCTCTGTGGCTCTTTTACCTCATCTGTAAAGCGAGGATTGAGATTGAGCCCCACCATGGGTCAGGGACTGTAATCCAACTAGATTTACTTACATCCACTCCAGCGCTTAGTACAGTTGAAGAAGCAGCGTGGCTCAGTGGAAAGAGCCCGGGCTTTGGAGTCAGAGGTCATGGGTTCAAATCCCGGCTCCACCACTTGTCAGCTGGGTGACTTTGGGCAAGTCATTTCACTTCTCTGTGCCTCAGTTACCTCATCTGTAAAATGGGGATTAAGACTGTGAGCCCCCCGTGGGACAACCTGATCACCTTGTATCCTCCCCAGTGCTTAGAACAGTGCTTTGCACATAGCAAGCGCTTAACAAATGCCATCATTACTCAGTGGAAAGAGCCCTGGCTTTGGAGTCAGAGGTCATGGGTTCAAATCCCGGCTCCACCACTTGTCAGCTGTGTGACTTTGGGCAAGTCACTTCACTTCTCTGGGCCTCAGTTCCCTCACCTGTAAAATGGGGGTGAAGACTGTGAGCCCCCCGTGGGACAACCTGATCACCTTGTAACCTCCCTAGCACTTAGAACAGTGCTTTGCACATAGTAAGTGCTTAATAAATGCTATCACTAATTAATTAATTACAGTGCCTGGCATATAGTAAGTGCTTAACAAATGACATCATCATCATCATATTTGTTAAATGCATACTATGTGCTACACAATATTCTAAGTTCTGCGTTAGATACAAGTTAATCAGGTTAAACACAGTCCCTATTCCACATGGAGCTCATAGGCTAAGTAGGAGGGAGAATAGGAAATGATTCCCCATTTTACAGATGAGGAAATCGAGGCACAGAGATGTTAAGTGACTTACCCATGGGTGCACAGCAGGCAATTGGAAGACTGATAATAATGAAACCCAAGTCCTCTGAATCCTAGGCCTGTGTTCTTTCCACTAGGCCACAGGGCTACTCAAACTGCCTTTGTTATCTGGACACCAGAGTTATTTCTAAAGGAAATACCTTCTAAACTGCTAACTCCCCTGAGCTCACCAACCCACCCTTCAGAGTGTTGCACAAGAAGATCACAAGAAATGTACAATCAGACAAGGTTCTAATTAGGAAAGAATGTAGTCATTCACTGGTGAGAATGTGATCAATAATAATAATTGTGGTATTTAATAAGTGCTTACTATGTGCCAAGCATATATCTCCTTATACTGTATCTCTAAGAGGACTAAACCCAGTCCCTATCCCACAGCCTAATAATAATAATAATGGCATTTGTTAAGCACTTACTATGTGTAAAGCACTGTTCTAAGCGCTGGGGAGGATACAAGGTGATCAGATTGTCCCACATGGGGCTCACGGTCTTCATCCCCATTTTACAGATGAGGTAACTGAGGCACAGAGAAGCTAAGTGACTTGCCCAAGGTCACACAGCTGACAACTGACAGAGCTGGGATTTGAACCCATGTCCTCTGACTCCAAAGCCCGGGCTCTTTCCATTGAGCCACGCTGCTTGGAGAGGGAATCTAAGGAGTCTATATTTCAGTGTGAACAGCCCTAGTCAAGAGAAATATTTCTCTAGCCCCAAAGAAATATTTCAAAGTAGATTTTTTTGTTTGCCGACTCAATCTCTCATTATTATCACTGTAATTATTAAACATTTACTATGTGTTAAGCACTGTTCTAAGGAGTGGATACAATTTAATCAGATAAAACACTCTGTCCCCGGCCCACAATGAGTTCATTGTTTAGGTAGAGGGGAGGACAGGTACTGAATCCCCAATTTGCAGATGAGGGAACTGAGGCACAGAAAAGTTAAGTGATGTGCCCAAGGTCACATAGCAGGCAAGTGGCAGAACGGGGTTTGGAATCAAAGTCCTCGGACTCCTAGGCCCTTGGCCTTTCTAATAGGCAACGCTGCTACTCTACTGGAACAAATCGATCAGATCATTGACCTACTCTGACCATCACCTGGGCTGCATTCACTCAGTCTTTGTCTACTCAGCCTCAATTATATGCCACCTTCTTACCCACCTCCCTGGCTGTTTTGATCTTCCACGTGGTATGAAAATTGTTGCTTCACTGTTATCACTCTCTGCTTGCCACCTGTCAAAAATTTCATCTAGGCTTTATGCATCTCTTTTCTACTCTGTGCATCGGTGGATAGTGCACTACCCAGGTAGCAGAATTTTATGAAAACCTCAAATCCTTTGTTGCTGTTGAAAATGGTTAGTTGTGTATGAGGTTCCCCAGATGGGCTGGTAACCATGGGAACATAAGCCTTGCTTCTGTAGTAGTCTTCCCAAGGTACTGGTGCAGTAAGTGCTCAAGAAATAATAATAATAATAATAATGATGGCATTTATTAAGCACTATGTGCAAAGCACTGCTCTAAGTGCTGGGGAGGTTACAAGGTGATCAGGTCGTCCCACGGTGGGTTCACAGTCTTAATCCCCATTTTCCAGACGAGGTAACTGAGGTCCAAAGAAGTTAGGTGACTTGCCCAAAGTCAAACAGCTGACAATTGGCAGAGGCAGGATTTGAACCCATGATCTCTGACTCCAAAGCCCAGGCTCTTTCCACTGAGCCACGCTACTTTTCTAAAAAAAAATAAATACTATTTATAAATACCATCTAAATAAATACCATTTATTGATCAATTGATTGATCGACACACGGTCTCAGTTTCCTTGAAACTTGTCTGTCTAAATCTACTGCACTAATTCTGCCAAGGATTCATAATTATTCACATGTCTGTATGTGTATGTGCCTCAGGAGTACAGTTTCCAGGCTACGGCAGTTCCTGGATGATGATCTCAGAGACTGTTGATAATGCTCTTTGCCCATTGACCTGGAAAAATTTCCTGAAGGACTAATGGAAGTGTGTTCTTACTCCAGCTCCCAGATCCCTCATTGCATACTCAAGCATAATGGCATAAAATAGGTTGAAAAGGACGAGGCATACCGAACAGCTCTGGTTTAAGCCGGTGATGATGAGGAAAAAAGCCTAACTGGACTCCATCTGCTCTAACTCCGACTTACCAAATGGAGAAGTCTAACAAATTTATTTGTATTGCTTAAGAAGGTCAAATTTCCTAGCGCTTGCCAGATCTCTCGTCTTGAGAGTGTCAAATGTTTTGCCAAGGTTAAGGAGGACCTCCCTTCTCTAGTCCTTTATCTGTGACCGCAAAGACCGCATCTGTTGTGCTGCATTTGGGTCTGTGGCCCCTTTGGGATTCAGGCAGTGTACCATTAATTATGTTCTTCAGTAGTCTACTTACAATAATTCTGGCTAAAATGTTGCCTGTGATAGAAAGCAGGGACATGCACCAGTAGTTTCAACTAAACCTGGGTAGAAAAGTCTTCGCCGAGTTCACAGGATAATGGCCTTAATGAAATGTGCCTCATTGGATGGCTAATGGTCAAGGGATTTGCTATGAACACCTAATGTAGCAACTCAGAGATGAAGGACTGATAAAATAATAGGTTGAGGTTGGATGCGTGGACATTTTCTGCAAGATTGCACTCCGGGATGCCTCCTGATTGATCAAAAACTCAGCTTGATGGTTGGCTGCTATCTGCAGTTGCTCATGGCTTTGTGCTGCTACTGCTTTCAACCTCTCTTGGGGTTCAATCTTGAATCCTGGGGACTCGCTGGAAGCCCATCAGGGCTTTCTTGGGCACTGGGGTTCCAGCAGTTTGGGGGCATACACTGCAGCTGGGTCAATCTGGTCTTACTAATTTGTGTCCTCTAGCTCATCTCACAGTCAATAGTTATTTACTGCCATTGCCCAGCTGTCCACGCCACTCTTTCCATCTTGAAAGTCTTCATAATAATAATCATAATGATAACTGGTATTTGTTAAGACCTTCCTCTGTGCCAAACACTGTTCTTAGCACTAGAGTAGATACAAGGTATTCAGGTTGTCCCACGTGGGCTCACGGTCTTCATCCCCATTTTACAGATGAGGTAACTGAGGCATAGAGAAGTTAAGCAGCTTGCCCAAGGACAAGTGGCGGAGTTGGGATTAGAACCCATGTCCTCTAACTCCCAAGCCCAGGCTTTTGCCACTAAGCCACACTGCCACATCTCCCCATGAAGGTCTTCCTCAACTTAGTCCTCATTTCCCCTACTCTGTCTCCTTTCTGCATCCCTTATGCACTTGAATCTATACTCCATAATCACTTGAAATTCACCACGCCCTCAGCTCAACACCACTTAGGTACTTTTTTATTATTCATTTTAAAATCTTTCTACCTCTATACTGCCAGCTCCTTGGGGGCAGGGAATGTGTCTGCCAGCAAACACAGGAGAAAGCTGTCAATCATGCAGATTACGTATGGCCTAGTGGGAATTAATCAATCTTATTAAGCGCTTACTTATCTGTAGAGCAGTGTATTGAGCACTGGGGAGAGTACAATATAACAGTAGCATCATGCCTTACCTCCTTCCCCTCCCCATAGCACCTGTATATATGTTTGTACATATTTATTACTCAATTTATTTTACTTGTACATATTTATTCTACTTATTTTATTTTGTTAATACGTTTTGTTGTCTGTCTCCCCCTTCTAGACTGTGAGCCCGCTGTTGGGTAGGGATTGTCTCTATATGATGCCAACTTGTACTTCCCAAGCGCTCAATAAATACAGTGTTCTGCACACAGTAAGCGCTCAATAAATACAATTGAATGAATGAATGAATCATGGTCTAGTGGATACAGCATGGGCCTGGGAATCACAAGGACCTGGTTCAAATCCAGGCTCTCCCACTTGTCTGCTGGGTGACTTTGGGCAAGTCACTTACCTTCAGTTACTGCATCTGTAAAATGGGGATTAAGAATGTGAGCCCCATTTGGGACATGGACTGTGTCCAACCTGCTTACTTTGTGTCTACCCCAGCACTTAGAACAGTGTCTGGCACATAGTAAGCACTTTACAAATACTATTAAAACACCAAGTCTTCAGCGTGGCTCAGTGGAAAGAGCCCGGGCTTTGGAGTCGGAGGTCATGGGTTTAAATCCCGCCTCCGCCAATTATCAGCTATATGATTTTGGGCAAGTCACTTACCTTCTCAGTTCCCTCATCTGTAAAATGGGGATGAAGGCTGTGAACCCCCCCGGGGGACAACCTGATCACCTTGTAACCTCCCCAGCGCTTAGAACAGTGCTTTACACATAGTAAGCGCTTAATAAATGCCATTATTACCAGCGTTTAGAACAGTGCTTGCACATAGTAAGCACTTAATAAATGCCATTATTATTATTATCACTTGCCTGCTGTGTGTCTTTGGTCAAATCACATAATTTCCCTGTATTTCAGTTTCCTTATCTGTACAATGGGGATTAAATACCTGTCCTTCCTCCTCAGACAGAGAGCCCCATGTAAGAGAACTTGTGTTCTAATCCTGGCACAACCACTTGCCTGTTGCGTGACTTTGGGCAAGTCATTTAACTTCTCTATGACTCAGTTTCCTCAACTGCACCGTGGAGATTCAATACCTATTCTCCCTCCTACTTTGAGTGTGAGCCCCATGTAGGACAGGGACTGTTTCAGACAACTTGTATCTAGCCCAAAGCATAGAACAATCAATCAATCAATCAATCGTATTTATTGAGCGCTTACTATGTGCAGAGCACTATACTAAGCACTACCTGACACATAGAAAGCGGCTAACACCATAAAAAGTCACCATTCTATTCCTGCTAGATGTGTGGGTGTCTCTCAAGGATCTTTTCCACCGTGTCAATCAATCGATGATATTTATTGATCACTTGCTGAGTGTAGAGCACTCTATTAAGAGCTTGGAAGAGGACAATAAGACAGAGTTGGCAGACATAATTTCTTCCCGCAAGAGAGCAGTTTCCAGCCCAAATCCTGCCTGGATCCTGCTTTTGCCCAGCAAAGATTCAATCACTCAATTTTATTTAGTGAGCATTTACTGTGTGTGAGGCAATGTACTAAGCGCTTAGGAGAGTACATTCCCTGACCGAAGGATCTCAAGAGCACCAGAGTGCCCAGCCTACTGTTCTTCTCTGACGCCATCTCAATTCGGCCCCGTCTCCAGATTTAATTTTACATTTTGATGAACATTCCCAATTTATCCCCAGAGGAGCTTAGTTCTGGTGTGCATGCTGCACAACGAGGACGAATTCCCATGAGGTTTAATTTCAGTTCATTTACACTGTGGGCGACAGATACTGTATTTCATGCTAAATAGAGTTGTTACCACTTATTTGAGCTCCTCGGAAGAAAGACGCGCCCTAAATACAAAGCAGCAGGCTGAGGAGAATTTGAATTTTAATGCCTTGCATCATTCCGCCGGCACAGGAGAGCGCACGACCCATGAAGGTAACTGGTATTGACATTTGGATGGGATTGAACGGAGGTTTTTATTGCCAACCGGTTATTTGAAGGGCCCGCCTCACTGTCATTCTAGTAGGACAACTGCTGCTTAGTTAGGCTGCTCAATAAGTAATGTCCGAGAGACCCACTTCACACCCTGTGGTTATGTGGCAGAGGGCATGGGGCCCAAGGAATGTAATCTAACGCTTCAAACATGACCCGGTGGGAATCGCAGCACTTAGCAGGTTTTCAAGCTAAAAATAAAAGCCTCTTAGAGCCGCTCCTGAGTGACCACTGCCGTCTGGACCCCCGCATTTGGGGCCAGAGACCGCGTAGAAGACATCATGCAGAACTGGTTGGCAAAGACAAAGTAGTTGGAAAGAACCTGCAAGTTGGAGAAGCAGTGTGGCCTAGTGGAAAGAGCATGGGCCTGGGAATCAGAAGGACCCGAGTTATAGTCGAGGCTCCGCCGCTTGCCAGCTGTGTGACCTTGGGCAAATTACTTAATATGAGACTGTGAGCCCCATGTGGGACATGGGCTGTGTCCAACCTGATTAGCTTATAATAATAATAATGGCATTTATTAAGCACTTACTATGTGCAAAGCACTGTTCTAAGCGCTGGGGAGGATACAAGGTAATCAGGTTGTCCCACAGGGGGCTCACAGTCTTAATCCCCATTTTACAGATGAGGTAACTGAGGCGCAGAGAAGTGAAGTGACTTGTCCAAAGTCACACAGCTGACAAGTGGCGGAGCCAGGATACGAACCCATGACCTCCGACTCCAAAGCCCTGGCTCTTTCCACTGAGCCACGCTGCTTCTCCAGCTTGTATCTGTCCCCGTGCTTAGTACAGTGCCTGGCACACAGTAAGGACTTAAATACCAGAATTATCATTATTATTCTCTGTGCCTTAGTTACCTCATCTGTAAAATGGGGATTAAGACTCTGAACCCCATGAGGGACAGGGATTGTGTCCAACCTGATTTGTTTGTATTCACCCCAGGGCTTAGTACAGTGCCTGGCACATAAGAAGAGCTTAAATACCACAATTATTATTATTATTGTCATGATTATTGAGAATCTGAGCCATACTGCTTGCTGAATGCATGCTGCTAGGAGTAGCTCAATGGTACAGGGGTGGGAATTTTGGCATTTTGTCACTCAGGTGAGCCCTGTTGACTTTGAGTCTGGCAAGACATGACCTGAGGTCGGGAGGTTTCCTGCTGATAGCCAGGGGTTCAAGTCCCCTGCCATCAGCCTCCTGGGAACTGTGCAGAGCGTCCTGGGCTGGCAGTTTCATGGGGGAATCAGGATGGAGGGCAGAAAAGCCGAGTGCTCTGCCCATCAAGACCGTAGAGAAGCAACGTGGCTTAGTGGAAATAGGATGGGCTTTGGAGTCAGAGGACGTGGGTTCTAATTCCGGCTCCGCCACTGTCCACTATGAGACTTTGGACTAGCCACTTAACTTCTCTATGCCTCAGTTACCTCATCTGTAAAAGGGGGATTAAGACTGTGAGCCCCAAGTAGGACAACCTGATTACCTTGTATCTACCCCAGAGCTTAGAACAGTGCTTGGCAAATAGTAAGTACTTATAATACCATAATTATTATTCAGCGCTTAGAACAGTGCTTGGCACATAGTAAAAGCTTAACAAATACCATTATTATTATAAAATGGTGATACCAGCAAGGCTGAATTAATGCAGGGCTCACAGGGCTTGGAAATGTCAAGAGGGACCAAAATGGGGGATTGATTGAGGTCCCCCCACCCGAAACCTTGAAGCCTCTGGCCTGAATAAAGCCCTGTGAGCTTTATTCAGGCCAGAAGCTTCAAGGTTTCGGGTGGGGGGACCTCAGTCAATCCCCCGTTTTGTCCTCCTTGACTTTTCCAACATAGGAGCTACTTGGTTCATTATGAAGATGGTGTCCTAAATAGATTTCCCCAAAATGGCTGTCATGAGGCAGGTCATGCCAGTGGGCCTGGTTCTTCAGGGGCCCCTGCCCTTAGAGTCCCAGGAAAGGGGAAACATGAGAGATGAACTAGGATGGTGCATATTTCTGAGGTTGTGTACTGTTCTTTTAAATATCCTCTACCTCCTTCACCTTCTCAGTTAGCCCCCTCTCATCATTCTTTTCTCTCTGGCTTAGGGCATTGTTATGACATCATCAGGCAACACTTCACATGATGTCACCTGCATCATAGGTCAGGTAAAGGATCTCTCTAGATGAACCAGCCAAGGGCCCAAGCTTTAATGCGGCCCTAGATATTGGGGTTCCAGAGGTGCAGTGTACTACCTGTGTATTTGTCTTCCTGCTTCAGTTTTCCCCAAAAGACTGTGAATGAGGGTTTAGAATTGTGCACCCACCTTTCTCTGGATGAAATTGTGGCAAAAATGAAAATTTCTACTAGAAATTATTTAAAATAATGCCAGCTTCCACTGAAAATCTTACCCGGAAGATAATTTTGTATCACAGAATGTCTCCCTGCTCTTTCAAACAGAGGCAGCTTGTTGAATGGCAAGGTCTTCTCAATAACGCCTCCCAAGCAGACTGTTCTGTCTTGGTGGCTCCCTAGGGGACTATGACTTCCAGGAGTTTCTGTGTAATCAAACAATCCATCTGGAATCCAATTTAATGATCCCAAGTGTCAGGAGCCTGGTTTTCTCTTCCAGAGAAGCCCTGTTTCCCAAGGCAAATTAGAGAAATGAAAATACAAAGTTGAGAGATTTCAACCAGACATATATATATTGAGAGAGAGAGAGAGAGAGAGAGAGAGAGAGAGAGAGAGAGAGAGAGAGAGAGAGGGAGAGGGAGAGGGAGAGGGAGAGAGAGAGAGAAAGAAAGAGAGCACGCACCCATGTGAGACTTCGTCATTTCTGGAAAAACAACATAAAAATAGACATCTCATGAAAGATGAAGTCAAACTATAATGTATCTTCAGATCCTGATGTACATTTAGGTCAAATGCTGTCACTGAATAAGAAATAAAGAACGGGGCAGGGGGTCACACTAGAATAAAGAAAAGAGTCTCTCTGAGAAAGGAAAAATGCACACTGTTGAGGCTAAATGAATGTCAACAGCCAGAGTAGGAGAGTTACAACCTCGGCTAGATAATGGTCAAGGGAGGAAAGAGGATTTTAAAGAGCCTTCCTACCCAGGCCTCCACAAAAGCACTGATTAGAACTCCAGAGGTCCTTCTCCAGAACCAAAAATATTGAGGGATTTTTACCTGGCTTCTTCCCTAATCTCTCCTTCCTGCCTACCTTACTTCCTCTTTCCCAAAGTATTCTTTCCCTGGTCTCTCTGCTAGATTCAGACCAGTTCTAGGACTTTTTTTTTTTTTTTGGTTGCAACCAAAACCCTTTCTGTGACCACCTTTTAAAAGCAGCTGCAGTGTTTGAGCTGTTAAAACTTAAGCGCCTAAGGCATCTGACCCAGAAAAGTTATTTCACTGCAGGTGTTTACTTTTTCTAGGAGCTTCGTTGCTTTGCCTTTGGTTTTCCAATGGTTTTCTTCTCCCTTCGATAGGGAATATCTGATGGAGTGTTATCAAGTTCAGTGAGCCATCCGTCCATCCACTCTCCAGAATTGATTCTGGGTAGTCTGACTTCCTAGTTTCAATTTTCCACTAGAACACCCTTGGAAGCAGGGGACCAGGGTGGGAATAGGCTCATGGAAGGGTGGAGCTTGCATGGCAGCAGTGCAGCCTAGTCAAAAGACCATGGGGCTGGGAGTCGGAGGACCTGGATTCTAATCCAGATTTTCGAGTTGCCTGCTACGTGACCTTGGGCAAACCACTTAAATTCTCTGCTCCCCATCTGTAAAATGGGGATGAAATATCTCTTCTCCCTCCTTCTGGGACTGTGAGCCCCTTGTAGGACAGGGAGTCTGACATGATTAACTTGGATCTACCCAGCACTTGGAATAATGCTTGGCATATAGCAAGCACTTAGCATTTGGGATATAGGCAAGCATATAGCAAGCACAAATGTCACAATTATTATCCATGGCTCTGGCCTCCCTAAGTCTTCCTGGGCTAATTTGGGGTCCTGGTGAGACCCATGTCCTCTGACTCCCAAATAAATGCTCTTGCCACTAAGCCATGCTGCAATCATAATTATTAAGCACTTACAGTGTGCAGAGCACTGTAATAATAATAATAATACTGAGGGCATTTGTTAAGCGCTTACTATGTGCAAAGCACTGTTCTAAGAGCGGGGGGGTATACAAGGTGATCAAGTTGCCCCACGTGGGGCTCCCAGTCTTAATTTCCATTTTACAGATGAGTTAAACTGAGGTTCAGAGAAGTAACTTGCCTAAGGTCACACAGCAGACTTGTGGTGGAGCCAGGATTTGAACCCATGACCTCTGACTCCAAAGCCCGTGCTCTTTCCACTGATCCATGCTGCTTCTCTGTACCAAGCACTGAGCTTACAATATACAGCAGAGTTGGTAGACCTGATCCCTGCCCTGAAGAACCTGACAGTCTCATGGAGAATCTTAATATAATAATAATAATGATAATAATGGTATTTATTCAGCACTTACTATGTGCAAAGCACTGTTCTAAGCTCTGGGGAGGTTATAAGGTGATCAGGTTGTCCCACAGGAGGCTCACGGTCTTAATCCCCATTTTAGAGATGAGATAACTGAGGCACAGAGAAGTGAAATGACTTGCCCAAAGTCACACAGCTGACAATTGGCGGAGCCGAGATTTGAACCCATGACCTCTGACTCCAAAGCCCATGCTTTTTTCCACTGTCACGTATTTGTTAAGCACTTACTATATGTCAAGCACTGTAATAAGTGCTTGGGCAGATATAACCACATTGGGTTGGACACAGTCCCTATCCCACATGGGGCTCATATTTTCAATTCCCGCTTTACAGATGAGGGAACTGAGGCACAAAGAAGTGAAGTAACTTGCACAAGTTCTCTAAGTAGGCAAGTAGCAGAACAATATTAGAACCCACGTCCTATCCACTAGGCCATGCTGCTTCTCAACTGTATCTTTTAGTCTACGTATCCCACTCCATCTCTCAGCCCATGCTTCTTACTATGTACTTGAACTGGGATTTTGCCTGAAACCAACAGTCAGAGTTTATTGTATATTTCCACATTAATAATAATAATTCTTGTATTTATTAAACACTTACTATGTGCCAGGCACTGTACCAACCTCTTGGGTAGATTCAAGGTAATTAGGTTGGACACAGTTCCTGTCCCACAAAGGGCTCACGGTCTAAATCTCGATTTTACAGATGAGGTAACTGAACCCCAGAAAAGTGAAGTGACTTGCCTAAGGTCACACAGCAGACAAGTGGTGGAGCCAGGATTAGAATCCATGACCTTCTGACTCCCAGGGTCAAACTCCATCCACTAAGCCAGACTGTGGGCATGTTTCTCAGTGACAACCCCTGAAAGTTATTTAGATAGCCGAATAAACAGCCAAAGTTATCAGCTGGGGGTTCTGATGTTACATTTCACATATTCCATGGTCAGTAGTGCATGGACAGAGAGGCGGTTAACCCTACAAAGCCTGGCCAGGCCACGTCAGTGAAATAGGGTGCAGGCTACAGCTTGTAAATACCAACTGACATCTAGATATTGCTCAGTTCTGGGTGCCCCCCTCCCCCCCGGAGTGGGATGCCCTAAATTGTCTTAACTCTGTCGTGGTTGCTAAGCGGGGGCTAACTCTGAGCATTTTGTTTAATTTTGAAGCACCAGATAGCTGTAATATTGCCAAAGAAAGCCTTCCCTATTTTGATGAAGATAGGACAAATTCACCCAGAATAATAACAGTAATAGTTGGGGGTATCAATTAAATGTTTTTTTTGTTGTTGTTGGTTTTTTTGTTGGTTTTTTTGGCATTTGTTAAGCACTATGTGCAAAGCACTGTTCTAAGCGCTTGGGGGGGGGAGACAAGGTGATCAGGTTGTCCCACGCAGGGCTCACAGTCTTAATCCCCATTTTACAGATGAGGGAACTGAGGCTCAGAGAAGTTAAGTGACTTGCCCAAGGTCACACAGCTGACAAGTGGCGGAGCCGGGATTCGAACCCATGACCTCTGGCTCCCAAGCCCGGGCTCTTCCCACTGAGCCACGCTGCTTCTCTGTGCTATGTTTGCTATGTGCCAAGCACAAGATAATCGAGTTAGACACAGGCCCTTTCTATATGGGGCCCACAGTCTAAGGGAGAACTGAAAACTTCCCATTTTAAAGGTGTGAAAACTGAGACACAGAAAAGTTAAGTGACTTTTTCAAGGTCACACAGCAGACAAGTATAGAGCTGGGACTGGAACCAGGTCTCCTGACCCTCAGGCCCAAGCTCTTTCTACTGGGCTGTTTCTATCATCATCATAATCATTAGTATTTATTAAATTTAATTGTATTTATTGAGCACTTACTGTGTAGAGCACTGTACAAAGTGCTTGATTTATTAAATCAGTGTTTACTAAATGCATCTGCATGCAGAGCACAATACTGACTGTCTATATGTGCACTGCACTTGATGCTCAGAACATACAACCATCACTGTCCTCAAGAACTTTACAATCCATGTCACTTTCCTGACTGAGGTTTTGTAGCACTTTTTCCAAAGTCTGACAGGTTTTCTATGATGTGGATGATTCATGTTTCATCATATTCCTTGATGGATAGCTTAAAAATAGTCAGATGTCATCAAATGTGGATTTCTCTACTTTATTCCTTGTGGAAAACAATGATGAGTTTTGGTTTGAGAGAAGTTAGACAATTTTAACTGGAATAGCACAGAGTGTGCCAACAATGTAATGACTGTGAAAAACAAAAGAGATGAGAAAATAGCTGATATTAAAGTGATGGAATGATCTCCTTCCCCATAATATTACTTTGGTAGGTTTAAAGAAGTGTGTTCACCCTGGATCTGTCAAAATCCTCACCACACTGTGAGTTGACATGTGGGATTTCACAGTTACATTTCCCTGTCATTTGGCTGATTTGAGAGATTTGATAAATTACATGTTTGTAAAAGTCAGTGATGTTTGGAATTCCTGAGACTTTTCTTCCCCCTGTTCTTTACAAGTGTCAAAATCCTGTCCTGTCAGCACTACTTGTCTTCAGCATGGGTTAGCATGGACCACTCCAATAAGGCTACTGAGTTAAACCAGGAAGCTAGCCTTTAATGACATTTTTTAGGCACAATGTTTCTCCTCAGAATTGGGACTTAACTGGAAGCTAGAACACAAAGGATGATTATGCCGATTGTCCCTTCAAGTTTGGGATAATATGAACAGATTGAGGGGGGAAGGATAATAATGATAATAATGATAAGATTTAAGCTCTTACCACATTGAACCTTGCATGAGCCACTGAGCTAGATACAATATAATCAGATTGGAGTCAGTCCCTGCCCAACACGGTCTCACAGTCTAAGTAGGTGGGAGAACAGGCATTGAATCTCCATTTTACAGATGGGCACATTGAAGTACAGAGAAGGTAAGAGACTTTCCCAAGGTCACATAGCAGGCAAGGGGCTTAGCTAGCGTTAGAATTCACGTCTTCTGGCACTTTCCCCTCTCTTCCTCCTCCTTGATTCTCCTCTTCAGCCACACCTGTGCCCAAACAAAAGGGGAGTTTGGATCTCAAAGTGCCGACAGTCCAACTGGTCACAGCCAGAAAAATCTCTGCTGCAGTCTGGTGGGTAGGATTGGGACTCCCAGGACTGGATTTGCTCCTCTCATGTTCGGTCTTTTTCTCTCTCCCTCCATCCCCTGCTCTCAGAGTGCTTTGGACTTCCCCATGGTATGCACAGAGCCAGTCCTTGCCCACTGTCCCCGCCATGCTCTAGCCCTCTCTTTGGTCCAATTTAGGGCCTGCTGCTTCTTACCCCTTCCTCAAGCAGTCCTCTTAGACTGTAAGTTCGTTGTGGACAGGGAATGTACCTGCTATACTGTACTCTTCCAAGGACTCGGTACAGCGCTCTGCACACAGTAAGCGCTCAATAAGTATGATTGACTGACTGACAAGCCAGACTTGCCCGGGATGCATCCTGACTCCATCCTTGCTTCTGTCCTAGCCATGCCCCATTATGGTTGGATCTGGGTGGTCACTCAGTGACCAAGGAGAGCGGGAGTTGGCACTCAGAGGGCCTGCCAACTCTTTGTCATCACCAACAGCATTGACTGTGTGCAGAGCACTGTGCTGAGCCTTACTGTATACCATAATAATAATAATAATAATAATAATAATGGCATTTATTAAGCACTTACTATGATGCAAAGTACTGTTCTAAGTGCTGGGGAGGTTACAAGGTAATCAGGTTGTCCCACAGGGGGCTCACAGAATTAATCCCCATTTTACAGTTGAGGTAACAGGCACAGAGAAGTTAAGCGGCTTGCCCGAAGTCACGCAGCTGACAACTGGCGGAGCTGGGATTTGAACCCATGACCTCTGACTCCAAAGCCCGGGCTCTTTCCACTAAGCCACGCTGCTCCTCCACTGAGCCACGCTGCTTCATGTGCAGAGCCCTGCTTTAGGCAAAGAAGAAAGGGAGTGACATTTCTGCCTTTGAAGGACTCACAGTCTCATGGTAGAGATAAGCAGACACAGCAAGCCAAGTATAAATCTGGTAAAAGAGTGAAATAATTATACACATACATACACATGTGTGTAGGGTATGTGGGGACTATGGTGGCTAAGGGGATGGATAACCAGAAGCAGCATGGTGTAGTGAATAGAGAATGGGCCTGAGGGTCAGAAGGTTGTGGGTTCTAATCCCAGCTCCATCACTTGTCTGCTGTGTGACCTTGGACAAGTCACTTTACTTCTCTGGGCCTCAGTTCCACTGTAAAGGGGGGATTGAAACTGTGAGCTCCATGTGGGACAGAGACTTTGTCCAACTTGATTTGCTTGTATTTACCCCAGTGCTTAGTACAGTGCCTGGCTCAGAGTGAGCATTTAACAAATGCCACATCTATTATTATAATAACTGGGAAAATAAAAATAGTGATAGTGGCATTTATCAAAGCACCTACTGTGATCCAAGCACCTATTGTGATCCAAGCACTGTGGCAGATACAAGATAATTTGATTGGATTGCATTGGATTAAGCGCTTAGTACAGTGCTCTGCACACAGTAAGCACTCAATAAATACGATTGATGATGATTGGACGCAGTCCCCATCCCATATGAGGTTCACAGTCTAAGGGGGAGGGAGAAAAGATACTGAATCCCCCATTTTACAGATGAGGAAACTGAGGCACATAGAGGTTAAGGAACTTTCCCAAAGATTCACAGCCGGCAATTGACCCGGCTGGGATTAGAACCCAGATTCCATGACTTGAAGGACTATGCTCTTTCCATTAGGCCCCACTGCCAGACACCGAGGAAACAAGTCTACCAACTTGTTGTATTGTACTTTCCCAAGCAATTAGTACAGTGCTCTGCACAGAGTAAGCACTCATTGATTGATTTGAGGGGTTGATTTTTTAGGAGACTTGGGAGGGAAAAGAGAAGTAGCTTGGTGGAGTTAGTAATATAAAACTATGTGTAACACTTCACAAATATGTGTATCTCCTTTGTGCAGGGATCATATCCTTATACTTCTTTTTCCTGGACCCCCTTCCCAGGTCTCTGATCCTTCCCCTATCTCTGGGAAGTTTTAAAATGGGGCAGAGAGGCATGGGTGATGTTGGGTGGGGAGTTTGGGGACATAGTTGGAGCTGTGGCTAAATCCAGGGCTGAGTGGGAAGGTTTGACCTGAGGATAATAGCTGGGTTGAGTCAGAGGTGAGATTAACACCAGTTGTGGGCAGGGAATGTGTCTGTTTACTGTTATAAGGAACTTTCCCATGTGCTTAGTACAGTGCTCTACACACAGTAAGTGCTCAATAAATACTATTGAATGAAATGATTGGGGGATAGAGTTAGAGGTGACGTCAGAAATAGGCCTAAGCATGGCCTCGTAGGGAGCTGGAATGGAGGTAGGACCCAATCATTATATTGTAATCTCTCAAACTCTCAGTACAGTGCTTTGCACACAGTAAGCGCCCAATACAATTGACTGAATTAATACTAATGTCTATCTCCCCCTTTAGACTGTGAGGTCATTGTGGGCAGGGATCATGTCTACCAACTCTCCCAAGTGCTTAATACAACTCTCTGCACACTTTGGGTCTGGGTCTAGTCTCTGGTTCTCAAGGCTGTCGACCGCCTTGCTCTATTCAGTGGCTCTTGATAGACATGTCGCTCAATGAACATATGCGGAAAGTGGGGTAGACAACCAGGCACAAAGTAAGCACTTAATAAAAGTCATTGATTAATTGATCCATTCCCAGAGACCAGCAGATAAATGCAGGGTGGCACTCAGTCAAACTTGAGCAGTGTCTTCTAATGAAATCTTCCCCCTCCAATCTAGTAAAAACCTGAGAAGACATTCAGGCACTATCCCTACTTTTGTTCCCTTAGAATCTATCCTAGTGAACCCGTGAAGTGCCCCAGAGAATAAGAATGGTATTACAATAATTGTCCGGTAAATTGTAGAGTAAAACCTCATTAAGACAATATTACTTTATTCAGAGCAGCACACAATTCACGGAAACTGCTATTTCCCAGCTGATGAGCTATTCAGTTGTTCTCTAATAATGATATCTTTGAAACTGGGGAATTCCAAGACTGTTTTCTCCTGGTCCTATGGGTTGGGTATTAATAAGGCTGTATACTATTCTGGTGAACCTAATCATAACAGATTTTTATAGCTTTCTTTAAAGATGTGCCTTTCCCATCCTCTGGCCTAATTTCTTTTGTGCTTTGTGTTTGATTTAAACTTTGTCCAAAGGCAATATCAACTTTGCTTCAATATTCTGCACTGTTCAAAAAACACACACAGATCACTGTCCCAGTGGCACATAGTCCTGATGAAAAAAGTAGGGAGAATCAAATCTATAGAAATAGTGTGGCTTAGTGGGTAGATTATTGGCCTGGAAGTCAAAAGGACCTGGGTTCTAATCCCAGCTCCATCATCTGTCTGCTGTGTGACTTTGGGCAAGTCACTTCACTTCTCTGTGTCTCGGTTACCTCACCTGTAAATTGGGGGTTAAGACTGGGAGGGAATGTGTCTGACCTGATTAATTTATACCTAATCCCAGTGCTTAACTCATAATGCCTCAGTTACCTCATCGGTAAAATGGGGATTAAGACTGTGAGCCCCCTGTGGGACAACCTGATCATCTTGTAACCTCCCCAGCACTTAGAACGGTGCTTTGCACATAGTATGTGCTTAATAAATGCCATTATTATTATTATTATTATTATTATTAAATCACTTAACAAAATACAATAATAATTGTATTTATTAAGCAATTACTTGCCAGGTACTATACTAAGCACTGGGGTAGATACAAGCAAATTGGATTGGATCCAGTCCCTGTCCCACATGGGGCTCTTGGTCTTAATCCCCATTTTACACATGAGGTAACTGAGGCACAGTGAAGTGATTTGCCCAAGGTCACATGGAAGGAAGGTGGCGGAGCCGGAATTGAGGCCCTTCTGACTCTCAGGCCTGTGCTCTATCTATTAGTCCACACTGCTTGTATCTGACTCACAAATATAGCAACAATGATCTAGCTAATAATGGTTCTAATTGAGCACTTACAGTGTGCAGAGAGCACTGTTCTAAGTGTTTGAGAGAATGCGGTACGATGCTTCGCGAAGCATGGTGACCTAGAGGATAACGGACTGCCCGGGGAGCCAGTGAACCTCGATTCTAACCACGGCTCCATCACCTGTCTTACGTGACCTTGGGCGAGTCTCTTGACTTCTCTGTGTCTCCGTCTCCTCATCTTCAAACGGGGATTCGATACCTGTTCTCTCTCCTCCCGAGACTGTGAGTCCAATGCGGGACAGGGACCGAATCCAGCCTGATGAACTTGAATCAATCCAGAACAGTGCTTGACACACAGTAAGCACTTCAAAAATACCATTAAAAATATAGGGTTCATAGACATGATCCCTGCCTTCAAGGAGCTTAGAGTCTAGCGGGCCCTGCAGTGGACAGGTCACAGAAACTGGCAGTCACTGGGTAGGGAGCAGGGGTTCCCACGGTGCCATCTGCAAACATTAGATGTTTGCTCAACCCAAATGGCAAGGAGCCAGAAGAGTATACTGCTGGATTTCCATGGGCCCAGTATGCAAAAGATTCTAGGTATGACACATAATCCACAAATACAATTTCACCATCTGCAGTGTCATCTCAGAACCAAGGGACAACTCTACAGGCTTTTACTCACATTATCTACAGACACCCAGGAACTAAGGAAACAGTTTGGCCTAGTGGAAACAGCACAGGCCTGAAAGTCAGAGGACCATGGGCAAATCACTTCACTTCTCTGTATCTCAGTTATCTCTTCTATAAAATGGGGATTAAGACCGTGATCTCTATGTGGGCCAAAGACTGGGTCCAACCTAATTATCTTGTATCTACTCCAGTGTTTTGTAGAGTGCCTGGCACACAATAAGCACTTAAATACCGCTATAAAAACCAAAAAAAACCCAAAAACTCAGCCCGCATTAGGATAGACTCTCTTTAAGAGAGGGAAAGTTCTAGACCCAGGAAGAGTGAGCAGAAGAAGTAGACCAGAGCAGGAGAGACATCTATTTTTAAGAAGCAAATATTACAAATATCTGGAGGTGGTAAGCTAGAGACAGAGGTGGCCTGAAAGACCATTTCACCTCTGGGAAGCATATAAATTAGGTTTGGGTTAGAATCCCCAAAATATTATTGTTTATTTTTATAGGACTATTTAGACCCATCTCCCTTCGGAAGAGAGAAACCTCCATACTGAGAGAGGCTGTGCAAAATGAGCTCAGCCAGAGGAACGAGGATGAAAACTCCTTCCCAGGAACATAGTCAAATCCCATAAATAATCAAGGCATTTTGCTGCTTCAGAAAGCACACGGTGAATATCCAAAACAGCAAAGTTAGTGGCAGGGTGTCTAAACTAACATATTTCGAGTGGCAATTTTTCTCATTTTGTTTACATTTCATGCTTATATCAAGCTCTTGTTTCCTTCTGATATCCCATTAACTTAAAAATAGCTCTTATGAAGTAATAGTGACTTTCCCATTATTGAATATCTGTTTCAAAGTCATTTAATCTTCTGAGCAGAATTTGTCGTGCAAAGTTTTATGCAGCCAGGAATAATTTATTTGTAAATGTGGCACTGCCATCCAATCAGTCCAACACGAACGCCTCTCAGCAAATAACATTGCACTGCAGGTTAAAATGCTTCTGCTCAATGTTGCCTTAGAACGTGAATGAGCCTCGGCAACCATTTGAAATCGCCCGACGCTGTTAGGTAGGCAAATATTATTCTAGGAATTTCTGCCAATGGAGTACAGTGGGACCCGTTTTCCAGAATATCAAGATTGATGAGTGGCATATGCAAGAGGAATATTATTTTGAAAGAAGCACTGCTTGCAGGAGCCTCAGGTGGGAATTGGAACGCTGTGTTCTAATTGCAAGAAAACGGTACTTATGCAAGGGTAATAAAGAGACTTGACTAAATTCTCCATTCTCCCAGGGACACTGATGGAAACATTTTCCTCATTCACTTTTAATCATTAATAATTTCCCAATCACCACATGAAAACACTGCTATTCACAGCTGCCTGGAGGGAACCAAAAAGTTCGAGTGGATTGTTTAATGATTTATCAGGGTGCATTCTCTGCTTCGATAGTGGCAAGATGGATTTTTAAAAAGGGGACTTAGGGGGTAAGTTCTTTGAAATTGTATTTTCACTGCCTCTTCCGCCACCCAGTTGTGTGAGATTTTCCTTAGGAACACCAGTGCCATTACGATGGAAAATAAATCAGCGAGGGATTGAGTCCGACCTGATTTCCTTGTGTTTACTCCACCGCTTAGTCATAATAATTATGGTATTTAAGTACTTACTAATTGCAAGGAACTGTACTAAGTGCTGGGGTGGATGCAAGATAATCAGGTTGGACACTGTGCTTGGCACGTAAGTGCTTAGAAGCAATGTGGACTAGAGGAAAGAGCATGCATCTGGATCCCAGCTCTGCTGCTTGTCTGCTGTGTGACCTTGGACAAGTCTCTTAACTTCTCTGTGCCTCAGTTACCTCATCTGTGAAATGGGGATCAAGACTGTGAGCCCCACTTGGGACAGGGACTGTGTCCAACCTGATTACCTTGTACATACCCCAGTGTTTAGAACAGTGCTTTGGCACATAGTAAGCACTTAACATATACCATACTACTACTAATAATAATAATAACCAAGGGGACCCAAGTTCTACTCCCTGCTCTGCCACATCTGCTGTGTGACCTTGGGCAAATCACTTAAATTCTCTGTGCCTCAGTTACCCCATAGGTAATGAGGGTTAAGTCCTACTCCCTCCTACTTAGACTGTGAGTCCCATGTGGGACAGGAAGTGTGTCCAACCTGATTAACTTGTATATCCCCCAATGCATTGAACAGTGTTTGGCACATAAGAGCTTAATAAGTACCAGAAAATGATGATGATTATTATTAATAATAATAATAATGAGGGATGGAAGCTCTTTCACCTGACAGTTTTCAACCAACTGGTTTGATGGAGACTGCTTGAGGAGTGCTAGTCTGTGCATCTGGAGAACTCGCATATATCACAGTTTTAGATGCCCACTTTGGTCCCTGGATATGTTATTAATCACTCCATCAAATCACCAGTGACATTTGAGTGCCCACTCTGTGCAGAAAACTGTACCAAACACATGTATAAGTTTACCAGGGGCAAAATGCTTGGTCCCTGCCTTTAGGGGGGCTTACTCTAATTGGGGAAGCAAGGAGACCCAAATTGTGTACAAGTAATAATAATAATGGCATTTCTTAAGTGCTTACTATGTGCAAAGCACTGTTCTAAGCACTGGGGAGGTTACAACGTGATCAGGTTGTTCCATGTGGGGCTCTCAGTCTTAATCCCCATTTTCCAAATGAGCTTACTGAGGCACAGAGAAGTTAAGTGACTTGCCTAAAGTCACACAACCGACAATTGGCAGAGCCGGGATTTGAACACATGACCTCTGACTCCAAAGCCCATGCTCTTTCCACTGAAACACACTGCTTCTCATAGAAAAGGTAGTAGGAAGGACACAGATATCATAGGTAGTAGAAGGAGTGTTTCAGGATGAAATAACTCCAGAAGTCTGAAAGAGCCAGGATTGTTCCATCTAAATTTTTTTTTTTCATGTCTCTCTCCCACAAGATTGTAAGCTCCTGGAGGTCAGAAATCAGCTTATTCTACTTTCCCAAACATTTAATATAGTTCTCCGCTCACTGTGTTGTCTTATGCTGTCTCGAGTCACCACCGACCCATAGACACCTCTCTCCCAGAACGCCCCACCTCCATCTGCAATCTTTCTGGTAGTGTATCCATAGCGTTTTCTTGGTAAAAATATGGCAGTGGTTTACCATTGCCTCCTTTGCCAGTAAACTTTAATATCCACCCTCGAACCTCTCCCATGCCGCTGCTGCCCAGCACAGGTGAGTTTTGACTTGTAGCAGATAAAAATGATGATGGCATTTATTAAGCGCTTACTATGTGCAAAGCACTGTTCTAAGAGCTGGGGAGGTTACAAGGTGATCAAGTTGTCCCACGGGGGGCTCACAGTCTTCATCCCCATTTTCCAGATGAGGGAACTGAGGCACAGAGAAGTGAAGTGACTTGCCCAAAGTCACACAGCTGACAAGTGGTGGAGCTGGGATTTGAACCCATGACCTCTGACTCCAAAGCCCAGGCTCTTTCCACTGAGCCACTCTTCTCCACTCGCTTGGGATGGAAATGCCTCTGCTTGAATCTCCCTCCCATAGCCGAGACTGGTAGAAAACTGGAAACTCTTCAGATGCGACCCTGAGAGGGGTCTCTGCTCATAGCAAATGCTCAGTATATGGCTTAGCGGAAAGAGCATGGACTTGGGAGTTAGAAGTCATGGGTTCTGATTCTGCTCCGCCACTAGTCAGCTGTGTGACTTTGGGTGAGTCATTTAACTTCTCTGTGCCTCAGTTACCTCCTCTGTAAAATGGGGATTAAGAGTATGAGCCCTGCATGGGATAGCCTGATTACTTTATATCTACCCCAGTGCTTAGAACAGTGTTTGGCACATAGTAAGTGCCTAACAAAAACTATTATTATTATTATTATTATTACCATTGGCTGATAGGTTGATTGAATGGGACTCATGTCCCACACACTGACACTGTGAGCTTTGGGAGCCTTTTACACTCAAAGCAGCCTCCCCTCTACTGTCAATCAGTAGTATTTACTGAGCACTTAATGTGTGTTTGGGAGAATACAACACCACAGAGCTGGTAGACATATTCCCTGCCCGCAGTGAATTTACAGTTTAGAGGATAAGTTTACAGTCTGTAATCCATCCTGGTGGTACGCTAGACCATTTGCTCATTTCTAAATCATAAGCTTGTTGTGGGCAGGGAATGCATAGAGAAGCAGCATGGCTTGGAAGTCAGAGGTCATGGGTTCTAATCCCAGCTCTGCCACTTGTCTGTTGTGTGATCTTGGGCAAGTCACTTAACTTCTCTGAGCCTCAGTTACCTCTTCTGTAAAATGGGGATTAAGACTGTGAGCCCCATGTGGAACAATCTGATCACCTTGTATCCCCCCCAGCACTTAGAACAGTGCTTTGCACATAGTAAGCACTTCAGAAATGCCATTACTATTATTATTATTATCTGTTATATTGTACTCTCCTAGGCACTTAGTACGGTGCTTTGCCCACAGTAAGCACTCAATACAATTGAATGAATGGATTCCAGTCCCACCATTGTACCCCTCGCCCCCACACATCCATGAACAGTTTTCCAGAAACATCTGGCCTTCCCCAAAGGACTGGGGAATGTAGTACTGACTCTTCTAGTATTGTTCATCCTTCTGTTAAGTGGACTCTTCATCGGACTTTTCTTTATCTTTTCCATGTTTCCTCTTCCCTCATAAAAGTTGGGAGCTCCACACAGGACAGGTCAATTTCTCAACTGCTTATCTCAAATCCACCCCAGCCCTTAGCAGAATTTGTACAATACAACTAATTAACTTCCCAGCCCACGTGATATGGAAAGTGTATAGGTTTGGGAGTCAGGGCACCTGTGTTCTAATTCAGGCTCCGCTACATGTCTGTTGTATGACGATGAGCAAGTCACTTCACTTCCCCGGGCCTCAGTTACCTCATCTGGAAAATGAGGATTAAGACTGTGAGCTCCACATGGGACATGGATTGTGTCCAATCTGATTAACGTGCATCTACTCGGGCGCTAAATACAGTGCCTGGCACAAATATGTGCTTAACAAATACCATCAGAAAAGAAGTGCCCCTTCCCCCAGAATGTAACATTCTGAGGCTCTCTTAAATCCTAGTCCCTCAAAACTTCACTCACTGATGTCTGGTTCAATCAATCAATCATTTGTTGAATGCTTACTGTATGCACAGCACTGTATTTAGCACTTGGGAGAGTACAATATAACAGAATCGGTGGACATGTTCTCTGACCATAGCGAGCTTACATTTTAGAGGGGTGTAGACAGACATTAATATAAATAAAATTACTGGTATCTACATAAGCGCTGAGGGGCTGGGTGGAGGGGAGAAAATAAAAGAGAAAAATCAAGGTGATCTAGAAGGGGATGGGACAATGAGGGCTTAGGGAAGGCCTATTGGAGATGTGCCTTAAATAAGGCTTTGAAGATGGGGAGAGTAACTCTGCCGGATTTGAAGAGGGGAGGCTTTTGAGGCCAAAGGCAGGAGGTGGGAGAGAGGTCGGCGGCGAGATAGAAGAGATCTAGTTACAGTTTTTAGGTTGGTATTAGTGGAGGCACCAACTTATTCCACATCCTGGCCCCACCAAAGTGCCTACCACCTTCAAAAGCAAAGTCTAACATGCTCCAGCAATGAGACCCGGTTCGCTCTTCGCCCGGCCTGTCACAATGCTGTTTGAACTAGACCAGGTGGATCAAGCCCTGCAACCATTAAACGGGCAGCAAAGAACATCGGGGAGCCCCTGAGGACAGCTGGGTGAGTGCCATGCTTATATTTGTCCCTTAATTTGTTGTTTATCCCTCTGCTGCAATGAGCAGCAACATTCATCCTGAGAGCACTTCCAGTGGTTGTCCAGGAAAGGGAACCAAACTCCTCCACCCCTCCCTGGAACAAATAGAAATGGATGCTATTCACTGTCGGGAGAGTTCTCCCCTGAGGAGAATTCCCCAGACAATAAATTGGTAATTGAGTGCAGAGACACAGAGAACAGTGCTCTAGCCCCTCAGTCAACTCCCACTCAGCTTCTTTTCATTCGTTAAGACAGCTCTGTCCTCAGGCCTGAGGCCCATTGTCAAAATGTAGATTGCACACAGAGAGCCATAGAACCTTTTCAGATGATAATAACAACTGTGATATTTGTTAGGCAATTACTATGGGCCAAACATTCTGTTAAATCTGGGATAGATACAAGATAATCAGGCCAGAGAATGACCCTGTTCCACACGTGGCTCACAGGGGGAGGGAGAACAGGTACTGATTCGATATTTTATAGTTTAGGAAACTGAGGCACAGAGATGTTAAATAATTGTGGTATTTTAGTGCCTTCTGTGTCACTCCATGAGTTGACACCTTATCCTGGCAGGAGAGTTTGCATATGCTGATGAAGCTTTGAACTATGCCATGGGGGAAGCAGTGTTGCTCAGTGGAAAGAGCACAGGCTTGGGAGTCAGAGGAAGTGGGTTCAAATCCTGGCTCTGCCACTTGTTAGCTGTGTGACTTTGGACAAGTCAATTAACTTCTCTGGGCCTCAGTTACCTCATCTGGAAAATGGGGTTGGGTTCAGCTCAGCATGGCTCAGCTCGTCTTGGCTGTCCCGAGCCTGGGCTGCCCCAGCAGGACCATGCTCGACTCCAACGGGCCTCAACTCTACTTGGCTTGGCTCAGTCCAGCTGGGCTGGACTGTATCGTCCTCGGGTCATTCATTCATTCAGTCGTATTTATTGAATGCTTACTGTGTGCAGAGCACTGTACTGAGCGCTTGGGAAGTACATGTCAGCAAGAGAGAGAGACTGTCCCTAACCAACAATGGGCTCACAGCTGGCCCAGCTGCCGGCCTGGCTCGGCTCAGTTGGGTCCGGCCGGGGTCAGTTTTTTTTTTTTTATGGCATTCATTAAGTGCTGACTATGTGCAAAGCACTGTTCTAAGCGCTGGGAAGGTTACAAGGTGATCAGGTTGTCCCATGGGGGGCTCACAGTCTTAATCCCCATTTTACAGATGAGGGAACTGAGGCCCAGAGAAGTGAAGTGACTTGTCCAAAGTCACAGCTGGCAATTGGCGGAGTTGGGATTTGAGCCCATGACCTCTGACTCCAAAGCCCAGGCTCTTTCAACTGAGCCACGTTTCTTCTCAGTTCTGCTCCACTGGGGGTGGGCAGGGGGAGATGGGGGTCTGGGGGATGCCTGGAAAGTTTGCAAGGGAGGCCGGAAGGACAGCCCCCTCCCCATCCCACAGCCCCGGGACCCCGACCAGAGGAGGAGCTGGCAGGTGGGGGGGGGGGGGGTCGCACTACCTATTTGGTTTTGTTGACCATCTCCCCTTTGTAGACCGTGAGCTCATTGTGGAGAAGGGATTGTCTCTGTTACTGAATTGTACTTTCCAAGCACTTAGTACATTGCTCTGCACACAGTAAGTACTCAATAAATACGATTGAATGAATAAATACGATTGAATTGAATGAATGAATGAAGTGCCGGGGTAGGTGTAAGGAAATTGGGTTGAGCACAGTCTGTGTCCCACGTGGGGCTCACAGTCTAAGGCTCACAGTCTAAATCCCCATTTTACAGAGGAGGTCACTGAGGCCCAGAGAAATGAAGTGACTTGCCCATGACCACAAAGTAGACAAGTTCTGGATCTGGGAATGAGAGGCAGAGAAGTTAAGGGACTTGCCCAAGATCCAAGAGCAGGCAGATAGCCAAGCTGGGATTAGAACTCATATCTCCTGATTAGCGTGGCTCAATGGAAAGAGCACTGGCTTGGGAGTCAGAGGTTATGGGTTCTAATTCCGGCTCCACCACGTGTCAGCTGTGTGACTTTGGGCAAGTCACTTAACTTCTCTGTGCCTCAGTTACCTCATCTGTAAATTGGGGATGAAGACAGAGCCCCAAGTGGGACAACCTGATTACCTTGTATCCCCCCATCACTTAGAATGGTGCTTTGCACACAATAAGTGCTTAACAAATACGGTCCTTATTATTATTTCCACTAAGCCATGCTGCTTCCCTGAGGATTTCTGGGTCCAACTCTGTCTAGGAGATTATAGGGGGAACAGAATAGGTTGGAGAAAATAAGTAGCCCTCCTCAATACTGCTGATTTTGGAGTCTGGATTTCAGATGTAGATGGGCTGCTACTTCGTGGTAGCTAGGGTTCACCTCCCTCCCTCCATCCCCTCACCCACACACATCCTTCATATTTGAACTTTACAGGGAGGCTAAGAAAACTGATACACGATGAACAATTATGGGAATCAGAGGACATGGATTCTGATCCTGGCTCCTCCACTTGTCTGCGGTGTGACATTGGACATTCTCCTCACCTGTCAAATGGGGATTAAGACTGTGAACCCCATGTGAGAGATAGGCTGTGTCCAATCCAATTATCTTGTCCCTGTTCTCCCTCCTACTTAAGACTGTGAGCCCCATTTGGGACATGACCATCTTGTACCTACCCGGATGTCTATGACATGATATGAGTTTAACAAATCCCACAGTTATTATTGGACTCAATATGTCCAAGACTGAACTCCTTATCTTCCCTCCCAAACCCTGCCCTCTCCCTGACTTTCCCGTCACTATAGATGACACTACCATCCTTCCAGTCTCACAAGCCCACAACCTTGGTGTCATCCTTGACTCTGCTCTCTCGTTCACCCCACACATCCAATCCATCACCAAAACCTGCCAATCTCACCTCCACAACACGGCCAAGATCCCTCCTTTCCTTTACATCCAAACCGCTACCTTGCTGGTTCAATCTCTCATCCTATCCCTACTGGATTACTGCATCAGCCTCCTCTCTGATCTCCCATCCTCCTGTCTCTCCCCACTTCAGTCTATACTTCACACTGCTGCCCAGATCATCTTTGTGCAGAAACGCTCTGGGCATGTTGCTCCCCTCTTCAAAAATCTCCAGTGGCTGCCAGTCAACTTATGCATCAAGCAAAAACTCCTCACTCTTGGCTTCAAGGCTGTCCATCACCTAACCCCCTCCTACCTCACCTTCCTTCTCTCCTTCTCCAGCCCAGCCCACACCCTCCGCTCCTCTGCCGCCGCTAACCTCCTCACTGGGCCTCGTTCTCGCTCATCCCGCCATCGACCCCCAGCCCACGTCCTCCCCCTGGCCTGGAATACCCTCCCTCCGCACATCCGTCAAGCTTGCTCTCTTCCTCCTTTCAAAGCCCTACTGAGAGCTCACCTCCTCCAGGAGGCCTTCCCAGACTGAGCCCCCATTTTCCTCTCCTCCTCCTCATCCCTCTCCACAGCACCTGTATGTTTGTGCAGATTTATTACTCTATTTGACTTGTACATATTTACTATTCCATTTATTTTAATGATGTGCATCAAGCTTTATTTCTATTTATTCTGATGACTTGACACCTGTCCACGTTTTGTTTCATCATCTGTCTGCCCCTTCTAGACTGTGAGCACGTTGTTGGGTAGGGACTGTTTCTATATGTTGCCAACTTGTAATTCCCAAGTGCTTAGTACAGTGCTCTGCACCCAGTAAGTGCTCAAAAAATATGATTGAATGAATGAATCATTCTTTATCTACCCCAGTGCATGGCACAAAGTGCTTAAAAAGTACAATTTAAAAAACAACACATACACAAACTCCAAATAACTCCCTGCTGGGTTGTGCGCTCTGTTGCCATGAAGTGTTTACTCATTATACAATCTGCCTCTGTCTCCTAAACGGCCCCTCCATACTTGGATCTTGTTGAAAACTTTGCTCAAGGAGAATGACTCCTCTCCCAGTTGCCTCTATCTGCTATAGGGCCCTTCCAACAAACCCTGCTGGGTCACTTTGATTGACAGTGTTTTTATCTCATTGATTTTGCTTTGCCTCCTTGAGTGAAATCTTTTTCTCTCTCCCCTTCTTTTTTTAGATGGTGTTAAGCACTGGAGAAGATACAAGCTAATCAATTTGGACACAGTCTTTGTCTCATATGGGGCTCACATTCTTAATCCCCATCTTACAGATGAGGCAACTGAGGCACGGAGAAGTCAAGTGACTTGCCCAAGGCCACAAAAAAGACAAGTGGTGGAGCTGGAATTAGAACCCAAGTCCTTTTGGCTCCCAGACGCTATACATTAGGTGGATAGATGAGATGGCTTACAGGTAACAGTCAAAACTGCTTATGTATCTGTTGTGTCTTCTAAGGGAAGTGCAGGTTTTATGGCCATCTAAGCACCTGGATATTTTGCTCTACAGATAATTCAGGTATGAATCAATCAATGGTATTTATTGAGTATTTACTGTATGCAGAGCACTAAGTGCTAGGGAAAGTGCAATACAATAGAGTTGGTAAACACATTCCCTGCCCCCTGATTCCTAACAATAATAATAATAATGTTGGTATTTGTTAAGCATTTACTATGCACCAAGCACTGTTCTAAGCACTGGGATAGATACAAGGTTAGCAGGGTGTCCCACTTGGGGTCCATAGCCTTGATCCCCATTTTACAGATAAGGTAACTGAGGCCCAGAGAAGTGAAGTGACTTGCCCAAAGTCACACAGCTGACAAGTGATGGAGTCAGGATTAGAACCCATGACCTAGCCCATGCTCTTTCCACTAAGCCATGCTGCTTATTATAAATTAAGTTTTGTCTCCCAAAATTCAAGATGCCTTTTCATTGTTTTCTACTTGGCATTGGATGATGTACCACCTAGGTAATAGAATTCAGGGACAACACCGAATTCTGTGTTATCAATAAAACTGTTTTATTTATAAAGGGCTTGGCTCTGGAGGCTTATTGCCAATCCATAGCCCAGTGATTTCTCTGGAAAGCAATTCATCTGCATGTTTTCTTGTGTATATGCTTTAAGAGCCCAGCCATCAACATATAGTAATTTTAGGACTCAAAAACCTTTCAATATTACTTCTAGGCCATTGAGTTGACAGGGTTTCTTAGTGGACTGCAGAATATTTTAACTTCATCTTTTAAGCCCCTCAAGCTTCGTGTCATAGAATAGGTTAAAGAAGCATAGACCCAGCTGTGCTTTACTCCATAGGTGCTGGGAAAGATCAAACTGGGGTACCTTCAGTTTCGACTTGACGATGATGATGATGGTATTTGTTTAGCAGTTATGTGCCAAGCACTGTTCTAAGTGTTGGGGTAGATACAATGTTATTAGTTTGGGTGCAGTCCCTGTCTCACACAGGGCTCACAGTCTAAATCCTCATTTTACAGATGAGGTGACAGGCACAGAGATCTGAAGTGATTTGCCCAAGGTCACACAGTAGAGAAGTGGTTTAGCCGAGATTAGAATCCAGGTCCTTCTGGATCCCAGGCCCTTGCTTTATCGACTATGTTATGCTGCTTCTCAACTTGGGTAACTGTACTCTGAATTACTGCTTTCCCACCATAGTCTCCTAATCTGGCTCTTCACTTCTTCTTTGTTATAGTATTTGTTAAGAGTTTACTATGTGCCAGGCACTGTACTATTCACCGAGGTAGATACAAGCTAATCAGGTTAGATCCAGTCAATGTCCCACGTAAGGCTCTCAGACTTAATCCCTATTTTTCAGATGAGGTAATTGAGTCAGTCAATCATTTACTGAGTGTTTACTGTGTACAGAGCTCTGTACTAAGTACTTAGGAGAATAGGATATAACATTAAACAGACACATTCCCTACCCACAGCAAGCTTACAGGCTAGAGGCAGAGATAGACATTAATGTAAATAAATAAATTAGAGATACATACACAGGTATGTTCTCTGAGGCACAGAAAAAGGAAGTAATTTGACCAAGGTCACAGATCAGACAAGTGTAGGAACCAGAATAAGAACCCAGGTCTTTCTGACACCCTGGCCTGTGCTGTATCCACTAGGTAATACTGCTTCTCTCTCCTCACAATTAAAATTGATCTCTGAACTTTGGAGTTTCTTTCCTGACTGAAGTGATCTCTACTCCGGGGGCCTCACCATTAGTACTCACCTTCAGAGATGCAAAGACCCTCAATGCCTCTTGCACCCTCATCTCCTTGTCATTTTTTCCCTGAAAACCCTCAGCACTATATTATTATTATGGAATTTTTTAAGCGCTTAATTATGCTCCAAGCACTAAGTGCTGGGGTGGATACAAGCAAATTGGGTTGGACACAGTTCCTGTCCCAAATGGGGCTCCCAGTCTCAGTCTTCATTTTACAGATTGGGAAACTGACGCACAGAGAAATGAAGTGACTTGCCCAAGGTCACACAGCATACGAGTGGTGGAGGCCGAATTAGGACCCATAGCCTTCTGACTCTCAGGTTCGTGCCCTATTCACTACGCCACGCTGCTTCTAGATCACGCTCGCAATCTACTTCCACCACTCCTTGTCTTCATGAGGTTGATTAGTCAATATTGACGGAAATAATAAATTAAAAAAAAGCATGCTGATCCTTGTCACTCTCAATTTACCATCTCAGGATGTAACTTGGCCCTTTCATTTGCACAACAATAATCAATAGATGGTAGTGGTCTTTGGAGAACTTATCAAATAACATTACCGTTCCACCTTCAGATCCTTTGCTTATTCCAATCAAATTGATCATATTTTCTTGAGTGATTACTATGTGCAGAACACTGTACTAAGCACTTGGAAGACCACAAGGGAGTTGGTAGATATTCCCTGCACACAACGATCTTATGGTCTACAAGAAGACATGGACATTACAATAAACATATACATAAGTGATATGGGGCTAAGGGTGGGTTGATGCAGAAGGGGAGACCGAGTAGGGAAAATGAGGATTTATTCGGAGAAGGCCTCATGGAGATGTGATTTTTAATAAGGCTTTGAAGGTGCAGGACATGGTGTACTATTGGAGATGAAGCGGAAAGCCAGAGGAAGGATCCAGGTAAGGGGTTGACAGTTAGAAACATTTAATGACATCCTGTAGCTCTCAGTCCTCCCACTCTTCCTTCTCTACCCCCTAGTAAACTTGCTAACTTTGGTTTATAAAACAGAGCCCATCAAGGGAAGTGAAGCGTACTAGTAGAAAGAGCATAGGGCTGAGAGTCAGAGAATCTGGGTTCCAATCCTGGCTCTGTCAATTGCCTATGTGACTTTGCCAAGTCACTTCACTTCTCAGAGCCTCAGTTACCTCATCTGTAAAACCTTCCTCAGCCCCATATCACTTATGTACATATTTATTGTAATGTCTGTGTCTTCCTGTAGATCGTAAGATCGTTGTGGGCAGGGAATGTCTACCAACTCCCTTGTGGTCTTCCAAGTGCTTAGTACAGTGTTCTGCACATAGTAATCACTCAAGAAAATGTGATCAAATACCTGTTTATTTATTGTAATGTCTGTGTCTTTCTATAGATCGGAAGATCATTGTGGGCAGGGAATGTCTAGCAACTCCCTTGTGGTCTTCCAAGTGCTTAGTACAGTGTTCTGCACATAGTAATCACTCAAGAAAATATGATCAAATACCTGTTTTCCCTCCTACTTGGACTAGGAGCCCCATTCATTCATTCAATCACATTTATTGAGTGCTTACTGTGTGCAGAGCACTGTACTAAGCGCTTGGGAAGTACAAGTTGGTAACATATAGAGACGGTCCCTACCCAACAATGGGCTCACAGTCTAGAAGGGGGAGATAAACAACAAAACAACGCATATTAACAAAATAAATAGAATAATAAATATGTACAAGTAAAATAAATAGAGTAATAAATCTGTACGAACATATATACAGGTGCTGTGGGGAGGGGAAAGAGAGAGGGTGGGGGAGATGGGGAGGGGGAGAGGAATGTGTGACAGGAACTGTGTTGAACTTGATTAGCTTGTGTCTACCCCAGTATTTAGAATGTTGTTTGACACATAGCAATCACTTAACAAATATCACAATAAAAATGTTCTCTAGTGCCTCATTATCCTCCTTCCAAGCCATTTTTTCCAGGAGGAACTTTCCTGCCTGCTCTCAAAAATCAATCATTCATTCAGTCGTATTTATTGAGAGCTTACTGTGTGCACAAAACTATACTAAGTGCTTGGAAAGTACAATTCAGCAATAAAAAGAGACAATCCCACACCGGGCTTACAGTCTAGAAAGGGGAAGACAGACATCAAAACAAGTAAACAGGCATCAGTAGAATTATAGATAGGAACTTATATACACAAGTGCCATGGTTCGGGAGAGGGGAGTAGAGCAAAGGGAATGAGTCAAGGCGGAGGGGAGGGGAAACTAAGGAAAAGGGGGGCTTAGTTTGGGAAGGCCTGTTGGAGGAGGTGAACAAAGGCAAAGGCCTTTACCTGCGTAGGGTGACTGTAGAATACAAACAGCTGCTATATGGTGAGCTGAAATTAGGCCAGATAAAAGGCCCAGGATAGAGGAAATATTAAGGATTCACTCACTGCGTGTTTTGGATAGACTTTTACTGGGAAATCGGGGAGGGATTTGACTGATGACATGCACCTGTCTGGATACCGGCAATGTGGTGTTGGGAGAAATTGTGTCTGATGTGTATGTGGTGTAATAATAATAATAATGACGATGGTATTTATTAAGCGCTTACTATGGGCAAAGCACTGCTCTAAGTGCTGGGGAGGATATAAGGTGATCAGGTTGTTCCACGTGGGGCTCAGTCTTAATTCCCATTTTACAGATGAGGTAACTGAGGCACAGAGAAGTTAAGTGATTTGCCCAAACTCACACAGCTGACAATTGGCAGAGCCAGGATTCTAACCCATGACCTCTGGCTCCCAAGCGCATGCTCTTTCCACTGAGCCACACTGCTGAATGAATTACTCTCCCCCTCTTTGAAGCCTTATTGACCGCACATCTCCTCCAAGAGGCCTTCCCTGATTAAGTCCTCCTTTCCTCTTCTCCCACTCCCTTGTGTCACCCTGACCTGCTCCTTTTATTCACCCTTCCCAGCCCCACAACACTTATTTCCAAATCTTTAATTTATTTATTTATATTAGTGTTTGTCTCCCCCTCTAGTTTGTAAGCTCACTGAGGGCAGGGAATGTGACCACTTATTGTTATACTGTACTCTCTCAGGTGCTAAGTGCTCTGCACACAGTACGCTCTCAATAAATATGATGGACTGACGACAATGTGAATTTTCTGTAGCCCAGCATTTTGCAAGTATCTGTATTATAAGGAGGACTAGGTACACGTAAGCAGTGTCAAGTGAGACAGCATCACGCCCCCAAACTGTGAGACAACTTCCTCAAGCACACTGAGAAGCAGTGTGGACTAGTGGAAAGAGCACAGGCCTGGAAATCAGGTTATAATCTCAGCTCCACTACCTATCTGCTTTGTGACCTTGGGAAAGTCTCTTAACTTCTCTGTGCTTCAGTTTACTCCATCTGTAAAATGGGGATTTAGCCTGTGAGCCCCATATGAGCCAGGAACCGTATCCAACTTGATTATCTTGAATCTACCCAGCGCTTTGTGCAGTGCCTGGCACATAGTAAGCACTTACCAAATACCATAAAAAAAAGGCAAACTCCCATGGCACACTGCCTCAGGAAAGGAAAGGTTCTTTTGGAATAGAAATTCCGAAAGGATCAGAAGACAAGGGGCCAAAAGGAAAACAGTGCCAGAATGTGAGAGTTGGATTGTGACCAACCTGTTTAGCTTGTATCTACTCCAAGTGCTTAGTATATGTAGTGCCTGGCACATAGCAAACACTTACCAAATACCATGAAAAAAAAATAATCTGCGAACAATTGACATCTCAGTCCAACAAAGCACAATTTTTGCATGCGTACAAGATGGGACCAGGATAGTTGATCTTACATTGGCCTTTCCAGACACATGTAGGTGAATTTCTCTATCTGCAGATAGAAAAACCTGGAGCATGGTGAACATTGTGTAAGATTTTATTTGCTGTCAGGAACTGATTTCTGCACCCTGATTGACGTGAACATATGGCGTGGTTTGATGAATGGAAGCCAGGGGAGTCCGCCGAACCACTCAGTGCTAGTATTTCAAAAGAAATAGCAGCAGCAGGAAGGAGAAGAGGAGAGGAGAGAAGGGGAGGAGGATTTTCAAGTGGACTCAAGGCCACTTAGCTTCAGGATGTGGGGAATATTACACTAGTTGAGGAAGCCTGCAGGAAAGGCTATGCGCAGTGCACCTCACCCTAGGCAATTTCTGACCACCCTTCCAAGACCCTAACCCTTGATACTTATAATAATAATAATAATGATAATTATGATACTTGTTAAGCCAGTACTATGTGCCAAATTCTGTTCTAAGTGCTGGGTTGATACAAGTTAATTTTGTTGGACACAGTCCATGTCCCACATGGGGCACACACCCTTGATGCCCACTTTACAGATGAGGCAACGGAGGCCCACTGAAGTGACTTGCCCAACCTCACACATGTGGCAGATCTGGAATTGGAACGCAGGTCCTTCCAACTCCCACGCCCATGCTCTATCCACTAAGCCACGCTGTTTCCACCCCTCTCCCCACATCCCCTTTTTCCCCCTTCTGCAATAATAATAATAATAATTTTGGTATTTGTTAAGCGCTTACTATGTGCAAAGCACCGTTCTAAGTGCTGGAGAGGATACAAGGTGATCAGGTTGTCCCACAGGGGGCTCACAGTCTCCATCCCCATTTTCCAGATGAGGTAACAGGCACAGAGAAGTTAAGTGACTTGCCCAAAGTCACACAGCTGACAAGTGGTGGAGCCGGGATTTGAACCCATGACCTCTGACTCTCAAGCCCGGGCTCTTTAATAATAATAATGTCATTTACTAGGCACTTACTATGTGCAAAGCACTGTTCTAAGCACTGGGGAGGATACAAGGTGATCAGGTTGTCCCACGGGGGGCTCACAGTCTCCATCCCCCTTTTCCAGATGAGGTAACAGGCACAGAGAAGTTAAGTGACTTGCCCAAATTTACACAGCTGACAAGTGGCAGAGCCGGGACTCGAACCCATGGCCTCTGACTCCCAAGCCCGGACTCTTTCCACTGAGCCACGCTGCGTATTGCTCTTCACCCAAATCTCTCCTCAAAGGCTCCACTTTTCCTGTTCCTGGTTTTCATGGTATCATGAGCAGGAAGGAGCCTCTGCTTGACTGTGCTTACTTGGGAGTGTATTGTGCATGTAAGTGTTTGCACTCACATGCATGTGCACCTGTGAACCTGTATCAGTAAGCATGTAAGCTTATGGGTGGATATATTAGCAGGTCTTTCCTCTAATGTTAACTTACTTACTGTCCCTTGATCTCATTTATCTTGCTGCCAAACCCTCGCCATGCCGTCCCTCTTCATGCCACCAGACAGTTAGTCTCCCCACCTTAAAAGCAGATGGCCTCCAAGAGGCCGCCCTTGACTAAGCCCTCATTTCCACTTTTTCCTCTCCCTTCTGCAATACCCCTGCACTTAGATTTTCACCCTTTATTCTCCCCTCCCTCAATCAGTGGTATTTATTGAGCACTTACTATGTACAGAGCACTGTACCAAGTGCTTGGGAGAGTACCGCAGAATTAGACTCATCTTCTGCCCATAACAAGATTACAGTCTAGATTTAATGAGTTTACAGCCCCTCAGTGCCATAGTAATAATAATAATGATGGTAGTGCTTTGCACACAGTAAGCGCTTAATAAATGCCATTATTACTATTATTATTATTTTTAAGCACTATGTGCAAAATACTGTTCTAAGCACTGGGGTAGATACAAGGTAATCAGGTTATCCCACGTGGGGCTCACAGTTTTAGTCCCCATTTTACATATGAGGTAACAAGCACAGAGAAGTTAAGTGACTTGCCCAAAGTGATAGTACTTAAGTACATACCCATAATTTATTTATATTAATGTCTATCTCTCCTTCTAGGCTGTAAGCTTGTTGTGAGCAGGGAATGTGTCTGTTTATTGTTGCATTGTATTCTCCCAAGAGATCAATACAGTGCTCCACAAACAGTAAGCACTCAATAACATTGATTGATTTGATTAATCAATGGTATTTGAGTTCTTACTGTGTGCAGAGCCACGTACTAAATGCTTAGCACTGTCCTATTGTATTGGGTGTCCTAAACAGGTGTGTGAGTTTTGTGTCCTCCCCATTTGGTGGCATCTTTGCACAACTCCCAGCTTGCTGCACCCAATGATCCAGTGGGAACATGACAAAGAAATGAGCTCAAGTGGATTCTTCGCCAACCACTAGCCCTAGAATCAAATTCCTTTGTGTAGGTTCTCCATCTTTAAGCTTCAGGCTCATCTATCATTTGCAAAAGGGGACTCCATCTTTCTTAGTAAAATTAGAAGAGACGGACCCTTCCCTTACACTCTATTCTGGTAGCGGGAACAGTCTTGGGGAACGCCAAACCAACCCAGATACGTAACACACATGACCTATGCAGTCCGTGATCAACATGAGGCAAGTCTTCTCAGTCACTCGTTCTTGCCTCTCCCAACATTTGACCCCTCACTCACACCCACACTTGGGTTTGGAATCCCCTTGCCCTACATCTCTCCCCCATCTTCAAAACCCTGCTGAAGTCATATCTCCTCCAGGAAGCCTTCCCAGATTAAAGTTCACCCCCTCCACCCATCCTATTTCCCCTTGTTCTGTCTTTCTCATGCCCTTAATCCCTAAATCCTAAAGATTTAATCCCCACCTCATCCTAACATTCAGTTGGTTCCCCTACCTGTAATTTAGTTTTAATGTCCATCTATGTTAGACTGGAAGTTCTTTGAAAGCAGGTATCATTTCCACCCACTCTGCCAAGCCCTAGTCCAGTGCTCTGCACAAAGTGAGCACTCAAATATCACTGACTGATTGGGTATGTCAAGTTACCATCCTTAGAAAGCCTCTCTGACATCTACTCGGTACCCAGGGCTACTCAGTCTTTCCTTCAAAAGCGGAAGGGGAGATTAATGAGAGGTGACTGAGGTTTACGTCTTGAAGGTTTCTTTGATGGATTATGTGCCGTGGGCTGAGTTGCACAAACTTTTTTGGCAAATCCTGTTTCTGACAAAACTCTGTCCCAGCTATTGATTATCCTAACCGCCTGTTGTAAATTTATGTCTGGAATGAAGGCTTGAAGCAGGCTGCTTGTCAAGCTCAGGATTAATCAAAGACCATAATTGGTATTAATGAGTCCTTAGGAGGAAAATCGGATTTGATCAGCACTTCAAAGCTGGCCCCAGTCAGTAAGGCCTCCATCTGGAATCAAACCTGACAGCTGGGTTCTGAATGTGAGGCGGGGGCTGTTGGTATCTTTCCATGCTGAGTGGACAGATGTCTTTATTAGTCTAAAACAATTAGGTCTGGCTTGAGCTGATGACCTGCCCAGCAGTGGTCAGTTCTACCAGTCCTGCAGCCATCCCCTTAAAAACTTCAGAGGCAATGGGCATCAGAAATTCCATGCTCTGCTGATGGCCCTGGCAAATTTCTGGTGAGGAAATACGAATATGCAGTGTATCAGCATGATGTCATCCTGCTAAAAAAGGCAGCACGCTGAGATGTCATCTTTTGTGTCATATGGGGCCAATTTTGTCAGATCTAGGAGTATTTTTCCTCAAATAGGATTCCTGACTTTCCAACTTGCTCCTGGGTCATGGACGTTTCCTCTGAGTCCTGGGAACACAAATGCCAGGATTGGAGCCACAAATCCAGGCAGCAACAACCCTGGAGAGGATCAGTGCTGGAAATTTTAGAAACAGATATGAAAGCATTTGGTTCCACATCAGGGGTCAGTCTACCTGATAACCAGGCTAAAAGAGGAAAAAACCAGGCCATAATGCAACCTAGTGGATACAGCACAAGCCTGGGAGTCAGAAGGACCTGGGTTCTAATCTCAACAATTTGTGTGACCTTGGGCAAGTCACAACTTTTCTGGGCCTCTCTTACTGCATCTGTAAAATGAGGAATAAGATTGTGAACCAACCTGATTAACCTGTATCTTCCCCAGAGCTTAGAACAGTGCTTGGCTTGTAGTAAGTTGCTTAAAAAACACAAACACACACAAACCCCTCGCTCACAACACACAAATCCCCCAACCGCCCCCCCCCCCACCTCCGCCCTCCCCCACCAAACTGGATGGTTGATTACCCAATCGGCTGGTAAAGCGCAATTTTACACCATTAAATCCGAATGTGTAATTTTGGTTTCTGTTTTCGAAGTGGGTTGAAATGCTCTGGAATGAGATATTGATTCTAGAGTACCTTAGGAATATTGGTGTGTGAGAAAAGTGTCTGCCACAGGTTTAAGGATCTCTCTATCTTGATTTCATGATTCTTAGTAGTTTTGTATGGCAGATGGATTATCTACTTTTACAGCTGATAAAATTCAGTTTATTCAAAAGAAATGACTAAATTTGAGGTCAACGCAGGTCAGAACTCAAGTCATTGGGGTTCCCCCCCTCCCCCGCCACAGACGCAAAGTAGCATGGCCTAGTAGATAAAGCACGGGCATGTGAGTCGAGGACCTGGGTTCTAAACCCGCCTTCAACATTTACGTGCTGCGTGATCCTGGGCAAGTTAAACTTCTCTATACCTCAGTTATCTCATCTGTAAAATGAGGAATAAGACTGAGTCCCATGTGGGACATGGACTGTATCCAACCTAATTATCTCATATCTACCCCAGTGCTTAGTACAGTGTCGGGCAAACAGTACCTGCTTAAATACCACAAAAAATGCATCTTCTTCATTTTCCCATACAGCTGTGGATAGGGCTGGTGGGAAGTGGAGTCTGCTAGAAGAAACAATTGATCGGTGTCAGTTTCAATGAATGAGGTTCTAATCTTGGCTCTGCCACATGTCTACTTTGTGACCTTGGGCAAGTCACTTAACTTCTCTGGGTCTCACTTACCTCAACTGTAAAATGGGAATTACGAGGGTGAACCCCATGTGGGATGAGGACTGTGTCCAACCTGATTAACTTGTACCCCCATGCTAAGAACAGTGCGTGGCACATAGTAAGAGCTTAACAAGTACCATAACTATTCTAGACTGTGAGCCCATTGATGGGTAGGGACCGTCTCTATATGTTGCCAATTTGTACTTCCCAAGTGCTTAGTACTGTGCTCTGCACACAGCAAGCACTCAATACATACAATTGAATGAATGAACTATTATTATTAATAATAATAATGGCATTTATTAAGCATTTACTATGTGCAAAGCACTGTTTTAAGCACTGGGAAGGTTACAAGGTGATCAGGTTGTCCCACAGGAGGCTCACGGTCTTAATTCTCATTTTCCAGACGAGGTAACTGAGGCCCAGAGAAGTTAAGCGACTTGCCCAAAGTTACACAGCTGACAATTGGCAGAGCTGGGATTTGAACCCATGACCTCTGACTCCAAAGCCCGGGATCTTTCGACTGAGCCACGCTGCTTATGAAAAGTGCTTCCAATTCATGCTTAACTGATGCTAACCATCTTGCTCATTGTGATGCTGGGCTGCCAGGGCAGTGGAGAGAGTGAGGCTTTTGGAAAGCCAATCATCAGTACCAGCAGAAAATATAAAACATTCAGAAATGATGCCATCATCACTGACCCACAGCCCACCAATGCCTTAGTAAAATCAATTATGAATATGTACAATCTGCCTTTCCCTCAAGCCTGTAAGCTTTCTGTGGGCAGGGAATGTGTCTACCAACTCTGTTATATCGTACTTACACAAGGACTTTAGTAAAGTGCTCCACACACAGTAAGCGTTCAATAAATACAACTGGTTGATCATCAGGAGCAATCCCACGTATAAAAATACCACCGTGGCATATAATTGCAGTATACATTTAGAGGGAAGGAAAAAAAAAAAGATCAACCTGAGCATATTTTCTCTCTCTTTTTTTGGGAAAATACAACAGAAGGAAGAGACCTGTTCCTTACCCACAGGGAGTTTACACTTTTGTGTACATGTAGAGCCAGGAGGAAGAAGAGGAAATGGTACTTTCATTCATTCATTCAATCGTATTTATTGAGTGCTTACTGTGTGCAGAGCACTGTACTAAGCACTTGGGAAGTACAAGTTGGCAACATAGAGACAGTCCCTACCCAACAGCGGGCTCACAGTCTAGAAGGGGGAGACAGACAACAAAACATGTGGACAGGTGTCAAGTCATTACAGTAAATAGAAATATAGCTAGATGCACATCATTAACAAAATAAATAGAAGAGTAAATATGTATAAGTAAAATAGAGTAATAAATCTGTACAAACATATACTTGTTAAGCACTTCTTATGTGCAAAACACCCTTCTACATGCTGGAGTAGATACAAGTAAATCAGACTGGACATAGTCTCTTTCTCACATGGGACTCACACTCAATCCCCATTTTACAGATGAGATAACTGAGGTCCAGAGAAGTTAAGTGACTTGCCCAAGGTCACACAGTAGACATGTATGGCAGAGCAGGGATTAGAACCCAGGTGTTTCTGATTTCCAGGCCCGTGGTCTATCCGCTAAGCCACACTGCTTCTCAGCAGCCTGCAAATAGTGTCCCTTTCAAGTGGCTGCAGCATTTCCCGGAAAAAGCCCTGCTGTTATTCCTGCCAGAGGGGTTGACCCCTTCAATTCAATAGAAGGGGGAAAGCCAATATGGAACCCGTAGACCAAATATTCCCTCTGAGGTAGGCGGGAGAGAAGGATGGATAGATGGGCTCATGCAAGACAATTAAACAATGGATCATTCTTGAGTGTTTCATTATGCCACTCTTCTCTTTTTTAGGATTAGCAAGACAAAAATCTACCACTCCAATTAAACCATCATGCTTGCCTGTACTGTTCATTTGGCCTGTTCGAATGATTGAATAAGTCTTTGCTTTACTTGGCCTTAACAATGAAATGTAGCTCTACTGATGCTATTATAGGCCCAAGAAAATTGATGATCGGATGAAAATTGGTTCAGTGGCCAGCCCCACTAAGCTGGTTAGTAATGAGCCTTTTTATTAAAGTTAGTGTTTAATATGCATGATTTATAATAGGTCTGTGATTTATTTTCAGATGTTTCATTTATTTTCGTTGTTCTACTTAGTAGAAGTGTTGCTCAGTATGTTCTGACAATGAAATCTAATGTTATTTTCTTTGGGTTTTTTTTTAAATGATTAATGAGTAAAGAAACACTCTGTTGTGAAAGCAAGAGGGACTTGAAGCTATTACATAAGAATCCAAGTAAAGTCAGAAAGAGTGTGATTGCTTAAACAGTTATGATGATTGAGTTCTACCATTCAGTCATAGAATAAAGGGTTCTGCCTGGGGAAGAAGATGAGCAATTAATGATAGTGATGGTGCTTATTAAGTCCTTTCTATGTGCCAAGCATTGTACTAAACACTGGGGTAGATAAGATCATCAGTTCAGACAGTCCCTGCCTCATGTAAGGCTTGCAGTCGAAGAGGAAAGGAAAACAGGTATTTTGTCCCTATTTTACAGATGGAGAAATTCAGGCAAAGACAAGTCCCTTGACTTCTCCAAGATCAGATGGCAGGCAAGGAGTGTCAGAGAACAGCACTTTTGTATATATGCTATTCAGTTGTATATTCATCTCCTACCTGAGTACCCTATTTGTACTTATTTTTATGTCTCCCCTTACAAAGTGTAAACTCCTTGTGAGCATGGAATGGATCATTTGTTTGTCTTGTTCTTCACAAGTGCTTAGCACCCAAGGGCAGTCAATAAATAACATACTGCAACTGCTACAGCAACCTGCCCATGTTGTATATAGGGAAAAAAAAAAAAAATCAATGGTATTTACTGAGTGCTTACTTTGTGCTGAGCACTGCACTAAGCACTTTGTAGAGTAATAATAATAATAATAATGGCATTTATTAAGCACTTACTATGTGCAAAGCCACTGTTCTAAGCTCTGGGGATGTTGCAAGGTGATCAGGTTGTCCCAAAGGGGGCCCATAGTCTTAATCCCCATTTTACAGACGAGGTAACTGAGGCACAGAGAAGTTAAGTGACTTGCCCAAAGTCACACAGTTGACAATTGGCAGAGCCTGGATTTGAACCCATGACCTCTGACTCCAAAGCCCATGCTCTTTCCACTGAGCCACACTGCTTCTGTACAATACAACAAAATTAACAGACGCTTTCCCTGCCCATAAAGCTGGATATTCCCTTTGTAGGAGCACCGATATATGTTTGCAATTCCTAATAGATTTGAGATTCAAGAGTAGGGGCAAGTAAAAAGTTGAGATGCTAATGTGTCAGAGAAACTTACAGTCTATGCTCGGAGTTTGTTTTCTGTTATTTGTGCAGAGGGGTTTCTAGTCTATTCATAGCCACCTAAGAAGGCACGGTGATTAGCCAGCCCTCAACTGCTAAAATGCTCTCTTGGCCCTCGGGGGTGGTGGTGGTGAAATCACAATCATTTGAACGTGGGGCTATGTCTGCATGAGACAAGCATGTTAAAGGGATGCTTGATATTTCACCTGAGCTGTCTTTTCTTCTGTTAACTTCATTGGGAAAACCAAGCAGTTTTGTCAAATTTTCCTTGGCCAGGGCAAAAATATCTACTAGACCCAAAGCATTCAAAAGGCATCAATCATATTTGGTGCTTACTGCCTGCAGAACACTGTACTGAGCATTTGGGAGGGTACAATATAACAATAACACAGAGATGGTAGACAAGTTCCCTGACCATCACAGGCTTACAGTCTAGAGGGGTATTCAGACATTATTATAAATTAATGAATTACAGATATGTACATAAATTCTGTGGGGCTGAAGGAGGGGTGAATAAAGGAAGCAAATCCAAGGGTAACAGCAATGCAGAAGGGAATAGGAGAAGAGAAAATGGGGGCTTAATCAGGGAAGGCCTCTGGAGGAAATGTGCTTTTAATAAGGTTTTGAAGTTAGTTTGTTTTCTTTGCAGGTGGGGAGTGCGATCTTCTATCCTGACTTGCTCCATTATTCATCCCTTCTCCCAGCCCCACAGCATTCATTCATTCAATCGTATTTATTGAGCACTTACTGTGTGCAGAGCACTGTACCAAGTGCTTGGAAAGTACAATACAGCAATAAATAGAGACAATCCCTGCCCATAACGGTCTTACAGTCTAGAGGGATAGGCTTGCAGCACATATCCATATCTATAATTTATTTAATGTCTGCCTCACCCTCTAGACTGTAAACTCATTGTGGGCAGGGAATTTATCTGTTCGTTTTATTGTACTCTCCCAAGCACTTAGTACAGTGCTCTGCACAAGGTAAGAACTCAATATGACTAAACAAACCACAGTATGCTCCACCCGGAGTCTACATTACAGACAAGAGGAATGATGATATCTGCTGATGTTCTCCATTCTACCTTGAGCCAACTGTCTTCTAGGAGGTCCCAGCCACCTGGATCCTGACTTCTACAGCCCTCTAGACAGTAAGCTCATTGTGGGCAGAGACTCTGTTGTACTAGACTCTCCTAAGTGCTTAGTACAGTACTCTGCACACAGTAAGGACTCAAGTATCATTGATTGATTTCAACATCATTTGTCATTTTAAATGCGTTCTCCCAGATATTGGTGTAGTGCTCTAAGTAGGTACTCAGTAGGCTCTCAATAAATACTATTCCCTGATGATTGGTGATCAAGCATTGAACATCTCTGTTCTGAGCACAGAAGAGAAATGTGACACAACTGCTGCCCTCCAGGAGCTTAGAATCTAGTCCGGGTGGACAGACAGAAAATAAGCATAAACAATTTTATAGTGGGAGCAGAATGAAGTGTGAGGATACAATAGTATAAATCAGAATGACATAGCTGAGAATATATACACAAATTCATATACAAACAGACATAGGGACATAAGTACAGAGGATAGAAATAAAACACTGAAATGTTCCAGTTTGATCATCTCCAGCAATCTGGTTTTGGGGAGGGAGGGGTGTAGAGACAATTTTAGAGATCTTCACTTCAACCCAAAATGGATCTAGAAGAAACTGCCACTGTTTTGTGAAAGAATGATATTTTGGAAATCTAAACTGCATAGCCAGGGAATCCTCCTTAGAGCTTGTTGAAGATTTACATATATTTCTTCATGCAAGTATATTAATGACCCTAATTATCTATTTTTAATAATCATAGTTAATTCCACTGGTCCTCCCATTAGGAGAATAATAATTTTAAGGAGTTGTCATTACCTCAATTTCAATATGAATGCTTGAATTCCAGTGGATCAAATCCCCCACAACGATCTAGTCTTTGTTTCCTTTTCTTCTTTAAGTTAGCAAAACAATGTTTTCTGATCCCCTGACATTTGCAACACCAGTGTTTCATTCAACCTAGTAGTATATTAGGCTTCTGGTGGGGGGAATTTTCAGCTCAGGCTGTAATAATGAAATTAACTACCATATTCGATCCTCAAAGTTGTGGCCCTGAGCTATGATAAGAAACAAAAGAAACAAAAGAAAATAAGAATTTTATTTTCTAATTTCATCAGAGAGGATTGAGGTGGTGTAATGTTGCTTGGCTTGACCTCAGACATGATGAATCAACTATTTCAGGGTATATCACCCTGGAGTTGGGGATAGGGAGATAGATTTTGAAAACCGGGAAAATTTGCAATTCTAAAGCCACCCTGCTTAGGATTGGAAGTCCAAAACAGATATAAGCTATTGATGGCCAACTCTGTTATATTCTCCCAAGCACTTAGTATAGTATTCAACATCCTCAATAAATGTCATTGACTGATTATAAGATCTAGCTTCCTGAAACTTGCCCAGCTAATAATATCCCTAATAATATTAATAATAATGTATATATGGTTGTACATATTTATTACTCTATTTATTTGTTTTACTTGTACATTTCTATCCTACTTATTTTATTTTGTTGGTATGTTTGGTTCTGTTCTCTGTCTCCCCCTTTTAGACTGTGAGCCCACTGTTGGGTAGGGACTGTCTCTATGTGATGCCAATTTGTACTTCCCAAGCGCTTAGTACAGTGCTCTGCACATAGTAAGCGCTCAATAAATACAATTGATTGATTGATCCCTTGAACAAGATGAACTGAATTCCTTCAGAAAAATATTAGCAGGGATGCATGATCCTGATTCATTACAAAGACCCCTGAACCTGAAGTTCTTTGGAAGCCAAAGTCTGTTACTGAAAAAGGCTGGGAAATAAAAAGAAACAGGTGTTTTAGCTCAGTTACTGACTTCAGAGGAACCACTGTGGAACAACCCCAACAGAGTAAGCTGAGTAGTAAACAGATGATATTGTAGGTTTTCTCACTTACCCCTGCCGTTTTCTCTGAAACATTTTGTAGATTCACTGTAGGATTGAAGGCCAAACATTCTTCTTAGGCTCTGATGCAGTGAAATCTCAATGAAGTCTTTAGTGTGAATCCCACGGCACTATTACATCCTCAAGGAAAGTTGTATATTCTAACAAGTGGTCAAAAAATGAGACAATGCTTCCCTCAATATCCTGGGGGATAGAGAGCAGGAAGTTCACAACACAGTCAAGGTCCCTAGACAGATATCTGACAAACAGAAATAGGTACCAGGCTAACCTCTCCCTACTCTCCCTTCCATTCATATGGCCATTTGCTCACCCTTCTCAGCTGGCTCTCAGGGGATGGCCCACCTGCTCTCAAAATCTATCCCCTCCACCTGTGCTTCCCATGCCTTTTCTCCTCATCTCCTAAGAACAACTTCATCCACTCCCCTTCTTTCCTTGATGGCCACCTTCAACCACATACGCTTTGATGACTCCTTCTAAGTAGGAGATAATGGGATTTAATCCCCATTTTACAGTTGAGGAAAATGAGGCACAGAGAAACTAAGTGACTTTCCCAAGCAAGCAATTGGCTGAGGCAGAATTAGAACCCAGGTCCTCTGACATACTCTTTCCACAAGGCAAAACTGCATCCCATTTCTGTCCCAGGTGTCATGGCTGCTCTTTCTCCCATTCTTCTCCTCCAACCTCTTTCTTTACTCTCCAATCTGATTTCTTCCCCTCTGGTACCACTGTGATTGCTCTCTGAGGTCATTGGTGACCCCAGCCTAATTTGTCTCAACTTCTTGGCTACCTTTGGCACTGTTGACCACTCTTCTCTCTTGAAACCTGTATATATGTATATATATTTGTACATATTTATTACTCTATTTATTTATTTATTTTACTTGTACATATCTATTCTATTTATTTTATTTTGTTAGTATGTTTGGTTTTGTTCTCTGTCTCCCCCTTTTAGACTGTGAGCCCACTGTTGGGTAGGGACTGTCTCTATATGTTGCCAAATTGTACTTCCCAAGCGCTTAGTACAGTGCTCTGCACATAGTAAGTGCTCAATAAATACGATTGATGATGATGAAACACTAGCTACTGACACAGTTCTCTCCTGGTTCTTCTGGTTCGTCTTTTCACTATCTTTTTATGGTATTTGTTAAGTGCTTACTATGTGCCAGGCACTGTATGAAGCACTGGGGTAGATATAAGATAATCAGGTTGGACACAGTCCACGTCCCACCTGGGCTCACAGTCTTAATCCCCATTTTACCGGTGAGGTAACAGAGGCACAGAGAAGTTAAGCGACTAACCTAGAATAACACAGCAGACAAGTTTAGGAGCTAGGATAGAAACTCAAGTCCTTCTGACTTCAAGGCCCATGTTCTATCCGTTAAACCATGTCGCTTCTCTAATCTAGATGATTTTAGTGTCTTTCACCAGCTTCTCCTCTGCTTCCCACCATTCACTCAAGCCTCAGTTCTGAGTCCCCTTCTCTTCTCACTTTACCCTCACTTCATAAGAGAACTCGATTTTTCCCACAGCTTCAATTGCCACCTCTTTGTGGTTGATCCCCAAATTTACCTTGCTGGCCTTGGCACTCTCCTTCGCTGTAATTTCATATTTCCTTCTGCCTCCCTGGGGTCTGTACAATGAATGTCCAGCTGGCACCTCAAATTCAATAAATTCAAAACCCTAATCCCAACTCCACCTCAAAACCCTAATCCACATCTTGTCTGGAAAATCCTCCCCTCCACTTAACTTTCCTGCCACCATTGATGACAATACCACTTCTCCTGTCTCTAAATCGAACAACATAGCCATTATCCCTGACCTTTCTCTTCCAACCCCCATATTCAGCCTATGACTTAAACCTGTTGGTTTTGACTCCTTTGCGTGTCCAGGCTCTGTCCCTTCCTCTCCATCCAAATGGACACAATGCTGGTCCCAACCCTCAACATATTCTGGCTTGATTACTGCATAGGCCTCCTCACTGACCTCCCTGCCTCCAGACATTTTCCTATCTAGTCCATTCTTCACTCGGCTGCCCAGATCATTTTTCTAAAATGCCATTCCACACATATCTCCACACTCCTCAAAAACCTCTAACGGTTACCCTATTCCTCTCGGTAACAAGCCGAAGCTTCTGCTCATTAGCCTTAAGGCCCTCAATTAACTCTACTTATCCTCCACACCCTATCTCACACTCTATATTCCTTTCAAGATAACCTACTCACTGCACCTCATTCTATTCTCTCCTGCTGTTGACCTCTTGCTCAAGCTGCCCTCTGACTTGTGAGCTCTTCCCTCCCCTTCAAACAACCAAGAGCCAAACTCTCCCCACTTTCAAAGCCCTTGGGAAATCACTGTTCCTCTGGGTTACCTCCCCAGATTAATTTCTAAACACCCCTTCTTATATTCCGTCCTGCTTGCCTATTCAGAACTCATCTACAACCTAGTACTGCAAATTCTCTTATCAGTTATATTCATGTTTTATATATCCTATTGTTCTGTTATCACTTATAAACAGATCTTATATACCCCATCACCGAAGCACTTACTCAAGGACACATGCCATTTTCTTTCCTCCATTTCCCTGTTATTCATTTTATATTCTGTCTCCCCTGTTATATTACAAAATCCTTTTTGAGGGCAGGGATCACCCCATTACTTCTATTAAACCTTCTCAATCACTCACTAGAGTGCACTGTACACAGTAAACACTCAGTGAAATACTTTTGATTGATTTTCATCAAACTTCCCTACTTATTCAGTTTTTCCCACCTTCCCCATTTGTTGGACACCATAGAACATTTCCAAGTAAGAACGGATGGTCACCAGGGACCTTGTGATTGGTGATCTCATACTTTCAGGCATTGATATTGAATGTGGTAGTCATAGTATTTATTAAACACTTACTGTTTGAAGAACACTGTACTAAGCATTGGGAGAGAATACACAGGAGAAAATTAAACAAGGTCTCTTGCACTGGGCAGTTGGGGCAGAGGAAACATTTTTTCAAGATATCCGTTAAACACTTATTATGTGTCGGGAACTGTATTAAGCGCTGGGGTAGATACAAACTAAGCAGGTTGGAAACCATCCCTAGCCCAAATGGGGCTCACAGTCCTTATCCCCATTTTGCTGATGAGGTAGTAACGATAATAATAACAGGGTATTTGTTAAGTGTTTACTATGTGACAGGCACTGTACTGAGTGCTGGAGAAGATACAAGATAATCAGATTGGTCACAGCCCATGTCCCACTTGAGGCTCACACTATTAATCCTGATTTTCTTATGTATGAGATAACTGAGGTGCAGAAAAATAAAGTGACTTGCCCAGGGTCACACAGTGGACTGGTGGTGACTCTCATGTCTGGGTTCTAGTCACTAGGCCAGGCTGCTTCTCTAATATTGTTTCACTAGCCACGGTCAGAGCCACTAGATGCCAGTCCTCCAGAAAGATGTTCCCCAATAGTTTCATCATTGGCCAAATGGAAACATCTGCAAAAGCTGAAGTAATAATAATAATAATAATTGTAGTGTTTGTTAAACTTTACTATGTGCCTGACACTGTACTAAGCACTGGCGTGTATGCAAGCAAATCAGGTTGGACGCAGTCCTTGTCCCAAGTCCCACAGCCTCAATCGCTATTTTACTGATGAGGAAACTGAGTCACAGAGAAATGAAGTGACTTGACCAAGGCCACACAGCAGATAAGTGGAGGAGCTGGGATTAGAACCCAGTAAATTCAGACTCTCAGGTCAGTGCTTTGTCTACTAAACCATGCTGGGGCTAGTGGCGACTGGTGCATTTTGCCGTCTTGCTTTCTAATTCCTCTTCAGTCAGCTGTTCAGTTTAGAGTGACAGGGCCCAGAGTTCCCCAAAGATCTCAGTTTTGTTTTAAAAGACTATGCTGTTTTCCACATGATTATTGTGATTATCTCCCAGAGATTTCATACTTCAAAAGTCAGAGTCATATGGTAGCGTATGGCAATTATTTGCAAATTACCTTAATGTATTTTTCAAAAGCATTTCTGGGGCAGGGTAATTTGTTTATTTGCTAAAATCATTAGGGTGCTAAATTGATAACTATTCTGGAAACACGCACAGAATCTTTAATACATTGTTTCTTATTTTGAGTTTATTTCTACGGCATCTCATGCCATTGGAAAACTCCATTTTTTTCTTTCCCCTAGCCTCTTGGTACCATCTACAGTGAGTATCCTTTGGCTGTCTCTCCACATGGGCAAATGATGAGTTTGAACGGCCTATCTAGAAATTGCAAGTCTAAAGAGGACTTTCCCCTCAGCAGGCCAGTTTCTTTGGGCCTGAATTATGAAGGTAATTGCCTCAATTCTTCACTGTCTGGACAGTCAGAGCCTTTGTTTCTGTTAATCCATAGATTAATTTTGCATTTCATTTTGAACCTCATTTTCCCCTCTTCACTGGGAGCTGATAGCCTCCCAAGGGGAACTTTCAATTGAAACTTTCATTTTCCCCATTTCTGTCTGGAGGAGGCCTGATGGAGTTCAGGCTGGTTCAGGGGAAGAGTCCACTGAAGGAGAGGGGAATGGGAGATGGGCGGGGGTATGCTTCCTCTACTTCAGAGTACACTCCTGAACACAAGCCCGCTGGTCCGATTAGCAAACTATGGGCTCTTCACCCCAGCCCTCTACCCTAGTAGGCTGGTTTCTGGATGAGTTGAGGAATAATAATGATGGCATTTGTTAAACACTTACTATGTGCAAAGCACTGTTCTAAGCGCTGGGGAGGACATAAGGTGATCAGGTTGTCCCACGTGGGGCTCACAGTCTTAATCCCCATTTTACCGATGAGGTAATTGAGGCCCAGAGAAGTGAAGTGACTTGCCCAAAGTCACACAGCTGACAATTGACAGATCCAGGATTCAAACCCGTGACCTCTGACCGTGTTCTTTCCACTGAGCTACGCTGAGGAATGACAGAGCTACAAAACCGTGCATCTCTATGATGAATGTGGGCTAAGTCCAAACTGGAACCATGACATTTCTAAGATGCAGGTAGTTGCTTTTTGATTATTTTGTTTTTTAAACTGTCTGGCTGTTTGATCTAGCACTGGCGTTTATCAAGCACCTAACAAGTGAAACTCTCCTATGAATCAGTGCCCTATCATTGCAGGAGAGTTTGCGTATGCTGATGAAGCTGAGAGCTATGCCATGTAGGACAACCATAATGGAAAGGTCTAAACCAGAGTGTCAATTCACCTGTGCTTTGATCAAGTGATAAAAATATCGATCAAAGACACCAGCAGTGACTCAAGTTTTTACTGCGTGGAAAAAGGCAGTGGTAAACTACTTCTGCATCTTTACTTAGAAAACTCTTTGGGTGCTCATACCAAAATGACTTTATGGCAGAAGATGGGGAACTTTCTGAAGAGACTGTGTCCGCTAAGTTATTACGGGTGTTTGATTTTGATTTGAAGATGAAGAATAAGTGAAAAGCCACTGTATTAAGCGCTTGGGAGAGAATGACAGAACTTTCCCCTTCCAGAGGCTTGATAAATGTAAAATCAGAAAGTGAACCATGGCAAAACAATGCCCTTCTTCCAACGAGGAGGCAGCAGCAAGAAAATCTGGCTATTTCCCATATAAAAAAAAGCAAGTTGGAGCCTGTGAAGTTTTTCTTTCTCTTAAGACAGTTTTCTTTATGGGCACCCGTAAATGGACTCAAATTCACTTTTTTTATTACCAACTGGAAGGGGAGTAAAAACAAAAGACCGCTTTGATTCAAGGGTTTGTCTTGTTGACTAGTAGCAGATCACCCAGGAGAATTGGGCTCTGCGGTCTATAGACCAATTTGTAACCGTCCCCTGGAAAATAAAAAGAGAAAAGGTCAGGGACAAAGAAAACATAAAAATACACCTCTCCACTCAACAGGCCCCTTGAGCTTTAAACTTGTTTGTGGGCTTTGATAGATGAGCTCTTTGATTTTGACTTTTAGTGGGTTTCTCGCCCTCCTTAGTCCTGTTTGGAGCAACTTTTCTGTCAGTCCAAGATGAAAAAAAATCTATAATCATAAAAGGGGTGTTCAGTGTCAGGTCTCTTTGGTCTGCTGCACCTTGCTTTCTGATTCCACAGAGTCACATCATGTGCTGACAGGAGACATTAGTTTTGCAGGAAACTGGGACAACTGGGCAATATCCCTTCTGTCTTAGTGGCCTTGAGAACTGGAAGATGTGCCCCGGGGGCATACTGGAATGTCCATGCTATAAGTTTCAGAATGCAGGAGAATTTAAAAGCGTGGACCGATCTGGACTTTGCAAGTGCTTCGATTTGGACTTGGAAGTTGGTTTAGCTCCGTGTTTGAGTGGAAGTGCTAGGAAACCATGAACCATGAATACTGGCAGGCCTCTGTTGGCAGAGCTGCTGTGCCCCGGGATAGGATCAGCCCAAGCAGATTTCTCCTGAGCACCCTTGAAGCATTCTAACTTAAAGCTTGCACTATTTGGAGATATCCCAGGAAACCCATCTCTGAGAGAGCCATGATGGGTTACTTGAAGCCAAGATATGGACACCATGTTTAAAAATATATTATTTGTTAAGTGCTTATTATAATAATAATAATGATGGCATTTGTTGAGCGCTTACTATTTGCAAAGCACTGTTCTAAGCTCGGGGGGGATACAAAATGATCAGGTTGTTCCACGTGGGGCTGACAGTCTTAGTCCCCATTTTACAGATGAGGGAACTGAGGCACAGAGAAGTGAAGTGGCTTGCCCAAAATCACACAGCTGACAAGTGGTGGAGTCAGGATTAGAACCCATGACCTCTGACTCCCAAGCCTGTGCTCTTTCCACTGAGCCACGTCGTTTCTCCTGTGTGCCAGGCACTGCAATAAATGCAGGGGTAGATACAAGCGAATCAGGTTGAACACAGTCCCTGTCCCACACAGGATTCACAGTCTTAATCTCCATTTTACAGATGCAGTAATTGAGGCACAGAGAAGTGCCCAAGGCCATACAGCAAAAAAATGGCTGAGCCGGGATTAGAACCCAAGTTCTCTGATACCCCAGCCCATGTTCTTTCCAAATCTGCTGGGTTTGTGTTAGGCACGAAACTCAGTTTGAAATAATAATTGATATTAATAAGACTGTGCTATATTATATGATAATTATGGCATTTTAAAAGTGTTTACTATGTGCCAAGCACTGATTTAAGCACAAGGCTATCAGGTTGGACATAGTCTCTGTCCCACATGCTGTTCACAATGTAGATAAGGGGGAGTAGGATTTAATCCCCATTTTACAGATGAGGAAACTGAGTGACTTGCCCAAAGTTACACAGAACTGGATTAGAACCCAGGTCCCGACTCCCAGGCCTGGGGCCCTTTCCACTAGGCCATGTTTCTTCTTGAAGAAAGTTTTGGAAGAAAGTTTAGAAAAGCAGTTGAAGTTACTGTACTTTGATGATACCATGACTCCTTCTCATCATTTTGTCCCCCCAAACAGACACTATAATCCAATATTTCTTCTCATTAATTGCCCTCAAACTAAACACCTTTAGAGTTTTTCTCACCTATGGAGACTCTAGACCAGAGGGGATTTCCAGAGGTTGCAACACTGGAAACTTAAGGGTGTGCTTTAGAATTTCCTTTTCTTTTTATAATGCCAGTTACTAAGTGCTATGTGCCAGGCACTGTGCTAAGCACTAGATTAGATACAAGTTAATCAGGTTGGACTGGTCCCTGTCTCACATGGGGCTCACACTCTTAATCCTTATTTTACAGATGAGGTAACTGAGGTATAGAGAAGTTAAATGGTTTATCCAAGATCACACAGCTGACGAGTGGTGAAGTTGGTTTTGGAACCCAAGTCCTCTGACTGTCAGGCCAGTTGTCTTTCCACTTGGTCACCCTGCTAGTTCTGTTGAGTGTCACCAACCAAAATAGGATGGGAAGTCCAGTCCTAGGAATTTGAAGAGAGCAGCCAATTCTGAAGAGCGATAGAGAAATGGAAGGATTCAGCAAAGGGCAGATGTCCTCTTAACATGTCTGATTTAAGCAGAGTTTTGACAAAGAGCAGCCTCCTTTTCCATCGAGGTCCTCAACATCCCCCCATCCAATCCTGAGTCTCTGTGGTATCAATCTGCTCTCAAGTTTCTCTCTATTCAAAACAGGCAGTGTCTACATCACGGTCCTGTCTTGAGGATGAAATAATACATTGAGAACATTTTGAAATCCGCTGTTGGAAAATGAAAAGCATTATTAGTCTTACCATTAGTTGAGGAATTTTTTTTTTTGATTCAATGCACATAATTCATCCTATCCAAACCATTTCATCAACGTCTAAGTAGAACCATAGTTTCTTCAGGCTTGGATAGCAAGAGCAGAAAGCAACTAGAATAAATATCCTTTCCTGACACAGCCAAAGCCATAAACTGATTATAAAGCAACAAAAATCAACCTAAATAAGTCAGAGACTGCATTTCCCATTTAGGGGGGTTGAATCGGAAGTAGCAACGGGGTCAAGCTTCCCAGACTGAGCCTTTCAGCGAGTCTCTTCCGGACTTTTATTACACGGGATAATTCCTTCCTTCAAAATTACATGTCCTTGTTTATTGAGTGTGCATGAGGACCACACTGCAGACAGACTATCTCATTCACATAGAGAGCTACCCAGCCCCTGAATTTTCCTTCAGAAATGCTTGGGGAATTACAAGCTGTGAAAAAAAGCCTAGTTTTAGAGACAGGACAATCCAAACAATTTCATAAGTTCCAATAAACACTCCAATAGGACGCAGGCCTGGGCTAGGGGAGGAAGAAGGAGTAATAACTCTAATATTTGTTACAAATACTCAGGTATTCGCAAAGCACCTGTGCTAGACTCTGGGTTAGGTACAAGATAGGGCAGAGTGCCTGTCCCTCATGGGATTCACAGTGCAAACTGGGGACAAGAACAGGTATCTAGTCTCTGTGAAGCACTGCGGCCTCATGAAAAGAGCATGGGCCTGGGATTCCTAGGACCTGGGTTCCGATTCTGCCTCTCTCGCTTGGGCAAGTCACTTACCTTCTCCGTGCCTCAGCTCCCTTATCTGCAAAATGGGGATTCAAAATCTGTATGTCCTCCTACTTGGGCTGTGAGCCGGATGTGGGACCTGATTATCTTGTATCTACCCCAGCGTTAAGTAGTGTTTGGCACACAGTAAGTGCTTAACAAATACAATAATTATTATTGTTGTTGCTTTGCAGATAATAAAATAGAGCCAAATAGAAGTTAAATGGCTTGCCCAAGGTCACACGGCAGGCAAGTATGGGAGTCAGAAGGGCCTGAGTTCTAATCCCAGCTCTGCCACCTGTCAGCTGTGTGACTTTGGACGAGATAATTAACTTCTCTGGGCCTCAGTTACCTCATCTGTTAAATGGGGATTAAGACTGCGAGCCCCAGGTGGAACCTAATTCTCTTTTATCTATCCCAGCATGAAGTAGTGCTTGGTACATAGTAAGTGCTTAACAAATAGCGATAATTATTATTATTCCTGTTTTGCAGATAATAAAATGGAGTTAAAGAGAAGTAAAATTGCTTGCCCATGGTCACACAGCAGGCAAGTATGGGAGTCAGAAGGAACTGAGTTCTAATCCCAGCCCTGCCCCTGTCTGCTTTGTGACCTTGACCAAGTCACTTAACTTCTCTGTGCCTCAGTTACCTCATCTGCTAAATGGGGATTAAGACTGTGAGCCTCATATGGAACAGGAACTGTGTCCAACCTGATCAGCCTGAATAAAAATAATAATAATGATAATAATGGTATTTGTTAAGTGCTCACTCTGTGCCAAGCAGTGTTCTAAGCGCTGGGGTAGATACAAGGAAATCAGGTTGCCCCACGTGGGGCTCACAGTCTTAATCCCCATTTTCCAGATGAGGTAACTGAGGCACAGAGAAGTTAAGTGGCTTGTCCAAGATCACACAGCAGTCAAGTGGCAGAGGCAGGATTAGAACCCACCTCCTCTGACTCCCAAGCCGGTCCTTTTTCCACTAAGCCACGCTGCTTCTCTAGAAAAGCGCTTGGCACATAGTAAGCGCTTAACAAATACCATCATTATATCTACTCCAATGCTTAGTATAGTGCCTAGTACACAGTAAGCGCTTTACAAATACCATAAAAAAAAGGTAACAGAGCCAGCATTAGAACCCAGGTCCTCTGAATCCCAGGCCTGTATTCTTTCTCCCAGGCCACATAGATCCAGGGGTTCCATCCGTGGAACAGCCCTGAATTCCCCTCTTCCTTCTCATTCCTCCTCACTTGACATTTCCAAGAGGGGAGAACTCACTTCATTGTGCCCAGAGAGAGAATTTCTGATCTCAAACCAGGGATGTTCATCGGTTAGATTCTTATAGGGCTGTCAAGGTTTTAACAGGTGGGGAGATACTCACTTTCCATCCTTCTTTGGCCTTTGACTGGTTTCATTTCCATGGATCAGATCATATACCAGGTGAGAAGTGGAGGGAACTTTTGAGTTATGAGTCACCCTTGTGAGTTCCCGGGCTGCTATATGGCTAGAATACAAACTTCTGGAACCATACTGATAGACCAAGATTGCCAGCGATATAGGATGACTGGGGCAGCCTCGAGGGACCTGTTCAGGATAGAGACTAGACTAGACTGTAAGCTCCTTGAGGGCAGTGATCATGTCTACCAACAGTTTTGCATTCTCCCAAGCACCCGGTTCAGTGCTCTGCACGCATTAAGTGCTCAATAAACACCAGTGACTGTCCATTCTGGATCAGGGTGGCCACTGGCAAATAACTAATGCACCTCTGTCAACCTGGAATTAACCGACTTGCATTACATATAGTACAAAGGTTAAACAATGTATCATCTGGCATTTCTCTAACGAGTGTTTATAATAATAATAATAATAATAATGGTATTTGTTAAGTGCTTACTATGTGCCAGACATTGCACTAAGCTCTGGGATAGATAAAAGCAATCAAGTTGGACATAGTCCCTGTCCCATGTGGAGCTCACAGTCTCAATTCCTATTTTACAGATGAGGTAACTGAGGCACGGAAAAGTGAATTCCCCAAGGTCACACAGCAGACAAGTGGCAGAGTTGGGATTAGAACCCAGGCCCATTATCTATGCACTTTTCCATGCTGTGCCCAGCACTTAGAACAGTGCTTGGCACATAGTAAGTACTTAACAAATACCATTATTATTATTATTATTATTATTATTAGTCTTATGACTACCCACTTATCTCCAAAACCACTGCATCACACAAGCATTGTTTCACATTCTGGTTTTACTCCCCTTGATATGGAGAACTGAAATAGTTCAAACTGCCAGTGACTTCATTATGGGAAATCTTATCTATTCATTCATTCAATCGTATATATTGAGCACTGTACTAAGCACTTGGGAAGTACAAGTTGGCAACATATAGAGATGGTCCCTACCCAACAACGGGCTAGAAGGGGGAGACAGACAACAAAACAAAACATGTGGACAGGTGTCAAGTTGTCAGAACAAACAGAATTAAAGCAAAATGCACATCATTAACAAAATAAATAGAATAGTAAATATGTACAAGTAAAATAAATAGAGTAATAAATCTGTACAAATATATATACAGGTGCTGTGGGAAGGGGAAGGAGGTAGGGCAGGGGGATGGGAAGGAGGAGAGGAAAAAGGGGGCTCAGATTGCAATTTAGATACCAACTCTATCACATTGTACTTTCCTGAGCACTTAGTATAGTGCTCTGCATGCAGTTAGCTCTCAATAAATGCTATTGATTGATTGATGATTGCTTGATTAAGTTCAGTCAATCTTAGTCAATCATTGGTTCCAACAGCATTAACTACACAGTGAAAGGGGAGTGCACATTGAGAGCTATCTGCAGCCCAGCCAGATTAGGTTGAGAAGCTTATCCCCTGGGCTATTAAACAACTATCTCTAGTCTTGATGGCAGGAGTGGAGGTGGATGGTGAAAGCCCTGAATATAATAATAATAATAATGATGGTATTTGTTAAATGCTTACTATGAGGCAAGCACTGTTCTAAGCACTGGCGGGGGGATACAAATTAATCAAGGTTGTCCCACGGGGGGCTCACAGTCTTCATCCCCATTTTACAGATGAGGGAATTGAGGCACAGAGAAGTTAAGTTACTTGCCCAAAGTCACACATCTGACAAGTGGCGGAGCCGGGATTCGAATCCATGACCTCTGATTCTCAAGCTCGGGCTCTTTCCACTGAGCCACGCTGCTTCTCAATATGTACCAAGCAGTTCGACAGACCAGCTGAAAAAGGGACTATCTGGGGATAAGTCAGAAAAAATGGGAACCCTGAGGGTCTGAGACAAGTCTGCATCCCCCTTGCATTGATTCATTCAGTCATTCAATTGTATTTATTGAACACTTACTGTGTGCAGAGCCCTGTAATAAGCTCTCGGAAAGTACAAATTCAGCAACAAATAGAGACAATCCCTACCCAACAATGGGCTCACAGTCTAGAAGGGGGGAGACAGATATCAAAACAAGTGAACCAGCATCAATATAAATAAATAGAATTATAGATCTATACACATCATTAATAAAATGAATAGAATGATAAAAGTGTACAAATATTCACAGTGCTGTGGGGCAGGGAGGGGGGTAGAGCAGAGGGAACAAGTCGGGGCGATGGGGAGGGGAGGAGGAGAAGAGGAAAAGGGGGGGCTCAGTCTGGGAAGGCCTCCTGGAGGAGGTGAGCTTTCAGTAGGGCTTCGAAGGGGGGAAGTGTGCTAGTTTGGCGGATTTGAGGAGGCAGGACATTCCAGGCGAGGGGTTGATAGAGGGACAGGTGAGAACGAGGCCCAGTGAGGTGGTTAGCGGCTGAGGAGCGGAGGGTGCGGGCTAGGCTGGAGAAGGAGAGAAGGGAGGTGAGGTAGGAGGAGGTGAGGTGATGGACAGCTTTGAAGCCAATAGTGAGGAGTTTTTGCTTGATATGGAGGTTGCTAGGCAACCACTGGAGATTTTTGAGGAGGGGAGTGACATTAATGACCTCCAAAGTTAGGGAGTGGTTCCTGACCTTTAGATCCTTCCTGGACCCTCCTTCCCCAAGCTGGTGAGACTACCTGGGGCAATGAGCCAGTGGTGAGTCTGTCAGCTGGCTGAGACCCAAAGTGCCAGGAATCTCCACTGGTGATGGAGCAGCTGCATAAGGGTCTGTTGAGAAAATTTATCTCCCCTCCCTCCCCCTCCAGGGCCCTGATTGCAGCCCCCTGATTTGCAGCCCCAGTCTCAGAAAGAATGAGATACAGAGAAATGAGTCAGATGCCACCCGGATGAAGCCTTCCTCCTTCCCAGAGCAGTTAACCTTTGACCAAATGACTGTTCCACACAGGACAAACATATAATTTGAGAGATTTTCCTGCAGAAAAGATGTTTCCTCCAAATCAAGCCTCAGGTTAGCAGAGTTTGAGGAGAGCTGACAAGATACACGGTGAAGCAGTGAGTGGCAGCATGCTGGCTGAGGGATAAATCAGTCAATCATCAATCATATATATTGAGCACTTACTATGTGCAGCGAATGGTTCCAAGGGCTTGGGAGAGCACAAAAACATTTGGCAGAATCCTACAATCCCCATCTTCAACAGCCTACTAAACCGACATCTCCTCCAGGAAGCCTTCACTGACTAAACTTTCAATTCAGTGCTTAGAACAGTGCTTGGCACATACTAAGCACTTAACAAATAACATTATTATTATTATTTCCCCATTCTATTTTCCCTCCCTCCTGCATCACTCATAAACTTGAGTCCATACCTCCTAAGGACTTAGAATCATTTATAATAATTGTGGCATTTGTTAAACTGTTATTATGTTCCCAGGACTGAACTGAGTTCTGGGGCAGATACAAGATAATCAAATCAGGCATAGCCCCCGTCCCTCATGGGGCTCATAATCTAACGGGAAGGGAGAACAGGAATTTCATCTCCACTTTACAGGTGAGGAAACTGAGGCACAGAAACGTTTAGCGACAGGCCCAAGGTCACACAGCAGGCAAGTGGCAAAGCCAGGATTGGAACCTAAATCTCCTGGATCCCAGGCCCATGTTCTTTCCACTAGCTTATGCTGCTTCTCCCATATCACAGAGCTTAGAACAGTGCTTTGCACATAGTAAGTGCTTAATAAATGCCATTATTAGTATATCTTAATACTCCACTGCTGCCCCTTCCATGTACTTATTTTAATGTCTGTCTCCAGTGCTAACTTGGAAAATTCTTGAGGGGAGGGATCAAGCCTACTTATTCTACTGTACATTACATTCTACTGTATTTTACTTGTACATATTTACTATTCTATTTATTTTGTTAATGATGTGCATCTAGCTTTACTTCTATTTATTCTGATGACACCTGTCCACATGTTTTGTTTTGTTGTCTGTCTCCCCCCTCTAGACTGTGAGCCCGTTGTTGGGTAGGGACCGTCTATATTCATTCAATCGTATTTATTGAGTGCTTACTGTGTGCAGAAAACTGTACTAAGCGCTTGTGTATATGTTGCCAACTTGTACTTCCCAAGCACTTAGTACAGTGCTGTGCACGCAGTAAGCGCTCAGTAAATACGATTGAATGAATGAATGAATACTGAACTTTCCGAGGCCTTTAGTACCCTGACACACAGTAAATATCAATAATTAACACTGATTGAATGATTGGTTGATAGAAACCAGAATCCAGGCACACTGGCAGAGCCACTCTGACCCAGTGAAGGTGGGAAATGCCAATCCAACGACACCATTGGGAAGAGGCAGCTATTTGGTCAGATTCTGGCCAATCCTGAGCCTCCTGGAAAACAATCTAATGGAAAATGTGCTCCATTTACTAGAGAATAAACAGATGCTCTGGGGATCCTACCATTTAGAATTAAGATTAAATTACATGGCTCTGTGTAAAGAGCACGGGCTTTGGAGTCAGAGGTCATGGGTTCAAATCCCGACTCCACCAACTGTCAGCTGTGTGACTTTGGACAAGTCACTTAACTCCTCTGTGCCTCAGTTACCTCATCTGTAAAATGGGGATTAAAACTGTGACCCCCCCATGGGACAACCTGATCACCTTGTAGCCTCCCCAGTGCTTACAACAGTGCTTCACACATAGTAAGTGCTTAACAAATACCATTATTATTATTATTATTATTATTATTATTATTATTATCAAATCTGGACAGGCTAATTAATAAGAGATTCTTAGGGTGGTTAAGATCCATATGGATTACATACATTCTTCCACCTGTTTTTCCGTTTAGTCTATGGACTCACAGATTCAGGGAAACAGATCTCTTTTCAAGTACATATCCACACCTATAGGTTTTCAGAAATCTTATTTCTCACCTTGCGATAAGCAGCATGGCATAGCGGATAGCACACGGGCTTGAGAGTCAGTAGGTCATGGGCTCTAATCCTGGCTCCATCACTTCTGAGGAGTGTGACCTTGGCCATGTCGCTTTACTTCTCTGTACCTCAGTTACCTCATCTATGTAATGGGGATTGAAACCGTGAGCCCTACATGGGACAGGGACTGTGTCCAACTAGATTTGCTTGTGTCCACTTCAGCACTTAGTACAGTGCCTGGCACACAGTCACTCGTTGTATCTCGACTGGATTAGTGCATCAACATCCTTTCTGATCTCCCAATCTCCTGTCTCTCCCCACTCCAGTCTATACTTCACTCTGCTGCCTGGATTATCTTTCTACAAAAACGCTTTGGACATGTTACTCCCCTCCTCAAAAATCTCCAGTGGTTGCCTGTCAAACTACGAAAAAAGCAAAAACTCCTCACTCTCGGCTTCAAGGCTCTCCATCGCCTTGTCCCCTCCTACCTCTCTTCCCTTCTGTCCTTCTACAGCCCAGCCCGCACCCTCCGCTCCTCTGCCACTAACCTCCTCACTGTGTTTTGTTCTCGCCTGTCCCGCCATTGACCCCTAGCCCATGTCCTATCTCTGGCCTGGAGTGCCCTCCCTTCTCAAATCTGTCAAACTAGCACACCTCCCCCCTTCAAAGCCCTACTGAAAGGTCACCTCCTCCAGGAGGCCTTCCCAGAGTAAGCCTCTCTTTTCCCCTGCTTCCCCTCCCCATCGCTCCGACTCATTCCCTTTGCTTTGCGCCCCTCCCCGCCCCACGGAACTTGTGTATCTATGTACAAATTTATAATTATCATTCTATTTATTTTTATTAATGATGTGTATATATCTATAATTCTTTTTATTTATAGTAATGCTACTGATGCCTGTTTACTTGTTTTGATGTCTGTCTCCACCCTTCTAGACTGTGAGCTTGTTGTGGGCAGGGATTGTCTCTATTTGTTGCTGAATTGTATTTCCCAAGGTCTTAGTACAGTGCTCTGCACACAGTAAATGCTCAATAAATATGACTGAATAAATGAACAAATGCCATTATTCATCTTCACCCTGTTTTTTTTTTCTTCTGATACTTGTTAAGCACTTACTACATGCCAGGCATTGTACTAAGCTTTAGGGTACATACAAACTAATCAGGTTGGACTCAATCCATGTCCCACCTAGGACTCACAGTTGTAATACCTATTTTACAGAGGGAGAGGAGGATATTACTGAGGCACAGAGAAGTTAAGGTCACATAATAGACAAGAGGTGGTTCTGGGATTAAAAAGCAGGTCCTTCTGACTCCCAAGACCGGGTGTTATCCACTAGGCCGTTCTGCTTTTCAAAGAGAATTGCCCCATATTCTATGCATCCTAGGCAACACTTGAAATAATTAATCAGTGGTATTAATTGAGTACTTACTGTGTGTAGAGCGTGGTACTAAGTGCTTGGGAGAGTTCAGTTGGTAGACATGTTCCCTGTCCACAGTGAGCTTACAGTCAAGAGGAAACTGGACTCTGGACATTTCTAAATCATGACTTTGCTTAAATGTAGTGTGGTCTTCCCAGGCAAAGTGGAAGATTGAGACAATTAACTAAATAAGGTGGATTGAGGATATCAGTTAATTAATCAATATAATATAATACTGAGAAACTACCCACCATAGAACACCCTACAAAGCGTTTAGTGGCGTAAGATAAAAACATGGATTCTGCACTAAAAGAGTTAATAATCTACTGGGGAAGACAGACAGATCTAAATTATTTACAAATGGGGAAGAACAAGGAAGCAACCAATGGCAAAGCTGACTGGTAAATAAATGAGGAAATAAGTCATTTATGTGAGCTTATCATTTTGGGCAGGCAATGGGTCTATTGTATTGTACTCTTCCAAGTGCTTAGTGCAGTACTTTGCACATAGTAAGCACTCAATAAATATGATTGAATGAATTAATTGACACATATACACATACTAAGGGCAAACACAAACTGAAGTGGTGGAAATTGAAACAAGCTTTTTAGTTGAAATTATCCAGATCGTCTGTGATGTGGGGAATGAGATTCACCAGTTAATGGTTGAATCTGTTTGTTGGTGTAGATAGAGGCTTGGAGACCTTATCACAAGGTTTTTCTTTCTTTTCTTTTTTCCCCTCCACACAAGTGGTATCTGCAGCAAGGAAATGCGGAGTCCTGACAGCTTAATGAGTTCTGGAGATGGCTACTTCCTGATTGAAAATGGGATGAGGCGTTGCATTGCAAATCTAATACAGTGTGTAACCTGGAGCCAACAGAAGAGCAGAATAAAATGTATTTTATTCATTATGAACCGAGCCTGCACATGAAAGAACCTTTTAAATATCTGAATGATTAAAAACGGATTTTATTCCCCTCCGGGAAAGGAAGTAGTCAAACGGACAAGGCTGATGAACTGAGCTTATTAAATTGACTTTTGGCGGTGATGGAAATGGTATTGATGAAAAGGCGGCGGTGTATTTCACACACATTTGCTGCAGTAATGAACATAAAACACAGCTCGGGCCGGACGATGGGACGCCTACATTCTGACATAAGGTCTCCAGCGAGTTGCTCGTCATCCAAGAGAGAGCGTGGTCCAAGAATCCAATCCAACCCCGGAATAACTCCCTTTTGTCGTTGGTGAGAATGGGAGCAGGGGATTACCTTCAGCAAAAGTCCTCCCTCCTCAAATCCAACAGACAGTTACTCTCCCCCGCTTCAAAGCCTAATTGAAGGCATATCTCCTCAAAGGGGCCTCCCCAGACTAAGTCCCCCACCTTTCCTCTTCTACTTCTGTCTGCGTTGCCTTGACTTGCTCTCTTTGTTCTTCCCCTTCCCAGCCCCGTAGCATTTATGGACATATCTGTAATTTATTTATTTGCATTGATGTCTGTCTGTCATTCATTCATTCATTCAATTGTATTTATTGAGCACTTACTGTGTGCAGAACACTGTACTAAGCGCTTGGGCAGCTATAGAGACGGTCCCTACCCAACAATGGGCTCACAGTCTAGAAGGGGGAGACAGACAACAAAACATAACATGTAGACAGGTGTCAAAATCATCAGAATAAATAGAATTAAAGCTATATGCACATCATTAACAAAATAAATAGAATAGTAAATATGTACAAGTAAAATAAATAGAGCAATAAATCTGTACAAATATATACAAGTGCTGTGGGGATGGGAAGGAGGTAGGGCAGGGGGGATGGGGAGGAGGAGAGGAAAAAGGGGGCTCAGTATGGGAACTGTAAACTTGTTGTGGGCAGGGAATGTGTACATTTATTGTTTATTGTACTTTTCCAATGCTTACTACAGTGCTCTGCACACAGTAAGCTCTCAATAAATTTGCTTGAATGAATGGATGAATCAATGAATGGTGTTTTGTACCACTGCCTTCAACTCAAATCGCTGAAGAGAAACCTGCAGGCTTGGAGCATGGGTTGGGGGGTGGGGGTCTTCTAGGAGTCTTTTTCTCCCTTCCCCCTATACTCCACTATCTTTCCTCTCCCGAAACGAGAAGTGAATTTTATGAAAGCGGGGTCAGCGCAAGACTGTGGGGTGTTTTAGGACTCTATTACTCTAGCTACCTCGAGTTTATCACCAGAATCTGTTCAGAATCTTCATTTCAGGTGAATGATGGGGCAAGGCCACACATGAGCAAACAATGCCAGCCATCCAGGGAGCCATCACAGAGTCTGAGACAAAACAAATGATGCAAGGGTGAGGAAGCAAAGGATGGAGAAATTGGGACTCTGCTGCACAGTGGTGAAGGACCCTGCCCTCAGCAAGGGAGTCTGGGAAATCATATGCCCCCTGAGATCCGAATGAAGCAATTGTCTCGAGAAAAGAGACTCTGTCAGTCAGGAATTGCCTTCCCAGACCTGAGGAATATTTTCTCATCTAAATATCGTATGCCTTAATTCAATCGCCGAGGTTAATAAACTGTCCCTAGGAAGAACAATGTGTTGGCCCTTCCACAATGTGGTTGTTGCTTAAGCCTATTTCCAGTTACAACCAGATCCAGGAAACTCAAAGAGGCAATAGAAGAATGACAAGCAATGAGGAGGAAGAAGAGGAATTAGCACAATTTTCAGTTTTTTACAAGAGTGTTGTCTACGGGGCTTTGGTTGACTCTGGGTTGGGGGAACATGAACTAATTAGTCACATAATTCAAGTACTTCAAAAGATGCCTTAGCCTTTGTGGCCGGCTAGCTCAGACAATTGTGAAATTTTAGCCTAAAATGATAAATCTTTCACACTCCGTTCTATTTCCCCACTTACTGTCTTTCAACACTTTTGCATCTTCAACACCTCTAGATTGTAGATTTCGGAAGTCAAGTCAGTACGTGTATTCTCGTCATGTAGACTCATTCATTTTGGGATGGAGACAAGATGAGCCTCCTCTCCACCTCCTGGCCCCAGGGCAGGACTTTCTTCATTATGATAACTGCTGTTATTATTGGTACTATTATCATTACTGTTTCCAATTCATAGTTTAGGAGAATGGTTTCATGCTTCAAAATGGTCGAATCAAATGATTAAAGATATTTATTGAGCCCTTACTATGTGCAGAACTCCGTACTAGGTTCTTGGGAAGGGCTAAATCATTTTACTGAAACTGTAATAATAATAACAATTATTATTATTATATAAGCATTTACTATGTGCATAATATGGTAGCAGCATGGCTCAGTGGAAAGATCACTGGCTTTGGAGTCAGAGGTCAGGGGTTCAAATCACAGCTCCACCGACTGTCAGCTGTGTGACTTTGGGCAAGTCACAACTTCTCTGTAAAATAGGGATTAAGACTGAGCCCCCCATGGGACAACCTGATCACCTTGTAACCTCCCCAGCGCTTAAAACAGTGCTTTGCACAGAGTAAGTGCTTAATAAATGCCATTATTATTATTATTAGTGCTGGGTTAGATACCAAGTAAGCAGGTTGGACGCAGAGCCTGTTCCACATGGGGCTCACAGCCAAGCAGGAGGGAGAACAGATATTTAATCCCATTTTACAAATGAGGTAACTGAGGCCCAGAGAAGTGAAGTGACTTGTCCAAGGTCACACAACAGACAAGTGGCAGAGCCAAGATTAGAACCCAGTTCCTTTGACTGCCAGATAAGTGCTCTTTCCATGCTGCTTCCAAAACCATTTTTTTTAATGGTTTTCCTTAAGTGCTTACTATGTTCCAGGCACTGTACTAAGCAATGGGGTAGATACAAGCTTATCAGGTTGGACACACTCCATGTCCCACATGGAGCCAACAGTCTTATGCCCGTTTTGCAGTTACGGCAGAGAGAAGTGAAGTGACTTGCCCAAGGTCACACAGAAGACAAGTGGAGAAGCTTGGATTAGAAGTTTATCAGGTTGGACACACTCCATGTCCCACATGGAGCTCACAGTCTTATGCCCATTTGACAGTTAAGGCAGAGAGAAGTGAAGTGACTTGCCCAAGGTCACACAGCAGACAAGCGGAGAAGCTTGGATTAGAACCCATGACCTCTGACACTCAGGACCGTACTCTATCCACTATGCCATGCTGCTTCCCATAGGGATCCTACCTGACATTCAAAGTAAAAAAATATATAGTATTCTGGGCCTGGACAGAATGTGTCTGCTAATTCCATTATATTGTACCCTCCCATGCTCTTAGCACATTGCTCTGCACACAGAAAGCACTAAATAAATACGACTGATTGATTGACTGATTAACTGGGGCTCTTTGCCCAAGGCTGTGTCACCTCGGAGTCACCTTTGACTGTTTCAGCTCAAAATTTTCACCAGATCCTGCAGGGCACCAGTCTGAGAGGAGGGCTCCAAAACATTTCAGGCAGAAAACACACAGCCATCAAGAGCAATCACTGTCAGTAGCATCATCTTCGAGTACAAAGGACAGTGATTTCTAGACACCCCAGGTGCCCTGTAGGTTAATGACATCTCTCAGCCTGTATTAGAAGTGTCTGCTTTCTGGATAAGGACGTTTGCACCCCCTCACACCTAATGTGTTCTTAGTCTGAGGGGAAGCGAGCCTATCAGTCCAGCACATTTTGAATCTCCGAAGACCCAGATCGACAGAGAAAGCAACCAGCTGTAATTCTAATTGGATCTCTCGCCTGTAAAACGATAGGTCCACTTGCATTTTTCCCTATAATTCTTAATGGGAGTAGGGATTCATGGTAAATGAGGGAGAAAGGAATAAATGGAACATCATTTGCTGGCTAAAGAGTATTCAGAGAAGGAACCCTCCGGGATTAGCGGCCTTGTCGGCAATTCCACTCTGTTGGAACTCTAGTAATATTAATAATAATGGTATTTGTTAAGCGCTATGTGCCAAGCCCTGTTCTAAGTGCTGGGGTACATACAAGGTGATCAGGTTGTCCCATGTGGGTCTCACGGTCTTAATCCCCATTTTCCAGATGAGGGAACTGAGGCACAGAGAAGTAAAGTGACTTATCCAAAGTCACACAGCTGATGTGGCGGAGCCAGGATTAGAGTTCATGGCCTCTGACTCTCAAGCCCATGCTCTTTTCTCTAAGACACTTGGACAAAGCTAAAAGAGTTAGTCTCCCTGATCAATAGCCCAAGAAAAGGTCCAAATATCCCATTTTTGTCCATTTGGGTCAAAAACTAGCCCATTAATGGGCCTTTTATATTCTGGGGTTCATGGTCAGGTTACAGTTTGGAGGATTTGCTTATTCAACTATTACTATTGCAGTAGAAGAGACTTCAAGGGACTTCCAGGTAATTGTCCTGCTTCAATCTATACCATCACCACCACAATCATCAACACATGGATTTGAGTTCTAGCTTGGGGCAAAGAGATGCAAAAGAATAGGAAGACAAGGTGCTTCCCCTTGAGTCTACCCTTTAATGGACATGCTAATAACTCTCCCATCCAAGGTCTCTGGGGGTGCTGCAGTGATGATGATGATGATGATGGCATTTGTTAAGTGCTTACTATGTGCCAAGCACTGTTCTAAGCACTGGAGTAGATACAAGGTCATCAGGTTTTTCCACATAGGGCTTACAGTCTTAATCCCCATTTTACAGATGGGGTAACTGAGACACAGAGAAGTTAAGTGACTTGTCCAAATTCACACAGCTGATAAGTGGTGGAACAGGGATTAGAACCCACGACCCCTGACTCCAAAGCCCGGGCTCTTTCCACTGAGCCACGGCTCAAAGGGAGAAAGTAACCTCTCTCTTACCTCTCCTGGGTTCTTTAATTAAAAAACGTGTGTGTTGCCTTCAAGGTGTCTGTCTTCTTCTAGAATCTGGCCTATTGGAGAGAAGGCCTCATTGTCAGTGCAAACTGTCACAGAAGCAGCGTGGCATAGAGGTTAGAAGCATGGTCCTGAGAGTCAGAAAGCCATGGGTTCTAATCCCAGTTCCGCCACTTGTCTGCTGCATTACCCTGGAAAAGTCATTTCACGTCTCTGTGTCTCAGTTGCCTCACCTGTAAAAAGGGGATTGAGACTGTGAGCCCCACGTATGTCCAACCCAATTTGCTTGTATCCCCCCAGCACTTAGTAAGTTAAAATCCTGGACTTTATGAACTGCAGGTGAGTCACTCTTGATCTTAACTCTGGGATTTCATATTTGTCAATAAATATCTCCCCTTCTTCCCCATTAGACTGTAAGATCTTTGAGAGCAGGGATCATGTTTTGGCCCTCTGTATGCTCCCAGAGCACCAGGTATTCAACCAATATTCAATTAACAAGGTGGCAATGATGAGTACCCATCCTCAGGACTTCCATCATTCTCTCTAACACCATTCAGTGACCATTCATTTTCATTTTAACTCATTAAAATTGAAGCAGGGTGGTAGACACATTAATCGGGGCTCGCACTTTATCCTTCAGGGTCAGAACTTGTGGGTTTTAGGTTGTTCCCTACTCTTAGACCCTTATAAGATATACCATATAGGGTTACCGGATAGCAGCATTCCAGGATTCTAACTCTGATGATGACAAAAGATGTTTGAAGGGGCTACGTCATAGTTGCACTGTTTGACGATCTTCATCCTAGTTTGGAATGTATCACCTAACATTCCTAATATATATATGGAGAAGGAGCGTGGTTCAGTGGAAAGAGCATGGGCTTTAGAGTCAGAGGTCATGGGTTCAAATCCTGGCTCCGCCAACTGTCAGCTGTGTGACTTAGGGCAAGTCACTTAAATTATCTGTGCCTCAGTTCCCTCATCTGTGAAATGGGGGTTAAGACTGTGAGCCCCAGTGGGACAGCCTGATCACCTTGTAACCTCCACAGCACTTAGAACAGTGCTTTGCACATACTAAGTGCTTAACAAATACCATCATTATTATTCTTATTCTTATATATATGTACTTGTTAAGCACTTACTATGTGCTAAGCACTGTCTTAAGCTCAGGGGTAGAAATAAGTTAATTAGGTTGGACACAGGCCCTGTACCAAATGGGGCTTACAGCCTTAGTAGCAGGGAGGAAGATTTAATTCCCATTTTACAGATGGGGTAACTGAGGCACAAAGAAGTGCCCAAGATCACACAGCAGACATATGGTGGAGTAGAATTAGGACCCAGGTCCTCTACTTCTAGACTGTAAGTTCATCCTCTAGACTGTAAGCTCGTTCTCTAGACTGTAAACTCGTTGTGAGCAGGGAATGTTTCTGCTATGTAACCTGGGGCAAGTCACTTAACTTCTCTGTGCCTCAGTTACCTCATCTGTATAATGGGGCTTGAGACTGTGAGCCCCACGTGGGACAATCTGATTACCTTGTATTTACCCCAGCACTTAGAACAGTGCTTGGCACATAGTAAGCACTTAACAAATGCCAGAATTATCATTATTTTTATTATTACTTCCCCAAGTACTTAGTACAGTGCTCTGCACACAGTAATCATTCAATAAATACGATTGATTGATTGATTGATTGACTCCCAGTCCTGTGCTCTTTCCATTAGGCCACACTGCTTCTCTTATTCCAATCTTACTCAAGGTAAGGCAGTCCAGATTTATTGTTGTTGTCTTGTGCTGTTGTGTCAGGTCCGACCCATAGCGACGCCATGGACACATCTCTCCCGGGATGCCTCACCTCCGTCTGCAATTGTTCTGGGAGCGTATCCCTGGAGTTCTCTTGGTAAAAAATACGGAAGTGGTTTACCATTGTGTTCTTCTGCACAGTAAACTTAAGTCTCCACCCTTGACTCTCCCATGCTGCTGCCCAGCACAGGTGAGTTTTGACTTGAAACAGTTTACCTCCCACTCGCTAGCCACTGCCCCGAGGTAGGAATGGAATGGATGTGCCTCTGCTTGACTCTCCCTCCTGTAGTGGAGACTGGTCGAGGATTGGCAACTCTCCAGGTGTGATTCTGAGAGGGGAAGTCCAGAGTAGATGGAGTTAATTTTGCTGCCCTGAGGGAAACTGAATCCAGAAATATGAGCAGCAGCCACAGAAACAGAGATGAGAAGAGAATGTAGTCCCCTCACCTTCTCCTCTATTATGAAACCCTCTATCTTTATAGCCACACACATGCTGTGTACTGGAAAGACCCATGAGGCACCATTGTCTCTGCCAGCTCTCAGGAAAGTCTGGGTCAGGTTTCAGCAACTGCCCTGACGAAAAAGTCCACCCTACTCCTAGGATTTGGTCAGGATTGGAGGGTGCCATCCTTGACTCCGCTCATCCTTGACTCCGCTCTCTCTCATTCACCCCACATATCCAGTCAGTCACAAAAACGTGCTAGTCTCACCTTCATAACGCTGCCCTTTCTCTGCCATCCAAACCGCTACCATGTTAATAAAATCACTCATCACATCCCGACTGGATGACTGCATCAGCATCCTTTCTGACCTCCCAACCTCCTGTCTCTCCCTGCTTCAGTCTGTACTTCACTGTGCAGCCCAGATTATTTTTCTGCAGAAATGTTCTGAGCATGTCAACCCCCGCCCCTCAAAAATCTCCAGTGGTTGCCTATTAACCTTTGTATTGAGCAAAAACTCCTCACTACTGGCTTCAAAGCTCTCCATCATCTTGCCCCTTCTTACCTCACCTCCCTTCTCTCCTTCAACATCCCAGCCCTCACCCTCCACTCCTCTGGTGCTAACCTTCTCACTGTGTCTCATTCTTGCCTGTCCCACTGTCAACTCTTGGCCCACGTCCTTCCTACCTCTGGCCTGGAATGCCCTTCCTCATCAAATCCACCAAACTAGCAGACTTCCCCTCCTTCAAAGCCCTAATGAAAGCTCACCTTTCTCAGGAGGCCTTCCCAGACTAAGCCACCCTTTTCCTCTGATTCCCCTCCCCATAGCCCCCACTCACTCTCTCTGCTCTACCCCCTTCCCAGCCCCACAGCACTTGTGTATATATATGTACATATTTATAATTCTGTTTATTTTATTAATGATGTGCATATATCCATAATTCTATTTATTTATATGGATGCTATTGGTGCCTGTTTACTTGTTCTGATGTCGGTCTCCACCGTTCTGGACTATGAGCCCTTTGTGCGCAGGGATTGTCTCTATTTGTTGCTGAATTGTACTTTTCAAGTAGTTCAGTGTTCTGCACACAGTAAACACTCAATAAAAATGATTGAATGAATGAATGATTGTTGGAGAAGGCCACTTGGAGATCTCCATGATCTATTGATGCAGTCAATCAATCAATCAATAAATTGACAAATACCACAAATAACTCCTCTGGGAAGATGGGGAGGGCTCAAGTTGGGTACTATGTAACCTCCCAAGTACCCAAACTTGCCCAACAATCAAGGTTACATCTGGGGCCCCTGACAGTCTTGTGCATAAATGGGCCCCCAAATGGAATTTTCTAATCAAGTAATCAATCATTAACAAATAAGGAGTACCTACTGGGTGCAGAGCACTTGGGAGAGGGACCATCTCTATATGTTGCCAACTTGTGCTTCCCAAGTGCTTAGTACAGTGCTCTGCACACAGTAAGTGCTCAATAAATATGATTGAATGAATGAATGAATGAGAGTATAAAAGAGAAACACTCCTTGCCCTCAAGTAGAACACTATCAAATGGAGAAGGCATATAAAAAATAATTTACAGACAGGAGAAAGAAGAAAATGGGAAGGAGGAGTTGTCAATAAATAAATCCTAATTCATTCAATCTTATTTATTGAGTACTGTATGAAGAGCACTGTATTAAGCACTTGAGAAAATGCAATATAACAGACATGTTCCCTGGCCACAGTGAGCTTACAGATAGAGGATGCTCCATTCATATTTATTGAGCACTTACTGTGTGCAAAGCCCTGAGGTCTCTCTGAAATCATCCAGGTCCCTCTATAAACTGTCCATTTCTATTAAAATCTACACTGATATCTACCATTTGACTTTCTGCCCATCTACCCTGGCTCTGACTGGTATCTAAACAACTGGCTTCTGAGGTATCCAGGAAGAGAACTCTAGTCCCCACTGCATAGCTCCCTTAGTTTATAGTCACTGAGGCAGCCTACCAATCAATCCATCAATCTGCCAAGCTAGCTCTCTTCCTCCCTTCAAAGCCCTACTGAGAGCTCACCTCCTCCAGGAGGCCTTCCCACACTGAGCCCCCTTTTTCCTCTCCTCCTCCCCACCCCCCCCAGTCTACTACCTTCACCTCCCCACAACACCTGTGTATATGTTTGTACAGATTTATTACTCTATTTTACTTGTACATATTTACTATTCTATTTATTTTGTTAATGATGTGCATCTAGCTTTACTTCTGTTTATTCTGATGACTTGACACCTGTCCACATGTTTTGTTTTGTTGTCTGTCTCCCCGTTCTAGACTGTGAGCCCGTTGTTGGATAGGGACCGTCTCTATATGTTGCCAACTTGTACTTCCCAAGCACTTGGTACAGTGCTCTGCACACAGTAAGCGCTCAATAAATACGATTGAATGAGAGAATGAATACAATACAACTGAGTTGGTTTACTCCTTATGTGCCCACAGTGATTTTATAGTCTGGAGGGGAGCATACAGTCCTGAGGTAAAATAAAAACATATTTTCTCTCCATTCATGTCAACCCCCACCTCTGTTCCCCTGGACTTGCCAATCCTGACACATGGATTCAGGGTGAACGTGATCAAAATTCAGTTTTGCCCAAGAGAAAGGACGCACATGCTAGAGAATTTGAGCCAAATTGCCCTTTAGGTAGGACTAGGCATTTCCAAATAGTCCATTAATCACCAAGCATGGCCACTATCCATTATTGAAGTGAACCGAGAGGAAAGCAGAAGCTGAGGGAATAGTTTTCCCCAAATTTGAGAACCGCACACATGACCGGAAGGCCAAGAAAGCCATCCTTTCACTGAAATGGGCCTATGTATTTTTAATGAAAGGTAAAGGTGCAGTCCAGTGTGGTTTCGCAAGCAGAGAGCTCTTGGCTCTGAGTTTTGTCATTGAGAAGTCATGTTTAGCAGAGGCTTCTCTGGCAACAGGAGTGAATAAGCAGGGTTTGAATGGAAATCCCACTTGTGAGGGTGGGGAGGTTGCACCTCCATAAAAGAGTCTTCTGTGTATTCTTGGGTAAGTCACTTCACTTCTCTCTGCCTCAGTTACCTCATCTGTAAATTGTGGATGAAGACTGTGAGCCCTGTTCAGGACAGGGACTGTGTCCAACCTGAGTTGCTTGTATCCACCCCAGTGCTTAACACTTAACAAATACCATAATTATTGTTATTTTTATTCCAATCCCAGTGGCTTTGTGATAATAATTGTATTTTGTATTAAGTACCTACCCTGTGCCAAAAACTGAACTAAGTAGACTTCTTCTAGACTGTGAGCCCATTGTTGGGTAGGGACTGTCTCTGTATGTCACCAACTTGTACTTCCCAAGCCCTTAGTACAGTGCTCTGCACATGGTAAGTGCTCAATAAATATGATTGAATGAATGAATGTAGTAGAAACAAAATAATCACGCCGTACACAATCCCTCTCACAAGAGCCTCAGAGTATAAGGGAGAGGGCGAACAGGTATTTAATTTCCATTTTACAGAGGAGGAAAATGAAGCACAGAGAAGTTAAGTGACTTGTCCCAAGTCACACAGCAAGCATGTGGCAGATTGGGGATTAGACTTTCAGTCCTGGGCTCTTTCCACTAGACCATGCTACTTCTCTTTGGTGATATAGAAGCAGCATAGCATAGTCGATGGGCCTGGGAATCAGAGGTCATGGGTTCTAATCCCATCTCTGTCACTTGTCTGCCGTGTGACCTTGGGCAAGTCGGTTCACCTTTCTGTGCCTCAGTTGCCACATATATAAAATGGGCATTTGAGACTGTGTGCCCCATGTGGGAAAAGGACTGTGTCCAATCCGATTTGCTTATATCCACCCCAGCACTTAATACAGTGTCTGGCCCGTAGTAAGCACTTAGCAAATACGATTATTATTATTATATAGGGCAACACAGAAGGGGTGGTTTAATTCACCAGTTCTCCCAAGTCCCTGCTCAGGAATACAGACCGTGATCCAGTTGCTGATGGTTAGGGGCAGGTTGGATGGTGATCTCAGTAGCAGCAGTTCAGAACTGTCACTGAGGGAGGAACAGTACTTCTTCAGTGGGTAATGACGATGTCAAGCTGCTAATTCAGTCCTGTCGTTAGCCTACCCTTCAGGTTTTTTGGCAATACCAATCTCAGCTTCTATCAGGCTGCTTGTCTCCTAGGTATAGGATGGACACCTTATCTCACTCAGGGTGTCCTTTCTTCACCCACTGTCTGTTACAAGATACCTGGAGTAACCCTCTGAGGCAGAGGTTAAAGATAACCCCATCTCCCTTTTCATTCAATCGTATTTATTGAGCACTTACTGTGTGCAGGGCACTGTACTAAGCCCTTGGGAAGTACAAGTTGGCAACATATAGAGACGGTCCCTACCCAACAGTGGGCTCACAGTCTAGAACTTCTCCCATTTGGCTTGCCTAATGGGAAAGGCATCTACTGACTGTTTTTCACCTATAGATTCCGGGGATAAGGAAGGAGCTATGCAAATCAGGACCTTCCCACAGCCTTCTGGTTGCTTGCCTTAGTCACTGGATGCCAGCAAAATCCCCTTGAGCCAGAATTTCCTGTCACAAATATTTATTTTGAGCATCATCTGCAACAACAATGTTAATGCATGGTTTATGAGCAGGAGTTAATCTTCCCCATTCCCCTGGGAGGTGACAAGGATTGCCTCCGCGGGGAAGGTCAAGAAACTGAGGCTCTGGGAGACCTACCTAAAGGTCACCCAGGAGGAGAGAAATGGAGCGGGTCGTCTCACTCCTGCTGCCTTCTTCTCATTTGTTGGTTCAGTGCTTCCCCCCTCAAGGCTTCACCTGTGACCGAATCCCTTCCTCCTCAAGCCTCACTCCAGCCAGCATTTGTGTTCCAGCTTCCCCTTTCCTGAATTTCCTTTCCCATTTTAGCTGATTATCCAAATGGCAGTGTGTAAATAGCAGCTCTCTCCTTCCACCTGCTCCTTTTAGTGAGCTCATAATTGTGACACCACTTGTGACATCCCAATCAGTTTCCCGGAGATGAATTGGGCTGTCATGAGCACTGGATTGTGGCATGACTGGAGGAACGGAGCAGGAGGAGGCTGATTAGAAAAGAAACACTTGGGAGATCCTCTAGTCAACAGAGAAAGAAATGGATGAGATCAGACAGTCGTCAGATATTTCAAGAGATAATGTCTTGCACAAATATACATTTTTCAGCTGCCTATCTCATATTTCAATCTGTGCAATAGGATAAAATGAAATGTTGGGTCGTCCAGCGTTTGAGGATCCTGGTATAAGCAAGAATGAGTGAAGGAGGTTTTACTGTTCTTTGGCTTTCCTGCCTAGTTACCCAGAATGTACCTGGTGAAACATTCAGGCTGGACATCTGCCCCAAAACAGGCCAAAATAGTTCCTACTTACCTAGGCCTCAAGGTACAGCATCTCTGAAAGCAGCATTTCCTGGAGGAGGAGGCAACCTTCTGGGATTTGGTGGCATTCTCTACAATGTAATTAGGGTGATAAGTACATTTCCCAAAGCCTGGGAAAGTGGAAGAATCTTCACAGAACACTAGAAAAATGCTCCAATTCACCCCCAGGGTTTTCCAGTTCTGGGAACAAGGGAAGAGTAACTTTGGCTTCTGGTCTTAGAGATTGTAGTTGAATCAATATACTCTGAAAGGTCTAGATGCCAATGAGACTAATGTTGAGTCCAGATAAATTGCTATCCATTTCAGATGCAATTAATGCCCTCCTCTCTCTACAATCAAGCAATTAATGCCCTCCCCTCTCTCCAATCAACAGTGTTTCTCTTTCAAACACTACTTAAAACTCATTACTTTTCTGAAGTGTTTTCAGCAAGCACCAGATCATAAACCCATGAATGAAGCTATTATTGGGTCAGACCATTGTTCCATTCAGCCCAGGATTCTGTCTTATCTGTAGCTGTATAATACTTGGAAGAACCATGAAGTGGTTGCCTTCTTGACATTTATCTTCATGGTTAGAAGTTTATTCGCTAACATACCTAAACTTTCCCCCTAAATCCTATTTGTCCCTTGGGTAACCCATGATAGATCCCTGGGCTGTCTGTAGATACAAACCTCTCTGGAACCTGCTATTGTTCTGTTGGACAAAACTTCCTTTGCTACAAAACCTGTGACCTCCATTTCCTTCTGATCATCTCCACTGCTGTGGGCTCTTGTCCTGATATTGTGAGATTTGGTAAACAACAATTTTCTGTCAGCCTTCATGATTTGGTAGTCTTTATTTCCCCTTTAAGTCTTCATCTTCTACTACTGAAGTGTCCTTACCCTTTCAGCCTCTAATTATTCAGTAGCTCCTCCATCCCCTGATCATCTTGGCTGATCCTTCAAAGCCTTACCGAGAGCTCACCTCCTCCAGGAGGCCTTCCCAGACTGAATCCCCTCCTTACTCTCCCCCTCCTCCCCCTCCCCATCACCCCGCCTTACCTCCTTCCCCTCCCCGCAGCACCTGTATATATGTTTGTACAGATTTATTACTCTGTTTATTTTACTTGTACATATTTACTATTCTATTTATTTTATTTTGTTAATATGTTTTGTTTTGTTGTCTGTCCCCACCTTCTAGGCTGTGAGCCCGCTGTTGGGTAGGGACTGTCTCTATATGTTGCCAACTTCTACTTCCCAAGCACTTAGTACAGTGCTCTGCACACAGTAAGCGCTCAATAAATACGATTGAATGAATGAATGAATTAATTAATCTTTTTTTTAAATGGCATTTTTTAAGCTCTTACTATGTGTGGAGCACTGCACCAGTATTAGCAACCACGTCCTTCTGTCTCCCAGACCTATGTTCTATCTCCTAAGCCATGCAGCTTTGCTCTGAATCTTCTCCACTGCTATTATCAACCAGTCAATCAGCAATATTTAATATGTGCTTGTTGTATGGAAGACACTCTACAAAAGGCTTGGGAGAGTACACTAAAATAGGGTTGGTGGGCATTCATTCATTTGTTCATTCAATCGTATTTATTGAGCGCTTACTGTGTGCAGAGCACTGTACTAAATGCTTGGGAAAGTCTGACAAAACAATAAACAGTGGTATTCGCCAAGCCCACTAGGAGCTTATTTTCCTAAACTGTGGCAGTGAGATCAGCACAACCACCATGTTGGAGCAGACATGTCTGTGACCTTAGAATGGCTTCCAAAACAATTAGTTTACAGTTTGCTTGACAACCACTTAGATATATAAACCTGTAGTAATTCATATGGTGGGAAGGAAAAGGGAGCTATATAATCCACCATCCTGGCTCTGAGTCGATCTCCTGTAGTTCCAATCAATCAAACACTTATTGTGTGCAGAACACTGTACTAAGCTCTTGGAAAAGTACAATATTATAGAGTTGGAAGACACTCTCCCTGCCCTTTGTGATATCCAGCCACCAGTAGCACCATGGTGGGATAGGGATTGGTTGACCCTGGAATTCTAAGGGAGGTTCCCATCCAGCCTCCACACATCTCCCCGACCACATCACCATCAGCCTGTTTCTTGTACTAGACTCTCCCAAGAGCTTAGTATAGTTGTCTGCACACAGTAAGCACTCAATAAATACTATTGAGGGTCAGCCCACTTACATATTAGTTCTGTATTCCCATTCATGATTTTTCACTGGAAAAATAGCTTCTGGAAAAAAGCCAGACCTGTCAAGATTTGGCTTATAAACATCCTTGATTAACTGGTTCTGTGAATTTTCAAAGATAATTTTCTACCTGAATTTGCACCGGAAACATTGCTTTGGGAAGCATCATGGCCTCATGGATAAAGCATGGGCCTGGGAGTTAGAAGGGCCTGGGTTCTAATCCCGACTCTGCCACATATCTGCTGTGTGACCTTCGGCAATTCACTTAACTTCTCTGTGCCTCAGTTACCTCATCTGTAAAATGGGGATTAAGACTGTGAGTCCCAGCTGTCCAACTTGATTAGCTTGTATCTACCCCAGCACTAAGTGCAGCGCTTGGCACATAATAAGCATTTAACTAATACCACAAATAACTCCTCCTGGAAGATAGGGAAGGGCTCAGCTGGGGTATCACACAACCTCCCAAGTCCCCAAACCTGCCCAGCAATCAAGTTTACATCTGGGGCCCCCAACATATATGTGCAAATATGGGCCCCAAATGGTATTTTCTAATCAAGCAATCAATCATTAACAATTAATGAGTACCTACTGGGTGCAGAGCACTGGGAGAGTATAATAGAAATACACACCCTGCTCTCAGGAGAATACTATCAAATGGAGAAGGCATATAGAAAATAATTTACAGACACGAGGAAGAAGAGAATGGGAAGGAGGAGAGGTCAGTAAATAAAACTTCATTCATTCAGTGATTTATTAAGCACTTACTGTGCACAGAGCACTGTACTAAACGCTTGGGAGGGTCCAATATAACAATAAATAATAATAATAATAATGGTATTTGTTAAGTGCTTACTATGTGCAAAGCAATGTTCAAAGAGCTGGGGGGATACAAGGTGATCAGGTTGTCCCACGGGAGGCTCATAGTGTTAATCCCCACTTTACAGATGGGGGAACAGAAGCACAGAGAAGTGAAGTGACTTGCCCAAAGTCACATAGCTGACAATTGGTGGAGCCGGGGTTTGAACCCATGGCCTCTGAATCTAAAGCCTGTGCTCTGTCCACTGATCCATGCTGCTTCTCCCTGCTCACAAGGAGCTTACAGTCTAGAGTATGGAAATAGATTTGCAACCAAGTGCTAGGGGTGGTAGAGACCAGAAGTCACAGCATTTCAGTGAGTTAGAACCCAGGGTCATACCTACCAGCAGTTGAAAACTCCAGCTTACAATTGTTCCCATCCATTATCTCCCCGCCCCCACCCCACCCTTTTTGCATTCATTTTCATTTCTTTAACAGTTTCAGGATTATGACAGTTCTGCAGGCTTCAAGTTGTAAGAACAGACTCTACAGCTGTTAAAGCTACGTTCATCCCGGCAGGCATTTAGAATCATCGCCAGGGCTACCTGGAACATTAGGTGTAGGTGGTGGTAAAAAATAAATTCTATCCTGGCAACGATGGAGGAAAGGAAGGATAGAGACTGTTAGAGCCACCCAGATAGATGGCACATCTCTCGGCCTAAATCTTTATAGATTAGCCCATGCATTTTCTTCATCCAAATAGGTCTGTTTGCACTAAGTCACCCGATCCAATCTGTAAGGCCAAGATATATATCCCAGAGCTGCTGGGCATTTATATTGGGTACTTGTCACCTAGAATAATGGCTTAGATTGGGCGAGATGAGATAATATCAGCCCCTCTCTTCCCACCCCCTTAGGAGGCTAAGCACCCACACACATCCTGCTAATGGGACTCAGGTATGCTTCATCGATCCTTGAAGTTAGCCTCATTTAGATCAGAGTTTATTACTGATTCCTCCTTTTATAGGTCTTGGAGTTTAATTAGATGGACCACACACACACAGACACGCAGACACTCACATACGCACACACCCACCCGGCCATCTTTGCCAAAGCAAGTCAAAAAGCTCCAAAAAGAGTTCTTTACTAGCTGATCCTGATTTTGGAAGGTAATTTTGCAGTGCTTTTCTCTTTTTTATAAAGGCAACTCTCCCTTCAGCCTTGAAAAGCAACAACCATCCCCAGGGCCTAGGAATAATCTCAGTTCTCTGAGAATAACACAAACCACCGAATTGATATTTACACTAAAGTCCTACAGGGGAATGATCTGTCAGACTGCCAATCAGTAAGAATTGAGCAGGTATCCACAAGTCTCTAGCCGGGTATAGGGCACAGGGGCTCCATTCAGAATGGTAGACACAGACCTCGGTGAGCTTACAGTTTAGTAGAGTAGAGAAGACAAAGAAATATACAATCAAGAGGAATATTTCCCTTCGGAGAGCAGCATCATAGGGAGTTGTCGAGGTGGATTCATCGGCAGACTTCCACTCAGGAGGTCCTGGGTGAAATCAGGAAGGACCTAGGAAGGGAGGCACAACTAATCAATCGATTGTATTTACTGAGTGCTCATTGTGTGAAGAGCACTGCTCTAAGCACTTGAAAAGTTCAATTTGGTTCATAGACAAGGAGCTTGTAATCTAGCCTGGGAGAAAGACAATAGCCTAAATTTACAGAAAGGGGAGGCAACAAAGGATAAGGCAGGATGGTGCTAAATTTCAAATTTAGATTCATTCCATGAACAAATTTAAATTCATGTGTCTTTCTCTCCTCCTCTCTATTTTTCCTTTACTTAGAAAGAAAAAATGCAGCTCTTTGGAGGGATGGAATAACTCCAAGTTTATACTGACTATAGGAGAATGGATTGGGTGAGCCTGGGAAGGCTTCCTGGAGGAAGATGACTCTGGATTTGGCTTAAAAGAGGAGAGGGATAAGTATGGCAAACAGGAGGAGAGGGGCTGTACAAGATCTCTAAATACAATGTTTTTATTAAAGCTGAGCCACTTTCAGAAAGTGACTTACCAGTGTTGTGCTCTGGGGAGTGTTAATTCAAGATTTTGGGTGATCAGAATTTTGCAAAGTGGACACTTTTCCGGTTTTGTTTTTCATGGTGGGAGCATTTTTTTTAGAAACACAATTTGTTAGTTGCATTAAAAAATAGAGATAAGCTTTATCCTTGAAGCGAAGTCCATTCTTTTTTAAAAAAAAGCGTGTCAGTTTCCAACAGAGGAGCACTTCCATTCTTTTCATTTTATTTATTTATTTCATTTTTGGCATTTTTAAGCATTTATTATGTGTCGAGCAGCGTTATTCATTCATTCATTCAATCATATTTATTGAATGTTTACTGTGTGCAGAGCACTGTACTAAGCGCTTGGGAAGTACAAGCCTGGAACATATAGAGATGGTCCCTATCCAACAACGGGTTCACAGTCTAGATAAGCACTGGGGTAGATATAAGTTGATCAGGTTGGACACAGGTTGGATTCTTTTCCCAGATCCACTTTAAAGTCAAGGCAGGAGGGCATATTTTTGATCATTTAACCCCAGTAGAAGATACTGCCTCTGCCCTAAAGGACTTTATAGCCTGATGAGGGGGCTACCAAATTCCCTTGTAGGTTATCCATAGAGAAAAGACACAGATGTTCAGTTTCAGCTTTATGGAACTTGTACTGTGTATTCAAGCAAACATGTTCCCCACAGTGATTCATAGCAGAAGTCCCTATACTCAAATTAATTAATTTTGTATTTATTCTAAGCAAACAAAATATTTTCATGAGTGACAAATGTATCACTAATGGCAAAACGACTTTCACAGAATATATAGTTTTGGAAAAAAATGAGCAGGTCTGAGCAATCACCCGATAAAAGGTTGAAATGATAATTTTGACAAACTGAGTAATATCCTTCATGTTTTGAGGTCGCCAAAAAAAGATTTTATTTTTAATCCATGGCCTGCAATGAAACGGGGCGGTAACTGGGCCATGGCTGAGGAAGATCTGCTCAGATCCTAGAGAAGCATGGCTGAGTCCTCGGAAAACCACTGGCAGAAAATCTCTTCTGCATTGGGCAGCGCCAAATGGCATTTGACAAGATGGCCAACACTCCACGTCGTCACCATCTTGTATGGAAAGAGATGCTACAATCTCTTTTTTATGGCATTCATTAAGTACTTGCCATGTGCCAGACACTGTATTAAGTGCTGGGGGAGATACAAGTTTATCAGGTTGGACACAGTCCATGTTCCACATGGGGCTCACAATCTTATTCCCCATTTCATAGATGACATAACTGAGCCACAGAGAAGTGAAGTAATTTGCCTAAGGTCACGCAGCAGACAAGTGGCGGAGCCTGGATTAGAACCCAGGCCCAGGCTCTATCCACTAGGCCACGCTGCTTCTCCAGTGGTGACCTTTGGAACCAGCCACTGGTGTCTCCCAACTCGTTCAATAAAGCCTTAGGGCTGCCCAAGTCTCAATCTTGCCACATTGCAGCAGGGGAAGTTGGGCACAGAAAAAACATTTCCCACAATAGCTCCCTTTATTTAGCTTCCCCAGGGACTCCCAAGAAAGAGGATAGCTCTGTGCTCCCTGACTGGACTCAGGGCCTCTAGGATATTTGCTGGACTTTGGATCTGGCACAGAAATACACAAACGCACACACAAACACACTGGTATACATAGCATTTGTTAAGTGCTTGCTACGTGCCAGTCAAGCTAATTAGGTTGGACACAGTCCTTATCCCTCATGGGGCTCACAGAATTGATCCCCATTTTATAGATGAGATAACTGAGCCACAGAAAAGTGAAAGAACTGGCCCAAGGTCACAGCACACAAGTGGCGGAGGTGGGATTAGAACCCAAGTCCTTCTGAGTCCCAGGCCCTTGCTCTATCCACTAGGCCAGGCTGCTTCTCCAAAACCTCCTAGCAGCTTTCAGCTTGTTTCAGAGCAAACCCTATCCGGAATCCTCCATCTCCCCCTTCTGCTTCTCTCCTGATGGGGTAGGGATCCGACCACCTAACCCCCAAAAGTAAAAGTGTTCCCTTGACACTTGACTAAATTGAAAAGACGTTATTCATTTCCTGGTATTGCTCTGCCCCGTCTAGTGATCCTGACTGGCCCAGTTCAGTTAAAGTGCTAAATGAGAGGGCTCTAAGTGAAGCATATTTTCTAATAGTAATAATAATAATGATGGCATCTGTTAAGTGCTTACTATGTGCAAAACACTGTTCTAAGCATTGGGAAGGATACAGGTTGTCCCATCTGGGGCTCACAGTCTTAATCTCCATTTTACAGATGAGGTAACTGAGGCACGGAGAAGTTAAGTGACTTGCCCAAGTTCACACAGCTGACAATTGGTGGAGCCAGGATTCGAACCTATGACCTCTGACTCCCAAGCCCGTGCTCTTTCCATTGAGCCTCACTCCTTCTCTATATAGAATATAATATACTGTACATAGAATATATATACATATATATGTTCTATATGTAATATAGAATACAATAGTAAACAATACAGCATGCATTCATGGGCTTTCAAGACAAAAAAAATTGACCCAAACTATCTTCACAGATAGCTTGTCTTTGTACTCTCCCAAGTGCTTAGTACAGTGCTCTGTGCACAGTAAACATTCAGTAAATACCTTTGATTGATTGATTGACTGATTGATATGTTGCCAACTTGTACTTCCCAAGCACTTAGTACAGTGCTCTGCACACAGTAAGCGCTCAATAAATACAATTGATGATGATCAAGACTTTAATTTCCTTGTGAGCAGGAACCTTGTCTACCAACTCTATGGTATTGTGTTCTCTCAATTGCTTAGTACAGTGTTCTGCATGCAGTATGTGCTCAATAAATATACTGAATAAGAAGATCTGGGTTCCAATCCCAGCTTTGTCACAGGCCTACTATGTGACATTGGACAAGTCACTTAAGCTTTCTGTGCCTTAGTTTCCTCATCTGTCAGTCCTGGGTGAGTTAACGATTTCATTCATTCATTCATTCAATCGTATTTATTGAGCGCTTACTGTGGGAAGAGCAATTGAGTTCAACCTGATAACCGCATATTTACCAGAGCGCATAGCACATGGTAAGTGCTTAATAAATGTCATAATTAAAAGAGTGAATAAAAAACATGCGATAAATAGCAAATTGGCAATAGCAAGTAGCAATATAAACATGCACCAGTGATAAAATATTTTGAATTTTTATGTTTTAATTTGTACAACTATAAATAAATCAATGCTTGATGCTGAAATGATCTTTCTCATTTTATTAATTGAAAAGGCACCTTGTGCTAACAAACTAGAAGTCAGCCAGTCTATGCTAAATAGATCTGTCATTTAATGTTCAATTGAAATGGGTTTAAGTGATTCTATTAAAATCCATCAAAATACTTCAAAGGATGAGGAGGAGAGGAAGAAGGGTCTTTAGGTCAAAGTCTGCTTTTCAGCATTATTTCAAAATGAGGGAACACTGCAAAAGATATCACTATTAAGATTCAACATTCGTTAATGAGCACTAAAAGAAGACCATCTGTGGAAATGGCACGGGCTTGGGATTCAAAGGTTGTGGGTTCTAATTCTGGCTCCACCACTTATCAGTTGTGTGACTTTGGGCAAGTCACTTAACTTCTCTGTGCCTCAGTTACCTCATCTGTAATAGCGATTAAAATGTGAGCCCCATGTGGGACAACCTGATTACCTTGTATCTCTGTCAGTGCTTAGAACAGTGCTTGGCACATAGTAAGCGCTTTGGGTAGGGACCATCTCCATATGTTGCCAACTTGTACTTCCCAAGCGCTTAGTACAGTGCTCTGCACACAGTAAGCGCTCAATAAATATGATTGATTGAATGAATGAATGAACAAATACTATTATTATTATTATAACAAAATTTCAATGCATTTACTTGCAACACCAGCCTAAATTCATGTAGAATGGGATCTAGCCTAGAACTACTAATAGGAGAATTCATTTGGAAAGGATTATTCCATGGTGGAGACTCAATGCCAATGTTTCCATGCACACAATCAGATTTCCAGGTTATGGGAAGCCTGTTCTCTGTTTGAGATGGCAAAGGTTTTGATAAACATTCAAAACCCATAAGAATGGAAAGAGCGGAAGATGACTAGGCTGGAGGAATATCCACATAATTATATCCGGGAATACAGATTTTCCAATATCTCTAACCCTCCAGGTACATTCTCTTCCTCTATTGTAATTCCTGGGGGTTAAGACAAACACCAACATTTTGGCTTCCCTGTGTTTTGAAGAAACTGTGAATGTGAAAGTTTTTTTATCTTCTTCCGTGCCTAGAGGTACAAATAGGAAAATGATTATGAATCATTTTCAGTTGATGTAAGAAATTTATATCCCCGATTTTTTTTATACCAGAGCGCCCACAGAAATGGAAGTTTTTTGATAAATGATCCAGAGGAGGGAAGAGTAATAAAATCTGCCGTTGCAATCATAAAAAAATTATGAAAAGATTTAATGGATTATATAATATGCGGATAATAACCAAGTGTTAACGGATTCAGTGGGACATCCAGATAGGGATGAACACTGCATACCATTATTGGAAATTCACAACCTGAAAATGTAACCCTTTCACCTCATGTATTTAAGTGGAAATAAATGTCCACTTGTTCAATGCTTGAAACCAAGATGTGTGGTGTGACATAAAATAATCCAGCTCAATTCTTCAAAGCTAAATGGCTTTAAGATTAATGGGTAACTTGGTTCCCCCGTGTTAACTGAATTAAGATGAGATTCCCCTTCTAGACTGTGAGCCCAATGTTGGGTAGGGACCATCTCTATATGTTGCTGATTAGTACTTCCCAAGCACTTAGTACAGTGCTCTAGACACAGTAAGCGCTCAATAAATGCGATTGAATGATTAGAGCAGCACTTGTCACTTACTGTTCTACCCTTGGAGACTTGGGGAATGGATTAATTTCCCAATTTCTCCTAGGGATGCATTTATGATCATGATTTCCTGCCTTCAGCAATGTCTTATCGTGGACCATTTTCTCTAGGATTCTGCCGATCTATGGTATTGATTGAACACTTACCATGTGCAAAGTGCTTTATAGAGCACTTGGGAGAGTACACTACAGTAGAGTTGATAGACATTATACCTGCCCTCTAGGAGCTTCCAATCGAGTGGGGGAGAGAGACATTAAAATAAATGACAGATGATAGGGGAAGGGACCGGCTTTGTATGTTGCCGACTTGTACTTCCCAAGTGCTTAGTACAGTGCTCTGCACACAGTAAGTGCTCAATAAATACGATTGAATGAATGATGGAAGTAGAGGATGAGGTTGTGAAAGTAGGTGCTCTGGGGCGAGTATTCAAGCGCTACCTCTCATCATCAGTGACATTTGTCATCATCTGTAGTATTTGAGTATTTTCTCTGTGCAGAACTACTGTCCTAAGCACTGGGAGAATAGGGTAGAGAGTAGAGTACAACAGAGTTTTTTTGGGCATTTATTAAGCGCTTACTATGTGCAAAGCACTGTTCTAAGAGCTGGGGAGGTTTACAAGGAGATCAGGTTGACCCACCGGGGGCTCACAATCTTAATCCCCATTTTACAGATGAGGTAACTGAGGCACAGAGAAATTAAGTGACTTGCACAAAGTCACACAGCTGACAATTGGCACAGCTGGAATTTGAACCCATGACCCCTGACTCCAAAGCCCGTGCTCTTTCCACTGAGCCAGATAGGTTCCTTGACCCAAACAAGCTTACATTTCAGAAGAGGAAACAGACATTTATGGAAATAAATACTTTATAATCTATATAGGGCCATTGAAAAATGCAAGGAAAATGTTTTCCCCTCTTCTAGGAAGCTTCCTTGACTCTTCTCCATACTATTCCCAGAATTCCTTACTGTTGATATTCCATTCTTCTAAATGCACTTACGTTTGCTTATGTGTCCTGGAAATAATTGATGTGTTTCAACTGTAGAATTGCAGGCATAAATCCACGAATGAGGCCATTACTGGATCAGACCAAAGATCCAACCAGCTCGGGATTCTCTTTCTGACAGTGGTGGCAAACTGTCTGGGGGTTCTCCCCGATTGGTTCCCCTTCTTGGAGCCCAGCCTGATGATAAGCATTCCCCTCCCTGCAGAGCTAGGACTAGAACCCAGATCCCACGATCGCCAGCCCCTTCCCCTTTTCACGGGAACAATAACAAGGATGCCTGCCATAATGTCACCATTCCCAGAGCGGTGTATAACCATTGCTTTAGATACTGATGTTGAAGAGGAGGAGCAATGCTAGACGGGGTTGAGTTTTTTAAATGTTGCACTTTAACTCACATTGTTCCCTACTTAATTTTGACCAAGACAGTGGATTGGTGGATGTGACACAGATACGCCACCTCCATGGCTTCAATCACCCCAGTACTATAAAAACCTTCTCTTGTTCCCATTGCCTTCTCCAACTTATTGCCTCATTTCCCTGCTCTCATTCCTATCAAAATTCTGGAACAGATTGGGTGTACTCATTATTTCCACTTTCTCTCTTTCAGTGCCCTCTTAAGTCTGGTTTCCCCCAACTTTGCTCCACTGAGATTGCAATCTCCAAGGTCACAACTGGGGTCCTCTTTGCTAAAGTGAATGTTCTTTTTTCTCCATCCTAATCCTCCTTGAGGTTGTTGAAGGCAACTCAAACTCAATACTTTGAAAACTGAACTCCTTAATCTTCCCTCCTAAATCCTCTCCTCCACTTAACCTTACCATCAGAGTCGGCAATACTCCCATTCTTCTGTGTTTCTGAAGCCAGGAAACTTGACTTTATCCTGGATTTGTCACTGTCTTTCACCTTTCATATTCAGCCCCTGGTTAAATCCTGTTGGTTTTTCTTCCACAACAATTCCAGGATTTGCCCATTTCTCTCCATCCAAATGGCCACAACTTCTGTCCAAGCACTTGTCATATTTCAGTTTCATCAATCAATCCTATTTATTGAGCACTTAGAGTTTGCAGACACTGTACTAAGTGCTTGGAACAGCACAATATAACAGAGTTGGTAGACATGTTTCCCGCCCACAACAAACATACATTCTAGAGGGGGAGATAGATATTAATGTAAATAAATAAATAAATTGTGGATAAGTACGTAAGTTCTGCGGGCTGAGGGAGCGGTGAATGAAGGGTGTAAATCAAAGTCGAAGTTTGACTACATAATCAGCTTTCTCACCAGTGTTTTGCCTCTGGTCTCTCCTGTTTTCAATCTATATGTCAATCTGCTGCTCAGATCATCCATCTTAAATGTTGTCAGGATATGTCTCTCCGCATCTCTATCTTACCACTTTGGGAATGCTTTGAATCCAATGGTCACGAGTTTCTGCTCGCTGTAAAGATGAATAGGTAACCATTGGCAGTTTTTTTGAGGAGGGGAGAGATGTGTGTAGGTGATGTTTTAAAAAGATGATCTGCTAATAGTTTATGATCTAATAAGGGACAGATCAGTGCCTCAGAGCCTAGGATTCCTCAATGGTAAAATGGGGATTTAGGCTGTAAGTCATAAGTGGGACATGGACTATGTCCAACCTGTGTCTACCCCACATTCCCTCCTTTGAATCGACACCTTTCCATCGCAGGGGAGTGTCCTTACAGTGATAAAACTGAGTTATGCCATATAGGGCTACCCATAATGGAAAGGTCTATACAAGCATCAAAATCGATTCACCTGTGCTGGACAGTAGAGACTTAGGAAAGAATCAAAGGTCAGTCGCCAATGGCGATTAGTGGCAAACCACTTTCGTACCTTTACCAAGAAAACTCTATGGATAAACTACCAGAACGACTTTATGGCAGAAGATGGGACATTCTGGAGAGGGTGTATCCATTGAGTCTCTATGGATCGGAAACAGTTCGATGACATTTGAAGAAGAGAGCCCAGTGCCTCACACAGTGCTTGGTACATAGCAAATACTTAAATATCATTAAAAATATCAATTTTAAAGAAGAATAAAGGACAGACACCACAAACAACAAGAGAAGCAGTGTGGTACAGTAGATAGAGTGTGAACCTGGGAGTCAAAATTATCTGGTTCTAATCCTGGCTCTGCCACTTGCCTTTTGTGTGACCTTGGGTAACAAAACACTTCACCTCTCTGGGCTTCAGTTACCTCAGCCGTAAAATGGGGACTAAGATTGTGAGCTCCATATGGGATAGGGACTGCCCCCAACCCAATTTGCTTGTATCCACCCCAGTGTTTAAAACAGTTCCTGGAAAACATTAAGCGATTAACAAATGCCACAATTATTATTATTAGTAGTAGTAGTAGTAGTATTACAGCATCGTGTCCTTTGCATAAAAATAAAAGTGAGCTGGGGGCGATGGCCTTGAGTGGAAAGTTGTCACTTCCAAAACCCACCAAACTCTCTTGCCCATCTTCAGAGCTAGCAAACTTCACCAAGGCAGTCTGTGGCCTGATCCATTTCCTGTCCTGGCTGACCTTACATTTTTGCTAGGAGTACCTGTCTAGCTAGTGTGGATCGGAACCGAACCGGAAGGTCAGAAACAATTCAAAAAACAAATCCAACTTCTCTCCCTTGTTCCAAGGGGAGATAGTCTCTGGGAATTGTGCCTTCCACCTCTCCATTTCTGTGGTTTGTAGCCCTCCACTGCGAGGTCAAGTCGATGCAATCACCACATCATATTTATAAGCTGGAGCGTTCAAAAGCTTGCTAAGGTTGTTACCGGTATTGAAATTTCCATTAGCTTCTCGGCTTAGTGGGGATTGAGGAGGACAAAGTCATAGCTCACATCTGGGCAGGCGCCATCTGGAAAGTGATCACTTCACTGGGAAGTTGGTTGATGTCCATTGTCCGTAAAAGGGCACATCTTTCTGGACCCCAGAAGCAGAAACTATAATTGCCTGATCCATCTCGCTCTGATCTGATTCATCCAGGCCAGAAGTTTTTGATGTCAAAGATGTGCCGTAGATCGTCCACTAAGGCACAATTCTAGACAATCTAAAGCGAAGTGCGTTTTTCACTTTTTTTCAATATTTCATCAATTTTGCTCTTCTTGGGACAGCTCCATTAGTGGAGAGTTGGTAGCATGCACAGGATCATATTTCCTAGTGGCTGACTTGAGGTTACTTAGCCAGTTATTAAATATTATGTAGACGGCCATTGAAACTGCTTCAATCGATCGCCTGGTTGAAATAGGGACGGCAGAGGCATTTTATGGCCAAATTATGCACTGGATATAGTCGAGCAGCAGCACATCAACTGGAGGAATATTAAGTCATCGATGGAACAGTTCTGCATTACATCGAACGTAAACGATAAAAACGTTCAGTCCATGTTTCCCCACTCCTCAAGAACCTCCTGGGTTTGCCCATCACCTCCGCATCAAACAAAAACTCCTCACCTCTGGCTTTATAACTCTCCATCACCTTGCCCCCTCCTGCTTTACCTTGCTGCTCTCCCACTACAACCCAGCTTTCCCACTTAGCTCCTCTAATGCCAACCTACTCACGGTACTTCAATCTCATCTATCTCTGCCCATATCCTGCCACTGGCCGGGAACACCCTCCCTTTTCATATCTGACAGACAATTACTCTTCCCAGACTGTGACCCCATTGTTGTGTAGGGACTGTCTCTATATATTGCTAACTTGTACTTCCCAAGCGCTTAGTACAGTGCCCCGCACACAGTAAGCGCTCAATAAATATGATTGAATGAATGAATGAATTTGCTCATCCCTCCAAGAGACCTTCCCTGACTAAGCCCTCATTTCATCTTTTTCACTCCCTCTGTGTCACCCTTGCACTTGGATTTGATCCCTTATTTCTAGACCGTAAGCTCGTTACGGGCAGGGAACATGTCTGCTAATTCTGTTGTACTCTCCTAAGCACTTAGTACAGTGCTCTGCACATAGTAGGTGCTCAATTAATATCACTGATTGATTGATTAATTATTTCACTCCTCCCTCAGCCCCACAGCATTTATGTACACATCTGTAATTCATTATTTATATTGTCTGTCTCCCCATCTAGACTGCAAGCTCACTGTGGGGAGGGAATGTATCTACCAACTGTTATAGCGTTCTCTCCCAAGTGCTTAGTGCAGTGCTCTGCACACAGTAAGCGCTCAGTAAATATGATTGATCTTTGACCCAAGGGATACCTTCTCTTTTCTTCAGAGTGGGCAGGGTGGGAAGGTATGAATTGCCTGGGGTTGACAAACTGGGTTCTCTACTTGAGAAAGGCCAGACTATAAACTCCACTGTCCTACTTGACTAAAGAGTTATCCTGCTATCTCCCCAACACCCCTGCTCCTCTGTCTTCATTCAATCATATTTATTGAGCACTTACTGTGCACAGAGCACTGTACTAAGCACTTGAGTTGAGAGAGATACATATAATTGATCCTGAGGAAAAGGTCAAAATTCTGGCTCCCATTGTCAAACACCAGTGGTTCAGAGGCCTAACTAATATCCTAGCAAGTCATTTGACTGCAGTTTCTAATCTGCCCTTGTATGACCCTCTTTTTTTATTTAATGACATTTGTTAAGCACTTAATATGTTCCAGACACTATACCAAGAGCTGGAATAGATGCAAGCTAATCAGGTTGGACACAATCCCTGTCCCACATGGAGCTGGCGGCCTTAATCTCCATTTTTCAGATGAGCTAACTGATGCAGGGAGAAGTTAAGTGACTTATCCAAGATCACACAAACAGTCAAGTGGTAGAGCCAAGATTAGAACCCAGGTCATTCACCTCTTCACCTCAATCTGCAAAAATGACTATGGCACTCCCATTTTTCCATCCCCTGTTCCTAGTATTTCTCCAATACCCAACATACTCTCCCCCTGCCCTATCAGTAAAGTCCCAGGGGGAAGAAAGGAATTTTTAGATTCATCTGTCAAAAGGAAATGTGCACTTTTTTGTTTGCAAGTAACTTAGTTACTTATATGTCTGCAATGATTTAGCTGAAGTTTTCCCTAAGGAAGATGTGTCGGTGGGGAGAAATAAATGTGCATGTGTATGTACATGTATAAAATCTTTTGTACACTGGACTTTTCTCTTCTGCTCTTCGCTTCTGAGTTCTGGCAGATATCAAGGGATTGCAAAAAAGACATGCAAAATACTAGGTTACTGGACACTGTGATAGTTTTAAGTGAACATGCATAATTAATTTACTCGAATCAATTTAACTTATAAATAATGCAGCACCTTCTAATGGCCTTTAGAAGAGTCAAGAGTTGGGCAAAGTCGCATAGTATGCTTATCATAAAGAAAGAAGATGGACAACTTGCTTAGTTACATTAGTCCGTAGTACTATATAAATAAAAGATTTCTATTGTTTTATCCTGTTAGTTCTTCATGGCCCTGTTTCCTTTTACCGTATTAGAAGCTAGCACTTTAAAGGCAGGCTGAGTCTCCTCAAAAACTTTATTTGGATTTCAATTTCAACTTGCCTTATAGAGACAGGGGAGAGAAAGCACCTAAGTAAAAAATGGAGTTTTTTTCTATCTCCCATACACAAATTTTCAATAAACATCCACTTAGAGAACTATTTCATTAACTGTATCCTAACATAAGGTCATTCATTCATTCATTCAATCGTATTTATTGAGCGTTTACTGTGTGCAGAGCACTATACTAAGCGCTCAGGAAGTACAAGTTGGCAACATATAGAGACAGTCCCTACCCAACAGTAGGCTCACAGTCTAGAAGACAGTCTAGACTATAAGTTCACTCATATTGCTTTGCACATTTTATCTTATAAAATGAATCATTGTTTCCTGGGTACCTGCTTGATAATCCTCTCTCCCCAGTTGTGTAATTTTACATTTGTCACCCAAATTGCAGGTATTTCCTGAGAATTGTTCTGAGATGCTTCGGGAGAAGAGTTAAGACACAGGAAGTTGTATCATAAGGCTCTGTTGCCTATTTCTTTAAAACATCAATATGGCATTGCTGTTCTGAAATGTGTGTTTGTGTGTGTTTGTGTGTGTTTGGGGGAAGGGGTGGGTTCACAAAGCTTCCATTCTGCAATCTCCCAGGTAGATCTGCATAAAGAAGGTCATGGGCTCTTATCCCAGGTCCACCACTTGTGTGACCTTGGGCAAGTCATTTCGCTTCTCTATCCCTCAGTTCACTCACCTGTAAAATGAAGATTGAGACTGTGAGCCCCAGATGGGACAGGGACTATGTCTAACCCGATGTGCTTGTATCCACCCCAGCGCTTAGTAAAGCGCCTGGCACATAGTAGGCACTTAAGAAATATCACAATTTTTATGCAAGAATTCCATTCCCCTGCAGAAGTTTGAGGGCATTGTCCTGATGATATCTTGAAGTCTCTTCCACGTCTATGGTCTTCTGTGTCAACAACGACAAGAAGGAAGAAACAAAGTGAAGAGTGCTATGAGGAGAAATGCCATAGGGAGGTAGAAGGGAAAATGGAACTTAGAATAGAAATACCAAGAGGAAGAGCTGTCTGCAAAGTCGGTAACAGGACTCTAAGCTTTGGATGTTTTCTCAGAGGCTTCACTATGCTCTTGAAAGTACCAGATCCCATTAAGATTACAGATAATAATAATAATAATAATGATAATAATAATAATAATGGCATTTATTAAGCACTTACGATATGCAAAGCATTGTACTACTACTAATAATAATTTTGGTATTTGTTAAGCGCTTACTATGTGTGTTCTAAGCGCTGGGGAGATACAAGGTAATCAGGTTGTCCCACGTGGGGCTCACAGTTTTAATCCCCATTTTCCAGATGAGGTAACTGAGGCACAGAGAAGTGAAGTGACTTGCCCAAAGTCACACAGCTGATAAGTGGCAGAGCCGGGATTAGAACCCATGGCCTCTGACTCCCAAGCCCGTGCTCTTTCTACTAAGCGCTGGGGAGGTTACAAGGTGATCAGGTTGTCCCATGGGGGGGCTCACAGTCTTAATCCCCATTTTCCAGATGCGGTAACTGAGGACCAAAGAAGTGAAGTGACTTGCCCAAAGTCACACAGCTGACAATTGGTGGAGCCGGGATTTGAACCCCTGACTTCTGACTCCAAAGCCTGAGCTCTTTCCACTGCACCACGCAGATCTTTTGACCTGTCAACCTCTGGATTGAATTCTGTTTCTCTCCAAGGTATGATTTACTTGGATCAAGTGAAGTAGGTTGATTATCCTTGCACTTCATATTAATCGTGATAGTAATAATATCAATAATAATAACGACCTCCCCTCTCAGAATCACACCTGGAGAGTTTCCAGTACTGTACCACTCTCGACTGCAAGAGGGAGAGTCAAGCAGAGGCGTACCCATTCCATTTCTAGTGTGGGCAGAAGCTAGACAGTGGAAGGCAAACTGCTACAAGTCAAAACTCACCGGTGTTGGGCAGCACCAGAATGGGGGAGTGTCGAGGGCAGAGACTCAAGTTTACCACACAGAAGAAGGCAACGGTAAACCAATTCCGTATTTTTACCAAGAAAACTCTGGATAAACTACCAGAATGATTGCAGTTGGAGGTGGAGTGTCCTGGGAGAGATGTATCCACAAAGTCACCATGGGTCAGAGACGACTAGACAAGACAAATAATAATGATGGTATTTACTAATCCGGTGGCATGTACCAAGCGTTGGCTAGATACAGTAGAATTAGGCCAGGCGTAGTCCCTAGCCCACCAAGGGCTCCAGCCCGAGGGAGAAAGAGAACAGGTAGTTTAATGCCTATTTTGCAGCTGAGGAAACTTAGGCACGAAAAGTTACATGACTTGTTCAAGGCTCAATAGTAGACATTTGGTGGAAGCAGCGTGGCTCAGTGGAAAGAGCCTGGGCTTTGGAGTGAGAGGTCATGGGTTCAAATCCCGGCTCCACCACTTGTCAGCTGTGAGATTTTGGGGAAGTCATTTCACTTCTCTGGGCCTCAGTGACCTCATCTGTAAAATGGGGATGAAGACTGTGAGCCCCTTGTAGCCTCCCCAGTGCTTTGCACATAGTATGCGCTTTATAAACGCCATTATTATTATTATTTTAAAGAAGCAGCGTGGCTCAGTGGAAAGAGCGTGGGCTTGGGAGCCAGAGGTCTGGGTTCGAATCCCACCTCACCACATGTCTGTTGTGTGACCTTGGGCAAGTCACTTCACTTCTCTGTGTCTCAGTTCCCTCATCTGTAAAATGAGGATTAAGACTGTGAGCCCCACATGGGACAACCTCATCTCCTTGTGTTCCCCCCAGTGCTTAGAACAGTGCTTTGCACATAGTAAGGGCTTAACAAATACCAACATTATTATTATTATTATTTGGTAGAGTAGGAATTAGAACCACCAGTCCTGTGCTCTTTTCACGAGGTCATGCTGCTTCTCCCTTATTCATTCATTCAGTCATATTTATTGAGTGCTTACTGTGTGCAGGGCACTGTGCTAAGTGCTTGGAAAGTACAATTTGACAACAGATAGAGACAATCTCTATCCAACAGCGGGCTCACAGTCTAGAAGCGGGGAGACAGGCAACAAAACAAGTAGACAGGCATCAATTGCATCAATATAAACAAATAGAATTATAGATCTGTACATATCATTAATAAAATAAATAGAATAATAAATTGTACATATATCCACAAGTGGGACAGGGAAGGGGATTGTGCAGAGGGAGCGAGTAGGGGGTAGTAGTACGTAAGTACTTACGTACTTATATGCACATTGTTATTTATTTGTTCCACTACTTATATACTTATTTGCATTTTCAATGACCTACATAGCTATTTAATCCTTACACATTTGTATCATTCTTTGCAATAACCTTGTTCTTCCTTCTATCACTATTTGGCTTCCATTACCTATAATTTCTTTTAATGCTGTCTTTCTAGCTAGATTGTGCATTTCTTGAGGGCAGGGATGGTATCTCCGACTTTATTGTATTGTACTTTGCCAAGTTCTTAATGAAATGTTCTGTACTCAGCAAACTCTCAATAAACACCATTGATTGACAGTCTAGCTCCTAAATTGGACTGCAAAGTCCTTGAAGGCAGGGAAGTTGCATCTCCTTTCTGAATCCTCTCTCCAGAGCATGGGAGGTGCTCAATACAATCAGTCCTATTTATTGAATGCTTACTATGTGCAAACTAGACAAGCTCATTGTGGGCAGGGAATGTATCTGTTTATTGTTTTATTGTACCCTCCCAAGCGCTCAGTTCAGTGTTTTGCAGATGGTAAGCCCTCAATAAATGATTGAATGAATGAAATGCAGAGCTCTGTACTAAGTACTTGGGAGAGTACAAAATAACAAGAGTTGGTAGACTCGTTCCCTTCCCACCTTGCACTTTCAGTCTAGAGGGAATACACATCACTGATTGACTGATTGTGAACATTCTTCTACTTAACAAAATGCTTATAATGAGTGGGTTTTTGTGCCCAGGACCTTGGGCAGGATGGGCCAGGGAAATGTTCTACTGAATGGAAATCATACCTAGCCCCAACAGGGGTTTACAGTAGAAACGTCTATTTTAACTGTTTGACCATCCCCTGTCTCTCAGCATCTAATATATGTGACCTGGGTGGATGTAACACAGTGTTGGAAAATAATTGAAAAAGTTAAAGAAGCACAATATCAAAGGTTTAAAACTGTGAGACATTAAAAATACTCCCAGTGGTTGGAAGAAACCCAAAAGTCAAAATCAAAATTCACATTGCAGCCAAACTGCAGCTTCCAATAATAATAATAATGATAATCATGGTATTTGTTAAATGCTTACTATATGTCAAGCACTGTTCTAAGCACTGGGATAGATACAAGGTAATCAGGTTATCCCACATGGGGGCTCACAGTCTTCATCCCCATTATATAGATGAACTCACTGAGGCACAGAGAAGTTAAGCGGCTTGCCCAAGATCACAGAGTAGACAAGTGACGGAGGCGGGATTAGACCCCATGTCTTCTGATTCCCAAACCCCTGCTCTTGCAACTACGCCACACTGCTTCTCCAGTGAATGAGGTTTTACTGGAGAACATCCCCATCCCCACTGTGCTAGTGAGAGAGGTGAGGAGGGAATGAATTGATTGGTCAATCGTTGATATTTATTGAGTCCTTACTGTGTATAGAGCACTTAAATAAGTGCTTGGGAGAACACAAGATAACAGTGTTGGTAGACCAGTTTCCTGCCCACAAATAACTTACAGCTTAGAGAGGGACACAGACATTAATTTAAAAGCATCAAGGCCAGGGCTACCAACATCCCTGGGGATTCATTCATTCATTCATTCATTCATTCATTCAATTGTATTTATTGAGCACTTACTGTGTGCAGAGCACTGTACTAAGCGCTTGGGAAGTACAAGTCGGCAACATATAGAGACGTTCCCTACCCAACAGCAGGCTTACAGTCTAGAAGGGGAGACAGACAACAAAACAAAACATATAAACAAAATAAAATGAATAGAATAAATATGTACAAGTAAAATAAATAAATAGAGTAATAAATCCATACAAACATGTATACACATATACAGGCGCTGTGGGGAGGGGAAGGAGGTAAGGCGGGGGGGATAGGGAGGGAGAGGAGGGGAGAGGAAGGAGCGGGCTCAGTCTGGGAATCAACCACAAATCCCAGCTACTCCTGAGCCAAGCAGGAAGGAATTTAATAAAAATGATAATAGTAATAATAATGGCATTTGTTAAGCACTTACCATGTGCCAAGCATTGCTCTAAGAGCTGGGGTAGATACAAGGTAATCAGGTTGTCCCACGTGGAGCTCACAGTCTTAATCCTCATTTTACAGATGAGGGAACTGAGGCAAAGAGAAGTTAAGCAATTTGTCCAGAATAATACAGCGGACAAGTGGCAGAGCCGGGATTAGAACTCATGACCTCTGACTCCCAAGCCCGTGTTCTTTCCACTAAACCACGCTGCTTCTCAAGGATGCTCAAGCACACTTGTATCTCAGAAATTCTGACTCACCCCAACGGGCTCGTCCCATTATCATTATTAAATTTGCTAAGCAGTTTTTATGAGTAATGCACCGTTCTGAGCACTGTGTAGATAATCTGATCGGACACAGTCCCTGTTCCACACGAGGCTCCCAGTTTAAGCAGAAGGGAGAACAAGTATTGGATCCCCATCTTACAGATGAAGAAACTGAGATACGGAGAGGTTAAGTATCTTGTCCCAAGGTCACAGAGCAGGCAAGTAGTGAAGCCAGGGTTAGAAGCTAGGTCTGTGCTCTTTCCACTAGACCTTGTTACTCCTTGCCCTTGGACTTGCACAGACCATAATGAGTTTACAGACTTGAGGGGGAGACAGACATTAATATGAATAAGTAGGAAAATAAATAATTTAGAGGTATGTACATAAATAATAATAATAATGGTGCTTATTATGAGCTTGCTATGTGCCAAGCACTGTTCTAAGCATTAGTGTAGATACAATTTAATCAGATTGGATACAGTCCCTGTCCAATATGGGGCTCCCAGTTTAATCCCTGTTTTACAGTTGAGAGGACTGAGGCCCAGAGAAGTAAAGTGACCTGCCCAAGGTCACACAGCAGACATATGACAGGGCCAGGATTAGAACTCAGATCCTTCTGACTCCTGAGCCCATGCTTTATCCCTATCTCTATCCCTATCTCTATCATCTAGAGGAGCAGCATAGCTCAGTGGAAAGAGCCTGGGCTTTGGAGTCAGAGGTCACGGGTTCAAATCCCAGCTCCGCCAATTCATTCATTCATTCATTCATTCAATCATATTTATTGAGCGCTTACTGTGTGCAGAGCACTGGACTAAGCGCTTGGGAAGTACAAGTTGACAACATCTAGAGATGGTCCTTACCCAACAGCAGGCACACAGTCTAGAAGGGGGAGACAGACAACAAAACAAAACACATTAACAAAATGAAATAAATAGAATAAATATGTACAAGTAAAATAGAGTAATACATATGTACAAACATATATACATATACATATATACAGGTGCTGTGGGGAAGGGAAGGAGGTAAGGTGGGGGCAATGGGGAGGGGGAAGAGGGGGAGAGGAAGGAGGGGGCTCAGTCTGGGAAGGCCTCCTGGAGGAGGTGAGCTCTCAGTGGGGCTTTGAAGGGAGGAAGAGAGCTAGCCTGATGGATGTGCAGAGGGAGGGCATTCCAGGACAGGGGAAGGATGAGGGCCGGGGGTCAACAGTGAGAAAGGTGAGAACGAGGCACAGTGAGGAGGTAGCAGCAGAGGACCAGAGGGTGCGGGCTGGGCTGGAGAAGGAATGAAGGGAGGTGAGGTAGGAGGGGGCGAGGGGATGGAGAGCCTTGAAGCTGAGTGTGAGGAGCTTTTGTCAATTGTCAGCTGTGTGACTTTGGGCAAGTCACTTAACTTCTCTGTGCCTCAGTTCCCTCATCTGTAAAATGGGAATGAAGACTGGGAGCCCCCCGTGGGACAACCTGATCATCTTGTAACCTCCCCAGTGCTTAGAACAGTGCTTTGCAGATAGTAAGCACTTAATAAATGCCATAATTATTGTTATCCACTAAGCCATGCTACGTCTCACATAAATATTTTGGGGTTGGGAATGGGGCAAATATCACATGTCCAAAGGGCATTTAATACCCATTTTGCAGTTGGGGAAGTGAGTTGCCCAAGATTGAAGAGTAAACCAGTAGCAAATCTGGAATTGGAACCAGGTCTTCTGGATTCCAGTCCTGAACTCTTTCCACTAGGTGATGCTACATCCCATGCCTTCCTGTTTCCAAGAAGACTTCCCTGAACCATCCCCAACAGGGAACATTTGTCTTCCATCTCTGCACTTTCCCTTGGAGGCATCTGCAGCAAGTATTACGGGACCAGGTCTTTCTATTATTCCCTTAGCACATTTGATCATATATAGTCACTACCTAGAAGCAAACACCCTTCCTCCCATGCCCTCCCTAAAGACTCTTCTGTAGTTATAACTGCTGTTTCCCTAGTTATAATTACCACCAGGGCAGCCGTGGCTCTGAAGATGGGAGCTCCGTATTGCTTCGCGTGCTGCAGAAACTCGGAGTCAGTCAGTCAGCCAGTCAATCGTGTTAAATTGACTGCTTACTGTGTGCAGAGCACTGTACTAAACACTTGGGAGAGTACAATAGAACAATACAACAGAGACATTCCCCGCCCCACAAAGAGCTTACAGTCTAGAGAGGGAGGCGATAGCTAGGAATGTACAGTGCTAATCTTCAAGGAGGGCAGTGGGGACAATTTGGGACTAGAAAAAAGAAAGGGAGATCAGAGGGAGGGAGAAACCAAAGAGGGTCAGAATCCAGAAAAGGCTATAACCCTCTTGGTCAACGCATTCGTAAAGCAGCCGTGGCCACAGCCAAGCAATTTAGAATCGATTGCACGGGGTGGGTGTCATCTTGAATGACTTATTCAGGGGACAGTACAGCAAGATAAGCTGCCCAGCTTAACCCGGTCAAAGAAATCTGCCTTATCTAAGGACCAGAAGGTCAGTTATTTGGCAGCCCCCATATTTGCTCTTGGGCTGCAGATGACTACAGTTTAAATTGGATCTTGAAACCAACAGGGAGTTATCAGGAAATCAGCAAAAATGTACAATGAAAATAGTCCTTTCTGACTCCCCCCATGCATCACGGTGGAGTTGACTGCTAACCTAGCAGGTGTTCTAATAGGAGTCGGAGCAGAGAACACGCTGGAGTCTTCTGTTTTCCTCACTCGCACCTGACAGAGGCAGTGGATGAAGGAACGCTTGCTGTGGTACTTTATACGGTAGGAAATCCATCATCATATAGAGCTGGGAGGGTTGAGCTAATGTTTGTCCTACATCCCAGTCTTGTATAAATCATGAGTTTGCAAGTCTATTCCTTTCTAGCAACATGAACGGAGAAATTATTTCCAGTTGCTTTTTAACAAATTGCTCTCCGTTGTGGCACTTATCTTCTCTCCCAATTAAGGGTAATTGTCCGGAAAGATAGAAGAATTATTTCTGTATTTAAAAGATGGGTTTTTCTTGAGTTTAAAAGTCCATTTAATTGGAGAAGGGGCTTGTAGTTCAAAGGGCAGGAAAGACAATGCTCTGCCTTGAGGCGTATAATGCCTTCTTCTGGTCTGGCAGGATTTGTGATGCTGAGATGTTTGCTACATCTGGGAACAGGGGTGCAGCAATTAGGAGCTAAGCATCCCTACAGCATCCAAGCCTGCACAGGGCCTGGACTCCCTCCCTGGAGAGGTGTAATGTGCAGAATGAAGGTTTTTTTTTTTTAAAAAATGATATTTGTTAAGGGTTTACTACTTATCAAACATGGTTCTAAGTGCTGGGATAGATACAAGATAATCATCATCGTCATCAATTGTATTTATTGAGTGCTTTCTATGTGCAGAGCACTGTACTAAGCGCTTGGGAAGTACAAATTGGCAACATATAGAGACAGTCCCTACCCAACAGTGGGCTCACAGTCTAAAAGGGGGAGACAGAGAACAAAACCAAACATACTAACAAAATAAAATAAATGGATTAGATATGTACAAGTAAAATAAATAAATAAATAAATAAATACATAGAGTAATAAATATGTACAAACATATATACATATATGCAGGTGCTGTGGGGAAGGGAAGGAGGTAAGATGGGGGGGATGGAGGGGGGACAGGGGGAGAGGAAGGAAGGGGCTCAGTCTGGGAAGGCCTCCTGGAGGAGGTGAGCTCTCAGGTTGGATACAGTCCCTGTCCCACATGGTCTTCTCACTTGAGGAAATTGAGGCCCAGAAAGTGAATTGACTTGTCCAAGGTCAGTGCAAGCAATTGGCAGAGCCAAAATTAGAACTCAGGACTGTCTGACTCTGTGGCCCATGCTCTCTCCTCTAGGCCACACTGCTTCTTTTGGTTCATGTGTTCTGCTCCAGGGGGCTTCTGGTATTCAGCATGGGCTGAAGGAAAGAACAAAGGGCAGGGAATCAGGAGACCCTTATCCCACTCTCAGCTCTGCCACAGGCCTGCTGAATGTCCTTGGGAAAGTCTTCGGTGACTTTATTTTCTCATCTGTAAAACGGGGATAGGCTAGATTGTGATTTCTGGGTGGATCACTGTCTGTAAAATATGTATGAGATATCTGCTCTTCTCTCCATCTTAGATGGGGAGCCTCATGTTGGACAGGATATAATCCAATGAATCTACCCCAACGCTAACTGTGGAACATGGCATGAGAAAGCACTTAATAAATCAACAATGACAGCAAACATGATACTTTCATAGTCCCAGACACCCACAGAGATCGCCACACAAAGGTGAATGACTGATATCCTTGTGATGACCACTGCTAAGATCTTTTTTGTCTGGAGCTTTGCCTCCTTGGCTAGAAGAGGTTTAAAATGGGGGCCCCACTGGCTGACATCCTCTCATTCCTTACGCCCTCCTTACCCGATCGGAGGGCTGGCTGGCCTGTGCTGAATTCCCAGAGCTGAAATTTCAGCATATGAAATCCTTTTCCCTGCTGCCAGGGTTCAGTGTCATTTTGGCTAATGACATGGCCTCAGGGGCCTAGAGACCCCTCAGGGCCCATTCACACCCCACCACCCCCAGTGTAAGCAGAGGTGGGCAAAGAGAATAATAATAATCAATCAATCAATCAATCAATCGTATTTATTGAGCACTTACTATGTGCAGAGCACTGTACGAAGTGCTTGGGAAGTACAAATTGGCAACATATAGAGACAGTCCCTACCCAACAGTGGGCTCACAGTCTAAAAGAGTGGGCTCACAGTCTAAAAGACAATAACGGCATTTGTTAAGCTCTTACTATGTGCCAGGCATTGTACTAAGCACAGGGGTGTATACAAGGAAATTGAGTTGTACACTGTGCCTGTCCCAAATGGGGCTCACAGTCTTAATCCCCATTTCACAGATGAGATAACTGAGACACAGAGAAGTGAAGTGACTTGACGAAGGTCATGCAGAAGCCAAGTAGCAGAGCCGGAATTAGAACCCAGGTCCTCTGACTCCCAGGACCTGTGCTCTATCTACTATCCATAATGCAGGAACAGAAGTACCCTTGGTGCTTTATGCCAGAGACTAGTGGGCCAAGAAGACTGGTCAATGATATAACTGCCAGCCAAAATATCAGGGCAGATGATGGCTATTATAATCCAGTCCAGAAACCAGAACAGTGGACCTTGGACATAGATTTTGCCCCTTAATCCCCTGAAGTTTAATTCATTTATTATGGAATTTATTAGATGCTAAATTCTGAGATTAATAGTTTACTCATGTGGATCTTGTAATCTAGTAGGTGGACCAGGTGTCTATACAGATGATAATACTGAGACACAGAGAGGGTAAATTCATTCATTCATTTAATTGTATTTACTGAGCGCTTACTGTGTGCAGAGCACTGTACTAAGCGCTTGGGAAGTACAAGTTGGTGACATATAGAGACGGTCTCTATCCAACAACGGGCTCACAGTCTAGAAGGGGGAGACAGACAAAAAAATAAAATACGTAGACAGGTGTCAAGTCCTTATAGTCCAAATAGAATTAAAGCTAAATGCACATCATTAACAAAATAAATAGAATAGTATGACTGACCCAAAGTCATACAGCAGGCCAGTGACAGAGGAGACTTTAGACTCCAGTCTCCTCTTCATGGCCCACTGAACCCCAAGCCCTGAATTAAGAGCCTGGGAGTGTGAAGAAACACAGCAGAAGGAAGGATCAAGCTAATCTTGAAAGAGACGTGGGCTTTCTGAGGTTACCAACTGCCTGACAGAGATGGGGTGGAATTAAACTCTTATCCTCAGCGGCGGGAGCCTACATCTTCCATTTGAGATGTCTTGGTGATTTCAAAAGTGCCAGAATGCAAATGAATCTCTTCTGAGTCCCATGCACTCCTCCAGCTGGTTCTTTATTTTCCATTTAAAGGTTTCCCAGCATAAAGTATGGTCTCTTTGGAAATGTGGGACAGGCACAAAAAAATAAAAGATTAATGTGAAACAACACATTTGGAAAGGGCTGAAAATAGGCAGGCCCCACTGGGCTGAATCTGTAGATAAGACTGGAGCCAGGGAGGCTTTATTGAGTTCATGTCTACACTAGAAAGGTGGAGTTTGAGGCTGTCAATTGTTTAGTTCTATCCCTCTTTAAACACTATTTCTTGAAACAGTCACATGATTGCCTCATTTTTCCACTCCCCTCTGCTGGTGTGGATGTGATTTTAGGGTTTTAGCTTATTTCCCTTATTTCCCTTAGGGCGGAATCAGATTTCTAGTTAGCTTTCTTTCCTTAGCTTCTTTGATGCCACTTCCCTTACTCCCTCTCACTTCTGCATCACCTATGCACTTAGATCTGTACCTCTGAAGCACTTGATATTCACTTCACCTTCAGCCCCACAGCACATATGTACATATCCGTAATTTGATTTTAATGTCAGTCTTCCCCTCCATCCTGTAAGGTCCTTGCGGGTAGGGAATGTGTCTAGCAACTCTTTTTGCATTGTACTCTCCAAAAGTTTTAGTACAGTGCTCTGCATACACTAATTGCTCAATAAATATCATTGATGGATCTATTGATTAGCAGAGGGCAATATTGCTTATGTTAGACTGTGAGCCCATTATTGGGTAGGGACTGTCTCTATATGTTGCCAACTTGTACTTCCCAAGTGCTTAGTACAGTGATCTGCACACAGTAAGCGCTCAATAAATCCGATTGAATGAATGAATGAATGAATACTCCTATCCTTCCCAACCTTTGCCCAGAACTGAATCGATGACAAAAGTTTACTTGATTGACTCTAGGCTACGTCTAGTTGTGAAAATAATCCAGTTAATTTTAATTAGGGAAAAGAGTTCTCCTGTTTCGGAATTCATTCAAGAGTATTTATTGAGTGCTTACTATGTGCAGACCACTCTAAGAAGCACTTGGGAGAGTACAACCGATTTAGTGTACAAGTTATCTGCCCATAGCAAGCTCACAGTTTAGAGGGGGAGACAGATATTAATATGAATACATAATTTATAGTATATAATTTAAAGATACATGCAGAGGTGCTGTGGGGTTGGGGGTAAAGTCACAGACTGAAGGATATAGACAAGGCAGAAGGGAGAGGGAGCTGGGCAAAAGAGGGCTTAATTGGGGAAGGCTGTTGGGAGAGGATGGGACCTTGAATAAGCTTCATGCTCTATCCACTAGACCATGCCGCTTCTCAATATTAAGGAGATTTGAACTCGTGGAGCTTGGTGGGGAGACTTTTGCCAAAAGAGTGATCTAACTAAAGACAATTGGTGAAAGGGGTAGCCTAGGCAAATATGAATTTATTGTTTTCCCCTGGCAGATTCACCACTTCCTGCAGGCTGAGTTCAATGTTGACTGAGCCCCCTTTTTCCTCTCCTCCTCCCCACCCCCCCCACCCTACCTCCTTCCCCTCCCAACAGCACCTGTATATACGTTTGTACAGATTTATTACTCTATTTATTGTCCTTGTACATATTTACCATTCTATTTATTTTGTTAATGATGTGCATCTAGCTTTATTTCTATGTATTGTGATGACTTGACACCTGTCCATGTGTTTGATTTTACTGTCTGTCTCCCCCTTCTAGACTGTGAGCCCGTTGCTGGGTAGGGACCGCCTCTATATGTTGCCAACTTGTACTTCCCAAGCGCTTAGTACAGTGCTCTGCACACAGTAAGCGCTCAATAAATCCGATTGAATGAATGAATGAATGTTGAAGAGCCAAACCTGTCCTCTTCTTACCTGGAGCGGTCCTAGAGTAAAAGCCAGGGAGGATTAGTTCTGGGAAAGTTCAGGCAGCCGCTGGAAGAAGAAAGGGCCATAAATTCAAGTGAGCTCATTATTTTCTTTTCTGATGCCTAATGTCGCTCTGGAAAACGATCATTTAATCAGTGATAATGGCTCTCATATTTCTGCTGTGCCATTTGTTAATATCTTCACCCGTTAGAAAGAGCAAGTCTTTTGCAATGCAGATTACAATCTCTGCTTTGGGAAAGAGAGAATCACAGGGTTTCACCACATTGTTTGCTTTTTTAATCGCCTTTCATTCGTTGTCCTGGAAACCAAACACAAACTACCATCTCTCAGGGGACGTCACCCATATGCAGATGTCAATCGGTCCTCTCCTACCCACCCCCATCCTCCCCTTTGCCAACATCAGCACAGGACAATTCATTTTTTCTAAAAGTGATGGCTGATAAAGTCTCTGCTTGACCGATTTTTCCGGAAGCTCCACATCAGCCAGGGCTGTGGTTATGTTTTTATTAAGTATTCATTAGTATTCATTAAGCAGGTACTATGTGCCAAGCACTGTGCTAAACACTGGCATATACAACCTAATCACATCCTCCGTGGGCTTACAATCTGAGCAGTAGGAAGGGAAAGGCCTAGTTTTGTACATCACAACAGGAAAGAGCTTATTGCCAAACCTCTAAGCATCATAGTGCAGTGAAATTCACTCACTCGACAAGTAATTTTGTTGTTATTTTTTAAAAGCGATCTGAGACATGATTGCTCATTCTTCGACATTTTTTCTTTAGGTAGCGCTAGACTGTCAACATTTTAAGTGTAGGGATGCTTGTTGTGTATTTCCAATGCACATCTTAGTGCATATAGATCTTAATGCAACCTTGCAGATTTCCAAAGCCTTCAGACCTGTAAAAATATTTGTAGGCCCACTCAATATTCACACTCACTGACCATTATGGAAGAGATGCTGCATCCCATAAAAGTGAGGACTGGCATCCCAAAGAAATGCACCATAAGGGAAGTGTTTTCTGATTTTTTTTTTCAAAATTTTCCTGTATCAATCTCATGGATTCTTTCAGACCCAGACTCATTTCTTTTCAGCCTTTGGGGTCCCCTTGCTGATTTTTGCAGCTAACAAAATGTTGGCTCAGTGACAGTCTCCCACTGAGGGAGCTCAAGAAATAGCCAATTATATCTGAGATGTTCAAGGGCAGTACCACCTGAAGGCAGAGGGCTGGACTAAATGACCCCTGGAACTTCATTCCATTCGCACAATTTCTTCAGATTATGGTGGTGGGATGGCTGAGGATCGAAGTCCCCTTTGAGCATTCCTCACCAGGCCAACACCTCTGGGTGTACTCCTCTAAAAGCAGCAGTTTCTGCTTCTTTAGGAGCATCTGATAAAACATGGCTTATTATGTCTGGTGTTCCCAGATAGTCCCTCTCCTAGACACTGAAGAGAGCCAGCAAATTTGTAGCTCTATATGGTTTTGCTCCTTCCTCCATGTTCGTTCCTGAGAAGTTTAGTGGAATGCGCATGGGTTTGGTGTGTGACCTTGGGTAAGTCACTTAACTTCTCTGTCCCTCAGAGGCCATACCAGGCTTGTGGTAGATCTGCGATTAGAAGTCAGGTCCTCCGACTCCCAAGTCCATGCTTTTTCCACTCAGAAACCTTCTAGGAAGCTCCTTTTTCCAGCAATTTAGGACAGAGTTAGTCTCCCAAGCCACTTTGCCCATACCTAGGGCAATAATACTAATTGTAGTACTTGTTAAATGTTTACTACGTGACAAGTAATAAATGCTAGGGTAGATATAAGATAATCAGATGGGACACAATCGCTGTCCCATGTGGAGCTCACAGTCTAAAGGGGAGAGTGGTAGTTTGGTCATTTGTCCTGGTTAAATCAGACAGTCGAGTTTTCTGCTGGTCTCTCTCAGACAGTCCAGTTTTCTGCTGGTCTCTACTTTGTTCTGTATGGATAGGGCATCAAATGCCTTTATGGTCAGTATTTAATAATAACAGAATTTGTTAAGTGCTTACTATGTGCCAGGCACTATACTAAGCACTGGGAAGGATACAAGGAAATTGGGTTGGACGTAGTTCCAGTGCCATGTGGGGCTCACAGTCTCAATCACCATTGAGGATGAGGTAATTGATGAGGCAATTGAAGCCCAGAGAAGTGAAATGACTTGTCTGTCACACAGCGGACAAGTGGCAGACAAGTGGCAGTGCCACTCTCTCCCAGGCCTGTGCTCTTTCCACTACGTCATGCAACTTCCATACTTTTCTCCAGCCTCTGTCCTGTTCTCTTCCTGCTGCTGAGTTCCATGGCTCAGAAGTGGCGCTTCCGTTTAAAGGGAGCTGAAAAGGGGAGAGTAAAAGCATTGGAGAGAGGGAAGAAGTTGAGGTCAGGGCTTGCCCATGAGGAAATGCTTTAGGTTCAGTGGACTCAGATGGACCTCCCCAAAATGGTAGGTATGACATCCTTCTTTGGTGCCGATATGGGCCAGGTCTGACATGTGGAATTACGCGTGTCTGCCAGTGACCAAGAGGGCTATCAGTTGCCACCTGCCTTGAAACCCCAGTAGAACTCAATGAATCATTAAATCAGTGGTACTTATGGTAAGCTTTATGGCATTCACAGCACTGTACTAAGCAGTATAACAGAGACGGTAGATACATTCCCTGTCCACAAGGAATTTCCAGTGGAAGCTACGAGGGGAGGGTAGAAAGACATTAAAACAAATTATGACTGCATATATAAGGTCCGTGGGGCTGAAGGTGGGGTGAATAAATGATACTAATCCAAGTGATGAAGAAGGAAGAGGGAGTGGGGGAAATGAGGGCTTAGTTGGGCAAAGCCTCTTAGAGAGAATATGATTTTAATAAGGCTTTGCAGATGGGGAGGGTGATGCTGTGTCACATATGAAGGGGGAGGGAATTCCAGGTGAGAGGCAGAACTTGGGTGAGGGGTCAGCAGTGAGATAGATGAGATCGAGGTAAAGTGAATAATCAGAGGAGCAAAGTGAGCATGTTGGGTTGTAGTGATAAACCAGTGAGGTAAGACAGGAGGAAGCAAGGTGATAGGGTGTTTAAAAGCCACTTGTAAGAAGTTTCTGTTTGAAGTGGAGGTAGATAGATGGTCAACCACTGGAGGTTCTTGAGGGGTGGGAAAACATGGACCAAACTTCTCTGTCAGCAGAGTGAAGTATGGATGGGAGAAGGCAGAGACAGGGGACAGGAAAGTTATTGAGAAGGCTGGGATAGGATAAGTGCTTGAATCAGTCTAGTAGCAGTTTGTATGGAGAGGAAAGGGCAGAATTTAGCAATGTGTGAAGCTAGAACTGACAGGATTTGGTGAAAGATTTAATCTGTAGGTTGAATGAGAGAGATGAGTTGAGGGTAATGCCAAAGTTAAAGGGTTATGAGACAGGGAGGATGGGGTGCTGACTACAGTGACGAGACAGTGAGGAGACTCCCCGTGTTATCTGTTCCCTTGCAAGAGGATCATGGTGGAGAGCCAATAGCCCATGGTTCTGGGAGAGAAAAACTGAGCCCCTGCACCTGCTTCTTTATGTTCTCCTCTCCTCTCCCTCTACCACCTCTGACACCACAAACTTTCTTGCTAGGGTGTTCTGGGCTCTGCCCTTTAGGAGCCTTCAGGTTGCTGCCCACAAGTCACATGACTTAATGGAAAGAGCATGGGCTGGAGAGTCAGAGAGCTTCAATTCTAATCTAGGCTCTGCCATTTTCCTGTTGTGTGACCAGGGCTAGTGATTTAAATTCTTTGCGCCTCGGTTTCCTCATCTGTAAAATGAGGATGCCACACCAGTTCTCTCTCTCATTTAGACTGTGTGCCCCACGTGGGATGATAGACGATCAGTGGGAAATTGATTTTCTTGTGTTTACCCTAGCCCTTAGTACAGAACTTAGAACGTAGTAAATGCTTAACCATGTCACAATTGTTGTTATTATTTTCATTGTTTCCACTCTACCTGCCTGCTCTATTCCCCTGAATTAGGGAATACAGCTGAACTAGAGTGGGGAGTTTGGGGGAGACAAATCTGACAAGAGGAATGCAAACGCTAACCTGATGCTAATACTATCTGACTCAGTTTCACTAGAGTGAAGGGATCATGTCCCTTCAGAGTCGACGAAGATCACTGGACAGAGAATTTTCATATTCTCACAGATCCTTTCCATCAACCTTCACCATATGGGATTTCTTCCACGTTTCCAAATGGGGCTTGGGCCTCGAAGAAGAAAACCAATCAGTGTTTCCCCCACGCCAAGCACAGACTCCGGCCAACAGAATTGGATTTTGTAAAGATGGATTTTTCCAAAGGCGAGACTCAAAAAAATTGGTTTCTAGTGAATAAAATAAAATGCAATTCCCGTACATATCAAGGAAAATTCTACCCCTGAACATTATGTTCCTTAATTGGATGTGCCTTGGAATAAGGACCAATAGAGAAATAAATGGAAATATTATTGTAAAAGTCTGACTCCGCCAGATCCAATCACCTCCCTATTCATCGTAAGCCAATGCTGAAGATTTTAAATCACAACTCTTTCCTGGAGCTAAATGTAAAGACTCCAGGGACTCCAGAAACAGTTAGCTAAATTTAATAGCAGAGACTAGACCCAGAAGCTGGGATTTTTGCTTAGCTAGAATACAGATAGCTTTCCTTTTAAATAATACTGCACAAAGGTTAACCTTAAACTTACAGAATTGCAGCTTAACACTATAATTTATTTCTCCTGGCAACAGTCTCCCTGTTCCTAAGAATTGTATGTAGGGAAGAATAAATATAATCCTCCTATCTGAAATGGACAAAACTCTGGAGGAAAAGAGATGATTTTGGCCTTAACTGCTTGGAAAATTAAATAGATTGTAGAAATGCAACAGTCCTCTGTCCGTATCACCAGCAAAGAATAGAAGATATTTTGGGACTCCTATTTACATATTCATCTCAGGCAAAGTTGGATATTAGACTCCAACTGCAGGAAGAGTGCTGAACTAAAAGAACATTTCTGTTTAGAAAGAGCTTTATTTAGTCATTCGGGCAGATTTGGAATGCTTTTAGCATGTTTAATCCAATCCTTGGGGTGAGGGGCTGGGGGAAGATGGGGGAGGAGATTCTGGCCAGAAAATAGCACTTTGGACCTGTGATTTTCACCAATCCAGCCCTGGAAGCTGGGGTGGGTCTGTGCCTCCTCCAGCATCAGAAGGTCATGGGTTCTAATCCCGGATCTGCCACTTGTCTGCTGTGTAGCCTTGGGCAAGTCATTTAACCTCTCTGTGCCTCAGTTACCTCATCTCTATAACGGGGATTAAGATGATGAGCCCCACGTGGGACAGGGACTGTGTCCAGTGTGATTTGTTTGTATCTACCCTAGCACTTAGAACAGTGCCTGGTGCATAGTAAGAGCTTACCAAAGACCGCAATTATTATTATTCTCATTATAGTTACCCCAAGTCATGGAAGGGCTCAGAGCCCCAGTGGTGTTTTCAGAACTTGGTCCGTCAGGCCAGAGTCCCCTGAACACCTGTTACACCCCAGAATCTCCTTTGCTTAGGAGCCCCCAACCAAGGGGAGAACCCCCAAAGACTGACTCTACCCAGGCAGCCTAACATGAAGCTTCATCAGGATCATGAAGCAAGGAGGCAAAAAGCAAGAACAGAACTAGGACATCGGTGAGTTACGAGACACCCACTGAACCAAATCCCTGAACAACCCTCATTTCTTCTTCTCCCACTCCCATCTGTGTCCTCTGTGTCAGAGAAGCAGCGTGGCTCAGTGGAAAGAGCACGGGCTTAGGAGTCAGAGGTCATGGGTTCAAATCCTGGCTCCGCCAATTATCAGCTCTGTGACTTTGGGCAAGTCACTTCACTTCTCTGTGCCTCAGTTACCTCATCTGCAAATTGGGGATTAAGACTGTGAGCCCCCCAGGGGACAACCTGATCACACTGTAACCTCCCCAGTGCTTAGAACAGCGCTTTGCACATAGTAAGTGCTTAATAAATGCCATTATTGTTATTATTATTATTATTATTATTATTATTATTATTATTATTATCCTTGCATTTGGTTCTGCACCTTTGTTCACCCCCCCTCATCAGCCCCACAGTACTCAGGTATACATCCTTCACTTCTTTCTTTATTTTAATGTCTGTATCCCCCTCTAGACTCTTCTCTCCTTGTGAGCAGGGAACCTACCAACTCTTTCATATTGTACAGTCCCAAACACTTAGTACAGTCCTCTGCACACAGTAAGTGATCAATAAATGTGATTGATTGATTATCAGGATAACAAGAGACAGTCTTTTTGTGTTCCCAGTGCAGTTAGGACTCTGGGCCCCACAATAACTTTTACCCATGCATGCACCGGGAGGTGAATATCACCCCCACTGATGCCTTCCTCACTCTAGACTAGAAGCTCCTCGTGGGCAGGGAGCATGTCTACCAATTCTTGTACTTTCTACAAGTACTTACCTGTACTTACAATACTTGTATTGTACTTTCCCAAGCTCTTAATTCCATGCTCTGCACACAGTAAGCATTCAGAGTCTATGATTGATACATCCATCTGTCCACATGTTTTGTTTTGTTTTCTGTCTCCCCCTTCTAGACTGTGAGCCCGTTGTTGGGTAGGGGCCGTCTCTACATGTTGCCAACTTGTACTTCCCAAGTGCTTAGTACAGTGCTCTGTATACAATAAGCACTCAATAAATATGATTGAATGAACCACGTATAAAGGACAACCTTATATAACAAATGCTTATTTCTTTCAGGTTAACAATCACCCATCAATCAACACCCCACCTTTTCCCCTTCTGAGCATGGAGTGTGGCTACAACCAGGGATGCCCAAGATCTTCAGGAGACGGAGGTTGATTTCTCATCAGCAATCCCGCTATTCCCTGGGAGAGCAGGCCTCCAGGGAATGTATCTGCTAATTCTGTTGCATTGTACTCTGCCAAGTAGGATGCCAGGTGGTTACTCATAGTTAGACACTAGATTTCAGGATGTAAAAATCACTTTCTCTCTCTCTCTCTCTCTCTTTCTGTGCATCTGAGTAAAGACCCAGGCTGAGTTCTTCTGTTCCTTCTCAAGCCTCTGACCCAGTGGGATTTAGAAAACATAGTTTCTGTTTTATCCACCTGAAAATGAGTTTAAGGGATCCTCAGATAAAAGCATGTGGAACTGAAGAGTCAGAAAAAATGTATGTTAGGAACAGAAGACAATGAGTGATGTCATCCTGGATCAGACCCATTCACGCTGGATGCAGGTGAGGGAACTCGGGTGCTTAAAGGAGTGTACCAACCAGCATTCCTAACTTTCCATCATTCATTCATTCAATCGTATTTATTGAGCACTTACTGTATGCAGAGCACTGTACTAAGCGCTAGGGAAGTACAAGTTGGCAACATATAGAGACGGTCCCTACCCAACAGTGGGCTCACAGTCTAGAAGGGGGAGACAGACAACAAAACATATTAACAAAATAAAATAAATCGGGTAGTAAATATGTACAAGTAAAATAAATAGAGTAATAAATATGTACAAACATATATGCAGGTGCTGTGGGTAGGGGAAGGAGGTTAGGTGGGGGGATGGGGAGGGGGAAGAGGGGGAGAGGTATCTTTAATTTTCCTCCAGTAACCCAGGATGGTTTATTTTACCAAATGCATTTTTATGTATGTGCAAGTGTCTGAATTCATTTTGTGTTGGTACTTAGATTACTGTTTGTTCATCCGTACCGCTGTATGTTGATTTATATCCTTTTGTTTATTTCAGGTGTGTGTGTTCGCCTCACTATGATGATGATGATGGCATTTGTTTAGCGCTTACTATGTGCTGAGCACTGTTCGAAGCACTGGAGTACTCAGGTTGCCCCACACGGGCTCACGGTCTTAATCCCCATTTTACAGATGAGGTAACTGAGGCACAGAGAAGTTAAGTGGCTTGCCCAAAGTCTCACGGCTGGAAAGTGGCAGAGCCGGGATTAGAACCCATGACCTATGACTTCCAAGCCGGGGCTCTTTCTACTAAGCCATGCTGGGTGTAGGTGGGTGCAAATGGGGGAATGAAACTGATCTCATGAATGCAGCATGGTACAGTGGATAGAGCACAGGCCTGGGAATCAATCAATCAATCAATCATATTTATTTAGCGCTTACTGTGTGCAGAGCACTGTACTAAGCGCTTGGGAAGTACAAGTTGGCAACATATAGAGACAGTCCCTACCCAACAGTGGGCTCACAGTCTAGAAGGGGGAGACAGAGAACAAAACCAAACATATTAGCAAAATAAAATAAATAGAATAGATATGTACAAGTAAAATAAATAAATAAATAGAGTAATAAATATGTACAAACATATATACATATATACAGGTGCTGTGGGGAAAGGAAGGAGGTAAGATGGGGGGATGGAGAGGGGGACGAGAGTGAGAGGAAGGAGGGGGGAATCAGAAGGTCATGGGTTCTAATCCTTGCTGGGCCACTTGTTTGCTGTGTGACCTTGGGTAAGTCACTTCACTTCTCTGTGTCTCAATTACCTCATCTGTAAAAGAGGGATTGAGACTGTGAGCCGCTCATAGGAGACAGACCTTGTCCAAACCAAATTCTTTGTATCTACCCTAGCACTTAATACAGTGTCTGGCACATAGTAAGCGCTTAACAAATACTATAATTATTATTATTATAAAGTAATAATATAATTGGGGAAAAAAGCTGACCTGAATTTAAAATATGCAATAGGTCAAAGATGAAAAGTACATATACAAATGATTTAAAGGTAGGCAAATGCATCAATGCATGAATAAGCAGATATTCTCAGATGTCCATATGTCCACCTGTGTGCTAACGGGTCTGATTGGATGACATGGCCATGAAGGTGGGGATGCCTCATCCTCTAGACTGTAAGGTCATTACGGGCAGGGAATGTGTCTGCTAATTCTGTTGTATTGTACTCTGCCAATCACTTCATACAATGCACGTAGTAAACTCTCAATAAATATCATTGTTTGACTGATGGATGGGTTTAAAGATGGGGAAAGACACAGGGTTTGGCAGATCAGAGCCGGGAGGGAGCTTCATTCTGGGGAAGAGTTAAGGGTAATTGGTCAGACATCGGAGAAGCACAGGTCTTGTACCGTTCAGAGACTTGCTAAGAAGGAGCAATAGAGTGCAAACTGAGGTGCGGCCTGAGAAGAGAGCTGTGAGGTAAAAGAGAGACAGCTAAGAGAGAATCAGTGCTGACGGTTAGACTTTGCTTCATATGGAGAGAAATGGGTAACTCCCAAAGGTTTGTAAGGCGGGGAATGATGAGTTGTAAATTCTGCCCACATCAGTATTGCTCCAAAAGTACTGATGATAATGAGTAGTTTTTATACAAATATGTAGGCTTACTCTGGGAGAGTGTGTGTATTTTCCTCTTCGTAAAAGTGTTCCTTCATTCACGTCTTTTACAGAAATACAAAAGTATATTTAAATCGGTCTTGAAGGTAATTTATCAGGGTTTTACAATGGTGGCCGACAACAATTTAAATGGTACCTTTTCAGAACTGACACTAAATCTATGGAAATGAATCACCTCAGAAAGCCCATTACTTCTTAATTACAGGACATATTAGTGTCTACCTTAAGAAAACCCCCAGTGGTTTAACAGAACATTTATTTTAGACGGGAGTTTTTCACTTGACCTTTTCTGCTTTGTCAGGCATCAATAGGGCATGATGCCCCATGTCAGTTTGATATAAAAGAGGAAAGAGGAGGAGAGAGGTACTTAGTTTAGGGAAGAGAGCATGCCCTAACGGTGTTTGGATGAGCTGTGTCTGGAACAATTAAAAAGAGAAAGAACTGAGAGAGAATTCTCCCAGAAATAAACAGCACCAAGCAGGGGGTTTGGGAAGATGGCTGATTCTAGCTGAGGGAGAAGAGTCTGGTCGGTGGTTTGGATGGTGATGGGAAAGGGAGTCAGTGAAATCAGTCAGTTGTATTTATTGAGCATTTACTGTGTGCAGAGCACTGTACTAACTGCTTGGGAGAGACAATATAACAGACATATTCCTTGCCCACAAAGAACTTAGAGTCTAGAGGAAATGCGAATTCTCAGACGTTTTCCTCTCAAAAGTACTGTCCTGTAGGAAAATGCCCACAAACCTGATTTAAATTCTGATGAAGAAGCAGCGGGTTAATGTCCATTCTCTCTTCTCCCACCCAGCTCAGGGCCACTTGGAGGCAAAGGAGCTTAGGTCTCTTCTCTCTGGGGAATGAGTCTGCCCATGGTGGAGCACAGACATAGATGGCAAAGGAAGAGGGATTCCAGTTTGGGCTGGTTTGGTTAACGCATTTTGACAATTAGCTAAACATTTTTCGAGCCTGTCTCTGACTTTGGTTTTCCCCAATGTGCCAAACCTGGGTTATTTGTCAAATAGCCTATTTTTTTTTCACCTGCCATCTCCTTGTTTCTTTAAATCACAGGTGTGAAATGTTGCCTAAAAGAGATCCGAGTACTCTGTTCGGTTCAGTGGACTGGGAAACAGGTTGGAAAAATTCCCATAAGTGGAATCTAGGATTTGAGCAAAAACAGAAAACAAACAACAACTGTATCAGCACATCTACCCCAGGCAGTCTGGTGCTTAATGGTCCTTGTAGTCTCTTCCTCATCTTTGGTTCCCAGAAAATAGTCTCCTAGGAAACGGTAACCCACAGAACATCGTTCTGGGCAGCAGCTGAAGTCAGGGTAAAGACCAGGATGCTGAGAGGAACTGTGTGATTGTTGTCTTCCCCTGCAGCCATTCTCAAGTCACTCTTTTCCATAATAAACTGAAGTCCTATGCAAGTGGATGGCTTGGGATATTGATGGTCATCGGACTTAGGGGGCAGGGATGTTGCTTGTCAAGAAGTTATGTGGCCTAATAATAATAATAATGACATTTATTAAGCACTTACTATGTGCAAAGCACTGTTCTAAGTGCTGGGAAGGTTACCAAGTGATCAGGTTGTCCCACAGAGGGCTCACAGTCTTAATCCCCATTTTATAGATGAGGTAACTGAGGCATAGAGAAGTTTAGTGACTTGCCCAAAGTTACACAGCTGACAATTGGTGAAGCCGGGATTTGAACCTCTGACTCCAAAGCCCAGGCTCTTTCCACTGAGCCACGCTGCTTCTAATGGAAAGAGTATGGGCCTATGAGTCGGAGGACCGAGCTTCTAATCCTCGCTCTGGCACTTGCCTGCTGTGCATCTCTGGGCAAGTCTCTTACTTTCTCTGTGCCGCATTTACCTCATCTGTAATATGGGGATTAGATCCTCCTTCCTCAGACTCATACTGTGAGCCCTATGTGGATCAGGGATTGTGTCCAAACTGGTTCTCTTGTATCTACCCCGCACTTAGAACAGCGCTTGACACACAGTTAACCTCTTAACAAAATCCACAGAAAAGATCCTGAGTATCTGAGCAGCTCTATTTAGGGAGTCTGTAAAATGGTCTGAACATAGCCTTACCAACTTCAAGTCTTAGCTCACCATAGGGGACTGTGCAAGGTGAACTTCAATCTTGCAACACAATAATAGCTTCATTGTTTCTGTGGGCGGGTGTGTTGTGATCTCCACTGGTCTTTTCGACTACAATGGCATGCATAGAGAAGGCTCTCCATCAGTACTACCACCTTCAAACTTGAAGCCCAGGACTACGAGAACTCCAGCTGATCACTCATTAATGAATTCACATCCCTGGATTTATCCAAAATCCTCTCAAACCTGTGAATGATTTTCAGCCCATAGAATTGTATTTGATAGCAAATTCCAAATGTTCACCTCCACGGGGAGAAGGGTTGTGTCTTTTTGTGTTTGTAAATCTACTGCCTTCAGGCTCCCTTGTCATCCCCCTACTCCTGATGGAGTGGGATCTGGCCAGCAGCAATTCACCAAATGCCCCCTCCACAGCCTTTGTGATTTTTTTTTAAACATCAAGCCTATTTCCTCTCAGCTACCATTTTTCCAGTCTGAAGAGTCCTAACCTTTTCATTTAAGTCTTAATAGAATAATGATGATCTTTATTAAGTGCTTTCCGTATGCCAGCAACCATTCTAAATACTGCATAGGAAGAAGAGAAGCAGATCAGACCCAATCACATTCCACACAGGACTCACAGTCTAGGAATATTTCTGTGATTTGCTAATCCCCAGGATTCAATCTGCTACAGGGGTTATTTCGACCCCAAACCACGGGGGTTGGTAACTGGACATCTTTGATGAAGTCACAGAGACATGTCAGTGGGGCCGAAGGAAGGCCTCCTCTTGTGGGTCTCCTGATTAGTCAGGAGAACCCACGTTTGACAGCTGATTTTCCGTTTATTCCAGTTCCTCTGCTTTTGCAAACATACGTTTTGTATATAGACCCAAAACTTTCTTCCAGCCCTTCCTTTGGTAACAAATAACACTTTCATTGAAGGAACAACACTCCATAATGAGAATTCTTCTTTCATGTATATTGTACTCAAGAGTCCAACTCGGGAAATGTATTCGTCTTGCGTCTGACTTTTCTTTATACATTTCAAGTCCATTATGGGTTCTTCTTATGTTTTTAATGCTGTACCCTTCCTTATGAATATTTCTCTTTATCTTGAAGAATCTCCCCCTCCGGATTTCCTTAGCGGTGCTTTGGTATTTATGGCCTAAGTGTTTCAGTAAATGTATGAAACCAACATACACTGAGAAGAGCAAAATCGGTACAAGAGGAGGCTGTGTTTAAAAGTTGAATGGATGCCCTGGGCTTTAATGGGGTGAGGCTTCTGAGACTGCTGAGGCTTTGAGGAACCTTGAGAAAGAGGGTTCTGATAATTGACTCTCAGACGTAGGCAACCTTGAAGATTTTCAGCAAGCACGTATTGGCCTATGAAGTGTGAGTTCTTCCAAGATTGAGGCATAGCCAAGCATGGTGTGTGTGTTCAATTAACACTGATTGATGAGTGAAGGATGAGGTGGCATCTCCAATCAATGAAGGGTCAAAACCATCCTAGATTTATTTAGATTGAGACACACTAGGTTTTTCTTTTTTTAATTAAATCCTAGCCTAATAAAACCTTGTATGCTGTGTCTACCTTACTGTTTAGCACAGTGCTTGGCACAGAAGTGATAACGTGGATGATGATGGAGTCCTCAATCAAGAATGATTGAAGAAATCTCAGGGTCAATGACCTGCACAGAAGAATAGATTATAGTGATAGTGGCTTATTATAGTGATAGCAGCCTCATTCTGATTCCCTCACCCTCCCAGTAGTATCAATCCGAGGCACAGAGTGCAATTACCAACCCATGAGAAGAGGTGTGACATACCACAAAGCACTCACAGAGGTTCTATATTTGCAATCAATCAGTCAATCAATCGTATTTATTGAGCGCTTACTGTGTGCAGAGCACTGTACAAAGCGCTTGGGAAGTACAAGTTGGCAACACATAGAGACGGTCCCTATCCAACAGTGGGATTTGCAGGGCCCATTTATAATTATGTTATTTGTTAATCGCTTACTATGTGTCAAGCACCGTACTAAATGCTGGGGTAGATACAAGGTAATCAGGTTGGATACAGCTCCTGTCCTGCATGGGGTTCACTGTCTATATTGGAGGGAGAAGATTTAATTCCCTTTTTACAGATGAGGTAACTGAGGTACAGAGAAGTTAAATCACTTGCCCAAGGTAACGCAGCAGACAATTGGTGTAGTCGGAATTAGAACCCAGAGCCTCTGACTCCCGGCCAGTGTTCTTTCCACTAGGCCATACTGCTTCCCATTTGTAGTCAAAGTGACCTCAGCATAGCTGACATACAGTAAACTCTTAAAAAAAGAGGTAATACTGACAATTCTCAATTATTTGGAGGTTATCTAATTTTTGGATTATCCAGGTTCCTTTCTTCTCTGTCTGTTCTATCTACTGCCTATATTTTGGACTTCTGGGAAGCATTAGCATCATGGCTCAGAGAAGCAGTGTGGCATGGAAAGAGCATGGACTTTGGAGTCAGAGGTCGTGGGTTCAAATCCCGGCTCCTCCACTTGTCAGCTGTGTGACTTTGGACAAGTCACTTAACTTCTCTGTGCCTCAGTTACCTTATCTGTAAAATGGGGATTAAGATTGTGAGCCCCACGTGGGACAATCTGGTCACCTTGTAACCTCCCCAGGGCTTAGAACAGTGCTTTGCACATAGTAAGTGCTTAATAAATGCCATTATTATTATCAGTCAGGATTTTGCTATTTTAATCAAGGAATCAGGGTTCTAATCCAGGCTATGCACTTGCCTACTGTATGATCTTGGACAAGTGATTTTAATTCTCTGCACCTCTGTTCGCTTACCTGTAAATGGGGATTTTTCAATGGTATTTGTTAAGCGCTTACTATGTGACAAATCTTGTTCTAAATACTGGGGTAAATACAAGTGAATTAGGTTGGACACAGTCCCTGTCCCACATGAGGCTCACAGTCTAAGTAGGAGGGAAAACGGGAGAACTGAGGCACAGAGAAGTGCCAGAGGGATTCCTTCCCTCACTTCCCTTGCTTTTCTGTTTTGTTCATGGCTGGGCAGTTCTCTTTGTGTAGCCCTAGTGTGACTATTTTTGCCCCAATCTCACCCTAGAAGCTCACAGTCAATAAGCTCGTAAGACATGACTATGAAGGGAGGAACCAGATCACTGGATATATGCAATCAACAGCATGGAACTTCTACAGGTAACAGACACTGAAAAGTGAGGTGGGAAAAGGATTGGCAGGCAGCTTGGAAGGAACTAACTTGTAAATTTGAGTTACTAAGGCAAGAGTGGTTTAGCAGACACATGCATTCCTAGATAAATCCCACCAGAAGTGATAGCATCTTCCAATCTGGAGGATAACTATATGAAATGGCCTGGCATTCCATTCCCATTTGCTTCTATTGGGTCAAGCCGGGCATCAAGACAGCAGAATTGTTCTGCACACTCAATTCACTAATGTGAGTCAGAATTCATTCCCAAAGATGCTAAACAGAAAGAACACCTACAGCCTAATTCCCTGTCCTCTCTACAGCACTTAGGGGACTACAATACACTTAATAGACATGAACTGTGCCCTCAAGAAGTTTACAATCCAACAGAAAGACTGATACTAAAATAAATTGCTGATAGAAGGAAAAAATACAGTATAATCATATGTACTTAATTGCTGTGGGCAGCAAGGATATCGGTAATGATAATAATAATAGTTGTGGTCAGTTGAGGCAGAAGTGCTAGAATAGCAATAGGTTGGAAAATAAGAGGTTTTAATCAGGGAAGATCTTCTGGAGGAGTTGCAATGATAATACGGGCATTTAAGGGTTTACTATGGGCTAAGCACTAGGGTAGATACAAGATAAGCAGGTTGGACACAGTCCCTGTCCTTCACGAGGCTCACAGTCTAAGGTGAAGGGAGAACAGACATTTCATCTCCATTTTACAGATGATGAAACTGAGGCACAGGAGATAAGCGACTTGCCCAAGGTCATGTGGCAGACAAGTAGCTGAGCTGCCATTAGAAACTCAGTCCTCTGATTTCCAGGCCTGAGTTCTTTCCACCAGGTGATGCTCCTTTTCGAGACAATTTCAGAAAGTCCTTGAAGATGGGGAGAGCAAGGGTCTGCTGGATGTGAAAAAGGAAGGGGTTCCAGAAAGGAGGGTGTGAGTGATTGGTTGGTGGGCAGAGGGGAAAACAAGGCACAGTGAGGAATGGAATCTGTGAGCTGGGGTGCATTGTGAGAAAAGAGAACATAAGTAACAGGGAGAGATCTGATTGAGTGTCTGAAAGCTGACAATCAGAAGTTTTGATGATATGGAGAGGGATGACCAGTTTTTAGATCTGTTAGAACTGGGGCGATGTACACAGATAACTGTTTTAACAGCACCCAGGCAAAATACGGACTATATAGAGAAGAGACTGGAGGCAGGGGGGTCTGCAAAGAGGCTGAAGCAGTAGTTAAGTCAGGATAAGACGAGAGCTTAGACCATTTTAAGTACGTAGCAATGTTAGATGCTTTGCAATTTAGGGCAAAACCAACACGTTCTGCTGAAACATTCCCTCCAAAGCACAGGCTGGGCCTGTGTAGTCATGTCCCATGAATGTTTTTGTCACAGCTGGGAAGTAGCAGGACCCTTCCCTCACTCTGCAGCAAAATGTTCAACCAATTGCTCCCTCCCAAAAAGGACCCTAGCCTTTAGAGAAGCAGCGTGGCCTAGTAGATAGAGCAAAGACCTGACTTCTAATACTGGCTCCTCCACTTATCTGCTGTGTGACTTTGGGCAAGTCACTTAACTTCTCTTTACCCTAGTTACCTCATCTGTAAAATGGAGATTAAGATGGTAAGTCCCATGTGGCATATGGACTCTAACCTGATTACTTTGTATCTACCCTGGTGCTTAAAACGGTGCCTGGCACATAGTAAGTGCTTAACAAATACCACTAAAAAAAAAAGAGTGAAGAGGGCAGAAAACCAATGCCAGGAGGAAAGCTGTGAAGGATGAAAAAGAAAAAATTGGTTCAAAGCCATTTCTTTTCCTATTAGTTTTTTTTCTTTCTTTTCCAGTGGAAAAACTGAAAATCGGGTGAACAGAAAAAAATATAAAGCCTCCATTGTGTTACTTTAAGAATTATGAATAACATGTTTTAGAGTAGACAAAGTTTCAAATGCTGCATGCATTTTTTCTTTTCCTGAGCTCATTTTCTAAAGATACGCGTGGTTTATTTCTGGGCTCAGATTTCTGGCTGCATGGACAAGACTTTTGATGTCTGGGTTACGAAAACTTCCCTTTGTTTATTATTGACGCTTTGTACTTTCAACTTTAATTTTTTTCCCAATTTCTCATGAATTTGGAAAAAATTTAAGAGACACTTAGGCACCTTAGGGTGCAGGCAGCAGCTTGTAACACCATCTGTAATGATAATTGCAAATGCTAACGAGCACTGTTCTCCTTCTTGCATTTGGGAGTAGCGGGGGCGAGGAGCTTCTGAATAAATTCAGTGAGGGTGACTGTCCACGGGTTTACAGCAGGTGAATCGTCCCTCTCTCCTGCCTTCTAAACACAGCTGCTATCTGGGACCTCCAGGGAGTTGTGCTATCTCAGCAGGGTCCAGAGCAAGATGATTATAACACTAATTGTGGTATTTATTAAGCACTCAGACTGTGCTGAGCCCGGGAAAATCAGGCAGATGGGCAGTGGGGAAAGTGGGCATCTTGTCCCCATTTCACAGATGAGGAAATTGGGGCCTAGGGTGGTTAAGTGTCTTCTCCAAGATCACCCAGCAGGCTGGTAGTAGAACTGAGATTAAGGCCTGGGTCTCCTGACTTCCATTCCTGTGTTGTTTTTTTCACTGATTCACACTAACCCCCTCCCCAAACCCCACCTACTAGAATCTTTCCATTTTAAGGGTCTACCGAAATCCCAGCTCCTCCAAATAGCTTAACCTGCTCAATTCCCAGCATCCCAAATCATTTAAACCTATCTTATATATTTATACATACACACACACACATATATATATTTATATATAAATAATAAATAAATAAATAAATAATAATAAATATTATATATTTATTTGAATCCATCCTCAATCCCTCTCAGGGTCATACCCAGAGAGTTTCCAGTACTCTACCAGTCTAGACTATGGGAGGAAGAGTCAAGCACAGGCCGACCCAATCCTAGTTTGGGAAGCTCGTGAGTGGCAGGAAATCTGCTACAAGTAAAAACTCACCTGTACTGGGTAGCAGTGGCCTGGGAGAGAGATGAGGACAGAAACTCAAGTTACTGTGTGGAAGGAGGCAATGTGAAATCAGGGTGGTGAGCTCAGTGTGTTTACTAACTTTCCCAAGCACTTAGTACAGTGCTCTGCCCATAATAAGCCCTCAATAAATACCATTGATTGATCTATGAATTGATGGAGAATTAATCAAATCTCGTAAAATACAGACAGAGCCAAGCAGAAGCCTGTCATGTAGTCGTGTTGAAAGCTGCCTCAGAAACTGCCATGTCCTTTTAAATTGATATCTAATGATGAGTCAGGAAGTATCTTGGACACTGATTGAAATGAGTTATTTATTGATTTTGATAAATTTGCATTTGCTCTATGGATCTGTGGTGCAGTCAAATAGTTTAATCTTTGCAATGAAATCACTGGATGGAAAGTCCTATAGAGGAGGGAAAATTAGCATTATTAATTTACAAGCTAAAGCTCATATTGTCTTGGGAGTCAGGACCAGAGCTGACTGTTCTCACATAATGTTATACTGTAGATAATTATTCCCAGACAGCAATTTAATAAATATAATTACAGGAAATTATCAGTACTGGAGCTTAGATGTATTTGATTGTTCATTTGTTCCTACTTGGTATTATGACTAACTTATATTGGGCATTCATTTACTGGTGGAAGCCACGATTAGTTACAGAAAATTAATGTAGACTCATCTTTACTTGATCACAATGAATTAGTTTGGCTAACAATTTGGGATTGTTTTAGCTGATTGAAACTCTCAAATACTTGTTTAAACAATTAGATTACTTTGTGCCTCAGTCAGCTCATCTATAAAATAAAATAACTGTTCCCCTCCCTTGTGGCCTGTGAGCACCATGTGGGACAGAAACTGTATCCTATCTTAGTGCTTAACACAGTGCTTGGCACCTAGTAAGGGCTCAAAAAATACCACAGTGATTTTATCTAGGAATGGACCTACCTCTAACAACCCCTAAGCAGTCTAAGTACGACAGAACTTTAAGGGCAATAAGCAACAGTATTTAGCTTTCTCCAGTCTTCTCTAGGAATAAGCTACAATTCTGCTTAGCGTGCTGGGAATTTCAAATCCACTGAGCAAACAACCCCAGCTACCACAGCTTTTCAAAATTCTTCCCTCAGACAGCCCTATTTGCTTATGGGACTTTCCTTGCTGAAATGTTAAGCACTAGACATGTAGTTTCTTCTGTAACTCATTTACATAGACAACCCCCAGTCACATTTGTTCTACTTAAAGGTTTCAAAGGATAATGAGCTTGAAATTAATTTACCCAGTGAAAATGCTAAAAGCATCAGATCATGACAAATTGATGACATTGTAGAATATGCTTCCGGTAACCAAATATTTTGCCTCTTTGAGGGGAATCTTGTAAATGGGTGTCTGAATATATCCGGGCCTGGGAACCTGGCAACTTTGCAAAACTTCAAGATTCACCCTTAAGTTGGAAGACCGGTTTCCGGTTCTGGGTCTCAGTTCCCAAGGGTCCAGTGGAAATGGTAACAGTAGTGAGGAAGAGAAACGGCCATTAACATGTCACAACACCAGGTGTCAGAGGGAGTGCTGCCAAATGGCTGAATGATGTCTTGTTCTCCAGCGGTCCTTATGGATGGATTTTGTGGAGAATTCCTCTGTCTGTGGGTTTGGGCTGCCGTGAGAGATAGTAGACCCATGTTTTTCAGAATGGGGCTGCCTGGGGAGGGGTCTTTGGTCTGTGGAGAGGAAAAAAAGGAAGCTGGAGTGATAGAGTCAGGGTTGGCTTTAGGAGAGGGCTAAATGTGTCTCTTGGGTCAATGAGGGCCTGAAGACATCTGTTTGGGTATAGCCCCTTCTCTTCCTCTCTGACTCTCCACATAGGTTCAGCCCCGCCACTGCCCCTCAGAAACCAGGCATTATATGGCATGAGGAAGGGCTCAAACTTCATGGTATTTTCTCTCCATCCTCCATTCTCCATGACCTCTCTTCACTAGTCTAACTCTGAGGTCTGAGTGTTCTCTCTTTCTCTCTCTCTCTCTCCCTCTCTCTCTAGCTCTCTCCATGTCCTGATACAGTCTCACTACTACCCATTTTATCTTTGTAATTCTTCATACTCCCAACGTTTGTAAATTTGTGTTTGTCTTTCTCTCCCATTAGATTATAGCACTTAGAAACAAATGTACTGATCAAGTGTTGAGAACAGTGATCTGCCCTCTATAGATACTTGATAAATAACATTGATTGATTAAGGAGAATTGCCAGGGCTGAGACTTAAAACTGGGCTGACCAGGTTGAAAACCAGGACATTGAGTCTCAATCTACTTTTCTGCAGGAATGTGAAAGGAGATAAAGAAAAAGAAAAATGAGATACTTCAGAGTCCCGGTAGTAGTGGTACTAACGGTATTTATTCAGTGCCTGCATATGCAAAGTCTTATTCCTTGTCCACATTACAAAGAGCTGCCCACAGAAGACTTCCAGAAGGCAGTGGGTCCTAAGACTGAGCATAGATTAAGCATGCTCCTACCTGGACCTCCAACATGTAAGCTGTTAAATTGAGCAAGAGTTGCTGAGGTTGGCAAAAGCTAGTATGGCGAGCTTAAATCAGGTACTCCCAAATCTGGGTCATTTGCATGCCTTTCTCTAATGTCATCTTAGCAGACTCTAGAGCAGCTTGCATTAGATTAAATGTTTCTGGTGTAGGACCATGGTTCAAAATATCTACTTCCCTAGAGGCCCAGCCAATTCTCCAAAATGTGTTTATTGAGCCACGGACATGATGCCCGATCCCAGGGGCTGAGACGGCCCTTACAAGTCCAGGGACAGGGCTCACGGACCACCTCCAGAGATCCAGAAATGCCACCTCTGGAGATTGACCTTCAGCCCAAGTTCATTCCCAGCTCCAACGAGAGGTATGTTCCACCTCAAGGATACAAGTCATGTGACCTACTGGACAGAGCCTGTGCCTGGGAATCAGAGGACCTGGGTTCTAATCCCAGTTCCACCATGTACCTGCTCTGTGACCTTAAGCAAGTCACTTAACTTCTCTGTGACTCAGTTCCCTCATCTTCAAAATAGGGATTCAATATCTGTTCTCCGTTCCTACTTAGACTGCGAACCCCTTGGGGTACCTGATTATCTCCAAGTACGGTGCTTGGCTTAGTACAGTGCTTGGCTCATACTAAGCACTTTATAATTACCACAATTATGATTTATTACCCAATAGGCTCATGTTTTGGGTCTTAGGGACAGTACGATCTCCTTGGTAAAGGTCCCTGGGAGCTCTCAGGACAATGCCTAGAAGGAAATGTGAAGATCTCTTAGGCTAAAAGGATCTTTAAAAATGCAAATGCTATCACTTAGACAGGGGTATTTCTGCAGCAGTATTCTAGGTTGAGAAATCTGGCTTGCACATTTTCAGCATTCAACTACATAAATGCCCATATTTGAACTGGTGATTGTATATTGTTTCGCAGATCATGCTGACAGATACTCAATTTCTTTCATATCCAAGATGGTATGTTTCAGTCTGATTACATTTCCAGAAGCCCAGCAGCTCTAGTGCTGTGTTTGGGTGTGAGGTGTGAGGTTCTTTTTAAACCTCCGCTGTTGCCTCCTGACAGAAATGTTTTAATTAAGATTTAATTGGGACATCCAGCAGAATTTTCTAAAACTCATTTGCTAAGGCACAGCTAACTCAACTAATAAAATGACAAGGTTCTTTATGAATCCCAGGGAAATGCCACACCAGTTTTATTTTTCCTATATTTCCTCACAGTCCGGTACATTTTGATTACTAGGAAAAACTTGATGTGGGGAGAATTCAACCTTGGCTTCAATGTATTCAGAATTGACGGCAGTCACAGACCAGAAATCAAAATATCCATTACTCTCGGCTCTCCTAAGAGAATTGCAGTTTCTTCTTAGGCTCAGTTTAATCAACTGTCCCAATTCAATAGGCTGTCCACCTGCTGTTTGGAGAAGCATTTCCTTTTGCTTGTCTTGAACCTTTCCCATTCCAGATTCATTGGGTATTCCCTCCTCCTGGTTCTGTGGGATTTGTATGGCCAAATGGCAAGAGCAGGGACATGGGAGCCGAGGATGTGGGTTCTAATCCTGGCTTTGCCGCCTGTGTGTTGAGTGACCTTGAGCATGTCACTTAACTTCTCTGTGCCTCAATTACCTCATCTGTAAAATGAGGATGAAGATTGTGAGCCCCATGTGGGACAGGGATTGTGTCCAACCCAATTACGTTGTATGGACCCCAGGGCTCAGAACAGCGCATGGCACCTAGTGAGTATTTAACAAAATGCCATAATTATTATTATTACTATCATTATTTTTATTATTTGGTTAACGGCAATTCCCTATACTCTCTGTTCACCCCCTGGACAATTTTGTGACTTTGAATGCTGTCCCCTCTCAATATCCATATTTCCTTGCTGAAGGGTCCTAGGTTTTTTGGCCAGTCTTTGAAAGAGATTTATTCTACCTCCATGATAATCTTTTCTCACTCTGTTCTTTGTACCCTAAAACACAGTGACCAGAAATGCCCATAGCATTCAAGGTGTGAGCTGACCTTGGTTTCTCAGAAGAACAGAATTACGATATCTCCTCTGTTAAAGGAGATACACACAAGCTTAAACACACAAGCAAACCTATAGAGAGTTGTCCTTCATATTTGAAGACAGTGTGTGTGTGTGTCTGTCTGTCTGCTGGGGAAAGGGCTGAAAACGCCAATGTGAGAGCCACAGAAAGCTTGTCCCTTGTTAGGTTGATGCGCTTAATGGTCGCAGCACATGGTGCTATTTTCTTTGTTTCGCTTTCCATGCTAAGATTTTATGCAGAAAACACCCCTGTTTTTGAAGGCATGCATTATAATAATAATAATGATGGTATTTGTTAAGTGCTTACTAGGCGCTGGGGGGGATACAAGGTAATCAGGTTGTCCCACATGGGGCTCAGTCTTAATCCCCATGATAATAATGATGGCATTTATTAAGCACTTACTATGTGCAAAGCACTGTTGTAAGTGCCGGGGAGGTTACAAAATAATCAGGTTGACCCAGAGGGGGCTCAAAGTCTTAACCCCATTTTACAGATGACGGAACTGAAGTCTAGAGAAGTGAAGTGACTTGCCCCAAGTCACACAGCTGACAAGTGACGGAGGTGAGATTAGAACCCATGACCTCTGATTCCCAAGCCCGTGCTCTTGCTGCTGAGCCATGCCTGCTACTCTGGCATTATGTTGCCAACTTGTACTTCCCAAGCACTTAGTACAGTGCTCTGCACACAGTAAGCGCTCAATAAATATGATTGAATGAATTATGCCAGTCTAACTGACTCCCAGTTTCAGCTGGGGTGCAACTGTGATTCATTGAGTTTAGAGAATAAGCTCCTTGTGGGCAGAGAACATGCTTATGTTTCTATTGTTCTTTCCCAAGGATTTAATCGATACATTCCTCCCAGCAGGTGCTCAAAAAGGGCTATTGCTTTGTCTTCACTTAGAAAAATGACACTACAATGGTGATATTTTGCCCTTGTAGTAAGTGAGGTTATAAAGACATTTTACAGCCAACATATTGTGTGCACACAAAGATTGTCCATTTCCTCACTAATGCATAGCTATTTACAGCGCTTACTACTTTTTCAAAATTACCTTTGCTTGAGGAAAACAACCTCTACCCTGATAGTTACATAGCAGATGGGGAAGTCTGTTGTTCATTCAATCGTATTTATTGAGTGCTTACTGTGTGCAGAGCACTGTACTAAGCACTTGCTGTCCTCAGGAATCCCTTGATGGACTCATTGTCTGAACTATGCTCCACTATTGTCTTTATTTATTTTGGCCTTCCTGATCCATTAATAATAATAATAATAATGGCATTTGTTAAGCGCTTACTATGTGTAAAGCACTGTTCTAAGCGCTGGGGGGATACAAGGTGATGAGGTTGTCCCACGTGGGGCTCACAGTCTTAATCCCCATTTTACAGATGAGGTAACTGAGGCTCAGAGAAGTGAAGTGACTTGCCCAAGGTCACGCAGCAGACATGTGGCGGAGCCAGAATTCAAACCCATGACCTCTGACTGCAAAGCCCGTGCTTTTTCCACTGAGCCATGCTGCTTCTTGTTATACACTTAACATAACTTACACTTACATATTTATTACTCTATTTATTTATTTATTTTACTTGTACATATCTATTCTATTTATTTTATTTTGTTAGTATGCTTGGTTTTGTTCTCTGTCTCCCCCTTTTAGACTGTGAGCCCACTGTTGGGTAGGGACCGTCTCTATATGTTGCCAACTTGTACTTCCCAAGCGCTTAGTACAGTGCTCTGCACACAGTAAGTGCTCAATAAATACAATTGATTGATTGATTGAAGTGCCTGGGTATCTTGCTGTCACTCACATATCTCACCCTGCAGTGAGCACTGCTTCAGTGTGGGTGAGTATTGTGTGTGATCTAAAACCACACCATTGGTGATTAAGCCAGTCGATCTAGAATGTGGTTCATAGGGGGTGCTGATGGAACTGTTCCGGAAACTGAATAATAATGATGGCATTTATTAAGTGCTTACTATGTGCAAAGCACTGTTCTAAGTGCTGCATGTGTCTTGTGTAGTTTGTCTAAGCCTCGCAATCATTTAGAAGAGGAGATTGGTCATGACTATAATACTGTAGACTTGCAGTTTGATACCACATTGCAGATAGACTCCATCAGCCTTCCAAAAGACATTCTAGACTTCATGATTTAGTGTACGACTTTCTTACTTATACATGTATCACTGAGATTGCAAGTGTATCGGAATTCATTGACAACATCCACCTTTGTTGTCAATGCAAATCATTCATTCATTCAATCGTATTTATTGGGCGCTTACTGTGTGCAGAGCACTGTACTAAGTGCTGAATCCTTGGCAGTATGTAAGTTTCCTGAGGACAGACTACTCTATAAATTTAATCTTCAAAATCCTGATTTTCCAGCTCATCTAATGCATACTTTTTTTTGAATTTGCCTCTAGACCACCATGATGGATGATTGTCTCAAAGGCTTAATGATGGTAATAAGAATAATATCTGTTAGGTTCTTAATATGGTCCAATCACTGTACTAAGCACTGGGGAAGTTACAATATAAGCAGATTGGACACAGTCCCTGTCCTACATGGGACTCGTAAACTAAGGGAGGGGCAGAAGAGATATTTAATTCCCCATTTTTGTAGGTACTGAAACTGACGCAAGGAGAAGGCAGGTAACTTACCCAAGGTCATACAGCAAACAAGTGGCAAAGGCAGGATTAGAACTCTGATCCCCTGCCTATGCTATCTCCACTAAGCCACATTGCTTCTGGATGTTACTTTTGATGATACCTGTGACTACTGAATAAGGAGTGTCACTGAGCCTGAAGCATACTCCGGCATCTCTTTCCCCATGCCTTGTCCCATCCTCCAGTTTGGCAGCCAAGAATAAGACAACTGACCACACAGCCCAGCTTCATCCAGTGGTGATTGAAAAAGAGTCAAGGAGGTATCTGCAACTGTGACTTGGTCGTCTGCGCCACTGGGGAACAACTTAGTATTTTGGTTAACTTACTTGGCCTTAAATAGTTCTTTTGCCTGAAGAATTCCCAGAACTTTCTTTACTACTTACTTTACTGTCCTGATTATTCCTGGGAGATGGTGAAGGATAAGCAGAATGATCTCTATTTCACAAATGGAGAAAGTGAGGCACAGAGAAGTCTAATAATTTTCCATGTGTTGTATAGGGACACACTGCTGAAATTAGCATCCCTGCCCCTCAACTTCCACTAGAATCTGGTGTCTTGCTTCTTATTCATTCATTCATTCAATCGTATTTATTGAGAGCTTACTGTGTGCAGAGCACTGTACTAAGCGCTTGGGAAGTACAAGTTGGCAACATATAGAGACAGTCAATCAATCAATCAATCAATGGTATTTATTGAGCGCTTACTGTGTGCAGAGCACTGTACTAAGCGCTTGGGAAGTACAAGTTGGCAACATATAGAGACGGTTCCTACCCAACAACGGGCTCACAGTCTAGGAGGGGGAGACAGACAACAAAACAAAACATGTGGACAGGTGTCAAGTCATCCGAATAAATAGAAGTAAAGCTAGATGCACATCATTAACAAAATAAATAGAATAGTAAATATGTACAAGTAAAATAGAGTAATAAATCAGTACAAACATATATACAGGTGCTGTGGGGAGGGGAAGGAGGTAGAGTGGGAGGGATGAGGAGGGTAGCTCCCCGACAATGGTACTACTTCCTGTCATGTTTTGGTTTGACTTCTGGGTCCCCTTCTAGACTGTAAACTTGCTGCGGGCAGGGAACGTGTCTACCAACTCTGTTATATTGTACTCTCCTAAGTGCTTAGTACAGTGCTCGACACATAGTAATTGCTCAATAAATATGATTGATTGATTGGGGAGTGCCCCCTTCTGAACTCCTGTAAACTGCCTATTTCACCCCTGTAACAGTCTTCCAACACAACATTTCACATGTTCATATCCTTGAAACATGTTTACAGGACCTTCTGGTTCTTTGCCCTGCAGCTTGGAAAATATGCATGGCCATATTATCTTTATGGAGAGACAGTGTGTCGTAGTGGATGGACTGGGAGTCAGGATACCTGAATTTCAGTCCCAGCTCAACACCTGGCCTGCTGTATTACCTTTGGACAAGTATTGCAAAATTTCTCTTCTTCATTTTCCTCATCTGTAAATAGGTATATTAACTCCCTCCTCTCCCTATGTTATAAGGATAAGACGATTGATGGATTGATTGATGAGATGAATGTTGTGTTAAGACTGTAGTAAAAGTAAATCACTGTACAAAAGTTAGGCATTAGTACCAAACTAGTTTTCTCTAGCTAATCCCCAGATGACACCATCCCCGAAACTGTATTTGGAAAAAAAGGAAAAAACACACATGAATATAAGCCATTCTCTGATGAGATGATTTTTAAGTAGTTGTCCTTTAAAGTAACAAAACACATAATTGTATTTTGTTTTAGGGGACACAGAGAGTCCTATTTGTCAATCACATTTCCCACATTCATTCATTCAATCATATTTATTGAGCGCTTACTGTGTGCAGAGCACTGTACTAAGTGCTTGGGAAGTACAAGTTGGCACATATAGAGACGGTCCCTACCCAACAGTGGGCTCGCAGTCTAGAAGATGAGATTCTAAAGGAATTTGGGGTCATAGTAACTTATCCTGTCTTTAAATACAGCTTCCAAACATCTGCGGGTGTTAAATGTGGAAGAGAAACACTTTTAAATTCATCCCTGAAAAATTGCAAATGGTGAACATGAACATGAAGCTTGGGAAAAATGTCCTCACGATTAAGATAGGATTACTTTCCTCCCAAAGCTCAGAGTTCTTTGTTGGTGCCACTTGTTCACTGTCCTTTTTCCTTTTACTTAATAAGAAACACATTCTTGAAATCTAAATGAGATGGAACCAAATCACTGGACTCAATTATTTTTCTTTCCCCAAAAGGATTGTATTTTCATTCCAACTCTAAATTAATCTTGGTTCAGTCGGAGAGAAAGTGTCTTCATCTGGGGTCCACACGGGAAGCCATTCAGTGGAAATTTGTGGCCCAAGGCTCTGTTGACATTGATCAATCAATCAATCAATGGTATTTATTGAACATTTACTGTATGCAGAGCATTATGCTAAGAAGTGGAGAGGATACATATTTTATTTTCATTTTACAGCTTAGGAAAGTGAGGGGCAGAGAGTTTATGTAATTAACCCCTTGCCACTCAGTGTATCTGGGCTTAGAAACTGGGTCTCCTCGTAGTCAGTTCGGTGTTCCACTCATTCTTAGGTCATATTGCCTCCCCAAGGTTACATGGTGGCAGACTTGGTAAATACTACAACACAAATTTTTCTTAATATAGAATTTTGTTTGAGTTCCATCCCCCATTACCGGAGAGCTGTGTGTGTGTGCTAAGGGTACAATAGAACATGGGTCAGAATTTGAGAATTACATATTTTCTTGATTATTACATAACATAAAAGTCTGATTTCTTCAAAAAAACTTTCACCCCCCATCATCCGGCCTTTTATCAGGGCTCTTTTTCTGCTTCCAGAGAATTTGCTAACAGAATAATTCCCCGATCCATCTCATACTGGTCAAGGGACCAGGTGAGTAAGAACATCAACAAGACTAAGGAATCAGGTGCTCTAAGAAGTTTTCCTTCTTGGGATTATTGATCATTCCCACTTCAGTGAAAGGCAGCAGAACAGAGACTTTAGGGAAAATCGGTGCCGGTCTCAATGCATATCAGATGTTCAATGGGTTCCAGTCAATGACTAGGGAGCAGCAAACAGGAATAACTCAACAAGTGAACATCTGTTGTTTCCTTGATTCCGGTGTGCTGGCTGATTTTAAGGACAGAGGTATTAGGTTTGTGAGATTAACCCCTGTCCCTGCCAGATTGCGATGTCAAACTAGAAAGTGGTTGAGTGCAACTTCTGCTGCAGTCATCAAGGAGCCTGATAGCCCTATGGAGCATAATGCTCCAAAGTCACAGAGATCTTCTAGAGTCTCTGGTTTAACCATTTTACATCAGCGTTTAAGAAATTGACATCCATCCAGCCTCCTCAGGATTTATGCTCTCAATATTTTGGAATGATATGGAGAATTTCAGAGGACTGCTAATGGGAAAGCATTCAATCTCCTTGAGGGCAGGAAATTTGTCTGCCTTCTTTATTGTATTGGACTTTCCCAACTGCTTAGTACAGTGCTCTGCAAATGCTAAAAACTCAATTAATACTACTGATTGACTGATGCCTTTGAATGTGTTGGAAAAGACTGATGAAGAAAGGATGCACCCTCTGGCCTTTTTTAATCAATCATCAATATTATTTATTGAGAACTTACTGTGTACAGAGCAGTGGAACACTTGGAGTACTTGAACCACTGAGCTTGTTCATTACAACAGAGTTGAGACATATTCCTTGCCCACAAGGAGCTTACACTGTAGGAGGGTAGTCAGGCATTAAAATAAATTAAAAATATAGACATCCGTTCTGTGGGCCTGAGGATGGAGTGAATATCAAGTATTGAAAGTTACAGATCCTATTTGCCAGGGTGAAACAGAAGGGTGAGGGAGTAGGGGAAATGAGGGCTTAGCCAGGGTACCTTGGAGGGGATGTGATTTTAATTATGGTTCTGAAGTTGGGGAGGGTGGTAGTGGGTTAAATATGAAGGAGGAGGGAGGCCAAAGAGAGGACAGGGGCAAGGGACTGGCAGCAAGATAAATGAAATCGAGGTACAGTAAGTAGGTTGGCATTAGAGGAGTGAAGCTTGCAGACTGGGTTGTAGTAGAAACTCAGTGAGGTAAGGGAGGATGGGGCAAGCTGAGTGATTTAAAGCTTATTATACAGACTTTACATTTGATATGATGTGATTAGCAACCACTGGAGGCTACTGAGGAATTGGAAGATGGAGGACAGAAGAGGACCCAGACCAGAGCCTTGAAGGACTTCCATGGTTAGCGGGTGGGAGGCAGAGGAGGAACCTGCAAAACAGACTGAGAAGGTGCAGCCACAGAGATAGGAGGAGAACAAGGAGGGGATGGTGCCAGCAAAGCCGAGGTTGATTAATGTTTGAAGGAGAGGACGGTGGTTAAGGATGGATTCTTGTTGCAATAATGGGTTTGCCCAACATTGGGTCTGTCATTGTTTGAAACTCTGCCTCCTTACTTCAGTCAATCAGTCATATTGAGCACTTATTATGTGCAGAGCACCGTACAAAGCACTTGGGAGAGAATGGTACAGCAGAATTAGAAGACGTGTTCCTTCCCTGTGACAAGTTTACACTCTAGAGGGGGAGACAGACATTAATATTAGTCATTTATAATATATAACTTAAAGATATCTAGGTAAGTACTGTGTGGTTGAAGGTGGGACAAATATCAGGGGTCCAAAGGTCACAGGTTGAAGAGAATAGATTCATTCATTCAATCGTATTTATTGAGCACTTACTGTGTGCAGAGCACTGTACTAAGCACTTGGAAAGTACAAGCTGGCAACATATAGAGACGGTCCCTACCCAACAATGGGCTCACAGTCTGGAAGGAGGAGACAGACAACAAAACAAAACATATTAACAAAATTAAATAAATAGAATAGAAAATATGTACAAGTAAAATAGAGTAATAAATCTGTACAAACATATATGCAGGTGCTGTGGGGAGGGGAAGGAGGTAGGCTGTTGGGGGAGGGGGTTATAAATAGATGATACAGAAGGGAAAGAGAGCTGAGGTAAAGAGGGTTGAATTAGGAATGTCCTCTTCATGAAGTGTTCACCTTAGGAGACCAACCCCTCTCCTAATTCCTTGCCTTCAGGCTTGTCTGTCTGTTGCTTTTCTGTCGGCAACCTGCCTGCTGGGTGCCCTTGCCCAAGTCACTTTCTTTTAATGGTATTTGTTAAGGTCTTACTACCTCCCTCCACACGTCTGCCAAGCTAGCTTTCTTCTTCCCTTCAAATCCCTACTGAGAACTCACCTCCTCCAAGAGGCCATCCCAGACTGAGCCCTCTATTTCCTCTCCTCCTCCCCATCCCACCCTGCCCTACCTCCTTCCCCTCCCCACAGCACCTGTATATATGTTTTTACAGATGTATTACTCTATTTATTTGACTTGTACATATTTACTATTCTATTTGTTTTGTTAATGATGTGCATCTAGCTTTAATTCTATTTGTTCTGACGACTCGACACCTGTCCACATGTTTTGTTTTGTTGTCTGTCTCCCCCTTCTAGACTGTGAGCCCGTTGTGGGGTAGGGATCATATCTATATGTTGCCAACTTGTACTGCCCAAGCTCTTAGTACAGTGCTCGGCACACAGTATGTGCTCAATAAACACAATTGAATGAATGAATGAATGAATGAATGAATGAATGTGCCAGACACTGTGCTGAGTTGGATACAAGATAATCAGGTTGGACACAGTCCACATGGGACACATGGTCTTATTCCTCATTTTACAGATGAGGTGACTGAGGCACAGAGAAGTGAAGTCATTTGCTCAAGGTCACTCAACAGACAAGTGGCAGAGTCAGAATTAGAACCCAGGTCCTTCTGACTACAGACCTGGACTCTATAATAATAATAATAATAATAATAATAATGGTATTTGTTAGGCGCTTACTATGTGCAAAGCACTGTTCTAAGTGCTGGGGGGATACAAGGTGATCAGGTTGTCCCATGTGGGGCTCACAGTCTTACTCCCCATTTCAAAGATGACGTAACTGAGGCACAGAGAAGTTAAGTGACTTTCCCAAAGTCACACAGCTGACAAGTGGCAGAGCTGGGATTAGAACCCATAACCTCTGACACCCAATCCCGGGCTCTTTCCATTGAGCCATGCTGCTTCTTAGGCCATGCTGTCTCTGTGCCTCAGTTTCCTCATCTGTCCCTGATGGGCAAGAAAAATGTATTCCAACTCTATGGTATTCTCACAGGAAGCCCTCAATAAATACCACTGATTGATTGATTGTAAAATGGGGGTTTCATACCTGTTGTCTCCCTTAACCTAGGTTAAGAGCTTTGTGGGAGATAGGGACAGTAAGTGACTGGATTACCGTGTCTCCATCCCAGTGCTCTAGTACATTGCTTGGCACATAGTAAGCACTCAACAAACACTACCATTATTATTAGGGACTCTCCAGCAGTCTACAGCCATGCTGCATTATTTTTGGAGAAGCAGTGTGGACTAGTGGAAAGAGCACCGGCCTGACATTCATTCATTCAATCATATTTATTAAGCTCTTACTGTGTGCAGAGCACTGCACTAGGCTCTTGGCAGGCTGACGAACTGTGTCCTAATCCGGACTCTGTCACCTGCCTCCTGTGTGACCTTGGGCAAGTCACTTAACTCCTCTGTGCCTCAGTTCCCTCATCTGCAAAATGGGGATTCAATTCCTGTTCTGTCTCCTGGAGAGTGAGACTCATGTGGGACCTGATGATCTTGTACCTACTCCAGCTCTTAGTACAGTGCTTGGCACATAGTAAGCACTTAACAAAAATCACAAATGACATTTTGTGCCCTCTGGGGTTGCATGATCCCCTTTGCAACTTCTGGACACCTGTTATTAGAGCATCCTGCAGTCAGTCAGTCAATCATATTTAATGAGCACTTACTATGTGCAGAGCACTGCATTAAATGCTTGGGAGAATACAATGTAACAATAAAAAGACACATTCCCTGCCCACAATGAGTTTACAGTCTAGAAGGAGTGACAGACATTGATATAATCAATAAATTACAGATACATACATAAGTGCTGTCATCCATTCTCTTGATATGTTTGTCCCAGAGGATCTGAGCTACTGTGAGCATCACTTTGGTGCTTGTGAGCAGACGGTTGCTAATGACTTCCTAAATAACAGTGGTCCTTTGCCTTTGAGGGGAATAGAGTATGGCTGAGAGGGAAGGAGGTAGAGGGGGTGAATTTGAGTGGCAGGAGAAAGGTGTTTTAAAAGGAGGGAAAGAGGGAGTGCTTCAGAAAAAGAAGAGTAAACTTCCAACAGTCTGCAGCCATGTGGCATTGTTTTTAGAGGGAGCACATGTCCTAGTGGATAGATCACGGGCCTGTGGTCAAAAGGACCTGGGTTCTAATCCTGATTATGCCACTCACCTGCCGTGCGACCTTGGATAAGTCACTTAACTTCTATGTGCCTCATTTACCTCATCTATAAAATGGGGATTAAGACTGTGAGCCTTACATGGGGCAAGGATTATACCACCTGATTATCTTGTATCTGCCCCAGCACTTAGTTCAGTACCTGGCACATAGTAAGCTCTTAACAAATACCATTAAAACAACCACAAAATAGTGCTGTGGGCTTTAGGGGATAATCTTAAACCCAGGGTGGGAGGGTGATCTGTTACATCCTTTTAACTTAAATTCCTTACTTGGCTTCCCAAATGGCTCTAACATTCAACACCGAGTCGAACGTATCGTCTAGATTTGGGAAAAAAAGGGCCTCATAATCACACCTTGTGAATGAGCAATCTGAGAGATGGAAAGTTTTAAGATACATATGCCGAGAGATGAGCAAGCCTGTTTCAATAACATAAAAATTGGCAGGACTCTTGCTCTGAATTTGAACCGAGTCCAAGATAAATATCTTCGCAAGTGTGAAGAGGCACAGATAACTATATGCAAATGATATTTGCAACACTGTTCCTACAGGCACATCTGGCTCCTGGCTAAGGCTGAGGGTGGAAGGGGAGAGAGGAAACCCTTCCGGGAAAAGGCTGCGCTGTCCTCTTTCTGTCTGAAAAAAATGTACAAAGAGAAGAACCAGACAGTCCCTACTGGGTTTTCTCCACAAAGCAAGTGCTCCCAAGCATGAATGTGAGAGAGAGTTCCTGAAATTATGGGCAGAAGAGGCAATTTTCCATTAGCTACAAGTGACAATGGCTCCAAAAACCCTGCGGCTAATGATAGACAACATGGTTTAGTGTCGAGAGGCCTAGCAGGCAGAACACTAGGGTTTCAGTTCAGATTCTGCCACCGGTCTACTGTGTGGCCTTGGGAAAGCCACTTAACCTCCCTGTGCCTCAATTTCCTCATGTGCAAAATGGGGACAAAGTTCCTGTCCTGTCTTACGAGGCAGTACTACAAAAACATTTTGGAAAGTAAAACCGTCTAGAAAATCAATCATATTATTCTGTATTTAAAAAAAGATAAGGACTCTGTGAATGGCTGCAAGGAGCATGGAATGAATAGGAAGAAGTTAATATTCTTGGACCAAAGTAATTAGGAAAAATGGGTTAAAAATCAACCAAGAAATTGGTTTTATTTAAAAAAAAAAGACTGTCAAACCAAACCTCTTTCCTAAAGGTTTCTCTTCCTCTTCCAACAAGGAGCCACAGCCTGTCAAAGTTTTCTCTACCCAACAGTGAATCTTCATTGGTAAACTTGATAAAATTCTTCTGGAAGAAGCATTAAAGGTATTGCTTCTAAACCATCCTGTGGCACCTAATCAATTTCCACTTGAAATCCATAAGACCAGACCAGGAAAAGAAAGACTGCAAATCCAGCCATCTCAGTGGGTCTATCAGCTGTCCTCAGTACACATTAATCCCAGGAATGATGGGGTTTCAGTGAAACAACACCACCTGATATACTAGGATTTCTGTGATAAAAGGGAGCAGCAGAGATATTTTGTTAAATTAAGTCATAGCATTTGAACATTCTTTAATGGTATTTGTTAAGCGCTTAATATGTGTCAATTATTTATAAATATAGTAATATTTATTACTCCGTTTATTTATTTATTTATTTATTTTACTTGTACATTTCTATCCTACTTATTTTATTTTGTTGGTATGTTTGGTTCTGTTCTCTGTCTCCCCCTTTTAGACTGTGAGCCCACTATCGGGTAGGGACTGTCTCTATGTGATGTCAATTTGTACTTTCCAAGCGCTTAGTACAGTGCTCTGCACATAGTAAGCGCTCAATAAATACGATTGATTGATTGATTGATTGATTGTCAAACACTGTTCTAAGCCCTGGGGTAGGTACACGTCAATTAGGTCGGACATAGTCCCTGTCCTGCATGGGGCTCACAGTGTAAGAGGGGGAACAGCTATCCCCATTATACAGTTGAGGAAACTGAGGCACAGAGAAGTTAAGTGACTTGCCTAAGGCAACCCAGCAAGAAATTGGCAGAGCTGGGATTAGAACCCAAGACCTTCTGATTCCCAGGCCCATACTTTCTCCAATCAATCAATCAATCAATCGTATTTATTGAGCGCTTACTGGGTGCAGACAAGTTGGCAACATATAGAGACAGTCCCTACCCAACAGTGGGCTCACAGTCTAGAAGGGGGAGACAGAGAACAAAACCAAACACATTAACAAAATAAAATAAATAGAATAGATATGTACAAGTAAAATAAATAGAGTAATAAATATGTACAAACAGGTACATGGTGAGGGGATGAGAATTTAACATCATACATAATGTGCACTAGAAATTTCCATGGATCTAAAAGCATCCTCTCTCTCCCTGCACTGCCAGTTTTTCAGTAATTACAATTTTGTGTTCTCTAGGGGTGACTCTCTCGTTGACCCAATCCCTAGGCCTGGAAGCTCTGCCAGTTGATAGCCGGGCAGATGGTCCTTTATTATTCAAGAAAGTGGCACTTGGGTAGACTGTCAGAACACACGTTGTGATTCGGTCTGTCAGAAATGTGATGGGCCATCAGGATTCAGTTGGGCCATGGAAATGACGAGGCAACAGGTTATCTTAAAGAGGCATCTAAATCAAAACCCCACATCAGGACTTCAGTGGTTACATGTATGAGGGGATTATTTAATTTTGGTCAAATCAACCCAAAGTTTGGAGGTTTGGAAGGGTGTAGTACAATGCTCTGCACATAGTAAGTGCTCAATAAATACCATTAATGATAATAATAGTGGTATTTGTTTAGTGTTTATGACAATAATAATAATGGCATGTGTTAAGCACCTACTATGTGCCAATCACTGTTCTACGTGCTGGGGTAGATACAAGGTAATCAGGTTGTCCCACTTAAGGTTCGCGGTCTTAATCCCCATTTTACAGGTGTTCTCTAGGGGTGACTCTCTCCTTGACCCAATCCGTAGGCCTGGAAGCTCTGCCAGTTGATAGCCTAGCAAGTGATCCTTTATTATTCAAGAAAGTGGCACTCGGGTAGACCGTCAGAACACACGTTGTGATTCAGTCTGTCAGATATGTGATGGGCCATCAGGATTCAGTTAGGCCATGGAAATGACGAGGTAACAGGTTATCTTAAGGAGGCATCTAAATCAAAACCCCACATCAGGATTTCAGCGGTTACACATATGAGGGGATTATTTAATTTCGGTCAAATCAACCCAAAGTTTGGAAGTTATGTGTGTGCTCAACAATGATATGAAGGACAGTAATCCACAATCCTGTATAGCTCACCATAGCACTTCTGCTTCTACCTTCAATTAGTCAGTCAGTCAGTCATATTTATTGAGCACTTACTGTGTGCCGTACTAAGTGCTCAGAGAGTACAATATAACAGTATAACAGATATATTATTATGTTACTACACTGCTACTACTACATTACTACACTACCACTACTACAAATAAGCTTTCTGTGGGCAGGGACCATATCTATTCATTCATTCATTCAATCATATTTATTGAGCGCTTACTGTATGCAGAGCACTGTACTAAGTGCTTGGGAAGTACAAGCTGGCAACATATAGAGACAGTCCCTACTCAGCAGCGGGCTCACAGTCTAGAAGGGGGAGACAGACAACAAAACAAAACATATTAACAAAATAAAATAAATAGAATAAACATGTACAAATAAAATAGAGTAATAAATACATGCAAACATATATACATATATACAGGTGCTGTGGGGAGGGGAAGGAGGTAAGGCTGGGGGGATGGGGAGGAGGAGGCGGGGGAGAGGAAGGAGGGGGCTCTCAGTTGTATTGTACTCTCCCAAGGGCTTAGTACAATGCTCTGCACATAGAAAGTGCTCAATAAATACCATCGATGATAATAATAGTGGTATTTAGTGTTTCTAAAAACAATAATAATGGCATGTGTTAAGCACTACTATGTGCCAAGCACTGTTCTACGTGCTGGGGTAGATACAAGGTAATTAAGTTGTCCCTGTTGAGGGTCATGGTCTTAATCCCCATTTTACAGGTGAGTTAACTGAGGCACAGAGAAGTTAAGTGACTTGCCTGAAGTCACACAGCTGATGAGTAGAGGAGCTGCGTCTAGTTCCACGATCTCTGATTCACAAGCCCATGGTCTTGCCACTAAACTACGTTGCTTCTCTTATTCTGGACGAAGCACTGTGCTAAGCATGGATTAGATAAAAGATTATCAGATTGGACACAGTTCTTATGGGGCTCAGATTTTAGAATCATTATGCCACCCTATCTCTTCCCCAACTCCTCCTAGTCCAAGAACATAGACTCATAGAATTGGGTCAGGCCTTAGCAGGTCATCTTCTCTAGCCTCCTGCCTCCGGGCAACAGGGCAAGAGCTCACCTCCTCCAGGAGGTCTTCCCAGACTGAGCCCCCTTTTTCCTCTCCTCCTCCCCACCACCCCCAGCCCTACTTCCTTCCCCTCCCCACAGCACTTGTATATATTTGTACAGATTTATTACTCTATTTATTTTACTTGTACATATGTACTATTCTATTTATTTTGTTAATGATGTGCATATAGTTATAATTCTATTTATTCTGATGGTTTTGACACCTGTGTGCATGTTTTGTTTTGCTGTCTGTCTCCCCCTTCTAGACTGTGAGCCCATTGTTGGGTAGGGACCATCTCTATATGTTGCCGACTTGTACTTCCCAAGTGCTTAGTACAGTGCTCTGCACACAGTAAGTACTCAATAAATACGATTGAATGAATGCTAATCTATCAACCAATCAATTAATGATATTCATTGTGTGTTTTCTATGTGCAGAGCACTGTACTAAGCAACACGCCACATGCCCATAATAAGCATACAGTCTAAATGAGTGCCTATTCTTTTCTTAGAGCTCTCTAGAGATGGAAATACAACAGCATCCCCGAGTAACCATTTTCTTTGGTTTCATCCCCCTTACAGTGAGGAAATTTTTCCTCATAACCGAGGAAACTCTCCTGTTAGAATTTACACCCATTCTCCTTAGAGCAGACTTCATTGCACTGGAGGAAATCCCTTTAAAATCCCTTCATATACTTGAAGACAACGAGTAATTTATCCCTCGGCTTTCTCTTCACTAGGCTAAATGACTCCAATTCTTTCAGCTATTTTCAATGACAGATTTTTCCACTCCTTTAATTGTTTTTGCTGCTCTTCACTGAACCCCCCTCCAGTTTCTCAAATCCAGTCTGTACTGCAGTGAACCAAAAAGGACATTCTAATAGCAGTCTGATCACAGCGGCATATGGCATAAGGATTACTTCCTGTGTGTTCTTTGCTAAATTCAGAGGAAAGGTGGTCTCTTTTTCTCATCTCACCCTGCTTTCCTCTTCTCTCTTCTTCTGTCCCAGTCCTCTCTCGTCCTTCTTTTCCCAGCCCCTTTCTGTCTCCCCTTCTCACTACCTTATCATCTCTTCTTCTTCCATTTCTCCCCATCTTTCTCCCCATCTGCCCTTGCTCAGACTTGCACTGCCTCAGGTGGGCAGGCTGATTGTAGAGGGCTATAGAACAACTCTAGGTGAGGAAGCAGCAGGGCAATTGTGACTTTATGTCTCCTCCGCAAAACTGGCCCATCACAACTCACATATAGCCCTTCTTGTTTCCATTCTTGGTGTCCTTCTCTGCCCTCCATCTCTCCATGGCAGACAGGTGGAGAGAAGGCACTCCTACCCTAAATTCTGCTACATTCATCCACCCACCCAACCCCTTGAACCTAATCCCTGAGCTACCCGGAGAAGTCGAGGGTGGAGAGAACGTGCCTTCAGGCGCCATCTTAGAGCAGTGTGAAAATATAAAAAAAAGGAGACTAGGATGGCAATGGGAAGAGGTAATAGTGAAGTCACGAGAGGTCTGACATTGAATTCCCTGTGGGGCAATTATCCACATCCTCCATACAGTTGGATTAAAGCCAAGGGCCCAATGGGGATAAAGACCGAAATCATCTTTCTGAGTCCAGGCCAAGTGGGCAGCACAATGCCACTGTCCTGCTTCTAGTTATTTTGAAGGAAATGAAATCCAGTCCCCAAAGGGGCCAACCACTTGACCCTTCCTCAAAGCACAGACTGCTTCACAAGTAAAAACAGTACTTGAATGAGCAAGTCCCCGCCATCGCAAGATGTTGCATCTCAGCAGAACTTTGCTACCACAGTGTCTGCCATCCATCATTTGGGGCAAGAAGAGTTCAAATGACATGAACAGATGATTGTCTAGGCTGACAGCAAAGAGATGCTGAAGGATGGACTTTATAACGGCAATTTGTGTCCCAGAGAGAAGCCGGCAATGTTCTTAACCGAAGGACAATGACATTCCCTTAACAGAGCCCTAGGAAGTCGAAAATGTTCTCTTTCCACTGGTGATTCTCCCCTTGACCCTCTGGTCAATTACAAAGGCATTGTCTCAACCTGTCTACTTTTCTCTCAACTATCTCCTTGATAGGATGTTAATTTTCATCCTTTGAAATTGCCCATTTGCAAAAGCACTCAGCTCCTAAAGGAAGTGGTGGGAGTGATAATTGGATAGTGACTTCACCTCGACTCAGAAGAAGGCTTAATGATATGAACCCCCCCAGCTGACCCTTTTAATCCTGTTGAAAACCAACGTGATCTTTTGTTGGCCTCGTGGGGCTAAGTTAAGGCTTCTCGACCAAACCATCTTGGAATGCACACTGTGGAGAGCATCCTGAAGTCAAGAGGAGGTTTTGGACCGAGGCAGCCGGGCCCTTGAAAAGGATTTGTCTCCGCTGACCGAAGGCTGACACGAGTGGCCTTCACAATCAGAACATCACTTATCCTGCCCAACTGCAGGAGAGAGCGTTTTAGTGCACCTCTGCCTTCCTCTAGAACTGAAGTGCTCCACGCAGTCATCAGTGAAAATGGCTCCGCCGCAAAGAGAAAGATTCTGAAGGATCTTAATAGACAGATCACAGCAGTGTCAATTTTGGATAATGTCAGATATCAGTGTCAATATCGGATAAGCTGGTTGGCAGTGGGGAGTTCAATATATTTGGAAGAAGTGATCTTAAATCATAGAGAAAAATATTAGAACTCACAGGATTGGCAAAGTAAATATCAAAGGCTACATTTGTAATTTTGCATTTCTTCCCATCTGCAGGTCATCGCTACCTGTATGTTTCTTCTGCACCTCTGGCTCAATATGTCTAAAATTGAACTTTTCATCTCCTTCTCCTCCACCCACATCCTCTCCTCCATTTCAATTTCCTATCCCAGTTGATCATGCCATCATCTTCCCTATCTCTTAAGTCCACAACCTCAGCCTGCAAGCTTCTCTGTTCAGTTTCCTCATCTGCAAAATAAGGATTCAATACCTGTTCTCCATCCTACTTAAAATATGAGCCTTATGTGTCTTGTATCTACTCCAGCTCTTAGTAGAGTGTTTGGTACATAGAAAGCACAACAAATGTCATTATTATTATTATTACCTTTGACTCCTTCCTCTCATTCAATTCCCACATTCTGCCTGTCACCAGACATCAGTTCCTTCTCCACAGTATTTTCAGAATCTGTTCCTTCCTCTTCATCCAAATGGCCAACTCACTGGAGCACCATCTTGTCATATCCAAACTTGAATGTGACATCAACCTCCTTGCTGACCTCTCTGCCTCTAATCTTTCCCATCTCTGGTCCATTAATCATTCTACCACCCAGATGACTTTTCTAAAATGTTTCACTGCTGTATGTATCTTCTCCCCATCACACATTGGTTTTAAAGTGCTCAATCAGCTTCCCCTCTCATCTACATGTCCATTTTCTTCTTCCATGGATTGATTTTTGTTCCTTCAGTTGAACCTAGTCACTGTGCCTTGTTTTCAACTCTCCTGTCACTGACCTACAGGTAGTAATTTACTACTATGGAAACAGTGAAGACATTTACTGAGCACTCACCGGATGCAATGCACTATACGACATGCTCGGGGAGTACAAAACAAGTAAGTGACATCTTCTCTGCCCATGACAAGATGACCAGTTGCTCACACCCTGTCTGGAACTACCATCCCTTGTACATATTTACTATTTGCTATTTTACATATTTACTATTCTATTTATTTTGTTAATGATGTGCATCTAGCTTTATTTCTATCTGTGCTGATGACTTGACACCTGTCCACATGTTTTGTTGTCTGTCTCCCCCTTCTAGACTGTAAGCCCGTTGTTGGGTAGGGGCTGTCTCTAAATATTGCCGATTTGTACTTCCCAAGCGCTTCGTACAGGGTGCTGCACACAGTAATCACTCAATAAATACGATTGAATGGAATGAATGAATCTCTTCAAATATGACAGACTGCAGCTCTCTCCACCTTCAAGCCATTTTGAGATTCCCCACTCCTCCAGGAAGGCTTCTCTGATTAATTTGTAACTTCTCCACCTCAAATTTCCCAAGTACCATGTTAGCCCTTCTATGCCTCCTAAGAACTTAATTAAGTTCCCACAGCCCCTGTGGCATTTATATACTCTATTAGTCCCCCTCTCTGTACCTGCACCTGCATTAAGTACCTGTCTCCCCCAAGAGACTCTAAAGACTGTGGTCTCCTTGAGGGCAGGTATCGTGTCTTCTCACTCTCTGAGGGTGGTTTCAAATTCTACCCTAATTATGTGGAATTTGATTGAGTTATGGCCACCTTACTGGGTTGAAGTAGAGTCTCTCTCCAGTATCTCCTCAGCTGCCTATTTATGGATCTGGATGCTGTAGAACAGCTGAATGTATATTTCATATATTCATTCAGGCAACTGCAAAAGGAAAACTGCCACAGAAAAAAAAATCAACTGTATAAACAGTGATTAATATGAAATAGCTAATTGGACCAAGCCCCTGGAGAAAGAACGAAAGCTTAGAGATAGAGAACACAAATCTTTCTGTTTGTTCTTGCTCTATGAAAGACTACTCCAGTTTACATTTCCCCTTATTAATAAGCTACATAGACCAGAACAAGTTGTTCCCAATTTCTTTGTTTTCAAAGGTGGATTTACGGTGACCTTGCAGAACACCTAATGAAGATTGACAAATTCCTAAATATCAATCAAATGTTTCATTGTTCTTTTTAAATTAATCTTGCCTTCTGTAAAGATTAGTCAAAGCGCTTAGCTATGGAAAATATGTGGTAATTTGAACATCATGGAAACCAAGTTAATCCAGCCCCTTTGTTCACATTAAGAGTTTAGCTCTCCATTCGAAATGTGGTAAAAACAGATTTGAAAAGGACCATTTTAATTATCATAAAAGGAACTGTAAGCACCAAATCAGGGCTTCCAGAGCTTTAAATGAGCCTATGAAGAGCTTGGAGGGCTGAATTTATTTGTGGATTTTGAATGCTAGTTTCCTCTCTGTGCAGGAAGATTTTCACAACAGACTTGCAGGAAGACTGATTCATTTCTCCAATGGCCTGAAAGGTCCAGGTACCGGTGAATCTGCTTGTTAATCTCCAACTCCCCTGACAAATGGAAGACTTCTGGGAAACCTTTGTTGTTTGGAGTCTTCCAATTAAAGCATTGGTTTACAATCTGCCTCTTCCAACACTTCCTCTGGCTAGGTCCCCCAAGTGTGGTCTGATTGGTGGGAAAATCTGCCTGTTGAATCCCCAACTCCAGTGATGTGATATGCTCTGGTTGAGCAGCAGAGGAAGGGTGGCAGAGTTAGACAGGTGGGGGTGATTGTATTGGGTTTATTCAATCCCCTTTCCTTCTGTCCTCTCTGGTCCATTCTTTCAGAGTATCCCCACAAACCACCATCCAAGATCCTTCTTTGGAGCACGCATTCCGGGTTCTTATTCTCAGTTTACGCTTCAAGGAGCTAGGCACCCTCTGTATCCTGCTTCTCATGGCAGCAGAGTCTGAGCTGTCACCCTCACTCAGGACCCAGGGATCCAGCTCCAGGAAAATTGGGGTAAATGAATGTGGGGAGACTTGGCCCTCTTCCCATCGATTCGGGGGCCTAGGAAAGCCTTTCTGGTAGCTTTTCCCTCTCTTTCCCACAAACCCCCTGGAAAATGTTGGGCTGGTGGGCTGCTGCTCTGGGTTTCTTCCTCACTCTCTGGAAATGGGGCTCTGTGGAAGGGAGAATCCTGCCTTGCCCTCTCCCCAGTCCCTCTCCACTGTTCACTAGCAATGCTGAAGTAATAATAATAATAATAATAATAATGACATTTGTTAAGCGCTTACTATGTGCAGATCACTGTTCTAAGCGCTGGGGAGGATACAAGGTGATCAAGTTGTCCCACTTGGGGCTCACAGTCTTAATCCCCATTTTACAGATGAGGTAACTGAGGCTCAGAGAATTTAAGCGACTTGCCCAAGGTCAGACAGCAGACATGTGGTGGAGCCAGGATTCAAACCCATGACCTCTGACTCCAAAGCCCATGCTCTTTCCACTGAGCCATGCTGCTTCTCTGTGTACTTTCTGTGTGTATAGCACTGTTCTAAGCGCTTGGGAGAGTACATCACAACAATATAACAGACACACTCCCCGCCCACAATGAGCTTAGAGAGTCATAGAAGGCAAGATTTTGGAAGAAAAAGGAAATGGACTTCAATGTTGAATGTTTTACATAGCATGGATCAGATTTTTTGTATCCTCTTTACAATTCACAAATAATAATAATAATAATGGCTTTTAGGAAGTGCTTACTGTGTGCAAAGCACTGTTTTAAGCACTGGGGAGGTTACAAGATGATGAGGTTGTCCCACGGGGGCGCTCACAGTCTTAATCCCCATTTTACAGATGAGGTAACTGAGGCACAGAGAAGTTTAGTGACTTGCCCAAAGTCACACATCTGACAATTGGCAGAGCCGGGATTTGAACCCATGACCTCTGACTCCAAAGCCCGGGCTCTTTTCCACTGAGCGACGCTGCTTCTCTAATCTTAGTAGACAAGAGAAATCTTAGTAGACAAGAGAAAGGGAATAATCTATTTGTAAAAACTGCCTCTAAATCAGTCAATCTTGGGGAATTAGCCAAACGAGAAGATCTGTGTTCCATATGGTCACATTTGCTTCATGATACCCGCTAATCTATACATTCATTCATTCATTCAATAGTATTTATTGAGTGCTTACTGTGTGCACAGCACTGTACTAAGCTCTTGGGAAGTACAAGTTGGCAACATATGGAGAAGGTCCCTACCCAACAGTGGGCTCACAGTCTAGAAGGGGGAGAGAGACAACAAAACAAAACATGTGGACAGGTGTCAACTCATCAGAACACAGCTATATGCACATCATTTACAAAATAAATAAAATAGTAAATATGTACAAGTAAAATAAATAGAGTAATAAATCTGTACAAACATATATACAGGTGCTGTGGGGAGGGGAAGGAGGTAGGGCGGGGGGATGGGGAAGAGGAGGGGAAAAAGGGGGCTCAGTCTGGGAAGGCCTCTTGGAGCAGGTTAGCTCAGTAGGGCTTTGAAGGGAGGAGGAGAGCAAGCATGGTGGATGTGTACACATATATATCTGTATGTACGTATATATGTATATATATATATATATATATATATATATATATATATATATATATATATATATATATATACCTGTGTGTGTATATATATGTATATAGAGAGATGTATACACCTGATGGTGGGCTTGGGGAGGAGCAGAGTAGGGGAAACAGGAACCAGCTCCCTATCCAGTGCTTAGAACAGTGCTTTGCACTAGGTAAGTGCTTAACAAAAACCATCATAATTATTCTGACTTTCTTCTCCCTTGGGCTTTCCTGATTCATGGCCTCAAGGCCTTTAAGGCATCCTTTTCAGCCTCCACCTGGAAAAAGGCAAAGAGCAACGGCACTCTTGTCCTTCTGCAACTGAGATCCTGTGAGCAGGGTCAAAGTTTCCTTGGAGGCATGCAGCATTTCCTTGGGATCAGCAACTTTCTGCTTGAAACCGGGGTAATTTAAACCCTTCAGAGACCATTTCTGCTTGTTAGTTTCTCCTGCATTATTACAGAGAGCGGATCAACTGAAGGCACAAAGCCATCCCCCTAGGCAGACTCAAATTTATCAATCTCCAGGCTCCAAGTGCTGTCACCTCTTCCAAACCTTGAGTAGAGGACTCTTCTCTGTTGTCCTCACTGTTTCAGAGAATTCACCCAGGAGCTTCCCAGATACAGAAAGTGGGAAAGTGGGTACAATATTGGCATCCACATTTCCCTATTGCACCCTTGGCGATGTGTATATTAATAGTTATCATCTTAATAGTGAGTAAGCGTCTGGCCTCACGTGTTTCAAGGCCTCTGGGCACCCGAACGTAATTTACTAATTAGAATTACAAAATGAACCAAATAAGACAATGAGTTCAAATAAAGAACAGAGCTGCCTAAAGCGGAGAAGAAAATAGCAGAAAAACACAATATCAGTTCCCTCAGATCCCACAGAAATAAAAGCCTCCTCTATTTAAGGACTGCAGTCTCACAGTCAGAATCAGTGTCCTGCAGCTATGCCACAGATAGTTGCCATCACTCAAGTTCTCGCTTAATTGTTTTCTTAGTGTCGAGGCACTTGAGTAATTCACTCGTCTAACAAACCTATTCCTTAAACAGCAGGAGGCTCCAACTCTATTCAAGTCAGAACTAGGGGCAGAAAGGTGGCAGGATCCTAAAACCAGATGCCAGAAGCTCACGGAGGAGTTAGGCTTACGATCCACCCAACCTCGGAATCTGTTTCCGACAGTAAAAATAATAATGTTGGTATTTGTTAAGCGCTTATTACATGCCAAGCACTGTTCTAAGCGCTGGGGTAGATGCAAGGTAATCAGGTTGTCCCACGTGGGGCTCACAGTCTTCATCCCTATTTTCCAGATGAGGTAACTGAGGCACAGAGATGTTAAGTGACTTCCCCAAGGTCACACAGCTGACAAGTGGCAGAGCCAGGATTAGAACCCGTGACCTCTGATTCCCAAGCCCATGTTCTTCTCCACGGAGCCACGCTGCTTCTCCTTAGAGCTATGGGGATGACATCTCTTAGAGTTAGAGATGGATCATCCAATATCCCCAAGCCTGCCCAGAACTCCCATAGCTTTCCCTCTGGCAAGCCATTATAAATCCCCTTGTTCAAGAATTTACCCAAATCCCTCTGGGACCTATTGAAAAGTTTGTCCTGATGTGGTGGGATTTGATACATAACCCAATGATCCCCTGTCTACACTGTTGATGATTTTGTAGACTACCTCCTTTTCAAATTGATGAGTCCTAACTCTTTCAGTTTATCCTCATAAGGAAGCTCTATTATAATCCTTCCTAACATACAGCAATCAGAGGCAAATGCAGAATTTCATTCACTCATTCAGTCGTATTGATTGAGCGCTTACTGTGCGTAGAGCACTGTACTAAGCACTTGGGAAGTACAAGTCGGCAATGTATAGAGACGGTCCCTACCCAACAACGGGCTCACAGTCTAGAAGGGGGAGACAGACAACCAAACAAAACATGTAGACAGGTGCACCTTTCAGGGGTGGAAGGACCATAGTTTTCTAATGTGGCTTTTTTTTTTGGTCTTCTATACCCTTCCTTAAGATTATTTCCAGAAAGGTATGGTTGAAACTGTGGTTGGATTCTGGAACCCTTAAAATAATTCTAATGGGCTATCTTTTGATAGCTCCTCTTCAAGGCACCATTTAAGATGGGTGCGGTGGAATCCAGAACAAGCAAGGACAGTGTCTTACAGTGAGAAAATGACATCCAGAGATGAAACCGCATCATGTAGGGAAAAGAGCTAAGATCTGCTGGGTGATCTTGGGTAAGTCTCATAAGTTCTCTGAGCCTCAGTTTCCTCATCTGCGGCAACTAAATACTCGTGTTCCTTCCCCCTTAAACTGTGAGCCCCATGGAGGACAGAGACGGTAATTCTACCTACCCTTCTGCTTAGTACCATGCTTGGCACATAATAACAAATACCACAATTACCATTCTATTATTATTACCAGTAAATCAGCCACTCTATCAGGATTGCTTCACTCTATCGCCACTGCAGACCAATCTTCAGGAAATTCAGTGCTGTGCCTGAATTTTCCCCAGAATTTGTCCTTTGAATTATTAAAGTAAGCGTGTCCCGAGAAAACTCAAAGGAGCTCCTTGAAAGACAAACCTTTGTGTGCATACACTAGACACCTAAGAGAGCTCAGGTTTTTCTTTTTTGTTAATTTCTTTCAAAAAGTAGATGAGGGGTAGATACAAGGTAATCAGGTTGTGTCACGTGGGGCTCACAATCTTCATCCCTATTTTCCAGATGAGGCAACTGAGGCACAGAGATGTTAACATAACGTAACATATAACATAACATCACATAACAGTGTGACAAAGAATGTTTGGAGGAACCTAACTTTTCAGACCATTACCATTTCAGAAAGAGAGAAAGAGAGGTGTACAATCTCCCTATAGCCTAAGGAAGTTTAGAAGATGCAGATCCAGACCTCTTTGTTTCAGCACTACCAGAACGAAATGGCAGAAATGCCATGTTATTCTGTCACATATTTCCTGAGTGCCTTTTGGTTCAGAGAAGCTTTTCCTCAGACACCGAATAAATGAATAACGCCAGAGCAACAGAAAACATTGTTGTCTCGTGGACTAATGAGCATAGCACAGTATGACAACAGCCACCTTCCAGTTCTTCACCCAAGAATCCAATCTTCTTCCCAAGGATCTGGGAGTGGGAATCTGGTCAATGGGTTTCTTCCACCATTAGGTCCCTTATCCTACAAAATGGCTTTTTGGGGGGAGAAGGAACTCTCTGAGAGTGAGAGGTAGGCTGGTAACGTAGCATCTCTGATCCTAGCTAGGTAAGCATCGCTTCCTGTCTCCTGGTGAAATTTGTGGCAACAGCATAGAAAATGTTTTGAGGATATATGACCCTCCAGCAAGCTGGACTTCAGACTTTCCACCTCCCTGCACTGAAGGGTAAGTGTCATGTTAACATTCTAGCTGACTAGCATTTCCCATTTCTCAGCGCCTTGCTCTAAATTTGTTTTCCTTCCTCACTGTGCCAGGACATGAAAATGTCTTTCTGTCAAATGAGAATGCCATAGACATTTTTCCCTGGTGGCATTTCAAACCGTGTGCTTTCCAGAGGAACGTCAGCAAGTGCAAAACCGAAACATTCTTTCACTTAAGATGGTCTTCGTGTGCATCAAAATCTCATCTGTTCTCTTACGGGGCCTCCACCATGCTCCAGAGGGAAGAGAGGGGTTATTTTGGCTATAGATGATGAGAACGTTTTCCTCGGAATGTGGGTCAGGAAGAGGTCTGGGGTGAGATAAGATTAGTTCAGGAACAATGTCTCCAGAATGAACTGCTCAAACTTTCCCAGGTTTACCAGTCGATTATGGGGGTTTAGACTGTATTGCTCTTGCAGCATTCATCCCTTAAAGGAACTGCAAAGGAATGAAGAGTGTACCCTTTGACTCAAGCTCTTACAATTTTGCTCTCCAAGATCAGAGCCCAGATACACAGCCCAAGAGAAAGCAAATCACCTAATTCAAGGAAGCTAGGGCAGTTTCAGATAGCTCTATAGAGAAAAATAGATGGATAAAGAGGCAGCGTGGCCTAGTGAAAAGATCATGGGACTGAGATCTGGATTCTAGTGTCAGTTCTGCCATTGGCCTGCTGTGTGACCTTGGGAAGGTTACTTAACCTCCCTGGGCTTGCTTCCTCAACTGTCAAATGGGGATAAAATCCCTAGCGCATAGAACAGTGCTTGCCTGACACATAGAAATGCTTAACAAATACCATAATTATAAGGAAGCTCAATGATAATAATTGTGGTATTTGTTAAGCACTTACTATGTATCCAGCATGGTATTAAGTACTAGGGGAGGGACAAGATAATCAGGTTGGACACAATCCTGGTCCCACATGGGGCTCAGAGTCTAACAGGAAGGAGGACTAGTGGCAGATCCTGTGGTGGTTTCCAGCCCCGTGCTCTTTTCCCTAGGTCAAGATGCTTCTCAGAGGAGAACGCTTGCACATCCCTAAGTGCAAGCATTAAAGCACAAGAGAAACAGCAGTGGCGTAGCGGCTAGAGAATGGGACTGAGAGACAGAAGGTCATGAGTTCTAATCCCAGCTCTGCCACTTGTCTGTTCTGTGACCTTCGGCAAGTCACTCCAGTTCTCTGGGCCTCATTTACCTCATCTGTAAAATGGGGATTGAGACTGTGAGCCCCATGTGGAACAGGGTCTGTGTCCAACCTGACTAACTTGTATCCACCCAGTGCCTGGCACATAGTAAGCACTTAACAAATACTATTGTTATTGTTATTACAAAACCTCTGGATTTCAAGCCACATACCTTGGATCCCACACACAGAGTGGATGGTCAATGAGCACCACTGACAGACAAGCGAACCAACTAAGCAAAATCTAAGCATCCTTAATTCAAGGAAGCTAGGGCAGTTTCAGATAGCTCTATAGAGAAAAATAGATGGATAGGGAGGCAGCGTGGCCTAGTGAAAACAGCATGGGACTGAGATCTGGATTCTAGTGTCAGTTCTGCCACTGGCCTATTGTGTGACCTTGGGAAAGTTGCTTAACCTCTCTGGGCTTGCTTCCTCAACTGTCAAATGAGGATAAAATCCCTAGCGCATAGAACAGTGCTTGCCTGACACATAGAAATGCTTAACAAACACCATAATTATAAGGAAGCCCCAGTTTTCTGGGCCTCATTTACCTCATCTGTAAAATGGGGATTGAGACTGTGAGCCCCATGTGGAACAGGGACTGCGTCCAACCTGATTTACTTGTATCCATGCAGTGCCTGGCACATAGTAAGCACTTAATACTATTGTTATTGTTATTACAAAACCTCCGGATTTCAAGCCACATACCTAGGATCCCACAGACAGAGTGGATGGCCAATGAGCACTACTGACTGACAAGCGAACCACTAAGCAAAATCTAAGCATCCTTCCAAGCACACTTCCTGCCATGTTGCTGCTTCACCTTTTACCCCTCATTCACTGCCTCCCCTCCTTGTCAACTAGCAGCATGGCTCAGTGGAAAGAGTACAGGCTTGGGAGCCAGAGGTCATGGGTTCCAATCCCGGCTCCTCCACTTGTCAGCTGTGTGACTTTGGGAAAGTCACTTAACTTCTCTGGGCCTCAGTTACCTCATCCGGAAAATGGGGATTAAGACTGTGAGCTCCACGTGGGACAAGCTGATCACTTTGTATCCCCTCCAGCACTTAGAACAGTGCTTCACACATAGTAAGCACTTAACAAATGCCATTATTATTATTATGATTATTATCAGCAGCAGCAGCAGCAGCAGTATTGGAAACCCAGTGCCCACAGAGCCCCTATTGTGTGTCAAGAACTGCCGTATTGGCATCCAGGCCCCTTGGGAAACAGAATGGCTTAGTGGCAAGAGCCTGGGCTTGGGAGTTAGAGGATGTGGGTTCTAATCCCTGCACTGTCACTTGTCTGCTATGTGACCCTTGAGTGTAATAAAATCTACCCTTTCTTGCAAACGATAGAGCGATGCCAAAGGTCAACCTTTTCAACCACCTTCACACACATGTATCGGATCTCACTCTTAGAGGCATCATCTTTCAATGTGAAGGACAGCTGGATACATAGGGTAAGGAGCTGATTATGAAGAAATCGAATAATAATATTCATAATAATGGTATTTGTTAAGCACTTAGTATATGCCAGACACTGCTCTAAACATGGGGGTCCCAGTCCCACATGGGGCTCGCAGTCTTAATCCCCATTTTACAAATGAGGCAACTGAGGCACAGAGAAGTGAAGAGACTTGCCCATGGTCCCACAGCAGACAAGTAGCAGAGTAGGGATTAGAACCCAGGTCCTCTGACTCCAGGCCTGTATTCTTTTATTCATTCAATCGTATTTATTGAGCACTTACTGTGTGCAGAGCACTGAATTGAGCGCTTGGGAAGTACAAGTTGGCAACATATAGAGACAGTCCCTACCCAACAATGGGCTCACAGTCTAAAAACTATGTACATTGACTGTACTACCCGTTGGCCCTTAAAATTTTTCAGAGTTACGATTGACAGTAGAGATTATACTTTGGCACAGAAACACATTAATCATTTATTCCAACTGACATTCCAGAGTTTTATGCCATTTTTGTAGGTGAAGAACTTCCCCAAGGAAGGATAAAATGTTGGAAATTTTGGAAAGTTGTGCCCATTCTGCCCTCCCTTGGTGGTATATTTCAAAGGGCAGAGTCTTTTCTCTGATTCTTACACTGAGGTCCCATTAACTTCTGTGTGTTTCACTCTTCTGGCTTTAATGGAATGCCTGAAATATATTGAAGCGTTGCTGGAAGATACAGTGTCACTCTGCTTCACATATTTCCATTAGCTTTTATTGCCGGTTTGGTTCAAACTCAATTTTTACATCTAATTTGGAAGGAACGGCCTGTCAGTTCTATTTTTCTGCAAGAATTTTATCAGGTTAATTTGATTTTCCAAGGAGGAGTTTTCTTTAAATCCCAATTTATCCATTTTTTTGCCCCCTCTTTCTACAGCCTAAAGGACGTGGACAGTACCCCACCGCTAACCTCCTCCCTCTTCCTTCCTCCCGGGAAATTTCCTCCATGAAAACCATTGCTCCATGGGTCCCGAGAAGGGAATGTAACAAAGTACCACAGGTATATGTGCTGTCATCAACTCTTTTGATTTATACAAAGAGACGCCGCAGAACCCAGCATGGTCAGAATGATTAACAACTCGGTGTCTCATATGTGGTAACGAGGGTGCCTTTGGGTTAAAAGGTTTCTGACGGTGAATGAGTTATTCAAGAGGCAGCTGTAGAAACTCTACCTGCTCATTTGCATCGGGTTCTCTCATCTCCAGATTCTGGCATCTGGTGAACACATTGGACTGAAAGCTATGGGGATTTTTTGCAACAGTAACTCTCAGCTAGTTTCCCCAGCCCATATGTTGCAGCATGCCGCTGCTTACAAACCGTTCCTCTCCCGCTTTGGTTTTCGGCTCCCAGACCTATTATTCTCTACCCATCTGCAATCCGACCGGCATTTAGCCCTGCAACTTAATTCCATTGTTCCTCTGAAATTAGCCTGGCTCCCCTCCGAACGATGCCCCCATGGGTAACGGCTCTCTGATTCCAGAGCCAGGTTTCTCTCCCCTACTGTGTTTTGGTTTCCTGGAGGCTTCTGTTTTGGTGGTTCTACTTCTTAGCATCTTGTTGGACAAATGCGGCAGGTTGACGCGTGGATCTTTGAGATCTCGGGATGAGCCGACTTCCCTTTCTTCAGGTCCTACCGTTCAACTCTGGGAGTTATTAGTGAAGAATGCTCTTCTTCCTCTTTTTTTATGCTATCTGTTAAATGTTTACTATGTTCCAGGCACCGTAGAACATGGGCTTAGGAATCGGAAGGTCATAGGTTCTCAACTTAGTTCTGCCACTTGTCTGCTGTGTGACCTCTGGAAGTCACTTCACTTTTCTTTGCCTCAGTTCTCTCATCTACAAAATGAAGATTGAGACTACGAGCCCCACGTGAGACAGAGATTGTGTCCAACACGATTTGCTTGTATCCACCTCAGCGCTTAGTACAATGCCTGTCATGTAGTGTTTAACCAATATCACAATTATTATTATTATTACTACTAAGCCCAGGTGTAAAAATAATAATAATAATTATTATTATTATTGTAGTATTTATTAAGAGCTTATTATGTGCCAAGCATTCATTCATTCATTCAATTGTATTTATTGAGCACTTACTGTGTGCCGAGCACTGTACTAAGAGCTTGGGAAGTACAAGTTGGCAATATCTAGAGACAGTCCCTACCCAACAGCGGGCTCACAGTCTAAGCACTGTTCTAAGCGCTGGTGGGGGATACAAGGTAACCAGGTCATCCCGCACGGGGTCACAGTCTTAATCCCCATTTTCCAGATGAGGTAACTGAGGCGCAGAGAAGTTAAGTGACTTTCCCAAAGTCACACAGCTGACAAGTGGTGGAGCCGGGATTAGAACCCATGACCTCTGCCTCCCAAACCCGGGCTCTTTCCACTGAGCCACACTGCTTCTCACACTGGACACAGTCCATGTCTCACAGGGGTTGACAATCTTAATTCGCATTTTACAGGTGAAGGAACGGAGGCCCAGAGAAGTGAAGTGACTTGCCCAAGGTCGCAGAGCTTGCAAGTGGTGGAGCTGTCATCAAACCCCAGGTCCTCTGACACCCAAGCCCATACTCTTTCCGTTAGGCCTAGCTGCTTCTTCTTGCTAAATCTCCCAGTTCATAGAAACAAGGAGAATGCTGCCAGACCACAGAGAGGATGATATAGCTTAAAAGAAAGGGATGGAAAACAACAAAATTCTGGAGGCCTTAGAGAAGTCCGGTTATTCCCGTGATGGAGTTTCTGCTTCACAGTGGTTCAGATTTCATGTTTCCTGTGACCGATAAATCACTAGCAGGCTAAGGAGTGGTGGAGTATGGGTGATGCCATTTCTGGGACAGATCGATGAGCTCTTTGGGATTTGGTCTTAAGACGGAGACAATAGAACACCTGGAGGAATGGCATGGTCGTTGCCTTTTTGGCCAACCAAGATCATTTTTCCAGAATCCCTCAGGCCTCTGGGCACTGGAACAGAAGAAACTGGGCATGAGAAGAGGGCAGGGGAGATGTTCTGGAAAGTACACAGACCAAAGAATCTGTTGCTGTTCCACTGTCCCCCAGGTCCTTAAACAGACCAACAACTAGACTCCATTTTCTAAGCAAGAACTTTTACCATCTCTCTTGTGGAGAGTGGGAACTGATCCCTAGAAGAAAACCATGTTTCTTGAATTTTAAGATAGGAAGGATGCGGGGAAAATTGCAAGATTTCATATGCAGGCATTTTACATATTGAAATCATAATCAGGGCTCCTGCAAATGTAGAAAGGTGTGTGGACAAAAGGGATGTTGCTAGCCCATACTTGTAGAGGTGAAAATTGTAGGTAGAATTCAAATTTCTTTACTTGAAAGTACTTTGTCTCCTGTAGACTGCAAGCTACTTGTAGGCAGAGATCACATCTATCAACTCTGCTGTACTGTACTTTCCCAAGTGCTTAGTACACTATTCTTCATGCAGTAAATGCTCAATAAATGCCATCGACAAATTCCCTTCTATTTATTCAAAATGCTCAAAAATGTATTTTGTTCACTTCTACTTCCACCAAAATTTTCCATAAAAAATAAGCTGCTTTTCATGTTGTGTTCTGAACTCCAGCACTAGGAAGGGAAAAGCAGACAGCATGGCCAGGAAACAGCACAGCCTGAAACGTGAAGCAATGTTTGAAGAAAGGGCTAAGCCAGTGGGATCTCTTCTGGGATCCCTTAGATGCCACCCATTCAGCCCTTTTCTAGAAATACGGCTGCTTCCTGGGAGATTTTGCAGCACAGTTGTGAACTTTGTTCTCCAGGAAGTTAAGAGAACCCCTCCTTGGCTCCCCCATAAGTTATTCAGGAGTTTGGGAATGAAAGAGAGTGTGTCCGGCTTAGAGATCTAAAGGGCCTAATGTTGTCTTCTGTGTCAAGAAAAATGGCTTTTATCTGGCATGAAAGGAAGAGCAGAAATTGAAAGGGAATGTTTCCGAGCCCCATCTCTCTACCTAGCCAAACAACAAGAAATGCACAACGAGCTTCCAAGCCCGAACACACAAAGTCCTGGCATCATATGTGATTAAGAAAACTAAGAAAATGCAAATCGTGCCTCACTCTTCCACATATATTCTTCAGCAAGGTCTTTCCCACCTATTTCTCATCAGCCTTTTTTATTGCAAATGACAAAGTCAATACGTAAATTCACCAGATGACTCTCTGACGGGAAATCTCATGGATGATTCCAGAGGCAGATCAGACCGCAAATTTTCTCCCTTGCACTCTGTTCTTCAATCTTTCCAGCTCAAAGACAGGCAAACTCAGCAAAAGGATTATATCTTTGCAATTTGGCAGAATTATAAACATGTTTGCTAGCCTGATTCAGTCAAATTGTTTTGCTTTGTTTTTTTCAGTTGTATTTAGTGAACACTGAGTGCAAACAGTGTATTAAGCTCTTCAGAGAATACAACAGGGGCAGGACGAGTGTTCTCTGCTTTCAAAGTGCTTACATCCTAAACGGGAAGACAGACAAACTTCATTGCAGGGTGATTGGTATAGAAAGCAGATCCCACTGCTCACCTACCATTTTTAGACCTGAGGATGCCTCTTAGTGGAAAACTCACCCAGGAAATGGAGAAAAGGTGGAACTTAATGGATGCTGACAAAGACTCCATTTTTCTGTCTTGATCATGGCAGGGGTAAAGTCCAAGGCACAATAGGTGAAAACTGGTTACAGAAAATCAAGGATCTAGTTAAGTTGAATTGGTGCTGAATCAAGGTGAGGTTTAGAGCGAATTTCCAGCTGGCATGAAACCACAGACTAGGTCCAAGGGGATTCTGTTTCAGGAACTGTCAGATATTCCCGAGGTGTCTCGGCATGTTTCAGGGAATCCCCTGTTTGGGAGTCCCTTGGTATTTGTTAAGTGCTTACTGTGTGCAGGGACTGTTCTAAGCACTGGGGTAGATACAAGCTAATCAGGTTGGACATAGTCCCTGCCCCACATAGGGCTCACAGTCTTAACCCTCATTTTACAGACGAGGGGACTGAGGCCCCAAGAAGGTAAATGACTGGCCCAAGGTAACACAGCAGGCAAGTGGTGGAGCGGGATTAGAACCCAGGTACTTCTGACTCCCAGGCTCCTGCTCTACTGCTTCTCTGTCCAGTTTTTTCAAAACGGTCGTGTGGTCAGGGCAGCTAGTATGCCCCCCTTGGACTGATTGTCTGGGGAATGTTTCCTTGCCCCTTCAATATTGCTAACATCGATAGCTTTCCTGGTGGTGATGGGGTGATCTTTTTTTTTTTTGTTGTATCCCTAATGTCCCGGGTAATGGTGCCCATGCTCCTTTTGTGACTATCGTGTGGCTCCTGGCACCTACCTCTTTGTGTTACTGCCTGTCCTACTCCATTCTCCTGCTCCCTCTGGTATTCTCCATGCACACAGTTTGAGTACCCCAACATCGGCCCTACAACCCTTCAACCTCAATGCCCAGCTTCCATTAACAAGTGAGAAGCAGTGAGGCCTAGTGGATAGAGCACGGGCCCAGGAGTCAGAAAGAGCTGGGTTCTAACCTTGGCTCCTCCACTTGTCGGCTGTGTGACCTTGGGCAAGTCGCTTCACTTCTCTGGGCCTCAGTTCCCTCATCTGTAAAATGGGGATTAAGACTTTGAGCCCCATGTGGGACAGGGACTGTGCCCAACCTGATTACTTTCTATTTACCCCAATACTTGTGAGGTAACAGTGCCTTGCATATAGGAAGTGCTTAACCAATACCATTAAAACACAAAATAAATGCATGTAAGGAAGACACTCAAGCAGAAGCTGAAATGGGAGCTGAAAGGAGCCACACATTTGTGAAGCATGTGCTCAAGCAATGCTAGGGGCTTTTTGGAGACCATTGTAGCAGAGAGAACTCCCTGGGGACAAAAATCAAGCGAGGAGTTCTTCTCAGAATCAAGTCTATGAAAATCAGGATGTTGAGCGTCAGAGGCCAAAGCAGAGATGGGTGCAATGTGAGACAAATCTTTTGTACAACGGGGATTTATCCTGACTTGTTCACAGTGCAGAAGGTATCAATTTTTTTGGCCATCATTGCATGCCTGGAAGAGGACCTCACCATCAAAAACATCACCTTCAAATCTGTATAATTGTTGCCAGTGTGATCTGCTTTCTGCTGCACTTGTCCACTGCTACAGCACATCATCTGAGGGTTTACTGCATTGTATCTCTAAGTGTTTCCTTCCCCAAAATGACACATACAATGTCCTTGCTTTAGCTCAATCTACAGCAGTTGTTTGCGTATCCTGTCCATTTTTCTGTCATGCCCTGTCCAAGGAAACACTGTTGGCCAGCAGTTCTTGGATGCTAGTGATCTGACCACATTCCAAAATGTAATTGCCTTTGATGTTAAATATGGCACATAAGTGGGCACTGATGGAACTGTTCTAGAAATCAAATTTTGTGTCTGAAGTAGATCCATGGCTCACAGCCAAGGTCTGAATCTTGATACAGTCTGGTACCACACTCCATTAGAATCTCAAAGGACTCCCTAGCCTGATAAACTTTCTACCTCAGTCAGTCCATCACATTTATTAATAATAATAATAATGATGGCATTTGTTAAGTGCTTACTATGTACAAAGCACTGTTCTAAGCACTTGGGGGATACAAGGTGATCAGGCTGTCCAACTTGGGGCTCACAGTCTTAATCCCCATTTTACGGATGAGGTAACTGAGGCACAGAGAAGTTAAATGACTTGCCCAAAGTCACTCAGCTGATAATTGGCGGAGCTGGAATTTGAACCCGAGACTTCTGACTCCCAAGCCTGGCTCTTTCCACTGAGCCCCACTGCTTCTCTATTTATTGGGTGCTTACTGTGTGTAGAGCACTGACCTAAGCACTTGGGAGAAGACACTACAAAAATGCAACAGACACATTCCCTGCCCATCTCCATATCTAGCTTCAAATCATTAGACTCGTTGTCTAGGTAGCAGAATAATAATAATAATAATAATAATAATAATAATAATAATAATAATAATAATATTGGCATTTATTAAGTGCTTACTATGTGCAGAGCACTGTTCTAAGCGCTGAATATAGCTACAGTCTCCAGCTCTGTGGTGTCAATGGGGGAACTTTGATATGATCTGGGTTTATCAGCTATGACCTGGTAAGGTCCAAGTCCTCAGATTAATTTTCATTCCATAACACTTTGCTAATCCCGGGAAGGAAATCATAATCACTTAATAGTCTGGCTGCAAAAGAATCATTCTGTAACAATTACAGTTACATGTCAAGAATCTGATCCAAAGATCACAATGGGTTTTACAGCCATTAAGAAATTATGGCTCCAAATCCCTTGGAGAAACAGGTGGCAGGTGTTTTCCTAGTTCCTCTCAAAGGAATGACAAGATTTTGTTAGCTCATCAACTAGGCATCCTTTTATTGGCTGCTGGAGAAATCAGAGCTGCACAGTCTGCTAGACTGTGAGCCCACTGTTGGGTAGGGACCGTCTCTATATGTTGCCAACTTGTACTTCCCAAGCCTTTAGTACAGTGCTCTGCACACAGTAAGCTCTCAATAAATACAATTGAATGAATGAATGAAAGGTTTGGGGGCTCATCTGACACACAAACGTGGGCCTTCTGGGTTGGTCCAGGCTATCTATGGCTGGGAAGAATTTATCAGACTTCATTCTCAGAGGAGACCTGTTCCTGAGCTCTGATTCATAGCTGGAACATGGTACTTTTTCCGCAAAACAAAAATGAACCTGGTAATGAGAAAACTAGTTATATGTCCAATCCAATTAACTTGAATCCACTCCAGGACTTAGTACAGTGCCTGGCACATGGTAAGCACTTAACAAATATCGCAGTTATTATTATTATCCCTATTAGGTAACTGGACAAAAACTAATTCCCACAATGGGGGGCCACTGCTCTTAGTACAGTGCTCTGCACACAGAAAGTGCTCAATAAATACCATTGATTGACTGATAACTACCTCCACCCTGATGCATCTTTGGCCCCTTCCCTCCCCCGGAGCCTCTCCAAGGCCGCTGCTGCTGTCAGACTGAAGAAACATGGTTTACTGGGCTAGAAAGAAGGGTGAAAAATTCCCTGAAGTGGAAATATGAAATTCAATCTGAACTTGAATCTGAACTTTGGTGATTTCTGCCTGGATGATGTGGAAATTTTCATTCTAAAGGACAAGGCTCTGAGGTATTTGTACTGATGTAGACCACGTTTGCTCCATCGGAGCTATCAGGGGAACCTATTCCATGACTGTATGACAGGGAGCCAGCTGCCGAATCAGAGTACCTCAATAGCCACTTTCCTGCCCCTTCCCTAAATACGCAGCATGCAAACAGTTTCACATCGGATAAACACCCAAAATGTTTCTGAGATCCAAAAGGGCCCTTTCTGGCTGCATGGAGGTTGGGGTGAGGAGCAGAAGTTATTGAGACAAAATTGATCATTCATTCTACCAATGAGCACACTTTTTCAGAAGTCTAATGGTCAACAAAAAACTCTTCTCCCTATACACCTGTCTCAGCTATAGCAAGTTTCCATTACCTGACTTGGGTATAACATGATGTAAGAAATTTTCCTCCCACAAACACCAGCCATTTCTAGTATAACAGGATTCACAAGCTGTCACAAGGAGATCTAGTGTAGGAAGAAATGGTTGTGAATATTCTTTCAATTGTATTTATTAAGCGCTTACTGTGTGCAGAGCACTGTAATAAGTGCCTGGGAAAGTGCAATACAACAATAAAGAGTGACAATCCCTGCATGTAGCATATTATATTGTTGTGCTGAATTCTCCCAAGCATTAGTAAAGTTTCTTGCACACAGTAAGCACTCAGTAAATATGAATGATTGATTAGTATCCCTCAAGTCATGATGCTGCTATCCTTCCTAGCCTCTATTTCAGCCTTACGGTACTTAAATGAAGCATTCTTAATAATTTGTATTTTTGCAACTTTCAGTATTCAATTCAGTCAAATAGCAATGAGTGGCAAGAACATAAGATGGTCTTCCAGTAATAATAGCATTTGTTCAGCATTTACTTTGTGCCAAGTACTGAACTGAGCACTGGGGTAGCTATAACATAATCAGGTCGGACTCAGTCGCTGTCCCACACAGGGCTCACAGTCTAAGTGGAAAGGTGAATAGGTTTGGAATCCCCATTCTACAGATGAGGAAACAAAAAGTGAAGTGACTTACCCAAGGGCACGCAGCGGTAAATGGTGGCAGTGGACTTAACAGTGATATACGGTTTTGTAATGAAAAATATCTGACGCGGTAGCTTCTTAGAACCATCTACTCTCTATCCAGTTATTTCCCAATGAATCAATAGTTACCAAAGGCGTTGTCATAGGTGGATTTCTGTTAGGTTTATCTGCTAGCTAGTGAACCTCGTGGTTAGGAAGAACACTAGCTTAGCATGTAGCATGTCTATCTTCATAGACATGTCTACCTATATATCTGTAAGCAGATAAAACCAGAGTTAAGGGAATGCCAGGTCATATTCTCCCACCTTTTAAATACACATGATCTTTGTCATGTGTGTACACACACACAAACATTCACAAACACCACACACACCATGCATCTTCTCCCCTTGTGGTCACAGGCCTTCTGCTCTGCACCCAGTCAGCTCTCAATAAATACAACTGATTGATTGATTGGTGGACTGGATGGAGATGAGCTCCAGCATCCATCCCTTGCCCCCAATTAAGTCCTAAGGGAACACACCAGTCTTTCACATCCTGCATCTCTAAACTGTTCCAGGCCTTTCCTCAGGCCAGAGTCTTGACGGGAGAAACTCTAAACCCTGCATCAGTGGTCTTCTGACTGAACCCTCTATTCCCCACAGTTTGTCAAGAAGAGATCTCTAAATCTACTCTGTCCACCTAGGCTTCTGATCCCATCCCTTCATACCTTATTAAAACACTAGTTCTCACTATTCACCACAGTTTGTCAAGAAGGGATCTCTAAATCTACTCTGTCCACCTAGGCTTCTGATCCCATCCCTTCATACCTTATTAAAACACTAGTTCCCACCTTTCTTCCCTCCTCGATAGCCATTTTCAGTTATTCACTTTCCAATGCTTCTTTCCACTGCTTCTCTTCTTGCATCCACATTCAGCAGCCATGCACGCACTTATCCTCCATGGGGACAGTATACAGTTATAGCGACATGATTTTTCCATAAATAAGGTTATTCAGGAACACAACTGCTGTGCTATAGAAGAACTCCCTGTAGCTTCATCTGAGGTTATTAACAACAACCCGAGGCTCTTCTCACCTCCTCCCAGAAACCTAAATCCACCAATAGAGGAACTGCCCTCAACAATAGCTCAGGAATAAGATAAAGTCCCAAAACGAGAATCGGGGAGTAGCAGCAGAGGGGATGGAGTCATTCATTCATTCATTCAGATGTATTTATTGAGCGCTTACTGTGTGCAGAGCTCTGTACTAAGCACTTGGAAAGCACAATTCAGCAACAAATAGAGACAATCCCTGCACACAACAGGTTGACATGACACTCGGCCCAGTCCATGGCTTCTTTGGTCACCAGCAACCAAAGGCCTGCCACATCCTAATTTCTCAGTCCCAAAACCCTAGGCTACTTAATGATAATAATAATAAAATGGTATTTGTTAAGCACTTACTATGTGCAAAGCACTGTTCTAAGCGCTGAAGACCCAGACCAGATAGACCAAAATGCCTTCTCACTTCCCTGCTGGCTCTAGACAGTAAACTCATTATGTGTAACATAATAATAATGGCAATTGTGATATTTGTTAAGCACTTATTATGTGCCAGGAACTGTACTAAGCTCTGGAGTAGATGCATAGTCTCTATCCCTCACAGATGCTCACAGTCTTAATCCCTATTTTACACATGAGGTAACTAAGCCCCAGAAAAGTGACATGCCCAGGGTCACACAAAAGGTGAGTGGCAGAAATGAAATTAGAACCCACGGCCTTCTGACTATTCTGTTGTATTGTACTCCCACAAGCACTTAGTACGGTGCACTGCTCGTAGTAAGTGCTCAATAAATACAATTAATTAATTGATTGGTGTTGGTGACAGGGAAGGAACCAAAGATTCTGTTATTATTACTTCATTTATTCATTCAATCATATTTATTGAGCTTTTACTGTGTGCAGAGCACTGTACTAGGCACTTGGGAAGTACAAGTTGGCAACATATAGAGATGGTCCCTACCCAACAACAGGCTGAGCAAGCATGGCATAGTGGTAAGAGAATAGACCTGGAGTCAGAAGATCATGGGTTCTAATCCCGGTTCCACTACTTGTCTGCTGTGTGACCCTGGGCAAATCACTTAACTTCTGTGTGCCTTAGTTACCTTATCTGTAAAATGGGGATTAAGACTGTGAGCCAGATTCTAATCCCTGCTCTGCCACTTGTCTGCTGTGTGATCCTGGGCAAGTCACTCAACTTCTCTGCACTTCAGTTACTTCATCTGTAAAATGGGGATTTAGACTGTGAGCATCTGTGTAGGACAGGGACTATGTATCTACTCCAGCACTTGGTACAAGCAGAGAAGCAGCGTTGGCTCAGTGGAAAAAGCCCGGGGCTTTGGAGTCAGAGGTCATGGGTTCAAATCCCTGCTCCGCCACTTGTCAGCTGTGTGACTGTGGGCAAGTCACTTCACTTCTCTGGGCCTCAGTTACCTCATCTGTAAAATGGGGATTAAGACTGTGAGCCCCCTGTGGGACAACCTGATCTCCTTGTAACCTCCCCAGCACTTAGAACAGTGCTTTGCAAATATTAAGCACTTAATAAATGCCATTATTATTATTATTACAATTACCTCATCTGTAAAATGGGGATTGGAACTGTGAACCCCATGTGGGATTACAACCCGATTTGCTTGTAACTACCCCAGCTCTGAGTACAGTGCCTGGCACATAATAAGCGCTGAACAAATACCATACTATTAATTATTATTATTACTTATTGTGTGCAAAGAACTGTACTAAGTGCTTGGGAGAGTACAATGTAACAAAAAATGGACACGTTCCCTGCCCATAATGAGCTTTTACTTTCAGGACCGGTTATTCTTCAGAGACAACAAAAAACCAGAATCCTCTCTCCAGCTAAAACTCATCCACAGAAGCTGTGAATGTACAAGACTTTTATAAAGTGATCAGGACTTGTCAGTTAGATTATGCAAATGCCTTGTGAGATAACAGGCAAGAGTTAGCCAGCCACCATATGGGGAAACTATGCCAACACAATCAGGGAGATTTTGGAACGTGTTCCTGTAATTCATTTTCCGAACAGGGAATATATGCTCGTGTGACTGTTGGGAATATCTGGGCAGCGGAAAAGTTCCAAGGCCCTTGTTTTCATATGCTTGATGTCTTCTTTTCCCACCTTGAGTTAGCCGAACCATGCTGGGGAAGGTAATATTTGTGTGGCTATAAACTTTGTTGCTTTATTGCAACAAACAAATTATTAACATTTGGGCTGACAGGTCAAGATTTGGTGCTTTGCCACTTGCACAAAACAGTGGACAGACCTCAGGACTGGGAGTCAGAGGTTGTGGGTTCTAATCCTGACTCTTCCACTTGTCTGCTGTGTGGCCTTGGGCAAATCACTTCGCTTCTCTGTGCCTCAGTTACCTCATCTATATAATGGGGATTGAGACTGTGAACCCGGCATGAGACAGGGACTGACAGTGAGCCCACTGTTGGGTAGGGACCGTCTCTATATGTTGCCAACTTGTACTTCCCAAGCGCTTAGTACAGTGCTCTGCACACAGTAAGCACTCAATAAATATGATTCAATGAATGAATGAATGACTGTATCTAACCCGATTTGCTTGTATCCACCCCAATGCTTAGTACAGTACCTGGCACAAAGTAAGCGCTTAACAAATGCCACCACTTCATTCTCTGAGCCTCAGTTCCCTCAACTGTAAAATGGGGATTAAGACTGTGAGTCTCATGAGGGACAGAGTCTCTGTCCAAACTGATTAGTTTATATCTACCCCAAAGCTTGGAACAGTGCTTGACACATAGTAAGCGCTTAATGAATACCATCATTATTATTATAATATGAAAAAGAAATCTTCTTGTTTTCTCTGGCCAGAAGTTGCAACCAGAGATGGGATGGGTCTCTGTGAGAGAGCTCCGCTTGAGTCTCCTGAATACGCCAACAACTTCCCCTTTTAGACTGTGAGCCCACTGTTGGGTAGGGACTGTCTCTATATGTTGCCAACTTGTACTTCCCAAGCGCTTAGTACAGTGCTCTGCACACAGTAAGCACTCAATAAATACGATTGATTGATTGATTGATTGATTGTGCAGCTTTGATGGCTGTTATACAGTAATGGCTGCCGGAGAGGCTACCCCCAGGCTACCTAGGACCTTCAAACAAGACAATCATTAACCAGTCAGAAATGTCAGAACCAAGGGCTCTGGTGACCATTTTAAACTTATAAAACATTTTGAACTCTGCGTGCGCCTGCTGGACAGAATTTTTAACGAGCCGGAGTCTGTGTTTTCTTTGTGACTAAAGTCTGAGTCCGGGAACAGTGGGAGAGAAGAGCTTCCTTCTCCCTGATCCTTTCTCTGAGGGTCATTTGCAGGCCAAAGGGCAACTGAAGCAAAGAGAAGGGGACCATCCTCGGGGAGAGACCAAGGGTCTGGAATCGAAAGGGCATGCCTTGAAAGAGTTTAGGAGGCACTGAGGAATCTAATCAATCAATCAATGATATTTATTGAGTGTTTATGGTGTACAGAGCACAGTTCTAAACACTTGGGATAGAATAGATTCAGTACAATAGACGAGGTAGACCCACCTCCTCTAGGTCCTTGACCACAAGGACTTTACAGTAGCCTAAAGGATTGAATACGAGCTGCGGAGTCAGGAGGACCTGGGTTCTAATTCTGGCTCTGCGACTTGTCTGCTGTGTGACCTTGGGCAAGTCACTTCACTTGTCTGTACCTCAGTTACTTCATCTTTAAAATAGGAGTAAGACTGTGAACCCTATGCAGGACAGGGACTGTATCCAAACCAATTTGCCTGCATCGACCCCAGTGCTGAGTACAGTTCCTGAAACATAGTAAGCACTAAACTAATACCACAGTTATTATTATTACAGACTAGAACATGTACGAAGCAGCATGGTAGAGTGGATAGAGCACAGGCCTGGGTGTCAGAAGGTTATGGGTAAGCAGCATGTCTCAGTGGAAAGAGCCCGGGCTTTGGAGTCAGAGGTCATGGGTTCAAATCCCAGTTCTGTCAATTGTCAGCTGTGTGCTTTGGGCAAGTCACTTAACTTCTCTGTGCCTCAGTTACCTCATCTGTAAAATGAGGATTAACTCCACTGTACTAAGTGCTTGGGATACAACACAACAATAAGCCCACTGGTGTCTTGACCTAGCCCCATGCAAGACCCTTAAAGGACTCCAAATTTCATGTGTGATTCCCCTTCCTCTGAACAATATTTCTCTAGTCTCTGTTCTCTTGAAATTAAAACAGAAAAAAGCATCAAATGATTCCTTTTCCTTCCTTTAACCAGCCATATATTGCCATCGTTAAGAGATTATGGGTTAATTAAATTCATTTAAAAACAACTCTTTGGTCATCCTTTAATTAACCTTGCTGTTTGGGCTATGTCCTCTTATCGTTCGACCCTGTCACTGTGCAGCATAAAAATTACCACCCTTCACAAATCTCAGCCGCTCAGGTAAGAGAAAAACAATGACACCCTACACCCATTGACTCGGGGAGCTCGTTAGCTGTCATCTGGGAACCGTTTAGCCTCCTATCTGAAGGGATGACATTTACTTATCACAAGTGTTCAAATTCAGCTTAGAAACCGATTTCAACCTCTACTGAATGTCGTCTGCCAAATATGAGTTATTGTTTTTACAGCAAGCCTAGAGCTGGATCAAAACACAAAAGGAGAAAAAAAAGAAATAGAAGCCAACAAAGGCAAAACAAAATCCCGACCAGCAGCGTGACTAGATTCAGTTAATTAGAGAAACAAAGGAATGTAACTTACTTTTATGCTAGCAAATCTTAAACCTTGATTTATACAATTGCAGGAGGACTGCCGTTGTTATTTTACCCATGATTTCACAAAGTGATTCTGGTCAAAAGCTGTTTGGAGTGAGATTTTCACTGTGGTGAAACTGAAACTGGTCCTCTGAATTTGTCAGTTGTTCTTGCAAAAGAGTCAGGACAGTACCTAAAGCAGCACCAGAGAGATGCATAACATGTTCAAAGGAGACCCCAGTATATATCCTAAGTAAAGATTCACCCCTATGAGAGGCAGTGTGACCTAGTGGAATGAGTATGCGGCTTGAAATCAGAGGACCTGGATTCTAATCCTGCCTCCACCACTTGCCTGCTGTATGACTTTGGGCAAGTCACATAACTTTTCTGTGCCTCAGTTTCCTCATCTGTAAAATGGTGATTCAATACTCAGGCTATGAGCCCCATGTTGCAAAGAGACTGGGCTGTGGATTTGGCCAATATGAGGCAAATGGGGACACTTGAGTTATGGAAACAAGTGCAAATCAATCAATCAATCAATGACTGTAAGGTCATTGAGGGGAGGGAACATACCTTCAAACTCTGCTGTATTGTACTCTTTCAAGCATTCAGTACAGTGCTTTGCATATAGTAAGTGCTCAATAATGATTTATAATAATTGTGGCATTGGGTAAGTGTTTACTATATGGAAGGCCTCGTAGTAAGCTCTGGGATGGATACAAGCAAATCGAATTGGACAGAGTCCCTGTCCCTTATGGGGCTCACAGTCTTAATGACCACTTTACAGATGGAGTGACTGAGGCCTGGAGAAGTTAAGTGATTTGCCCAGGGTCACACAACAAATAAATGGTGGAGCTGGGATTAGAACCCCAGTCCTTCTGACTCAGGACCGTGCTCTATCCACTAAACCATTCTGCTTCAATCCATACCACTGATTGATTGGACACTTTCTGTCTGCAGAGTACTTCACTGAGTAGATAGACATGATCTCTGCCCTCCAGTAATTTACAATCTAGCAGATTTTTGCCCTAAGTAGTAAATGACCATCAAAGTAATTACCCAGTGTGTAAATTCTTTGTGACTGTGAATAATATTATTTCAGTTAGTTCTTCCACAAAGTTTGTCTTTCCTCTCCATTTGAGGTTGAGTGTTGTTGGACCGCTAGGGATTGTTCTGACAATGCAATTTGTCTAGAAAGAACACAATTGGGTCATGGGAAAAAAATGGTTGGATCCACACACAAAATGGCTAACAAGGAGCACATCTCGTAACACAGATTTTTTTTAATGAGTGTTAATCAAGGAGACAAGAAGCAGCATGGCCTAGTCTCCCCTTTCTAGACTGTGAGCCAGTTGTTGGGTAGGGACTGTCTCTATATGTTGCTGACTAGTACTTCCCAAGCGCTTAGTACAGTGCTCTGCACACAGCAAGCGCTCAATAAACACGATTGAATGAATGAATGAATGCTAGAACCCAGGCATGGGAGTCGAGAGGACTTGGGTTTTAATTCCGGTTCCACAACTCGTCAGCTGTGTGACCTTTGGCAAGTCACTTCACTTCCCTCTGCCTTGGTTACTTCATCTGCAAAATGGAGAGGAAAACTGTGAACCCCATATGGGACCTGGACTGTGTCCAACCTATCTTGTATTTATCCTAGCACTTAGTACAGTACTTCACAAATACCATTTGAAAAAAAAAACCACTCATGTTGTCAGATAACTGAGTAAATATTGCTTCCTAACTCAATATGCAAATAGTTTCCACTGAATTTCATAATGAACCGTTGATCCTAAACTAGAAACAAGTACTTCTGGGGTGCTTTTCCAAACTGAATAGAAATAGTGTGGCTTACTGGAAAGACCCCTGGTCTGGGAATCAGAGGTCGTGAATTTAATTCTGGCTTAATTCTGGAGTATTTCTACCTTTTCCACCTTTTCAAACTTTTCCAGGCCCCTGGTCCTTTCTCTCCCTTTCAGTGGTCTGAATGTTCTCAGAGCGAAGATTCTCAGAGCCATCCTTAAAGTTCAGGCAGACCTATGACATTGTGGGTGTGGAGGGACAGTTTATCATGATTCCTGACCCCGTATCCCATCAGAGGACTCACTGACGATGTACACACTGCACAGTTACTGCCTGACTTCCATTAACTCTTTCTCAGGGTCATTTATACTGAGTGGCAACAAAAAGCAGGTGTTGGAAACAGGCTGGATTGATTCCTATATTTTGCTGCTGTTGTTGAACTCTCATTATGTCACACTGCCCAGACAGAAACATACGAATAACCTTAGACTGAATTTTATTTTCCTCAATAAATCTACTCCTGCAGACTGAACATTTTTTTTAGGTGTTTGTTAGGTGCTTACTATGCTCCAGGCACTGCTCTAAGGGCTGGGGTAGAAACAAGCTAATCAGATTGGACACAATCCACGGTCCACATGGGGCTCACGGTCTTAATCCCCGTTTTACAGATGACAGAACTGAGGCATAGAGAAGTGAAGGGCTTGCCCAAGGACAAACAGCAGATGAGTGGCACAGTCAGGATTAGAACCCAGGTCCTTCTGACTCCCACCCATGCTCAATGCCATACTATTGCTCAACAGAGCTTCCTGTAAAATCAGATTGTTTTATGCAAAGAAAAATCTGTTGTATTCTCCCACATGTTTAGTACACTGTTCTGAACACAGTAAGCACTCAGTAAATACCGCTGATTGATTTTTTTCCCAAGGGCCTGCGTGTAATGTGCATTAGAACTGGGTGGGAGATCAATATTAATCATGCCTTACCATCTGGCATTTTCTAAACTTCTGTGCTCTTCTCCTCTCCTGCTCCTGCAATTGCTTTTCCAGCTAGCGTTTCTGCCTGCTGTAATATTGGAGATCTCTCATCAATCAATCAGGGCTATTTATTGAGCATCTACTTCATGGAAAGCACGTGGGCAAGAACCATAGAGTTGAAGATGTAATCTCTCATGTCTTAAACTCCCATATGTCTCTTATGTCCCTCAAAGGAGTTGATAGTTGAATGGGGTAGATTGGCATAAAATTATCTACTTATAGAAGGAAGAAAATTATCAAAATCTTCACTTGCTGAAGGGTAAAGTTAAGTGACTGTCTGACCCAGGGAATGTGTCTGTTTATTGTTATAGTGTACTCTCCCAAGAGCTTAGTACAGTGTTCTGCACACAGTAAGCGCTCAATAGATACGATTGAATGAACATTTTTCAATCCAGCACGGTTATCACAGCCGGATGACCAACTGTTCATTTTCCACCTACGTTCAAAATTCACCAAACTCCATTTCCAGTAGGAAGGGATGTGGAGGGTGGGAGGTAGAGAGAGAGAAGGGGGTGAGCCTGGGGGTGTGAGAGAGAGGCCTAGGGAGCGTGGGGGCAGACCTGCTTCTCCGCTGAATTTGCTGAAATGGAGTGCCAAACTTTCATCCCTTTAAGAAGAAGTGATTTCCACCTTCCCCAATCCCTCACCACCACAGGATCTTATCACAAGGAACTCAATTAGTCATCGTTCGGCAGAAAACGATTTTGCTCCCATGTTGAATTAGCCATGAATCACTTGGATCGCCTAACTCCCATCTCCAGACAGGTAGGGTAGGGACCCCAAGGCCCTAATCTTATTTTCAGACTCTCTTCCCTAGACCACCTCTTCTCTCTTCTGAAAAAAGAAAGACATCTTGAAGAGTATCTTGAAAAACGGCTGAAATTAAACTTTATGCAAAGAACAGGTTTTTTGCATGATTGAATTTCCGTTTCCTTCTCCATGGGGCTTCTTGGAAATATGGAAAGCTCGACTTCCCCAGAGAGGGGGAAAGGGAGGAGGAAGGAGGATGGTGTGTCAATGTGTGTCCCCTGGTCTCCCCAAATTTCATGGAGAACAGAGGTGTCACAGAATGTAGAGGAGCAGTGGGGCTCGGTTGACAGATTCCAGGACTCCTAGTTCTTCCTCTTGCTTCCAATCCTCGTAAATCTATTTTGCCTGTCTGTCTCCTCCATTAAATGGTAAGCTCCCTGTGGGTGGCTGGGTTGAGGCAGCAAGGAGGGAGCATGTATTGTGCTTCTGTTATACTCTCCCAAGTGATTAGCTCCGCGTTCAACACTCAGGTGTTCAATAAAACTCACTGATGCATTGATAATAATAATGGTGGCACTTACGTGCTGAGAAGCAGTGTGGCTTAGTGGAAAAGGCCGGGCTTGGGAGTCAGAGGTTGTGGGTTCTAATCCCGGCTCCACCACTTATCAGCTGTATGACTTTGGGCAAGTCACTAAACTTCTCTGAGCCTCAGTTACCTCATCTGTAAAATGGGGACTAAGACTGTGAGCCCCATGTGGGACACCTGATTACCTTGAATCTCCCTCAGGGGTTAGAAGTGCTTGGAAAATAGTAAGCACTTAACAAATCCTATTATTATTATTATTATTATTATTATTATTATTATTATTATTATTATTATTATCACTATGCCATGCTAATCACTGTGGTAGATATGAGATAATCAGATTGGATGCAGTCTTGGTACCCCATAAGTCTCACAGCCAAGCGCTTAGTACAGTGCTCTGCACATAGTAAGCGCTCAATAAATACGATTGATGATGAAGAGTAGACGTTTTATTCCTATTTTACAGATGAGGAAATTGAGGTACAGAGAAGTTAAGTGATTTGCCTGAAGTCACACAGCGGGCATGTTGTGGCTCTGGGATTAGAAGCCAGGTCCTCTGATTCCCAGGCATGGCTTTCCCCCCACTAAACCATTTTTGTTTCTTATGCTAAACTCTTCGAGTGGAGTAAAGCTGGGCTCTGAACTAGGGCCATTCTTATTCAATCCATTCTACACAGCAGGCTCAAGGTGTTAGTTCAAAGGACTGCTGGTGTCAGGGGATAAATTGCTTGTTTGCTACAAATAGCTCTCTGATCTTGGAATCATTCTCAGCAAATTAATTCTGATGTTTTCCTCAGGCAGCACCCTCAGTCTTAAAGCCTACTTAGCAGAGAGAAGAGGCATTCCATATTTTTTTTGGTCACATTGTTAAAAATAGGCCCAATGTTGAGCAATGTTGCTTTAAATGCTACAGTTTCTCACATCTGGTTTCATTTCAGTTCTCTTGATGCTTTGAATGCACTTTAATGATAATAATAATTGTGGTATTAAGCATTTTCTATGTGTCAAGCACCATTCCAAGTGCTGGGGGTAGATACAGGATAATCAGGTTGGACACAGTCGTTATCCCACGTGGGGTTTATGGTCTAAGAAATAGGGAATAGAATTTAATCCCCATTATACAGATGAGGTAACTGAGTCATAGAAAAAAGAGGAAGAATGGGATTAGAACACAGGTCTTCTGAATCCCAGGCTCACGCCCTTCCCACTACGCCACAATATATCACTCTAAGTTTGGGATATGAGAAGCAGCGTGGCTCAGTGGAAAGAGCACAGACTCGGGAGTCCGAGGTCATGGGTTCTGATCCCGGCTCCAACACGTCTGCTGTGTGACTTTGGGCTTGTCACTTAACTTCTTTGGGCCTCAGTTCCCTCATCTGTAAAATGGGGATGAAGACTGTGAGCCCCACGCGGGACACCCTGATGACCTTGTATCTACCCCAGCGTTTAGGACAGTGCTTTCCAAATGCCATCATTATAATTATTAGGCAAGAGTCAAGTTAAGACCCAGAGCCAGGCATAGTAGCAGCTGTAGATATGAGTACCCTTAAACTCGCAATATTGGAAGAAGATGTAAACAAAAAGGTGTCTCATGACCTTCGGTGACTTCTCCATCTCTAAACTCACCAAATCCAGCTCCAACTCCAAACTCCAAACACACTGCTTCAACATTGCCCTCTCTTCCCTGACCCCCATTCTGACCTTTAGACTCTAGATCTGCTCCAATGGGCCAAGTTATCATATCCCTCCTGGGACTCCTGACCAATTTTCCCTCCCTTGAGGCTGAAGTCCAGAATAATGACTGATTATTGTACTTGTTAAGCGCTATGTGCCAAGCACTGTTCTAAATGCTGGGGAAAATGAAAGTCGATCATGTCAGACACAGGCTCTGTCCCGCCTGGGGCTCACAGTTTAAAGGAGAGAATAAGATTTTACCCCCTTTTTATAGATGGGGTAACTAAGGCACAGCAAAGGTAAGTGACTTGCCCACAGTCACTCGGTAGACATGTGGAAGAACCAGGATTAGAACCCAAGTCCTCTGATCCCTGGCCCATTTTCTTTCCACTAGGCAACACTGCTTCATGTCCTAAAGTTCATGCCCTAAATATCACCTTCTCAGAAAAACCCAAGGCCCTTGCTCTCTGTCCTTCTGTTACTTTCACACCATAAACTCTAGCCCAGAAGGACCTGGGTTCTAATCCCGGCTCCACCACTTGTCTGCTGTGTGACCTTGGGTAAGTCACTTCACTTCTCTGGGCCTCAGTTACCTCATCTGTAAAAAGGGGATTAAGGCTGTGAGCCCTGTGTGTAAGGGACTGTGTCCTACCTGATTACCTTGTATCTACCCCAGCGCTTAGAACGGCACCTGGAACATAATAAGCATTTAACAAGCACTATTATTATTATTATTATTAATTTTTATTATTATACCCCCAAAGACTCCTTCCATTTCCCCTGCACTCAAGTGTCCCTAAACACTTAGAACGGGTCTCTGAGCAGTGTATTCTCAATAAATAACATTGATTGATTGATGGATCTTCAGTGCATTCACAACGTAAATCTTTAATTTGGTAAGAGAAACTACAATTTGGAAGATAGCCGTTGCTTGGCCTATTCGTGGAGCAGGATGTGGCCTGGAGGAAAGAGCCTCAGCCTGGGAGTCAGGAGTCCTGATGATGATGATGATGGCATTTATAAAGGGCTTACTATGTGCAAAGCACTGTTCTAAGCGCTGGGGAGGTTACAAGGTGTTCAGGTTGTCCCACAGGGGCTCACGGTCTCAATTCCCGTTTTCCAGATGAGGTCACTAAGGCACAGAGAAGTTAAGTGACTTGCCCAAAGTCACACAGCTGACAATTTGCAGATGCGGGATTTGAACCCATGACCTCTGACTCTAAAGCCCGTGCTCTTTCCACCGAGCCACGCTGCTTTTCTTCAGAGTCCTGGCTTCTAATCCCACCTCCTCCACTTTCCTGCAGTGGGACTTTTGGAAAGCCATTTAACGTCTCTGTGCCACAGTTTCCTCATGTGGAAAATGGGGATTAAATGCACACTCTGCCTCCCCCTTAGTAAGTGAGCCCTACGGGGAACTGAGACTGTGTTGATTGTACCGTATCGACCCCAGTGCTTAGCACAAAGTAAACGCTTAACAAATGCCATTGTTATTGTTACTTAGCACAGTGCATTGCACCCAGTAGACATTCAATAAATCTCATTGCTACTGTTAGTTTTTGTATTGTTGGGTTAAGGCTCACTAGTTGTGATCTTCTAGTGCAGCTATTTTGGTTGCAGAAGTCAATTTTTTTCAATGCCATTTCAAGCTCTTCTCTCCATTCTGGAGAGAGGTATTTGTTCAGCTCTTATTAGGCGTCAAGCATTGGGTTAAGCTGTGGACTACAAATTGGACACAGTCACCGTCCCACATGGGGCTCAAGATGAGCAGTACATTCCTAAGTAGAGCTGCGCAGAAACCAACGGTGCTAATATCTGTTTCCACCTCTAAGATATGAGAAAAAGACATAATTTTCAGAGGGTCCTTTCAGATTACTAGAATATGGAAAAAAGGGTTCTATCCCCAGCTCTGCCACTTAATAATAATGGCATTTATTAAGCGCTTACTATGTGCAAAGCACTGTTCTAAGCACTGGGGAGGTTACAAGATGATCAGGTCGTCCCACGGAGGGCTCACAGTCTTAATCCCCATTTTACAGATGAGGTAACTGAGGCCCAGAGAAGTTAAGTGACTTGCCCAAAGTCACACAGCTAACAAGTGGCGGAGTTGGGATTTGAACCCATAACCTCTGACTCCAAAGCCTGGGCTCTTTCCACTGAGCCACGCCGCTTCTCATAACTTCTCAGACACTTGTCTGCTGTGTAACCTTGGGCAAGTCACTTTGCTTCTCTGTGCCTCAGTTACCTCATCTGTAAAATGGGGATTGAGACTGGGAGCCCCACATGGGACAGGGACTGTGCCCAACCTGATTTGCTTCTATCCACCCCAGCGCTTAGATATAAAGCACTTAACAAATGCCGTGATTAATATTTCTCCTAGACTGTAAGCCCGGTGTGGGCAGGGTTTGTCTCTCTTTACTGTGGAATTTTACTTTCCAAGCATTTAGTACAGAGCTCTGCACACAGTAAGCGTTCAATAAATATGATTGAATGAATAAATGTGGTAAGAGTTGGAATGATAGAAGTAAAGAACACTCCATATTGGGAGACAAATCAAACTTTACAAAGTATAAGTAGAGCTGAATATGATCGAGAGGACTCAGTGGTCTCCAAGTTGCTCATAAATCTAGACTGTGAGCCCGTTGTTGGGTAGGGACCATCTCTATATGTTGCCAACTTGTACTTTCCAAGCGCTTTGTACAGTGCTCTGCACACAGTAAGCGCTCAATAAATACGATTGAATGAATGAGTGAAGGAATCAACACCAGAGCACTGTGGATGGGGCCAATAGCACATCTTGGGATGTATGTGGGAACCTGGACGTGTTTCTCCTTGTGTGTTCAGTTTTTATCCATGAACTCGTACTTCATTCTGAGCTCTGCTAAAGAAGAGTATGAAGATGGTTCAGTTGAGAGTCCTGGAGATGATTAGGGGTTAGAAATCAAGCCCACTGAGAGAAGTGGGATTATTCAGCCTGGAGAAAGAAGTGGAGCTATTTTAATAATAGTTCTCAAATATATGATAAGCTCTTAGAGTTTGTAGATACCAATACCAGCTCCTCTTCCTCTCCCCTGAGGAGAGAACAAATGGAAATAAACTTAGGGCACAGACTGAGATATTTAAGTTAGCTAGATCAGGTAATTTTCCACCAATGAGGGTGGTTAAACAATGTGTTGTGTCACCCAGGGAGGTTTCAGGATATCTTCTTTGAAGGTATTAAAAAAAAGATGAAACTGCATCTGCGAAGGTATTTAATTATGGACCGTCTGAAGGAGGCAGGAGATTGAATAGGATGACTTCAGCCCTTCAGCCCTGGGTTCTGCAATATGAAATCAAAATGCATCACCCCATCCACAGCCCCACAGCACTTATACTTTGCTTCTTCTGTGCCATTCCCCTTATCTGTAATTTATTTTAATGCCCATCTCCCACTACAGACTGGATGACCTTGTGGGCCAGAAACACGTCTACCAACTGAATCGTATTGTACTCTCAAGCATCTAATACAGTGCTCTGCAAAGATTAAGTGCTCATTAAATACCATGCATTGATTGATGAAGCCTTCATTTTCCTACTATAACTAGCCAAATAGCTGGAAAATGCAGGTATGAAACATACCTTTGAGACCCATTTATCCAGTTATTTTATTTTCTTCTTTCCTGGAATAGCCTTTTAATTGGGAATAAAAATTTTCTGGAGTTGCTCTTGCAAGGCCACAAATACTCGTGGTAGGACCGGGTTCAGTGCCTACCAACACAGAAGACCACCCACCCTTACACCTTTCCAAACAAAATACTCCTTTTCCAGATTCTTCCTCAGAATAGCCAGTGAAGTGGCAGTGTTTCCCTGTGTCATCCACAAACATTATGACTGAAGAAGAAAAGAATATTAAGGAGGCAGCATATCCTAACTGAAAAAGAATAGAACTGGGAATCACGAGGCCCAAATTCTAATCTCATCTCCGGCCCCAGGTGGCCTGGATAAAGTCCTTTTACCCCTCTGTGTCTCCATTTCATCCTTTGTATAATAATAATAATGATGGTATTTGTTAAGCGCTTACTATGTGCAAAGCACTGTTCTAAGCGCTGGGGAGGTTACAAGGTGATCAGGTTGTCCCACGGGGGGCTCACAATTTTAATCCCCATGTTACAGATGAGGTAACTGAGGTACGGAGAAGTGAAGTGACTTGCCCAAAGTCACACAGCTGACAGTTGGCAGAGCCAGGATTTGAACCCATGACCTCTGACTCCAAAGCCCGGGCTCTTTCCACTGAGCCACGCTGCTGGGGATAAGATACTTGCTCTCCCAACCTCTTAGGCTGTGAGTTTCGTGTTGGGATAGGGAATATGTCTGATCTGATAGTTTGTATTCTATCCTAGTGTTTGGTACTTAGTAAGTGCTACTTATGTATTTTAAGATACTTATTAATTTACATAAGGGCTCAGTGATCCAGGCATTTATACATTTATAGTATTTATTCATGTATACATTATGACAGAAACAACCCAAAAGTCTCTCAAGCAAGAACCTATGGACCTTAAAGAGCACACAGGACATTTTACCTCTTCAGTGTGCCTGATTTACCAAGACTGCATTTTCTCATCCTTGCAAGGGAAAAAAGACTGTGGTGAGTACCAGTTCCAACTAAGCTTATCTAATTTTACAGACTATGGAACAATGATGAAAGCAAAAAATACTTTTTTTTTCTTGTATGGAACCCCATAACTTCCTCACCATGCATTTCCCATATGTGTTTTAGTTAAAGCTGTGAATCATCAGAAGCTTTAAGAATCCTACAGTAAATACTTTTCAGTGCATGAGTAGAACGAATATCCTTCATTCATCTTTCTCTGATAGGATCTTTGGAAAAGTATTGAAATGTTTGACTACATATAGAGGGTGACTTTAATTGAATAAACCATTGCATTTCAGAATCCAATTATTTCAAGTTTCCTTGTAAGCAAATTGAAGAATATTGTAAAAGAAAATGTTTCCATTAAGAAATGCCTATATTTGGTGGGGACTTTTTTATTTTTTATTTTTTTGCTGTGCAATTCTGGTACATACTAATAAATAGAGTAGTTTCCAGTCGACTTTTCCATTAGTCCAAGAATGTCCTGGTAAAGAAAGAGTAACCAAAGACGTTATCCTGGACAAAGTCTTCCCCTCAAATCTGTGAAAGGAGGCACCAGGTCTGGGATCCTGTCATGGCTCAGTGGAAAGAGCCTGGACTTTAGAATCAGAGGTCATGGGTTCAAATTCTGGCTCTGCCACTTGTCAGCTTTGTGACTTTGGGCAAGTCATTTAACTTCTCTGGGCCTCAGTTACCACATCTGTAAAATGGGGATTAAGACTGTGAGCCCCCCATTACAACCTGATCACCTTGTAACCTCCCCAGTGCTTAGAACAGTGCTTTGCACATAGTAAGCACTTAATAAATACTATCATTAACCCTGAATTCAGACTTCAATTATCATCATTAGCAACAATATCACTATTGTCTTCACCTGTGTTATTACCATTGCTATTATTCACAGCATCATCTTCATTTTTATCATCTTCACCTATTTTATCACCACTATTTTCATCACTTTCATTTGCAGCATCATTTTCATCTCTCTCATCATCAACGCCACTGAAGTAATATTGATAATGGTATTTCTTAAGCACTTTACCGAGCTCTGGGGTAGATACAAGATTTTCAGGATTTCAGAATTTTAAGATTTTCACAGTGCCTTGTTGAACATGAGGCTCCTGGTAAAAATTGGAGGGAGAACAGAGATTGAATTCCCATTTTACAGATGAGGTAACTGAGGCACAGAGAAGTTAAGCGATTTACCAAAGGTCACACAGCAAGGAACTGGCAGATCCTGGATTAGAACACAGGTCCTCAGTCTCCCAGACCTGTGGTCTTTCAACTAGGCCATGTTGGTTCACTATCATTATTTTGTCCAAAAATGCTGAATACGCAGAGATCATCATATGAGTTCTGAAGAGGAATTTTTAACTCCCTCTTTGGACCAGAATCTACCGAAATGGCTTTCACCACTCCGCCCCTAGTTCAAAAATCTGTAAGTTTCACACAAAATGTGCCAGAAAAGATTTGGGATTGGGTCCCAAGTCTTTTATGAAAGCATATTAAGCATGGGAGAAGTAGAGACAAGAATGGAACTGAGGTTCATGCAAAGTGATGTGAATAGGAAGACGGTTGAAGCATGAAGGGAAGGCACTTGAAGGAACCTTGTAGAGGACTGAAATTATCCAGAGATTGCACTGCCAGATGTTGGGACCACCCTCCCGCATTCAACTGGGAAGATTCTGTAGCTTCCTGCTCTGGCCATCCTCCATTCCAGACCATCCTTGACTGAAGCCATGGTGGCTGAAGGGATCGTGTGATGTCTTTTCCAACCCAGAGTCTTGGATGGCAGTACCCTCCCCTTCCTCTTGATTGTAAGCTTGTTGTGGAAAGGATATGTGTCTACCAACTCTGTTATACTGTTCAACTTAGTTCAACACTCTACACACAGTATGCACTCAATAAACACAATTGATTGATTGACTTCTTCAGACAAGTGACTCTTCTTAAGGGTAAGGAGCCGTCATGGGCCAAGAGCCATTCTTCTGTAATTGATTAGTCCTCTGATGGCATATTAACAGAACCCAGACAATATTCCATTCACCTGGAAAGCAGCCTTGTTAATGTTTAATTATATTCTCCTAGAGGGCAGGGACATGTGTCTTTGCTTTTAATGTTTTGTCCCCAGCGCTTGTCACGATGCTAAGGAAGAGCTCAAGAAATACCCCTGATGACTATCCAGGATTTTAACAGCAAGAAGTTCAAGGAGAAAGATGAAGCAAATGCTTAACATGAAAGTGGAAGGGGAAGATTTCCCTGGTGATAGAGAATGCCAGGAGGTTTGGCTATAAAAGTGAACCCACTCATTCCCTGGGGAATTCAACCTAAGATCTCTCGATTTATGGGATGGTGCTTTCCGAGGATGGGTGTTTTCTATAATGCTTATTGTTTGAAGTCTGAATCTCATGGTTCAATTAAACAAGGCACCACAGGGGAAGAAGGGGAATCTTTTTCTTAGAAGTAGTACTTAGTAGGTGATTAGAACTAATGGGACACATTTTTTCTCCTTCCAGCTAACATTTTCATAAGGACTTTAGCATTTTGACTTCGCAGATATCCAACCCCTCTGCATAGATCTCCAGTTTGGCTTAAACTTTTTATGTAGTTCAGAGAAAATAGCAGCTCTTCCTGAACCTCAGAAGAATCCATTCTCTCGATCTTCATTAATCAATCAATCAATCAATCAATCGTATTTATTGAGCGCTTACTATGTGCAGAGCACTGTACTAAGCGCTTGGGAAGTACAAATTGGCATCACATAGAGACAGTCCCTACCCGATAGTGGGCTCACAGTCTAAAAGGGGGAGACAGAGAACAGAACCAAACATACCAACAAAATAAAACAAGTAGGATAGAAATGTACAAGTAAAATGAATAAATAAATAAATAAACAGAGTAATAAATATGTACAACCATATATACATATATACAGGTGCTGTGGGGAGGGGAAGGCGGTAAGGCGGGGGGTTGGAGGGGGGGAGAGGGAGAGGAAGGAGGGGCTCAGTCTGGGAAAGCCTCCTGGAGGAGGTGAGCTCTCAGCAGGGCCTTGAAGGGAGGAAGAGAGCTAGCTTGGCGGATGGGCAGAGGGAGGGCATTCCAGGCCCGGGGGATGACGTGGGCCGGGGGTCGATGGCGGGACAGGCGAGAGCGAGGTACAGTGAGGAGATTAGTGGTGGAGGAGCGGAGGGTGCGGGCTGGGCAGTAGAAGGAGAGAAGGGAGGTGAGGTAGGAGGGGGCGAGGTGATGGAGAGCCTTGAAGCCCAGGGTGAGGAGTTTCTGCCTGATGCGCAGATTGATCGGTAGCCATTGGAGGTTTTTGAGGAGGGGAGTGATATGTCCAGAGCGTTTCTGGACAAAGATAATCCGGGCAGCAGCATGAAGTATGGATTGAAGTGGAGAGAGACACGAGGATGGGAGATCAGAGAGAAGGCTAGTGCAGTAGTCCAGACGGGATAGGATGAGAGCTTGAATTAGCAGGGTAGCGGTTTGGATGGAGAGGAAAGGGCGGATCTTGGCAATGTTGCGGAGCTGAGACCGGCAGGTTTTGGTGACGGCTTGGATGTGAGGGGTGAATGAGAGAGCGGAGTCGAGGATGACACCAAGGTTGCGGGCTTGTGAGACGGGAAGGATGGTAGTGCCGTCAACAGAGATGGGAAAGTCAGGGAGAGGACAAGGTTTGGGAGGGAAGACAAGGAGCTCAGTCTTCGACATGTTGAGCTTTAGGTGGCGGGCGGACATCCAGATGGAGATGTCCTGAAGGCAGGAGGAGATGCGAGCCTGGAGAGAGGGGGAGAGAGCAGGGGCAGAGATGTAGATCTGGGTGTCATCAGCGTAGAGGTGATAGTTGAAGCCGTGGGAGCGAATGAGGTCACCAAGGGAGTGAGTGTAGATTGAGAACAGAAGGGGACCAAGCACTGAACCTTGGGGAACTCCCACAGTAAGAGGATGGGAGGGGGAGGAGGAGCCTGCAAAAGAGACTGAGAAAGAACGACCGGAGAGATAAGAGGAGAACCAGGAGAGGACGGAGTCTGTGAAGCCAAGGTCAGATAACGTGTTGAGGAGAAGGGGGTGGTCCACAGTGTCAAAGGCAGCTGAGAGGTCGAGGAGGATTAGGACAGAGTATGAGCCGTTGGATTTGGCAAGCAGGAGGTCATTGGTGACCTTTGAGAGCGCAGTTTCCGTCGAATGAAGGGGACGGAAGCCAGACTGGAGGGGGTCGAGGAGAGAGTTGTTGTTGAGGAATTCTAGGCAGCGCGTGTAGACAACTCGTTCAAGGAGTTTGGAAAGGAATGGTAGGAGGGATATGGGACGATAACTAGAAGGTGAGGTGGGGTCAAGAGAGGGTTTTTTTAGGATGGGAGAGACATGGGCATGTTTAAAGGCAGAGGGGAAGGAACCAGTGGAGAGTGAGCGGTTGAAGATGGAAGTTAAGGAGGGGAGAAGGGATGGAGCGAAATGGATTGGAAACTAACTGAAGCACCTTTTCTGGTAGGAGCTTATAAAACTCTGCAGGGTGTCTATCAGGGGCCTGGGATAGTACTTGGAGATAGAGGCATAAAGTCTTTGGTCCTTGTAGAATCAAACAAAGATCTAGGTTTTCTTAGCCATCATCACTAATTAGCAGAAGTCAAGCATACCTAATGAAATGTTGACATTTCTGTGGATTAAGCATTATGAAAAGTCAGTCTATGTTTTATTTAAAATTGATAAAATGCCCCACCTTTTTCCTCCAACTCCATCCCTATTCAACTTCCACCATGTTGGGGAAGCAGTGTGGCTTAGAGGAAAGAGCCCAGGCTTGGAAGTCAGAGGTCATGGGTTCTAATCCTGGCTCCGCCACTTGTCAGCTGTGTGACTTTGGGCAAGTCACTTAACTTCTCTGTGCCTCAGTTGCCTCATCTGTAAAATGGGGATTAAGACTGTGAGCCCCATGTGGGACAACCTTGATTACCTTATATCCCCCCCGCCACACCAGTGCTTAGAACAGTGCTTGGTAAATAGTAAGCGCTTAACAAATACCAACGTTATTATTAGTAGTAGTAATAGGACCGAGACTTATTTTAGAACTGGAGCAAATCTCTCTCTCTTCACCCGTAAAGAGAGTTTCGGCATGATCTGACTAATAATTAATAATTATGGTACTTGTTACAAAGCACTGTTCAAAGCACTGTGTGCCAAGCACTGTTAAAAGCACTGGGACAGATACAAGATCAGTAGGTGGACAACGTCCTTGTTCCACGTGGGTCTCAGTCTAAGTCAGAGATTGTAGGATTAATCCCCACTTTACAGATGAGGAAACTGAGGCCCAGCTAAGATAGGTGACCTGCCCAAGCCCATGCAGCAGACAACTGACAGAGCTGGAATTAGGACCCAGCTCTTCAGAGCTCTTTCCACTAAGCTCCTGTGTTTCACCAGTCAGATATAACTTGAATCAATTCCAGTTTTCCACCCTGTTTCTTCCTGGCACATCCTGGCTTCTTTTCATTGCTTTTCTGTTTAATCAAACGGCCTTCTAAAGATTCGGTTTCAGTTTCAAATTTTAAACAGACCCCTCTACCGTCCTCTTTCTCCATGGAAACTTGGAGTCAGAAGTTCTAATCCTAGCTCTACCACTGTCTGCTGTGTGACTTCGGGCAAGCCACTTCACTTCGCCATGACTCAGTTTCCTCATCTGTGTAATTGTCTTTTACATAAGGTGGAAAAATTGCTGATTTACAGTCCCTCTTCCTTGTCATCCTAGATATTTCCTGCCTTGGGATTAAGTGGAGTTGGAATTATTACTTTTTTTTTCCTGTGCAATTATCAATCAATCAATTGCCCCTTTTAGACTGTGAGCCCACTGTTGGGTAGGGACTGTCTCTATATGTTGCCAGCTTGTACTTCCCAAGCGCTTAGTACAGTGCTCTGCACACAGTAAGTGCTCAATAAATATGATTGATTGATTGATTGATTAATTATATTATTAGCTGGCAGCGGGGACCTAGAAAGAGTGAATAAAGGAATGGGGGTTCTGTGATATGGAGGAGAGGGGCCCTCACCTCACTATATTCTTGGGGATTATATAAATACTAGTGGTACTGCACTTTGGATCTGTGACTTTTGTGCATTTGTTATTAGCTCCACACTCAGTCCCCAAGCACTTATATAAATACCAAGAAATTACATATTATAAATGATTCATTTATATTAATATCAGTCTCCCCCTCTAGACTGTAAGCTCACTGAAGGCAGGGTACGTGTCTGCCAACTCCATTGTATTGTACTATCCCAAGTGCTCATTGCAATGCTCTACACACAATAAGCACTCAATAAATACCACTGATAACGATGATGATTTTGACTTCCCATGTGCCATGCACAGTATGAAATGCAGAGGGTAGATACAGGAAAATCAGAACACAGTTCCTGTCCTAAATAAGGCAGGAGGGACACCATTATTTCAGAGTTGCGGAAACTGAGGCACAGAAGAGAAGCAGCATGGCTCAGTGAAAAGAGCACGGGCTTTGGAGTCAGAGGTTATGGGTTCAAATCCCAGCTCCACCAATTGTCAGCTGTGTGACTTTGGGCAAGTCACTTAACTTCTCTGTGCCTCAGTTCCCTCATCTGTAAAATGGGGATTAAGACTGTGAGCCCCCTGTGTGACAACCTGATCACCTTGTAACCTCCCCAGCGCTTAGAACAGTGCTTTGCACATAGTAAGCGCTTAATAAATGCCATTATTATTATTATTAAAAGTTAAGTGACTCGCCCAAGATTACACAGCAGGATTCAAACTCAGGTTTTCTGATTCCCTCATCTGTAAAATGGGGATTAAGACTGTGAGCCCCCTATGTGACAACCTGATCACCTTGTAACTTCCCCAGTGCTTAGAACAGTGCTTTGCACATAGTAAGTGCTTAATAAATGCCATTATTATTATTATTAAAAGTTAAGTGACTCGCCCAACATTACACAGCAGTATTCAAACTCAGGTCTTCTGATTCCCATGTTTGGGCTCTTTCCACTAGGCCACACTACTTGGTCTAGCAAGGGTAAAAAAGAGGGTAGATAGCTGAATCAAGAAAGAGCTAGTAGGGGTTAGCAATAACGTGGCAACAGGATAATAATAACAATAATAATGATAGCATTTATTAAGTGCTTACTATGTGCAAAGCACTGTTCTAAGCGCTGCGGAGGTTACAAGGTGATGACGTTGTCCCAATGGGGGGCACACAGTCTTAATCCCCATTTTACAGATGAGGGAACTGAGGCCCAGAAAAGTGAAGTGACTTGCCCAAGATCACACAACTGACAAGTGGCGGAGCTGGGATTTGAACCCACGGCCTCTGACTCTGAAGCCCGGGCTCTTTCCGCTGAGCCCCGCTGCTTCTCAAACCAGATGCAAACCAGATGTTCTTCTCCAAATACTGGAAGTGACATCATCAGGTTACATCACAGGTAGGTGCAGCATAACTTGATGGCATCATGCGGTGCATGGGGGCAACCTCTGGCATGCCACCCCAGGGCAGTGGGGTATCTGAAGCCAAGCCTGCTTCCTCTAGCTGCCAGACCTCTCTACCGTCCTGTTTCTCCAAGGAAACTTGGAATCAGGAGTTCTAATCCCAGCTCTACCACTGTCTGCTGTGTGACTTCGGGTAAGCCACTTCACTTCTCTGTGATTCAGTTTCCTCATGTGTGAAATGGGGATTAAGACTGTGACCCCCTTGTGGGACATGGATTGCGTCCAACCTGATTAGCTTGTAACCACCCTAGTGCCTGGCACACTAAGCGCCTAACAAATACCATTAAAAAAAAAACGAAAACGTAAAACAATCCCCAAACCCACCGCTCCACATTTCCATTATGCAACTGGGCAATATAAAATAGTCGGCTCCTTCTTCATCACTCTGACCTGCCATTCCCTTGCTGGAATGCTTAGACCTCTTTTCCAAGACCCATTTGAGAGGATGTTTATTTGATTTCATTTGGTCCAGGCTGCATTAGAATCATTCCTGCCCCATGTCAGTATGGGCCCATTATCTGAGGGTGTGACAGAGAACGTTGTTCAGCCGCACTGATAATATCAACTTTAAATGGAAATTAGATTCCTTTTCCCCCTGTTATTATGTTCCACTTTAATTTGGTGAAACTACAGTTCCAGACATTCTGGTGGCTGCAATCATCTATCCTTTACCAGGCAACACGGTGGTCTTGCTTGCCTAAGTACTTTTCATCTTTCACGTCCATTTTTCCTGTCGCGTACCTCTGCCCCAGTGAAATGCGGCCTTGTGCTGTCATGAATCTGGATGTCCATTCCAAAATGGAAAAACAAAGAGCCATTTAGAATGCAGACGGAATTTGTCGTAATGGTCTTGCGTCTGATCAAAGCTCGTAACCGGATTCTATTTTGAAAGCTTTTTAAATGGTCCAGGCCATGATTTGCCTTAGAGTATTCCCAGTCAGAAGTATGACCCTTCTGGATTTGGGAAGAGGTGACATATCGGCCATCTCTGGGGTGACTTGCATTTAGCAATAGCTCATAGTGGTATCACTGAGTTCCAGGGCATAACTAAACTCTCCTGTCCTCTCAATCTCTCTCTTTTTTATGTTGTTAAGCACTTTCTGTGTGCCAAGCTCTGTACTAAGCACTGCAGAGATACAAGCTAATCAGGTTGGACACAGTTTACAGCCCCCTTGGGGCTTACGGTCTTAATCCCCATTTTACAGATGAGGTAACAGGCCCAGAGAAGTAAAGTGACCGGTCCAAGATCACCCAGCAGGAAAGTCATGGAGGAGGGATTAGAAACCGTGTCCTTCTGACTCCCAGGCGTGTGCTCTATCCGCTAGGCCAGACTGCTTCAATCCCCTGCAAATCCTTCGAGGGACAAGGAAGCAAGGGAAGACACTGAAAAGCAGCATTGCCTTGTAAACACTCATTCGCTCATTCATTCAATCATATTTATTGAGTGCTTACTGTGGCAAAACACCTTCCTAAGTGCTTAGGAGAGTACAATATCACAATACAACAATAAACAGACACATTCCCTGCCCACAATGAGCTTACAGTCTGGGGGGGGGGGGGGGGGGAGACAGACATCAATACGAATAAATAAATTACAGATATGTACATGTGTTTGAATGGCTTGAAAGGAAAGAGATCATGACCTGATAACCTTGTGTCTACCACAGAGCTTAGCATCAGGAAGCATTTAAAAAATGCCACAGTTATTATCACAATCATGACTGCAACTTCAGAAGATCCTAGGGCTGTTGTCAGAGGTAATTTACCTTTAGACTTGTTGCAGATCACTGCCTTCTCTCCCTCCCTGGAATCTGTGAGCCTGTTGTTGGGTAGGGACCGTCTCTATATGTTGCCGACTTGTACTTCCCAAGCTCTTAGTCCAGTGCTTTGCACACAGTAAGTGCTCAATAAATACGTTTGAATGAATGAATAAAGAATAATAATAGTATTTGTTAAGCACTTGCTGGGTGTCAAACGCTGTACTAAGCAATGGTAGATGCAATGTAAGCTTACCAGACAGAATCCCTGTCCCACATGGGGTTCACAGTCTAAGGGAAGAGAGACCAGAAATTCAGTTTCCATTTTACAGATGAGGTAACTGAGGCACAGAGAAGTGAAGAGACTTGTTCAAGGTCACACAGCAAACAAGTGACTGAAGTAGGATTAGAACCTAGGTCCTCTAACTCCTATGCCCTTTCCACTAGGACACACTGCTGCTTTTAGGTCCTTTCAAGCAATATAAGTACACCCACTAGGCGAGGAAAGGCTTGCCTTTCCATCTGACTCTTTAAAGACATTGCAGTGCAGAACCAGTTCATTAAAATCCAATGCTTTCCCAGATTTCTAGTCACACTGTAGCCTCAGCAGAGGGGAAAGAGGTCTTTAAATACGGTATGCTCTTTACCATCTATCCCTTCCAATTGTTACATTTCCTCTGTTTGGATTAGCAAAATTAAGCTAATCAGTTTCCTTAGCGGGCTCTCCTTTAGAATTTCTGATTCTCCTTTACTCCCACATTGCGTAGTAGGAGTAATTTAAATGAAATCAAATCAAACAGCCTCTTAGGCTCATTCTCATTATCTGTCAGCCTGAAGAATGGGCTCTATCCTTTCCCATAATTCCCCTCTCTTGAGAAAAGCCAAACAATTCTCACCTGGCTGTGCCAACTTCTAATGAACTAGGGCCTGTGGGAGGGATTAGATCTGTCCATTTGTGGGTCCATTTTGGACAATTTTCCCATACCCTGAGGGCCCGCATATCCAGCCGTTGTACCTCTGAATGGCTGTCCTTTGGGATGGGTGGATTATCTGCATGATCTGGGCCAATGCCCCACAACCTGGCTCACCCCTTGGCAAGTGGGTAGCACAGTCCCTGGCCCAAAGCCAAAAAACATGGTGGAAGAGCCACGCTGAGCCCTGGAGCATTAGTTGAGGTTGGGGAGAAGAGGGGACTAAAACCAGAAGTTCCAACCTTTAACCTGATCGGGCCAACCTGCTCCATGGTCCGGACCTAGGATAGTCCTACCAGAAGAGTCTTTTGGGTCATCTGGTCTACTCAGTGCCATCCTGTTGACCTTGGAGTGACTGGGCTTTTTTCCAGTCCATGGATGATTTGGTCAACCCCCACAGTGCCCTTGACCAAATCACCAATTCAGCATGGAAAGGTTGGGGTGGAGGGAGTACTTATTATTAATGATAATAATACTATTACTAATAACAATATTTGTTTAGTGCTTACTCTGTGCCAAGCATTGTACCAAGTATTGGGGTAGACACCAGGTAATCAGTTGGAACACTGTCTCTGTCCCACAAGGGACGCACAGTCTAAGTAGGTGGGAGAACAGGTATTAAATCTCTGTTTTACAGATGAGGAAACCAAGACACAGATAAATTAAATGATTTGCCCAAGGTCATGCAGCAAGTACTTAACCCCAGAGCTCTCCCTTCCAGTGTCTTTTATCTTAAATGTGAGGAGAGGCGGGGGACAGTATGAGGGATCAGATGGAGGGCATAAAGTGCTTAAATGGGAGTGCAGCTAGGAGGCACAAGCCAGGGAATGTTCCCAAGGAGGCCATCTTTGTACTCCTCAGTTTTTGGTGACACGGAAGCCTCCTACTTTGCCCTCTTGGGGATGGGCACTAGGCTCTAGGCTCACCAGTGACAGTACTAGTGAATGCCAGACATGTAATGTAACCTACGCTGGGCACATAATGTAATATAGTGTCACACGTAACATTTTATGGAAGTCTGCCAGAAGCTAGAGTGTTAACTGGGACAGGAGTGGGCGGCAGTGGTGGTTGCCAACTCCCCATGCTCCAGAACCATTGCGTTCCTCTCCCAGCTCTCTGTGACCCTAAGTGCCTTTTGTTGAGACACAAAACTTGGTGACAGGGAATGGGGAAGAGGGAGACTGTAGGTACTGAAGACAAACACCTAGGTTCTAATCCTGGCTCTGCCACTTTTCCGCTCTTTGACCTTGGTCAAGTCACTTCAATTATCTTAGCCTCAGTTTCCTCAACTCTGAACTGGGAATTCATTCATTCATTTGTATTTATCCAGCACTGTGTGTAGAGCACTGTACTAAGCGTTTACACTCATTTTGTCAATGATGCGCATCTAGCTTTACTTCTATTTATTCTGACCACATGTTTTGTTTTGTTGTCTGTCTCCCCCTTCTAGACTGTGAGCCCACTGTTGGGTAGGGACCGTCTCTGTATGTTGCCAACTTGTACTTCCCAAGTGCTTAGTACAGTGCTCTGCACACAGTAAGCGCTCAATAAATATGATTGAATGAATGAATGAAAAGAACAGTGCTTGACACGTAGTAAGCTCTTAACAAATACCATCATTATTATTTCAATACAATAAACAGTGACATTCCCTGCCCACCATGAGCTCACAATCAAGAGATGGGGAGACAGACATCAATACAAATAAATAAAATGACAGATATGTACACATGTTTTGTGGGGCTGGGAGGGGAGAAGAGCAAAGAGAGCAAGTCAGGGTGATGCAGAAGAGAGTGAGAGATGAGGAAAAGTGGGGCTTAGCCTGGGAAGGCCTCCTGGAGATGTGCCTTCAATAAGGCTTTTAAGGTAGGAGGAGTAATTGTTTGTCAGATTTGAGAAGGGAGAGCATTCCAGGCCAAAGACAGGGGTTGGGCTAGGGGTTGGTGGTGGGACAGGCGAGATCGATAACACTAGAGGAGCAAAGTGTGCAGGGTGGGTTGTAGAAGTAGAGAAACTCAGTGAGGTAGATGAAGGCAAGGTGATGGACTGCTTTAAAGCCAATGGTGAGGAGCTTTTGTTTGATACAGAGGTTGATGGGCAAGCACGGGAGTTTTTTGAGGAGGGGGTGTGACATGTCCTGAACGATTCTGTAGAAAAATGATCCCGGCAGTGAAGCGAAGTATGGACTGGAGTGGGAAGAGACCGGATGTTGGGAGGTCAGCACGGAGGCTGATGCAGTAATCTGGTGTTAATGTGGTAGCAGTTTGAAGGGAGAGGAAAGGGTGGATTTTAGTGATGTTGTGAAGTTGGGACTGACAGGATTTGGTGATAGACTGAATATGTGTGTTGAAAGAGAGAGGGGAGTCAAGGATAACACCAAGATTACGGGCTTGTAAAACAGGAAGGATGGTGGTGCTGTCTATAGTGTTGGGAAAGTCAGGAGGAGGACAGGACTTGGGTGGGAAGATAAGGAGCTCTATTTTGGACATGTTAAGTTTGAGATGGTGGAGGATAGCCAAGTAGAGAACTCTTGAAGACGGGGAGTTACAAGACTGGAGAGAGGGAGAGAGATTAGGGCTGGAGATGCAGACTTGGGTATCATCTGCATAGAGGCGGTAGTCAAAGTCAAGGGGGCGAATAAGTTCTCCAAGGGACTGGGTGTAAATGGAGAATAGAACCTTAGGGGACCCACTCCCACTCTCCTCTTCCCCATCCTCCCCACGAACAGTTAGAGGGTGGGAGCAGAGGAGGAGCCTGCAAAGGAGACTGAGAATGAACAGCAATTGGGACTGTGAGCCCAATGCGGGACATGGACTGTGTCCAATCTGATTAGCTTGTATCTACCCCAGCACTTATTAAAGTGCATGGAACACAGTAAGCTCTTAAATAAATACGATTAAAAAAACCAAAACAAGAACAATAACAAAAAACAAACACCAGACATAAAGGCAGACTTTCAGGGCTACTTCCGTGCCATGCAGGAAACACACAAGGCCCAGATCAGCACGGCCTAGTGGATAGATCATGGATCTGGGAGTGAGAAGGATCTGGGTTCTAATCCCAGCTCCGCCACTTGTCTGCTGCATGAACTTGGACAAATCATGTAACTCCTCTGAGCTTTAGTTACCTCATCTGTAAAATGGGGATTAAGACTATAAACCTCATGTGGGACAAGGATTGTGTCCAACCTTTTAGACTGTGAGCCCACTGTTGAGTAGGGACTGTCTCTATATGTTGCCAATTTGTACTTCCCAAGCACTTAGTACAGTGCTCTGCACACAGTAAGTGCTCAATAAATATGATTGATGATGATAAGCTGGTAATAGTAATAATAATGGTATGTGTTAAGTGCGTACTACATGTCAAGCACTGCTCTAAGCTCTGGGGTGAAAACAAAGTAATCAGGTTGTCCCACTTGGGGTTTACAGTCTTAATCCCCATTTTACAGATGAGGTAACTGAGGCACGGAGAAATTAAGTGACTTGCCCAAGGTCACACACCTGGTAAGTGGCGGATTTGGGATTATTGTTAATAATAATAATAATGGTATTTGTTAAGCACTTATTATGTGCAAAGCACTGTTCTAAGCGCTGGGGGATACAAGGTGATCAGATTGTCCCACATGGGGCTCACAGTCTTCATCCCCATTTTACAGATGAGGGAACTGAGGCCCAGAGAAGTTAAGTGGCTTGCCCAAGGTCACACAGCTGACAGGTGGCAGAGTGGGATTCGAACCCATGACCTCTGACTCCCGAGCCCATGCTCTTTCCACTAAGCCACACTGCTTCTCATTGTATCTACCCTGTTTGTTTGTGCTTGTGTTTGTATCACATTGCTTGTATCTACCCCAACATATAGAACAGTACCTGGCACATAATAAGCGCTTAACAACTACCAACCGCCGCCCTGCCCAAACTACAAAAACCGGATTGGTGTAAAACCAAACAACCATACAATTGACCACCCTACTACTGGATACTATCCAACTGCCCTTAAAGTGAGGAGAAATAAAATCAAAAACTCCTACCCCAGTTGACCACAGAACACCTCTCTCCAGACAACAGGGTTTCTGGGGGAAGGGACTGGAGTAAGTCACGGGTCTGCATGGAAATACTTGTAATCCATTATCAGTCCATCAGTGGTATTTATTGAGCATTTACTGTGCATAGATCACCGTACTAAACACTTGGGAGAGTACAATACGAAGGAATGGGTAGACATGATCCCTCCCCACAAGGAGCTTATAGGTTACAGACTAGAGGACTAAAATGGTTGACTGGAATTTTGCTGTTTCACAAAATGATCCCTGCTGAAATGCTCAACTCCTGCTGTGGGGGTACCTCAGCCATCTGGAGAAGGGTCCAGTTCCTCGACAGAATCATGAGCATGACTGGAAGTGGAACTTATGGCTTTTCAGCTTGTATTTATGGAGACTAATTATGCCTCCTTCTTATTGGAACAGAATCGAGCCCGTTGGTCCCGCGAGGCCTGGAAATCTTGTGTGGGGATGTAGATTCCTGTTACATCACTGAGTCCTGAAGGCGGGGGATGTAGGTTATCTGCAACATATTCCGAAGCTCCCAGCGTCCTGCCCCAGCTTCCCGATTTTAGCTCGCTTCCTCCTGTGTGGCTATTTTGGAGCGTTTGCTCCAACCAGTCTTGTGGAAAGCTTTTTCATCATTTCGAAACAGGGCAGGTTGGGAGGAGAGCTGGGAGCTATTCCTGGCTTTAGTTCCCCCTTTCCCTGTGATCGTGGGCAAAATGCTTACCCTTTTCAATGCACCAATTTCCCAGTCAGAAGGCAGGGTTAATGGAAACTGCCCTCTGTCTTCCTCCTATGGATGCTGACATCATTTAGCAATTTTTGTACAGCATTTGGAATGTCTGCAGGAAAGATGCTTTACAAAGATATAAAATGATTAGAAGGATTAAAAGGCGCATAGAATTTTAGAATCCTAGAGCTAGAAGGCACTTTGAGAGGTCATTTTGTTCAGCCTTCTGTATCAAGGCCAGACACCACTAATCCATCCAGGATGGACAAGTGTCTACTGTTTCCCTAAAGATTTCTAGGATTGGAGACCACATCATGTCCCTGGTGACACCTACAAGTATTTTATCACCCTGACCATCAGGAAATTCTTCCTTATATCCAAACATAATGTCTCCTGTTTTCCTTTAAGTCAATTTCTTCTTATCTAGTCTTCAAAGGATGGCCTGATTGATTATTGACTCTGGTACTTATCAAGCATTTACTACCCACTGAGTGCTACCCTAAGATTTTGGGTACAGCAAAATAAAGAGTTCAGATATCATCTCGGTATCACACGGAACTCTCAGTCTAAGTGAGAGAGAGAACAGACAATGAGGAAAACAAAAATAAGCTGAAAATAATTGGAACAATTAAAAACCCAGAAGTCAGAAATTAAATTAGTGAATTAAAGTAGTGAAAAGTTCCTGTAGAGGGTAATCCTCGGGATCTTCACCTTTCCAGGGCACGTTTTTGTCAGTCAACCTTATTTATTGAATGCTTACTGTATGCAGAGCACTGAATTAAGCACCTGGAATAGTACGATATAAGAGACACATTCCCTGCCCACATAGAGCTTACATTCTAGGAGACAGTTTTTGGTGCTCAATGGCTCACCGTCCAAGAATTCTAACAGCCGTGACAGTGGGAGTGACAGATTCTGGGTACCCTCTCATCTCCTAAGTTTCCCGTTACTTTACATTTAGAATTGAGTTCTCCAACTGTTTGGTTACAGTAAAATCCCTGTAAAACACAAATGAACAACTGAACATCCAGAGCATGAAACACAATGGGAGCAGGGTGCCCAGGCTCACAGAATTGAGGCCACTCAAAACTCTGGAAGTCAAAATGGTTCACAGAATTCTACACAAAGAATCCATCTTCTGGTGGAAATGAGAGCAGTAGAAGCTGAGCTGGTGACCAGAGAAAACTTCCACTAGGGAAGCAGTGTGGTCTAGTGGAAAGGGAATGGACCTGAGAGTGAGAAGAGCAGGTTTCTAATCCCAGATCTGGCACTTATCTGCTCTGTGACCTTGGAAAAGTCACTTAACTTCTCTGTACCTCATTACCTCATCTGTAAAGTGGGGATTAAATCCCCATTGCTCTAATTTAAACTGTGAGCCCTATGTGGGACAGGGACTGTGTCCGACCTGATTATCTTGTACCTATCCCAGTGTTTAGAACAGTGCCAAACACACAGTAAGCACTTAACAAATACCATTAAAAAATAATAAAACAGAAAACTTACTGTTCTGCCGCCGAGCCTTCAGATATGAGTATGACAGTCTTGTCACTCATTCCTACCACTCCTGCTGGGCTCTGGACCATAAAGAGGGTAATATATTCTGTCCCCACCTCATAATAGGGGCCATTAATCAACTGTAATCAATTGTATTGATTGAGTGTGTACTATGTGTAAAGCTCTGTACTAAGTGCTTGGGAGAGTATAATACAACAGAGTTGGTAGTTGTCCCCACGCACAAGGAGCTTACATTGTATTATAAATGGATTGTCCAGTTGGAGATTATGTACGTTTTAGATGTTCCCCAACTTTCTGGATTTACCCATGTTAGCTTCATTGCCTCTTCACCCAAGGATGAGCAGGGTGGAGGTAAAGATCTTCCAGACTGTGAGCTCATTGTGCGCAGGGAATATGTCTGTTGTTCTATTGTACTCTCCCAAGTGCTTAGTATAGTGCTTTTCACACAGTAAGCGCTCAATAAATACAACAGAATGAATGAATACAGGTATTAAACTCAGAATTATTTGTTACTAATTGTTTTTCCTGAGTCTCACATGACCATAATCCTACTGAAGGCCGTATTAAACCAGTTCAGACCGATAAGAACAGTACCTAGACAGCACGCTGACCAATGACAGAACCGCAGACAAGAAAGTAGAAAATGGAATGAAGAAGGCTAGAAATCTTTGGGAGATTGCCAAGGCATGGAGGAAACTGTAGTGTTGTTCCACCTTGTGGCTTTGTGACCTGGGAACCTAAACAAATGTCACATCCAGCTCCTTGAGCAGTTTCATCAACATCTTTATGGGCCATACTCGATATCAAATGACAAAACAGGATCATGGACAAGGAAATTCCAGCATTGAAGCTATGCCCACATCAACAAGGGCAACCTTTTGTGTACTCTTCCAAGCACTTAGTAGAGCGCTCTGCACCCAGTAAGCACTCGATAAATATGATTGATTGATTGGGCATCCCAGGTGGCTGGGATTGTAGATCCTACATTGATCATTTCAGACACACATTCACTCATCAGGGAATTTCACTGTCAGCAATTTTTTCAGATATGAAGGACAACTCTGCCTGCATGTGTGTGCATGCAGAATTTTTTACTGAGTTTCACAGTTCAGTCATTTCTTCTATAATGTAATAATTGTGTCCTTGAAGAACCTTATTTTATGAGAAAATCACTTCAGAGTCAACAGTGACCCGATGGGAATCCATGAGTTATGGAGTCAATGGTTCTAGGAAATCATTGTGACATTTTTCTATACAGAATTCTATATTATTGAAATGTCCACCGCTCTTTAATGGCTCTGGAGGTAGCAGCAAATCGGAGACCATCGTAAAGCCTAATGGATGAATGCACCAAAAAGACCGAGTAACATTTTCTTGTTCTGAGAGTCCCTGGAGAAGGGGATTTTCCTCCCCATTTAAATGGGGAAAAGGGGGAAGTTGATCAATTTGATCATCCAGTGGAACAGAAGGGACTCAGACAGCCACAGAGAATGTATTCTTGGTCTCCCAACCCTCATGGTTAGGCAAGCTTCCTCATGGGGAACCTGATGGGAATCCCACATTGCAACATCCTGAGGCTTTGACCCAACCTGCTTTGCACCAGAGCTGTGGAGTGAATGCAAGCTGACTCAACAGGCAGTCTCCCAGAAACAGAGAACAATCATGATTACATAGCTACCCTCCCTGTCTCACAAACCAGTAACCTTGGTGTTATCCTTGACTCACCTCTCACATTCGACCCAAATATTCAACCTGTCACCAAATCCTGTTAGTTCAACCTTCACGGCATTGCTAAAAATCCACCCTTTCCTCTCCACCAAATTGCTACCAAAATAATCTAAACACTTATCTTTTCCTGCTTTGATTACTGCATCAGCTTCTTTGCTGAGCCTCTCCCAACTCCAGTCCATACTTCACTCTGCTGCCCAGATCTTTTTCTACAAAACCAATCAGTCCACAGTCCACATTTCCCTACTCCTCAAGAACCTCCAGTAGTTGCCCATCTGTCTCTACATTAGACAGAAACTCTGCTGCCCAGATCTTTTCCTTCAAAAACATTCAGTCCACATTTCCCTACTCCTCAAGAACCTCCGGTAGTTGCCCATCCATCTCCACATTAAACGGAAACTCCTCGCCAAAGTCTATAAAGCATTTAATCACTTGCCCCCTATAATTCCAATCTATTCACTGTGCCTCAATTTTGTGCATCTCACCACTGACCTCTTGCCCAAATCCTGCCCACAGCAAGCTTACAATCTAGAGAATGAGTGGTGATTTGGAATTACGAACTCTCTGAGGGCAGGGAACATGTTATTTTGTTATTCAGCATTTCCTGAGGGTCTAGTACACTGTACTGCACCAAGTGAACACTCAATAAATGTTTCTAATAGTATTACTATTACTACTACTACTACTTCTACCATTACCATCTGGAAGCTAGAGTTCAACTATATCTGGAAGCTTATTGACAATCCCTCATCCCTTCCATGCCTCACACCATCTCAGTCCAGAGCATTAGATAAGGGGGTCATAGACACACTTATTTGAACATCAGTCAGTCAATCAATCAATCAATCAATGGATTTATTGAGCACTTACTATGTGCAGAGCACTGTACTAAATGCTTGAGAGCTTTTTGCCAGTAAATACCTTCAGCAGCAGCAGAATTGTTTGGGCATCTACTGTCCCTGAAGATTGTCCCAGACCCTTGTGATACAGACTGAAGAAGTAAAAAATACAGCCCCTACCCTTGAGGAGGTTACAATCTTTTCTCTTTTCTCTCTCTCTCTCTCTCTCTCTCTCTCACACACACACACACACACACTCATAATACTATATAATATATATATACTGACCAAACTATAAATGACTGCTAAAGATCAACAGAATGTACTGAGCACCTAAAGCTCTCTGGAGATTCATTTCTTGAGAGTTCTTGCCTGTGTGTATCTCATGGAGGCTTCCTGAGAAGCCTAAAAATTCCTGTTACCTCACGCTTCCTATGAGAAATTCCATGTGACTTGCTACATTTCCCTGAATATTTAATGCTTGGTATAGGTTGAGCTTGTCTCATTGCATCATGGGACCCTCAAGGGAGATTTTCAGTCCTCTGAAAATGCCTCTAAGTGATGTCTTACCCTGCCAGCCAGCTTCCCCCGTGACTGATAATGTGACACGGTGGCCATAAAATCAAACATTCTGTTTGTACTTTTTCCTGTAGCTACATAAGCTAAAGGCTTTATGAATTCCTCTGTAATAATTCCATATGCCTGTCCTATTTCCTGGGAATCCTTCCATTCAGCTGACATTCATCTCTTTACATGATATATATATATAATGAGATATCTTTTAAGCGTTTGCTATAGCCAGGTACTGTGTTAACCACTGGGGTAGATACAAGCTAATCAAGCTGAACACAGTTCATGTCCTACATGGGGCTCACAGTATTAATCTCCATTTTACGGATGAGGTAACCAAAGCACAGAGAAGTTAAATGACTTGACCAAGGTTACACAGCAGATAACTGGATGAGTCAGGATTAGAACCCAAGTCCTTCTGACACCCAGGCCTGTGCTCTATTCACTAGACCATGCTGCTTTTCTAAAAAGAAACAACTAAAAGAAAACTACAAACATGTAATTGGGGAGATTTTGAACTTTTGTCCAGAAAATGATTGTGCAGACATAGACAATATGTTAAAGAACTAAAAGGACCCAGTAGATGATTCTGAAAGAATCCAAATGGTAGGAATAACCAGAGTAGCCAAGAGAAAATCAATGTATTTTCATAACAGATGGCAATACAAAAGTATTAAGGAGAAAGAGCCACTGAGTTTCTTTTTTTGCGGGGGGGAGGGTTGGGTTTTTTTTTTTTTAAATCTATGAAAGAGCTAGGAGAAGGAAGATTGAGTAAATTATAAAAAAGCTAACGCAAGTGAAAAATAGATGAGCAAAAGGAAAAGAAAATGAGCAGCTTATAGCCAAGAACAACTCAGCTGGCCGGATCTCCTTTTAACTCCCCATACAAGAAAGAGAGGAAAGAAATGCCAATCTCCAGGAAGTTAGTGAGAGAATTAAAGTCTGATAACTAATGTCAGGCAGATGCAATGTCTTCTCCCTTCTGTCTTTGCATATGAAAAGAGTTGATGTTTGATTAAGATGTGGATTCTGATATATGGGGAAAGGATTAGGAGAGATGGGAGATACAGCAGTCCCTTTGTAATTTTGCGGATCGATAGGAAATTGTTAAAGAGGGATTATTTATGATTCTGCAGAGGTTGATGGCAAGTGGCAGACTGATTGGAGTTGGGAGCCAAAGATTAAAGAGATGAATGTCAGCTGAATGGAAGGATTCCCAGGAAATAGGACAGGCATATGGAATTATTACAGAGGAATTTATAAAGCCTTTAGCTTATGTAGCTACAGGAAAAAGTACAAACAGAATGTTTGATTTTATGGCCACCGTGTCACGTTATCAATCACGGGGGAAGCTGGCTGGCAGGGTAAGACATCACTTAGAGGCATTTTCAGAGGACTGAAAATCTCCCGTGAGGGTCCCATGATGCAACGAGATAAGCTCTACCTATACCAAGCGCTAAATATTCAGGGAAACGTAGCAGGTCACATGGAATTTCTCATAGGAAGCGTGCGCTAACAGGAAATTTTAGGCTGCTTAGGAAGCCTCCATGAGATACACACAGGTAAGAACTCTCAAGAAATGAATCTCCAGAATCTCCAGAGAGCTTTAGGTGCTCAGTACATACTGTTGATCTTTAGTGGTCATTTATAGTTTGGTCAATATATTCATTTTGGCAGTGCTCTAAATATTTGTACATCTGGCTCCATCATTAGAGTGTGTGCTCCTTGTGGGAAGGGAATATTTCACTTCATTATTCTGTACTTCCCTAGCACCTAGAATCACCTACTGGTCATTCATAAATGGGCATTCTCTCTCTCGCTCTCTGTAGTTACTTTATACATCCAGCGCTTAGAACAGTGCTCTACACATAATAAGTGCTTAATAAATGCCATTATTATAATTAGGTGAGCACTGAATTCAGGCTGGTCATTGTGTGATGAAAGTTTGGGGTTTTCAGGTAAAAACCAGAGCTACCGGCCAAAAAGTAAACCAACTCTCAAGAGGGAGGGTCTTTGTCATAGAATTAGCTTGCTGTAGTGGATAAAGTACAGGCCTGGGAATCAGAAGGTCATGGGTTCTAATCCTGCTCCACCACTTGTCTGCTGTGTGACCTTGGTCAAATCGCTTAACTTCTCTGTGCCTCAATTACCTCCTCTGTAAAAAATGGGGATTAAGAGAATGAGCTCAATCTGGGACAGGGACTGTGTCCAACCCTGATTAACCTGGATCTACCTCAGTGCTTAGAACAGTGCTTGGCACATAGTAAGCACCTGACAAGTACTATAATTATTATTATCATTATTAGAATCAATCAACAATACATATTGAACACTTACTGTGGGCAGAACAATGTAATAACTACTTGTCTTTTCTTATGCCAGCGAGTCATCTCTGACACATAGCGACATCGTGGATTTATCTCTCCCAGAATAACCCCGCCTCCATCTGCTATCATTCCAGTAGTGTATCCACAGAGTTTTCTTGGTAAAAATACAGAAGTAGTTTACCATTGCCTCCATCCACACAGTAAACCTGAGTCTCCACCCTCGAGTCTCTCCCATCCCGCTGCTGCCCAGCACAAGGGAGTTTTGACTTGGAGCAGATGACCTTCCACTCACTAGCCACTTCCCAATTTAGGAATGGAATGGATATGCCTCTGCTTAACTCTCCCTCTCTAAGTCGAGACTGGTAGAGTAGTGGAAACTCTCCAGATGCGACTCGGAGAGGATAAATAACCACTTGGGAGAGTACAACACTCTGCTGAGATAGACACATTCCCTGCCCTCGTGGAACTTACAGTCTAAAGGGAGCTTATTGTCTAGAGCACATGACAAACATGGGGAAAAGAGACTGAGTCAATACAAATACCCAAAGGAGAAGGAATAGAAGAAGAAAGCAAATATACTCGTGATAAGACTTAGAGTGCGTGCTTGTGAAGAGGGTTGACATCAATTGGTCGGTCAATCAATGGCATTTATTAAGCACTTACTATGTGCAGAGCACTGTACTAAGTGCTTAGGAGAGTACTTTACCACACATTGGCAGACATGTTCCCCACCTATAATGAGACAGGTAACTGTTCCCCCAAAACAACCAGATTACGATGTGTTGACAATCACGTTATCAAAATTCTGATCAGGGGCTATTTAAACCCCTGAAGAATAAAGATTGATGAACCCCTTTTTGGTGTTGGGAAGGGGGGAAATCCTTTTTGGATCCTGAGGTGTTGTTGTGGTTTTGTGATTAGGTGCTGAGCAACTAGGAGGAGACCACAAACTCTTTTGTGGTTCTCTACTGGGGATACACATCTCTTGTAAGCCTGGGCACACCATGGGGATTCTTCCAAGATTGAGGAGATATCGGGAGTGGGGGGGATTAATCAGTCAATTAATCAATCATATTTATTGAGCTCTTATGCTATGCTGATCTCTGTACTAAGCACTTGGGAGCGTACAGAGTCATTCATTCATTTATTCAATTCAGTCGTATTTATTGAGCGCTTACTGTGTGCAGAGCACTGTACTAAGCACTTGGGAAGTACAAGTCAGAGTCGGCAGGCATGTTCCCTGCCCACAATGAGCCCATTGTTAGATAGGGATTGTCTCTATTTGTTGTCGAATTGTACTTTCCAAACACCTGGTACAGTGCTCTGAACACAGTAAGTGCTCAATAAATACGGTTGAATGAATGAACGAGAAGAAGCAAGGCTTAGTTGATAAAGCATGGGCCTAGGAGACAGAAGAACTTGAGTTCTAATAGCACTCTGCCACTTGTCCGCTGTGTGACCTTGGGCAAGTCACTTAACTTCTCTGTGTCTCAGTTGCCTCATCTGTAAAATGAGGATTAAGAGTGTGAGCCCCTTGTGGGACAGGGACTGAGCCCAACCTGATTATCTTGTATCTACCCCAGAACTTAGAAAAGTCCTTGACACATAGTGAGTGCTTAATAAATACCATTACAAAAAAGAGATTGGATCTCAATGTGACTGAAACATGGTGTAAATTCAACGGCTTAGCCTATCTCCAAATTCTTTTTTTTTGGCATACTTGAAAATCCTGCCAAATAAGCAATATATTTTGAGTGATTTTGAAAAGGCCATGTAAAAATATTGAGATTAGCTGCCCCTGGTGGGATAATATTGCATTAAGTCTTTGAAATGTCCAGGATGTGGGGGAATTTATTCAGATTTAGAACCTGCTGGGAAGTTCAGCATTTATATCCTATGTTCTTGTTGTCCCAAGCAATCAAGTGTAGAAAAGGATGACAATTATTGTAGATTGTTGTGTCTCAGCACCCGAGTAGGACAGCCAGCCAGAGGATAATGGGTACCCAAGAGACCAAGTCTCATCATCAAAATTTGTCTAGCCAAGTACTCCTGCTGGATCCTTCTTGAACTAAATTCATTCATTCATTCAATCGTATTTATTGAGTACTTACTGTGTGCAGAGCACTGTACTAAGCGCTTGGGAAGTACAAGTCGGCAACGTACAGAGACGGCCCCTACCCAGCAACGGGCTCACGGTCTAGAAGGGGGAGACAGACAACAAAACAAAACATGTGGACAGGTGTGAAGTCATCGGAATAAAACAGAAATAAAGCTAGATGCACATCATTAACAAAATAAATAGAATTGTAAATATGTACAAGTAAAATAAATAGAGTAATAAATCTGTACAAGCATATATACAGGTGCTGTGGGGAGGGGAAGGAAGTAGGGTGAGGGAATAGGGAGGAGGAGAGGAAAAAGGGGGTTCAGTCTGGGAAGGCCTCCTGAAGGAGGCGAGCTTTAGTTGAATCCAAAAAAACAAATGAAGAAAAGCTAATATTTGAAACCACTCCTGATGTAAACCAGAGCACCTAGGGATTTTTCAGGAAACAGAAACTTGGAAACTATGATAAAAATGATAATAATCATTGGGGCACTAAGTACTTACTATGTGACAAGCACTTGATCTGAGAAGATCTTTTAATGATCAACTCAGCCTGGTTCTGGCTTCAGCTAAGTGACTGAATAATCCTTGCTCTTATCTTTGAGTTTACTAAGTACTGCCACTTCTTTCATTATAATGGTGGTATTAGTTAAGGGTTTACTATGTGCCAAACTATACTAAACCCTGAGGATGCAAGATATAGGATACAAGATAAGCAGTATGGACACAGTCCCTATCCCACATAGGGCTTACAGTATAAGTGAGGGAGAGAACAGGTATTTAATCCTCATTTTACAGTTGAGGAACCTGAGGCAGAGATAAGCGAAGTGACTTGCCCAAGGTCACACAGCAGGTGAGTGGCAGAGCCAGGATCAGACCCCAGGTCTCCAGACTCTCAGGCCCAAGCTCTTTCCACTAGTTTATACTGCTTTTCATGTAACATGTAGTTAACACTATAAATATACCAGAATTCTGATTCTGGGACATTCCTAAGGCATTTATACATTTTTCTAAAATTGTCCCTGATGGCCTAGAGAAACACGAATGGAAAGCTTTTATGTGCTTTCCCAGCTCAAAAATCACTCGATTACCTTCTTTTAGGTCTGCTAATCTTCAGGCTTCTAGGCCTTCAGTTATCCTGGTCTCTCAGGGCTCCTCCATTCAGTTAGTTCCTCCTCCCCATTATCTGGCTTCGCTTCCCACTTTTCTTGCTGAATTAACCAATCAAACTTAACCAACTGTAACTGCATCTCCTTCCAGCCGGGGAACTTCTATTTCATTCTCTCCATTCCTCCATTTCTTCCCCGTCTCTGGACTTTAGACCTCGTATTCCTCCTGACACCGGGAGCTACTGTGGGCCATTCCTTAATGTCAAGTTCCTGCTGAAACTGGCTTCTTCCGTCTTCCCCACTGGATCAATCCATAAGCTTACGGCATAAGCAGACAGGAAGAGAGGAATTTTGATCAGCTGAGTGGTTTCTATCTATGTCATTAACTGCGTTTGCTTTGCGAATGAAGCTGGAACTGAAAATCAATGAGTCTGCCGACATGAAATGGAGTCCCTCTAGGCCACCAGACCTTGTTAGCTGCCTGGGAATCTCTCAGGATCTCTGCTGCAATTCTTCTACCCACCCTGATGCATCAATCTGACATAGTCAAAGCTTTCTGCTCAACCTGCTCTACGGAAGTGGAACCTATACACTGAGCTCTTTGGATACAGCAGGATTTGGTCTGCTTTAGTCATGTGCTTGTCTTATGACAGAAAGCTCACCTCCTCCAGGAGGCCTTCCCAGACTAAGCCCCCCTTTCCTCTACTCCTCCTCCCCTCCTCGTTGCCCCCACTATCTCCCTCTGCTCCACCCCCTTCCCTGCCCCACAGCACTTATGTGCATATATGTACATATTTACAATTCTGTTTATTTTATTAATGATGTGTATATATCTATAATTCCATTTTTTAAAATATATGCTACTGATGCTTGTTTACTTGTTTTGATGCCTGTCTCCCCCCTTCTAGACTGTGAGCCTGCTGTGGGCAGGGATTGTCTCTATTTGTTGCTGAATTGTAGTTTCCAAGTGCCCTAAACTCTGCACACAGTAAGTCCTCAAATACAATTGAATAAATGAGAAACAATGTGATCTAGTGGATAGAGCATGGGCTGAGGAGTCATGAAGACCTGGGTTCTAATCCCAGCTCCGCCATTTGTCTGCTGTGTGACTTTGGGCAAGTCACTTTGCTTCTCCATGCCTTGGTTACCTCATCTGTAAAAATGAGGATTAAGACTGTGAACCCCCTGTGGAACATGGACTGTAACCAATCTGATTATCTTATATCTATCCCTGTACTATTCTGGCACACAGCAAGTACTTAATAAAATAATAATAATTGTGGTATTTATTAAGCCCTATGTGCCAGGCTCTGTACTAAGTGCTGGGGGCGAGGGGGTATACAAACAAATCAGGTTGGACACAGTCCCTATCCCACAACAAAGCGTTCACAGACTGAGTAGGGGGGAGAATAGATATTGAATCCCCATTTTACAGATGAGGCAACTGAGGCAAAGAGAAGTGAAGTGACTTGCCTAAAGCCACACAGCAGACAAGTAAAAATACTTAACAAATAAAAAAAAAATCTCAGGGTTGTGGCAGACCATCCCTTGGCTCTTTATAGATTTTGATTTAAATACATATTAGCCCATTCAAGCATTTGCTATTTCACTCTGGTGCATTATCCTGCTTTATTATTCTCCCTCCAACTTCACTTTTTCAAAAGACTTGTGCCTTATGTCCTCCAAGGATTGTAAACTCCTTGGAGGCAGCAGATACATCTTGCTCTTGTTTTAATCTCCAAACTGTGTTACTAAGCATTCAGTAAGTGCTCACTAAATACCGTTGATTGATTGAGTGATCAAATTATCATGAGGCAGAAAGGAACTCTGACCTAATGACCCTGACTACATTTCACCCACGTAGAATGGTTATATTATGAAGGCAGTGTGACCTATTGGAATTAGCTTGGGACCGGGGGTCAGGAGACCCAATTCTAATCCTAACTTTGTTACTGGCCTGCTGTGTGACATTGGCCATGTCACTTAGCCTCTCTGTGCCTGTTTCCTCATATGGAAAATAAAGATAAAATGCAAAATATCTATTCTCCCTACCTCTTAGCTTGTGAGCCTTGTTAGGGATGGGGGATGTTTCTGATCTGATTATCGGTCTATCCTAGAATTTAACTCAGTGTTTGGTGTAATAATTATGGTATTTATTAAGTGTTTACAAGGTGTCAAGCAATGTACTTAGTGGGGTGGTAGAGACAAGATGATCAGGTCCCACATGGGGCTCGCAGATTGAGTGGAAGAGAGAACAGGTAATGAATCCCCATTTTGCATATGAGGGAACTGAGGCACAGAAAAGTGAGCTGACTTGCCCAAACACAGCACAGCAGACAAATGGAGTACCTGGGTTTAGAACACACATCTGATGACTTCCAAACCTGTTCTTTCCACTAGGCCACTCTACTTCTCATCACGTTTATTGACTCAACTGTACTATACCAACCACTCAGTACCAAGCTCTGGACATAATAAGCACTCCATAAATACCACTCATTGACTGATGATTGATCGATGAGCAACCACTGATGGCCGAAGACACAACCAGGCTGCTGACCCTGCCGTAAATATCCTCTCCAGAGCAACACAAGAGCCCAAGGGAAATGAATGGAAACTTCACATGGCTCATCTGGGGCAGTAAATCTCACCCCTCCACACACACACACCCACTCCCCCCAACCCCCAGCTCCTTCCTCCCACCGAGGGAGAGAGGGAAAGTGTGACTCTGTTCCCAGGACCTCAGTGCTTAGCCAAAATATAAATAAATCCCTCCTCATGAACAAGATAAAAAGAATTGGCAAGACCAAGCCCCCATTAGATCAAGTCAGAAGTGTTCTACACAAAACTGGTAATGGACACATTTTAAATGATGCACAGGAGCTTTAAATTCCTGAAAGAAATGAGCTTGGCTGTAACCGGCTGCTTGTGAATGCTGATGGGATTGGCGAGACACATAGGCCGCCTAAAAAACATGCAGCTACTTGCCTTACTTGAAGCATCTCCCAGTTATCCATCTCTTTTCTCTCTCCCCCACAGTCAGCAGTGGGTTGCGGTTGACATTCTCCTCAGGAGAACGGCCCCTCAGTTGCCATCTCAAGCTGGGAAATCAGCAGTCATCATGTGAAATCCAATACAGCCCCAACAGCCCAAGCCTCATCGCCTTCAGCTGTGGTAATAAGTGTTTAATAGGCAGTTCCTTTCTCTGTGGATTCTTCTATTTTTTTTTAACTGACAAAACCAAAATGGAAAGAGCCAAGGGTATAGTTCTGAATCCAGTGTTCCAGTCTGTATCCTAAAATTAATGCTGCTTTTTCACTTCACAACAAACCACTTGCTTTTCCTTTGAACTTGGATAAATCACTTAACTCCTTGTGCCTCAGTTTCCTCATCAGTAAAATGGGGATTAAGTGCATGCTCTCCCTGCCCTTTAGACAGTGAAACCTGTGTGAAACAAGGGCTATGTTCAATTTAACTTTCATCTATCCAATGCTTAACACATTGTAGGGCACATGGTAAGTGCTTAACAAATGCCATTGTAAGTTCTTATCAGGCCTAGACCATATCAGACTATTTTTCACAAACCTAGTCCTCCTCCGGACTTTCTCAACACTGTAGATAATATCACTATCCTCTCTGTCTCACAAGTCTGTGATCTTGTCATTATCCTCAACTCATCTCTCTCATTCAACCCACATACTCATTCAATCATTTTTATTGAGTGCTTACTGTGTGTGGAGTATCTACCCCAAAGCTCAGAACAATGCTTGACACTTAGTAAGTGCCTAATAAATACCCAATAATAATAATGATAATTATTAAATTGAGAAGACCAGGGGCAGTTGACCTGCATTTTTCTCTCTCTCTAATCCCTAGTCTCCTCTCTCAATGAGAACAAAGCGAAGAGTGAGTGGTAGATCCACTGATGGGCTCTGGCCAGAATCTTAGGCATAGCGGCTCCTTGACACTAAGGAAATGTTTGCGTAGTCTGCTCTGTCCTGCTCTTTTAGGGCAGGAAATGTGTCTACCAACTCTATTGTATTGTACTCTCCCGAGTGCTTAGTACAGTGTTTGGCCCACAGTAAGTACTCAATTTAAAAAAATATGATTAAATCTGTCCAGCCTAGACAGATTCAGGGTGCAAGCTCTTGGCTTTGGGCTATGGCAGGGGAGAAGGGAACCGATACTTTGAGGGAATACAAGCCAGAAAAATATAGAAGGAAAAGTGGATTCCCACCCTGAATGTAAGAGCCTTTCTGTGGCCAAACACATCTGTTGCATTCCTATTGAATGCAGCAATTGGTGGGGTTTGAAAATCCAAGCCAGGACATGCCCTTTGGAGAGAAAAAAACTGTATCCAGTAATAATGGATATTATTCCTGGAAATGACATTTCTCCCTCCCCTCCATTTTTTTTATGTGATTCAGTCAACAAAAGTAAATGTTAATATGTTTGTCGGGTCCCCTGCAATTTATATAAAATGTAACTCTTTGGGGAAGATGAAATCAGAGTGTCCAGATGAGTTCATGCTGCAGTCTCAGCTTAGGTCAAACATTAATTTGTGGTCCTCCTACCTTCTCTTGGGGTGATAAACGGGACTATTTTCATTGAAGGAGAAAGAAAATGGTGATCTCAGTTGAGTGAAGTTTGAGGACTCGTTGCCCTGTGTCTTGGCTCTCTGAAACTACCCTATCCCTATCATCTGGCCTTCCCCAGCTAGTCTGAATGAAAGATGCCAACATCCAGAAAGAGGAAAGTATTCAGTTTTAATACTGTTTTTAATACTGTTTATTCAGTCATGGTTGGATTGATTTATTGAGCACTTATTATGTGCAGAACACTGCACAAAGCACTTTGGCAAGTACAATGTAACAGTTGGTAGAGACATTCCCTGCCCACAGTAAGCTTACAGTCTAGAAGGGTGAGAATATCTGGTTTAATTATTTCACTGGTTTTTGTTATTGAGTGAGCCTCCCCATGACAAAGAGTCAGAAAAGGAATACAGCCAATTCTCATTTATCAAGGGACCGGCTTTCCAGTGTGTGAATTATCCTGCTCTGGGGCTTCCTTTTGTTTTAATGGTATTTGTTAAGTGCTTATTATGTGCCAGGCATTGTATTAAGCACTGAGATACATAACAAGTGAATCAAGATGGACACAGTTCCTGTCCCACGTGGGCCTCATGGTCTTCTTCCCTCTTTAGTCACCTGTTTTTGGTCCCTACCTTTCAGAGGTGCAAGAATTTTCCAGGGAAAGCTTCTAGTGTTTCTTTCACAAACAGCATGGCCAAGCGGATGGAGTACGGGCCTGGTAATCAGAAGGACCTGGATTCTAATCTTCACCACTCGTTTGCTGTGTGACCTCAGGCAAGCCACGTAACGTCTCTGTGCCTCAGTCACCTCATCTGCAAAATGGGGATTAGGGCTGTGAGTCCCATGTGGGTCCTGAACCTCATTAGCTTGTTCCTACATTAGTGCTTAGTACAGTGCTTGGGATACTTTAACCGCTTAACAAATGCCATAAACAAGACAAAAACAACAACAGAAAAACACAGTTGACAAGTTACAGTCCCTGGGAAAGAAGCACTGCCTTCCTTCAATCTACTCGGTCAGAGATCGGTGTAGTAGGGTTTGCTATTCAGGCGTTGGATGCCACCTCGCTTCAAATGTCTACATGGCCAGCATTAGTCAGGGGGTGGGGTATTGGCCGTGGACAACACTGATAAATGGAATTGTTCCGCAGTCAAACTGTCCCTAAGGAGGAATTCCTGTTCCTTGCTGATTATGTCTCCCCACATGGGGTTTCTGAGATTGGAGGGTATGATCCAATACTCACAACTGGAAGGGAGGACCACGAATCACCCAGGACACATTAGCTATGGTATAACCCTGGGGGGGCAGCCCAGTTGTTGGACTTGCTAAGCCTTTAGACAAAATGTACTAGGGAGTGCCATTACAGTTATTTAGAGAGCCTCTGAGATAGACCCCTAGAGGTCTCTAAATCTGGCCTGTGTCTTGTTCAGTCCAAACTTAGCCTGAAACTGCTAGACACTGTAAAATTGTGCACCTGGCCTGCCTGGATCCTGAAATTCATTTTTTGTGGTATGAGATAAGCCCTTCTTGTAATAATTATGGTACTTGCAAAGCGTATAATATGAGACAAGTACTAACTGCTGGGATAGATACAAGTTACTCAGGTTGGACACAGTCCCAGTCCCACATGGGGTTTACATTCTTACTCCCCATTTTACAGATGATGTAACTGAGGCCCAGAGAAGTTCAGAGCCTTTCCCAAAGTGACACTGCAGCCATGTGGTAAGGCTAGGATTAGAACCCAGGTCCTTATGACACCCAGGCCCACGCTCTATCCACTAAGTCACTCTGTATTCTGCCTCTTGCCAAATTGCAGCCCTCAAACTGGCACTGCCACATTGCGTTCTAGGATATGAAGTCCTATTTAGCCCCTACTCCACTCTAATCCAATGGCTATCTCAGAGAAGTACTTGATATCCCAAAGAGCAATGTAGCATCACTACCTTGAATCCCATCGTTCAGTCAAGGGGAGACTGAATCTTTGGAGGGTGGTTATGGATACTCCATGAACCAACCCTTGAAGAGCCAAACTTCACCTTGACTTATCCCAGCTCAGACTGTGGGCTGACTGGATAAGTTGAGCCAGTTTAGGGACCCTGCTGGTGTTTATTGAGCACTGACTGTGGGCAGACCAATGTAGTAAGTTCTTGGGACAGTACAACAGAGTAAGTAGAAAGAATCTCTGCCCTTAAGGAGCTTGCATTCTAGCTGGGGAAAACAATAAAAATGAATTACAGGTTAATGAAGTAGTCAATTGATCAACTGCATTTATTGAGCGCTTACTGTGTGCAGAGCACTGAAGAAAGAGCTTGGGAGAGTACAGTATAACAGAGTTGTAGGCATGTTCGCTGCCTGCAGTGAGCTTACAGTCTAGAAAGGGAGAACCAAGTAGCCAAGGATATGTACAAAAGTGCTGTTGGGGAGGGGGAGAATAGACTCAGGTGAAAAAAATGATGCAGTAAGGATGGGAAATCCCCTCTCAGGACCACATCTGGAGAGTTTCCAGTACTCTACCAGTCTCGGCTACAGATGGGGGAGTCAAGCAAAGGTATACCCATTCCATTCCTAGCTTGTACAATGGCTAGTGAGTGGAAGGCAATCTGCTATAAGTCAGAACTCCCCTATGCTGGGCAGTAGCAGCGTGGGAGAGAGTGAAGGGCAGACTCATGTTTACTGCACAGAAGAAGGGCAATGATAAAACACTTTCATATTTTTACCAAGAAAACTCTATGGATACACTAACAGAACAATTGAAGATGGAGGTCGGGGCATTCTGGGAGAGATGTGTCCATGGACATTATGAAATAGTTCAATGTATTTAATTTCCTTCTTACACCTAAAACAGTTATTTGTGACAAATAGTCACTTCATTTCCATAAGTATAGCTGTTTCCTGGAAATCTTGTAAAATATTCAAGAACCAAGGGTAAACGATTGCACTGCTCTTTTTTCTACATGAAAAGGTCCCCCTTCCTGGAAGTTGGCCACATACCCCGTGAACAATAGTACAAGAACTCAGAGTCCTTGGGTTCATACAGAAAGCATTTCTACTACTAGAAACACTTGCTGTCCTCAGGGCCTGTGGAGAAATCTCTTCCCCAGCATGATTGCAGTACCTTTAGTTAATATTTTGCTCCTAGTAAGCACTCAGTAAATACCAGTGACTGATTGATTGACTGGTATACTTTTTCCTCCAGTGTCAACTTTCCACCAAATGCTGCTCTTCCCAAAGTCTCATACAGGTTTGTAATAAATTGAATATGGGGAAACAGACTTTTCCACTTCCCTTTCATCCCAAGGAGTTTAAGAAAGCATTATCTAGAAGCAGCATGGCTTAGTGGAAAGAGCATGGGCTTTGGAGTCAGAGGTCATGGGTTCGAATCCTAGCTCCGCCACATGTCTGTTGTGTGACCTTGGGCAAGTCACTTAACTTCTCGGAGCCTCAGTTACCTCATCTGTAAAATGGGAATTAAGACTGTGAGCCCCAAGTGGGACAATCTGATCACCTTGTATCCCCCCTGCATGTAGAACAGTGCTTTGCACATAGTAAGCGCTTAACAAATGCCATCATTATTATTACATTCTCCACTGCAGTTCCCTGAGTCCTTTCTGTTGACAGCAGAGAGGCTATCAGGGCTTGGGTGAGGGAGAGATGGAAATGGAAGGCACAAATTGATTTCTAAAATGCAGTTTTCTTAAATGATGAAAAGAAAGCCAAGAGAGTGCTAAAAGCGCCAGGCTACTCCCTTCCAAACACATCAGGTAGAAATGTTTGGGTGCTTGTTACTTTGTGTACTTTGACCTTGTAGGAAGTTAAACTGTAAGTAGGCAAAGTAGGCCAAGCAATCTCAGAGGTTTTGTTTTTCTCCAGTTCTGCTGACAGGTTCTAAAAATTTAATTATTTCTGGGGAAGTTTATGCGGGCTCTAAAAAGCCCTGTCTTTAAGAAGGAGATGCAGTCTGGAAAATATTGCCCCTCCCCTGGTTCAGAGGAAGTAGAAATAAAAAGAGGGAGATCAAACTAGGGAGTGTTAAAGCGGAGTGTGTGTGTGTGTATGTGTGTGTGTTGTATGTGTGTGTGCGAGCACTGGGGATGAGGGCAACAGTCAATAAAAATCTTCCTCAACTCTCCCCTTTAGAGATCTGATTGGCACCAGTCGGTTACCCTTATTGATATGAGGGTGAGCTCTCTCCAGTAGTAGTTATATTAATTAGTAGTTTTTATTAAATTCTTTCCAGATACCAAGCACTGGGCTAAGCACTGAGATAGTCAAAAGAAAATTAAATCAGACAGGCACAGTCCCACAATGGGGCTCACAAACTAAGAGGCAGGAAGAGCAAGACTCTTACCCCCAATTTTACAAATGAGAAAACTGAGGCACCGAAAGGTTACTAAAGGCCAAGCTGGGACTAGAATGTGGATCTCATGGCTCCATTAGGTGATGATGCCCCGCAGGTTTAAGCTTTCATTTTTTTCCTCCTCCAACTTTACTGTGTCTGGTGAGGAGCCAACACTCCTCAGTGACTTTTGGGAGAGAGAAAACTAACTGTATGTTCCTCTGTTGTGGTTCTTCTCTAGGATGCAAACCAGTCCCTTCAGGCTTTATGAAACATTGAAATTAGTTTGTCTAACTATACTCCTTATATGTATATAATTATTATTATTGTATTTGTTTAATGCTTATATGTGTCAAGCCCTGATCTAAGCACTGGGGTAGATACAAGGTAATCAGGTTAGATGTGGTCCCACGTGGGACTCTCGGTCTATGTCAGAGAAAGGAGGATTTAATCCTATTTTTTCAGATGAAGTAACTGGGGCACAGAGCAGATAAGTGACTTGCCCAAGGCCACAGAGCAGACAAGTGATGGAGCAGAATTAGAATCCAGGTCTTCTGACTCTCAGGCCCGTTCTCTTTCCACTAGGTCATGCTGCTTCTCTAACACGATGCTCAAAATGCTTATCCCTGTCCTACGGCAATCCCGGGACCCTCTAGAATGTTCCCTCTAATGCGCAAACTTTTAAGAAGATGCAATCTATAGCTAGACTTCCTGCAGGCCTGTGGGTGTGGTCAACCTTCATGTCAATCTGTGTAAAAGAATGGCATTACTTTGGAGACTGCCTCTTGACATGCCATTTTCCCCCAAACCTGTGTTCAAGGAGAGGAGATTTGCTTTTAATTGCCGCAGTCCAGGCTGAGCTGTCTCCTTTGTCTTCCAATAGTTCACTGCTACATTGCATTATTTGAGATTTTGTTCTGCTGTCCTTACTTACATTTTCCTCCTTTTACTTCACTATCTAGCATCTGCCTGGGTAATAATAATAACTGTGGTATTTGTTAAGTGCTTACTATGTACCAAGCACTGAACAAAGCACTGTGGTAGATGAGATAATCGGGTTACATGCGATCCCTATCTCATTCATTCATTCATTCATTCAATCGTATTTATTGAGTGCTTACTGTGTGCACAGCACTCATCATCAATCGTATTTATTGAGCGCTTACTGTGTGCAGAGCACTGTACTAAGCGCTTGGGAAGTACAAGTTGGCAACATCTAGAGACGGTCCCTACCCAACAGTGGGTTCACAGTCTAGAAGGGGGAGACAGACAACAAAAAAAACATGTGGACAGGTGTCAAGTCATCAGAATAAATAGAAGTAAAACTAGATGCACATCATTAAGAAAATAGAATAGTAAATATGTACAAGTAAAATAAATAGAATAATAAATCTGTCCAAACATATATACAGGTGCTGTGGGGAAGGGAAGGAGGTAGGGCGGGGTGATGGGGAGGGGGAGAGGAAAAAGGAGGCTCAGTCTGGAGCTCTCAGCCTAAGGGTGTTCATCCCCATTTTACAACTGCTCATCCCCATTTTATAGATGACAAAACTGAGGCACTTGCCCAAGTGAAGTGATTTACCGAAGGGCACCAGCAGGGAAGTGGTGGAACTGGGATTTGAACCTAGGTCCTTTGACTCCCAGGACCATGCACTTCCCACTAGGCCATGCCCTTTCCTGCTAATATCTATTCTCTTCATGACACCTGTCCAGAGATTCTGTTGGGAAATCATCCCTACCTCAAACGTTTGTGAATTGATAGCATTTTGGGATGCCATTGCTAGTGACCTTATGGGTGAGCTTTTTGTAAGCAGAGATCAAGTTTACAAGCTCAAATGTGTTGTACTCTTCCAAGTGCTTAGTACAGTGCTCTGCACAGTATGCATTCAATAATACCACTGATTGAATGATTTGGTTATTTACTTTTCTGTTTTTACCTCATTGGGCATTGCCTAAAGTAGCAGAATTTAGAGACAACATTAAATTCTCTATTGCCAATGAAAGTTTTCTGTTTTTAATTGTATTTGTTAAATGGTAACTATGCATCAAACACAGTTCTAAGTACTGGGATAGATAGGAGATGATCAGGTTGGACCCAGTCCCTAATCTTCATAGGGCTCACAGTCTAAGTCAGAGGGAGGAGGATTTTATCTAGATTTAGTTCCCATTTTAAGATGAGGAAACTGAGGCACAGAGAAGTTAAGTAACCTGCACAAGGTCACATAACAGACAGAGACGGGATCAGAACCCAGGTCCTCTGAATCCCAGGCCAGTGCATTTTCCACTAGGCAACACTGCTTCTCTTTGGTTGAGTGAGAGTTGGCAGTTCTAAGCAACTAAATGGGTGTATTATCACTAATCAATCAACCAATCGATCATCATATTTATTGAGGACTTACTGTGTGCAGAGCACTTTATTAAGCACATGAGAAGGTCCTTCATACAGGTACTTCCAGTGAATCACGGCTTTTCACATGCCTCAATCCCTAGTCCAACAGGTAAGCTGGCACCTCTCTTCACTGGGGGCTGGGCTGCATTGGTTAATCATCCAAAGCCTTAGGAGACAAAAGCCTAGGTAATTCCTTCATGGGTTCTTGTAAGGGAGGGAGGTAATAATAATGATGATGGTATTTGTTAAGCGCTTACTATGTGATGAGCAATATTCTAAGCACTGGGGTAGATACAAGGTTGTCCCACGTGGGGATCACAATCTTAATCCCCATTTTACAGGTGAGGTAACTGAGGCCCAGAGAAGTCAAGTGAATTGCTCAAGATCACACAGCTCATCAGTGGCAGAGCCGGGATTAGAACTCATGACCTCTGATTCCCAAGCCCGTGCTCTTTGGTCTCTTTGCACGGGGCCAACCCATCTCTGATCAGAGCCACATTTGAGCCAAATAGGAGAGTCTCAAATCAAGGGCTTGGATTTGGAGGAGCATTTTCCGATAATCTGTTCACACCGTTCGGAGAAAGAGAGATGTTCTAAAGACTTCTAAAAGAAGGAGGGGGACGTTTTGAAGGAAAAGGGCTGATTGAATGGTTAGTAGAGATGAATAAGCAACTACCGGAGGATTTTTGATGAGGGGGTGATGTAAGCAGAACAGTTTTTCAGGAAAGCAGTTTGGGGGGGTGAGCAAAATGGACTGACAGGGAAAACTTAGGTCTTTTCTGCTTGGCTTCACTGGTTGATCACATTGCACCTTCTGCTTAGCCATCAGACCAAGCGCTTAGTACAGTGTTCTGCACACAGTAAGCGCTCAATAAATACGATTGATGATGATCAGACCAACGAGGAAGTTGACTTCAGGACAGCAGTTGTGCACTGCACTTTGTAAACTCTCCCAGCCACACCCAATCTGAGAAAGCAGAAACAAAACTCAAAGGGAAGGTGTTTATTTATTTATGTTTTCCTTTGCCTAATTTGTTTCATGCTATTGAAGCCAAAAAGAAAACTGTTTCTGACAGGTCACTGCCTCTAAATTGTATTCACACTTTACATGGTTTATTTAGTGCTCTGCCTCACCAGATCCCTAGCCTGGATAGTTCTGGATATACCTTGTTTTTATTATATTTGTTAAACATTTACTTTTTGTCAAGCAATATTCTAAACATTGGGGTAGATGCAAGATACTCAGATTGGACACAGTCCCTGTCGCTCTTGGGGCTCATAGTCTAAGTCAGAAAGAGGAGGATTTAATCGCCATTTTGAATAGGAGGTAACTGAGGAACAGAAAAGCTAAGTGACATGTCCAAGGTCACGATCTTTCTTCTAGGCCACACTGTTTCATTATATCCTTACACTGTACTATTTCCCCTATCTGCAAATCATTTTAATGCCTGTCTCCCCCTGTAGACTGCAAGCTACTTGTGGGCTTAATAAATACAATTGAATGCACGAATGAAAGTGCACAGCAACCTAATCTATACACAACTCAAGGTCGACAACCACTCTTGGGGCCTTTTGCTTCAGTGACTCCTTCCTCCACTCCTTGCTCCCTTATCACCAAAAGGGCCTCTTGGTAACCGGTACAGGGCCAAACGCTATCTCCTAGCCTCCTCGCCGTTCTTCCACGACCCACCCCATAACAAGCCCTTACTATATTCTAGGCACTCTACTAAACGCTGGGGTAGATACAAGTTAATCGGTTTGGACACAGTCTCCGTCCCACATGGGGTTCAAAGTCTTCATCTCCATTTTCCAGATGAGGTAACTGAGGCACAGAGCTATGAAGTGACTTACTTAAAGGTCACACAGCAGATAAATGGGAAAACTGGATTAGAACCCAGATCCTTCCAGGCCCGTGCTCTATCCAGTAGGCCATGTTGCTTCTCTATTGTTCCCTCCCAAGCATTTAGCACAGAGCTCAACTCTTGGCAGGTGTTCAGTGATTTTCGCTGATGTATATGTCTGCAATTTTATTTATATATAGTGATGTCTGTTTACTTGTAATGATGTCTGTCTCCCTGCCGTAGACTGTGAGCTCATTGTGGGCAGGGACTGTCTCTCTTTAGTGCTGTATTGTATTTTCCCAAGAGTGCTCTGCACACAGTAAGTGCTCAATAATTACGATTGAATGAATGAATGATTGTTCACAGTGTGGAAGCAAGGACTCAAATAAATGCTCATCACAAAACAGAGTGGCGGCCAGGTTAATCTACTGGACAATCCACCAGTGCAAGAAGAAGAGCCCGGGAATCCCTTAGGATAGATTGCTAGCGAGAAAGGTGCGGGGAGAAAGGGAGGAAGGAGAGAAATGATCAAGAATGGGTCCTGAGGTTCACTGTGCATAAGCAGAGGTTGTTATCTGATGTTCTTATTTATGGGATTGGTTCTGTTTGAGTTTCAGTGGCCTGCCTGTGAGTGTAGTACTTTCCATTGGGACCTATTTCTAGATACCAAGCTCTAGTAAAGCTAAGGTGCGTGCCGACTGTGATGAGGTCTGAGATTCCTCTTTTCCTTTCTTGGAGATTCCAAGTTCAAGAAAACCAACCACATGTGATTCGTCACCTTCGAGACCTTGTTAGTGATGCTGTTGTTGTTGTGAAAGTGGTCATTGGAGTCTATAACAGTGCCCTTAGAATAGGAGAGCTGTTGAACATGGGGAAACTTTCATATGGGTCAGGCAGGAAGGATAATAGTAGTGGTAATGCTGCTTTTTAGCTTCAGATGGCTTTACCCATTTATTACCTACTCATTAGAAGTACGAATCGGAGCCAGCAAAACATTAGGCGATGTTTGAAAGGGGCCTGGAGACTAGGAATATATGGAGGAAAGGCAAGGGAGCACATTATAGTTTTGAATAAGAGACGAAATAATGAAATTGGGCACTGGGGAAGGAGCACAGGTCTATGAAAACCCTGCTGTGAGCCAACATGGAAATAAAGGGGAATGGATGCGGAGCAGCAAAGGGATCTGGGAATGCAAGTAATTGTGAGTCCATATTTAGGACAGTAGCATAATCAGGTGAAAAGATTCCTGGGTAGGAATTCCACTTAATAGTTGGGCTGGGAGCCGCAGCTTGGATTTTCCAATTGATCGATAATAATCTTTCTGTCGTCTCTTTGTAAACATTGAATAAAATGATTATAAATACAAAGCAAGGCTCTCTCCTAATCATTCATCTCCTGAGAGAAGGGAAGAAACATGTTTAAGGTCAAGAAGGTGGAAAAAAAGCATTTAGGTTATTAATCAATACATCAGTCAATAATTTTGGGTGGAATTTGCTGAGCATTTATTATGTGCCAGGCATTGTGCTAAGTGCTGGGGTAAGTACAATATGATTGAATGAATGAATATAAACTAATCTGGTTGGACACAGTCCCTGTCCCACATAGCCCTCACAGTCTTAATCCACATTTTACAGATAAGGAAACTGAAGCACAGAGAATTTAAGTGACTTGACCAAGGTCACACAGCAGAAGTACGGCAGAATTGGCATTAGAATCCAGGTCCTTTTGACGCCCAGGTGCTATCCATTAGGCACACTGCTTCTCACTAGGCCATGCTGCTTCTCAATTACTGAGCGCTTACTATGTGCAGAGCACTGTATTAAACACTTGAAGAGTCCAATATAACAAAGAAGGTGACACACAAGCTTACAGTCTGGGGGTGGGGGGGAGAGACCTTGTTATAAATAAATTGATTATGGCTATGTACATAAGTGCTGTGGGGCTGAGGGAGGGGTGAGTAAAGGGTGGAAATCCAAGTGCACGGGTGACGCCAAAAAGAGTGGGAGAAGAGGAAATGAGGGCTTAGTCAGGGAAGGCCTCGTGGAGGAGATGTGCCTTCAATAAGGCTTTGAAAGTGGGAAAAGTGATCATCTGTTGGATAGGAAGAGTGAGGGCATTCCTGACCAGAGACAGCACATGGGCCAGAGCTCAGCAGTGAGGCAAGATCAAGGTACAGTGAGTAGGTTATCTGCAGGAAATAAGCTGTAAACTCCTTGAAGCCGGGAATCAAGTCCACCAACTTCATTGTATCGTACTCTTCCAAGGGTTTAATACAGTGCCCTGCAAATAGTAAGCACAAATACCACTGATTATTTAATTTATTGATTGATTGAAAGTTTGGGAAAATAGAAATTCACTCAGTTCTGCCCTAACGTGTTTTCATTACATGATTTAGATATAACCCAATGGAAGAATAAGAAAATCTTTTGGCTACAGCATTAGTCTGTTCTGGTATAAAATGATCCAAAAGTTAGTAGAGTAGATCCGGTGGAGGAAGAAACATGGCATAAGCATTGGTTAAGGGGAGATTCTGCTACACTTTTTTATTATTGTGTTTGTTACATGCTCACTATGTGTCAAACACTGTTCTAAGTGCTGGGATAGATATAAATTTATCTGGTTGGACACAATCCCTGTCCTGCTTGGGGCTCACAGTCCAAGTAGAAGGGAGAATAGGAAAACTGAGTTACAGATAAGTTAAGGGACTTGCCCAAGGTCAGCTAGCAATTGACAGAGATTGAACCCATGTCTTCTGATTCCCAGGCCCATGCTATTTCCACTGGGACATGCTGTTTCTGCACTTCCCATCTCAGCCTAAGCATTCCTGTATTGTTAGTTTCTCAGTGTTTTTGCAATTTTACAGTATTTAATCTAGTAAATGAACAATAAGGGGCAAGAGTATACAGTAAGAATGGTGGCTACAACAATGATAGAGAAATTTGTTAACCAAAATGTCAGTTGTGATGGTATTAGCTTGAGTCAATTCTTTCTCTAACATGATTTTCCTTTAACAAGTTCTTCAAGAAAACGAGCAAGTTGCAAGAGAACTCCCTGTACAAGAAAAAGTTGTCCTTATTCATCTAGGTTGATCAATCCATTAATCAGTGGTAGTTACTGAGCCCTTACTTTGTACAGAGCACTGTACTAAGTGCTTGGGAGAGTACAGTGAACTGTGTGACCTTGGGCAAGTCACCTCACTTGTCTGTGCCTCTGTTACCCCATTTGTAAAATGGGGATTAAGATTGTGAGCCCCACTTTGAACACCCTGATTAACTTGTATCTCTCTCAGTGCTTAGAACAGTGCTTGACACATAGTAAGTGCTTAACAAATATCATCATTATTATTATTATTATTACAGTACAGCACAGCACATTTGGTAGGCAGGATCCCTGCCCTCAAGGAGCTTACAATCTGGTGGATGGCAATGATGTTAAAATAAATTACAGGTAGGGAAGCAACCCATTCTGAAGATAGGTACATGGGTTCTAATCCCGGGTCTGCCACTTGTCTTCTATATGACCTTGGGCAAGTCTCTTCACTTCTCTGGGCTTCAGTTACATCATCTGTAAAATGGGGATTGAGACTGTGATCCCCACGTAGGACAGGACCTGTGTCTAACCTGATTGCCTTGTATCTACCCCAGCGCCTACATCATCATCATCAATCGTATTTATTGAGCACTTACTATGTGCAGGGCACTGTACTAAGCGCTTGGGAAGTACAAGTTGGCAACATATAGAGACAGTCCCTACCCAACAGCGGGCCCACAGTCTAGAAGGGGGAGACAGACAACAAAACAAAACACGTGGACAGGTGTTTGGCACATAGTAAGTGTTTACCAATACCTTTATTATTATTATTAAGTGATGTGGAGATGCAGGAAAGTACCAAAGTACTTAGGAGGTGAGACTAAGTGTATGGAAGAAGCCTTATGGGGAAAAATAGAGTGGAAAATGAGAGCTTAGTCCAGGAAGACTTTCCTGTGGAGATATGATTTCAGCAGGGCTTTGAAGATGGGGAGAGTGCTGGTCTATCAGCTACGTAAGGGGAGGGAGTACAATGGAGAGCATGTGCAAAGGTTAGATGGAAAAGAAGGAGAGAGCAAGGGACTGTGAGTAGCTTGGTATTAGACGAGCATAGTGGGTGGCCTGGGTTGTAGTGGGAGAGGGGTGAGGATAAGTACGATGGGGGAGAGTTAATTGCGTGCCTTGCATCTGATGGTGCGGAGTTTCTGTTGGATGTGGAGGTGGATGGCACCTCCATTGGAGGCACTTGAGAGGGGAGAGATGTGCACAGTGATTTTTGAGAAACATGATCCAGGAAGCAGAGTGAAGTATGGAGAGGAGAGGGAAGAGGCTGATGCAGAAGTGGAGTTATACATCCTTGAACCTATGGGGCAGCAGTTTGGATGGAGCGGAAGGAGCAAAAATTCAAGGGATGTGGAGATAGAATTCACAAGACTTAGCGATTGACTGAATAAGCAGGTTGAAGGAGAGAGATGAGTCAAGTTTAATGCTGAGTTTTGAGGCTTGTGAGACAGGAAGGATGATAGTTTTATCAATAATGATGGGAAAATCAAAGGGAGGAAAGAATATGGGAGGAAAGATGAGTAGTTCAGTTATGGACAGTTGCGTTTGAGATGACAGGAGAATCTTCAGTTAGAGATGTACTGAAGGCAGGAGGAAATGCAAAATTGCATAGAGAGGGAGAGATTGGGGCTAGACAGGTAGATTTGGTAGTCTTTATTGTAAAGATGGTAGTTGAAGCCATGGGAGTGAATGAGTCCCTGGGCAGTAGTGGGGGTGGGGTGGGAGATGAGAGGTGTGAAAATGGAGAAAAGAAAGGGACAAAAGGAATACAGAGGTGAAAAAAAGAACACACCAAATACAAATCACTGCATTTTGTTTTGTAATCTTTCTTAACTCTGGGTGTATACTAAAAACAGGAAAGTGGGAATGCCTTGGAAAGCAGAGTTCCATAATGGAAAGAGCACAGGAGACCTGGATTCTGGCCTCAAATCTATCTCTTGCGTCCTGTATGACTTTGAGCAAGTCACTTAACTTCTCTAGGCCTCAGTTTACTCATCTGTAAAATGTGGAAAATAAATATATTTTAGAGGAGCAGAGGACTGGATTCTAATCCCAGCTCTACATACCCACTTTGTGACCTTGGACAAGTCATTTAAACTTCCTCGAACCTCAGTTCTTTCGTCTGCAAAATGGGGATTCAATACCTGTCCTCCCACCTACTCAGACTGTAATCCCCATATGGGACCTGATTATCTTGTTTCTACCCCAGGACTTAGTACAAGGCTTAGAACATACTAAGCACTTAACAAATACCATTACAGTAATTGGTAATAATCATTATCTATTCTCTCTCTCCACTCAGACCATGACCACTATTTGTAACATGGAGGTATTTGAGCTGATTATCTTGTATCTTTCCCAGATCTTAGCACAGGGCTTGGCACTTCGAAACTCTGAATGAATAACGTTATTATGAAGGCCATTCATCTGAAGGGCTGAGGAGGGCAATAGTTCTAAACAATTCAAAGCACCGTCTAATTTTTTTCTGAGGAAACCACACAAGCAGCTCTGTCCTCTAAGTTTCCAGTTCTAAAGATGAATGGGGAGGAAAGGCAGATTCTGACTGGTCCTTGATAAAAAACTAAAGTGATCGTATTTTCTTCATTGACAAGTCTAATAAGTGGAACCAGTAGAAGTAAGTGGTAAGCATGGTAAGTGGTAAGCATGGCTTTTTTCTATATATTCTTAGCTTTGGCTTTGTTTCTTGGAAGTTATCAAGCAATAGTATTCATTCAGTCATATTTATTGAGAACTCACTGTGTGCAAAGTACTAAGTGCTTGGAAGCAGCGTGGCTCAGTGGAAAGAGCATGGGCTTTGGGTTCGAATTCTAGCTCCACCACATATCTGCTGTGTGACACTGGGCAAGTCGCTTAATCAATCAATCAATCAATCAATCGTATTTATTGAGCACTTACTGTGAGCAGAGCACTGTACTAAGCGCTTGGGAAGTACAAGTTGGCAACATATAAAGACGGTCCCTACCCAACAGTGGGCTCACAGTCTAGAAGGGGGAGACAGAGAATAAAACCAAATGTATTAATAAAATAAAATGAATAGAATAGATATGCACAAGTAAAATAAATAGAGTAATATGTACAAACATGTATACAGGTGCTGTGGGACAGGGAAGGAGGTAAGGTGGGGGGATGGAGAGGGGGAGGAGGGGGAGAGGAAAGAGGGGACTCAGTCTGGGAAGGCCTCCTGGAGGAGGTGAGCTCTCAGTAGGGCCTTGAAGGGAGGAAGAGAGCTAGCTTGGCGGATGTTGGGAAGGAGGGCATTCCAGGTCAGGGGGATGACATGGGTCGGGGGTCGACAGTGGGACAGGCGAGAATGAGGTATGGTGAAGAGATTAGCGGCAGAGGAGTGGAGGGTGCAGGCTGGGCTGTAGAAGGAGAGAAGGGAGGTGAGGTAGGAGGGGGCGAGGTGATGGAGAGCCTTGAAGCCGAGGGTGAGGAGTTTCTGCCTGATGCATAGGTTGATTGGTAGCCACTGGAGATTTTTGAGGAGGGGAGTAACATGTCCAGAGCGTTTCTGGACAAAGACAATCCGGACAGCGGTGTGAAGTATGGATTGAAGTGGGGAGAGACAAGAGGATGGGAGATCAGGGAGGAGGCTGATGCAGTAGTCCAGACGGGATAGGATAAGAGCTTGAACGAGCAGGGTAGTGGTTTGGATGGAGAGGAAAGGGCGGATCTTGGCAATGTTGCAGAGATGAGACCGGCAGGTTTTGGTGACGGCTTGGATGTGAGGGGTTAACAGCTTAACTTCTGTGAGCCTCAGTTACCTCATCTGTAAAATGGGGATTAAGACTGTGAGCCCCCTGTGGGACAACCTGATTACCTTGTATCCCCCCCAGCACTTAGAACAGAGCTTTGCACTTAGTAAGCGCTTAACAAATGCCATTATTATTATTATTATTATTACAATATAACAACAGACACATTCCTGCCCACAATGAGCTCACAGTCTAGAGGGGGAGACAGACATTAAAATAAATAAATGAATGAATAAATAAATAAATGAATAAATTACAGACATATACAAGTGTATATATATTTGCTGTGGGGATGGGAGGGAGGATGAATGAAGGAGCAAGTAAGAGCAGCTCAGAAGGGAGTGGGAGAAGAGGAGAGGAGGGCTTATTCAGGGAAGACTTCTTGAGGGAGATGTCCCTTCAATAAGGTTTTGAAGTGGGGGAGAGCAATTATCTGTCAGCTATGTGGATGGAGAGCATTCCAGGCCAGAGGTAGGATGTAGGCAAGAGGTTGGCGCCGAGATAGATGAGATCAGGGTACAGTGAGGTTGCATTAGAGGAATGAAATGTGCGGGCTGGGTTGTAGTAAGAGAATGATGAGATGAGGTAGGAGGGCACAAGGTGATTAAGTGCTTTAAAGCTAATGGTGAATGCATACTGTATGCAGAGCACTGAACTAAGAACTTGGGAGAGTACAATATAACAGATCCATTCCCTGTCCACAATGAGCGTATGGCCTAGAGTTATTCTGATGAAGGCAAGCCTGTTGGAAACTTTTCTAAACCGAACCTAAATTCCAGGAGTTTCTTTTTCTGGACATTTTTCATCTGTGCTGGAAAAGCATGCAAGTTTGGAAGACTTGAAAGTACATGATTAGGAATGGGAGCTGGAGGAGAAGGAGGAGAATAATAAAAACTGGAATAATTTCTAAGCATGCAGTCTTTATGAGAATCCATGGATATAATTCAACCAAAAATGGCATCGCCTAGAATTTATTTTCCTCAGAAACCCATGTGTGAGACATTCTTAATAAAGCTTCCAATCGTGGTGGGTTTATGATCTAGATATTGATTGCTCCGTTGAAGACACAGAAACTTAAAAATCAGTTTGGGGCACAGGGGGAAAGGGAAGATTAAAGAAAATTCAACAAGAAGATGTAAAGTCTCAATATTCATGAGACCTCTATCTGTATTTTTTTTTATCTACAAGCATTGCCAATGAAGAATTTTCCTTGATTTCAGGCACAAACATAACTTCTTGCATAGAGGGGCTGCCCTTCCTGCATCTACAGCTGGTGCTCATTTTCCTCAACCTTCTGCACCCTGACATGAAATTCAAAGATAATGAGCTTGATTCTCCCCTTCTGGCTCATGAACAGATCTGAATCCTCCCTCCTAGGCAAAAAAGAAGTTTTCCAGCAGCACCCTTAGGCGAGCTAACCACTCACACCTTCCTTAGGAGGTTCGGGTCAGCTGGGCATTGACAGACATCATTTTCCCTGCAAAGCAACTATCCTCTCACCTTGCCCTGTGCTCTGAGCCATGATATAGCTGATATCTTAAACTTGTCTAGGAGTTGATACAGTAATTATTACTTGGCCTATTTAATGTGCTTGGCCCACTTCAACCAAATGGATGCAAATATCTTGAATGGTCTTAATACCCAGGATCTCTGTATGCATTAAGAAATACACTTTAGTCTGAGGAAATGGCAACAGAAATGCACTAATTGGCTCCCTCACACATAAGTGAACAGAGAGAGCTGGAAAAGTGAATAGAGCATTAATGACTTGGCTACATCCCTGGAAAAAAAAAATCTTTCCACATGGGTCATTAAAGCAACAGAAATTTCTGAATCTGCTAGCGCACGTGTGGGTGGAAGGAGAATCCGGGTTTGTTAGACTGTAAGTTCTAATGGGTAGGGAACAGATCTGCTAATTCTGTTGTATTGTACTCTCCCAAGCATGTAGTGCAGTGCTCTGCACCTAGTAAATACTCAATACTGTTGATTGACTGATTAAAGTTCCACCAGACCTCTGGTGGAGGCATCATTTCAGTGTGGAGACTAGATTTGTGGTTCCATTTCTCAGCTGAAAAGCAGGAGGAAGGAGAATGCATTTATTAGGGTACATTGCGACAAGCTGGCTAGGCCAGGCCCTTTCACCTGCAGAGCTGGAAGTTTCTAGATGTACAGACAGAAGCTCTAGAACTCTTCAGAACACCCTAGAACAAGTGAACAAGCTGGATTTTCAAGTCCTGGTCTCTCCCCTGATGCAACAGGTATGGCACCAGGTGCCTACATCTCAAATATTTTTATTTTAATCACCCAGACTTCTTTCACTTAGTTCCCACTCTGCTGTGGTTGTGAAAAACCTACAGCAGGAGACCTAATGTCAAATCTGGAGAGTTGGTATCCTAAAAGAAGCTGGCAAACTGCAGACAGCTACACATAGGGATAGGAAGTGAAGCTCTTTGCACAATATGCAGACATTTTCATCTTATTGACTTTAGTTTTCAGATAACTAAATTTTGTCAAATATTAGGTTGATAAGGGGGCTCAAGTTGCAATTATGTACATAGTTCACTGTAGCTTATAAATTGCTTGTGGGCCGGGATCACCTATACCTCTGCTCTTTTATCGTATTCTCCCAAGTGCTTAGTACAGTGTTCTGCACACAGTAAGCACTCAATAAATTGAGTGATTGATAGGCAATTTGATGATCAAGGAAATTGTTCCTATAATAATAATACTAACAGTGGTGTTTGTTAAGCGCCTACTGTGTGCCAGGCTCTGTACTAAGCACTGGGGTGGATATAAGCAAATCGGGTTGGACTCAGTGCCTGTCCCAAATGAGGCTCACAGTCTCAATCCCCATTTTACAGATGAGGTAACTGAAGCACAGGGAAGTGAAGTGTCTTACCCAGGGCCGCACGGCAGACAAGTGGCAGAGAGGGAATTAGAAACCATGGCTGTCTGACATCCAGGCCAGCATGTATATAGATAGATAGATAGATAGATAGATAGTGCATATCTATCCACTATGCCAATCCTATGAAACTGTATTTCACACTACAAATATTCACTTAGTCCTCTGATCTTCACACTGTGCACCATCAGTAAATACAGGCTGACAAACTGATGTTTGTGATGATGAAAATTATCTTTGCCCCAACCTTCTCTCCATCCTTCATTCAGAGCCGAGAGGTTGTAGCCTATGATCCTCGGTGACTAAGTTCCGGTTTGTGACATCACAAAAAGAGCGGGAGTAACAGCTGAAACTTAGAGATGAAAGATAGTTTTCTTTCATGAAGAAACAACTTTGAGGATAGGGATGACAAGAGAAATGGGACAAATTTTATTTTCATTTAATTTTATTTTTATTAATTATAAAAGATTTTATTTTTCTTTTTGGAAAATTGTAATATTCTGTAAAAGCTGGTTCAAAACTGTTGACCATCCTCTCCACATTCATATCGAAATGAATTTAAATAATCATTAATAACTGTGGTATTTATTAAGGTCTATGAGCCAAGCACTCGGCTAAGTGCTGGGACTGGTGCAATCCAATCAGATCAGGATCACAGGGCCTCATTGAAATGAGGAGGTGGGGAAACAGACATCATACTCCCATTTTAAAGACTAGCAAACTGAGGCACAGAGGAGTTAAGTGACTTCCCCAGAGTCATACCACAGGTAAGTAGTATAACTGGGAATAGAACCCAGGTGCCCTGGATCCTAGTCTTGTGGTTTTTCCACTAAGGGAACATTTCTTTGAGCACATATCACCTTTCCATTTCCTCTAAATTCCCTTATAGAATTCCCTAATTCTTTCCAGTAGAAGAATGTGTAAAACATATAGAATCCAAGTCCATTTCGAAGTTTCATTTTACGAATTGTGGAATTCAGAGTTTGAGCAATAGGAATGACCCATTTCTTTCTGAGGTTGCCTTTTTTGTTTTAAGGCAGTGCTCCTTTCTACTTAACTACCCACTGTGTGTTGTTTATAGCATTACAAGCTCATTTTGGGGATAGCCTCGGGTGACAGAGAAGGATGTTCAGGAGTCTGTGTAAATAGAATCTGCTTGTCAACATTTCCATCCCAGGAGGCCTAGGTTAGAAACAGAATATTGTCATTTCAAAGACAGAAATGGAGTCATGCAGAGTGGCGGCAACCTCAAACATTCATCAAACTTATCTAGGTCAAACATTACTACAGGATGGTGGGGGGAAAAAAAGACTTGTAATGAAGCAGACATCCTTCTGGATGTGTCTTCAGATGTTTAGGAAGTCCACAGATATTAGTTTCACAATCAAGTATTGCTCTTTGATATTACAGACTTGATTGGTTTTGATGCTGCTTCGTGTGGAGTAATCTTTGGATGTTTAAAGATCAGACACCGTCAGAAAAGAATCTCTCACTGGGTGATCTCATTCAGAGGGAGTTGGGATGTTCAGGCTTGAATTTGGCGTGACTGGTTCTGAGAAATGGCTTCAGCGTCTTTCTATGGGTCTTGCTTTCCTCAGATCCCTTGTGAAACATTGGCTGAGGTCAGTGTCCTTCATGCTGCTGTCTCCAAGAAATTGTGAACTTGGAATGGGAAACATCTATGGCTTCCCATAGCTTGCTTCTAAATGTAAAATATTTCCCATGATTTTCTCAGAGAAAGGGCCCAAGATGCCCACATTCAATTTAGAATGTAGATCAATTAATGGAATATATTGAGAGCTCACTTTTTTATGCTATTAAGCGCTTACTCTGTGCCAGGCATTGTACTAAGCACTGGGGTAGATACGACGTTGGACCCAGTCCATGGCCCACAGGGGATTCACATTCTTAATCACCACTTTACAGTTGAGATAACTAAGGCACAGAAAAGTGAAGTGACTTGTCCAAGGTCACACAGCAAACAAGTGGTGGAGCCAGGATTAGAACCCAGTTCTTCTGACACACAAGTCCGTGCTCTATCCACTAGGCTATGTTGTTTTCAAAGCACTATATTAAGTGCTCAGGAGAGTATAATATAACAGAGTTGGTAGACACGGTCCCTGCCCAGAAAGTAGATCAAAGCCAAAGAACAGGGATTCTCCCTGAAACATGCCCCACCACATTAATTGCCCCTTGAGGGTAACAGAAAACCGATTACTCCTTTATGGGCAGGGAATGGATGGGACCCCCTTCCCTCCATTTACATGAGCAAATAGAACTCCCCTTCATGTTTAAAGACTATCCAGATGTATGGGTGTGGTTGAAACTATGTGTGACCGATGAGCCATTCTTCATCTGTATGAGGAAAAATTGTCATTCATCAAATTCACTTGCCTCATGCCGGACTAGGCTGTTTGCTACAGATGTCTCCAAACTGTCTATTATGTTTCAGCGGTAGAGAAGTAGTGTGGCCTAGTGGCTAGAGCACAGGCTTGGGAGTCAGAAGGACCTGGCTTCCAATGCTGACTCCGCCGCTTGCCAGCTGTGTGACCTTGGACAAGTCATTTAACTTTGCTGTGCCTCAGTTAACTGTTACCTGGGACTGTGAGCTCCATAATAATAAATGTGGCATTTGATAAGCACTTACTATGTGCCAAGCACTGTTCTAAGAACAAGAATAGATACGAGTTAATCAGGTTGGACACAGACCCATTCCCACATGGGATGCACAGTCTCAATCCCAATTTAAAGATGTGGTAACTGAAGTACAGAGAAGTGAAGCAACTTGCCCAAGACCACACAGCAGACAAGTCGTGGAGCTGGGATTAGAACCCATGACCTTCTGACTTCCCAATCCATGCTTTATCCACTCCGCCATGCTGCTTCTCTGTGGTTTACCCACTGGGACATAGACTGTGTCCTACTTGATTAAAGCATATCTACCCCAGGCCTTAGTTCAGTGCCTGGCACATAGTAAGTGCAGAACAACTACCATATTAATATTTGAGATGCCTCTTCACCGCGTCTTTAAAATATTTGTTCCGCCCTCCCTGTTGGCAAAATTTGCCTCAAGGCAGGTGAGTTGACTGTGTTCCAAGACTTCAGTGTTGATGGTTCTGTCTAGTCTCAAAGCTGGATCTGCTGTGTATGTGGAAGGCTTTGAATTTACAGTGGAGATTGGACAACATCACAGTTTTAGAGGCCTTCAATTCGATCTGAAGCTTGACATCCGTGGCTCAGTGGAAAGAGCACGGGCTTTGAAGTCACAGGTCATGGGTTCAAATCCTAGTTCTGCCACTTGTTAGCTGTGTGACTTTAGGCAAGTCACTTAGCTTCTCAATGCCTCAGTTACCTCATCTGTAAAATGGGGATTAAGACTGTGAGCCCCATGTGGGACAACCTGATCAACTTGTAACCTCCCCAGCTCTTAGAACAGTGCTTTGCACACAGTAAGCGCTTAATAAATGCAATTATTATTATTATTATGCCTTGTTGCCTCATCCTGTTAATAACTCAAAGTACAGGCTGGCTTCTTTTATTCTGTTTTTCCCTTCCTTGCCCCCAGGCTTTACTGGTTGGAGTGAGAAAGAACAAGGGAGGGCTGAGATTGGGGTGCAGAAAACCAGATGCCACGAGGACTATGGGAACATTTTCAGAGGGTGCAGGAACTGTTATACTGAGTTTGACTGGAAGGGATTCAAAGACATAATATCTAAGGCTCCTAAGGCCGTTTGAGTCTATCCTTTGATGAGTAGCTCAGCAAGACTCAGAGCCAAATGGCTCCTTTCCTAAATAGTGAAAGAAATCATTCATGGTTGATAAATCTGATTGGCTAGCTACTTCACCTGCGGACATATCTGTGTTCTCAGCGCTAAGTGAGGTTAAATATCACTGACTGGAATCCAGAAACTTGCAAGTAATTAGACATATACTAAAGCATTACCATAGTCAATCTTTAATCTTCCATATAAACCATGAAAAGAAAGGAACACAAGTATTTTTCAACTTATTTTCTTCTCTGCTAATTGCCATTAGGACAGCCACCACCAAAAACAATTCTTAAATTGACACACGGACTGTTCTTGTTAAAAACCCTTAAATTAAAACAAGGACCTTGAAATGGGGCACCATTGCTTGTAAAGAAACAAAAGCGAAGCCTCATTTTTGTAAAGAACCAAGATTTTCATAGTGAAAATAAAAATTAACAATTTTAGATTCACCGCTTCCATTTATTTTACCTTGTTGAAAACACTCAATTTACCTTACTGCCAGTAACTCACTTGAACACATTTTCCAAATGTTAAGTCATTGCTCAAACAATGCTCGTTCCATTCTGTGTAGTTAATTCTGTGGCTATGCCTGGATTAATTAGGCATATATTTGGAGCTAATTTTCCCATAAAATACCTCATTTCCCCCAGCTATGCTCAGGACTAACTTAACATTAAACATCAACTATACAGCCGAGGGGTATGAGAAAATATCAGTGCTTTTAGTATCACAACCCCAACCACACATCGACATAATCTGACACTTATACCTCTATCTAATAGGCAGGGAAAAATTCATGCTTTTCTCACTTCCCAGCCTTGGGCTCCCATTCCAAGGGATCTTTGAGAAGTCCCGGAATCGAGGAAGGGAGAAGCTCAGACTGAAAAAAGGTGGCCGAATCCAAGAAGCATGACGCACTAACTATTAACACTTGAGTACTTCCTCATATCCTGCCTCAGCACTAACGTATCCGTGCTTTCTCAATTGTTGATTCAATTATTTATTTTGATTGTAAATATTTTAGGTCGATTGTCCCCATTAGTGCAAGTTCCCTGTGAGCCGGAAAGGTGTCTTTTATTTGGTTTATACTTACTAAGCTCTTAGTAGAGTGCGTTTCACTTATTAGGTACTCAGTAAATGCTAATAGTACTGCTTATAGTACCATTATCACCATCACTAAACCTAGCAGTTGCCAAACAGGTCAATCTCTCAAGCCAGTTAGAAGACCTCCCAAGGTCCTGAGGTCATAATTCCATGACAAAAATGTCCCTACCTGGATAAGACCAGCCGAATGTTTCTGAGGTTTGTCAAGAAAAGAACAAAAAGTGGAAAATTCACCATTTTCTATTACTCAGTCATATGTTTTCTAGACACTATGAGGAAAATCAACTGTAATAAATGGATGCTTCAGAGGGAGTCACATACCGCGTTGGGTGGAGGAAGGGGAGCATTGCAGAATGAAGTATAAGAGGAGAGAGAGAAAGCTGCTCTAAATCATGTTTTCACACCTCAATAAGCCCTGAGATTTCCCGATGGAGTAGAGAGTAGAGGTGGAGGGAGAGGAAGAGAGAGAAGAGTGTGTGTGTGGGTGCATGAGAGAGAGCATCAATTAAAGAAAGCAGTCAGAATTTGCATTTTTAGAAACATGTCTATAATGCAGACTGATCTCCCCTTAATCACTCAAGTACAAATTATAGACATTTGATGGGACTAACATAAAATTCTCTAATCATCCGATAGCTGGCTGAGCCGAATAAGTAATAAGAAACATAAAACATAAGCAATACTATTACTGGAGACTACTAATTGTCAATCCAGTCCAGTATTCTATCTCCAGTAATGACAAGAGGGTTGGGGAAACGGTTTCATGGTCCCTGGGTTACCTCGTCTATAAAATGGAAATTTAGACTGTGAGCTCCAAGTGGGACATGGGCTGTGTCTACCCTCTTTAACTCATATCTATACCAATGCTTAGAAGAGTGTTTAACACGAAGTAAGCACTTAAAAAAAACTTAAAATAAAAAAGGAAAGGCAGGCAGCTGGAAAAGTGGTGGCAATGGTTGAGGCAGTTGAATGGTTGAAAGCCCATTTTGTACATGCAAAACATAAACTAAACATAGACTAAAACATAGCCTTCTCAATAGTGAACACTTTGGGGGTCACAAACGACTATTTAACAGATCCCGCTTGATAACCCCCTGTCTCAGGGTGGCAGATGAAACGGAGTCAGGAACATTTTATCCTGTATTAATGAGAAACAGCGAGGCTCAGTGGAATGAGCAAGGGCTTTAGAGTTTAAATATTGGCTCCACCAATTGTCAGCTGTGTGACTTTGGGCAAGTCACTTAACTTCTCTGTGCCTCAGTTATCTCATCTGTAAAATGGGGATAAAGACTGTGAGCCCCCCTCCCCACCCATGGGATAACCTGATCACCCTGTAACCTCCCCAGCACTTAGAACAGTGCTTTGCACATAGTAAGTGCTTAATAAATGCCATCATTATTGTTATTATTATTATTAAGGTCTTCTCTGACTCCTTCTAAGGGTTTCCCTTAATCTGTCTCACTTTTGGAAGGATCATCACATTCTTCCCTTGGGCAGTTGATCTAATCCGCATCCGCGTTGGGCCAGAGGGTTGCAGAGAAGCTAAACGGGCCTCCAAAATTTCTCAAGTAGTGAGCCAGGAGTCTGCCAAGGGCAGAACATACCTTACATTGAAGTCATCTCTCTTTATGGGGATTTCCCCATATGCTTGTATTTAATTGTCACTTATGTATAGGCCTGCTGTTCAATGAGAAAAAAAAATGAGAGAGAGAGAGAAATATTGGCACTTTCCAAGTTCTAAACCACTGTAATGCTTGAAACACATGGGCCAGGCTGTACAAAAAAAGGCAAGCTGTTGAGTAGTGGCTGAAGATTAGTAAAGGAGAGGCTGATGATGTGCCTTAAAGCAGGCCGTCAGGAGTTTCTGCTTGAAGTGAACTTGAACTTTTCCCAAGCATTTAGTATAGTGCTTTACACACAGTGAGTGCCCCCAAAATACAACTGGATGAATGAATGACATATATGCTTTCTTGATTCTGAACTGTAAGATTATCATGGGCAGGGAATGTGTCTGTTACCATTGCATGGTACTCTTCCAAGTACTTAGTACAGTGTTCTTAACACAGTAAGTGCTCAATAAATATGATTGACTGACTGACTCAGAGTTGTGTCTACACTGCCCCAACTAGTACTGCGGCTACAGCATTGGGTGCCTGAGTTCATCCCGGTCTGTCTCCCCCTTCTAGACTGTGAGCCCACTGTTGGGTAGGGACCGTCTCTATATGTTGCCAACTTGTAGTTCCCAAGCACTTAGTACAGTGCTCTGCACAAAGTAAGTGCGCAGTAAATATGATTGAATGAATGAAAGAATCCCTAATAAAATCTTAGATAAAAATGGTTTGGGGAATGGAAAATTCAATAAAGATATATCAGTTCCTGGGTGAGAACCTGGGCTTCAGACCTATGGGTTCTACTTTGGGCTGCACCCCTAATTGGAAATGTGAACATCAAGTCATTTCACAGTCAAGATCTGTTTTTTCCTCTGTTAAATGAAGAGACTCAAACGAAAGTACCACAAATAGTTGTGGTGGGAACCCTCTGCATAACTGATTTTGCAGCATTTTGCAGCTACATAGGACTAGAGAAATGCTACATTAAAAAAAAAAAAAACACCGCCATCTCTCCCATTATTGATTTTGGTGAGTCTATAATTGGGGTTCTAAAATTAAATAATCATGGTAGAATGAATTAGTCTAACAATGATTCACACATTCACATACTATGCAGGAGGAAGGGCTTGGTTCTTCAGGATTTTTCCTTAAATCCTTAGCATTAATATACTGTTTCATCCAAATCCCTATAGTCAAAGCTGGCCATGTGGGTCAAGAAGAGCCAACTGTCTGATGAGACACTCTCCTTTACATCCAGTTCTCCTATAACACAAAGGTGGCATTCTTCTATCTTTGTACATACCCCAATGCTTAGCATAGGGCTTGTCACAATGTGAGCTCTTAATAAATACTATTATAGTAATAATGACTCTAGTCTGTGAACTCCTCCCCCTAGATTGCAAACTCTTTGTGATGGAACATGTCTACTAGCTCTGTTATATTGTACTCCCTGTGGGCAGTGCACCTGTCTGTTTGTTATATTGAATTCTCCTGAACACTTAGCACAGTGCTCTGCACAGAGTAAGCACTCAATAAATACAATTTAATGAATGAATGAACGTACACTCCCAAGCACTTAGCAATGTGCTCGGCACACAGTAAGTGCTCAATAAATGATTGATTGATTAATGGAAATAATGATTATATTGCAAAGCCTCAAGTTAAGGAAAACGTGGGCTATGCCCACCTTTTCCATCCACACAAGCAAGCACACTGGTCATTTCTTCAATAACACATGCTAATGTTGGACAGACTCACAGTGATGTAAAAAGGTTTTCTAAATGTCCTAATCGTGTTCCCTTATATGGGTATTGAAAAAAGTCCTTTAAATGACCCTTCCAATGAAATGACTGGTCTCAGTAAAGCTTCTTGAAGGTAATGTATGTTTCCCATTCAGCTGAATTCCAGAGAATAGATTGCGGAGGTTCGCACCAGGAGAACACATTCCCTTTTCAGTGAGACTGGGCTGGCTTCATCTCATCAATCTGAGTTGACAGAGGGCCAGACGAGATCCATGTTTTGCCTTTTCACATCATTATTATCATTTCACATTTCCTCCAGTGCTGCCTGTAATAACAGACCACAGACATGTCTTACTAGTCCACCCTCTCTCTACAGGTAAAAACAAAATCAAAACCCCACTCCTGGTTTCCTGGAAGCAGTGGATCATTGCAATACAAGTTTTTCCTGTAAATACCTGTCAAGCAGTGTGGCTTAGTGGAAAGAGCTCGGGCTTGGGAGTCAGAAGACCTGTGTTCTACTCCTGGCTCTACCACTTGTTTACTGTGTGACTTTGGACAAGTCATTTCATTTATCTGTGCTTCAGTTACCTCATCTGTAAAATGTGAATTAAGACTCTGAACCCCATGTGAGATATGGACTTGTTTCTTCCCTAGTACTTTACAATGGTGCCTGGCACAGAGTAAACTCAACAAATACCATGAAAAAAATCAAGACAGACCTTACATGGACCACAGGAGTACTGTCTTAAATTACAATTCTCTTCCAGATGAAATTTCTATAATATAGTTTCAACTCAAGAAATACCCACAGTCTTTGGGGACATGAGATTTCAAAGTTATGAGAGGGGTGGGCCATTTTTCCCCTTTTTACCTCACATATACACCCCTAGGCAACAAAGTTGAGAAGGTCAAAAACATCAGCAGGCTCAAGAAGGGTTTGGATAAATCCATGGAAGAGAAGCCCAAAGTTAGGAATGAAAATGGGAAATTCAAGGGTGTTGGATGGTGCATCCTCAATCAATCAATCAATAGCATTTATTTAATACCCTCAGCGAGTACCATACTGTTCTTGGGAGATTAAAACATTGTTGATAGACCAAGATCCTTGTCCTTAAATAATTTCATCTATTACTGAATGATAATTGAATGATTATGAGTGGTATGTGGCTGAAAAAGCCCCTGCAATATCATCCACAGTCCCAGCCTCACTGGGCAGACAAAAAAATCTGCCATCCCTTGTTATGTTGTTGTACTTACTGTTTGCAGCCGCTTTCACTCTTGCCTTCCTTTTCTCTTTACGAAGGTTTTGTTCAGAGAGAACGGTTCCTTTCTTGATGGCAGTGACCATGCTGGTCTAACCCTCAGCAACTGATTCCCAGTTTTCAGCAGGAATTCAACATTGTCTGAGGTTTTGTTTTACCGTTCTGACACTACCCATACCCTGGGTCACCCGAGGGATGGGAAAGACATTGCTAACCATCTCACCAGAACCCTTCTCCGGCTGTGAGCGTGAAAAGCTGGGGAAGACAAGAGCTGTCTAGGTAGAGTGGAGGAAGAAAGAGATTGCTATGAAGTTCTGCCCTGGCACAGTCGCCCTACACAGAGAGCTGGGGAGACCTTGTATGACACCTCTCCTTGTGGATAAAGCAAATCGCTCTCCATATGTTGGCAGATTCCGCAACATCTTTTGCCTGCCTGTATCAGGATAGTGTAATTTGCTCTCAGGGCCCAAGGAGTTACATTAGGAGACAGGGTGCTGACTTGCTTTCAATTGATTCAGCATCAGAGGTCGACTTAGCCACTCGGTTCCAATTAGAGCTGGGCAGTAAGACAGGTGGCGGAAATTCCAACTCAGCTGAAAAGTAAGGGCCCCGCAGATACAGATGAAACATCCAGGTCGGCCAGCGAATTCCCAAGGAAACATAAGTAGAGGTAGTAATCTCCATTTCCCCTCCAAGGGCACTGCTCTAGACCTGTCCTCTCACCTCCGTAGCAATAAGAGGCTGATTAAAAAAAAAAAGGAGTAGGGTTTATGATATCCTGATCAGATTAGTCGCCTGTCCTCCCTGTTCTACCATGACCTTCTAACCTCTTCAGTGTTTCTTTAAAATAAGCAATCACTTTGGTGTTTACTCCTGCAGAAATCTGAAGGTCTCAAGACTACAGTAGAAGTTGGAATGAAAGACAAACATGTTCAGTGCTATTCAACCCTATTTTGGAAAAACTACCATCTTATTGTATGTTGTACATTCAAATAATAATAACCGTGGTATTTGTTAAGTGCTTACTATGTACCAGAGACTGTACTAACTACTGGGGTAGATACAAGGTAATCAGGTTGGACTCAGTCCCTGTCTCACATAAGGCTCACAGTCTTCATCCCCATTTTACAGATGTGGTCACTGAAGCCCAGAGAAACGAAGTGACTTGCTCAAGGTCACACAGCAGATGAGTGGCGATGCCAGGATTAGAACCCAGGTCCTCCCATGCTCTATACACTAGGCCATGCTGCTTTTCTAGAATTCATTTACTTGAAGATCCATTTTCATTATAATTATGGTATTTAGTAAGTGCTATTTATGAAGTACTTACAAAGTGCCAAGCACTAGCGTGGAAACACTGTGATCTCATCAACCATCAATTTATGAGAGCCCCTGTCCAACTCTCATAATCTAGTAGACTTGTAATTTAAGAGGTACCTAGAATAGATCTTTTACTCCCATTTTACAAATGGGGAAATGGGAAAAGGTCAGGTGAGTTGCCAAAGCTCACACATCAGGGCTTCTGACTTCCAGGGCTCAGCTCTGCTCTTTCCACTAGGCTACTCTGCCTCCCTCAAGTTTGGTCATAACTAATAATAATGATAATAATCATTATGCACGGTGCTAAGTACTCTGGTGGACACAAGCAAATCCGGTGGGACAGAATCCCTGTCCCACACGGAGCTCACTAGAAAAGGGAAGTAGGTGGAATTATCTGGATGATCCAGCCACCAAATATGTTTTCTTCCACAATATTGACATAGAAGTGTTCATTTGCAGGGCATTTCCTAGGCAATTGATTCAGTTCTCCACTTGGTTTTGCTTAGTCCACCAAGAAAATGTGAAACCCCAGGATGGGCATTGTTCAAGAGGAAAGGTGAGGGAACGTGGGCTGAGAAGTGGGTCTCTTCTATCCTTTGGCCCCATCAGCTACTTAACAACCTTGGGATACAACAATAATGGTGATGATATCTGTTAAGCACTTTACTGTGTGTCCAGGACTAGTCTAAGCACTGGGCTAGATATAAGTTAATCACACTGGACTCCGTCCCTTTCCCACATGGAGTCAGAGTCTAAGTAGGAGGAAGAACAGGTATTGAATGCCATTTTACAGATGAGGAAACTAAGGCAACAGAGAAGTGAAGTGACTTTCCCAAGGTCACACAGCAGGTATTGGCAGAACTGGGATTAGAACCCAGGTCCTAGACTCTTCTACATGTTCCCTTTCTGCTAGGCCAAGCTGCTTCTCCGGCTTCCCCAGCTTCTTTATGAGAAGCAGCATTACCTGAGTTCAAATCCAGGGAATCAGGGAGCCTAGGTTCTTCCACAAAATAATAATAATTACAATAATAATAATCATCATCATATTTACAGTGGTACTTTTTAAGCATTTACTATGTGCCAACCACTGTACCAAGCTCTGATAGACACAGGATAATTGAGTCTCACACAGAGTTCACAGTCTGAGTAAGAGGGAGAACAGGTATTGAATCCCCATTTTGCAGATGAGGGAACTGAGGCCCAGAGAAGGGGGCTTGGCCACAGCAGATAGCAGACAAGTCACACAGCAGACAAGTGGCAGCATCAGGATTAAAACCCAGATCCTCTAATTCCTTGTGCCTATGCCATGGCTTCTTTTTTTTTAATGGGGCTTGAATTTACTATGTATCAGGCACTCTACTAAGCACTGCAGTAGCTACAGGCTAATCAGGTTAAACACAGTCTCACAGTATTAATCCCCATTTCAAAGATGAGGTAACTGAGGCACAGAGAAGTCAAGTGAGTTGTCCAAGGTCACACAGCAGACGAATAGTGGAGTTGAGATTAGATCCCAGCTCCTTCTGACTCCCTGGACCGTGCTCTATCCGTTAGGCCTTGCTGCTTCCCACACACTTGCTATGTGACCTTGGACAAGTCACTTAACTTCTCTGTTCTACAGTTGACTCATCTGTAAAATGGTGGTTAAGTTCCTGTTCTTTCTCCTCTTGGAGACTGTGAGATCCATGTGGGCCAGGGAACGATCTGATTATTTTTTATCTACCCCATCGCCTGATACAGGGCTTGCCACAAAGTAAACGCTCAATATATGTCACAATTATTGGTATAATTATCAATGAATCATGGGATTGAACAACCAGTTGTCCAAGAAAGTTGATATCAGCCATACTGCCTGTCAATATGAGGGTGATTTATGTTCTTGAACCAACTTTATAATCACATTGGATTGGGTTATGGAGATCCAGAGACCTGGAGTCTCAAGATTTTCCACAGCCAATTTATGATGTTGTTACACTTGGTTCAAAACTGTGTCTTCAAGTCCAAGGTTCTTATCTTCAGCTCCATCATAGCTCAGCATGCAGGCACCCATCAAGAATCCATATACATTTTGAATTCAAGTACGGTCCTCGTACAATATGTCTAGCTTTTAATATTTTTCCTAATTTTTTTTCTTTGAATAAAAAATTAGTGTCACTGCAAAATATCAAACCAGAGCTTCCTAACAAATAGCTATGGATTTGTAATTAAACCCAATAAAGTCCATAATGGAACATTAAAGGCCGAGAGCCAAAATCCAATTAAAAGTTATTATAAGAAATACAATGCTAGGTTTCTTTCAAGCAGAGTGCAACACATTTTGGTCTGTAACACAATCCTTGGTTATTGGTTTTGATAATGCAATGCAACAGATGAAGGAATAGCTAACGGCAAAAAAAGGCAAATGAATTATTAGGAGATTTGGTGGCAATCCAGTGGGAAGGTCTGCATAAGGCAAAACTGACTTTCATTAGAGAAAGAAAATTCAGAATTCATGGGTTCTTTAAGGTCTCGAATGACGGAGGCCTGATTTTCACCCCAAACACAATTAGTGGGTCTTCCTGAAAGTTCCTAGAAGCCTCGAAGTCCACACAGACAGGGTTTTCCAAATGTAACAATGCAGACTTGGATCATTCTTGTTGTGGTATTTAATAATAATAATTGTGGTATTAAGCGCAAGAGCTCTGCCATGGACTGGGGACGCACATTATTTATTTATTTATTTATTTATTTATTTATTTATTTTGCTTATTTATTTATTTATTTTGCTTGTACACATCTATTCTATTTATTTTATTTTGTTAGTATGTTTGGTTTTGTCTCCCCCTTTTAGACTATGAGCCCACTGTCGGGTAGGGACTGTCTCTATATGTTGCCAATTTGTACTTCCCAAGCGCTTAGTACAGTGCTCTGCACACAGTAAGCGCTCAATAAATATGATTGATGATGATGATGATGATTACTGCGTTAGCAATCCTCTCATCCCTTTTACCTCCACAGCCCCGTCAAAAAAAAGAGGAGCCTTTCCCTAGAGGATGGGGCCGAGCAGCCCATCAGCAGACTTTGAAGAAGCAGTGTGGCATAGTGGAGAGAGCACAGGCCCGGGTGTCAGAAAGACCTGGGTTCTAATCCCGGCTCCGCCACTTGTCTGCTGTGTGACCTTGGGCAAGTTGCTTCGCTTCTCTGGACCTCAGTTACCTCATCTGGAAAATGGGGATTAGGACCTTGAGCCGAAAGTAGAACAGGGACTGTGTTCAACCTGATTGGCTTGTATCTACTTCAGGGCTTAGTACAGTGCCTGGCACATAGAAAGTGCCTAACAAATGCCATTAAAAAAAAAAATCAAAAGGCACTGGTTTCTGCTGGTCCAGGGGAGGGCTCTCCACCTCTGGTTTTTCCTAAGCAACATCCATTTTCCATTTCAGCCCCTTCAACTTTCCTTCAGCTCAGCACCTGGTCCATCATAACCACTAAAGAATATTCCCTGAAACTGGATGTAGTGAAGACAACCATTCATTTAGATACAACAGAAGCAGTGTCAATCAGCAGACAAAGCAACACCTGGAAGACAGGGGACCTGAGTTTTAATCCCTGCTCTGCCACTCGCTTGCTGTGTGACTTTGGACAAATCACTTCACTTCGTTATGCCTCAGTTTGCTCATCAGTATAATGGGGTTGGGATACCTGTTTTTTTTTTCATTTTGATAATCCGGTTGGACACTGTCCCTGGCCACTATAGGGCTCAGTCTTAAGCCCTGTTTTACAGACGAGGTGATTAAGGCAAAGAGAAGTTAAATCAATCAATTGATGGATGCATCAATGATATTTATCAAGCACTTACTACGTGCAGAGCATTGTATGAATAATAATAATAATGGTGGTATTTGTTAAATGCTTACTATGTGCAAAGCACTGTTCCAAGCGCTGGTGAGATACAAGGTAATCAGGTTGTCCCACTCGGGGCTCACAGTCTTAATCCCCATTTTACAGATGAGGTAACTGAGGCACAGAGAAGTTAAGTGGCTTGCCCAAGGTCACACAACTGACAGTGGTGGAGCTGGGATTCGAACCCATGACCTCTGACTCCAAAGCCCGCGCTCTTTCCACTGAGCCACGCTGCTTCCCATTAAGCGATTGGGGGAGTTTAATCCAACTGAATTAGTGGATGTATTCCTTTCCCATAACAAGTTTACCGTCTAGAGGGGGAGAGAGACATTAATATACGTAAATAATGCAGATTATGCAATTTAATGATATGCACAGAGGTACTGTGGTGTTGGGGCGGGGTGAATAACAAATGTCCAAAGGTCACAGTTCCAACTGCACAGATGATGCAGAAGGGAGAGCGAGCTGGGGAAAAGAGGGCTTAATCATGGAAAGCCTCTTGGAGGAGCTGCGACCTTAACTTAAATGACTTGCTCAAGGTCTCACAACGGACAAGTGGTGGAGCCGAGAGTAAAACTCAGGTCCTTTGATTCCCAGGCCTCTGCTCTTTCCACTAGGCCATGCTGCTTCCCTGTTCTTCCTCCCGCTTCGACTGTGAGCCCCACTTATGACAGGGACTGCAGCTGAGCCGCTCATGGTGTCCGTACCCTAGTACTTGGCAAACAGAAAATGCTTAACGAATGCCACCATTATTATAATGCTCCATACCATCGGCATAAAAACACACCCACTCACTATTAAACAAAACAGGTCTTTCTTTAAGTCGCAAACAGGTGTTTTGCGATCTTGAAATTAGCACTCCTGCTGATGGATTTAGTATCCCCAAAGTTGTGTAAGTTGTAAGTTGTGCAGCTTGCAAGCCGAGGGCTGTGTGTGAATCTGAATGTGGCCTAGTGGATAAAGCAAGGGCCTGGGAGACAGAAGGATCCAGGTTCTAATTCCAGCTCCGCCACTTGTCTGCTGGGTGACCTCGGGCAAGTCACTTAGCTTCTCTGTGCCTCAATTACCTCGTCTGAAAAATGGGGATTAAGACTGTGAGCCCCGGGTGGGACAGGGACATTGTCCAACTTGATTTGCTTGCATCTACCCCAACACTTAGTACAGTGCCTCGTACATACTAAGTGTTTAACAGATACCATTATTATGGTTACCATTATTGTCTGTGCCTTCTCTCCCAGGCTGAGGGATGCTTTCTGATCATGATCATTATATAATAATAATGATAATTGTTAAGCATTTACTGTGTACATTAATTGTCCTAGAAGTTGTCCTAGAAGTTGGAGTAGATGCAGCGTGCAGAGAAGCAGCGTGGCTCGGTGGAAAGAGCATGGGCTTTGGAGTCAGAAGTCATGGGTTCAAATCCTAACTCCGCCACTTGTCAGCTGTGTGACTTTGGGCAAATCACTTAACTTCTCTGTGCCTCAGTTCCTTCATCTGTAAAATGGGGATAATAATAATAATAACAATAATAATGGCATTTATTAAGCGCTTACTATGTGCAAAGCACTGTTCTAAGTGCTGGGGAGGTTACAAGGTGATCAGGTTGTCCCACGGGGGGCTCACAGTCTTAATCCCCATTTTACAGATGAGGTAACTGAGGCACAGAGAAGTGTAGTGACTTGCCCAAAGTCACACAGCTGACAATTGGCAGAGCTGGGATTTGAACCCATGACCTCTGATTCCAAAACCCGGGCTCTTTCCACTGAGCCACGCTGCTTCAATTAAGACTGGATTAAGACTGTGAGCCCTCCGTGGGGCAACCTGATCACCTTGTAACCTCCCCAGCGCTTAGAACAGTGCTTTGCACATAGTAAGCGCTTAATAAATGTCATTATTATTATTAGATATAAGTTAATCAGGTCAGACAGTCCCTGTCCTGTATGGAGCTCCCAGACTAAGGGAAAAGAGATCAGGTTTGAATCCGCATTTTACGTATGAGGAAATCGAAGCCTAGAGAAGTCGTGTAACATTCACTGGCTCTCCTTTTTTCTCTCCTGTTTCCCGGAGATATTTTTGGTTTCCTGGGACGCTTCTTGGCTGGGCGGGGAGAGACACCCAAGAATCTCCAGAATCAGAAAGCCAGGAGACTGGCGATCAATAAATAATATTTGTGGAGCTCTTACTGTGTGCAGAGCACTGTACTTAGTGCTCCTTAGAGTTAGCGGATGTTAGTTCCAGCAGATCACTCAGTCAACCAATGGCATTTATTGAGAGCTTCCCCTCCCCACAGCACTTGTTTATATTTGTGCAGATTTATTACTCTATTTATTTTACTTGTACATATTTACTATTCTATTTATTTTGTTAATGATGTGCCTATAGCTATAATTCTATTTGTTCTGACGATTTTGACACCTGTCCACGTGTTTTGTTTTTTTTGTCTGTCTCCCCCTTCCAGACGCTGAACCCGTTGCTGGGTAGGGACCCTATATGTGGCCGACTTGTACTTCCCAAGCGCTTAGTACAGTGCTCTGCACACAGTAAGCGCTCAATAAATACGATTGAATGAATGAATGAATGATGGCTTTGGATTCCTCCATCCCAGCAGAGGGCCTGATCGCCTTAATAAGAGCCCCCACAGGAACAGTCGGTGTCGGAAAGGGGGCAATGATCTTCTTTAACTCATCTCTTCAGCACCTTGTGGTTCAAGTAGCCGGACTCTACCCACCCGCCTGGACCTCAGCTAAGCAAGCCTTATCCTCCTTGAAGGACTGGGAGCAGAGAAACCCACAGAATGCTGGAAGACTGCTGCACTGATGGCTGAGCTGCATATTCTGCTGAGGGAAGATCCTGGAAAGGGCTGTCTGTCCCCCTGTCCCTCCCCAATTTATTATAAGCTCCCCTCTCTCATCATCGTCCCTTCCTCAAATCCCCCTATAATAATAATGATGGCATTTATTAAGCACTTACTACATGCAAAGCACTGTTTTAAGCGCTGGGAAGGATACAAGGTTTTCAGGTTGTCCCACGTGGGGCTCACAGTCTTAATCCCCATTTTACAGATAAGGTAACTGAGGCATAGAGAAGTTAAGTGACTTGCCCAAAGTCACACAGCAGACAGGTGGTGGAGCCAGGATTTGAACCCATGATCTCTGACTCCAAAGCCCGGGCTCTTTCCACTGAGCCATGCTGTATCCTATCCCTCTGTTTCTCTACTCACACTGACCAAAATCCCTCTCCACTGTGGCCTGTGGAACTCCTGCTTATCCTCTAGACTAGTCTCTTCCTCTAGACTGTAAGCTCCTTGTGGGCAGGGAACATGTCTTCCAGCTTCGTATACTGTGCTCTTCCAAGCACTTAGAGTGATCTGCATATGGTAAGCACAGAGTAAATAGCAATAGCACCACCTTTTCCTTTCTCCTTACTTGCTTACTTACACAAAAACCAGTGTGTCCTTGGGGAAAGAGCATGGGCTTTGGAGTCAGAGGACCTGGGTTCTAATTCTGACTCCTCCTTTTGTGTGTTGCGTGACCTTGTGCAAGTTGCATAACTTCTCATTAACTTCTCAGTTCCCTTATCTATAAAATTGTGATTTTATAGCTGATCTTCCTCCTACTTAGATTGCCAGCCCATGGAGACTTTGACTGACCTGATTAATTTTTATCTACCCCAGATCTCAGAACACTGACACATGGTAAGCACTAAACAAATGCCATAATTAATTTTTATCATTACTCTTTCTCCTCCCCTTATCCCCAAGACGTGACTGTAGCTTGATGATATTGCCTCCCTTTCTACTCCCTCCTTTGGGGTCCTCAATTCATCAATCAATCAATCAGTAGTATTCCTTGAGTGCTTACTTTGTGACGAGCACTGTACTTGGGGGAGTATAATGCAGGTTGTAGACATGATTCCAGCCCTCAGAGAGCCTACAGTCTTGAAGTGGGGACAGAGAGTAAATAAATTATAGGGAAGGGGAGTAACAGAGTACAAGGATATTTACATAAATGCTGTTGGGGTGGGGATCAGTGATATTAATAATGATAGTAATAATAATTGTGGCATTTGTTAAGTGCTTACTATGTGCCAGGCACTGTACTAAGCTCTGGGGTGGTTACAAGAAAATTAGGTTTCACTCAATCCCTGTCCCACGTGGAGCTCACAGTCTCAATCCCATTTTATAGATGAGGTAATTGAGGCCCAGAGAAGTGAAGTGAGTTGCCTAAGGTCACACAAAAGACAAGCAGACACAGAGAACAGCGTGGCTCAGTGGAAAGAGCCCGGGCTTTGGAATCAGAGGTCATGGGTTCAAATCCTGGCACCGCCAATTGTCAGCTGTGTGACTTTGGGCAAGTCATTTAACTTCTCTGTGCCTCAGTTACCTCGTCTGTAAAATGGGGATGAAGACTGTGAGCCCCCCCGTGGGACAACCTGATCACCTTGTAACCTCCCCAGTGCTTAGAACAGTGCTTTGCACATAGTAAGTGCTTAATAAATGCCATCATTATATTATAAATGGCAGAGCCGGGATTAGAACCTATGACCTTTTGACTCGCAAGCCCATGCTCTAGCCACTAAACCATGCTGATTCTCCCTTCACTGCATGCTTACTGTGTGCAGAGTGCTGTACTAAGTGCTTGGGAAAAAACAATACGGCAGTTGGTAGACACATTCCTTGCCCAACAATAAGCTTTCAGTGTAGAGGGGATGGATGGATTCGTGGATTAAGATGGGGTGACTTTTCTGGACTCCCTGGGAATGGGAGGAGGAATCCATAGACCCTACAGTGTCATTCTCATTCCATTGAGCCCCTTCCTTCTTTCACTTTGTCTTTATTTGAATTTCACCCTATCTTCCTCTACCCTCCTACACAGCAACTACCATTTACTACCATCCACCTTCATCCTGGACCAATCTCTGCTTTGTCAACTGACACTGATACCTTTTTCTTTTTCCCATTCTCTCTCCCTTCTCCCATTCTGGTCCCTGGACACTACACCTCCAGGTTCAATCAATCCATCAGTGATATTTATTGAGCATTTACTGTATACAGAGCCCTGTAATAATAATTCATTCATTCAATTGTATTTATTGAGTGCTTACTGTGTGCAGAGCACTGTACTAAGCACTTGGAAAATACAATTCGGCACAAATCCCTACCCAACAATGAGCTATGGTGGTATTTGCTAAGTGCTTACTATGTGTCAGACACTGTTCTAAGGTCTGGGGTGGATGCAAGCAAATCATGTTAGACATAATCCCTGTTTTACATAAATCTCACAGTCTTAATCCCCATTTCTGCAGGTGAGGTTACTGAGGCAAAGTGAAATGACTTGCCCAAAGTCACACAGCGGACAAGTGGTGGAGCCGGGATTAGAACCCAGGTCCTTCTGGCTCACAGATGAGTAACTGGAACAGCAAACATATAAAGAACACCGGTCCTTCTGATTCTCAGACCTATGCTCTATCTATTTGACTAAGCTGCTTTTCAAGCATTGTACTTAGCACTTGGGGGAGTACAATACAAGAAAGTTGGAAGCACATTCCCCGCCCTCAAGGAGACTACAATCTAGTGGGTGATTATCCCTCTGATCCCCTAGCCATCCAATATCACATGCTACTCATCTCTGATGACCGCACATCAGCCTAGAAGCCTCTCCACCTCATTGACTTTAGACCCTGCTCCATCTCTTACTACCCCGATTCCTGTTGACCATATTCTGATAACAACCTTCTAAGATGCCTCCTCCCCCACATCTTCTTTTACCAAATTCTGTTCTCATCCCAACTATGGCTTCCTGAGCCCACTGCTGTCAGACCATCCAAACTCTGCCAGATTCCTCACTCTCACCCCCCACCTTCCCTTGTTGCTAAAGCCCTAACTGTCTATACCTCCATCTCCATCAAACTCCATCACCTCCCTGGCCGTCCTTTTGTGTCTCTCACTCTCATCAGTCAATCAATCACATTTATTGACTGCTTACTGGGCACAGAGCAATGTACTAAGCTCTTGGGAGAGCATGATGTAACAGAGTTTGTAGACACTTTTCCTGCCCACAAGGAGCTTATGGTCTCATAACACTAACCGTCTGCTTGAATCACTGGGTAAAGCATTGTTGACAGAAATCAAGGACCTTGCCAACTTTAAATTGTATATTATTAATTTATATTAATGTCTGTCTTCCCCTCTAGACTATAAGCTCTTTATGGACAGAGAACGTGTCTGCTGATTCTGTTGTCTTCTATTCCCCCAAGTGCTTAGTACAGTGTTCTGCACTTAGAGCTTAATAAATACCACTGATTAATTGATTCCACCATTTCTACTCTACTCACCAGTGCTACTTGGACTACCTGCAATTCAGCCACTTTTGTTCAGCAATATTTCTGTTCCTCCCTCATAAATTCCTCTATCCACAGCCTCCATTGACTCCAAACCTTCAAATTGGTCACAGATTGTGAGCCCCATGTGGGGCAGGGTCTGTGTGGTGTCATGGCTAGAGCACAGGCCTGGGAATAAAACCTCATGGGTTCTAATTCCTGCTCTGCCACTTGTCTGCTGTGTAGCCTTGGGCAAGTCACTTCACTTCTCTGTGCTTCAGTTACCTCATCTGCAAAATGAGGATTAAGACTACGAGCCCCTTAATAATAATAATAATAATAATAATTATGGCATTTATTAAGCGCTTACTGTGTGCAAAGCACTGTTCTAAGCACTGGGGAGGTTACAAGGTGATCAGGTTGTCCCACAGGGGGCTCACAGTTTTAATCCCCATTTTACAGATGAGGTAACTGAAGCCCAGAGAAGTTAAGTGACTTGCCCAAAGTCACCCATCTGACAGTTGGCAGAGCTGGGATTTGAACCCATAACCTCTGACTCCAAAGCCCGTGATCTTTCCACTGAGCCACGCTGCTTCTCCATACGAGATAGGGACTGTGTCCAATCTGATTTGCTTGTATCCACCCCAGCGTTTAGTATAAAGCCTGCCACAGAGTAAGTGCTTAACAAAGACCACAGTTATTATTATTATTATTATTATTATTATTATTATTATTATTATTATAAATTCCTATCTGGGAACTCTTTCCCAGCACAAATTACGGTTGTCTGCCCACTCTTAGTATTTAATCAATGATATTACTACCATTACTCCCCTCCTCCCCCTCTCCATCCCCCCCTCCTTACCTCCTTCCCTTCCCCACAGCACCTGTATATATGTATATATGTTTGTACGGATTTATTACTCTATTTATTTATTTATTTTACTTGTACATATCTATTCTATTTATTTTATTTTGTTAATATGTTTTGTTTTGTTCTCTGTCTCCCCCTTCTAGACTGTGAGCCCACTGTTGGGTAGGGACCATCTCTATATGTTGCCAACTTGTACTTCCCAAGTGCTTAGTACAGTGCACTGCACACAGTAAGGTCTCAATAAATACGATTGATCGATTGACTGATTATTACTAATACTTTACCAGTTCCCCTATATATGATCAATTTTAACATCTGCCTTAAGGGCAGGGATTGTGTCTACCAACTCTATTTTATTGCACTGTCCCAAGTGTTTAGGACATTGCTCTGCATATAGTAAGCGTGCAATAAATACCACTGATTCATTGATTGAGTTCTCTCTCAACCTCTGACTACCTCCCATAATAATTCTTTGGGAAACCAGGAGCAATCAGGCCTGAGCTTCCCCAAACCCCTCCAGAACCTCCAGCCCTTTCTTGCTGCTCTATTACACCCTCCTCCAAACCATCTGTCTCTGAAGAAGAAGTCTCCCTCCATCTGCTCTCGAAATCTACCACTTCTACTTATGTCTCTGACCCCCACTCCCTCTCACCTCTCAACCAACACTTGGTTCCACTCTTCCTTAGCACTATTTTCAACCTCTCTTTTTCTGATACCTCTTTCACCCCTGCCTTCAAACCCTCCATTCTATAAAAGTCTCTATGCTCACCTCGTGGCACTGTTCCTCTACCTCTCTGGTTCCAGCATCTCTCCAGCTGTTCAATCTAATATTTCCTCTTGTCTCTTTGACTCATTTTTTTTTAATGGTTCTTAAGGGCTCACTATGTGCCGGGTACTGTACTTAGCACCGGGGTAGATACAAGTTAATCATATTGGACACAATCCAGGTCACAATATTAATCTCCGTTTTGCAGGTGAGGCAGCTGAGGCTCAGAGAAGTTAAGTAACTTGCCCAACAGCAAACAAGTGGCAGAGCTGAGATTAGAACCCCCGACCTTCTGATTCCCAGGCCCGGGCTCTATCCACTAGGCCAAGTTGTTTCTCTTATTCTCCTCAATTTCCCACTGACAAATGAACCCTGACATGCTCATTAATGGATTTCTCATCTTTTTGATCAATGACATTTACTGAGAGCACATTTATTGTGTGCTGAGCACTGTACTAAGCACTTGGGAGGGTACAGTACAACAGAGTTGGTAGATGCTCTCCCAGCCCACCAGGAGGTTACCTTTCAAACCCACTCCTCATCTTAAAAATCCCCTCTCTGTTTACAACACCACTATCTTCCCCATCCCAGAAGCCAAAACCATCATCATGTATTCTCAACTCCTCCTTCAGCTCTCACATTCTGCTAATCAACTGCTAAATCCTGCCGATTCGCCCTCTAAACAATTTCCTTTACCTGCCTCCTTCCTTTTCCCCTTAGTCCCCAGCCTAAATTCACTTTAACCAAGGTAGACATTGATAGGAGTCAGGATGGAGCCTGCAGGCCTATGAGGGAACGAGATAAGGGATTCTGAGCCCAGGGCTTGGCTTCCAGTAATGGCATCATTTGACAAAAATCCTAATAAAAAGAGCATTTACTTCCACTTGTGCTTTTATGTGGAGAGCCACTTAAAAAATCCAATCAAGCTGAAATGCCAAGCCTGGAAATACTTGAGGTTTCAGTTATATCACCGTGCTGTGATCTTCGGGTGCTAAGGAGATGAGCATAAATGGTGCTGTCAGGATGAAAACATCCCGGAACACGACACCATAAATCATCTCCATTAGTAAACACGGTGGCAGGGTCTCATGCATTTTGGACTCTTTTAAGCTCACGCTCCATTATCCCCTGATGTGCGTGAGTAAATCTGGATGAGGTTTGGACAGGGGAATTGGGTCAGCAGGTGAACCAACTAGTCTTCATTATCCCCAACTCCCAGGAGGGATAGGACGATCAGATTTCCATTGTCCACCCAATGACTTGGCCCATTCCCTTTGCTCTTCTGTTAAATAGTGAGGTGGAGGGAGAAACTTATCCTCCCTGCATAGATGTCTTTGGGTTTGAGTGTGGAATGGCTGGGGTTATACATCACCATGCATGCAAATGTGACAAAGAGATCAATGCCCTGGAACAGTTCCCCCCATGCAGTGATTCTCCTAAATATGGACCTGCACCGAGCCATTGCATTTACTGTCTGTAGGATCTGGGGCTGTTTTTATTTTTCTCCAGTGAATCTGAGCTCTCTGAGGCCTCTGTTCCCAATTTCCACAAGCCCAGCTGGTCTTTCTTGTCTCCCAGCAGATGGAGGTTAGGAAATGCTGGGTCTTTGAAATGCCTCTTCTGCCCTTTCTATTCATGGTTTACCCAGTGCCGCTCAGCATAGAGAAGGTGGGTAAGAGACCATTCTCCTCGCATGTGTCTCCCGGAGAGACTCTCTTGAAAGAAGAATTGCCTCTAGGACCTATTCTGAGGAAGCAGAGAAAAATGAAGATGGCCTAATTGTAAATAAAATAAAATATGAGCAATTTTATTAAAATGGGTTTTAGGGTTTAACTGATTTGAGGATTGGAGTTGCCGGAATGTATTTTGTTCACTTCCCTGATGATGCCGGGAATTCACAACAATTATGCCGATTACAGGCCATTTAAGCAAACCTCAATTAAATTAGTGGTGATTCTGAATTACTCAATACTGCACGGAGACTGGTTTAATTTTTATGTAAATTCTAATTTGAGTTTTGCAAAGTTTAATTGTTTAACAGCAAATTAGGCTAAATTATTTTCATTTATTTTTGAGGAAATTTTACTGCCACCATTCAAAAGCTACAGAGTGCATGCTCAAAGATGGATAGCTTGCACACGGATGTTATTTGCAAGTATAAACAAAATCTCTCTGCCTATACCCCTTCTGTTTACATGGCAGCAAGATGGAGAAGAAGTAGATCGGGACTACAGTTGAAGGTTATAGTTTGTTGGAGAAATTCTTGCTAAGATTAGTTTGAAAAGGTTCTGGTGAGCCTTACAGTGGAATGCTGATTCCTGGTTCTTGGAAACTGCAGTGATGAGTACTTTGCCTCATAATAATAATAATAATGGCATTTATTAAGTGCTTACTACGTGCAAAGCACTGTTCCTCTATTTAGGCCAGTTTATCTGATTGATGGCTGCAGGAAATCATAGAATAACAATGTACTCTTGGGACTTGGACACTGATGACTACAATGATTGACAGCAGGCAGCTTTTATACACTAATATCTCCCAATTATTTCCCATGCAGGGAGCGTGTCTACCCACTCTGTTATATTGTACTCTCACAAGTGCTTAGTATGGTGTTCTGCACATGGTAACTGTTCAATAAATACCACTGACTGATTGATTGACCAATCAAAGGTCTTGTCCACTGATATGTGTCCCTCCCCAGATTAGATATGTACTGCTCTATCTTTATATTAACACAGTGTTAAAGAAACTACTTAGTGTTAGAGACATTGAGCTCATTGTTGAGTAGGGATTGTCTCTGTTGCCAAATCATACTTTCCAAGTGCTTAGTACAGAGCTCTGCACATGGTAAGTGCTCGATAAATACTATTGAATGAATAAAACTGGGTGCTCAAATCAAGTAGGGAACAAGTCATACATCCGAAAGGGCCAACCTTGAGAGCAATCAATCAGATTTATTGAACATTACTGTGCAAAGCACTGTCCTAAGTTCTTGGGAGAGTATCTTTCCTGTATATTTAATGAGCACTTTCTGTGTACTTATCGCTTGGGAGAGTACAATATAACAGACCTAGGTTGTTTGGTACATTAAGGAGGGAAGGAATAAAGTACTTGGCCATAAACTTGGCTATTTCTCCTCCCTTATTGACACCCATGCCCATCATCCTCGTCAGCTCTCCTGTACATTTAACTCTTTTCTCAGGCCCCCTGTTCCTCCCCCTCCTCCTTCCCTCACCCCCAACGATCTGGCCTCCTTACTTCATTGATAAAATTAAATCCATCAGGTCTGAGCTCCCCAAAGTCACTCACCCCACTTCTCCAACTCCCCGGCTCTCAACCCTCTCTGCTACTCTCCCATCCTTCCCAGCAGTATCCTCAGATGAGATCTCCTCCCTCCTCTCAAGTGCTACTCCAGCCACCTGTGTTTCTGACCCCATTCCTTCTCATTTTATGAAATCTCTCGCTCTGTCCCTTCTCCCCTCCTTAACTTCCATCTTCAACCCTCACTCTACACTGGTTCCTTCCCTTCTGCTTTCAAACATGCCCACATCTCTCCCATCCTAAAAAAACCCTGTCTTGACCCCACCTCACCTTCTAGTTATCACCCTGCCTCCCTCCTACCATTCCTTTCCAAACTCCTTGAACGAGTCATCTACACACGCTGCCTTGAATTCCTCAATGACAACTCTCTCCTCTACCCCCTCCAGTCTGGCTTCTGTCCCCTACATTCCACGGAAACTGCCCTCTCAAAGGTCACCAATGACCTCCTCCTTGCCAAATCCAACAGCTCCTACTCTATCCTAATCCTCCTCGACCTCTCAGCTGCCTTTGACACTGTGGACCACCCCCTTCTCCTCAACACGCTATCCAACCTTGGCTTTACAGACCCTGTCCTCTCCTGGTTCTCTTCTTATCTCTCCGGCCATTCATTCTCAGTCTCTTTTGGGGGCTCCTCCTCCCAGTCCCATCCCCTTACTGTAGGGGTTCCTCAAGGGTCAGTTCTCGGTCCCCTTCTGTTCTCTATCTACACTCACTCCCTTGGTGAACTCATTCACTCCCACGGCTTCAACTATCATCTCTACGCTGATGACACCCAAATCTACATCTCTGCCCCTGCTCTCTCTCCTTCCCTCCAGGCTCATATCTCCTTCTGCCTTCAGGACATCTCCATCTGGATGTCTGCCCACCATCTAAAACTCAACATGTCCAAGACTGAACTCCTTATTTTCCCTCCCAAACCCTGCCCTCTCCCTGACTTTCCCATCACTGTTGATGGCACTACCATCCTTCCCGTCTCACAAGCCCGCAACCTTGGTGTCGTCCTCGACTCCGCTCTTTTGTTCACCCTTCACATCCTATCCATCACCAAATCCTGCTGGTCTCACCTCCGCAACATCGCCAAAATCCGCCCTTTCCTCTCCATCCAAACCGCTACCGTACTCATTCAATCTCTCATCCTATCCCGACTGGATTACTGCATCAGCCTCCTCTCCAATCTCCCATCCTCCTGTCTCTCCCCACTTCAGTCTATACTTCACGCCGCTGCCCAGATTGTCTTTGTGCAGAAATGCTCTGGGCATGTTACTCCCCTCCTCAAAAATCTCCAGTGGCTAACAATCAACCTACGCATCAGGCAAAAACTCCTCACCCTCGGCTTCAAGGCTCTCCATCCCCTCGCCCCCTCCTAACTCACCTCCCTTCTCTCCTTCTACAGCCCAGCCTGCACCCTCCACTCCTCTGCTGCTAATCTCCTCACTGTGCCTCATTCTCACCTGTCCCGCCATCAACCCCTGGCCCACATCCTCCCCCTGGCCTGGAATGCCCTCCCTCCACACATCCGCCAAGCTAGCTCTCTTCCTCCCTTCAAAGCCCTACTGAGAGCTTATCCCCTCCCTCCAGGAGGCCTTCCCAAACTGAGCCCCCTCCTTCCTTTCCCCCTACTCCCCCTCCCCATCCCCCTGCCTTAGCTCCTTCCCCTCCCCACAGCACCTGTATATATGTATATATGTTTGTACATATTTATTACTCTATTCATTTTACTTGTACATATTTATTCTATTTATTTTATTTGGCTTACATGTTTTGTTTTGTTGTCTGTCTCCCCCTTCTAGATTGTGAGCCCGCTGTTGGGTAGGAACCGTCTCTATATGTTGCAAACTTGTACTTCCCAAGCGCTTAGTACAGTGCTCTGCACACTGTAAGTGCTCAGTAAATATGATTGAATGAATGAATGAATGAATGAATGAAAAGATACAGTCCTGCTGGAATGGGGCAAATCTGGTGTTCAATTTGGGCACCAGAAAGAATGTGGTTATTTTTTGTTGTTGCTTCAGGAAAGAGAATCAATTGAGGTTGAAATCTTAGAAAGCAGGATGGCTGGTCGCCTGGGCTAGGGAGAGTGAACAAGCCAAAAAGGAAAGTATGGAGGAGGCTAGAACAGAGCCATGCGTCCGTTTTTATATAGTGCTCTGATCACTGTAAGTGCTCAGTAAATCAATCAATCAATGCTATTTATTGAGTGATTACAATGTATGGAGCGCTGCACTAAATGCTGGGAGAGTACAACAGAATTAGCAGATACATTACCTGCCCATTAAGAGCTTACAGTCTACAGACTGATTGATTGAAGGTGAGAGGAAAGGCTCTTAGAAGGATGCCACTATGGAGTATGCTTAAGGACAGAAGTTGTTCTCAGGGGCAAATAAGCTCCTGTTCTAGTGAAGCCAAGGGAATTTTCAGAATGGCAGGAAAAAAAAGGAAGCAATTAGAGAGATTTTGCAATTGGTTATTTTAGCCTTACTGGACAAACTGGGATCATCCCATGAAAGAAGACGTAGAAATTTGCAGAAACCAGATATCCAGGGTAGGAACAAAGCACATGGAAAACAACCTCCCACCTAGGGCACTGGGAAATGGGCAGTGAATGTGCCTGTTTATTGTTGTATTGTACTTTCCCCAGCACTTAGTACAGTGCTCTGCACACAGTAAGCACTCGATGAATACAATCGATAATAATAATAATGGTATTTGTTAAGCACTATGTGCCAAGCACTGTTCTAAGCGCTGGGGTAGATACAAGGTAATCAGATTGTCCCACGTGGGACAACAACCATGTCTTAATCCCCATTTTACAGATGAGTTAACTGAGGCACAGATAAGTTAAGTGACTTGGCCAAAGTTTCACAGCTGATAAGTGGCAAAGCCAGGATTAGAACCCACGACCTTGGACTCTCAAGCCCATGCTCTTTACACTAAGACACGCATTGGATGACTTACTGACTGAAGTCCTTTCTTTTCCTTTATCTTATTATTGAAAGAGCCCGGCCTGATCCCAAAAGACTCTTACCATTGAATAAAAGAAGCAGTGTGGCCTAGTGGAAAGAGCATGGGCCTGAGAGCCAGAGGATCTGGGTTCTAATCCCTGTTCTGCCATATGTATGCTGTTTGACCTTGGGCAAGGCACTTAATTCTCTGTGCCTCAGTGAACTCATCTGTAAAATCAGGATTAAGACTGATCTTAATCAGTCTTCCTTTCCACATGGAAACTGGGCTGTGTCCATCATAATTAGCTTGAAATAATAATAATAATAATAAGAATATTACTAATAATAATTACAGTATTTAAGTGTTTACTATGTACTATATATATATAGTACTATATATGTACTATACATGTTTGTATGTATTTATTACTTTATATTTATTTATTTATTTTACTTGTACATATTTATTCTATTTGTTTTATTCTGTTAATATGTTTTGTTTTGTTCTCTGTCTCCCCCTTCTAGACTGTGAGCCCACTGTTGGGTAGGGACCATCTCTAGATGTTGTCAACTTGTACTTCCCAAGCACTTAGTACAGTGCTCTGCACACAGTAAGCGCTCAATAAATACAATTGAGTGAATGAATGAATGAATGAATGAATGAATGAATGTGCCAGGAACTGTACTAAATGCTAGTGCGGACACAAGCAAATAGGGCTGGACACAACCTCTGTCTTGAATAGGGCTCACAGTCTTAATCCCCATTTTACAGATGAGGTAACTGAGGCACAGAGAAGTTAAGTGACTTGTCCAAGGCCACACAGCAGACAAGTGTTGGAGCCCCAGGATTGGAACCCATGACCTTCTTACTTCCAGGCTCTATCTACTACACCATTATGCTTCCCAGAGCATAGTACAGTGCTTAGCACATAATAAATGCTTAACAAATACCATTAAAATAAAAATCAGTTGCCCAGCACATGAACCAACCAGATCTCCAAATAACTGGGCAGATCTACATTTCTTTTCCAGGTGTCTCTCTGGCATTCATGAAACATAGATGTCAGTGATAGATCCAAAAAAAGGATCTATTTAGGGCTGACTGTATATGCAAAGAGAGAGTGAGGCTTATAGAAAGAATGATATAGCAGTAGTTCAAAACAGTTCAATGGCGACTCTGCCTATAGCAGAATTGCATTCATGACTCAGTGCTCTGCACACAGTAAGAGCTCAATAAATACTATTGAATCAATTCATGAGTTCAGAGAAGCAGCGTGGCTCAGTGGAAAGAGCACGGGCTTTGGAGTCAGAGGTCATGGACTCAAATCCTGGCTCCGCCAATTGTCAGCTGTGTGACTTTGGGCAAGTCACTTAACTTCTCTGGGCCTCAGTTCCCTCATCCGTAAAATTGGGATTAAGACTGTGAGCCCCCCATGGGACAACCTGATTACCTTATATTCCCCCCAGGGCTTAGAATAGTGCTTTGCACATAGTAAGCGCTTAACAAATGCCATCATTATTATTACGAGTGACTTTGAAAGAGATATCTTGCCCACTTGCATATTGCATTCATGAAAATACTCATGAAATATTCATGAAAATACTTCCTCCCTTCAAAGCCCTACCCAGAGCTCATCTCCTCCAGGAGGCCTTCCCAGACTGAGCCCCTCCTTCCTCTCCCCCCCTTCCCCCCATTCCCCCGACCTTACCTTCTTCCCCTCCCCACAGCACCTGTATATATGCATATATGTTTGTACATATTTATTATTTTATTTATTTTATTTGTACAAAATAAAATTTTATTTTATTTTGTTAATATGTTTCGTTTTGTTGTCTGTCTCCCCCTTCTAGTCTGTGAGCCCACTGTTGGGTAGGGGCCATCTCTGTATGTTGCCAACTTGTACTTCCCCAGCGCTTAGTACAGTGCTCTGCATTCATTCATTCAATCGTATTTATTGAGCGCTTACTGTGTGCAAAGCACTGTACTAAGCGTTTGGGAAGTACAAGTTGGCAACATATAGAGACGGTCCCTACCCAACAGTGGGCTCTCTGAACACAGTAAGCACTCAATAAATATGATTGAATGAATGAATGAATAAATATTGCACTCTTACTGGCTCGTGGACAACCAGATGAGTTTTGCTCAGACACCAATGGGTTAAGAGGTGAAAGGTCGGTTCTACCCTCAAAATAATAATTTTGGTACTTGTTATGTGCTTATTATGTGCCAAGCACTGTTCTAAGCACTGGGGTAAATACAACTTAGGTCAGATACAGTCGCTATCCCCCAGTGGCGCTTAAAATCTTATCCTCGTTTTACAGTAGATGTACTCACAATCTTATCCCCATTTTACAGTAGAGGTAACTGTGGCACAGAGACATGAAGCGACTTGCCCAAGGCCACAGAGCTGACACGTGGCAGAGCTTGGATTAGAACGCAAGTCTAATGAGTCTGAATCCCAGGCTTATGTTGCATTCACTAAGAAACGCTGCGGGATATGTGCTCGTGCTGTTGTTACAACAGTGATGGGGGAGAAATCAATCAATCAATCAATCATATTTATTGAGCGCTTACTGTGTGCAGAGAACTGTACTAAGCGCTTGGGAAGTACAAGTTGGCAACATATAGAGACAGTCCCTACCCAACAGTGGGCTCACAGTCTAAAAGGGGGAGACAGAGAACAAAACCAAACATACTAACAAAATAAAATAAATAGAATAGATATGTACAAGTAAAATAAATAAATAAAGAACAGGTTCTATTATCCCCATTTGGCAGATGATGGAACTGAGGCACAGAGGCTCTGAGAAGCTGACTTTCCCTTAATAATGATGGCATTTATTAAGCGCTTACTATGTGCAAAGCACTGTTCTAAGTGCTGGGGAAGTTACAAGGTGATCAGGTTGTCCCACGGGGGCTCACAGTCTTAATCACCATTTTACAGATGAAGTAACTGAGGCCCAGAGAAGTTAAGTAACATGCCCAAAGTCACACAGCTGACAATTGGCAGAGCTGGGATTTGAACCCATGACCTCTGACTTCGAAGCCCGGGCTCTTTTCCACTGAGCCACGCTGCTTCTCTGTTACAGAACAGTCCAGTGGCAGGCTTGGGACCGGGACCAAGGTCCCCTGAGTAACGGCTCTGGGTTTTTTCACTTGGCTATGCCTCCGAAGCCTTTTTTGGCTTGCACCCATGGCTCCCTTGTGCTTTTGAAGAAGAGGTGTGCCGTGAGTTGCCTTCGGAGCGACTGCCAGTAGAGCTCTGCAAGTAATCGTGAACTTGAGGATTAAGACGCCCCCGATTCTCCGTTTGAGACAAGTTCTTTTCATCCTGTTCCACTCGGTGCTATTTTGGGAGAGCAGCACTTGTGTCCTTCAATTATTTAAAACTACGTATCTGTTGATGACCTGATATCTATTTCCCCTGCTTCCTCTTTCCCAAATAAAGCCCCCAAATGTAAAGCAAGCTGACTGGAGAGGTTTGGATTTGGAGGCAGAATCATTAGCAAAGGCACTAAAGACAAAGAGGAAGGAGCAGACAGAGGGTGATAATAATAATAACAATAATAATAATAATGGCATTTATTAAGCGCTTACTATGTGCAAAGCACTGTTCTAAGCACTGGGGAGGTTACAAGGCGATCAGGTTGTCCCTCATGGGGCTCACAGCCTTCATCCCCATTTTACAGATGAGGGAATTGAGGCCCAGAGAAGTGAAGTGACTTGCCCAAAGTCACACAGCTGACAAGCGGCGGAGCCAGAATTTGAACCCATGACCTCCGACTCCAAAGCCCACGCTTTTTCCACTGAGCCACGCTGCTTCTCTGATGGCTGATGGCTTTGAAGTGCTTCACAAAAGCGAACTCTTCCCACAGGAGCAGACTAAATGAAAAGAGGGAAGTATCGCAAAGCGAGCCAAGTGTGAGATGGGATTCACATGAAGGCAAGATCAGAGGGCTTTTCTGATAATGAGATCGCACTTCCTCAAGCTTCACTGGCGACGTTGGTAGCAGTGAGGTGGGGTAAATGGGTCTTCCTTAAATGGGAAGTGAGCTTTGGTACTCCAGGAATAAGGAGGTATTAGGGAGTTGAGCTCCAAGATCCCTGGAAGTGGGTCAGCCAGTCAACTGTATTTATTGAGCATTTATTGAGCACTGTACTAAGAACTTGGGCGAAGTGGCATGGTAGAGTGGATGGAGAATGAGCCTGGGAGACAGAAGGTCATGGGTTCTAATTCCAACTCTGCCACTCATAATAATAATAATAATAATAATGGCATTTATTAAGCACATACTATGTGCAAAGCACTGTTCTAAGTGCTGGGGAGGGTACAAGGTGATCAGGCTGTCCCACGTGGGGCTCACAGTCTTCATCCCCATTTTACAGATGAGGTAACTGAGGATCAGAGAAGTTAAGCGACTTGCCCAAAGTCACACAGCTGACAAGTGGCGGAGCCAGGATTTGAATCCATGACCTCTGACTCCCAAGCCCAGGCTCTTTCCACTGAGCCACGCTGCTTCCACTCATCTGCTGTGTGACCTTGTTCAAGTCATTTCATTTACCTCAGTTACCTCAGATGTAAAATAGGGATCGAGATTGTGAGCCCCATGTGGGACTGAGACTGTGCCCAACCCGATAAACTTGTATCTACCCCTGGGCTTAGTACAGTGCCAGGCACATAGTAAGCGCTTTAACAAATACCACAGCTATTACTGGGAGAGTACAACACAACAATAAACAGAAACATTCCCTGCCCACCCTAAGCTTAGGTCAGACCTGCCCTTGTTAGGGGTCCAATTTAGAGCTTCAAGCAGGGAGTGATTCCATGGGACTGGGTTCTAGTCCCAGCTCTGCCACTGTGCTGCTGTGTGACCTTGGGCAGGTCACTTTACAAGTAATCAGCATGGAGTAATAATAATAATAATAATAATAATAATAATAATATTAATGGCATTTTGAAAGAGCATGGGCCTTGGACACAGAGGACCTGGGTTCTAACCCTAGCTCTCCCTCTTTCTTGCTGTGTGACCTTGGGAAAGACACTTCTTGGTGTCTCACATCCCTTATCTGCAAAATGGGGATTCAATACCTGTTCTCCCTCCTACTTAGACTTTGATCAATCAATCAATCATCAATCAATCGTATTTATTGAGCACTTACTGTGTGCAGAGCACTGTACTAAGCGCTTGGGAAGTACAAGTTGGCAAGTTGATCCTCTTGAGACACCTGACACCTGACACAGTCTCTTTTGCAGGCTCCTCCTCCCCCTCCCATCCTCTTACTGTGGGGGTTCCCCAAGGTTCAGTGCTTGGTCCCCTTCTGTTCTCAATCTACACTCACTCCCTTGGTGACCTCATTCGCTCCCACGGCTTCAACTATCATCTCTACGCTGATGACACCCAGATCTACATCTCTGCCCCTGCTCTCTCCCCCTCCCTCCAGGCTCGCATCTCCTCCTGCCTTCAGGACATCTCCATCTGGATGTCCGCCCGCCACCTAAAGCTCAACATGTCGAAGACTGAGCTCCTTGTCTTCCCTCCCAAACCTTGTCCTCTCCCTGACTTTCCCATCTCTGTTGACGGCACTACCATCCTTCCCGTCTCACAAGCCCGCAACCTTGGTGTCATCCTCGACTCCGCTCTCTCATTCACCCCTCACATCCAAGCCGTCACCAAAACCTGCCGGTCTCAGCTCCGCAACATTGCCAAGATCCGCCCTTTCCTCTCCATCCAAACCGCTACCCTGCTAATTCAAGCTCTCATCCTATCCCGTCTGGACTACTGCACTAGCCTTCTCTCTGATCTCCCATCCTCGTGTCTCTCTCCACTTCAATCCATACTTCATGCTGCTGCCCGGATTATCTTTGTCCAGAAACGCTCTGGACATATTACTCCCCTCCTCAAAAACCTCCAATGGCTACCGATCAATCTGCGCATCAAGCAGAAACTCCTCACCCTGGGCTTCAAGGCTGTCCATCACCTCGCCCCCCTCCTACCTCACCTCCCTTCTCTCCTTCTACTGCCCAGCCCGCACCCTCCGCTCCTCCACCACTAATCTCCTCACTGTACCTCGCTCTCGCCTGTCCCGCCATCGACCCCCCGGCCCACGTCATCCCCCGGGCCTGGAATGCCCTCCCTCTGCCCATCCGCCAAGCTAGCTCTCTTCCTCCCTTCAAGGCCCTGCTGAGAGCTCACCTCCTCCAGGAGGCCTTCCCAGACTGAGCCCCTTCTTTCCTCTCCCCCTCGTCCCCCTCTCCATCCCCCCGTCTTACCTCCTTCCCTTCCCCACAGCACCTGTATATTTGTATATATGGTTGTACATATTTATTACTCTATTTATTTATTTATTTATTTTACTTGTACATTTCTATCCTACTTATTTTATTTTGTTGGTATGTTTGGTTCAGTTCTCTGTCTCCCCCTTTTAGACTGTGAGCCCACTGTTGGGTAGGGACTGTCTCTATGTGATGCCAATTTGTACTTCCCAAGCGCTTAGTACAGTGCTCTGCACATAGTAAGCGCTCAATAAATACGATTGATTGATTGATTGATTGATTTCTATCCTACTTATTTTATTTTGTTGGTATGTTTGGTTCTGTTCTCTGTCTCCCCCCTTTTAGACTGTGAGCCCACTGTTGGGTAGGGACTGTCTCTATGTGATGCCAATTTGTACTTCCCAAGCGCTTAGTACAGTGCTCTGCACATAGTAAGCGCTCAATAAATACGATTGATTGATTGATTGATTGATTGATTGATCATCTTGTATCTACTTAGTAAAGTGCCTGACACACAGTCAGTGCTTCATAAATACCATCATTATTTTTAATACAATTATGATTCTTTGTGCTTCTCTGTAAAATGAGGAACATTGTGGGCAGGTAATGCATCTATCAACTCCATCATATTGCACTCTCCCAAGCACTTAAATTCAGTGTTCTGCACACAGATAGCACTCCATAAATACGATTGATTGATTGATCAGGACCAATTATTTTGTATCTATCTCCATGCTTAACGAGTGCTTTGGCACATAGAAAGCACTTAATGAAGGCCACAGTGATGATTACTACTGTTATTATTAATTAATTCATTCAATTGTATTTATTGAGCACTTACTGTGTGCAAAGCACTGTTATTATAAGATAAATGGGAGACTGAACAATGAAGGATTGGCCTGAGCTTTGGATATCCCAGTCCCTACTGAAGGTGAGAGAAAGTAGGGTCGCAAGCTGTATTCCTGGATCAAAATTATTACTCTTTATTTTATTTGTACATATTTATTCTATTTATTTCATTTTGTTAATATGTTTTGTTTTGTTGTCTGTCTCCCCCTTCTAGACTGTGAGCCCACTGCTGGGTAGAGACCGTCTCTATGTGTTGCCGACTTGTACTTCCCAAGCACTTAGTACAGTGCTCTGCACACAGTAAGCGCTCAATAAATACGATTGATTGAATGAATGAATTAGTATTAAAGGAACCAGGAGACTTCCACCCCCACCCCGCCTCCCCATTCCCCACAAGCACTAGTAGAAAGAGCACAGACTACAAGGCAGGCAATCCATGTCTTAATGCCTGCTCCATCACTGACCTGCTGTGAGACCTCGGGAAAGACACAACCTCTCTGTGCTTCAAATGAGAATCAATCAGTGATATTTATTGAGCACTTACTACATGCAGACAACTGCACTAAGCGCTTGGGAGAGAAGCAGCGTGGCTCAGTGGAAAGAGCACGGGCTTGGGAGTCAGAGGTCATGGGTTCTAATCCCAGTTCCGCCACGTATAGACTGTGTGACCTTGGGCAAGTCACTTAACTTCTCTGAGCCTCAGTTCCCTCATCTGTCAAATGGGGATTAAGACTGTGAGCCCCACGTGGGACAACCTGATCACCTTGTATCGCCCCCAGCTCTCAGAACAGTGCTTTGCACATAGGAAGTGCTCAACAAATGCCAACATTATTATTATTATTACAATATAACAGAGTTGGTAGACACATTCCCTGCCCTCAATGAGTTTACAGTCTAGAACAAGTCCTCTTCTCCCCTCCTTTTAGATTATGGGGCCAGGTTGGGCTAGGGACTGATTATTTCATATCCATCTCAATGTGTGACACAGAATAATCACTTCTTAGTGTTCTTATTCTTATCTCCTTCTTCTTATTATTATCATTATCTTATCATTATCATCTTATTATCATGGAAGAATAAAGATTGGGGGAACTTTTCAAGCTGATCCATCCCCTTTAACAGGTCAGTCAGTGGTATTCGTTGAGCACATACTGAATGTGCTCTTAATTCTTCCAAGTTCTATATTATTCAGCAGGTCATCTGGTCATGCTGCTTGTGAGTGCCCCATAAGGCCAAGAACCACGTTCGTTGCAGAGGAGTGGAATGTCCTGTGTGAGACACAACCCTGTCTTCATTAGCCCTGACATCCTGGGTGGCTATTTTGTTTTTAGTTCTTTTCATCATCATCATCATCAATCGTATTTATTGAGCGCTTACTGTGTGCAGAGCACTGTACTAAGCGCTTGGGAAGTACAAGCTGGCAACACATAGAGACAGTCCCTACCCAACAGTGGGCTCACAGTCTAGAAGGGGGAGACAGAGAACAAAACCAAACATACTAACAAAATAAAATAAGTAGAATAGATAGGTACAAGTAAAATAAATAAATAAATAAATAGAGATCACTCTTCTCCTCTACCACCCCTTCTGTTCCAGGTTCTGGCTGCCCACTGAAGCTCCCCTCTGCTAGACAGACTGCCTGGGCTCTCTTTTATTATTATAAAATGCATAGTACTTGTTAAAAGCTTACTATGTAATAATAATAATAATAATGTTGGAATTTATTAAGCACTTACTATGTGCAAAGCACTGTTCTAAGCACTGGGGAGGTTAAAAAGTGATCCGGCTGTCCCACAGGGGGTTCACAGTCTTAATCCCCATTTTACAGATGAGGAAACTGAGGCCCAGAGAAGTGAAGTGCCTTGCCCAAAGTCACACAGCTGACAATTGGCTACTGTGTGTAGATCATTTACTAACTGCTTGAGAGAGTGCAATAAAGTTAGCAAACAAGGTAAACATGATCTCTGCCCTCAGGCAGCTGATAGTGTAGCAAGAGAGGTGGACAATGAAATATTTTTCAGATAGAAGGAAGGGAAAAGGCATAGGTATATGAGTTAGGACTTGAGTGATAGGACGTGGCTCAGTGGAAAGAGCCCGGGCTTGGGAGTCAGAGGTCATGGGTTCGAATCCTGAGTCCTCCACTTAGCTGTGCGACTTTGGGCAAGTCACTTAACTTCTCTGGGCCTCAGTTACCTCATCTGTAAAATGGAGATTAAGACTGTGAGCCCCACGTGGGACAACCTGATCACCTTGTATCCCCCCCAGTGCTTTGCACATAGTAAGCACTTAACAAATGCCATTATTATTATTATTATTATAGGACAGGTTAGTGCATAAATGCTATGGGAGATTGTGATTCATTTATTCATTCAATTGTATTTTTATAGAGCTTGCTGTGTGTAGCACTTGGGAAAGTACAATACTACAATAAACAGAAACATTCCCTGCCCATCATGAGCTTACAGCCCAGAGGGGCAAATAATTAAGGGACTTGTTAAATCACTTACTGTGTGTCAAGGACTGTTCTAAGCTCTGGGGTAGATAAGAGTTAATCAGGTTGGACAGAGTCCCTGTCCCATATGGGACTCACATTCTTACTCCCCATTTTTACAGATGAAGTAACTGAGGCCCAGAGAAGTGAAGTGACTTGCCCACAGCCACACAGCAGACATGTGGAGGAGCCAGGATTAGAACCCAGCTCCTTCTAACTCCCAGGGCCATGATCTATCCACTAAGCCACACTGCTTTGGTACAGAGGTGATGAAATGGAAATTGTGGAGATCTGATCTGGAAAATTTAGACATTGGTGATAATATGGGTATTTATTAAGCACTTACTATCTTCCAAATACTGTACTAAGTGCTGTGGTAGATACAAGCTTATCAGGTGGACACAGTCCGTGTCCCACATGGGGCTCACAGTCTTAATCCACATTTAACAGATAAGGTAACTGAGGCTAAGAGAAGTGAAGTGACTTGCCCAAGACCACACAGCAGACAAGTGGCAGAGCTAGGATTAGAACCCATGACCTTCTGATTCCCAGGCCCTTGCTCTAGCCACAAAATCATGCTACTTACTTCCGAAGTTGCCAGGGAAGGCCTCTTGGAGCCCATGCGATTTCAGAAAGGCTTTGAATCAATCAATAAATCAATTAGCGGTGTTTACTGAGCACTTTGGGCAGAACACTAAACTGAGTGCTTGGGAGAGTACAATACAATGGAGTTGGTAAATATGATCCTTTATTTAAAGGACCAGAAGCAGCGGCTTAGTAGAAAGAGCACCGGCTTGGGAGTCAGAGGCCTTGGTTTCTAATCCTGACTCCACACTTGTCAGCTGTGTGACTTTGGGCAAGTTACTTAACTTCTCGGTGCCTCAGTTATCTCATCATCAGTAAAATGGGATTAAGACTGTGAGCCCCACATGGGACAACCTGATTACCTTGTATCTACCCCAGCGATTCAAACAGTGCTTGGCATATAGTAAGTACTTAATACCATCATTATTATTAGAGGAGGAGGAAGACATTAAAATAAAAATAGGAATTATGGATTTATACATAAGTGCTGTAGGTCTGAGAGTGGGGTGACTATCAAGTGATAAAGGCTACAGATCCAAGTGCATAGATGAAGGGAATCTTAAGCTGTCCAGTTCGAAGGACAGCAAAAACTCCTCACTCTCGGCTTCAAGGCTATCCATCACCTCGCCTCCCGGCCCCATCTCACCTCCCTTCTCTCCTTCTCCAGCCCAGCCCGCACCCTCCGCTCCTCTGCCACCACTAACCTCCTCACTGTGCCTCGTTCTCGCCTGCCCCACCGTCGACCCCCGGCCCACGTCCTTCACCTAGCCTGGAATTCATTCATTCATTCGTATTTATTGAGCATTTACTGTGTGCAGAGCACTGTACTAAGCGCTTGGGAAGTACAAGTTGGCAACATATAGAGAAGGTCCCTACCCAACAGTGGGCTCACAGTCTAGAAAGGGGAGACAGACAACAAAGCAATACTCTGCACACAGTAAGCGCTCAATAAATACGATTGAATGAATATAAACCAAATAAACTAAATAGAATAGTAAATATGTACAAGTAAAATAGAGTAATAAATCTGTACAAACATATATACAGGTGCTGTGGGGAGGGGAAGGAGGTAGGGTGGGGGGGATGGGGAAGGTGAGAGGAAGGAGGGGGCTTAGTCTGGGAAGGCCTCCTGGAGGAGGTGAGCTCTCAGTAGGGCTTTGAAGGGAGGAAGAGAGCTTGCTTGGCGGATGTGGGGAGGGAGGGCATTCCAGGCCAGGGGGAGGACGTGGGCTGGGGGTTGATGGTGGGACAAGTGAGAACGAGGCCCAGTGAGAAGATTAGCAGCAGAGGAGTGGAGGGTGCAGGCTGGGCTGGAGAAGGAAAGCAGGGAGGTGAGGTAGGAGGGGGAGAGGTGATGGACAGCCTTAAAGCCGAGAGTGAGGAGTTTTTGCCTGATGCGTAGGTTGATTGGAATGCCCTCCCTCCACACAACTGCCAGACTAGTTTTCTTCCTCCCTTCAAATCCCTACGGAGAATGCACCTCCTCCAAGAGGTCTTTCCAGACTGAGCCCCCTTTTTCTTCTCCTCCTCCCCTCCCTCCTTCTGCCCTACCCCCATTCCCTCCCCACAGCACTTGTATATATTTGTACAGAATTATTACTCTATTTTACTTGTACATATTTACTACTCTATTTTATTAATAATGTGCATATAGCTATAATTCTATTTATTCTGACCATTTTGACACCTGTCTATATGTTTCATTGCCTGTCTCCCCCTTCTAGACTGTGAACCCATAGTTGGGAAAGGACCGTCTTTATATGTTGCCAACTTGTACTTCCCAAGCACTTAGTACAGTGCTCTGCACACAGTAAGTGCTCCATAAATACAATTGAATGAATGAATGAAAGGGAGAACCTTACCCAAGACTGTAAATCTATTGTGGACAGGGAATGCATCAACCAACTCTATTGTTCTGTACTCTTCCAAGTGCTTATTCAGTGCTCTGCACACATTAAGTACACAATAAATACCACTGATGATGATGATGGTGGGAGTACAAAGCAGGGGGGACAAGAGGTCAGCTATGGAAGAAATGTAGACTTAAAAGAATGAAGATCAGGAGCTGGGATGTAGTGGGAGAAGAGAGCAGCTAAGTAGAGCGTGTCATTCAAGGAATACTTCCAGTCCAAAATATTTTCCACTCCTTTCAGCAAACAAAAAAACATTATGGCACCCATCTGGTTTAGCATATGATGAGTGGTTTAATGTAATCAGCCAATCAAGCTTTGCATTTACAGCTTTAAAGTTCGGTAAAGTGGTTTTAAGTATCATTTGGTAAACTTCAGTCTTTGTATTTCTCTGACATTCTTTCTAGTTGTCATACCAATTCATTTCATTCAGTCAATCATATTTATTGAGCACTTACTGTGTGCAGAGCACTTTACTAAGCATTTGGGAAGTACAAGTCGGCAACATATAGAGACAGTCCCTATCCAACAACAAGCTCACAGTCTAGAAAGGGGAGACAGACAACATTATTCTGGTTGGGAAGATCTTCTCTTTGCGAAGCCACCAATGGGATCCTGAATAATCTCATACCCTGTCTTTTCTCTGGGCTGATCTGAATATACAAAAACCCTATTTATTTGGTTTATAATCCTAGTTGAGTATGTCAGCCAAACAACTCCCATCTCATGAAACCTGTGTCTCCGGGTCTATCTAATAGTTTCCGAGTTATCATTCCGTCTTCCTCCTACCGTTCTTCTCCAAAAGCCATGAATGAGCTGTCTACGCCCACCGCCTCTACTTCCTCTCATCCAGTTCTCTCCTTGACTCCTTCCAATCTGTCTTCTACCCACTTCGTTCCATGGACACAGCCTTCTCAAAGGTCGAGAAAGATGAGAAGCAGTATTGTCTAGTGGTTAGAGCCTGGGCTGGGAGGTCAAGAGGACCTGGGTTCTAATCCTGTCTCTGCAACTTGTCTCCTGTGTGAATTTAGGTAAGTCAATTCACTTCACTGTGCCTCAGTCACCTCATTTGTAAAATGGGGATTAAGATTGTGAGCCCCATGGGGGACAGGGACTGTGAACAACCTGATTAGCTTGTATCTACCCTAGAGTTTAGAACAGTGCCTGGCACATAGTAAGTGCTTAACAAATACCATTAAAAATAAAAAAATCACCAATGATTTTCTTCTTACCAAAATTAATGGTTTCTACTCCAACCTAATCCTCTTTGAGCTCTGAGATGCCTTCAAAATTATCCTTCATCCCTTTTCCTGGAAACATTGTCCAACCTCGACTTGAATGACACTGTCCTTTTCCGGGTTCTACGGTCCTCTCTGGCCATTCATTCTCAACCTCTTTCACGGGTTCCTCCTCTACCCCTGACACTCTACCTGTGGGAGTCCCTCAATGTGCAGTTCCGATTCCCCTTTTACATCTCCATATCCACCAACTCCCTTGGAGAATTCGTTTGCTCCTATGGCTTGAACTATGTGGATGATTCCAAATCTACATCCCTTGGCCTGATCTCTCTCCTTGTCTGCAGTCTTGCATTACCTCCTACAATCATGACATCTCTACTTGGATGTTCTGCTGACATTTCAAACTTTAACATGTCCAAAACAGAACTCCTCATTTTCCCACACCAACCCTTTCCTCCCCTTCACTTTCCCATCACTGTAGCAGCATCACCACCCTCCCTGTCTCACAAGCCCATAACCTTGGCATTATCCTTGACTCATCTCTCTCATTCAACCCACATATTCAAAATCTTTCACCAAATCCTATAGGTTCGACTTTCACCAGATTGCTAAAATCTGCCCTTTCCTCTTCATCCCAACTGCTACCATGTTAATCCAGGCACTCATCCTATCCCCACCTTTATTACCTTATCAGCCTCCTTGCTCATTTCCCAACCTCCTGTCTCGCCCTACTCCAGTCCATACATTCTGCTGCCCTAATCATTTTTCTACCAAACCATTCAGGCCATGTTTCCCCCTTCTTCGAGAACCTCCAGTGATTGCTCATCCACCTCCATATCACACAGAAATTCCACACCAGAGGCTTTAAACCACTAGATCATCTTGCTTTTTCCTACCTCACATCCCTGATTTCCTATTAATAATAATAATAATGATGGCACTTATTAAGCACTTACTATGTGCAAAGCACTGTTCTAAGCGCTGGGGTAGATACAAGGTAATCACGTTGTCCCACGTGGGGCTCACAGACTTAATCCCCATTTTACAGATGAGGGAACTGAGGCCCAGAGAAGTGAAGTGACTTGCCCAAAGTCACACAGCTGTCAAAGCATAGAGAAGTGAATTTGCCCTAAATCATACAGTGGGCAAGTGGCAAAATTGGAAGCAGAACCCAAGTCCTCTGATTCCTAGGTCCATGCTCTTTCCACAAGGCCTCACCTGCTTCTTAGAAGGAAGCAACTGTGCCTAAAAATTCTTACACTGTGATTATACTCTCCCAAGCAGTTAGTGTAGTGCTCTGTACACAGTAAGCATTCAGTACAGTCAACTGATTGATTGAAAAGGACCAAAGGACTGTCCCCTCCACTTCCCCATCATGCCAACATGCCACGCTGCAGCTGCATGCAATATAGCACAATGACATCATAGGCAACAATTTGCCTCCCCCAAACCCAGTGCCCTGGGCAGCCTGGCTCTGTGATCACATCTGATGCCTTGCTTCCGGATCTCGTCCATCCCACTGCCATCCTTGAGGAGAGCAGTGGTGCAGTCATTATCTTTGGAGGGTCCCACTTGGCAGCTCCAGGACATCTCGGCTTATCTCGCTTACCTTCTAAAGCCGGCCCTCTATGCCAGTGGGCGGAAGACAAACAAAATTTTCCTCTCCTAAATCTTTCAGTGTATCCAAATGACGCCTGGCAGAAACAGCAACTGAGAGAGCGAGCTTTTCAGGTGGGTGATGAATTTTAAATTCACCCAGCCTGCACATTTTGTTCCTCCAACACCAACCTACTCGGTGACCTTCATCTCCTTTATTTCCCTGTCAATCACTCGACCACACCCTACCTGTAGCCCGGAACACTCTCCCTCTTCAGATCCCACAGATGAACACTCTCCCCACCTTCAAAGCCTTATTTAAAGCACATCTCCTCCAAGAGGCCTTCCCAGACTAAGCCCTTATTTCCTCTTCCCCAATTCCCTTCTGCACTGCACTAGGATTTCCCCCCTTTATTTGCACCTCCACCAGCCTCATAGAACTTATGTACCTAACTGTAACATTAATTTATTCATTTATATTAGTGTCTGTCTCCCTCTCCTAGGGTGTAAGCTCCTTGTGGGCAGGGAACGGGTCTACCAACTCATGGCTCAGTGGAAAGAGCACGGGCTTGGGAGTCAGAGGTCATGGGTTCTAATCCAGGCTCTGCCACTTGTCAGCTATGTGACTTTGGGCAAGTCACTTAACTTCTTTGAGCCTCAGTTGCCTCATCTGTAAAATGGGGATTAAGGCTGTGAGCCCCACAGGGGACAACCTGATCACCTTGTATCCCCCCAGCACTTAGAACAGTGCTTAGAACATAGTAAGCACTTAACAAATGCCATTGTCATTATACCAACTCTGTTATACTGTGCTCTCCCAAGTGCTTAGTATGGTGCTCTGCACACAGTTAGCATTCAATAAATAGAATGGATTGATTGATTAATAGAGTTCCTTGCAGAGATATAGTGTGAAAGTAGCCAAAGATGGCAGAATATGAGGGAGGGACACACTACATCTCAAGACAAAGGGAAGAAAGGGTAAATGTTAAGAAAGATGTAACTGAGATTGAGACCAAACCAATCCTTGATGGTGTGTGGGGCAGGAATCATCTATAGTAGAAAAATCAGAAATTTACAGAAAATCAGAGCAGATGTAACAGGCTGTTTTGTACTCATTGCTTCTTATATACAAAATTTCTGCAGCTCCCAATTTTTATTCACCCCCAATTTCTGGAAATACAGGCCTTATTCTGAGTCCAATCACGTGACTTTTACAGTCCTGAGGGGATGCTCTATTGCACTCAGATTTTTCAAGACATCTACTAACCTCACTTCAAACAGCTAATCTCTCATTTGCAGTGCTTTATCCCTTTTATGTGAAATAATATGCTGTGTATACTTAAAGATTCCATCCAGTTCCATTTATAGCCCACACTATGTGTTTAAATATTTTTGGGGTGGTTTCAATGCTGCCTGTTCAGTTTTTAATAAAAATACCACATCGTTTGGACCCATGTTAATGCTAAATTCCCTGTCTCCAATAACTGAGCTTTTAAAAATAGATTCTGCTTTAGAAGACAAAGGCATATGCACATGCTAGAGAAGGAGGTATTAGCCTATGATTGCTTTTTTTTCTAATACTATTGGTTAGTATTAGACTTAGTATTTTCTAATACTATTGGCGACATGTTCCATGCAAGGCATTCGGCACTGAGTTAGTTAAAAGGTGATACATAATCCATCTCCCACATGGGACTCACAGTCTTAATTCCCATTTCAGTGACTTGCCCAAGGTCACACAGCAGACAAGATGCAGAGCCAGGATTACAACCCAGGTCCTTCTGACTCTCAGGCCTGTGTTCTATCATTTAGGTTCATTCATTCATTCATTCAATCGTATTTATTAAGCACTTACTGTGTGCAGAGCACTGTACTAAGTGCTTGGGAAGTACAAGTTGGCAACATATAGAGACGGTCCCTACCCAACAGTGGGCTCACAGTCTAGAAGGGGGAGACAGAGAACAAAACATATTAACAAAATAAAATAAATAGAATAAATATGTACAAATAAAATAGAGTAATAAATACATACAAACATATATACATATATACAGGTGCTGTGGGGAGGGGAAGGAGGTAAGGCGGGGGGGATGGGGAGGGGGAAGAGGGGGAGTGGAAGGAGGGGGCTCAGTCTGGGAAGGCCTCCTGGAAGAGGTGAGCTCTCAGTAGGCCTTGAAGGGAGGAAGCGAGCTATCTTGGTGGATTTGCGGAGGGAGGGCATTCTAGGCCAGGGGGAGGACATGGGCCGGGGGTCGATGGTGGGACAGGAGAGAATGAGGCACAGTGAGGAGGTTAGCGGTGGCAGAGGAGCGGAGGGTGCGGGCTGGGCTGGAGAAGGAGAGAAGGGAGGTGAGGTAGGAGGGAGCGAGGTGATGGACAGCCTTGAGCCGAGGGTGAGGAGTTTTTGCCTGATGCGTAGGTTGATTGGTAGCCACTGGAGATTTTTGAGGAGGGGAGTAACATGCCCAGAGCATTTCTGGACAAGGACAATCTGGGCAGCAGCGTGAAGTATGGATTGAATTGGGGAGAGACAGGAGGATGGGAGATCTAGGTTATCATACTGCTTCTCAGTGCTTAATTATATAAAGGGTGGAGAGAAGGTTACCAAGAGCAAGAGATTTCCAAATAGAGATCATTTCATTTGCCTGGAGGCACAATCAATCCAAAAGTGACATTTATTGAGCACTCGTGTACAGAGAACTGTACTAAGACTCCGTACTTATTGCCAAGATGGGAATGGAAATGCAGAATCAAGCATTGTATAGTGTCCCAGGACAGAATCCTAATCGCCCAGGTTTAGTAACATCTCTGGCCCCTTTCCTTGAAATATTAAACATTTTAGGATCTGCTACCCTGTATCTCTAGCAGGCCTTAATTCCAATAAAATAGCTCTTCTCTCCTTTAAGGCAGGACAGTGCTGGAAATTAGTCTGAATAACTGTTGGAGCCTCTTCTGAAAATGTTCATTCATTCAATAGTAATTTTTGAGCACTCACTGTGGGCAGAACACTGTACTAAGTGCTTGGAAAGTACAATTTAGTTCAAAACCCTAACATCATGATGGGCCCATTGGTTTAAGCTGAAACAGTGGAGAAGGCGGGGGCAATTAACAACACATTGCTCAAAGTAGGGTTCTGACCCACAGAAGAAGGATCACACCTGTCAGTATCCTGGCCTGAATCCAGCTGGGAGACTTGCAGGCAGTGAGGAGGTAGTTAAGAGGAGGAAAGCAAAGAAGAGTAAGATTCCTTCAGGTGGATGTGGAGATTCTGAATGGTCATTTGGTGGAGCTAGGAAAGAGGGGCCTTTAAAACCTTCCTCCCTCTTTACCTCCCTCTCTCCACTGAACTAGGGGTAAACCCTTCAATGGAAGGGTTTTTCACATTCCCCTTTTGCAGCTTCCTTCCCTTCACTGATCCACAAACTGGGAATAGGAATGCAGAATCTGGCTGCCTTCTGATAATCAGTTCTTGGTTATAGTATTTACTGAGTACTTAGAGAGCCAAACATTTTTCCTATTACAACAGAGCCCACACACTTTCCTCCTCTAATGCTAGCCTTCTCACTTTATCTCAATCTTGTCTATCTTACCGCCAACCTCTCTCCCACTTCCTGCCTCTTGCCTGGAATGCCCTTCCTCTTCATATATGACAGATAACTACTCTCCCTGACTTCAAAGCCTTATTGAAGGCACATCTTCTTTAAGAGGCCTTTCCCGACTAAGCCCTCTTTTCCATTTCTTCCACTCCATTCCGCATCACCCTGACTTGTCCCTTTTATTCATCCCCTTTCCCCACCCCACAGCACTTATGTACATATCTGTGATTTATTTATTTATTTTAATGTCTGTCTCCACCTCTAGTCTGTAAATTTGGTGTGTGCAGGGAATGTGTCTGTTATTTGTTATATTGTACTCTTCCGAGCATTTACTACAGTATTCTGCATGCAGTAAGTGCTCAGTAAATATGATTGACTAAGGTCTTAAGAAGTACAACAGAAAACCCCACATTCCCTGCCTATAAGATTATGCTCTAATATGTGTAAAACTTTATCAGTTTTTGTTGTCTTCAACCTTCATCTTCGATTCTTTGTTTTATGGTATTTGTTAAGTGCTTAATATGGGCCAGGTGCTGTTCTAAGCCCTGGCATAGATACAAGATAATCAGAATAGACACAGCCCCTGTCCCTCGTAAGGTTCATACTCTTAATCCCCATTTTACAAGTGAGTGAACTGAGGCACAAACAAGTTACGTGACTTGCCCAAGGTCACACAGTAAACAAGAGGTGGAGCCGGAATTAGAACTTAGGTCCTCTGACTACCCAGGCCTGGGTTCTTTTCAAAACCCTATGCTGACATCCACACTGCTTTTTGTCTTGCTTAATTTTCCAGGCTCTCCCTGTGCCAACTATTAGATGCTTTCCTTGGGGACAAAGTAACTAGATTCTTCCTCCTCAGAAGTTCAAGGTAAACAAATTGTTCGTATATATTTTCACTAAAATTCCACATCACAACATCAGCAAATTTTCTTCAGGAAAGTGGATGCCCATTCAGGTTGGCTCAGCTTTAAACAATAGCAATAACACATTTATATAGAAAAGCCTAATTTGCAGCTCTTCCAGCCGATGCTTATCTTGAATAGAGGGTTTAAAAATCAAAGTACATGCATGGAAAATTATAAGCTATTCTGCTTTTCTCAGCAGTGGCACAATAATTCCTCTAAAGGCAAATGCAGCACATTCTTGGAGAGATCATTTGAGAAGATTAGCTACCTGGAGGGGAAATGAAAGGTGTGGATTATTGGGATCCTGAATTGTCGCTGGCGATTACATTATTGTGTAATCAATCCTTAATTGCCGCTCAAGCACGAAATAAGCAATTGGACTGTATGTATGTGTGTGAGTGTGTGTGTATGTTTCTCACATCACCAGGTTAGTTGATCCAAGACAAAACCAGGAGGTAAAACGCGATGGAAGCTAAAAACCAAATGCTGTTTTCAGTCCCACCATTCATTCATTTCATTCAATTGTATTTATTGAGTGCTTACTGTGTGCAGAGCACTGCACTAAGCACCTCGAAAGTACAATTCAGCAATAAAGAGAGACAATCCCTGCCCACACTGGGCTTACAGTCTAGAAAGGGGAAGACAGACATCAAAACAAGTGAACAGGCATCAATGTAAGTAGAATTATAGATAAATACATATATATGTAAATGTTGTGGGGCAGGGAGAGGGGGGAAAGAGCAAAGGGAGAGAGTCACAGTGAGGCAGACGGGAAGGGAAGTTGAGGAAAAGGGGAGCTTAGTCTGGGAAGGACTCTTGGAGAAGGTCCACCTTCAGTAGGGCTTTGAAAAGAGAAATCGTGGTTGTTTGGCAGATTTGAGGAGGGAGGGTATTCTGGTCCAGTGGTAGGATGTGGGCCAGGGGTCGAAGGTGGGGCAGGAGAGACCGAGGCCCAGTGAGAAGGTTAGCACAAGAGGAGCAGAATGTGCAGACTTGGATGTAGAAGGAGAGGAGAGAGGTGAGATAAGAAGGAGCAAGCTGATGGAGAACTTTGAAACCAATAGTGAGGAGTTTTTGTTCAATATGGAGGTTGATAGGCAACCACTAGAGATTTTTGAGAAGTGGGGTGACATAACCTGAATGTTTCTGTAGAGTCAGCCATCCGATCGATCATTTATTTTATTTCATTTTCAATGGCATTTGTTAGGCACATAATATGTGCCAGGTACTGAACACTGGGTTGGATATAAGCTAATCATGTTAGACACAGTCCATGCCACTTAGGGGGTTCACATATTAATTCCTGTCTCTCCCCACTCCAGTCTATATTTCACTCTGCTGCCCAGATCATTTTTCTACAAAAATGTTCAGGACATGTTTCCCCACTCCTCAAAAAACTCCAGTGGTTGCCTATCCACTTCTGCATCAAACATAAACTCCTTACCATTGACTTTAAAGCACTTAATTACCTTGCCCCCTCCTATCTCACCTCACTACTCTCCTCCTACAGCACAGCATGCACACTTCCTTCCTTTAAAGCTACCTTCTAACTGTACCTCGATCTCATCTATCTTGCCCCTGACCCCTCACTCATGTCCTCCCTCTGGCCTTGAATACCCTCCCTCCTCAGATGTGATGGACACATTCTCCCCACCTTCAAAGCCTTATTGAAGGCAAATCTCCTCCAAGAGGCCTTCCCTGACTAAGCCCCCCTTTCCTTTTCTCCCACTCCCTTCTGCTTCGCCCTGACTTTCTTGCTTTGTTCATTCCCCCTCCCAGACCCACAGCACTTATGTACAGATCTGTAATTTACTTATTTACATTAATGTCTGTCTCTCCCCCGCTAGATTGTAAGATGATTTTGGGCAGGGAATGTTCATTGTTGTACTGTACTCTCCCAAGTGATTAGTAAGCACTTAATAAATACAGTTGAATGAATGAACAAAGAAACTCCCATTTTTACATACAAGGTGACTGAGGCACAGAGAAGTTAGATCACACTGCAGACACATGGCAGAACTGGGATTAGAACCCAGATCCTTCTTACTCCCAGACCCATGCTCTATCCACTAGATCATGCTGCTTCTCTATGTATTTATTGAGTGCTCACTGTGAGCAGAACACTGTACTAAGCACTCAGGAGAGTACAGTATCACAGAGTAGGTAGACATCTTCTTGGCCCACAATAAGCTTGCAGTCTAGAGGGGGAGACAGACACTAATATAAATAAATCACAGATATGTTCATAAGGCCTGTAGGACTGAGGATGAGGTGAATAAAGGGTGTAAATCTAAGTGCAAGGAAAAAACACCCACTCTAAGAGATACTTTTTTGGTTGCAGAATACATACCTAGGGTCAATTGATCTAACGGAGTTCCAAGATTGACTTTCTGGATTGAAAATGATGCTACCTAGGTTAGTTTTTTGTCAATGACTATGAGCCACTGGCTGGTAAGACTGACTGATGTGTGACTAGAAGTATCTGCATCATTGTGTGACTCCAAAGATCGTTGATGGCTACACTTTTGGATTTGTTCCATATGGAGCCTTGATCTCCTTCCTAAAGAAATGATCCCTAATCACGCAATCAGTTCTAGGTGCTAAGGAGAGTAAAATGATGGTAGAAGACATGTTTCTGTCCTCAAGGGCGCACAATCGAATGGAGTAAACAGAAAGACACAATTTACAGAAAGTCAATGTGTGCAGAGCATTGCACTAAGTGCTTAGGAAAGAGCAATGCAACAGAGTTGGTAAACACTATCTCTGCCCACAAGAGGCTGTGGAAAGAGCAATGCTGTAGTGCAGATAGCAGGAATATGATAAAATAAGAGAAAAGTAAGTGTAAATCAACATTTCCAGATATACATAATGCTAAGGTTATTTGTGTAAAAGTAATTTCTAAGGCCAGTGGTTGAACTGGTATCTAGAAAAATCCGCTTTGAGCTGTCACGCCATTTTTAATTGCTGAAAACCAGGGTGATCTGTCTTCCGCTGCTGACTTCCATGTCTGTTTCTTTCACATGGAAGTTTGGCATCTCTTGGGCTTTATCCTGACTTCCCTGAGTGTGAATCAAATGATTTAGCAAGTTGTCCTAACATTTTCATGCAGGGAGATAAGTTTCAAAACCAACTGGAGGTGATTTGGGGTAACTGTGGGGGCTACTGTGAACTTAATGGGGAAGCCAGACATAAAAATGAAATAAAAATGGAGGACTTGAGAAACAATCAAATAATGGGTATGAATATAGTCTTAAGCATTAGGCCTGGCTGATGGATTTCTATGACCTCGTGGTATGGGAATTAATCAGGGAAGTTTTGCTGAAATCTGTTACCTGAAGTGTACCTTGACCAATAAAAATCGACAAGGAGGTTGCAAAATGAATCAAGAATATTCACAGGTCTTTTGGGAGGCATAGAATCAATATGAAGCATCTTCTTAGTAACATGATTCAGAGAAAATCTCAGTTTGGCCAAAGTGGTGTCCAGCTGTCTTAGCAGATGTGATATCCAGACCAAATGCAGGTGGCACACATCTTCTAGAGCAGTTCTACTTATATACAATATTTAACAAGATGGGCTCAAAAGCAATGAGGCCCTAGAATACATTCAGGTCACCTTCAAAACAATGTCCATCACATCGTACCTTTGCTGGGTTGGACACAGGAGGAAAAAAGACAATAATAGGCTACCCAAACATCTGTTCTGTTGTAAGCTGGCATGGGGAAACCACAAACAAGTGAAGCAGAAAAACAAGGCTGAAGGTTGCAGTGAAGCTAACCCTGAAATCATATGGTGCAGCAGTGGATGGTTGGAGTCAGCAGCAGAAGACCGATCATCCTGGAGTCCAGCTATCTAAAAGGTTGTGACTGACATGAAGAATATCAGAATTCAAGGATATTGAGAGGATCATGTCCTAGTGGAGAAGCACGGGCCTCAGAGTCCGAAGGATCTGGGTTCTAATCCCAGTCCTTCTACTCGTCTGCTGTGTGACCTTCGGCAAGTCACTTAACTTCTCTGTGCCTCAGTTACCTCAACTACAAAATGAACATTAAGACTGTGAGTCCCACGTGGAACACAACCTGCTTAGCTTAAATCTATCCTAATAGTACAGTGCCTGGCACCTAATAAGCTCTTAACAAATACCATTTAAAAAAAGAAATTCTGGGTGAGTTTTGAGAAGTAGCATGGCCTAGTGGGAAGAGTACAGGCCTGAGAGTCACAGGACCTGGGATCTAATCCTTTCTCTACCACTTGTCTGCTGTGACCTTGGGCAAGTCAGTTAACTTTTCTGTGCTTCTGTTTCCTCATCTATAAAATGGTCATCAAGACTGTGAACTCCATGTGGGACAGAGACTGTGTCCAACCCGATTATCTCATATCTGCCCTGGTGCTTAGTACAGTGCCTGGGACATAGTAAGTGTTCAGTAAATACCGCAGTAAATATTATCAATTACCGTACTAAAAGGAGGAAAGACAACATGGACTAATGGAAAGGAGATTGCCTGAGAGTCAGAGGACCTGAATTCTAATCCTGCTGTCTGACACAAACAAGTCACTTAACTTCTCTGTTTCCTCACCTGTAAAATGGAGAGAAAATGCCCATATCCCTCCCCTTTAGAATATGGGCTTCAAGCAGCATGGCTCAATGGAAAGAGCACAGGCTTTGGAGTCAGAGGTCATGGGTTCAAACCCCGGCTCTGCCAATTGTCAGTTGTGTGACTTTGGACAAGTCACTTCACTTCTGTGGGCCTCAGTTACCTCATCTGTAAAATGGGGATTAAAACTGTGAGCCCCCCATGGGACAACCTGATCACCTTGTAACCTCCCCAGCGCTTAAAACAGTGCTTTGCACATAGTAAGCACTTAATAAATGCCATCATTATTATTATTATTATGTGGGAAAGGGACTGTGTCTGATCCGATTTTCCTATATCTAACTCAGGATGCAGTACAGTAGCGGTATGTATTAGAAAAGCAGCGTGGCTCAGTGGAAAGAGCCTGGGCTTTGGAGTCAGAGGTCATGGGTTCAAACCCCGGCTCTGCCAATTGTCAGCTGTGTGACTTTGGGCAAGTCACTTCACTTCTCTGGGCCTCAGTTACCTCATCTGTAAAATGGAGATTAAGACTGTGAGCCCCCCGTGGGACAACCTGATCACCTTGTAACCTCCCCAGTGCTTAGAACAGTGCTTTACACATAGTAAGCGCTTAATAAATGCCATCTTTATTATTATTATGTGGGAAAGGGAATGTGTCTGATCCGATTTTCCTATATCTAACTCAGGACACAATACAATAGTGGTATGTATTAAGCATTTCATATTACTATCAATACGAATGCAACATCAGGCATGGTGGGAAACAAATGAGCTACTAAGGGACCATCTCATATGCACAGGAGGGGAGAAATGGTTTGCTAGGAATGTATGGCCTCATCAGTCATGCCTACATTCACTGATAAACACAATCTCACCAACAGTAGTATCGTCTTTGAAAGAGGAAAGCAGCGTTCTCAGATATAGATACACACACCATATATAGTGACTACGGTCCAGATAGATTGAGTACTTTAAAGCCAATCACCTTACTCCCTCCTTTCTCACCTTGCCTATTTCCTTCTACAGCTTCACCCCTCTAATGCCAAGCTACTCACTGTACCTCAAGCTCTTCTACCTCGCTGCCGACTCCTCGCATTTCTCCAACAGATGATCACTCTCTCCACTTTCAAAGCCTTTTTAAGATCACATCTGACTAAGATTGTTTCCCGCCCCTCCCTCTCTCTACCGTCTGTGTTTGCTTTGCTGTCACCTTGTTCCGCTACCCCTGATTCAGTGGTTGAGTCCAGGGCAGATTCATCCCAATTAGTTTTCTATGTTATTTTTTAAGTGCTATGTAACAGGCACCTTACTAAGATAATCATACGATAATCATAAGATTATCATAAGATAATGATATGAGATAATCATGTTGGATACAGTCCCCTGTCCCACAGTGGGATCACAGTCTAAATCCCCATTTTACAGATGACGTAACTGAGGAACAGAGAAGTGAAATGATTTGCCGAAGGTCACACAACAAGTAGTGAAGAGAGGATTAGAACCCAGGTCCTTATGACTCCCAGACTAGTGCTCTGTCCACTAGGAAATGCTGCTTCTAATCTGTGGCTCTGTTTGGACCCTGAAGGACTATGGTCAGAGTCCTATACTTTGCTCCTTCCCCTATCTGTGATTTAGTTTACTGTCTCCCCACTCGTGGCTCCGTGGCAAGAGTCCACACTTGGGAGTCAGAGGTCATGGGTTCTAATGCTGACTACGCCATGTGTCAGCTGTATGACTTTGGGCAAGTCACTTAGCTTCTCTGTGCCTCAGTTCCCTCACTTGTAAACTGGGGATTAAGATTGTAAACCCCACGTGGGACAACCTGGTCACCTTGTATTACCCCAGTGTTTAGAACAGTGCTTTGCACATAGTAAGCGCTTAACAAATACCTTTATCATTATTATTATCATCAATTGGAATCTCCTTTAGGAAAGGAATCATGTCTACCAACTCTATTATACTGTACTCTCTCAACCCTCATTACAGTGCTCTGCACTTAGTAAACACTAAATACCAGTGATTGATTGATTGACTATCAACTCTCCCCGTATACCTAAGTGATGATAAAACACTTTTAGGTCAGACCTTCTTAGGCCTGTTATGTTTGAAATAAATCTAGTTAATTTCCCAGACTCTTTTTCCTTTCTGCCTACCCTTTGAGCGCTTGATTTTCACTCCATCCTGAGCCTCACAGCTCTTATGTATGGATCTGTAATTTATTCATTCATACTAGTGTTTGGCTTCCCCTCTAGACAGTAAGCTCCTTATGGGCAGGAAACATGTCTACCAACTCTGTTGCATTGTACCCTCCCAAGTACTTAGTATGGTGCTCTGCACATAATAAGTGCTCAATAAATACCACTGCTTTCTTGATTCTGCTAAAACGCAGCAATACCTAAACTCTGCTGCAAGACAACAGCAACAGACACACCAGCTTGGCAAAACACAGTCAGGAAGGCAGGACAATTTTAAAGCTGAGGCTTTGGGAATTTCATAATATTGCGGCCCAGAAATGAGGACAGCACCAGGAATGCCAACAGCAATGGAACAGCTCAACAAAAGATAATCATTACTTGTCCACAGTTTACACCTTACTTGCACACGTGGGCAAAGCTGCTTGCTTCTACCACAAAAAAAAAAACCTCCTTTAACATATCTTGCCCATTTTCCTGCAATATTTATGAGCAGTGATGCCACAGTAAAGCACAAGCCTTGTTTTGTTTGTATTACTAATGAGAAAGTCTCTGACACTCAACAAACTCCTCAAATGACTTTATCCTCCAAGGAGAAAGTGTTTCTTATTTTCATTCCTTCTTCTATTTATCCCAGCATTTAGATATAACGCCTGTCAAAAAGTTCTCCTGCACATCACCACACAGTAATATGCCCTAGAAAAATTGATAATCATAAACTTTCTCCAATCACAATACCCATGTTATGGCAGTTTGGATTTTTTTTTCTCTCCACTTCTGTGGGAAAAAAATCTGCAGATGAACATTTGTCAAAAGTGTAGTAAGAAATGATTTCTCCTGTTTGTGGCCACCAAAAACCCCTTTAAAAACAATGAATAACACACGAGAGAGTAGAAGCCTTATCTGATTGGCAAGTTGATTACATTTTTGTTCCTGCTGACACCTGGCACAGTCTGTATCTTTGCATCATTTCATTTCTACCAGCTCCGCGGCATTGTCGAGACGTGTTTATTATCGCTGTTAAAATAAAACACACACACACATACTGTCCACTCTTGAATTCCTGGCCTGCATATTAAGTCTTATTCTTCCAGGTCTGCCCATGAAATGCTAAGGGAGCAGAGGTGAGAACCACAGTCCTAAGCCCTTCCAACTCCCTTTGCTTACTTACATCCATTCTCCCACCGATGCTTAGATTTTCTCAGCTCAAGCTGCTGCCAGCCCGGTGAAAGTTACAGATGAACCAACTGATCATACCTATCCAGCCTCCAGCCTACTCTGGGCCTCCCAGAATACCTTAATTATTGGATGATGAATACCAGGTGCTGGCATCCTCTTTCACCCACATCAGGGCTCATGATGGGGTCTTTGAAATCATTAGGATTGCAAGACTATCCAGAAGAGTTCAGAATAACCTTCTGCTCTGAGATCTAGGATTTAGACCTGTTTGGGGAAGCATGTGCCAAAGTACTTTTCCATAGTTTTAATTTAATGGGTAAATAATTTCAGCTGCTCAACCTCAATTCTACTTCAACTTGGGGATCTAATAATATCTTGAACTGGCATAGGACTTTATCTTTCCTAAGCATTTCCAATCAATTAGTCATATTTATTGAGTACTTACTGGGTGCAGTGCACTAAGTACTGGGGAGAGCTTGATATTACAAAGCTGGTATACTCTCACTTTCAATTCAATTGTATCATTTCATCCTCCCAACATCCCCAAGAGAAAGGAAGAAGCTGCCATTATTATGCTCATTTTCCAGATGAGGAGAGGAAGTGTCTTTTTCAAGGTCACATAGCTGACCAGTGGCAGAGCTTGGATTAGAATCCAAGTCTCAACTCCCAGACATGTGACCTCTTCACTAGACCTCCTCCTTTTGTCTTTTATCATTGATTTCTAGATGATTTTCTAGACTGTGAGCCCACTGCTGGATAGGGACCGTCTCTATATGTTGCCAACTTGTACTTTCCAAGCACTTAGTACAGTGCTCTGCACAAAGTAAGCACTCAATAAATACGATTGAATGAATGAATGAATCAGTCAAATGTATCGAGCACTTAGAATTTGCAGAGCAGTGTTCTAAGCACTTGGAAGTAAGTCTTTTTTTCATCATGTCATTCATGAAGCACTTATTATATGTCAAGCCCTGTCCTAAATGTTGGGGTAGTTATAAATCAATCAGGTTGGACACAGTCCTTATCTCACTTGGGGCACACAGTGTAAGTAAGAGGGAGAACGGGTATTGAATCCCCATTTTAGAGTTGAGAAAACTGAGGCAGAGAGAAGTTGTGTGACTTGCTCAAGGTCACCCAGCAGGTAAGTGGTGGAGTCAGAATTAGAACCCGGGTCCTCTAACTCCCAGGCCCGAGCTCTTTCCACTAGGCCATGTTGCTTCCTGAAAGTCTTTCAGATCCATCTCCAACAGGAAAAAAAAAATTTTCAAAAGGAAGATTGGCAATCTGTGATGGAGGTTCTATTATAGTCTGGATAAAGGAAAAGAAACTTGCTGGCATATTACCACAACATTTTCTTCCTAAATTTGTGAGGTCTCCCCTATGCTGTTGACAATTTAACTTGCCAATTCCCACTGTGCTTCTTCTGGTGGCCATTCTACACTTCTGTTTAGTTCTGCCATCCATCATCTTTGACTCTTTGACACCCGATCTGATGGGCAATTGGTGCTATTGTGAATCTTGAGACCCAGTGCAGATGATTTCTGCCTTCTGCATTTCTTTTTATCTCTTGGACGACATTTTTAGAGCCTCTGAGGCTACAAGCACCTGACAAGCCAGACTGAATATATTTTGCAGCCCTTGACAGGTTACCTGCCCATAAAGACCTATTGTGCAGAGGGAATAAACGTGCTTGAGTGTCTAAATTGCTTATAAATGTTGTTCTTTTAATCAGGAGACTCTGGAAGCTTACTAGGTATCCCAGAAGGAAGTTCTCCAGTGGCACTTAGTCACATCCATTAGGAGTAGAGGAAAGAGCCCAGTTTTAGTGGGAGGGCACATTCTTGTGGTGTCTTTGTTTGACCTTGAAATAAGGCACCTTCTGCAATTTGTTTGGGAGCTGAGGCAACCCAAGATGCAGCAAAATGGAGAAATGGAGGATTGTTCTTCAAAGGAATATTTGGAGGAAAGAGAAGCAGGGGAAATAAAGAGAAAAGAAAACCAAATGAACTGTTTAGCTGCCCAGCTCCTAAAGGAGATCCCTGAGAGGTTAATAGGTCCATGTGTTTCCACATTTTATCTCACCTATCCTCCCTTTCTATGAACTCACTGACCTAGGGGGTGAAGTGACCAGAAATCTAACATTCTACCACTGCAGATAAATCCACATCCACATGGAGGGAGGAAATGGATGGCCTTGGGCAAGTTACTTCACTTCTCCATGTCTCAGTTACCTCATCTGTAAAATGGGGATTGAGACTGTGAGCCCTAGGCAGGACAGAGACTATGTCCAGCTTGATTTCCTTGCATCTATCCCAGCATTTAGTTCAGTGCCTGGAACAGAGTAAATGTTTACACATTATTATTATCATCATTATTACTATTATTATTATTAAATAGAACAACAGCAAATACCTCCCAGATGATGACCAGTGTGATGGAATATAGGACCTTCAGTAGCCCTTTTGACCCAGTATTTTATCCTTGAACCAAGTAACAGGGTATTTGCTGGATCTGTCTACCCTCCTTACATCCATCCTATGTAGCCAGTGTGGTCTAGTGGAAAGACCACAAGTCTAGGTCTCTGGAGATCTGGGTTCTAATCTCAGCCCTGACATCAGACTGCTGTGCGACCTAGGGCAAGCCACTTAACCTCACTGGGCCTCCACTTCCTAAAACAGAAAATGAGGCTATTAATACCTAGTGGAAACAATTCCTACTTCTTCCTAACTCAGAAATTTTTAATGGGAAAGTGCATTTTATACAACTAAAGTGCAATTCAAATTCAAGATTATTATATTGCAGCTATTAGTGTATTATCTAACATCCATAATGTTACTCTCTAATGAACCATCAAGGGCCTCTTTTCCAGAACTCTAACTGCATCTTTCTCAAGCTTTCTAAAACCCTTTCTTTTCAGTCAATAAATCGATTAAGGTATTTGTTGACTGATAATTGTGTGCAGTGCATTATGCTAAGCAGTAATAATCGTCATCATAACGATTAGAGTATTTGTGCTTACTAAGTGGACACAAGATAAACAGGTTGGACGTAATGCCTGTGTGTCATGGGGCTTATGGTCTAAGTAGAAATGATCTAATAATAATAATAACAATAATGATGGCATTTGTTAAGCACTTACTATGTGCCAAGCACTGTTCTAATCTCTGGGGTAGATACAAGGTTATCAGGTTGTCCCACGTGGGGTTCACAGTCTTAATCCCCATTTTACAGATGAGGTAACTGAGGTGCAGAGAAGTCAAGTGACTTGCCCAAAGTCACACAGCAGATAAGTGGCAGAGCCGGAATTAGAACCCATGACCTCTGACTCCCTGAAGAAATAGCATTTATTGAGCAGCTACTAGGTGCTATGTTGTCAGTACCCTGAGTGCCTACATCACACTGGGTGAAATTCAAAGTGCTAGTCTCCCAATCACATTCACCCTTTACATTTTTGCTACTGATTTGCGTACGCTATATTTCAACACATTTATTCAGCTATCTGTCTTTCCATTCTCTTTATTATCTGTAAATCATTCAGTGTCTGTCTCTCATGTTATAGCAAACGTTTCCTGTTGCCAGGGATCGTGTCTTTTAACTCTGAAGTTCACTCCTAGAGAAGCAGCATGGCCCGGTGAAAAGAGCATGAAAGTGGGAATTAGAGGGCCTGGATTCTAATTCTGAGTCTGTTCTAATCCTAGTCTGAGTCTAGAAAGTCATATATGACTCTCCAACAACTTACCTGTTGGGTGACCTTGGGCAAGTCACTTAACTTCTCTGAATCTCGATTTCCTGGTTTGTAAAATGGGAATTCAATGCCTGTTCTCCTTTCTCTCTAGACCATGAGCACCCATATGGGGCAGGCATTGTGTCCAACCTGGTTATTTTGTATCTGCCCCAATTGTTGGCACAGTGCTTGGCACATAGTGCTTAAAATATATCATTATTGTTAGGGGTTTAGCTCAGTTCTTTCTACCTAGTTTCAGTCAATCAATTATATTATCAAGCACTCTACTGTGTGCAGAGAAATGATCTAAACACTTGCGGGAGTACAATATAACAGAATGGATAGACATGTTCCCTGCCCACAAGGAGAGTAATAATAATAATTGTATTTGTTAAACACTTACTATGTGTCAGTCACTGTACTAAGCCCTGGTGTGGAGACAATCAAATCAGGTTGGGCACAGTCTCTGTCCCACCTATAGTCTTAATCCCCATTTTACAGATGAGGTAACTGAGGCACAGAGAAGTTAAGTGATTTGCCTAAGGTCACACAGAAGACAAGTGGTGATGCCAGGATTAGAACCCACTTCCTTCTGACTCCCAGGACCATGCTCTATTGACTAGGCCACAGTGCTTTAAGATAGATATTAAAATCAATTACGTATGTCTAAAGTGTTAGAGAAGCAACGTGGCTAAGTGGAAAGAGCCCAGGCTTTGGAGTCAGAGGTCATGGGTTCAAATCCCGGATCCGCCAATTGTCAGCTGTGTGACTTTGGGCAAGTCACTTCACTTCTCTGGGCCTCAGTTACCTCATCTGTAAAATGGGGATTAAGACTGGGAGCCCCCCGTGGGACAACCTGATCACCTTATAACCTCCCCAGTGCTTAGAATAGTGCTTTGCACGTAGTAAGCACTTCATAAATGCCATCATTATTATGGGGCTGTGAGTAGGCTGAATATCAAGTGTTTAAAGAGTACAGATCTATATTCATGTAGCACAGAAGGGAGAAGGAGTAGGGGAAATGAGAGCTTAACTGGGGAAGGCCTCTCGGAAGAGATGGGATTTTGGTAAGGCTTCAGATAATAATGATAATAATAATGATAGCATTTATTAAGTGCTTACTATGTGCAAAGCACTGTCCTAAGTGCTGGGGAGGTTACAAGGTGATCAGGTTGTCCCATGGGGGGCTCACAGTCTTCATCTCCATTTTACAGATGAGGTAACTGAGGCCCAGAGAAGTTAAGTGACTTGCCCATAGTCACACAGCTGACAAGTGGTGGAGCTGGGATTTGAACCCATGACCTCTGACTCCAAAGCCCAGGCTCTTTCCACTGAGTCACACTGCATCTCCTATTGTGAGGTTAGTGGTGGTCTGTCATATATGAAGGGGGCAGAAGTTCCAGGCCAGCGGAAGAACATGGGGCAAGGAGTTGGTGGTGGGATAGAGGAGGATGTTGGCATTTGAGGCGCCAAGTGTGTGGGCTGGGTTGTATTAGGAAATCAGGGAGGAAAGGTAGGAGGAGGAAGGATGATAGAGTGCATTAAAGCGGATAGTAAGGAGTTTCTTTGATGTGGAGGAGAAACAGTGGAGGTTTTAGAGGAGTAGGGAGGTGTGGACTGAATTTCTTTTAGAAAATAGTAAGCAGCTTGGCTTATGGGAAAGAGCATGGGCTTGAAAGTCAGAGGACATGGGTTCTAATCCCAACTCTGCCACCTGTCTGCTATGTGACCATGGGCAAAATCACTTAACTTTTCTGGGTCTTAGTTACCTCATCTGGAAAGTGGGGATTAAGACTGTAAGCCCCAGGTGGGACATGGACTGTGTCCAACCTGATTAGCTTTTATCTACTCCAGCACTTAGTACAGTGCCAGCACTTAATAAATACCATATTTGAAAAAAGATACTCAGTCCTTACACATATGATACCAGATCCCTCTCCCCTTTTTGATCTTTAGATTGTGGGCACTCTGAGGGACGTAACTCATGTTTAATTCCCAGATTTGCATTAATTCCCACTGTTTAGGACAGTGCTCTGGACCTAGTACACTTAATAAATACTAATTAATACTACTACTTTTGATTGATCTACTGAGAAGGTTAGAGGCCATCCAGTGTAAGCAGCTAAACATGCACTAAGTATCATCTATGGGACACAGATGATGTAAAAATCAGTTTTACATTCCTTTAAAGTAAAGCCACTGAGCGTGGCTCAGTGGAAAAGAGCACGGGCTCTGGAGTCAGAGGTCATGGGTTCAAATTACCGATCCGTCAGTTGTCAGCTGTGTGACTTTGGGCAAGTCACTTAACTTCTCTGTGCCTCAGTTACCTCATCTATAAAAGGGGGATTAAGACTGTGAGCCCCTGTGGGACAACCTGATCACCTTGTAACCTCCCCAGTGCTTAGAACAGTGCTTTGCATGTAGTAAGCACTTAATAAATGCTATCATTATTATTATTGCTATTCCTGTCAGTTGGTTACAGTGCTGTAAATTTACAAAGGAATTTACAATGTTTTCACAATTGCATAAGGTACAGTGACTGTTTATAGTTAACAACTAGCATAAGTTCACTGGTTAATTAGGAAATATGGTAACGAGCAAATGGCAATGTAATGGGATTGCCAGGATTAGAGAGTGATCATGTGGATGACGTGAAACGGCAGGGAGCATCATGTATGCCTATAGCTCACCATGGTTACCAAAAACTGTATTAGATGGGAGCCAAAATGGTGCACAGATGGATATTCAAAATGTGAATGCTCTAAGTGTGATCGGAAAAGTGCAAATTGCTGAGAAAATCCTGTGCTATAAAGTTGAGCCCAGGAGATTGTAAACCCATTAGAGTGTAAACCCCTTCTGGGCAGAAGAATGGTTCCTTCTTTGTCTGTTTCCCAAGTGGATTATCCCAGTTAACATTCAATAAATACTTTTCCTACTACTACTACTACCAGACAGAACTGTAAAACCTCACTAGTGTCCACTGTGTCGGGGGAGGCCAGTGTCAATCAGTGCAAAGTGTCAATTACAGTGAATGAATTTAGGAAATATGAAGAATGAACTGGAGAGGGGAGAGGTTGGAGACAGGAACACAAGAATGAATTATGATACAATGATCTAATTGAGATATGATGGGGCCCTAAATCAAGATAGAGGAGGGGGAGAGAGAGAGAGAGAGAGAGAGAGAGAGAGAGAGAGAGAGAGAGAGAGAGAGAGAGAGAGAGAGAGAGAGAGAGAGAGAGAGAGAGAGAGAGAGAGAGAGGGAGCGTGGGGGGGCAGAGATGAGGAAACCTGCAGTATTTAGTGACAGACTGATTATAAGGATTGAAAGAGTGAGGAGTCAAGGTAAGTTAACTAGGTTGAGGACTTTGGAGTCAAGGAGGAGGATGGTGATGTCTGCTGACCTCCCTGCCTCCTGTCTCTCCCCACTCCAGTCCATATTTCACTCTGCTGCCTGGATCATTTTTCTACAGAAACATTCAGACCAAGAACTTCTGGTGTTTGCCCATCCACTTCTGCATCAAACATAAACTCCTTAACATTAGCTTTAAAGCACTCAGTCACTTTGCCCCCTCCTATCTCATCTCGCTACTCTCTTACTACAACTCAGCCCACACACTTTGCTGCTCTAATGTTAACCTTCTCACTGTACCTGGAACTAATCTATCCTGCTATCGACCTCTTGTACAAGTACTCCCTCTTCTTATCAAACAATTACTCTCGCCTGGCTTCAAACCCTTACTGAAGGCACATCTCTGCCACGAGGCCTTCCCTGACTAAAACCTTTTTTTTCTTTTCTTCCACTCTCTTCTGTTTCACCCTGACTAGTGGCCTTTATTCATCCCCCTCTTAGCCCCACAGCACTTATGTACATAGCTCTAATTTTACTTTATATTGATGTCTATGTGCCCTTCTAGACTGTAAGCTCACCGTGGGCAGGGAATGTGTCTGTTAGATTGTTATATTGTACTCTACCAAGCTCTTAGTACAGTTCTTTGCACACAGAAATATCATTGACTGACTTACTGACTGCCTGCTTGCCTAGGGAGAGTCAACTTTAGGTACCGGCCAAGGTAATCACGAAATCTAGGTTAGCTGGTTCAGATTAATGCTTGCTCTGTACCTAGAATTAAAACAAGCTCAGACAGTCGAAGTCTCCTTACCATTTTTGATGCAGTGATTCCACAAAACTCAGATCTTTCATCTTAAATAGTTAACAGATTTATGTTTCATCCCCAAAGGCTGCGGGGAGATATGGTATACTCAGGAAATCTCCCCACGGCTATGGGTACATGTGCTAGTCTCAGGAAATGCAACAAAAATAAATTGTCCAAGAATAAAACACAAATCTGTTTGCATTGCAAATTTTCCAGATTACATAGCTCTAGTTGGCTATATAACATCATGCTTTCCTCTCTGCTGGTAAAGCAGAAGTAAAGAAGTTATAGTAAGAGTGACATGTCTTTACCATCTTAAATTCACCCTTCTCCCAAATCAAACTCCACTTGAATAATATGAATTCGGCATCATGCATTGTATCGGTAAAGAGGGATGGATTTTCATAGAGGCAAGCAACTTAGCCTGATTCCCGAAAGTGATGCCCATATCCTTCTAGCTGATAGCTGTAAACTCATCAGCCAAGAGACTGACAGTCCCTTAACAGATCTCAATGAACAAAGCCATGATCCAGAGGCGCTGAAAACAACCCAACAGATTTGACAGCAACCATTCATTGGTGCCCCAGAAAAATAGAACTTGCCAGACAAAAAAAGAAAATACAGCCCCAGTGGCTGATTGGTGCTTGCAATTAACCAATTTATATGCAGAATCCAGCATCTGCATAAGCAAACACGCATCCTGGATCGTGCCAATAAATGCACCGCCACATTCCATGGGCATAATTTTGGAAGCTGGCAGGAAACTGATTCTTCATTTTAATCTGCATCAACTTGTCCACTGCTTTACAGATCAGTATGTGTTTACTAGACTGGGCCCAAAATAAAAATAGTTTTTGAATATTCATGAGAACTGAATCAACACATAGGATTCATAGGATATGAATATCTCTTTGGAGCCCTGACGACCAGCTCTATAACTGTAACCATTAGGCGACACTGTCGCCTGAGAGTGCTGCCCAGCATCCTTCAGTTCCAGAGGGCAAAATGGAAGTTTCCAGCTTTGCAGATTAGTTGAATTTCCTGAATCCTTACCATGCTGGATAGAGGCTGGTGCCCAGTTAGGGTGAACACCAAGGGCCCTGATGAATATGTTTTGAAGTATTAACTTCTCTCCCATGGTCTGTATTGCCTTGACTGCAGATATGCTGGCCTGGTGAATAATAATAATAATGGCATTTGTTAAGTGCTTACTATGTGCAAAGCACTGTTCTAAGCGCTGGGAAAGTTACAAGGTGATTGGGTTGTCCCACGGGGGGCTCACAGTCTTAATCCCCATTTTACAGAGAAGGTAACTGAGGCCCAGAGAAGAGAAGTGACTTGCCCGAAGTCACACAGCTGACAAGTGGCGGAGCGGGGATTTGAACCCATGACCTCTGACTCCAAAGCCTGTGCTTTTTCCACTGAGCCACGCTGCTTCTAGAATAAGCACCGTGGCCTAGTGAATAGAGCATGGGCCTGGGAGTGAGAGGACCTGGGTTCTAATCCTGGCTCTGCCACTTTCCTACTGTTGGATTTTGGGCAAGTCACTTAACTCTCAGTTCCCTAATCTGTAAAAAGGGGATTCTATATCTGTTCTCCCATGGGCAGGGAATGTGTCTGCTATATTGTTATACTGTACTCTCCCCAGTGTTTAGTTCAGTGCTCTGCACACAGTAAGCACTCAATAAATACTATTGGCTGACTGACTGAACCGGTAGTTGTATGAGACATCACATGTGTTATACCATACAGGCAATTCAGTGTCATGATGTCACAGATCCCATTTTAAGTGCAAAAGACTGTTTGGCCAATTCTACTGCATCCTGACCCTTCCACTTGCTCCAAAATCATTGCCTTTCCCTTCTGCATATGAATAAACTCTAGCAAGATGTCCAAGTCATGGACCTCAGCAACAAGAGCCATGGCAGGGGGAAGCTTGGCACTTAATATTTTGTAAATGGATATACAAATGTCCCATTCCATAATATTTTTTTAAATGGATATACAAATGTTCCATTCCATATTCGTACCAGACAGAGGTCAGGCCAACTGAAAAATGGACTGTCCAGTATAATAATAATAATAATAATAATAATAATAATGGTATTTGTTAAATGCTTACTATATGCAAAGCACTGTTCTAAGCACTGGGGAGGTTACAAAGTGATCAGGTTGTCTCAAGAGGGGCTCACAGTTTTAATCCCCATTTTACAGATGAGGTAACTGAGGCACAGAGAAGTTAAGTGACTTGCCCAAACTCACACAGCTGACTGTTGCCGGAGCCGGGATTTGAACCCATGACCTCTGACTCCAAAGCCCAGGCTCTTTCCACTGAACCATGCTGCTTCTGTATGCAACCAGGTAATAATATAATAATAATTTATTCATTCATGCAATCGTATTTATTGATTGATTCAATCGTATTTATTGAGCACTTACTGTGTGCAGAACACTGTACTAAGCGCTTGGGCAGTACAAGTTGGCAACATATAGAGATGGTCCCTACCCAACAACGGGCTCACAGTCTAATAATAATAAATAATTGTGGTATTTGTTAAGTGTTTACTATGTGCCAGGCACTTTAACAAGCACTGGGGTAGATATAAGGTAATTGGGTTGGACCCAGTTCCTATCCCACGTTGGTCTCACAATCTTAATCCCCATTTTACAGATGAGGTAACTGAGGCACAGAGAAGTGAAGTGACTTGCCCAAGGTCACACAGCAGACAAGTGGTGGAGTCGAAATTAGAACCCAGGTCCTTCTGACTCAGAGATGAGTGACTGGATGAGCGACCAGTCCATGCACAGAGCAGCAAACATCTTAGAGTTTGAAAAGATTAACAAACAACCATTATCACTAATGAATTGAGGTGAATATGTTGGACCGAATGGGTTGCCCTTAGGCTGTAAGTTTGTTGTGATCAGGGAACATTTCTACCAACTTTATGATATTGTAATACCATAATATCACTTGGACTTCCCAAGCGCTTAGTACAGTGTTCTGCACACAGTAAGCGCTCAATAAATACGATTGAATGAATGAATAAATATGTGCTATTCTATTTTATTTTGTTAATATGTTTTGTTGTCCGTCTCCCCCTTCTAGACTGTGAGCCTGCTGTTGGGTAGGGACTGTCTCTAGATGTTGCCAACTTGTACTTCCCAAGAGCTTAGTACAGTAAGCGCTTAATAAATACGATTGAATGAATGAATGAATATCGTACTCTCCCAAGTCCTTATTTCAGTGCTCTGCACACACTAAGCAATCAATAAAGATAGCTAATTGTGTTGGGCTCACAACAAGACATGATTTGAAATTCTTACCTAATCTATAAATGAAAAGGTCCCAGGCATTCTGCTGGGGTCACTAAGTGTCCAGGGAAATGGATGCACCTGATGAACGGTTTCAGGCTTTTACCATTTCATATGGTCCTTCAAATCCAGGTAAAGATGACACAAGACATTTTGGCACCCTCAGCCAAAGGGATGGACAGTCTACTTGTTTTGTGTTGTTGTCTGTCTCCCCCTTCTAGACTGTGAGCGTGTTGTTGGGTAGGGACCATCTCTATATTATAATAATAATAATAATAATAATAATGGTATTTGTTAAGCGCTTACTATGTGCAAAGCACTATTCTAAGTGCTGGGGGGATACAAGGTGATCAGGTCATCCCACGTGGGGCTCACAGTCTTAATCCTCATTTTACAGATGAGGGAACTGAGGCACAGAGAAGTTGCCCAAAGTCACACAGCTGACCACTGACGGAGCCGGGATTTGAAACCATGACCTCTGACTCCAGAGCCCATACTCTTTCCACTGAGCCATGCTGCTTCTCTATATGTTGCCGACTTGTACTGTCCAAGTGCTTAGTACAGTGCTCTGCACACAATAAGCACTCAATAATTATGACTGAATGAATGAATGAATGAATGAATGAAAGGAAGCTAAAACAAGCAAGAAATGGAATTTGGATGAAGAAAAGAGAAACTCCCTAGACAACTGCCTAGTTCGCTTACCTGGTGGAGCAAGGTCTGCAGCTGAGGATTGATGTTTGAGACAACCAATGCCAGCTTGTAAAGGAAAGTGGGAAAAAAGAAAAGGGCAAAGCTCAACTTTTAACAAAATAAATTCTGCTGGCCTACGTCTGCTAGGAGGTAAAGGACCAATTCATTCCAAAAAATACCTGTCCTATAAATAGACCATTTATAACTTGGTCGCATGCTACCAAGATCATCAGCTGGACTGTGAGAATCATTACCTATTCTCGATTAAGTGTTAAATGAAAATCTGTGCATCAGACCACCAAATAAAATGGGCTTTTTAAACATGAGTGGGGGAAACATCTTTAGTATTATTATTTGAATGGTATATCATTTGGAAAAGTGGGCATCTGACAGGGACAAAAGTTTGGATTTGACTCACAAGTGCCTTAATAAGTTAGAAATTTATAACTACTTAAGAAGAAGCATGTCCTCGTGGAAAGAGCACAGGCCAAGAAATCAGAGGACCTGAGTTCTAATCCCAACTCTGCCAGTTGCCTGTGATGTGACCTTGGGCAAGTCACTTAACTTATCTGTGCCTCATTTTTTGCTTTTATGTAAAAGAGTCATTCAATACCTGTTCCCCGTTCCCCTTAGACAGTGAACCCCATGTGGGAGATGGACCATGTCCACTCTGATTGTCCTGTATCTATGCCTAAAATATAGTAAGCCCTTAACAAATACCACAGTTATCATTATTATTACTGGTAAAATAAAAGAGAGTGACAGAGAGGGCTGACTGCAAAATGGCCGGAGTGAGACAGGGAGTTATTTTAGCCTTGGCTCTGAGGAGTTTTCTCCCACTGATCAATAGAACTGGCTTCCAAAAATGACATTAATGAGTCAGAACTATGCTACATCCCTCTACAGTTCTGGTTCTGCCGCAACCTTAGTCACCTCAGTGTTTCTGTATTTGCTTATGAATGTTTATTCTCATGTGCAAGGAATCTCTATCTGTTCTCTCATTTTTTTCACTCAAAACTCACGTGGATATTGTTTTCGTGTTGGCATCCGGGAGGTTCATCACCCTTCATTCTGGCATTTGGGGTGTTTGGACCCTTTTGGGGAAATCTCAGTGGAAAAGAGCATGGGCTGTGGAATCAGAGGTCATGGGTTCAAATCCCAGCTCTGCCAATTGTCAGCTGTGTGACCTTGGGCAAGTCACTTAACTTCTCTGTGTCTCAGTTAAAATGGGGATTAAGATAAAATGGGGATTAAGCCTGTGAGCCCCCTGTGGGACAACCTGATCACCTTGTAACCTCCCCAGTGCTTAGAACAGTGCTTCGCACATAGTAAGCACTTAACTAATGCCGTCATCGTTGTTATTATTAAATCTCTAGGTAGCCATTGGGGAAGAGTTGTCTTAAGTGGCTGTGGGAATAAAGCTTAAAATTCTTCACTTCACCATGTAATTCAGGAGGTCAAGAAGCTGTCCTCTCCCTGGAGCACGATCTGATGAAACAAAGCAGTCAATCAATCAATCAATCAGTTCCATTTATTGAATGCTTACTGGGTGCAGAGCACTGTACTAAGCACTTGGAAGAATCCACTATGTCAGAGTTAGTAGATATGTGCCCTGCCCACAAACAGCCTATAGCCTGGAGGGGGTAACAGACGTTAATATAAATAAATGAATTATGGATATGCACATAAGTGCTGTGGGGCTGAGGGAAGGGTAAATGAAAGGTACAAATCCAAGTCCCAGGTCAACGCAGAAAGGAGTGGGAGAAGAGGAAATAAGGGCTGAGTCAGGGAAGACCTCTTGGAAGAGATGTGCTTTTAAGAAGGCTTTGAAGGTGGGGAGAGTGATCGCCTGTCCGCTATGAAGAAGGAGGGTGTTCCAGCCCAGAGGCTGGATGAAGGAGAGAGGTCAGCAGTGAGACAGATGAGAATGAAGTACAGTGAGTAGTTTGGCATAAGAGAAGAGAATATGCAGGCCGTTTTGTAGTAGAAAAACAGGGAGGTGAGGTAGGAGGGGGCAAAGTGATTGAGTGCTTCAAAAACCAATGCTAAGGAGAGTCCAGACCTCATGATCATCTTTAGATTTATCAAACAGCCAGCGAGAGAGAAAGAGCACAGACTCAAGTACTTCTCCTATTCCTAACCTATTTTAATGTCTGTAAACTATAGTCTCCATGTAGACCATGAGTCCTTGTTTGCAGGGACTGCATCTACCAACACTTTTATATTGTACTTTCCCAGTCACTCAGAACAGTGGTCTGCACACAGTAAGTGCTCAGTAAATACCACTGATTGCTGAACTAAATCTCTCCACCCTCCTTTTCCTTCTATCTCCTTTGTCCAACCATAAATCACCCCTTTCAAACATAAAACCCGGTGTCAGGCCGGGTTTTTTTTTAATTTTTTATAGCATTTTTATATTTCTCCAAGAGATTTCAGAGTCTCCCACTCAGCCCCAGTGTTTTACTCTCCTTGTTTCAGTATTGCTTGTTGGATGAAGTTCCTGATAAAATTCAGTTTGTTTAAGGGGGATGCGTATGGGTGTGAGGCGGGGAGAACGGGTGTGTGTCCATGGGATTTGTGAGAGTGGTGTGTGGCTAAGAGGTGCGAGTGTGAGGGATGTGTGGCTTGTGAGCATTTGACTTCCAACCCCCAAGGGGAGCACTGTTCTTTTCCTGAAGCAGAGATGGGAGAGTTGGTAATGGCGATCAAGTCCAGTGACACACTTTGCCAAGACAGGCAGTCAGCTTGCCCAGCTCTGTTAGAGAGCAGGGGCTGTTATTCTTGCCGCTCATTTGCCTTTTAATTTTCGCAATATCCGTCAAGTCAAATTTGATTTTAGATTAAAATGCTAGCTTAAATGGATTTGTCCTTGAATCTAAGCTATTTTTTGTATCTTACTGCATCCATTAACTTTGAGCGAAAGTAATTTCAGCAGTTCAGCGTGCAGGGGATTTAACTCTTGCTACTCTAATAAATTATACATACAGCTGAAAGGGTACAGTGTAGGCTTAACACGAAGAAAATAATCAATAGGAACGCACAGCAGAATATATTTTGCTGTTTGCCTAATCTTCCAGTTTTATGCTGGAACCTTTAATTTAATTTGGCCATTAATATCTAAAGCTCGACTGTGTATAAAATGTCACAATATTAACGACAGTTTTTTATGACATTTAAATCCCATTTCCCCTCCTCTCTGGCCCATTCATCCTTAAGAAAAAAGATTTTTTAAATAAATGCTGCGGCCGTAAATGAGCTGGAAGCCGAAAATGAAGGCAGTGCATCTCGCTGCAAATGGGCTCCGATTAGCAACTGCAATCCCTCTCCCTGTTGTTTTGTATGTGGAAGCGCAAATTTTGAAAGGAAATTATCATCTTTTGCAGAAACAGCTTCCTCTTTATTGCCTCGGTGTTTCACTCCCTTCTCCCGCTAAGTCTTAAATCTCGTCCTCTGAACTCACAAATCTTTGTAGGCGTGAAGGTCATTAATTTTAATTAAATGGAACTTTTTTTTTTACACTTACTAGAAAATGAGGATTAGTCTCAATGAGTTTCATTAAATAAACAGAGCAAATTAAAATTTATAATACATATCCGAATAGATCTGAAATGGTCTCATCAAAAGCCTATTAGCCGACAGGCAGGGGACCGTCTCAGCGGAATGTGGCCACGTTCACTTAGAGGAGCATTCTTTTCGGCTTCTCCGATGTTGCAAAAATAATAATCTAGATAGCTCCTGAAGCAGGATTATGATAAGCACGCACATGAAGATCCATTTTCAATTATTCACGCCCCCGAAGAAAGCATTAATGGAGATAATTGAAATGGTGGAATGTCTGTACTCCTACTGCTCTCCCCTCTTTCCCACTCCCCACATCACCAGGGTCACTAGTGGGAACTCATGCACATATAAACACATACACGCACATACACATGTGCACACGCGTTCACCTGACTATCGGTTCTGAGCTCATCCTGACATCAGCCTCTTGTTGCTATGGCCCCTGTCTACAGCTCTGGATGTATTCCCACCCTGGCAAGGTGGCAAGGAAAACCAGCTGGAGGGTTATAGACTAGGGAATGGGGCGGTGCAGCTGGCTGAGGCTTTAGGAGACCCCTCCACGTCCCCCTGCCCCCCGGAGTCTGAGGAGACCCCTTCTGCACCTCCTGACAGTGCATTATAGGGGAGAACCCTCCACTAGGCAGAAGAGGGGCTGAGAAACAAGAACGCTGAGAAACTAGAACGAGAGGCAATTGAGTCCCTTCTAATCACAAATCCTCCCAGTATATGAGCAAGGGAAATCAGCCTGTGGTTTTACAAGTAAAGACTCTGGAGGCACAGAGAGGTTAAGTAACTTTCCCAAAATGCACAGTAATTTGCCTCGCAGTTTCTGTCCTTCACCTTCATCCTGCCTGGCTGTTGCCCAGGAAGCGAGGCCCAAAGCCTCACAGCAATGTGACAGGATATCATTTTAATAAATCCTGTAGTTTAAAGGAAGGGAGAGCCATGATTAGAATATAGAAAATGGAGGGGATTTCGGATGGTAAGGACAGTGACTGGTGCCACTTATCATATCCTACGTTGACTCCTGTGTAAGACTCCTTGATGACTTTCCTACTTCCAGTCTCTCCCCTCTTCAGTCCACACTTGTCTTGTCAGATCATATTTCAAAATAAATAAATAAATTCTTCTGAGCACGTCTCCTCACTCCTCAAAAACCTCCAAAGTTTACCCAGCCATCTCTGCATCTGACAAAGACTCCTGAATATTGGTTTTAAACTCTGCCAGTTCCGCTGTCTGTAATTTATGTAAAGTTCTGTCGCCCCCAACTAGACAGTAGATTCCTTGGGGGAGGGAATCACGTCTACTAACTTTTTTGAACTGTACTTTACCAAACTCTTTGTACCATACTCTACACACAGTAAACACTCATTAAATATGATTAATTTGATTGACTGGTGGCCCTGGTAGTTGAGAGACAGAGAGCAGTGTGATCAGGCTGCAGCAAAAGTCACGAGCAGATGTGACAGGGTTCAGATCCTCTAGACCAGAAGCTTCTTGTGGTCAGTGAACTTGCCCACCAACTCTGTTATAGTATACTCTCCTAAGTGCTTAGTACAATGCTCTGCACACAGTAAGAGCTTAATAAATACAACCGATAGATTGATCTAGAACAGATGGGGTTTGGTGGAGAGCCATGATGCTGAGAGTTAGGAGTTTAGATTGGATCAAACTGGCACCTGGAAAGCTGAATCTGCATCAGATATCTGGGAGCAGGATAGGAACGATCCTCTCAACTCTCGGAAGGCTAGTAATAATAATAATTACAGTACTTGTTGAGCGCTTACTATGTGCCAAGCATTTATTCTAAGCACTGGGGAAGACACAAGTCAATCAAGTTGGACACAGTCCCTCCCCCAGATGGGGCTCACATTCTTTAGCCCCATTTTACAGTTGAGGTAACTGAGGGCCAGAGAAGTGAAGTGACTTGACCGAAGTCACATAGCAGATATTAGAGAAGCAGCGTGGCTCGGTGGAAAGAGCGCCGGCTTGGGAGTCACAGGTCATGGGTTCTAATCCTGTCTCTACCACTTGTCAGCTGGGTGACTTTGGGCCAATCACTTCACTTCTCTGTGCCTCAGTTCCCTCACCTGTAAAATGGGGATTAAGACTGTGAGCCCCACATGGGACAACCTGATTAACTTGTATCTCCCCCAGCACTTAAAACAGTGCTTGGCACATAGCAAGCACTTAACAAATACCAAAATTATTATTATATGGCAGAGGCAGGATTAGAACCCAGGACTTTCTGATTCCCAGGCTTGTGTTCTATCCCCTAAGCCACACCACTTCTCCAGCTGACTCACACCACTCTACAATGGTGTGGTGGCTCAAGGTCTCCACAGCCCTTTGCCTGACTGAAACAGCCCCGAAACATCAGATGCCCGGAAGGATCCAAAGAGTCCTAAAGGCCCCATAATTTTCCTTTCCAGAAGCAGGGAAGAATAGGGGAGAAAGGCAAAGCAAGCCCTAATTCCCCATCCTCTGGGATGCTGTTTCACCCACTAACAGTTAGGGAATGATCCCGAGGGCAGCCAGCCAACTTCCCTCCCAAGGCTCTGATCTCCAGTCCCCTGACTCAACTTCCCAACCAGACACGTCCCTCCAACAATCAGGAGCCACACATGCCTCCTTCAGGAGGCAGAGCCAGAGGTTAAATCTATCACTGGTTTTTAATAGAAAAATAATCTTCATCATAGCAGCTATAATTAGGTGGCAAAAGATCATAATAGCTCTGATCCAAACAGCTTGTGCTTTTGATTGAAGCCACCCAACACTTTCTCCCTCCAATTTAGACTGAGAAGTAGTAAGGCTCAGTGGAAAGAGCCCAGGCTTGGGAGTCAGAGGTCATGGGTTCTAATCCCGACTCCTCCACTTGTCTGCTGTGTGACTTTGGGCAAGTCACTTAACTTCTCTGGGCCTCAGTTACTTCATCTGTAAAATGGGGATGAAGACTGTGAGCCCCATATGGGACAACCTCATTACCTTTTATTCCCCCCCCACACAGTGTTTAGAACAGTGCATGACACATAGTAAGCGCTTAACAAATGCCATCACTATTGTCCCCTTTCTAGACTGTGAGCCCGTTGTTGGGTAGGGACCATCTCTATATGTTGCCAACTTGTACTTCCCAAGAGCTTAGTACAGTGCTCTGCACACAGTAAGGCTCAATAAATATGATTGAATGAATGAATGACTGTAAGCCTCTTGGGGGAGCAGCACTGAATCCAACCTGGTTCTCTTTTATCTTCCCCAGTACAATGCCTGGCACAAAGTAAGTTCTTAACAAGTGCCAATAAAAAAAAAAAAAGGAAAGGATAAGTGGCCAAACTGTGAGGAAGAACTGGGGAGATTAGGTGATAAATTATATATGATAGGAGAGACTCACAGAGAGAGAGAGAGAGAGAGAGAGAGAGAGAGAGAGAGAGAGAGAGAGAGGTATCTCCACATGTCCAAATCTTCTCATCTCTGAAATGAAGATAATAACACTAGCTTCACAAAGGGCTTTCAGCACCCTGGATGAGAGGTACAAAGTATCACCAGTGACAAAAATTGACCCATTTTGTGATAGGTTGGTTATATTAAGTAAAAAAACTGTCCCAAAGTACATCTCAAGGAACAGGATTCAAACCATTCCTCACCCTCTCCCTGCAAGCTTTCCCTTTGACTATAAAACTGCAACCAATGGGAGATTTTCAATTATTTCATTAACCTGTATGAGCCACCCTTAAAGAACATTACGTCATAGTGGGATTATTGTGAATGAGTGGAGAAGGAAAATTTACCCCACCTCAGTGCAGCTAAATGATCTGAAACCAGCCTATTTTCTGGGGGCCTGAGAAAGTGATGCGTTGTTGGCTAGACAATTCATTTTCAAAATGTTTTCTGACTTGTACTTCCCAAGCGCTTAGTACAGTGCTCTGCACACAGTACGTGCTCAATAAATTCTACTGAATGAATGAATAAATAAAAGAAATCCAAACAGTTCAGAAACACAAACTTTGACCTAGTGTATGCTGGTTTGATTGGCCCCACCCATGTGAGCCTCTCAGAACTTAATAGCCCATTCTTTTTCTCCATGGCTTTAGGGGGAATCAGTCAATTTGGTTAATTAATCAATCACTCAGAGTGTTTTTTGACCACCAGCTATGTGCAGAACACTGCATAAAGCATCTGGGAGAGTCTAAGTGAATCAGAGTTATGGTCCCTGCCCTCAAGGAGCTCAAATATCTTTGGGAGGAAGTGAGAGACAGAAACAGCTGGAAAAGGGAAAGTTATATTACAGATACCAGGAGAAGTGAGTTTGGATGAATATATAAGGCTTAGTTAATATATGTCAAGAATACACATAAATGTTATGGATGAGAGTAAGAAAATAGATGTTAAGGGAGGTTGTTGGATATCCTCAGCTTGGGAATGTGGGACTTATTTGGAGAAAGCCACCTAAAGGAGGTGGGCTTTCCTGTGGCTTTGAAAAGGGTCAGGACTATGGTCTCGTGGATTTGAAGTGGGGAGGAAGGTGTACTCAGGGGAAAGGTGTGGGCGAGGGGATGAGATTTGAGAGAGTTGAGAATGAGTCACAGGGAGAAAGTGATCTTGGGGGAAATGAAGATTACCAGCTAGAGTACCATGAGAGCAGAAAGTGGATTAATAAAAGGGATACAGCAGATGGAATGTCTTGAAGTCAATGGTCAATTTTTTTTCTAGTTGGGAGTAGAAGAGGTGCACTTTAATGGCTTTGGGAAGAAGAAAAGCTTCTGATTAGTAAGGGATCAGAATCCCCATCTCTGCCCAGTTGCAATGCTAAAATCTAGAGCCCCCTATGAATTTGAATGGTCCTGGGAACAGACCACTATTAAATGAATGCTGAGCTGCTGGAGGTGGTGAAGTGGAGCCTGTGAAAGTTAATATTGCTCCTCTTTCTCCTCTTCCACCATCTAATTGAGGTCAGGAGCAGAAGCGAGGCCCATTGTGCCCACTTTCCAGATGAGAAAAATGAGTTCTGGAAGCTGGGAGCAGAGAAAGGAACCACTCGCAGGAAGCCCAGAAAGGACCTTAGTCCACAAAAACGAAGCTTGAAAGGAAATATTTTTTCTTCCCCGGTGGTTTAGTAATTAGGATTCAGTGCTCTCCCTGCCATAGCCCAAGTTCAATTTCTAATCAGGGTGACTTATTTTGAGAGAAGCAGTGTGGCCTAGTGAATAGAGCACAGAGGAGCTGAGGGTGAGGATGAAGATTAGCAGGTTGACAAGGAGACTAGGGTGGTCAACTTGCTGGGAAAGAGAAGCAGCCTGGCCTAGTAAAATGAACGGAGGCCTGGGAGTAAGAAGGACCTGGGTTCTAATCCCTCCTCTGCCACTTGTCTACTATGTGGCATTTCACTTCTCTGTGCCTCAGTTACCTCATCTGTAAAATGGGGATTAAGACTGTGAGCCCCACCTGGTTGGGGCTATGTCAAACCTGATTAGCTTGTATCTATCCCACGGCTTAGTACAGTGCTCGGCAAATAGTAAGTGCTTAACAAACACGATTAAAAAACCAAAAACAAACAACAAAACAAAAAATGTGATTTTAAAAAAGTCAAGGTGTTTGGATTTCATTCATTCATTCAATCATATTTATTGAGCGCTTAGTGTGTGCAGAGCACTGTACTAAGCACTTGGGAAGTACAAGTCGGCAACATATAGAGACGGTCCCTACCCAACAATGGGCTCACAGCCTAGAAGGGGGAGACAGACAACAAAACAACTGACTTTGAGGCACTGCAGACTTGTATCCATTATTATTTTTTATCGTATTTGTTAAGTGCTTACTATGTGTTGAAACTCTTCTAAGCACTGGTAGGTAAAAGTGAATCAGGACAGTTGCAGCCCCTGTCCTAAAGAGGGTCCACAATCAGTGTGGAGAAGAGGTAATGGATTCCCATTTTACTGATGAAGAAACTGAGGCACAGAGAGGTTAAGTGACTTGCCCATGACCACACAGCAGGCAAGTGGCAGAGAAAGAATTAGAACCCAGGTCTCTGACATCCAGGCCTGTGCTTTTTCCAGTATAATTGCTTCTCAGCTAGTTTTTTTTTTATTTTAATGATATTTGTTAAAGCTTACTATGTGCCATACACTGTACTAAGTCCTGGGGTAGATACAAGATAATTGGGTTGGACACAGACCCTGTCCTACATGGTACACACAGTTTTAATCCCCATTTTACAGATGAAGTAACGGAGGCACAGAGAAGTTAAGTGACTTGCCCAAGATCACACAGCAGGCAAGTGGAAGAGCCGGATTTAGAACTCAGGTCTTCTGACTCTCAAGCCTGTGCTCTTTCTAGGCCACGCTGCTTCTCTGTGGCTTTCGTCTCACACTCCATTTGAAATGGCTGGCCTCATTCTTGAAATAGGGTCACTCTGCAGACACTGTATTCTATCCAACAGTGTTTAACCATTATTATTTGGCAAGCCCTCAGGTATAGGCTGCATTGAGTCCTACACAAAGCACTCTGATGTCATCCTCAGTGAGTCTGGGTAAACAAATTTGATAGGAGGATATGACCTAGATCCTCTGAAAAGCAAGAGGGAGAAACACTCAAGTGTGCCACAATATGCCCAGGGAATAAAAGGAGGACGTTATCATCTGCTGAGACAAACAGCCTGAGTATGCCATCAACGGGGGCTACTGTTTCCTTTAAATGGTTCCATTGTCCATATATTCAAACTGAAAATCAGGAAATTGGCTTCTGCTAGGGCAGACATCACATTTCCCAACAAAACTGACCCAACCTCTTTGACATAGTCAATAAGTAGATCAGAACAATCAATACTGGCCACAGAGGACAGCTTTGCTCCACAGTGAACTTTCCATGCAGAACAAATTTCCCACCATTCATCAGTGGATTCCATAATGGGGGAGAGAAAGAGAGAGAAAATCTTTAAAGAGCAAAAAATAGGGGTGTTTGTGCTTTTCCCTTATGCTTGGTTTTGAGTCTTCCAAGGTGGGTCCATCTTTGAGATGGCAAAGTTTGACATGATAGGATCTGGATTGCTGCTTTCAAGCATTTCATTACAGGCCCTGGAGAAGCAGCACGGCCTAGTGGGTGGACAATGGTTTGGGGGTCAGAAGAACCTGGGTTCTTATCTGGGCTCTGCCACTTGCCTACAGTGTGACGTTGAGTAAGTCACTTAACTTCTCTCTACCTCAGTTACCTCTTCTATAAAATGGGGATTAAGACTGTGAGCCCCATGTGGGACGGGGATTGTTTCTAACCCGATTTGCTTGTGACCACCCCAGTGCTTTGAACAGTGCCTGACAGGTAGTAAGCGCTTAACAAATACCACAGTTATTATTATTATAACTTAGATCATCAGAGCTGCTTTTTCTGCCTGGAGACAGGGAGGGAGGGTTGGAGGGTGAGTTTAAAGAGGCACATACTGACCTGGCCAGAGCTGATGTATATAATTATGGTATTATGAAGTGCTTAGTACATGTCAAGCACCGTTCTAAATGCTGGGGTAGATATAAGTTTATCAGGCCATTCATTCATTCATTCATTCAATCATATTTATTGAGTGCTTACTGTCTGCAGAACACTGTACTAAGCGCTTGGGAAGGCCAGACTCAGTACCAGTCCCACATGTGGCTCACAGCCTAAGTAGGATGGAGAACACGTATTGAATCTTCATGTTACAGTTGAGGAAACAGACACAGTGAAGTTAAGTGACTTGGCCAAGGTCATACAGCAGGCAAGTGGCAGAGTCTGGATTAGAACCCAGGTCCTTTGACTCAGTCAATAAATCAATCAAAATTATTTAGTAAGTGCTTACTGTATGCAGAACCCTGTTCAGAGAAATGTCCTCTGCCCATAAATTCATTCATTCAGTCGTATTTATTTAGCACTTACTGTGTGCAGAGCACTGTACTAAGTGCTTGAGTTTACAGTCTGGAGGGGGAGAGATACATTAAGCCCATCCTGTTTCTATTAGTCTACATTGCATTCCTTGATGAGAATCATCTACTATCATGGCCTGTCACTCCTCTTGTTCTCATTAACTTTTCACCTTCCACCCCTCCTCAAGAACCTCTCAACTATTCCTTCTTCTTGCTATCCCACGTCTGAGCTGCGGCTCACGTCTTTCTCCCACCTTGGGCCTCCTCACATTCCCCACCTTTGTTCAAAACTTGAAAAAAACCCACCTCCTCTTTTGCTCCTGCCAACTGGTTTTCGACCTCTGTAACATTATGCAAGGATGCAGAGGATAGGCCCCAGGCAGAGGACCTGGGTTCTAGTCCTGGTTCTGCCACGTGTCTAATGTGTGACCTTGAGAGAGTAACTTAGCTTCTCTGTACCCCAGTAGCCTCATTGTAAAATGTCAGACTGTGAACCTCAAAGATTGTGTCCAACCTGATTACATTGTGTCAACCTCAGTGGTTGGTATAGTGCTCAGCACACAGGAAGCGCTTAACAAATGTCATTTAAAAAAAGGTACGAGGGGTTGTCTGCTGGGTCCATATCATCAGGGATGAAGGTTTCTGAGTGAAGAGCCACCTGATGCATTTCTTGAGATGGGGCACTCCCGCAGGAGTACTGAAAAATACCTGGTCTATGTGGATGGAAAAGTCTTCAAAGGTGGCCAAGACAACCACCTGACAACACAACATCGGCATAACACTGCAGTCACTTTTGCCGTAAATTAATTTTCCATGTAAATAATGATAATGATGGTATTTATTAAGGGCTTATTATGTTCATTCATTCATTCAATCGTATTTATTGAGCACTTACTGTGTGCAGAGCACTGTACTTGGCTCTTGGGAGCATGCAATACAACAATAAGCAGACACATTCCCTGCCCGCAATGCGCTTACGGTCTAGAATGTCAAGCACTGTTTAAAGCTCTGGGGTAGATAGAAGTAAATCAGATTGGACACAGTCCCTGTCCCACTTGGGGCTCATAGTTTCAATCCCCATTTGACAGAGGAGGTAACTGAGGCCCAGAGAAGTGGAGTGACTTGCCCAAGCTCACACAGCAGAGATGCGGAGGAGCTGAGATTAGAACCCAGGTACTTCTGACTTCCAGATGCGTACTCTATCCATTGGGCAACACTGCTTCTGTGGAACTGTACTCTCTCAAGTGCTGAGTAAAGTGCTCTGCACACAGTTTGCTCTTAATAAATATCAGTGATTGGATGATTAATTGACCTAATGGGAAGGACAGCTCAGAACATCATGGGGTCATTTGGGTTGGGGATCTGAGCCCAGTCCTCACACAGGGCAACCTGATGGAAAAGACAGGTCAGATGTGAGCGGTATGATGCTCTTGAAAGGACCCCTCTATTTACAGGGTAGTTAAGAAGAGCCTAAGACACAGAGTGGAGTTTGGTCACCAGTTAAATGTTGTGCATGTCTAAATGTTTGAGATGCTCCTGAAACTTTCTCTATAGAAAGACCTATTAATGCCCTCTTCACTTAGAAACAGAATGTTGGGCCATTTCCACACAAACTGATGTCAGGGCCCAAAATAACGAGCTTTCTGTCCCCTTTTGTTGCACTCGGCACAAAATTATTTTTCTAACTTGCTAATGTCATTGCTTCTCTGAATATAATGGCTTCTTAAGTCATGTCTACTTGATCAAGTTGAGTAGGGGTTATAAACCGGGACCTTTGAGATGGCCAAGATCACTCAGTTGAAGCCAACTGATACATCTGGGACCTTAGAGAGGGGAGGTGGGATTCTCAATCTGGGGAGCTATCTCATTTCTATTACTGAAACGATCCAGAATTTAAGGACTTCCTTCCTTCCTTCTTCCTAGACTCTCCCACTATAGTATAGTTTGGACCTCGTGCACATCCTCATTATCCCTTTGTTAGTGAAGCAATGGGAATCCATATCATCCTGCTCCACAAGACACCATTAGGTGGAAATCAGAGAAACTGAGAGGTTTCATGACCATATCCAAACTCCCTGGATAAACCACCTGTTCTCGCCACCTCAAGCTGCCGTACCATAATAATTATCATATTTGTTAAGTGCTTACTATGTGCCACGCACTGTTCTAAGCTCCGGGGTACATACAAGGTAATCAGGTTGTCCCACATGGGCTCACGGCTTTAATCCCCATTTTACAGATGAGGTAACTGAGGCACAGAGAAGTTAAGTGACTTGTCCAAAGTCACACATCTGACAAGTGGCGGAGCTGGGATTAGAACCTATGACCTCTGACTCCCTTGCCTGTGCTCTTTGCACTAAGCCTTGCTTCCTTGACCCTTTTTTATGGCATCTATTAAGCACTTACTATGTGCCAGGAACTGTATTAAGTGGTGGGGCAGATACAAGTTAATATGGTTGGACACATTCCCTGTCACACCATATTGGTACTTTCTCCACCAAAACTGCTGTCATCATTATCATCACCATCACCTTCATCAGAATTTATTGAGTGCTTACTGTGTGCAGAGCACTATACTAAGGACTTGGGAGAGTACAGTACAATAGAGGGGAACCACTGGCCCCCAAAGAGAGTTCATTCACATCCCTTCAAATCTTTCTAACATTTGACAAGGAATGTCAGAGGGTCTCCTTGTAGCCTTTAAATCAGATTAGGGAAATGGGTGGGAGCCAATTTCCAGCCAATCACAATGCAGAGATAGAAGCCAAGGAGAGACCAATCAATTTAATTTATTGAGAGCTGAGCCCTGCAATTAGCTTCTTGAAAGGAGCATGGCTCTGAGAATTGGGAATTCTGCATTCAAGTCCCGGTATTGGCATTAAAGGGATGGCTTTGGGGGATTTGACATAGATTTTTTTACCAAATAATCACTTAGAGCATTCTGGAAAGCAGGAATGCCCATTAGGCATTCTGAAAATTTATATTTATAAATTATATATTATAAATTATTTATTCATATCAACACCTGTCTCCCCCTCTATACTCTGTACTCATTGTGGACAGAGAACATGTCTGCCAACTCTGTAATACTGTACTCTCCTAAGTGCATAGTACAGTGCTCTGCACAGAGTAAGCTCTCAATAAATACTATTGACGATGATGAAGATGAAAATTATCTAGCTAAGGTGGATGGCCAAAACAGCAAGTCACTTAACTTCTTTGTACATCAGTTCCCTCATTTGCAACATGGAAATTCAAAATGTATTCTCCCTCCTACGTATACTGTGATTCCCATATGAGACATGATCATCTTGATACTATTTATTTATTTATTTATTTTACTTGTATATATCTATTCTATTTATTTTATTTTGTTAGTATGTTTGGTTTTGTTCTCTGTCTTCCCCTTTTTAGACTGTGAGCCCACTGCTGGGTAGGGACTGTCTCTATATGTTACCAACTTGTACTTCCCAAGCGCTTAGTACAGTGCTCTGCACACAGTAAGCGCTCAATAAATACGATTGATGATGATGATGATGATGATAATAATGATGGTATGCGATGGATGAGAAGCAGAGTGGTTTAGTGGAAAGAGGACGGGCTTGGGAGTCAGAGATCATGGGTTCTGATCCCAGCTCCGCCGCTTGTTAGCTGTGTGACTTTGGGCAAGTCACTTAACTTCTCTGTGCCTCAGTTACCTTGTCTGTAAATTGGGGGTTAAGACTGTGGGTCCCACTTGGGGCAACCCGATAACCTTTTATCTATTCCAGTGCTTAGAATAGTGCTTGGCACATAGTAAGCGCTTAACAAATATCATAGTTATTATTATCTTTTATCTGCCCCTGGTGCTTAGTACACTGCTTGGTCCATAGAAACTGCTTAACTAATACCATGATAATTATTATTATCAAAGACAATGACTTATTGGGATATGGTACAGTGTAGTATCTCACTCTGTTCACTTTGTGCTTCGCCCCTTCCCATATTATCACTTATGGCATCCTGTACCCCAGGAAGAACAAGACTGGCACAGATGAAAATGTGCTAGTAGAGCTAAATAAGCCACTAGCACTGTCATCCGTTCCTTTAAACAGGTTCTCTCTTCCCCTGTTTTCAACAGGAGACTTCATCATCGTTCATTCAACACAGTGAGGGCAGTGCACTGTGTGAACCACTTGGCAAAGTAGAACAGAGAGATATTACAAGTTCCCTGTACTCAGGAGCTTATAAACTAATGGAGTAGATAGGCGGACTGAAATTATTAACAATCAGTGGGAACAGGAGGAAGAACAAGGATATAACAGGTAGTAGTACAAATAGATCAAGATGAATTAGCAAAATAAATGATTGATTATAAAATTGAGCATCCAAATATAGCTAAGTGCTGAGGGAGGATGGGTACTAATACATAATTGCTAAGTGTGTCTGTTGGTTTGGCATACCTTGGGGTATTGAAGTTCATCAGGGAAGGCTTTCAGGGATTTTAGAAAGGCATTGAAGATGGGGATGGCTGTGGTGTGGTAATTTTGGAGGGAGAAAGAATTCCAAGCAAGGGAAACAGAGTGAGTGAGAGGTCCAAGAGTCAAGAGAAAAGTTCAGTTACAGGGTGAGCTAGTGAGTTGATGGGCAGAAAGAAGAGAGAAGTTCCCTGGAATCTTTCATTTTGGGTGAAACCATGTTTGTTAAAATCATCTTTCTTTACTGGTGCCCAAGGTACCTTGTCTGAAGTGATTGTCGGAAGCAGATTAATGTTGAAAATGAGGCAGGTGGCCATTTTCTAGGTTGCTGCTTGGTTCTTCTGATGTATCAGGCACAATCTCTCATCTTCTCTTCCTAGATTTCTTCTTTGCCCTTGGCCTACTTGGTCCAGCTATTCTCTTAGCTCTCAACCTGTTTCTTCAGCACTGTGTTTTCTTCTCTACTCCCTTCAACAGGGTGAAATTCTGAAGCTCTATCCTCAGATTTCCACTCTTTTTCCCCTCTTTACTTACTGTCTGTGGGAGCTCCTCTTCTCTTGAGGTTTTCTTTTTCCAAATGTACCAGTTTGGAATATTCTATCCAACATCTTTGAAATAACAGGATAGAGTGGGAGAAGGTACAGATGATTTGAAGAATATTGCTGTTTCCTTGGGAGGATAAATGGAAAAGCTGTAAGCTTCTTTGATGTGGCCAAAAGCATCTTGTAAGTGGATGTGATTGAAATTTACAAAATTATGAAGGGTGTGGACAGGGTAAACATCAAGTTACTGTTCACTAAATTCTGCAAGACCAAAAAGAGCTTGAAGATGTTTTACTCAAAACGTACACAAATTAATGTTCCATGCAATGGGAAGAAAGTCTATGGACATCATTATCAGAGGCGATTGTTTAGGTCAAAAATATCAATTATTAATAAGTACTGATATTTTGTATCTTATTGAAAAGAAGATTATGGATGTTCTAGGAAAAATTAGGATTCATTAGGGTTTAAAGACTTGAGCAAGTTCAAATAGGTTTATGGACAAGTGGTCTACGAACTTGTTGTGTGCAGCGCACTGTACTAAGCACTTGGGAGAGTACAATATGACAGAATTGGTAGAAACACTCCCTGCCTATGATGGACTTACATTCTAGAGATCCTTTTGGAATTTGTGAAGCTGTGCTTTATGTCAAAGCTTTTCAAAATTTTGCTTTTTGATTTCTGCGAGATTAAACAGAATCTGTCCACACCTTGGCTCTGGATCAGAATGAATATTTATATTGCTGTCCCTCTTCTCTGGGAGGGTTCCTGCCTCACAACACCAGGTACATTTCAGCGTGGCTCAGTGGAAAAGAGCACGGGCTTTGGAGTCAGAGGTCAGAGGTTCAAATCCCAGCTCTGCCAATTGTCAGCTGTGTGACTTAAGGCAAGTCACCTAACTTCTCTGTGCCTCAGTTACCTCATCTGTAAAACGGGGATTAAGACTGTGAGCCCCCCGTGGGACAACCTGATCACCTTGTAACCTCCCCAGCGCTTAGAACAGTGCTTTGCACATAGTAAGTGCTTTATAAATGCCATCATTATTATTATCACCTGGATATTTCTCCCCTGAAAGGCATTCATGTCCAATGACAACATTTGCCTGGGAAGAGCAGTTTCTCCTGCCCCTGAAAATACATGTCTTCTCCCTTCCTGTTTGAGACTGTGAGCCTTCTTTAATGATGGCATAGTTCCAAAACCTTTTTTTTTTCCATTAGGATCTAACCGGTCCAAGAATCTGCCTAGGAGTTTGGAGTTTTTCTGAGATTCAAGCGCATCTGTTGCAGCCTCCAGAAAAAATCTGCAACTTTTTTTTTTCCAGTCCGTAGGATCTCAACTCGGTAAGATTGTTGTGGTCAGGGTACATGTCTACCATCTCTGTAATATTGTACTCTCCCAAGTGCTTAATACAGTGCTATGCACCCAGTAAGCACTCAATAAATACCACTGATTGATTGATTTCTTCACCTGTAAAATGTGAATTCGATATCTGGTCTCCCTTCTACTTAGAAGCAGCGTGGCTCAGTGGAAAGAGCCCGGGCTTTGGAGTCAGAAGTCATGGGTTCAAATCCCGACTCCACCACTTGTCAGCTGTGTGACTTTGGGCAAGTCACTTCACTTCTCTGGGCCTCAGTTCCCTCATCTGTAAAATGGGGATGAAGACTGTGAGCTCTCTGTGGGACAACCTGATCACCTTGTAACCTCCCCAGCACTTAGAACAGTGCTTTGCACATAGTAAGCGCTTAACAAATATGAACATTATTATTATTATTACTGTGACCCCCATGTTGGATAGGAACTATGTCTGATCTGCATATACTGTATGTAAACCAGTGTGCAGTACAGTGCTTGAAACATAGTATTTAAGAAATACAACTATTATTATTAAGTTGGGTGTTTTGGATAAAGGTTGCTGGATCATCCTTTTAATCATTAGGAAAGCAGAGTTGATTATTATGATTGTATGCATGTATGGAGAAGTAGCATGGCTCAGTGAAAAGAGCACGGGCTTGAGAGTCAGAGGTCATGGATTCTAATCCCGGCTCCACCACTTATCAGCTGTGTGACTTTGGACAAGTCACTTCACTTCTCTGTGCCTCAGTTCCCTCATCTGTAAAATGGGGATTAAGACTGTGAGCCCCAAGTGGGACAACCTGATCACCTTGTATCCCCCCAGCGCTTAGAACAGTGCTTTGCACATAGTAAACACAACAAATACCATCATTATTATGTATGTTTGAGAAAAGCAAGCTGCTTGGAAGATTCTGTTTGACTGGGCGTAGTCATGGTGTTAAGATTACTCTGCCTTCTGTGTTTTAAGAACCCAAAGTGTCTGTCCCTAGGTGGAGAAATGGCTTTTCAATAGCCCTTGACTGTCAATGGACTAAAGGCAATTCACTAGCAGAATTATGTCAAATTCTTTTAGTCATCCAGGCTATTGCTGGTCTCTGTGCAGTTAGCCAATCTCTTCAAGTAGCTGTACTAAGGATTTGGAAGCAGCATGGCACACAGGACAGAACTAGAGACCCAGACTAGAGGAGGTACTAGTCTCAGCTCTGCCACCGCCCTTGATCAAATCACTTAAGTGCTCTGTGCCTTAGTATCCTCGCCTGACAAATGGAGATAAACTGCCGTATTCAATTTATCCCTTAGATTGTGAGTCTTGAGTGTGATGGGATTATCTTTTATATTTACACCTCCTACTCTTGGCTTAATGTAAGTGCTTAATGAATACCATAACTGGCAAAGAATCTACAACGGGCACCCTTTGTTGTATGTTTGTTTTTCATGGTATTTGTTAAGAATTTACTATGTGCCATCCCCCTTCTAGATTGTGAGCCCGTTGTTGGATAGAGACCGTCTCTATATGTTGCAGACTTGTACTTCCCAAGCATTTAATACAGTGCTCTGCACAGAGTAAGTGCTCAATAAATACGATTGAATGAATGAATGAATGAAGTTCTGGTGTACAAAGAGGGCTCACAGGCTTAATCCTCATTTTACGCATATGGTAATTTAAGCACAGAAAAATGTAAGTGAATTGCCACAGGTCACACAGCAGGCAAGTGGTGCAGGCAGAATTAGAACCCAGGTCCTTCTGACTCTCAGGCCTGTATTCTCTCCACTACACCACACTGTTTTCTTGTAGCATCGAAAGAATTAACTGACCACTGTCTGAGACTACGTATCCTTTTGTACGGTGTCTGGCAGCTACTGCATGAATGAATCGCCCATCCATAGGGAGGCTGGAAGGTATAAATAATAGTAATAATGATGGCATTTGTTAAGCACTTACTATGTGCAAAGCACTGTTCTAAGCACTGGGGAGGGACACAAGGTGATCAGGCTGTCCCACAGGGGGCTCACAGTCTTAATCCCCATTTTACGGATGAGGTAACTGAGGACAGAAAAGTTAAATGAGTTGCCCAAGGTCACACAGCAGACATGTGGCGGATCCAGGATTAGAACCCATGACCTCTGACTCCCAAGCCCGTGCTCTTTCCACTGAGCCACGATTTTTTCCTGCAGTACTTCCCCACCCTTCCAACTTGGGCTCAGGAACTGCAGTGTCCATAGGCCCATTGGAAGCACAAGGGCCTTCATATCCAGCCTCCCAAGACAAACACTTAATCAAGACAATTTATGGAGGAATTTTTGAAGGATTTTTGACGGAGTCCACTCAGGAGTCTGGCCTGTTGCTTTTTTGAGATTATCATTTGTATTTGGTGGAGGATGGAGAGATGGAGCGAGCACCAGGATAAGAGACCTAATTACTTCCCTTAACTGTTTTTTTTTTTAAGATCTGTGTACCCTGGTAGACTGTAAGCTCCTTGAAGGCAGGGGTTCTCTACCAAGAAGAAGCAGCATGGCCTAGTAGAAAGAGCACAGGCCTAGGAGTCAGAGAACTGGGTTCTAATCCTGGCTCTGCCTCTTGCTTGGTGTGTGACCTTGAGCAAGTCACTTAACTTTTCTGCGCCTCAGTTTTCTTAAATGCAAAATTGGGGTTCAGTACCATGTGGAACCATGAGAAGCAGCATGGCTCAGTGGAAAGAGCATGGGCTTTAGAGTCAGAGGTCATGGGTTCAAATCCCGGCTCCTCCAATTTTCAGCTGTGTGACTTTGGGCAAGTCACTTCACTTCTCTGGGCCTCAGTTACCTCATCTGTAAAATAGGGATTAAGACTGTGAGCCCCCCGTGGGACAACCTGGTCACCTTGTAAGCTCCCCAGAGCTTAGAACGGTGCTTTGCACATAGTAAGCTTAATAAATGCCATCATCATCATCATCATCATCATCGTCGTCGTGTGGGACAGGGACTGTGTCTGACCTAATTAACTTGTACCTAATCAACTTGTAATTACCCCAGCACTTAGAACAGTGTTTGATGCACAGTAAGCACTTAGCAAACATTACCACAGAAAAAAAAAACCAAAACAAACTATGGACCCCAAGTGAGACAGGGACTATATTCTAACTGATTAACTTACATCTACCCCAGCATTTTGACCAGGGCTTGACACATAGTAAGCACTTAACAAATACCATATTTGTATTGTACGCTCCCAGAGACTTGGCACAGTGCTCTGCCCAAAGTAAAAGCTCAATTAACACAATCAATGGATTGATGAAGAACAGGATACCTATGAGGACAGAGGGGTAAGATTGATCTAATACTTAACTTTGGAGTCTGACACCATAAAATCAGATCCAATGCTATAAACCTGAAGCAAGGTGCAATTTCAGAGATGTTTAAAGTGCTGTTTGTCAAAACTTGGATGACTGTAAATCAAGGACTTCCTCTCGTCTTCTGCTGAAGAAGCAACAGACGTTACCTCGAATTCTTTCCTAGAGGCGGGTGTCAGAAATTTCCAACTCCTATTCCATTCAGGCTTCTGAACCAAGAAAAGCAATATTATGCTGATGTGAGAAGGACAGATTATCATCATCATCAATGGTATTTATTTAGTGCTTGCTATATGCAGAGCAGTGTTCCAAATACATCACAGAGTTGGCAGACACATTCCCTGCCCACAGGGACCTTGCAGTCTAGACCATTATTGGAAATGCAAAGACACCCATTTGGGGCATTATTTATAAGTCCTATAGAAAAGAAATCATTATTGTGAGGATTTGATGTAACATCTTTACATTGATCCAAAGTAGTTGTATCACTTCACTCTCTACTTAAATGCACCTCAGCTGGCAATAGAGAAGTTTAAGATAAAGAGGGAATCAGATTAATGTCTTCAATTAAAACTACTGGGGGATTTCAGGTAACCATATATCACGTTTGAAATTCTGACAGTCTCAGAACACTGGAGCTAATATTATTGCTGGGTGTCAAGCATTGGTTCAATGGATTAACTTCCAAAAGAAAACCCCTGGATGCCAAGAACAATCAAATGGGGAATCCATGGAGTTAAGGTTTGTTTCCATTCTGATCCTCACAACTTCCAGCCTTGATTCCTTCGTTCTTGATGGAAGGTTCTCGCCACCAAAGTAAGATCTACCATTCAAATAGGGCTGTTTTGAAAACCACATTTGGTATTCATCCAAGAAGCCATTTTAGACACCACCGAAAAACAACAGGGAAGGAAGGAAGAGAGGGCGAGGGAACGTAATCACTGGGCGCCTCTCTGAGAGCCTTTATATTCTAGGAAGAAAATATATTTTAGGAGGAAATGCACTGAATCATAAGAGCAGAAACAATACTGCTGCAAGCAGGCCATTTTTTCTGGCTGTCAGGTCTTTTTTTGTTGTTTTATAGTTTTCTTTGGCTCACTAAAGTACCGTGACATACTGCCTCAGACCTCTGGCTTGCTATCTATTCCATTTTTTCTGACTAAGTGAGATGCCACTTTGAAAGGCATTGAGGCATCACTGTTAAATTACACCCACAGTATGTGCAGACAGCCATGTAAAGAATTTACTCCTACTTACCAGTTCAGCATTTAATTCATTTTGGGCTTAGGAGAACGGTGGAGATCACAGAAATCTGATGGACAAGATCGACAGATTAATCCGTCAGCTCCATATGCAGATATGCTTTCCCTCACTTTTAAGGAACTAACAGATGCTAGCTCCTAAAATGTTAGTTCCCAATGGCTTCTTGGGTGTTGCAAAATTTCTATGGTAACCTGCTTAGCATTTATTGGATTGAGTATTTAAATGTCTGACAGTTTGAGATTGTATCTTTATGCATTTACACCCACCCTCAATGCTTATGTTGGGTAGGGACCGTCTCTATATGTTGCCGACTTGTACTTTCCAAGCGCTTAGTACAGGGCTCTGCACACAGTGAGCGCTCAATAAATATGACTGAATGAATATGTACGTTTAATTGAACATTCAATTTCTGATTCCATTATTTCATACTAGTCTATTTGTTCTGTTTTCCATCTGATCCTTGTTCTTCCTACTGCTTCCTTGGTGTGAACAATTTTTTCTATGCTTTTCTCCCCTTTTCATTCATTCATTCATCATATTTATTGAGCACTTACTGTGTGCAGAGCACTGTACTAAGCGCTTGGGAAGTACAAGTTGGCAACATATAGAGACGGTCCCTACCCAACGGTGGGCTCACAGTCTAGAAGATTGTCAGTTCTTTTAGATTGTCAATCCTGGGTTGTTCGGGAATTTTTACTTCACTTCTCTTGTACTCACCCAAGGGCTGAGTACGGCGCATGACATTTAGGAGAAATAGCCATCCAGAAGACACCACTGATGGTGAGATTCACACGTGTGTGTGTGTGTGTGTGTGTGTGTGTGTGTGTGTGTGTGTAGATGAATGAAAAGTTCAATGAGGGACACTCAAAAGCTGAATTTCGTTATCATGTTTGATGATTCTTGTGCCTATTGCTCTTTTTCTCTTGGTTTTTTACACAGCTGCTGCTCAAAATGAATAGTTACTCTCCTGAATCTTCACACCAGGCACCAATACCCCATACTATTCATTCATTCATTCATTCAATCATACTTATTGAGCGCTTACTGTGTGCAGAGCACTGTACTAAGTACTTGGGAAGTCGAAGTTGGCAACATATAGAGACAGTCCCTACCCAACAGCGGGCTCACAGTTTAGAAGGGGGAGATAGACAACAAAACAAAACATGTTAACAAAATACAATAAATAGAATAAATATGTACAAATAAAATAAATAGAGTAATAAATCCGTACAAACATATATACATATATACAGGTGCTGCGGAGATGGGAAGGAGGTAAGTTGGGGGGGAGGGGGGAGGGGATGGGCAGTAGGGGGAGAGTAGTTTATCTGCTAGTTTAGTTAACTTACTAGTTTATCAGCGGCAATTGATTCCCATTAAGCAAGAGCTTAGTGCAGTGCCCTGCACTCAGGAGGATCCCAATAAATGCCATTATTCATTCATTCATTCAATCATATTTATTGAGCACTTACTGTGTGTAGAGCACTGTACTAAGCGCTTGGGAACTACAAGTTGGCAACATATAGAGATGGTCCCTACCCAACAGCGGGCTCACAGTCTAGAAGGGGGAGACAGACAACAGAACAGAACATATTAACAAAATAAAATAAATAGAATAAATATATACAAATAAAATAAATAAATAGAGTAATAAATACGTACAAACATATATACATATACACAGGTGCTGTGGGGAGGGGAAGGAGGTAAGGCGGGGGGGAGGGGATGGGCAGGAGGGGGAGAGTAGTTTATCTGCTAGTTTAGTTAACTGACTAGTTTATCAGCAGCAATTGATTCCCATTAAGCAAGAGCTTAGTGCAGTGCACTGCACTCAGGAGGATCCCAATAAATGCCATTACCGCTGTTGCATGCACACACACATACACACACACACACATACACACTCGTGAATCTCACCCTCAGTGGTGTTGTCTTCTGGATGGCCATTTCTCCTGAATGTCATGCACTATACTAAGCTCTTGGGTGAGTACAGGAGAAGTAAAATATGAATTCCCAAACTAACCAGACTTTATAATTCAAAAGGGGAGAAAAACGTAGAAAAAATTTTCACACCACTACTACAACTCCTGCTACCGTTATAAACTGCTCCAACTACCAAGGAAGTAATGCATTTAAATGAAACTTTTCCTTTTATCTCTGCTGTATGGAAATCTGGATTGCCCGACAACTTCAGGGAAGAAAGTCTGAGGTTGGGAAATGTTTCTCTGAGAGTTTTCAATCATTTCAGTTCTGAATCAATCTTCTGGACTATTTCCATGAAGAAAGTAAAATGTGAATTTTGTTGTTGAAATGAAGATGGAGGTTTGTTAGGTTAGAGCCATCACTCAGAACATGTGCCATTAGACACTGGAGCACCTCAAAAGCTCTTCTATTTTGAAAAGTCCAAAGGTTCACGATAGAGTATTGCCTACAGGCTTAACTAGCCTCATTTTTCATGACTCATATGTTAAGGCTTTACCTCTGAGAGATGGAAGTTTTTCTGAGAAACCTGTGGCCCCATAATGCAAAGAGGCAGAAAATGCATTGCTTTTCATAATCTCATCCCATTTCTCCAAAACAATTCTTATTCTGACAGTTCTTATTTTCATTATTTGAACCACCATTTGGCTCTTTATTCACAGCTCAGGGCAGCAACTAGGAAAGCTTACAACCAGCTGGAACCATCTGGAAGGGCCCAGAAAAGAGAACTGAACACCAGTGATTTCCCTCCAACAGTTCCTGTGGGGGAATAGGTTCCCACAATTGACAAAACTGTGGCCGGTAAAATTAAGGGTGACTGGAAACAGGCATAGGGGACACCTGGCTTCTGACCCACTGAGAAGAACTCAAAGATGGTGATCAACCAATCAATCAATCAATGGTATTTCTTGAACATTTCCTATGTGCAGAACACTGTACTAAATGCTTGGGGGAGTACAATACAGTAAAGTTAGTAGAGATGATGACTGCCCACAAGAAGCAACATGGCTCAGTGGAAAGAGCCTGGGTTTGGGAGTCAGAGGTAATGGGTTCTAATCCTGACTCTTCCACATGTCTGCTGTGTGACTTTGGGCAAGTCACTTATTCATTCATTCATTCAATCGTATTTATTTGGCACTTACTGTGTGCAGAGCACTACACTAAGTGCTTGGGAACTACAAGTTGGCAACATATAGAGAAGGTCCCTACCCAACAGTGGGCTCACAGTCTAGAAGGGGGAGACAGAGAACAAAACCAAACATATTAACAAAATAAAATAAATAGAATAAACATGTACAAATAAAATAGAGTAATAAATACGTACAAACATATATACATATATACATGTGCTGTGAGGAGGGGAAGGAGGTAAGGGGGGGTGGGGAGGAGGAAGAGGGGGAGAGGAAGAAGGGGGCTCAGTCTGGGAAGGCCTCCTGGAGGAGGTGAGCTCTCAGTAGGGCCTTGAAGGGAGGAAGAGAGCTACCTTGGCAGCTGTTGGGAGGGAGGGCATTCCAGGCCAGGGGGATGAAGTGGGCCAGGGGTCGATGGCAGGACAGGCGAGAACGAGGCACGGTGAGGCGATTAGCGGCAGAGGAGCAGAGGGTGCGGGCTGGGCTGTAGAAGGAGAGAAGAGAGGTGAGGTAGGAGGGGGCAAGGTGATGGAGAGCTTTGAAGCTGAGGGTGAAGAGTTTTTGCCTGATGCGTAGGTTGATTGGTAGCCACTGGAGATTTTTGAGGAGGGGAGTAACATGCCCAGAGCGTTTCTGGACAGAGACAATCTGGGTAGTGGTGTGAAGTATGGATTGAAGTGGGGAGAGACAGGAGGATGGGAGATCAGAGAGGAGGCTGATACAGTAATCCAGATGGGATAGGATAAGAGCTTGAATGAGCAGGGTAGCGGTTTGGATTGATAGGAAAGGGTGGATCTTGGCAATGTTGCAGAGGTGAGACCTGCAGGTTTTGGTGATGGCTTGGATGTGAGGGGTGAACGAGAGAACAGAGTCGAGGATGACACCAAGGTTGCGGGCTTGTGAGATGGGAAGGATGGTAGTGCCATCAACAGTGATGGGAAAGTCAGGGAGAGGGCAGGGTTTGGGAGGGAAGACAAGGTGTTCAGTCTTGGACCTGTTGAGTTTTAGGTGGCGGGCAGACATCCAGATGGAGATGTCCTGAAGGCAGGAGGAGATGCGAGCCTGGAGGGCTTAACTTCTCTGATACTCAGTTACCTCATCTGTAAAATGGGGATTAAGACTGTGAGCCTCCCATGGGACAACCTGTTCACCTTGTATCCCCCAGTGCTTAGAACAGTGCTTCACACATAGTAAGCGCTTAACAAATGCCATCATTATTATTATTAAGAAGCTTACATCCTAGATCAAGAACAGTAAGCATTCTGAGGCTTCCCTAAATAAATAAATAAATAATAATAAATGATGCTGGCATTTATTAAGCACTTGCTATGTGCCAAACACTGTTCTAAACACTGGGGAGGTTACAAGGCAATCAGATTGTCCCACAGGGCGCTTACAGTCTTAATCCCCCTTTTACAGAGGAGGGAACTGAGGCATAGAGAAGTGAAGTGACTTGCCTAAAGTCACACAGCTGACAATTGTCAGAGCTGGAATTTGAACCCATGAGCTCTGACTCCAAAGCCCGGGCTCTTTCCATTGAGCCATGCCGCTTCTCTTCTGCTTCTAAATGTAATAAGTATGACAGCAAAGGAATATGCTGTGTGGGAAAATGATTTTTACTTACCATTAAGCTACTTATTCTACTGCTGTTCAAGTTTCAAGAAGAATCTCATTTAGTTTACAGTAATTGTGAAAAGTCTAATGGACTGCAAAAAGGAATCAATTTTACAGCGCCACTAACATGCATTCATTCCTGCTCGTAGTGTTCATTCATTCATTCATTCAATCGTATTTATGGAGCGCTTACTAAGCACTTGGGAAGTATATATTGGCAACATATAGAGACGGTCCCTACCCAACACTGGGCTCACAGTCCTAGAAGGGGGAGACAGACCAGAAAACAAAACAAGTAGACAGGTGTCAATACCTTCATAATAAATAGAATTATAGCTATATACACATCTTTAATAAAATAAACTTGTACAGACAGAGTAATAAATAGGTACAAATATATACAAGTGCTGTGGGGAGGGGAAAGAGGTAGGGCAGGGGGGCAATGGGGAGGGGAGAAGGAGGAGGAAAGGGAAAAGGGGGGGCTCAGTCTGGGAAGGCCTCCTGGAGGAGGTGAGCTCTCATAGGGCTTTGAAGGGAGGAAGAGAGCTAGTGTGGCGGATTTATGGAGGGAGGGCATTCCAGCCAGAGGAAGGATGTGGGTCAGGGGTCGACGGCGGGGCAGGCGAGAACAAGGCACCGTGAGGAAGTTAGTGGCGGCAGAGGAGCAGAGTGTGTGGGCTGGGCTGTAGAAGGAGAGAAGGGAGGTGAGGTAGGAGGGGGTGAGGTGATCTGACTTAAGCCCGTGGACTAGTGGATAAACTTCAGTCTATACTTCACTCTGCTGCCCGGATCATCTTTGTGCAGAAACGCTCTGGGCATGTTACTCCCCTCCTCAAAAATCTCCAGTGGCTGCCTATCAACCTACAAATCAAGCTAAACCTCCTCACTCTCGGCTTCAAGGCTCTCCATCACCTTGCCCCCTCCTACCTCACCTCCCTTCTCTCCTTCTACAGCCCAGAGTTCGTTGGTGACCTTTGAGAGGGTAGTTTCGGTGGAGTGTAGGGGACAGAAGCCAGATTGAAGAAGGTCTAGGAAAGAGTTGGAGTTAAGGAATTTGAGGCAGCGAGTTGAGACGACTCATTCTAGGAGTTTGGAAAGGAAGGGTAGGAGGGAGATAGGGTGATAACTAGAAGGGGCAGTGGGGTCAGGAGAGGGTTTTTTTTAGAATGGGGGAGACGTGGCCATGTTTGAAGGCAGAGGGGAAGGAATCAGTGGAGAGTGAGTGGTTGAAGATGGAAGTTAAGGAAGGGAGGAGGGAAGGGGACAAAGTTTTCATAAGATAAGAGGGAATGGGGTCTGAAGCACTTGAGAGGAGGGAGGAGATCTCATCAGAAGGTACTGCTGGGAAGGATGGGAGAGTAGCAGAAAGGGTTGAGAGCAGGGGGGCGGGGGATGGGGAAGGGGGAAGGGTGACTTTGGGGAGCCCAGACATGACGGTGTTAATTTTACTAATGAAGTAGGAGGCCAGATCGTTGGGGGTGAGGGATGAAGGATGGGGAGGAACAGTGGGCCTGAGGAGGGAGTTAAATGTTCAAAACAGCTGATGGGGATGATGGGCATGGGTGTCAATAAGGGCGTCAAAAGTGTTCCCAATGGAACATGAAGTGTAATGAAGTGAGTTGCCAGTAGGGATGCAACCCATTGGGAAGCATTACATCTCTCTAGACTGTGAGGGAATATGTCTGTCAATTTTGTTGTATTGTACTCTCCCAAGCACTTAGTATAATACTCCGCACACAGTAAGCCTTCAATAAAAATGATTGATTGATTGAAGTGCATGCGAAGTTTTCCCAATACTGAACGCATTTACAGTAAAAATGACTGCATTATAGCATGTTTCTCCCCTCTCAGGACCACCCCGGAAAGTTTCCAATACTCTACCAGTTTTGGCTAAGGGAGGAAGATTCAAGCAGATTCATACCCATTCCATTTCTTGTTTGGCCAGGAGCTAGTGAGTGGAAGGCAATCTGTTACAAGTCAAAACTCACCTGTGCTGGACAGCAGCAGCATGGGAGAGAGTCAAGGCAGGAGATTCAAATTAACTACGTGGAAGGAGGCAGTGGTAAACCCCTTTCATATTTTTACCAAGGAAACTCAATGAATACGCTAACAGAAAGATTGAAGATGGAGGTGGGGCGTTCCGGGAGATATAATAATAATGATAATGGCATTTGTTAAGTGCTTACTATGTGTGAACGACTAAGCACTGAGGGGGTTACAAGGTGATCAGGTTGTCCCATGTGGGGCTCACAGTCTTAACCCCCATTTTACAGATGAGGTAACCGAGGCTCAGAGAAGTTAAGTGACTTGCCCAAGGTCACACAGCAGATATGTGGCAGAGCCAAGATTAGAACCCATGACCTCTGATTCCCAAGCCCATGCTATTTCCACTGAGCCACGTATCCTTGGAGTCATTATGGGTCGGAGGCGACTCTACAGCATGAGACAAGACAAGTGTGTTGCTGCAGTGCACTAGGTAGATTTTTTTTTTCCAGGATTCCTGCATGGTCTCACTCCCCTAATGAAATCTCCTAAGTGGTTCTTCCATTCAAAAAACCAGGCCACTGATGGCATTATTCCAACCTCTAGAACAAAAGCTACAGCCTAGGCCCCTTGATTCCCAGAGTCAAGAATTTACTGTTAGATTAACAGCAGAGTTTGTGAACATTAATTCATTACTGATAGTGTAATGGCATGAAGTCATCATTATATTATGATCAGACTACTCTATCAACCTCTTCCCTGGTAGGAATAGTAGCTTCCAACTTCTTTCTCTTTCAGTCGTTATTGCAAGTTTCTACCTGACTCACCTTCTGAAAATGTCACTTTGGATGTGTCTCCCCTCTTTAAAAAACTCTTTCAAGTCCCCACCCCACCAACGAGCAGAAAATCCTGATCACTGACTTCAATTTTCTCCCCCAGCCCTCCCCATCTTAGATTAATTCATTCAATCATATTTATTGAGCGGTTACTGTGTGCAGAGCACTGTACTAAGTGCTTGGGAAGTACAGGTTGGCAACATATAGAGACGGTCCCTACCCAACAACGGGCTCACAGTCTAGAAGATAATAATAATGGCATTTATTAAGCACTTACTATGTGCAAAGCACTGTTCTAAGTGCTGGGGATCAGGTTGTCCCACGTGGGGCTCACAGTCTTAATCCCCATTTTACAGATGAGGTAACTGAGGCCCAGAGAAGTTAAATGACTTGCCCAAAGTCATACAGCTGACAAGTGGTGGAGCCAAGATTTGAACCCATGACCTCTGACTCCAAAGCCTGCGCTCTTTCCATTGAGCCACATTGCTTCTCCATAGCAGCGCTTTTCACCGACAATTTCCCAACAGAAACAGCAGCATGGTGTAATGGATAGGGCACGGCTCTGTGGGTCAGAAAGTCCTGGTTTCTAATCCCGGCTCTGTCACTTGTCTGCTGTGTGGCCTTGGGCATGTCACTTCACTTCTCTGTGCCTCAATTACCTCATCTGTAAAATGGGATGAAGACTGTGAGCCCCATGCAGACAGGGACTGTGTCCAACCCAATTTGCTTGTGTTCACCACAGCGCTTAGTACAGTGCCTAGTACCCAGTAAGCACTTAACAAGTACCACAACTAGTATTATTATTATTACTAAACACTTCCCTCTGATCGACCAGCAAGACTTGTCCAAAAAGCACCATTCTGCTTTTATTAAATGCAGTTAATATCTGAGTGTCAAGTGGGTCTGGCTCAGCCTGTTTTCAATGGGTTTCAATGCCAGAGAAAATTTAGACCCTCCCGTTGGGAACCTTGCATCTGGAGAAAAGGATGGGGAGGATTGCCTTAAAAAAGACATTAAAGGGTGTGACTGCCAGGAAGGGAGAGTAATTATTTCAGTTAGTCAAGGCTGACTGGAGTGAAATTAAAAATGGAAAATCAGTCTGAATGCAATTTTTAAAAGAGTGCAACCACTGTTAGCTTTAAACACAAGGCTGTGAAGTCCACTAGCCAGGAAGGAGAAGGCTCCAGATATGAGGCTGCGGCTGAAATGCCGCTTCAGCAGCAGCTCTCCAGTGTTCGGGCAGGATAGGGTGGGCCAAGGTCAAGGAGGAGTGGAGAGCAAGTGGCGATGAGATTGTTAGTTCCTTTTCCTTTTCCCCACTACAGGTAGCCAATACTCCTCATGAGAGATTTCAAGGCTCTGCACCCACAATCCCCACATTACAAATCAGCTTTCTTCACCCACTCCTTCCTAGTTCACTCTTTTTGCCCTTCCCAAACTCACCATCCAAGTCTTCCTTGCTCCCCAGTCTCCCTACTCAATCTCTGTTTTCCTGGCCTGAAATTCCACCCCACCAGATTCAACAGATCACAGCTCTCCCCGGGTTTAAAACACCACTCATCCTTTATTTTTGACCATTCCTTTGGTGTTTTCCTATTTATCCTTCCTGTTAGAGTCCAAACTTCTTGTGGGGCTTCTTATGGTCAGGGAACCTGATACTTATTAATTCTGTATTTCCCAAGAGCCCATTGCAGAGCACTGTACCAAGTGGGTGCTCAACAAGTACTATTACTATGATTACTACTATGCCTTCCACTCTAGATGGTAAACTCCTTTTGGGCAGAGAACATGTCTACCAAATCTGTTATATTGTACTCCCCCAAGCACTTAGTACAGTGTTCTGCATGCAGTAAGCACTCGATAAATAAAATTGATAGATTGATTCCCTGATCAATTTTCACTCCCAGAGTCCTTATCAACTCAACAGCCACCTCTGGAACTTATTTATATATGTCCTTCCTTATCACCTGTGCATATAGGGGTAACCAATTGCTTAGACAATTATATATTCTGATTCCTCTATGTGGAGATATTTTTATGCCTGTCTGCGCTGTTAGAGGATAAGCTCACTGTGGGTAAGGAATGTATCTTGTACTTTCCCAAGCACTTAGCAGAGTGCATTGTATCCAACGGGTACATTACTGCGACCATTACTACCATTACTACTGCTTCCGCATTTGGCTTCAATCCCCACTCCATTCTGAATTAACTTGTCGGGAGTAATGATGGGGAGATTGGGAGGCTGAGAACCATCTTTAAGATTTCCAACCACCCTGATTCTGAACTCACACTATTTGCCACTTTTTTTTTAATGATATTTGTTCAGCACTTATGATGTGCCAGATCCTGTAGTAAGCTCTGGGATAGATACAAACTAATCAGGTTGGACACAGTTCATGTCCCTATGGGACTCACAGTCTTTATCACTATTTTACAGATGAGGTAACTGAGGCACAGAGAAGTCCAATGTCACGCAGCAGACAAGTGGCAGAGCTAGGATTAGAACCCAGGTTCCTCTCTCTCCCAGGCCCATGCTCTATCCACTAAACAACACTTTTTTCTCAGTAATAATAATGGGATTACAGTATCCAGAGAAGTCATACTTTGACAGCTAGACAGCATAGCAAGATTTTTGATTCTAGGGTTTTTTCCTGCCATTATCTAGGCAAACTGCAGCTTTTTTCCTCAGGTGTTTTGACATACTGCAATTAAGAAAACTCTCTCTCCCCCACTCAAAGGGGAAGTTGGCTGAGTTGCAGATAATCAAATTCATACGGTCAAATGATTGACATTCAGCACCATCTATGGTAGCCACCGACTTCTTGTCTATAAAGCCAAATCAGTCAAATATGGTTGTAAGTCAGTTGTAAGGCAGCAGAGAAGTAGCATAACCTAGTGGAAAGAGCATGGGCCTGACAATCAGAAGGATCTGGGTTCTAATCCTAATTCTGCGACTTGTCTGTTGTGTGACCTTGGGCAAGTCCCTTCACTTCTCTGGGCCTCAGTTACCTCATTTGTAAAATGGGAATTAAAGCTGTGAGCCTCTTGTGAGCCCTTTGTGAGCTCCACTCCCCATCATCCCGACTTGCTCCTTTTGTTCTACCCCCCTCCCCACCCCACAGCACTTGTGTAAATATGTACTTATCTGTAAGTCTATTTATTTATATTAATGCCTGTTCGCTTGCTTTGTTGTCTGTCTTCCCCCTTCTAGACTGTAAGCCCACTGGGGACAGGGATTGTCTCTCTTTATTGCCAAATTGTACTTTCTAAACATTTAGTACAGTGCTCTGCACACATTAAGCACTCAATAAATCATCAATCGTATTTATTGAGCGCTTACTATGTGCAGAGCACTGTACTAAGCACTTGGGAAGTACAAATTGGCAACATATAGAGACAGTCCCTACCCAACAGTGGGTTCACAGTCTAAAAGGACTAAAATAAATACGATTGAATGAATGACTAACAAGGACTGTATCCAACCTGATTACTTGTATTTACCTCAGCATTTAGTACAGTGCCTGGCACATAGTAAGAGCTTAACAAATACCATTTAGAAAAAAAATTGTGCCCTCAAGGTAAGGTCCTAATATTTTCCATGTCCACCCCTTGTTTTACATCATCATTGTTTTCTGTGTATCTAAAAATGAAATGTTTAGGCATGTTGAATTGGGATTTAAAATAAGTGGTGTAGCTTCATTCAGGAAAGGAATGTCCAAATCAAGAAACAAAGTCCAGGAAAGAGCAAGAGACAATCATGGAAAATCACCTGGACTGTGCTCTGGTTCCAAGGCCAGTAACCCCCAAACAAGGCATCAGAAAAATAAGTGCCACTGATGAATACTATTGTTTTCAAGCCTGTTCATTTAGGAACAGTAGTAGACGAGGCATCATTCATCATATTCTCTTCTTTCACCCCACATATTCAAGTCATTCTTTGATTCTAAAGGGACCTTCCATGTTACAATTGGCAGTCACTCTTTTCATATATGGGCATGAATAATGTTCCAGTGTTATCATTCAATGGGATTTACTGAGCCCTTACTGTGTGCAGAGCCCTGTACTAAGCACCTGGAAGAGCACAATACGATAGAGTGGCTAGACATGATCCCTGCCCTCAAAGAGCTAAATCAACTTTGTTCAGGCAGAAAGACCTTCTGTTAACACACTTAGATTTTTTAAACCTCATTCGCTACGATGATTCTCACTGAGTTCCTTAATTCTCGGTGATAATGCTCTATTTAAAGTACTTCATTTCCCCATCCTTACTGGGCAAGGTGTATTCATAGGGAAGCAGTGGTTCCTAGTGGATAGATTTCGGGCCTGGGAGACCGAAGGACCTGGGTTCTAATCCCAGCTTTGCCAAGTACCTGCTGTGTGGCTTTCGGCAAGTCACTTAGCTTCTCTATGCCTCAGTTACCTCATCTGTAAAAGGAGGATTAAGACTGTATGCCCCTTGTTGGACATGGACTGCGTTCAGCCTGATTACATTGTATCTACCCCCGCACTCAGAATGATGCCTGTCACATAGTGAACACTTAACAAATATCACACAAACAAAAATAACAAACAAAACCAAAAAGAAAAGAAATTCTGGAAAGCAAATTGGGCAGGGATCATGTCTACCAAGTTAATTATATTGTACTTTCCCAAGGCAGCGTGGCTCAATGGAAAGAGCACGGGTTTGGGAGTCAGAGGTCATGGGTTTAAATCCCGGCTTCGCCAAATGTCAGCTGTGTGACCTTGGGCAAGTCACTTCACTTCTCTGTGTCTCAGTTACCTCATCTGTAAAATGGGGATTAAGACTGTGCACCCCACGTAGAACAACCTGATCACCTTGAATCCTCCCCAGCGTTTAGAACAGTGCTTTGAATGTAGTAAGCACTTAACAAATGCCATTATTATTATTATTACATGCAGTTAATACTTAATGAATACAACTGATTGACTGTGCAGATCTGAGGTACCATTATACCCAAGGCCCTTGAGTCCCTGCACAAATGGTTCAACACAAATAACCCCTATTTCTAGGTTGAAGCTCACTGGGGTCAGGGTACTTGTCTACCAAATCGGTAATATTGCACTTTCCCTAGTGCTTAGTCCAGTGGATTGGTCCCCATAAACCCTCAATAATACGATTGATTGGTTGTTTTAGTAGGCTTTCCACTACATCTCTCTCCCTCACATTCTTCCTTCAGGGAGTTACCACAATCCATTCAGTCAGTTGTGTTTTGAGTCACTGCAGGCCCTGTACTAAGTGCCTAGTGAAGCAAGACACTCATTCCCTGTCCTCGAGGAGCTTGCCTGCCTATAAGCTCCTTATGGCCGAAGAACATGTCTACCAACTCTGTTGCACTGGACTCTTCCAAGTACCTTAATGCAATGCTCTGCACATAGTAATTCCTTAATAAACGTGATTGATTGATTGATTTCTCGATTGCAATCCAGTCTTAATTCTCTAGGGTTCCATCAACTATTGTTCATTTTCCATTAGGCTCCTTCAAAGGCAAGCCTTTGTTTCAAAACAATTCCTAATAATAGACATACCTGGCCACAGCAAATGGGGAGCTAAATTTAACTCTGACAGAAAAGGCAATCTATAAATACGCTGGCTCCTTCCCACTGCTAGTAAAAGTCACGGTGATCTTTAGATTTTAGTCCGTAGTTTGAAGGGTGCATTCTGTAATATCGTATTTTGAAATTTGTTTAGATTCAGGCACAGGAAGGGTCTTAAATTAAAGCAGTGGGATAGTTTTTGTTTTGATTTCACACCATCCAGAAGAATGGAACTTAAATGTCCTTCAAAATAGCAGGAGAGCCTGCCTCGCTAATAAAATAGCTACAGTAGTGCTTTTGAGGTTAACCAATAAGGCCTCTTGGGTATTTAAAATACGATAAACTCGGATTCTATAAGAAAGGTAACACTCTGAAGTACGTTTCAGCATGGAGCTGTGGAAGTGAACAAGCACCACCAAAAGCAATAAATGTTTAAGTAATTGAATCTGTTTTCAAGAACAATGGACAAGCTTCAGACCAGAAACTTCCAGAGTGAGAAGTTGTGTGAATAACGATGATAGCAATGATAATAATAACAAAAATAGAATTTGTTAAGCATTGTATTAAGTGCTGGTTTAAATACAATAGCAGCAGATTGGATATCGTCCCTCTCCCACACGGTACTCACAGTATAAGGAGAAAACAGGTATTTAATCCCATTTTTTTTTGCAGATGAGGAAAGAAAGACACGGAGAACTAAAGTGACTTGTCCAAGGTCACGCGTTAGGCAAGTGGCAGAGTGGGGATTGGAATCCAGGTCCTCAAACTCCCAGGCCTGGGCTCTGCCCACTAGGCCACTCTGCTTCCTGAATTCCAAGGAGGAATTGATTACAGTGCTAGTGGCTTGGGCCGCACCAGTCACAAGCTCTCATCCCTGCTTGCGGGGCTGCTGGTGTCCCCTGGTGGGACGCTGGATGAAATGAGAATAATAATAATAATTCTGGTATTTGTTAAGCACTTACTAGGTATCAGACACTGTGCTAAGCACTGGGATGGATACTGGCAAATAAGATTGGACCTAATCCCTGTCCATGGACCTCACAGTCTCAAAACCCATTTTGTGGGCAGGGAATGTATCTGTTACATTGCCTTCTAGACTGTGAGCCCACTGTGGGCAGGGATTGTCTCTGTTGCTGAATTGTACTTCCCAAGTGCTTAGTACAGTGCTCTGCACACAGTAAGTGCTCAATAATTATGATTGAAAGAATGACTGAATAATCAGATCCATGAGGCCAGGGAACATGTGACTTGCTACTGTTCTGCTTATAGTGCATTGCTCACTACAGTGCCTAGCATTCAGTTGGTGCTCAATAAATACCATCTCTTGATGGATTAAATCAGGGAACATCTGAGTGTAGTGTTCCTAGAGCTGAGTTACAGCTTCCTGAAGGAGGTCCCCTCACGTTACCATTCCGTATTGTGCAACAACTGAGTCAGGGATATCAGTAAACTTTGGAACAAAAATGATGGAACAAAATAACAATGCTAATTAGTGTGTCTTGGATGCCTAAGGAGTTTAGGGAACTAAAATCTTTCAAAATAGAAAGTCAGCTTCTTGAAGCAGGTAGGAATGCCAGGGATTACTAAAATTCTCCTTGGCCGAAAGAGAAAGCACTGACAAGAAACAGCAATAGAGAGATCCTCTGCTATTCCCTAATACAAGATCGTAAGATTGTTATGGGCAGGGAGAGGCTCTACTGACTTTTTTATTCTCCCAAGCACTGAGCGCAGTATTCTGCACCCAGTGAGTGTTCAGTAAATAGCATTAGTGAATTGCTCATCAAACAGTAGCTCAACTGCTTGGGAGAAAACCTGCCAGTCTCAGCTCCACAACATTGCCAAGATCCGCCCTTTCCTCTCCATCCAAACTGCTACCTTGCTCGTTCAAGCTCTCATCCTATCCCGTCTGGACTACTGCATCAGCCTTCTCTCTGATCTGCCATCCTCGTGTCTCTCCCCACTTCAATCCATACTTCATGCTGCTGCCCGGATTGTCTTTGTCCAGAAACGCTCTGGGCATGTTACTCCCCTCCTCAAAAATCTCCAGTGGCTACCAATCAATCTGCACATCAGGCAGAAACTCCTCACCCTCGGCTTCAAGGCTGTCCATCACCTCGCCTCCTCCTACCTCACCTCCCTTCTCTCCTTCTACAGCCCAGCCTGCACCCTCCACTCCTCTGCCGCTAATCTCCTCACTGTGTCTCGTTCTCGCCTGTCCAGCCATCGACCCCCGGCCCACATCATTCCACCGGGCCTGGAATGCCCTCCCTCTGCCCATCTGCCAAGCTAGCTCTCTTCCTCCCTTCAAGGTCCTACTGAGTGCTCACCTCCTCCAGGAGGCCTTCCCAGACTGAGCCCCTTCCTTCCTCTTCCCCTCGTCCCCCTCTCCATCCCCCCCATCTTACCTCCTTCCCTTCCCCACAGCACCTGTATATATGTATATATGTTTGTACATGTTTATTACTCTATTTATTTATTTTTCTTGTACATATCTGTTCTATTTATTTTATTTTGTTAGTATGTTTGGTTTTGTTCTCTGTCTCCCCCTTCTAGACTGTGAGCCCACTGTTTGGTAGGGACTGTCTCTATATGTTGCCAACTTGTACTTCCCAAGCACTTAGTACAGTGCTCTGCACACAGAAAGCGCTCAATAAATACAATTGATTGATTGATTGATTGTAGTCCCGCCTGCCCATACCACTGGAATTTCCCATCAGCCCCTGCTCAGTTCTACTATGGCCAGTTCTTCTTCTCATACTAGGCATTTAATAATTATCACTATTACTACTTCTACTTCTACTACTACTAACGCAATGTTGCCTTCAGGCTCCTCCCTCTGAGTCCAAACTTCACTCTCTCTTACCTGACTCATTTTTCTAAAACATCCTCCGGCGTAACTCCACTCTTCAAAACCTCCGATTGTTGCCCATTGTCTTCCCTATGCAACAAGCAGGAAGTCCTTACCATTAGCTTTAAAGCACAAAATCAGCCCTCCCCTTCCTATCATCATCAGTGGTATTTTCTGAGAGTTGACTGGGTATGGAGCACTGTACTAAACGCTGGGATGAGTATAATACAACAGAGTTGCTAGATACGTTCCCTGCCCACGAGCTCGCTGCTCACTCTCTGCTCCCATTACACTGCAACTCACACTCTTCATTCCTTTCAGGGCCTCACAAAGGGCCTCTTTCTTGTCTCTCTGACCACTGACCTCTTCTCCCCACCCTCTCCCATCCTTGGTACACACTGACTTCATACCGACCCAAACACAGATGTCCATATCTTCAAAATCCTGCTGAAATCAAATCTCCAAGAAGCCTTCCCTCTGATTAATTTGTCCTAATTAGAAGAGGAAACAGTGAAAGCAGCCATAAGTACCATTCCCTCAGCCACTTCAGCACTCATATAATAATAATAATAATGGCATCTGTTAAGCGCTTACTATGTGCAAAGCACTGTTCTAAGTGCTGGAGGGGGATACAAGGCGATCAGGTTGTACCACGTGGGGCTCACAGTGTTAATCCCCATTTTACAGATAGGTAACTGAGGTGCAGGGAAGTTAAGTGACTTCCCCAAGATCACACAGCTGACAATTGGCAGAGCCAGGATTTGAACCCATGACCTCTGACTCCCAAGCCCATGCTCTTTCCATTGATCCATGCTGCTTCTCTAAACAGATATGTTTATCTGTTATTGATTTATTTATCCACTTGTGAATATTATTTGTATCTACTTTCAGGCTTTTTTGATATTGTATATTGATAGATTTATATTGGTTTGTTTTTCTCATTACGCTAAAAACTCCTCAGTGGCAGGGATCATATCTTATACTTCTTCTGAAAATCCCTTAAACAGTACAGTATTCTGCACAGTGTTTAACAAATAAATACTAATGATGAGGATGATATTTAGGCTTCCAACACCCACCAAAGTGGCTTCAATCTACTCCAGTGCTTAGTACAGTGTCTGGCATATAGTAAGCACTTAATAAATACCATTTTCAAAAGAGAATCCCACAGTGACAATTAGTGTGTTTTAATCATCTTTCATTCACTGGTTCAAACACTTGGCTTTCTGACCTTCCAGATGAAATTCTCAATCCCCTTCATTTTTGTCCGTAAAGTCTGGCTGCGGAGCTACTCAGGCCCCTAGGAGAGGTGGAGCTATATAGTCAAAGAGGAGGAAGAAGGTAATGAAATGCTTTTCCTGCTGTACTCTCCTCTTGGGAATATTTCCCATACTTCTGAGGGAGATTGGATCCTTCTAGGAGGAGAGAGGTCCAGCCATTCAGCATTTGATTGGATGCAATTACACAGATGCTTTAAATTCAAGAAAGTTTTGTGTGCCCTCTCTCTCTCTCCAACTCAGTCTGTTAGCAGGTCTGATGGAGAATTTGCCTCTCACCTACTACACTGTGGAGAAAGCAAATGATTGATCAATCAGTCATATTTAAGAGCAGGGGCTTTGGAGTCAGAGGTCATGGGTTTAAATCCTGGCTCCGCCAACTGTCAGTTGTGTGACTTTGGGCAAGTCACTTCACTTCTCTGTGCCTCAGTTCCCTCATCTGTAAAATGGGGATTAAGACTGTGAGCCCCCACCGTGGGACAACCTGATCACCTTGTAACCTCCCCAGTATTTAGAACAGTGCTTTGCACATAGTAAGATCTTAATAAATGCCATCATTATTATTATTATTGTTGTTGAGTGCCTACTGTGTGCAGAGCATTTTCCTAAGAGTTTTGGAGAGTGCAATATAACAAAGTTGATAGACATGCTCTCTGCCCACAGTAAGTTTACAATCTCAACTCTTATAAAGCTTGTTTGTTTAAAGAAGTTAGTTGCTTTATGGAAATTTGAATTCATTCATTCATTCATTCAATCATATTTATTGAGTGCTTACTGTGTGCAGAGCACTGTACTAAGCGCTTGGGAAGTACAAGTTGGCAACATATAGAGACTGTCCCTACTCAACAGTGGGTCCACTGTTCTTCAGTATCTTCAATATCTTCAATATTTATTGAAGCTTGAATCATTAAGGGAGTATAAGCATTTGGGTTTCTCCCTTTCTTCCCCCATTCCTCTCCCTTTGTGTTAAAAATTAATTCTTGTGTCTAGGTTGTATATGATAGTCGGAGAATGACTGAAGAAGTATGAATTTCTCCCTGGTTTCTCCACCATTAACACCAATCAATCAATGGTATTTATTGAGCCCTCATTATGTGACAAGCACTGTACGAAGTGCTTGGGAAAAAAAACATTACAACAGAGTTGGTAGACTAGATCCTGGCCCTCAAGGTTCTTACAATCCTGTTGTCATGAGATGTTATATGAATTTCACTTGCACTCCTGAAGTGTGTAGTGTGATACCTGAATCTAAGGCCCTTAAAGTAATACTGCATGCACATATTCTCTATGTCCCCTGCTCTCATTTTTTTCCAGGATTGCTACTTCCTTGATTTTCACTCAGAAAGGAGGTTAGATTTTGTATTTATCTGTGTTTTTCTTTCAACAGGAACTTTTAAAATGGTGTTTCTATGGTGCTTATTATGTTCCAGGCACTGAATTAAGCACCAAGGTAAATACAAGCTAATTAGGATAGACAGAGTCCATGACTCACGTGACGTTCTCAGTCTTAACCCCATTTTACAAATGAGGTAACTGAGGCTCAGAGAAGTAAAGTGACTTGCCCAAGGTCACTCCGCAGATGTATGACCGAGCCAGTATTAGAACCCAGGTCCTCTGTTTCCCAGGCCTGGGCTCTTTCCACTAGGCCAAGCTGTTTCTTGTAGTATCACGGGGACTTCATAGTATCATTTCATGGTCTTGAGCCCTCAATTGGTGATGAGCATTAAGTAATCTTCCTAAAGAGGAATATGACCATTCATCTACTTTAAGAAACCCAAGGATGCTGAAAGAAAAGCATTTTGGAAGGGCATTGATTTGGATTTATTTTTAGAAACCTTCTTCCAACCTGCAAAAATTGTTTTTCAACATAAAAAAATAAATTTTCCTGCAATCGTAGCGCCACACTGCTTATGGAAAGATGGTACCTTTTATGTGCAATTGTGGGGAAAGATTACAATTCTACATCTACACTGATGCTGATATATAGCATTCAGAATAAAATCTCCACTCTGGAATGAAATACTTTGGTCCATGGCAGTTGGAGAAAATGACACAATGATTCTAGTGGAAACACTAAGCCGTGACACACAGAATCCCCAGATTGCCATAAACATCAATAATTATAGTTTTATGGCTTGTCCAATATGTGTATTATATGTTATGTATCTAGTTGTCCCTCAGCTTTGTAGGTGATACTACCGGCAAAAAGACTTCTATTAGCGTGTGCAGCTGTATAATCAATGGTGGCTATACTTTGATAAATATAGAAAAGACTTCTCGTTTATCAGTCGTGATTATGAGCTGATTTGGGGAGCATGCCAGCACACAGACAGACATAACGGTAACCCAGTGCTCCAGTTTCATTTGGATTTGAAGAATACCCCCACCCATTTCACAGACGTTGTCTAAAAATAAAGCTGCAGTTTTACACCTATGTGAAAGAGAAATGTTTACCGATGAGTGCACCCCTAACTGCAGTCCTGAAACACTCCAAAACCTCCTTTTAACTGCTTTTCCTGCTGGCTCCTGCACCAACCACATCAGACCAAATTTTCCTTCGCAGTTAATGTGGGCCTGATAGCAGTAGGCCATTCGGTAATGCAATGGAACTTCAGAAGTTAAATCAAGATAAATATCAGGCTTCCTGGGGTGTCCTAGTCTTTCCAAACTAATGAAGACTTTCCCTGTCTACAGCCATTAATCATTATGAATCAGCCTCTGTTTCAGACTAGAGCTTTAAAGTCTGATGCATTTTCACGTAGAGTTGTTTTTGTGTCGTTATGAGTTTTCAGTATTAGCTGTGACCTAACTCCAACAGAAAGAATTGTGGACAGGGAACTCAATGGACTTCAGCTCCTGGCTCTCCCTCCCATTCTCTGGTGTTAAGTTCACACAGGAGCCTCACAACCTTCTCTTTCTCACTCCATCGCTTCTTCATTTCGCAGCCTCTATGGGACAATGGCCTGGCCCAGGAAATTCAGAAGGGAAAATAATCATATCCAACATGGCCACAGAAAACGAGCAATTTTTAAAGCCCAAAGGCAAACTAACCCATACATAGGTACCCAATACCTTCCCAATTGTCAGTTGTGCAACTTTGGGCAAGTCACTTAACTTCTCTGTGCCTCAGTTCCCTCATTTGTAAAATGGGGATTAAGACTGTGAGCCCCACGTGGGATAACTTGATTACCTTGTATTCCCCCAGCACTTAGAACAGTGCTTTGCACATAGTAAGCGCTTAATACCATCATTATTATTATTACACCCCCACTTCCCTAATGACAGGGGCAGAGTCTATCAAATCATACCTAACTGAGTAATTGAGTACAGTACAATTCTTTACTGAATTGGGAATTCCATGTCATCCACATCAATCAATCAAAGCTATTTATTGTGTGCTTAGTCATCATCAATATCATCATAATAATGAGTGCGGTATTTGTTAAGCACTTACTAAGTACTAGGAACTACACTAAGCACTAGGGGGATACAAGCAAATCAGGTTCATTCATTCATTCATTCAATCATATTTATTGAGCGCTTACTGTGTGCAGAACACTGTACTAAGCACTTAGGAAGTACAAGTCGGCAACATATAGAGACAGCTCCTACCCAACAACAGGCTTACAGTCTAGAAGGGGGAGACAGACAACAAAACAAAACATGTAGACAGGTGTCAAAATCGTCAGAACAAATAGAATTAAAGCTAGATGCACATCATTAACAAAATAAAAAGAATAGTAAATATGTACTAAACGTTTTCCACTGGCTGTTAACACTGTCCAAATATTTCCTAACATAGTGTTGTGATGACCCAGCCAAGAGGAAAAAGTCTCAATTGTATTTTCAACACAGTCTCATAGATGTCTCTTACATATCTGATGCAGAAAGAAATATTTGATACCACCAGCCTCTGAATCTTCCTTGTCCCATAGCAGGGCATTGGAGAATTTCATTGTTTGGAGAAAGTCTTGTAGACAGATAACTTCTACCTAGTCAATGAGTAACAAATATCCTATGAATTGTACATACCACAGTCTTGTTGGGCTCACAGTCTTAATCTACATTTTACAGAGGAGGTAACTGAGGCACAGAGCAATGAAGTGACTTGACCTGGGCCACACAGCAGACAGGTGGTGGAGCGAGGATTAGAACCCGTGTCCTTTTGATCCCAGAGCTGTGCTCTACCCACAAGGCCATCCAGGGCCTGTGCGGAGAAGCAGCGTGGCTCAGTGGTAAGAACATGGGATTTGGAGTCAGAGGTCATGGGTTCAAATCCCAGCTCTGCCAATTGTCAGCTGTGTGACTCTGGGCAAGTCACTTAACTTCTCTGGGCCTCAGTTACCTCATCTGTAAAATGGGGATTAAGACTGTGAGCCCCCCGTGGGACAACCTGATCACCTTGTAACTCCCCAGTGCTTAGAACAGTGCTTTGCACATAGTATTTGCTTAATAAATGCCATTATTATTATTTTTCCATTAAGCCAGGGTACTTTTCCAGAGCAGTTTCGGCAACTGCAAACTATGAGGCAATGTTTGTTGGAACACTACCTAATCAAATTCCAGAACCCCCTCAGCCCAAGTATGCTCTCATGATTCCACGGGAGAACAGCGATGGCCTGATTCTGTGGGAATAAAATTTCCACTCCCTCTCCGCCGGCTGTCACTGCCTCCAACGGGACACAAAGCTTCATTTCACGCTCATCAGCCAGGCCCAACTTCAGGAGCTAAAGCTAATTATGTGAGATTTATCCCTACAAAAACACAGGGATTTAACTGGCAGAAAAAAATAACAAAAATTTATTTAGTAGCTTTGTTTAATGAAAGAGTAATGAAAACAAGGGTTGAACAAAACAGAATCTCTCCTGAAACAAATATATAACCAGTGAAGGGGATCGGGAGAATTGTGTTTATTTTTTTATCCTGACCTGCAGAAACCTCTGCCAAGGAAGCATATCGCTGAGCATAAATGCAAGCCTTAAAGGCAAAGTGGGAGACATTTTAGTCCCTTAATAAATCATCTTTTCCTCATTTCTTTTATTCCCCCCATAATATACGCCCTATTTGAAACTTGGGACCCAAGAGTAGTCATTTCTGCTCTAATGTGGTAGTCGTGTTCTTTAAAAACCTCATGTAATGGGAAAATTGTGCTACCATAACCATTGATTTAATGGGAATTAATGGATTAGGGTTCAGATGGTTCTAAGGTACTACCAGGACTGCGATTTCTTGATGTTATAGCTACCTCCAACAGTATGCTTTACACTTCCGCCACTCTTTGGCACTTTAAGTCTATAAAATCTTGGAAAGTTACAAAAACACACACAAAAAATGCAATATACAAAATGGTTTAGTGAGGTTCAGAGCCTAAGAAGCAAAACAGTATTATTTTTATTACTATCATCATTATTATTATTATACATGTTAAATGGTTGTTATGTGTCAAGCACTGTTGTAACCACTGGGTTAGTTATACATTAACCAGGTTGAACACAGGCCCCATCGTACATGGGGCTCTCAGTCTAAGTAGAAGAGAGAATAGGTATTTAAACCCCATTTTACAATTGAGGAAACTGAGGAACAGAGATGTTAAGCAACTTGCCCAAGGTCACACAGCAAGAAATTGGCAGAGCTGGGATTAGAATCCAGGTTCTCCGACTCGCAGATCTGTGCTCTTTTCAATAGACCACGTTGCCGCTCACTAAGACAACTCACACAGATACACAATAGTCTCTTCCTACACCAGACCGACTTGCTCCAACTTGTAGATTGTGTTATACGAAGCATAGCGAATGCTCCCTAATTTGTCCATCATTTTATGTCAAATGATGGCATAAAAACACGTTCTAGCAGAACTGACTTTATATGCTACTCATTTTCTGGGCAATTCTATTTTGCTAGAAATTACTTTTGACTTTTGAGTGTTTCTACACCATTAATTAACCCTCTAAAAATCAATATTTCTGTTTTGCAATCTACATTTTTTCCGGGAAAATTTGTTCTCATTTTAAATGCTTAATTGTTCATTACCTTTTGCTCCACTTATCTCAGTTTACAATTATTTTATCAGGAAAAAAAGTCTTTGCTGTTTTCTTTGCCAGAATGCAAGGTTTTAATATCCTCCAAATGCAGTCTTGATCTTAATATCTATTTTCGTGTTCAGACACCGATTTGTGATATTTATTAGTTATGGTGACCCTAATCTCTCAGACATGAAAAGGGAATCTTGAAAATGTTCATCTCATTCATTTATATTTTATTCACGTGACGAGGTTTTATAATAAATCAGGATATAAATGTCGGTGATTTTGTGCAGGTTAAGATAAATTTAGCATATTCTCAGAATTTAATTAGCATCGACCTCTTCATCTTTATTTATTATGTCTCTCCTTCTGGAATGACAATTCTTCAAAGAGAAGACACTCTTTGAGCTGTGCACTATAATGTCACTGGGAGGGAAGGGTCGTTTTTATATCCGCCTTCTGAGATCCCAGGGTGCCACTTATCTGTGCAACAGGACCCAACTTACAACTGTATTTCTGACAAGATACTAGGCCAGAATTCTTCTGGGCCAGTTACTGAAGAAATATCATTAACCACATACTACCTGACTCGCGTTGTGGCATCGGACTGAAACTCAACAGAGCGGGCATCGTGTCATTTATTTTATGGCATTTCCTAGTGTTTAATGTGAACCAAGCACTGTGCTATGCATTGGGATAGATTCAAAGTGATCAGATCGGACACGATCCCTGCACTACACAGGGCTCAATCAATCGATGGTACTTACTGAGCTCTTACTGTGTGCAGAGCACTGTACTGAATGTTTAGGAGAATACAAGACAGTAGAGTTGGAAGACATGATTCCCATTCACGAGAACAAGGAGAGTGGACTAGTGGAAAGAGCACAGGCCAGAGGACCTGTGTTCTAACCCCGGTTCTGCCACTTGCCTGCTGAGTGATCATTCAATTTATCTGCGACTCAGTTTCCTCATCTGCAAAATGGGGATTAAGGCTGAGAACCCCATGTGGAACATGGACTGCGTTCAACCGGATTTTCTTGTATCTACCCCAGCACTTAGTACAGTGCCTGGCACGATACTAAATTCCTTTAAGAAAAAGGAGTTTACGGTGTAGAAGAAGCGTTTCCAGCCGGAGGCTCACTATCTAAGACGGAAAGAAAGTAGGCACAAAGCTTACAGCATCCCAGATCCCAGAAAACTGAAAAGAGCAAAATCAAGACATCTATGCTGAATTCATAGACATTGAAAAAATTTACCATGAAATAGGGGATTCACCAATATAAATTAGAGGTAAAGGCAAGTAAAAGAGTTTAAAGATAAATGAAAGAGCACAGGCCTAGAAGCTTTTAAGCCCTACCCTATTGCTTGCTTGCTAGGTGACCTTGTATGTGTCAAGTCACTTAACTCCTCTATGCCTCAGTTTCCTCATCTGTAAAATAGGGATTTAATCCTATTCTCTCCTACAAAGACTTTGAACTCCAAGTGGGACAGGAACTGTATCTACCTCAGTGCTTGGTTCAGTGACTGACACATAATAATAATAATAAAGATGGAATTTGTTAGGTGCTTACTATGGGCCAAGCACTGTTCCAAGCACTGGGGTAGGTACAATCAATCAATCAATCGTATTTATTGAGCGCTTACTGTGTGCAGAGCACTGTACTAAGTGCTTGGGAAGTACAAGTTGGCAACATATAGAGACGGTCCCTACTCAACAGTGGGCTCAGGTCATCAGGTTGTCCCATGTGGGGCTCGCAGTCTCAATCCTCATTTTACAGATGAGGTAACTGAGGCACAGAGAAGTGAAGTGACTTGCCGAAGGTCACACAGCAGATAAGTGGCAGAGGTGGGATTAGAACCCACAATCTCTGACTCCCAAGCCTGGGCGCTCGCCACTGTGCCATGCTGCTTCTCAGTTACTTAACAAGTAGCATGATTAATACAATGGCTGGTAGGGCATGGATTCCTAAGTGTTTTGGGAGGGGGAGGACTAGAGTTTGGTGCTGAAGTGGAAGTATTAAAGTCGGAGTAGGGAGTGAAATGGTATCAACTCTGCACTTCCGTCTTCACCGCCTTAACACTGAGGTACTCACCTCACCCTCATAGTATATATGTACATTCTGTTGCTTCCCCTACTTATAATTTATTGTAATGCCTGCATCCCTTCCTTGAGGTCAGGGACTCTGACTGGGTCTGTCTACTATGCTGTACTTTTCCAAGCACTTAGGACAGCACCTTACACAGAGTAAGCAGTCAATAAGTACCACGATTGATAGATTAATCAGGGAAGGACTCCTGACGATGTGACTTCAGAAAGACTTTGAGAAAGAGCAGAGCAGTGGGTTGCTTGCCATGAGGGGAGAGAATGATCCAGGTAGGAGGGAGGGAGGCCATGAGTTGGGAGGGTTGGGGTTAGAGTTTAGTATTAGGGTTAGGGGTAGGGGAGAAAGACAAGGCACAAAGCTGCTTTCCCTTTTAGACTTTAAACTTCAGGAGGGTAGTAATTATGTCCTTGTGTGTAGATTGTTTAGGACCCAACAGCACATCAGAAGGATAAGGACACTGTATAACTGTATAACTGTACCTCATTTGTTGGGAAAAGAAAATGAGGTAATAATAATAATAATAATGGCTTTTGTTAAGTGCTTACTATGCTCTGAGCACTGTTCTAAGCACTGGGGTAGATACAAAGTAATCAGGTGGTTCCCACGTGGGGCTCACAGTCTTAGTCCCCATTTTACAGATGAGGTAACTGAGGCACAGAGAAGTCAATGACTTACCCAAAGTCACACAGCTGGTCAGTGGCGGAGACGGGATTAGAACCCACGACCTCCGTCTACTACCCTACTATTAGGGTCTAATCCCTCCTTCTACTTTCCACAAGCTTTAAGTCATTTCTGCTCAAATGATTCAGATTCAACAACTAGATTGGAAGATCTTTGAGGCCAGTGTCCAGGTATTTTTGCTTCTGATATATGTTCCCCAAGCACCTCATTACAGGATTTAAATAGGAATTTAGTAAAGCCGTGGATGAGGATCGTGATTCATTGCTGTCCAGTGACAGAGGGGAGGTTCCACCTTCGGAAGAGGAAGAAAAACCTACACTGTATTATCACTGCAGAAGGAAACAGAGTGGGACAATGTTGTGAATTGCAAATCACTAGAGGCTGCAGATATATGTGATAGTACTTTATCAATGCTGCAGGGTAAAGGCAGGCAGACCTACAGCTTTGAAATTGAGCTACCTACCCATCCATCTCTTTGCCTATAGGCTTGCCACTTCCATTTCAGAGAACACAAAACTCTTCCCAATTTTGTTGTTGTTTTTTTTTTTTTTTTGTGTGGGGCTAGTTCTCTCCGGGAAAAATAACACTGTTGACTCTCCAAAGCTGGAGTCCACTGATACGGATGGCCCATTTCCTAATTTTGATGTAGATCCATGATTAGTGGATTGTTCGTGGGTTTAGGGCTTCCTGCCAGACAGAGAGAAATGACGAGGAGAGTTCTGCCCTAGCTTGGCTCCTTTTAACTCTATCAATCACTTGTTCAGACTTAGACTTTAATCATTTGGGTTTTGGTGATATCCCTCTGCTATTCTGACTTTTCATTCTTCCAAAAGCTGCTCTTTCAGAAACGTCAGACCCAAGGTGGCTTTGAATTGAGACCTTTGCCATCCTCATGTCTTAAATAATTTGGTCTTTCTCCATCGTGGTTGTTGTCTTATGATGTCGAGTCATGTCTGACCCATAGAGATGAAATGGACACATCTGTCCCAGAGCACCCCACCTCCCTCTGCAATCGTTCTGGTAGTGTATCCATAGAGTTTTCTTGGTAAAAATACAGAAACAGTTTATCATTACCTCCTTCTGATCACCCTCGAGTCTCTCCCATGCCGCTGCTGCCCAGCACAGGTGAGTTTTGACTTGTAGCAGATCACCTTCCACTCGCTAGCCACTGCCCAAGCTAGGAATGGAATGGATTTGCCTCCGCTTGACTCTTCCTCCCGTAGTCCAGACTTGTAGAGTACTGGAAACTCTTCAGGTGCGACCCTGAGAGGTTCTTTCTCCATTACTCTATGTTATTGACAACAGTGTAATTCTGACCACCCATCTTCTTTCTAAAGGAGAATGACTGGGCTACAACATAATCCAGAACTATCATTCATTCATACGAGTGCTCACTGCATGCAAGGCACTATACTAAGCAATTGGCCAAGTACAATACAACAGCAAACAGACACATTCCCTTCCCACAACAAGCAACCTCCTTGTGCTGATCTTGCCACTGTCATCCTTAAGAAAATCTGTGACCTGTAATATCCATTTAAATGGTCCTCTACTCCGGAAACTTCTTAATCATCAAATGTGTGTCTGATTTCTTTTATGGTATTTGTTAAGGACTCACTATATGCCAGGCACTGTTCTAAGCACTGGAGTAGATACAAGATAATCAGGTTGAACACAGTCCCTGTCCCACGTGGGTCTCACAGTTTTAATCCCCACTTTACAGATGAGGTAACTGAGGCACAGAGAAGTCAAGTGACTTGCCTAAGGTCACACAGCAGACAAGGGGCAGAGCTGGGATTAGAACCCAGGTCCTGTGATGCCCAGGCCCATGTCCTTTCCTCTGGACCACACTGCTTCTTTTGTGAACCAAAGGCTTAGGGGTCCCTGGGTTAGGTAGGGATCAAAAATCAGAAGGGGTTACCATTTCCCTGGATCTGCTCTGGCACGACATATATATGCATTTAGTTGAGCATGCAAAGCATGGCACACACATGGCTTAAGGAGACACTTTTTTGTTTGATGGTATTTGTTAAACGCTTACTACGTGCCAAGCACTGTTCTAAGCACTGGGGTAGATACAAGGTAATCAGGTTGTCCCACGTGGGGCTCACAGTCTTAATTCCCATTTAACAGATGAGATAACTGAGGCACAGAGAAGTGAAGTGACTTCCCCAAAGTCACACAGCTGACAAGTGGCAGAACAAAGATTAGAGTTCATTCATTCATTCAATTGTATTTATTGAGTGCTTACTGTGTGCAGAGCACTGTACTAAGCACTTCGGAAGTACAAGTTGGAAACATAACTCCCAAGCCCATGTTCTTTCCACTAGATCTGAAAAGGGAGCTACATTTCAGTGGTCATGGGTTCAAATCCCAGCTCTGCCAATTGTCAGCTGTGTCACTTCTCTGTGCCTCAGTTGCCACATCTGTAAAATGGGGATTGGCTGTGAGCCCTCTGTGGACAACCTGATCACCTTGTAACCCCCCAGCGCTTAGAACAGTGCTTTGCACATAGTAAGCACTTAATAAAAAGCCATTGTTATTATTATTATTATTATTATTATTATTATTCCCTGAAAAACTAGTGTCCAGCTCAATGGTGACCTAACCCCACTCTGATCTGGAAACCTGTACTTGGAAACCACAGGACCTTACTAACCTACATTTCATCTCCCTCCACATCCCAGGTATGTCATCTCCATCAACCACATCAACATCAATAGGTCAATCAATTGTATATCTTGAAAGCTTACTGCATATAGAGCACTGCAATAATAATCATAATAATGATGATGATGGCATTTATTAAGCACTTACTATGTGTAAAGCACTGTTCTAAGCGCTGGGGATTGTCCCATGGGGGGCTCACAGTCTTAATCCCCATTTTACAGATGAGGGAACTGAGGCACAGAGAAGTAAAGTGACTTGCCCAAAGTCACACAGCTGACAAAAGAAGCAGCATGGCTCAGTGGAAAGAGCACGGGCTTGAGAGTCAGAGGTCATGGGTTCTAATCCTGACTCTGCTGCTTGTCAGCTGTGTGATTTTGGGCAAGTCACTTAACTTCTCTGTGCCTCAGTTCCCTCATCTGTAAAATGGGGATTAAGACTGTGAGCCCCACGTGTGACAACCTGATCATCTTGTATCCACCCCAGCACTTACAACAGTGATTTGTACATTGTAAGTGCTTAACAAATACCATTATTATTATTATTATTATTAATTGGCAGAGCTGGGATTTGAACCCATGACCTCTGACTCCAAAGCCCATGCTCGTTCCGCTGAGCCACGCTACTTCTCTTAAACTGTACCAACTGCTTGGGAGAATACAATATAATCCAGTTGGTAGACAGATTCCCTGCCTATCTTGTGTCTACTCCAGTGCTTAGTACAGTGCCTGGCACCCATTAAGCACTTGACGAATACCATTAAAAAAATAAAGGTGCTTTCAGTTTAAAGGGGATATATGAATTTTTCTGTTTCTCTGTTTAAGGATTTGTTCATTTATTTATTCGTTCACTTTTTCATCCATTTCATACTTTTGTGTGTATATATTTGTGTATGTTTGTGTGTGTCTGTGTGTATTTGTGTGGGGGTGTGTGTGTATGTACATATCATTCCTCAAATGATAAGTGGTCAGGATCTCACCCAACTGCTAAATCAATAAGTTTAATGTCTTGTTCTGGATTCTTTTAAGATTATGATCATAAAAAATATAGACACCTGTGTTAAAACATGATTGGCATTTTCCAAAGAAGAAAGCAATGTCAAGACATGCGTTATTACAGGGACTCTAGGGACAGGAGATTGAGACCCAGAACGGAGAAATATAAAAATACAAAAGATAGAACGAAAGGTAAAAATTCAGACAAATCTGATGTCTGAGACTAAGAAAAGTGCTGAACATTTGTAGTACAGAATTTTGTAAGTGCAGCAGACTATGCTTTGAGTTTGACATTGGGGTAATCTCATGGTGTAGAGGATAGAGCATGGCCTTGGGAGTCAGAAGGTCATGAGTTCTTGTCTGCTGTGTGACCTTGGGCAAGTCACTTCACGTCTCTATGCCTCAGTTACCTCATCTGTAAAATGGGGACGAAGACTGTGAGCCTCACGTGGGAGTGGGACTGCGTCCAACCTGATTTGCCTGTATCCACCCAACTCTTAGTACAGTGCCCGGCACATAGTTAGTGCTTAACAAATACCATCGTTATTATCATTATCAGAGAGTTTGCTGGACATAGCTCTGGTATTAATTCCGAGATTTTCCTAGTTCCAGTGAGAGACAAATGCTGAGTGTAAATGCTGTTGGAATGGAAAATCAAAATATGCTTCCAGTTCATAAAACCCAGGTGAATGATGTGGAAATGATAGCCGTTTGGTGAAACATAATCACAAAGAAGGAGGGAGGGCTGACTGTGGAGTACTAAGAGAGAATATCAGTTGGAAGACAACAGACCAGTTTGGCAAGGGACAATTAATTATTCAATCCATCAGTGGCATTCACTAAGTGTTTAGTGTGTGCCGAGCACTACACTTACTAAAGTGCTTGGGAAAGTACAACAGAGTTGGTAGATATGTTACCTGTCCACATGTTAACTGCTTATAGTCTGGAGGGGGAGAAGTAGACATTAAAATAAATTATGGATATATACATAAGTGCTGTGGGGCTGAGGGTGAATATCAAGTGTTTAAAGGATACAATTCCAAGTGCAAGGGTGTCCCAAAATGGAAAGGGAAAAGAGGAAATGAGGGCTTAGTTGGGACAGATGTCTTGGAGGAGATGTGATTGTAATATGGGTTTGAAAGTGGTGAGAGTAGTGGTCTGTTGTTCATGAAAAGGGAGGGAGTTCCAGGAGAGAGGGAGGATGTGGCCAAAGGGTTGGCAGTGAAACAGATGAGATCGAGGTTCAGTGAGTAGGTTGGCATTAGAGGAGTGATGTAAGCGTGCTAGTTGGTAGTAGGATATTAGTGAGGAAAGATAGGAGGGGGCAAGGTGATTAATTGCTTTAAAGCCAGTGGAATGGACTTTCTGTTTTATACAAATGTGGATGGGCAACCCCTGGATATTCTCGAGGAGTGGGAGATGTGGACTGAATATCATTTTAGAAAAATGATCTGAGCAGGAGGATGAACAGGAGTTGGGAGAGAAAGGAGGCAGAGGTGTTAGCAAGGAGACTGACGCAGCAATCAAGGTAAGGATACGAGAAGTACTTGGATCAGCACAGAAGCAGTTTGAATAGAGGTGAAACAGTGGATTTGACTGATGACGTGATTGTTGAACCGACGGGAATTGAGGACATACTGAATACATGGGTTGATGACAGAGATGAGCCAAGGATAATGCCAAAGATATGGGCAATCAGGACGAGGACCGTTGTGCTTGAGCAATCAATTAATAAAACAAAGATACGTATTGAGCCCTTACTGTGTAGACCACTGTAGTAAGTGCTTGGGAGAGTACAACACAGTTGGTAAACACAATCCCCAACGGTAAGGATCAAACAGAAGTCTTTGGAAGATTGAGGTTTTTAGAAATTGGTCTAGAGCATGGGTTTGGGACTTGAGATAGCTCTAATTCTGGCAGTAATAATTGCTCTGTGAAATAAGGCATGCTATATGTAAATACATATTGGACTGTGTCCAACCTGATTAACTTGTAACTACCCCAGTGTTTACAATAGTGCTTGACATATAGTAAGAGCTTAACACATAATAATAATAACAATAATAATGAATATACAGTAAGAATTTTGCAAAACCAGCATGCTTGAGGAATGGGAGATGCCTCAGTTATTTAAGAGTTAAAGTGGCCCATCTGGAAGTCTTTGCATAATAACAGAGAGGGCTCTGAGTTCAAGCCCTCTGGAAGCCTCCAAAATACAGTGAGGATGAGCGAGTACTATTTGGTCATTGTATTAGCAGAAGAGAATAATCATATAGGAGACTGAAGCATAGTCATTCCAGAGCTTCAAGAAAGTCTGACAAAAGCCAGTGATTCAGTAAACTTGGGTTGCCTGATCACTTTAGGAAATATTCTCACCCCGAAACTGTTAGAGGAAAAGTATTTTCTTTTTGAACACAGCAAAGGAGCAAAACAGAGGACATACAGCTTGAAATCAGAGGAACAGTCATTGGTGTAGAGATGGGCACTCACTGATGGTGCGATGAAGCTGATTGTATCGCAGAGTTTAGGTGAAAACCCAAGAGAATCAGTCAATCAATTGAGCACTTACTGTGAGCAGAGCACTGTACTAATAACTTGGTATAGTACAATACAATAGAGTTGGTAGACCTCAAGGAAATTACAATAGAATAGAGGATTTTATATTCCAGTGGAAGAGGTTAAATCTATCCTACAGGAAAGATTCAAGCATTATAAACTCTTCCACTCTTCCAAATGTTTGCCCATGAATAGGACATTACATAGTGCCAGTAAGTAGAATTTTCTGGTTGGTAAGGTGCTGGGTAATAAAGCTTCGGCTGCCTATAAATATGTAAAACATGAAATATAATTTAATACTGGAATAATGTTGCTATTCTTTGGTAAAATAGTAACAAATTATTCCTAGTGAAGACCAGTCAACAAGGACTGTGTCTTTCGCATGTACTGAGAAGCAGCGTGGCCTGGTGGAAACAGCATGAGACTGGGAGGCAGGGGATCTGGGTTCTAATCCCACCTCTACTGATTGCTTTCTGCAAGACCTGGGGCAAGTCACTTCACTTCTCCGTGCCTCTGTTTTCTTAACTGTAAAATGGGGATTAAATCCTATTCCCTCCCATTTAGGCTGTGAGCCCCATGTTGGACAGGGCTTGTGTACAACCTGATAAATGTCTATCTATCCCAGCACTTAGAACAGTGCTTGGCGCACAGTAAATGCTTAACGGTGAGGTAAATGAGACCCAGTGAAGTGACTTATGCAAGGTCACCCAGCGGATGAGTGGAGGAGCCAGGATTAGAACCCAGGTCCTTCCAACTCCCGGGCCAGTGCTCTGTCCACTAGGTCGTGTTGCTTCGCTAAAAAAATGTGTGTGTGATGTCATCACTTGGTGATACCTGGCCAGGAGACACGTGTCTAAGTGTCCGACATCAACAAGGGCTATCACAGCCATGTTAGATGGCAGCCCATCCATTAGGGCAGGGAGAGGACACCTTGCAAAGTTCACACATTCTCGGGGCTACTTAGAATTAGAACTTCCTCGCCCCATCTGCCTCTGCTGCACAGGGAGATAGGGCCCACGGTCTCCCACATGTCAGGAGGAAGTTACCCTTGTATCCCTTCAGGTGGAATACGGCCTTCTCATTTTGCAGGGTTAGCTCCGGTGCTTAACATGAAAAATGGGTTTTGTCCCCCAGTGGCTGTCACGAAACACAAAGCTGTCAGAGCGACTCACACTTCTCTAGGGGAGATCCAGACTGTAAAAGAGACTAGAGACCAAATCCACTCTGTGTGCTTTCTTCCCTCAGAAATGCGCAGAACAAGCAAATGACTGGGATAATCTGATCTGCTCCTGAGTTAAAATGCAGTGCGTTTCCAATATCCATTCCGAGGGGACAGAGACGGTAATATGTTTGTTCCCAGACCCGAGCTGAAGTCATATCCTATATCCCACAGCTCCATTTCCATTCAGTTATCACCCTCACGTGTCCTAGAGAGTCAAATGCCCAGTGCCTCAGGAGAGTTAAGGTTCCTATTTTTCTGTACAGATACATAGAGAGATGCATGTTTTATTTCCAATTTGTCTGTAAATATGAGAGTTCCTTAAATCTGCTAGTCTGATGTGTGTTTGTGTGTGTGTTTGTGTGTGTGATCTATCTGTATATACCTGTGTGTGATATGTCTATCTTTCTAATCCATAAATACCATGTAGAGGTCTTCATACTGCTACCTGCCCTTCTTTTTTAGCCTTCAGAAATGATTACGTCCACCTTGCCATGTTGTGATCTGATGCTATATTGTAATTATGGGAGATGGTGTTCTTTAGTAGTCAACCCAGGAGTACTCTGGTTAGGATTCTGTCAGCAATGGGAACGAATGAAATACCTTGACAACTGCCACAAACTAATTTTTTGCCTTTTTTCTTGAAGAAGCAGCGTGGTTCAGTAGAAAGAGCACGGGCTTTGGAGTTAGAGGTCATGGGTTCGAATTCTGGCTCCACCACATATCTGCTGTGTGATCTTGGGCTAGTCACTTAAATTCTCTGTGCCTCAGTTACCTCATCTGTAAAATGGGGATTAAGACTGTGAGCCCCACGTGGGACAACCTGATCACCTTGTATCCCCCCCAGAGCTTAGAACAGTGCTCTGCACATAGTAAGTGCTTAACAAATGCCATTATTATTATTATTATTATCCCAGCTCCACCACCTGTCTGTTGTATGATCTATTTAGCAAGTCATTTCACTTCTCTGTGCCTCAGTTACCTCATTTGTAAAACGGAAATGAAATTGTGAGCCCCATCTGGGACATGAACTGAGTCCAACGTGATTACCTTGTTTCTACCCCAGTCCTTAGCATAGTGCCTGGCTCATAGTAAGTGCTTAACAAAACCACAAAAAAATGAGTAGACCAGGGCTGCTTTGGAGCAGCTCTAAAAAAGACTCCCTTGTTTCCTGGGCAAGCAGCTACAACATTAGAACCACTGAGATAATTCTACAGTATCTCAAAGTCACCTCCACCATCGTCACCATCCTTATGCAGTCTAGTAGTCTCCAACCCATGGTGATTCCATGGACACATCTCTCCCAGAATGCCAACGTGGCTCAGTGGAAATAGCACGGGCTTTGGAGTCAGAGGTCATGGGTTCAAATCCTGACTCCGCCACTTGTCAGCTGTGTGATTGTGGGCAAGTCACTTAACTTCTCTGTGCCTCAATTACCTCATCTGTAAAATGGGGATTAAGAACGTGAGTCCCATGTGGGATAACCTGATCACCTGGTAACCTCTCCAGCACTTAGAACAGTGCTTTGCACATAGTAAGTTCTTGATAAATGCCATTATTATTATTATTATTCATGCCCTACCTTTCATCTGTATCCACAGATTGTTCTTGGTAAAAATGTGGGCGTGGTTTACCAATACTGCCTTCTGCTCAGTAAACGTGAGTTTCTGTCCTCAACTCTCTTCCATGCCTCTGTTTCCCAGCACGGGTTTGTTTTGAATTGTAGCAGAATGCCTTTCACTCACTAGCCACTGCCCAGTGTAGGAATGGAATGGGTATCCTTCTGCTTGACTCTCACTGCCATAGCTCAGACTGGTAGAGTACTGGTAATTCTGCAGGTGTGATCTGGGCCTCAGTTACCTCATCTGTAAAATGGGGATTAAGACTGTGAGCCCCCCGTGGGACAACCTGATCACCTTGTAACCTCCCCAGCACTTAGAACAGTGCTTTGCACATAGTAAGCGCTTAATAAATGCTATCATTATTAGTAGTAGTACTACAGTCCTCTGCACACAGAAAGTGTTCAATAAATATGATTTATTTATGAATGAATGACTTTCAGGTCTATGCTCTTTCCACTAGGCTATGCTAAAGCTATGTCACCTGCCCTTGGCCTTATGCAGGGAAGGAAATCTCACACAGGAGATGATTGCTTCCACACAGCCTTGCTGGCTCCCAAATGCTTAGTACAGAAGATAAGGGTGATGGTAAGCTTTCCAGGGCCACTCTGGCATCAGCAGGGCACCCAGCAACTGGCATGGGATGGGTAACACTGTAGATGTTTCTGGAATATTGAGACACTGCCACATCACAGAATGAGGGTGTCACAGGTCAGAGAGGGAGACTCATGAGCTCATGAGGGATGGACCTCCTTTGTGAAATCAATCAATCAATCAATCAATCGTATTTATTGAGCGCTTACTATGTGCAGAGCACTGTACTAAGCACTTGGGAAGTACAAATTGGCAACACATAGAGACAGTCCCTACCCAACAGTGGGCTCACAGTCTAAAAGGGGGAGACAGAGAACAGAACCAAACATACCAACAAAATAAAATAGATAGGATAGAAATGTACAAGTAAAATAAATAAATAAATAGAGTAATAAATATGTACAACCATATATGTATATATACAGGTGCTGTGGGGAAGGGAAGGAGGTAAGATGGGGGGGATGGAGAGGGGGACGAGGGGGGAGAGGAAGGAAGGGGCTCAGTCTGGGAAGGCCTCCTGGAGGAGGTGAGCTCTCAGCAGGGCCTTGAAGGGAGGAAGAGAGCTAGCTTGGCGGAGGGGCAGAGGGAGGGCATTCCAGGCCCGGGGGATGACGTGGGCCGGGGGTCGACGGCGGGACAGGCGAGAACGAGGTACAGTGAGGAGATTAGCGGTGGAGGAGCGGAGGTTGCGGGCTGGGCAGTAGAAGGAGAGAAGGGAGGTGAGGTAGGAGGGGGGCGAGGGGATGGAGAGCCTTGAAGCCCAGGGTGAGGAGTTTCTGCCTGATGCGCAGATTGATTGGTAGCCACTGGAGATTTTTGAGGAGGGGAGTAATAAACTTGTGTCTTAAATCCTAGAAGAGCAGGTGGGATTATCCTCTTCTTTACCCCTTCTTACCTCATCTCCCTTCTCTCCTTCTCCATCCCAGCCCATACACTCCCCTCCTCTGATGCTAACCTTCTCACTGTGCCTCGGTCTCGCCTGTCCCGCCGTCGACCCCTGGCCCACGTCCTATCTTGGGCCTGGAATGCCCTCCCTCCTGAAATCTGCCAAACTAGCACACTCTCCCCCTTCAAAGCCCTACTAAAAGCTCACCATCTCCAGGAGGCCTTCCCAGACTAAGTCCCCCTTTCCTCTGTTCCCCCTGGCCTCCCAATCACCCTGACCCTCTTTCTGTGCTCTACCCTCCCGCCCCACAACATTTGTGAATATATGTACACATTCATAATTATAATTCTACTAATTTTTATTAATGATGTGTAAGTACCTATAATTCTATTTATTTATAATGATGCTACTGATGCCTGTTAACATGTTCTGATGTCTGTCTCCCCCCTTCTAGACTGTGAGCCTGTTGTGGGCAGGGTTTGTCACTATTTGTTGCTGAATTATACTTCCCAAGTGCTTAGTACAGTGCTCTGCACACAGTAAGTGCTCAATAAATATGACTGACTGACTGAATTAATGAATCCTCTTGTAGGAAGTGGAATTGTATCTGGGGTGCATTGGACTTTCCAAGACTTTGGATCACACCATAGAAAAAGGGATAAAAATCCTGTGCAGAAGGACAGTGTGGCTACCTTGAGTCCAGTACTCTTTTCAGGGACCCCATTAACATGAGGAGATTGTCTCCTTTATTTCCTCTGGGCCCGCACTGGGGGTCATAGTCAGAGAACAGGCTCTCCATTATTGTGGGACTCTCTGATTCCAGGTCATCTAGGACAAACACATTTGAGGAAAATAAATTGAACAAAATGTTTCAACCCACAGATCAAGTTCACATTTTCAGTGGCGGTTCAAGCCAGGTCCCGTTTTCTCTCAATCTGGCCCATCCTCACACAGAGTCATTCGATTAAACCCAGTTTGGGCTTAGGGCCAGGATGAAAAAGTGCCTAATATTTAGATGGAGTTTTTTGGAGTCTGCATTAGGGTTTCAAGTGACACAATACTCCCCAGACAGTCAGACAAGAGCAGCCATCAGCCCATTCTTGGTCTAGGGATACTTTTAATACACCTCAGAGAACCTGCCCTTTGATGTGCTATTGAGAACTAATACGCATTTCAAGCAAGAGGAGTTTTTTTCACCCTCCCTCGAAGGCTCAAAAGTCTGTTTATCCGAAAAGGAAATGACTTCCTCCATTAACCCTCAGAACAGATCGATCAATCAACCTGAGAAGCAGCCTGGCATAGTGAGAAGCATCACAGCAGATTGGATAGAGCACGGACCTGAAGTCAGGAGGTCAAGGGTTCCAATTCTGCTTCTGCCACTTGTGTGCTGTGTGATCTGGGGCAAGTCACTTCACTTTGCTGTGCCTCAGTTACCTCATCTGTAAACTGGAATTGAGACAGTGAGCCCCAAATGGGACAAGGGCTGTGTCCAGTCTGATTTGTGTGTACCCCAGCGCTTAACCCCAGTGCTTGGCATATAACAAATACCATCATTATTAATCAATCATTCATATCTATGAGTGCTTACTTTGTTCAGAGCACTGTACCAAGTGGTTGGGAGAGTACAATTCAACAGAATTAGCAGAAATGTTCCCTGCCCATAATGAGCTTACTCTATATCCAAGCAGAAATTAGTGCCTTTTCCTGTTACCCTTGACCTCTCTGTACAAGGGAGGGAAGGTCACCAAAAAGGACTGTGATTGGCTAGCTCATTGCTCCCATGGCCAGTGCTTTGCTCAGTTTCCTCTTCCCTAGAGCCATCTGACTTCTGCTTTCTGCAAGCAAGGAGCTACACTGAAAATGAAGTCCTGGAGAGGGAGCCTTGATTGTATACTTCCCTGTTTCTCATCCTAGCTGCTACTGCGGCTTCCCAACTCTGACTGCCCCCCCCACCCCTAAATCTTCTGTTCCAACTTCAGGAAAAACATCCACCCTGGGCCTTCTGGTTCCATTCCTTGGACTCAGAGATCCTCTTGAAGGAAGCATGGTATTGTCCCCTCCATTTCAATCATGCATTCATTCAATCATATTTATCGAGCACTTACAGTGTGCACAGCACTATACTAAGCACTTGGGAGAGTACAATACAATAATAAGCAGAAACATTCCCTGCCCACAATAAGCTCAAGTCCTTGCTGACTCTTGTCACCTGTGGGTATCAGCACAGTGGTTCAGAAGGGCATAGCTAAACAGCACTTTTCACTGTGAAATAAATGGTGATTGACAATGAAGAAGGAAAAGCTTCCATCTCTATTTTGGAGTGTGGAGATGATGGCATTTCTATGAAGACTGATGCCTCTCCTCGCCCCGATCAGGTCAGAAAAAGACTGCAAAAACCAAAGTGAATCTGCCCCAACTGGAGGAAGATTGCACACTGGTAATCAGTTAGACTCATTTAAAGACCCACAACATGTAGAAGGCTGAAATTGACACGTTGTGGGAATTTTCCTATGGACTGTTCATCAGAAGAGAACAAGGCCAAAGACTGACTTTGCTGTCTTTGGATCATGAAAAGAAGAGGGATCTGGAAGTGATTACCAGGCTGCAGAGATCAATGACAAGGTACAAAGCCCCACTGGGTCATTTGGATGAGTTGGTGGTGGGCCAGAAAGAATTATTGAGCTCACACCTTATTACTGAGATCACAGTTACTGAGATGTTTTCATTTTTGTAAGAAAAAAAAGAGAAGAAAAAGTAAGATAAATTGCAGCTTCCATTGCTGCTCCAGGTACCTCAGCATCTGCCAGAGTCATTCATTACTTCAGTCATATTTATTGAGTGCTTACCGTGTGAAGAGCACTGGGGGAGTCGATTCCTGGCCTGGGGCCCAAAAGGGTTGTCTCTGGGAGCCAGCTGGAGTGTTAGCAGTGGCAGCAGGGGCTACCAGTCTCTTCTCACCTGCCCCCCCGGGGAACAAATGAAAATGGAGATGGAATCAGGCAGGCCACTCATGGAAGAATCTAGATGTCACCAAAAAGGAATAAAGGGGGAATCTGAACAGCAGCATTGTCCCGCATAGCACTGGCAGGCTCGAATGATTATATGATGTGTTGACATATTTGATGATATCAAAGGCAAATTAGAGAGAAAGAAAAATAACAACAAAAAAAAGTGGCTGACTCCTGGATGCCAAGGTAGTTTATTCAAACATTCCTCCTCAAGTTGACTTTCCCTAGCATTGATCTGAAAAACTTGCCCAGGAAAATAAGGCAACTGGGGAGTCCTGTTTTTGTTTCATCAAGAAATTAAAAAAAAGGGAACTCAAACAATTCCACCGGAAAAGGCAAAGGAGAAACACTATGATCAAAATCTGGGAGAGAAAGGAGAGTTCAGCCTGTCAGCCTGCACAGTCTTGGAGAAGGAGGTGTGTTAAGTGCTACTCTTTAAGAGAAGACTTGGGCAGAGTGGCTATGTTCTGGGTTGTATTTATTGAGTGCTTACTGTGTGCATACACTGTACTAAGCACTTTGGAGAGTACAATATGACATGTTCCCTGAGCCCAATCTTTGTCTTCAGTCAAAGAAATATTCTTTCATTCTGGTGACAATGTACATACTCCTCTTCCCTCTATATTTAAACCACAAATAATAGTAGGGCCCAATATTTCTGAAATATTTTGTGGCCTTTTTATATTAAATCACTGGTGATGTTAATACTTCTCAATCACAAACTGGACGATAGGAGATTTCATTTCTGAAATATGAAGGCATATACTTCCCTTACTGCTCTGTGTTGAAGGTGTGAGACAGGAGAGGGAGGGAGCCAATTTGGGAAGAAAATGGCAGTGACAGAGCTGGGCAGCAATATGGGAGCAAAGAAGAGGAAGATGGGCTCAGATGATGAGTGGGTAAAAAGATGCGTGGCAACCAAAGTGCTAAGGAGGAAACAAACATTCGGAAAAGGTTATAGGGAGAATGTGATCTGGAGAGGAAAAAAATATTACTGGGGAAAATCCCCTAGTGGAGGTGGGATTTTGATAAAGGAGAAAGTTGTGATCTGGCAGATTTGAAGTGGGGAGAGAGTTTCAAACAGGAGAAAGAGCACTGAGTCAAGGGTCGGAGGTGGGAGAGTCGAGAAGAAGGTCCTGTGACAAGGTGGACTCTGGAGGAACAGATTGTGCCAGCTGGGGTGTAGTAGGAGGGACAGAGGGTTAGCTCTCTTGCATAATGTCACTGAATGTAGCATCATCCTCAGTGTGGAAGGCCAGAACTACAAGCAGGACTGAAACAGAAAAAAAAGAACCCAAAGAAAAGCTGAGCAAAGCCGTGTGGGAAGAAAGTGTTCTCTGAACAATATTAAACTTGTGTTTCCCTCATCAAAAGGGATGAGCCACTTAAGATTCAGGGCAGTTATAAAATTTGGAATGGGATTTCAGATGCAGAGAGAGGGCTTTTGCCAACCCATTAATTGGCCTTTTAGGAGTATATGTGGAGACTTTTCAAAGAAACCCAGGCTAAAATGAACTCATTCTTTGGAGATGGGCAAATCAGCAAAGTTCCTTGACCCAATCATCTCAGTGTTATCAAGTCTGAAGATAGAGTTTATGGAGGGAATGATGTAGCAGGCTGTAAGCAATGAACCCTGGAAATCTCGAGCTATCCTATGGAAGGAAGAATCTTATGGGTAGGGAGAGTATCGCAGTCCTTCACTTGTATACAGGTCCCAAGTAGAGGGAGTCATTCAAGCTACAGCATCATTAAGTGCTTACTAGGCACCAACCAGTGTATTAAACACTGGGCTAGATACTAAATAGCCAGATTGGATATAGTTCCTGTCCTATATGGGGCTCACACTCTAACAGGTAGGGAGATGCATACTTTATCCCCATTTCACAGATGCAGAGAGTGAGGCACAGAGAGGTAAACTGACTTGCCCAAGGTCACACGGAAGGTCAGTGGCAGAGCTGGGACCACAGAATGGTACTCCTGCCTCTCAGTCCCGTGCCCTTTCCCACTAGATGCATTTCAGGAAAAATGACCATGGGACTTCTGAAAATGTTCTCTTTTTTATGACCGATACATGCAAATTAGCTCCATGAAAAGCAGTCAGCCTAAGGGATTTATGATCCCATTCTGGATCTTCACATCCTTTTTCCCGGAAGTCTTCTGGGTAAATGCAGTAACTGAATAAGAACAGAAACATCGAAAACTCGGCTCTCTAGGAAAGAGGAGCACACAAGGGAGAAGAAACAGTGCGCTCCAGCCTACGAGACCCATAACATATTGATTTGCGCATGATTGTCATGATTCATGAGGGAGAAGGGTGATCGAATGAAAGAGCAACTCCATGTGAATCTGCTATCAATCTGTCCATGTTCCATTATCTCCATCCCAAACTCCACCCAGGTCAGTCCTTCTTTCTACAATCTCCCTCTAATAACTATTTTTCGCTCCTTTTGCCAAGCAGGCAAAAATGTCATGTAGAAGCCATGGTGCTAAATTGTTTTGTGCCTTAACTTATTTGTGCTCCATTAACATCTTGTTTTTCTTGACAAGTTACCAAATGAAAATTAATAAGTGTACAGCTGATACCTCAGGGTTTGTAAAGTTTTGACAAACACCAATTTTATTGCCTTGACAGGCATGAATAAGTAAATAAAGAGGTCTTTCTTAATAATTTTCATTTAAATCTGTTTTGGCTTTGCTTCCTCTTAAATCCCTTAAGGTGGATAATTTTAAACTTATTTCCTTAACGAATGTTGTTTAGTATTATTGAGAACATTTGCTTATTTCTTTTGGTTTTAGGCTGTTTCTGACTGTTGGGCTGCTATCATTTGACTTACTTGGTTGGTATTTCTCATTTGAAGGCAAAATGAGCCATTAAGTATTTGTTTTGGGAGAAAAGGTCTTGGGGAAGGAAGAGCATTGTCTTCTGTAGGGACAAGGAGGATTGAAAAGATAGTTATGTGACAATAAATTTAATTAGCACCTACTCTGTGATGTGTGAATGTCAGTCTCCCTGGTTATCAATCAATAAGTAGCATTTATTGAGCACATACTGTGTGCAGAGCACTATACTGTTTTGAAGAATACAGTAGAACAGAGTTGGTATACATTCGTTGCCCACAGCGAGCTTACATCCTAGAGAGGGTGACAGACAATATAAATAAATGACTTATACTATGCCTCCTTATGTTTCAAACTACTTATTTCTCTATTTAAGAATGTATGTAATGTCCAATATATTTACCTATCAAACCATCGATCAAAATATTTACCTACCAATCTCTCAACCTATTTATACATTTATCTATACATTTATTTACAGATTTCCCTTTTTACCTACCTAGCTGCCTTGCTCCTGTCCCTTGTTTTTGACAATGATGATAATGTTGATCCTGAGAGTGTGCTTTAGTGGAAAAAGCATAGGAATGGGAATCAGAAGATCTGATTCTAATCTTGGCTCTGACACTTGCCTGCTCTGTGACCTTAGATCAGTCACTTAAGTTCTCAGTACTTCAGTTTCCACCAGCTAGACTGTAAGTTCACTGTGGGCAGGGAACGTGTTTACCATCTCGAGTGTATTGTACTCTCCCAAATGCATAGTACAGCGTTCTGCATGCAGTAAGTGTTTAATAAATATGATTGAGTGTGAAATTGGGATTAAAAACCTGTTTTCCTCCCCCCCAAGACCGACGCCCATGTGATCAGAAAATGGGTCTGATCTGATTGTGTTCTATCTACCACACTGCTTAGCACAAAAGTGCTTAATAATAATTATTATTATTGTCATTGAGTAGTAGTAGTAGAAGTAATAGTAGATCTGATTGTATTCTATCTACCACAGTGCTTAGCACATAAGTGCTTAATAATAATAATTATTATTATCATTATTATTTTTGAGGAGTAGTAGTAGTAGAAGTAATAGTAGTATTATTCTGGCTCTATATGTGAATGAAAATGGGTGAGACCCATGTGTGATTGATATGCTACTCCTCACTGAGTGCTTGGATGAAAAGTTACTTAGTACACTGATGCACTTGCTTCTTTCAGGATCTGTTGCTATTTACCTCACATTGTTCCTAAAGCAGCATATATCTTTGTGGAAAGAAGCCAGGCCTGGGAATCAGAAGACCTGGGTTCTAGTCCCTGCTCCCCCAATTATCTGCTGGACAAGTCACTTAACTTCTCTGTACCTAAGTTACCTCATCGGCAAAATGGCGATTGAGATTCTGAGTCCTATGTGTGACTGGAACTCTGTCCAACCCAATTAACTTGTATCTACCCTAGTACTTAATACAGTACCTGGCACACAGTTAGTGCTCAACTGTTACAGTTAAAGAACCAAAAATCGGCCCCAACTCCAAGAGATCTTCCCTTTATCTGACTGCTGATTGCTGCAGGCCCCCCTGGTCTGTTGCTGTTGTCTACTAACAATCCCTCCACACATCAGCCAAGTTAGCTCTCTTCCTCCCTTCAAAGCCCTACTGAAAACTCACCTCCTTCAGGAGGCCTCCCCAGACTGAGCTCCCTTTTTCCTCAGAGCTTGGGCAGACTTTCCGCCATCCCCTACCCACCACACCTCCTTCCCTTTCCCACAGCACTTGTATATATTTGTACAGATTTATTACTCTATTTTTGCCCCTCCCATGCACCTCCTACAATATTAATTCATTCATTTTTATTGAGTACTAACTGTCTGCAAAGTACTACTAAGTGCTTGGGAGGGTACAATATAACAATAAACACATTCCCTGCCCAAAGCAAACTTGCAGTCTAGAAGGGGAGAGAGACACTAATATAAATAAATTACAGAGATTTATAAGTGCTGTGGGGCTGGAAAAGGAGGGGTGATGTCATACTGTTTTTTTATTTATTTATTTATCTATCTATTTATTTATCTATTTATTTATTTATCTATTTATTTATTTATTTATTTTATTTGTACATATCTATTCTATTTATTTTATTTTGTTAGTATGTTTGGTTTTGTTCTCTGTCTCCCCCTTTCAGACTGTGAGCCCACTGTTGGGTAGAGACTGTCTCTATATGTTGCCAATTTGTACTTCCCAAGCGCTTAGTACAGTGCTCTGCACATAGTAAGTGCTCAATAAATACGATTGATGATGATGATGATTTATTTTTATTGAGCACTAACTGTCTGCAAAGCATTGTACTAAGTGCTTGGGAGGGTACAATATAACAATGAATACATTCCCTGCCCAAAGCAAACTTGCAGTCTAGAAGGGGCGAGAGACATTAATATAAATAAATTACAGAGATTTATAAGTGCTGTGGGGCTGGAAAGGGAGGGGTGATAAATCATATTGTTCCCACCAACAAACCAGAGCTGTAGGCTGGGGAGGAAGATTCTCCTGTGAGATGTGGAGAGACTGTGGAAAGAAAGCACTCCATGCAGCCGTATGTCAGAGGAATTTTGGGGTATGGGGAGGTCCCTATGACTGGAAAAACTTGCGTAGCTGAAGGCCAGATTAAAAGGTCTTCAGAACAGTCCAACCCACCCCCCAAACCCCTGTGCTAATCCAGCCCTGTAAAAAAAAAAAATGATGGCATTTGTTAAGCACTTATTATGTGCAAGGCACTGTTCTAAATTCTGGGATGAATACAAGCAAATCGGGTTGGGCACAGTCCCTGTTCCATGTGGGGCTCACAGTCTTAATCCAGATTTTGCAGATGAGGTCACTGAGGCACAGAGAAGTGAAGTGACTTGCCTAAGGTCACGTAGCCTACGAGTGGCAGAGCTGGGATTAGAATCCATGTCCTTTGGACTCCCGGGTTCGTGCTGTATTCACTACATCATGCTGCAGGCACTTGCCCTCTTCCATTCACCCTACCACCCCTTCTCTTCTCCATCCAGGGCTTCATTTGGCTGGAGGATAGAGAAAACACTCTGGCAGACAGCAGGAATGGGTGTTCTCTTCATCTGGCTTCAGAGCGAAGTAAAATGCCAAAGCTTTATGTCCGCCAGATCAACATCTGTTGGAGAGCGGAGCGAGTCCTATTTTTCCTTCTAATTGTCTTCCAGGACTAGGACCATTCCCTGCCTCCTGAGGGCATTCAGCCAATTTGATCAACTGGGCAGCCTGGTCCCCTCTGTATGCTATCTAATGCTAGTGTGGCCTGCTGGAAAGAGCAAGGGCCTGGGAATCTAATCCTGGCTCCACCACTTGTCTGCTGGGTGACCTTGGGCAAGTCACCACTTCTCTGTGCCTCAGTATCATCATCTGTAAAATGGGCATTAAGACTGTGAGCCCCGTGTGAGACAGCGATGGTGTCCAAGCAGAGTATATTGTAACTACCCCAGCACTTAGTACCATGCCGGACACATAATAAGCACTTAACAAATACCTCATTTGTTAACAAATTCCACCATCTTCTCCTCACTGGTTATCGATTTTTATTTTACAGTTGCCACTGAAGAAGAAGAAATAATACTGAACAGGTTTGATACCTGTTTAGATGTGTCTGGCATAACGGGCTGGCAGAGATTAAGATGCTGAGCCCCCAAAGCTTCTGAATTCCTTACAGAAACCTGCAAGATCATAAACCGCAGCTGCAAGTCAACAGAGCAGTGAGCAAGCTGCGGAAACTGCAAAAGAAACTGAAAACAGATTATGATGGTTATAGTTTTAGGATTAGAACCGGCTCTGTTCACATGGAGCAACGAGCTCGGAAATTGTGCAAATCCGGTCATAGGGATCATCGAATTCCCACCCTGGATTTCCTGGTGGAGACTACTGAATGAAGAGAGGTGGAGGAGGAGATCTGAAACGTGCAGTTTCGTTTCTCTCCAGAGTCACCGGTTGAGGGAACAGAATGAAATCTGTGGGATTCCTGGGAGTCAACTGCCTCAATTTTCCATACCCCTTTTCTTTTCCTTTTAGCAAGATATCATCAGCATCACTGGTATTTATTGAGCACTTACTATGTCCAGAGAGCTAAGCCCTTGGGAGAGTAAAATACATGTTCCCTGCCCACAACGAGTTTACAGTCTAGAGGGAGAGACAGACATTAGTGACACCCTTCCCTCTTCACCACTTTCTCCTATGGAATCCAAGGGACTCGTATATATGGCTGTAAATGGGAGGAATTCCTGCAATCGATGGCACATATTGAGGACTTACTGTGTGCAGGGCACTATACTAAGCTCTCGGGAGAGTACAATCAATCAGTCATTCATTCAGTCGTATTTATTGAGTGCTTACTGTGTGCAGAACACTGTTCTAAGCACTTGAGAAAGTACAATACAACAATAAGCAGACGCAGTCCTTGCCCACAGAGAACTTACAGTCTAGAGGGGGAAGGCAGACAGCAGTACAAATAAATAAATGACAGATATGGACATATGAGGTGTGGGGCTGGGGGTGGGGGGAGAACAAAGGGAGGAACTCAGGTCAGCACAGAAGGGAGTGGGAGAAGAGGAAATGTGGGGTTTTGTCTGGGAAGGCCCCTTGGAGGAGATGGGCCTTCAAAAGCAATCCCTCTTGAAGAAGCATCGTGGCTTAGTGGGTAGAGCGTCGGCCCAGGAGTCAGATGGTCATGAGTTCTAATTTTGGCCCCTCCACATGTCTCTGACCTTGGGCAAGTCACTTCACCTTTCTGGGCCTCAGTTATCTCATCTGTAAAATAGGGATTAAGAGAGTGAGCCCCATGTGAGACAGGAACTGTGCCCAACCTAATTTGTATCTACCCCAGTGCTTAGAACAGTGCTTGGTACATAGTAAGCACTTAACAAGTACCAGAATAATAATAATCCCTGCCCTTGAGGAGTTCAGAGCTGACACTGTGTGCAGGGCTGGCTGTGTACATGGGGATGGCTGGGATGGGGAAAATAAGGAGGTCAACCTGTCACTTGATTTATGGGGACTGGCTGACATTGGACGTTAGACCAACTATGGCCAAAATATTTTGAAACTCTGACTCTCCTCCTCATAATCCCTGGGACGCTGGGGCATTGTGATCAACCAGTGACAGTGCCTTTTTGTGTCAATAATGATGGCTTTTGTTAAGCGCTTACTATGTGCCAAGCACTGTTCTAAGTGCTGGGTGGGCAGCGATACAAGCCAATGAGGTTTTCTCACATGGGGCTCACAGTCTTAAACTCCATTTTACAGATGAGGTAACTGAGGCCCAGAGAAGTTAAGTGACTTGCCCAAAGTCACACAGCAGACAAGCAGTGGAGACGGGATTAGAACCCATGACCTCTGACTCCTAAGCCCGTGCTCTTTCCATCAAGCCATGCTGCTTCTCTAAAAAAAGAAATAACCACGGTATTTGTTAAGCTCTTACTATGTGTAAAGCACTGTTCTAAGTGCTGGGGGAATAAAAGGTGATCAGGTTGTCCCACATGGAGCTCACAGTCTTAATTCCTATTTTACAGATCAGGTAACTGAGGCCCAGAGAAGTGAAGTGACTTACCCAAAGTCACACAGCTGACGAGTGGCACAGCCGGGATTAGAACCCATGACCTGTAACTCCCAAGCCTGTGCTCTTTCCACTGAGCCATGCTGCTTCTCTAATACATTTTATAATAATAGCAGCAATAATAATTATGATATTTTTCAGCGCTTATTATATGCCAGGCACTATACAAAGCACTGGGGTGAATATGAGAAAATCGAGTTGGACACAGTCTCTGTCCCACATGGGTCTCACAGTCTCAATTCCCATTTTACAGATGAGGTGACTGAGGCACAGAGAAGTGAAATGACTTGCCCAAGATCACACAGCAGCCAAGTGGCGGACCCGGGATTAGAACAATGTCCCTCTGACTCCCAAGGCCATGCTCTGTCCACTATGCCATGCTGATTCTCCAACTCTTATTTAGAGTTGTTTCATAGAATCATTAACGATGAGCTGATTTCTGAATAATCAATAACAATTGAGGTGCTTATTATGTGCCAAGTATTCATTCATTCAATTGTATTTACTGAGCGCTTCCTGTGTGCAGAGCACTGTACTAAGCGCTTGGGAAGTTCTGAGCACTGGGGTAACTGTAAGCTAATCAGGTTGGACACAGTCCCTGTCCCACATTTAGCCCACAGTCTCTTCACTTCTCTGTGCCTCAGTTACCTCATCTATAAAATGGGAATTAAGACTGTGAGCCCCATATAAGACAGGGATTTTATCCACCCCAGTGCTTAGAACAGCGCCTGGCACATAGTAAGCACTTAACAAATGCCATTATTATTATTATTATTATTATTATTATTATTACAGAGTACAGTACTAAGCACGTGGGAGAGTACAATATAACAAAGTTGGTATAGCCAGAGGGAGTAGGGGAAAAGCGGGCTTAATGGGGGAAGGTTTCTTGGAGGAGATTTCAGAAAGTCTTTGAAAGTGGGGTTACTAGTGGTTTGTCATATATGAAGGGCAAGGGAGTTTAAGTCAGAGGGAGGACATGGGTAAAGGGCGTGATTCCACTGTTATTGTCTTCACAGCACTTATGTACATATCCGTAATTTATTTATTTATATTTATGTGTCTCCCCTTCTAGAATGTAAGCTTGACGTGGGCAGGGCATGTATCTGCCAGCTCTGTAATATTGTACCCTCCAAAGCTCTTAGCACAGCACTCTGCAAATGATGTGTTCAATAATTAGAATTGATTGAATAATTGATTGATTATCGTCATGCAGTGCGATTGAATTAGCCTTTTCCATCCCCTCATTCTTTGCTAACTGTATAGCGTGGAACAGCAGATACCTCCGTAAAGAAACTTCCAAAGAATCTTTGCATTTTGGAGATAAATAGAAAAACACTAGAAGGAGATAACTCTCAACTTGTCCTACTCAGAATTATGATTACAATTTACTTTTAAGATGTCCATCCATAAGGCCAGTGGGAAACTGGGGCAGACATGAAGTGCTACTAATAGAAAACGCAACATTTTTCATGACCCACAAAGAGTAAGTTAGAGTTGGAATACCGACATATTTGAAGCCCCAGTCGAAAGCTATAACCAGAGCACAATCTCTAAACTGATCATTGATTGACAAATATTTTTAAGCCTGAAATATCTATGGATTGTATTGACTTGAAAACTGGAGTCCCACAGAACAGAATCTGATAAACTTCTTAGTGGGAGTAATAAGAGGAATGAGATGTCCCTTTCTCCACCTATTAACTATTTGACTTTCTCCCACAATCTGGACTTTTGCTATCTCAAGCTACACAATTAGAAAATAATCAATAGTACTGACACTATTACAAATAGCAAAATTTGTGGTATTTGCTAAGTACCTACTCTGTGTTAAGCACCGAACTAAAAACTGAGGTTGACGCAAAATGATTAAGTTGGACAGCCCCTGGCCGTCTTGCAGCTCACATTCAAGAGAGAGGGACAACAGTTATTGAATCCCCATTTTACAGATGAGGAAACCGAGGTACAGAGAAGTTAAATCCCTTGCTCAAGGTCACACAGCACACATGTGACAGAGCCCAGAATTAGAACCCAGGTGCCCTGAATCCCGGGCTTTTTCCATTAGGTATGGAGACATTTTAACGGAATCTCCTTCAGGACAATCACAGTGGACTCTTGCTGTTTCCCCCAGAAAAACGTGGAATGAGACCCACTGTAGGAGAAGGGAGGCCATATTTAATTGGGTCTCACTTGGTCTAGAGACTCAGCTGATAAGCTCCTTTCTCTGGGAAGCAGAATGGCCTAGTGGATAGAGCACAGGCCCGGGAGTCAGAAGGACCTGGGTTCTAATCCCGGCTCTGCCACTTTTCTGTTGTGTGACCTTAGGCAAGTCACTTTAAGATCTCTGCAGCTCAGTTACCTCCTCTGTAAAATGGGAATTACTACTGTGAGCCCCATGTGGGACAGGGACTGTATCCAGATTAACTTGTATCTACCCCAGCGCTTAGTACAGATGCATTATAAGCATTTAAGACCATTAAATGAAAAAGAATAACCAAGGAGAGTAGTTTACCTTCAGATCTATTCAAATGCTGGGGAGGCTGCGGGAATCTGTAAACAGAGAGGGGGCTGTGAGCCTGGTGGTTTGTTAAAACAGCTTTCTCCAAGGACTGTGTTAACTGTTCTACATTGTTATCTTTGGTAGTTGATTTTATAATTAATTCCACCCTCATATTTCTATCCATTTATGGTTGGACTGTGAGTTGCTTGTTGGAAAAGGACCTCATCTGTTTGTCTTGTATTTATCCCAGAGCTTAGCATAGGGCCTTGCACTTCATAAGTACTTCATAAATACTTATTTGAGAAGGAGAATGGCCTATCAATCAATCAGTCAATCATATTTATTGAGTGCTTGTTGGGTTCAAAGCACTGTACTAACCACTTGGGAGAGGCAGGTTAGAGGGCAGTGTGGATTGAAGGGGGCCTAGAAGCAGTGTGGCTCAGTGGAAAGAGCTCAGGCTTTGGAGTCAGAGGTCATGGGTTCAAATCCCTGCTCTGCCAATTGTCAGCGGTGTGACTTTGGGCAAGTCCCTTAACTTCTCTGTGCCTCAGTTACCTCATTGTAAAATGGGGATTAAAATTGTGAGACCCCCGTGGGACAACCTGATCACCTTGTAACCTCCCCAGCGCTTAGAACAATGCTTTGCACATAGTAAGCGCTTAACAAATACGAACATTATTATTATTATTAGTGTAAAGAACATGAGCCTTGAAGTCGGAGGACCTGGGTTCTAATCCCTGCTTTGCCAGTTGCATGTTGTGTGACGTTGGGCAAGTCAGTTAACTTCTCTGTGCCTCAGTTTCTTCAGCTAGGAAATGGGGGATTCCATCCCTTTTCTCCCTTAGACTGTGAGCCCCTTGATGGACAGTGACTGTATGCAATTTGATGAACTTGTGTTAGTCCCTTGTTTAGAACAGTGGTTGTCACATAGTAAAGCACTTTTAAATATACTTTAAAAAATCAATATGAATGCTGCTACTACTTTCCAGAGCACAAAAGAAGTTTCTGGGAAGATCCTCGGATGAACCGTGCAGTCGCTAACTTGTGAGTTTGTGTTTCCCTCCTTCTCTAGCTTCATGTAGATGAAATATGAATCCTTCTCTAACTTCAAAACTTCAGACTTCAGGTGAAAGATCACTCAGTCTTAAATCTTTAAGATTTCATTTCTCCAAGTGCTTTTTGTTTCATCCTTTTTCAGCTTTCACCACTGGCAACAAGTAGGATATACAGTCTAGTAGAGAAGCAGCGTGGCTCAGTGGAAAGAGCACAGACTTTGGAGTCAGAGGTCATGGGTTCAAATCCCAGCTCCACCACATATCTGCTATGTGACCTTGGGCAAGTCACTTAACTTCTCTGAGCCTCAGTTACCTCATCTGTAAAATGGGGATTAAGACTGTGAGCCCCACATGGGAAAACTTGATGACCTTGTATCCCCCCCCAGTGCTTAGAACAGTGATTTGCACATAGTAAGTGCTTAACAAATGCTATTATTATTATTATTCAGTGCTTAGAACAGTGATTTGCACATAGTAAGTGGTTAACAAATGTTATTATTATTATTATTATTATTATTATTATTATTATTATTATTATTATTATTGGAAAGGGCATAGGTTTGGGACCAAATATTCCTATGTCCCGGTTACAGTTTGGACACTAGCATCCTGTGTATCTCTGGGCAAGCAATTTGAGGTCATTTGAGGAGACAAAGTGGCTTAGTAGAAAAGTCCATTAGTCTGGAAGTCAGGAAACCTGGGTTCTGATGTCAGTTCTGTTATTTGCCCTGCTTTGTGACCTTGGAAAAATCACCCAACCTTACTGGGCCTCAACTTCCATATCTATAAAATAAGAACTGATTATTTATTCTTTCTCCATTTGACTGTGAGCCCTAAGTGGGACAAGGACCTTGTTTGATATTATTATGTCCTACCAAAATCACTATTAATATTATTACTATCTTTATTACAATTAATAACAATGATAAAAATAGTGGTGTTTGTTAAGCGCTTACTATGTGTCAGGCCCTGTACTAAGCACTGGGATGTATACAAGAAAATTGAGTGGCTGACCTATAATAATAATAATAATAATAATAGCATTTATTAAGCACTTACTATGTGCAAAGCACTGTTCTAAGTGCTGGGGAGGTTACAAGTTAACTAGGTTGTTCCATGGGGGGCTCACAGTCTTCATCCCCATTTTACAGATGAGGTAACTGAGGCCCAGAGAAGTTAAGTGACTTGCCCAAAGTCACACAGCTGACAATTGGCAGAGCTGGGATTTGAACCCATGACCTCTGACTCCAAAGCCCGGGCTCTTTCTACTGAGCCACGCTGCTGCTCTGCACTCAGTAAGAACTGTCCAATCTGGGGCTCACAGTCTCAATCCCCATTTTACTGATGAGGTAAATGAGGTACAGAGAAGTGTAATGACTTGCCCACGGTCATGTAGCAGACAAGTGGCAGAGCCGGGATTGGAGCTCATGACCTTCTGAATTCCAGGCCCGGGCTCTACCCACTACGCTAGTAGTGGACAGAGTAGAAATAAGATAAATAGTAGAAGAAGGAGTAGTAATAACAGTGGTCATGTAGTAGAATTAATAGTAGTTGTAGTAGTAGTGGAAGTAGCAGTAGAAGAAATAGTAGTAGAAGCAACTACTATTACTATTACTACTACTATAGTAGTAAAAGGAATAGTTGTAGATGTAGTAGTGAAGTAGAATTAGTAGTAATATTAGTAAAAGTAGTAGTAGAAGTGAGAAGCAGCAAGGCGTAGTGGATTGAGCACAGACATGGGAATCAGAAGGTCATGGGTTCTAATCCTGGTTCCACCACTTGTCTGCTATGTGACCTTTAGGAAAGTCACTTCACTTCTCTGGGCCTCAGTTACCTCATCTGTAAACTGGGGATTGAGACTGTGAGCCCCACTTGGGACAGTCCCTCCATATCCCTCCTACCATTCCTTTCCAAACTCCTTGAACGAGTTCTCTACACACGCTGCCTAGAATTCCTCAACAACAACTCTCTCCTCGACCCCCTCCAGTCTGGCTTCCGTCCCCTTCATTCCACGGAAACTGCGCTCTCAAAGGTCACCAATGACCTCCTGCTTGCCAAATCCAACGGCTCATACTCTGTCCTAATCCTCCTCGACCTCTCAGCTGCCTTTGACACTGTGGACCACCCCCTTCTCCTCCACACGTTATCTGACCTTGGCTTCACAGACTCCGTCCTCTCCTGGTTCTCCTCTTATCTTTCCGGTCGTTCTTTCTCAGTCTCTTTTGCAGGCTCCTCCTCCCCCTCCCATCCTCTTATGGTGGGGGTTCCCCAAGGTTCAGTGCTTGGTCCCCTTCTGTTCTCAATATACACTCACTCCCTTGGTGACCTCATTCGCTCCCACGGCTTCAACTATCATCTCTACGCTGATGACACCCAGATCTACATCTCTGCCCCTGCTCTCTCCCCCTCCCTCCAGGCTCGCATCTCCTCCTGCCTTCAGGACATCTCCATCTGGATGTCCGCCCGCCACCTAAAGCTCAACATGTCGAAGACTGAGCTCCTTGTCTTCCCTCCCAAACCTTGTCCTCTCCCTGACTTTCCCATCTCTATTGACGGCACTACCATCCTTCCCGTCTCACAAGCCCGCAACCTTGGTGTCATCCTCGACTCTGCTCTCTCATTCACCCCTCACATCCAAGCCGTCACCAAAACCTGCCGGTCTCAGCTCCGCAACATTGCCAAGATCCGCCCTTTCCTCTCCATCCAAACTGCTACCCTGCTCATTCAAGCTCTCATCCTATCCCGTCTGGACTACTGCACTAGCCTTCTCTCTGATCTCCCATCCTCGTGTCTCTCTCCACTTCAATCCATACTTCATGCTGCTGCCCGGATTATCTTTGTCCAGAAACGCTCTGGACATATTACTCCCCTCCTCAAAAACCTCCAATGGCTACCGATCAATCTGCGCATCAGGCAGAAACTCCTCACCCTGGGCTTCAAGGCTCTCCATCACCTCGCCCCCCTCCTACCTCACCTCCCTTCTCTCCTTCTACTGCCCAGCCCGCACCCTCCGCTCCTCCACCACTAATCTCCTCACTGTACCTCGCTCTCGCCCTGTCCCGCCATCGACCCCCGGCCCACGTCATCCCCCGGGCCTGGAATGCCCTCCCCTCTGCCCATCCGCCAAGCTAGCTCTCTTCCTCCCTTCAAGGCCCTGCTGAGAGCTCACCTCCTCCAGGAGGCCTTCCCAGACTGAGCCCCTTCTTTCCTCTCCCCCCTCGTCCCCCTCTCCATCCCCCCGTCTTACCTCCTTCCCTTCCCCACAGCACCTGTATATATGTATATATGGTTGTACATATTTATTACTCTATTTATTTATTTATTTATTCATTTTACTTGTACATTTCTATCCTACTTATTTTATTTTGTTGGTATGTTTGGTTCTGTTCTCTGTCTCCCCCTTTTAGACTGTGAGCCCACTGTTGGGTAGGGACTGTCTCTATGTGATGCCAATTTGTACTTCCCAAGCGTTTAGTACAGTGCTCTGCACATAGTAAGCGCTCAATAAATACGATTGATTGATTGATTGACAGGGACTGTGACCAAGCTGATTTTCCTGTCGGTATCCACCCCAGTATTTAGAACAGTGCTTAGCACATAGTAAGCACTTAACAAATACCTCCATTTTTATTAGTAGTAGAAGTAGGGTATGGGTGTATGTTTGCATATGGAGGACACTAACAACCATCCCAGGGAGCAGTATTTCCAATTCTTCTTTAATGCTCATAGATAAGGGTGACAGAACTGATTGAAATTATGATTTAAAAGGATTGATGAGCTTGTGCTTATGTATTCAAAACTAGAAAAGTATTTCCCAGCTGAGGCACAGCAAATGCCAGGCATCAGTACTCATGTATTTTTCCCTTTATTGCTTTATTCATTTATTTGCTTGGGTCTATTATTTATATTTATTCTCAGAGTCTTAACTACCCATCAGTTTATATATGCTGTGGCCCTATTTCCATACCACATCAGATGAAAACCAAGGAGGCCTAGTGGATAGAGCATGGGCCTGGGATTCAGAAGGATATGGGTTCTAATCCTGCTCCACCATTTGTCTGCTGTGTAACCTTGGGCCAGTCATTGGGTCTTCTAGTGAGCTTAGTTTGGGTGAGGCAATCAGTCAGTTGTATTTACTGAGCGCTTACTGTGTGCAGAACACTGTACTAAGTGCTTGGGAGAGTACAGTATAACAATAACAAACACATTCTCTGCCTACAACGGATTTACAGTCTAGAGGAGACTAGCATACTTTCTAGTCTCTCCTATAATCTCCCTCTGTATTTAGAATGTCTAGTGCATTCATAGTCTTATTCCTCTAAATACACATTTATACGTTGATATGTATTAATTAATATGCAGATATATAATTAATATATTTTTATATGGTATGGCTTCCTTGTACATCTCCTGCTTGACAAAGGAACTGTTTGATTGATAATTCATTCATTCCTTCATTCAATCATATTTACTGAGCACTTACTGTGTACAGAGCACTGTACTAAACACTTGGAAAGTACAATTCAGCAACAGATAGAGACAATCCCTACTCAACGACAGGCTCACAGTCTAGAAATCATTTCTCCCATTCAACCCACATACTCAGTTTGTTATCCAGGGCTTAGAACAGTGCTTGGCACATACTAAGTGCATAAACAAATAATAATAATAATAATGGTATTTGTTAAGCGCTTACTACGTGCAGAGCACTGTTTTAAGTGCTGGGGAGCTTACAAGGTGATCAGGTTGTCCCACGTGGGGCTCACAGTCTTAATCCCCATTTTACAGATAAGGTAACTGAGGCACAGAGAAGTTCAGTGACTTGCCCAAAGTCACACAGCTGACAAGGGCAGAGCCAGGATTTGAACCCATGACCTCTGACTCTAAAGCCCAGGCTCTTTCCTCTGAGCCACACTGCTTCTCTTTACCATCAATATTATCAACTGCTTCTCTTTACCATCAATATTATCAACTCCTGTCATCATTTTCCTCTCCATCCAAATTCCTGCCACATTGATCCAAACACTTACTTTATCCTGTTCTTCCTACTGTAGCAGCCTCCTTGCTGACCTTCCTACTTCCCATCCCTCACCACTCCAGCCCATATTTCACTCTGCTGCCTGGATCATTTTACCAAAAAAAAAAAACGATCCACACTCATTTTACCACACTCAGTCCATATTTCCTCACTCTTCAAGAACCTCCAGCAGTTGCCCATCCACCTCTGCATAAAACAGAAACTCCTTACAATTGGCTTTAAAACACTTAAATCACTTTGCTCCCTCCTATATTAACTCGATGATTTCCTACTTCAACCCAAAGCTTACTGCACTATTCTAACACCCACCAGCTCACTGAACCTTGATCTTGTCTGTTCTGATACCAACCTCAAGTTCTCATTCTTCCTCTGGCCTGGAACTCCCTCCCCATCAGATGATCACTCTCCCCACCTAAAACCCTTATTAAAATCATATCTCCTCAGTAGTATCTTTCCTAGCTAAGCCCCCATTTCCCCTACTCCCTCTTCCCTCTGTGTCACCGTTGCACTTAGATTAGTACCTCTTAAGTCCCTGATATTCAGCCCACATTCAGCCCCACAGTACTTAAATCCACATACATAATTTTGTCGGCCTTCCACTCTTGACTCTCTGCTCCTTGTGGGCGGAGAACATGTCTACCAACTCTTTTAGATTGTACTTTCCCGGTAGGAACCTAATAATACTACTGATTGATTGAACGATTAATCAATAGATAAATAGCGGATTCCTTGACTCACTACCTCCTCTCCTCCTCCCTATCCTATTGCAATCTCTACCAGGCAGGTCTCTGGCACTTAGGCAGGGTGGGGGCTGCCAACATATAATCTAAATTGTTCTTTGTCAGTCAAATATGGTGAGACCAGGGCTCCTAATTCCTTGTCTCCTATTACAACCCAAACAGCACACTTTGCTCTTCAAATGCTAATGCTCCTTTTCTATGTTCCTAGATCTCCTCTATTTCATTGCTGACCACTCATTCACATCCTGCTACTGGCCTGGAATGCCCTTCCTCCTCATATCCTGCAGACAATTACTCTCCCCCTCTTCAAAGCCTTATTGAAGGCACATCTGTTCCAAGCCATCTTCCCTGACTAAGCCCTCCTTTCCTCTTCTCCCACTCCCTTTTGTGTTGCCTTGACTTGTTCCCTTTATTCATCCCCACCTCCCAGCCATAGAACACTTATACTCACATCTGTATTTTTTTTATATGTATCACTGTCTTTCTCCAACTCTAGGCTGTGAACTGACGTGGGCAGGGAATATGTCTGTTAGATTGTCATATTGTACTTCTCCAAGCACTTAGTACAGTGCTCAATAAATACAACTGTGACTGACTGAAGAGTGATGTATCTGTCCAAAGTACAGTGGCTTGAGAGCCAGGATTAAGATGTGGGTGACCAAATCTGCACTGGAACTTTCCCACCGAAAGACTCGGTTGAAATATGTACAACTGCCAATGTGGGCCAGATATTAATGTTTTTCTCTCATTCCCTCCATGGAAAAAAAATGTCTGCGCAAAATGCACAAACAGAGGAGTAATCCTGAATGCACTTGGAATAACCAAAATGTTTAACACTGAAAAATGTCTCACATTGCATCCCCACCCTGTCGTGTCTTTCTTGCCAGAAAAGCCCTTCACTTTCCTTTCTTGGATCCATTGCTTGCTGCTCTGAGCTCTGGAAGATGCTTTCTCTGTGTGTTTTAATTGATTTTTTTGCATCCCCTGGGGCGGCCAATGACATCTCAGAGTCTGCCAGCGTATTTTAGCAGAGGCTGCAACTATATTTCATTTTCCAAGCATGAGTTGTTGAAAAACAAACATTTTATGGCCAGGGATCTCAACTGTTCAAACATTATTTTGTGGGCTCATATGAGTGTGTGTGTGTGTGCATGTGCGTGTTAGTTGGAAACATTTGTTTTAAGAGTGTTTCCAGAAGAAAAATGCTATTTTTGCAGTGATTGTGGCTGAAGCAGTGAGTCTGGCATTGGATGGAAATTCATCCTTGGGTTTGCAGAAAAGGAAAGAAAAATTGCATCTCCCTCCCCCAGCCCAGGGCTCTGTGCAACTCTGTGAGAGGGCTCTCTGTGCAACAATAGCACCAGAGGATTAACTCCAATAAAGGTGTTTCTGGTTGTGGATTGGGTAGAGAAGGAGAATGTCCTAGAGGAAAGAGCTCAGGCCTAGGAATCGGTGGACTTGGATTCTAACCCTAGCTCCACCTGTGTGAATTTGGGAAAGTCACTTAAACTCTTTTGTACCTCTGTTTCCTAATCTGTTAAATGGGGATTAAATACCTGTTGTCCCCCCACTTAGACTGGGAGCTCCCTGTAGGATAGGGACTATGTCCAACCTGATTATCTTGTATCTATCAAGGGCTTAGTACAGTGCTTTGCACATAGTAAGTGCTGAATAACTACCACTATTATGATTAAAGCTGTTGGTAGTACACAAATAGGGGTATCCTAGTGCACTCTAAGGATAGAGTTCCATTTTTGCCAACTTGTGTGAGGCAGAATTCCTGTTCCCAAAGCCACTCCAAGTCACTAGCTAGAGGAAGCTCAGTCTTTTCTAAGCCAGGTGGGTTCTGCCAGGAGCTGAGAGGAACATCTGGACTCTTGGGCGGTGTGAATGTTTTTGTTCTTTCATTCATTCATTAAATCATCTTTAACTGAGCACTTACTGAGTGCAAAGCACCTTACTAAGTGCTTGAGAGAGTACAATACAACAATAAACAGACACATTCCCTGGCCCTAATGAGCTTACCATCTAAAGGCCAGGAGACAGACATCAATACAAATGAACAAGTCACAGATATGTACATAAGTGCTGTGGGGCTGAGACAGCAGAAGAACAAAGGGAGCAAGTTGAGGTGGTGCAGAAGGGAGGATGAGAAGAGGAAAGCAGGACCTTAGCCTGGGTCCTGCTTATATATGTTATATATATAAGCCTCCTTATATGTTGCCAATTTGTACTTCCCAAGCGCTTAGTACAGTGCTCTGCACATAGTAAGCGCTCAATAAATACGATTGATGATGATGATGATGGGAAGGCCTCTTGGAGGAGATCTGCCTTCAGTAAGGCTTTGAAGGGGCTGGGGAGGAGTGTTTGTGTGTTGCGAAGGCACTCACTGAAAATATCTGAATCCGTTCCTAACCCATTGTTCCCCACTATAGGTACCTGAGTAAGAGCCCGATAAAGTATGGGAGACCCCCTCCCACATCAGTATGAGCTAAATCATTCTGGAAATATGGAATGTGTTGGCCCTCTTTCCTGTCCCAGTAGAGAGCTAGGTGGTGGCTGGCTTGCATGAGGAATCTTTTGGCCACAGCGCCAGTTGGGTGACTCTCTAACGGATATGGTTGGGAAACCCTGAAAAAGAGACTATGATGAAGTCTTGGGACCAGTGGACAGAAACTTTGTTGGACGTGAGGGTAAATGGATTCTGGTGGCTTAATCCAAGGAACTGATGGGAAGATTTCTGTTACCTACTGTCCCAATCTTAGTACACCCTCAGCTATGACCCAAACAATCCTGTGACAGACATTTTCTACACATAAATGCCACCTAGAATCAAACCATAGAATCCTGTCAAGAGATACTTCCTAGCCATCCAGGTAAATTGTCAGAAGCATAGTACGCATGCTTTTTTTTTCTATTGGGTTTTGCTACATTCTTACTCTGTGCCAGGCACTACACAAAGCACTGTGGTAGATACAAACGAATTAACTTGTACACATTCAATGTCCCATGTGTGGCTCACAGTCTTAATCTGCAGTGCACAGATGAGGAAACTGAGGCACAGAGAAGTGAAGTGACTTGTCCAAGTTCACAAAACAGAGAAGTGACAGAGCCAGGATTAGTACCCAGGTCATCTGACTCCCAAGCCCTTACTCTTTCCACTAGGCCATGCTGCTTCTCATGTTTATTTTATTTCCTTTTATTCTTGACTCAAAGAGAAGTAGGAGGTTGACTACCTGTTTAGAAATTTATGTTTTGTAAATGCCTGTATTTCCTCAGAAAAGGTGCTAGAGAAATTGAAAATGAAGTTAAGATTGATAAGAAACCTTTCGGGTGGCAGAGATTCCATTTCTCAAAATGTTGCTTTCTGAAGTTCTCAAGGATGGAAATCATTCCGCCGTGCAGACGCCTCCTCGCCTCACTAACAGGACCACATGAAAGGATTGTTTAGAATTTTGCAAACCTTTTGAAACCAGCCTTGTTTGTGAAAAATTCTTGGAAGCTTGAAATTGCCATCTGTTTCCTTATCCACTGTTGGCATCATGATTTCAGCCAAATATGGCTACGTTTCACATTGGGTAAGCTGGCTGGTGAATACGAACATGGCACTCATGGGTCAACTATCATAGTGCTTTCGCCTCCAGAGGGCTTTTCTTTGGATAGATTTGATCTGTGTGCCTATGAAATATATTGGGTAATGAAGCAGCTACATCCTCACATGTTCCAAGAACATCCCTTATAATGCTGTCTCCACACTCACATCTCCCCACAGACAGTGTTGCCTAGCAAGAGGTCAATTTGTCCTAATAATTGTAAAGTTTAATAAGCACTTACTATGTGTCAAGCACTATAATAATAATAATGGCATTTATTAAGCACTTACTCTGGGCAAAGCACTGTTCTAAGTGCTGGGGAGGTTACGAGGTGGTTAGGTTGTCCCATGTGGGGCTCACAGTCTTAATCCCCATTTTACAGATGAGGTAACTGAGGCACAGAGAAGTTAAGTGACTTGCCCAAAGTCACACAGCTGAGAATTGGCAGAGCTGGGATTTGAACCCATGACCTCTGACTCCAAAGCCCGTGCTCTTTCCACTGAGCCACGCTGCTTCTCTACTATACTAAGCTCCAGGGAAGATACAAGACACTAGGTCCCACATGGGGCTCACAGTCTAAGTAGGAGGGAGAACAGGCTTTGAATCCCCACTTTACAGATGAGGGAGTGGAGGCACAGAGAAGTGAAGTGACTTACTCAAGGTCTCACAGCAGTGATGGAACTGGAGTTAAAACTCAGGTTCTCTGACTCCAAGGCCTCACAGTCACTAGGATTGTGAGCCCAATGTCGGACAGGAACTGTCTCTAACCTGATTAACTCATAGTAAGCACTTCACAAGTACAATTATTATCACTCTCAATGGAAAGTGCATAGGATTGGAGAAAGAACAACCAGGTCTAATCCCAGCTCTGCTGCTTACCCACTGGATGAACAGGGAAATCACTTAGGCTCTCTTTGCCTCTGTTTTCTCCTCTATAAAATGGGAACAAGATACCTGTTCTCCTCATTTTTTAGATGGTAAGAGCCATGTGGGACATGGACTGTGTCTGATAAGACTACCTTTTATTTACCTCAGCATCTACCCCAGTACTCTGATTAGCTGGCTACTGGGGTTGAGCTAGAATGATTTTTAGGGGAAGCAGCATGGTGTAATGGATAGAGCACAGTCCTGGGGTGAGAAGGTCATGAGTTCTAATCCTGGCTCCACCACTTGTCTGCTCTGTGACCTTGGGCAAGACACTTCATTTCTCTGGGTCTCAGTTCCCTCATCTGTAAAATGGGGGTTGAGACTGGAAGCCCCAAGTGGGGCAACCCGATTTGCTTGTATCCAGCCCAGGGTTCAGTACAGTACCTGGCACATAATAAGCGCTTAACAAATGCCATTATTATTATTATTATTATTATTATTATTAATGACTGCACTGGGGGAACTCTGGTTGGGACATCTGGATCAACTCTCCAAAGTTGCCACAGGCTTCAGAGGTTGAACCCTCCTTTCAAGGGGCTCTGGGACACCAACGTGGGTTAGAGAAAGCACTCTTTTCTGGACCACAGGTTGGGCATAGGGCACACCAGCCTTCATGGTGATCGGACAATTAAATTGAAACCCAAAGGGCTTCCGACACTTCATTGGCCAAATCGGTGGTGGGAGGGCCTGTTCGGCTTTGAGGGACTGAGAACTTTCACTGCCGGAATCACATCTGCACTCACCATTCATTCATTCAATCATATTTATTGAGCGCTTACTGTGTGCTGAGCACTGTACTAAGCGCTTGGGAAGTACAAGTTGGCAACATATAGAGACGGTCCCTACCCAACAACGGGCTCACAGTCTAGAAGACATGCTCACAGTCTAGAAGACGGGCTCACAGTCTAGAAGACGGGCTCTCACCACTCAGGGAAATCTCTGCCTTGGTGGTTAATGAGTAAAGAACACAAGTACATGAGAAATTCCCAACTGAATCAGACCCCTTGTCCTCTCAGTCCAGGATTCTGTCTGTGACAGTGATGACAACAGGACGCTTGAAGGAAATGTGAGATAGCAGTCCCCTCGGAAACCACTCTTCAGGGTTAGGAAAGAACCAGCCAAAGTCATTTTCACTTTTCCTAACCCACCATGATTCAGCACATTTGGAAATCTGCCTAAGCCTTTTTTAAGCCCATTCATCAATCAATAAATCAATCAATGGTATTTACTGAGCACTTCCTGTGTGCAAAGTACTTGGGAGAGTATGATAGGACAGAATTGTTAGACCTGTCCCTTACCCACAATGATTTGACAGTCTAAGGTCACACTTGAGGTAATAATGTATTCTCCATTTTTCCACTGGCTGTTTGAGGAGGTGTTTTCCTTTTGCTTGTCTGAATGTGCCATCGTCAAGCTGCAGTCAATGCCCCTTTGCCCTCAAGGTGTGGGATTTGGTGAACAACAGTTCCACATCGGTCCTCTCTATATTCCTCCTGTTTCATTAGCTTCAATTAGAGTACCTTCTATGTTTCCCTTTAATCAGCTTAGTTGCCCTTCCTGCATCTTCTCCAGCTCTGAATCTTCTCTCCTTGTGAGGACACTCCTTTACTCTACAAAGCTTTTTCTGTGGAGCTTTTCTCCCTTTGTGGTTTCAGCTACTCCTTCTGTGCTACTGATTCCCAAACCTACTTCATCAAAGCCAACCTTACTGTAAGATGGTAAGCTTGCATTCCCTTCTGCTTCCGGGTCATCTCCACAGGGAATGACTTTCAGGCACCTTAAACTCAGTATGGCAAAAACCAAACTCCTCCTTCCGGCTTCCCCATCCCAATTAGCAACAGCACATCCTCCCTGACTCAGAAGCTTGCAACCTTGGTGCCTCTTTGACTCCTCTCTGTTATTTTACCACCCACATACAGCCTGTCTCTAAGCCCTGCCAGATTTCCTCCATAATATCTCCAGATCCTCCACCCGCTACAGTCACCAATTTAGTTCAAATTCTTGTCATTTTTTGGCTGGAATACTGCCTCGGCCTCCTAACCGGTCTCCCGGCCTCAAGCATTTCTTTTCTTCATCCTATTCCAAACTCAGCTACCTGGATTGACTTCCTCTAAGGCTGTTCAGAATACATCTTTGTACTTCTCAATAACCTCCATTCTCTTCATATCAAATAGAAACTCCTAACCACTGGCTTCAAGGTTCTCCTTCAACTAATTCCTTCTTAGCATTCTGTTCCTCCTGCTCAGTACGTAACATCTCAACCTTTCTCGCCAAGCAAAATGTACCATTTTCTCAGCTCTCTTAGCACTTTCCCTTTACCCCCTTGCTGAGACATACTCATTTTGCAAATTGACCAGACGCTATCGCTCCCCACCTGCAAAGCCCGCCTAGAGAGATACCTCTCCCAGAAGTCATTTCCTGACTAATCTCCACCTCAGTGATCCCAATCTAGCACTTATTTGTCAATCGGTTAATCGTACTTATTTTTTTTTTAATGGTAACTGTTCTCTTTGAGGCTTGCTTCTCTGGACTCAAAGTGTCCAGCCTCATTTCCAGGAGAGTGGGGGATGGAATGGGAGATATGTGCTAAATTCACACATGAGAAGGAGCCTGGCTTAGCGGAAAGGGTAGAAATAGAACAGGCCTGAGAGTCAGAGGACCAGACTTTAAATCCCAACTCTAGCAATTGCCTTTGTGTGATTTTGGGCAAGTGTGAGGAGTTGAGAGTGATATGCACCCTGGAAAGGGGAGTTGTCAATAAAAGCAATCTACAGTAAAAGCATAAATATTTGGTCTATCCGATAAGACCTCAAGGTAGCAAAATAAAGAATTCCCAAAGGAATTTTTTCCCAAAGGAGAAAAAGTCAAATTGCACCAATATCCATGCTTTCTTTCATTATTTTGCAATATCCGCATTGAATTCAGTGTTGCGCACAATTGCATAGACACTCCCCACCATTTTTTGAATAGTATTTGTTAAGCGCTCACCATGTTTCTGACAATGCCAAGGTAACAGGCTTAAGGGATGGGGTGGATGGTAGTATTGTCAAATGTGGCAGGAAATTTAGTAAGGGGAGAATGCAAGCCCTCCAGTTATCATTCACCTTCTCCAGATAAAAAGGGGAGAATCCTCCAGACTGTAAGCTCCTTGTCGACAAGGAATGTGTCTACCAACTCTGTTGAATTGTACTCTCCCAAGTATTTCATACAGTGTAATCAGCATGCAATAAATATCACTAATTGATGTAGGCATTTGGAACTACAATTGAAAGCACCTTGAAATGATGTACCCCAAAATAATCTCAATGGCACATCGATCCGCATGAATTAGGTCACCAATCAATCAATCGCATTTATTGAGTGCTTACTGTGTGCAGAGCACTGTACTAAGCACTTGGGAAGTACAAGTTGGCAACATACAGAGACAGTCCCTACCCAACAGTGGGCTCACAGTCTAAAAGACTGTGTGGAGATGTTCCATTGTGGAGATCTCCAATGTGGAGATGAGCCATTTGCTGCTGAATTAGTTCAATATAGGGGTTCATGCAACCTCAGCCCCACAGCCCTTTGTTTCTGTCCCAGTAGTAGCATTTTTCTTTTTTATTTAATGGTATTTGTTAAGTACTCACTATGTGCCAGGCAGTGTACTAAACGCTGGAGTAGATAAAAGCTAATCAATCCCTGTTCCACGTAGGGCTCACAGTCCTAATCCCCATTTGGCAGGTGAGGTAACTGAGGCACAACAAAGTTAAGTGACTTACCCAAGGTCATACAGCAGATAAGTGGTGGAGCTGGAATTAGAACCCAGGTCCTTCTGACTCTCAGGCCCGTGCTCTATCCATTAGTCCATGCTGTTTTCTCCCTGCAGTAGTTAAATGATTGCCTCAGATCTCACATCACCTTTGCTGGCACAGCTTCCTACTGGGCCATGAGCTGGGAGAGAGTCAGCAACCCCATTATGATGATAAACGTTGCTTAAGCTTTGCAAATGAGACGGTAGAGGGTTTTAGAATATGGAGAGAAAATGGCAAACAGATACTTCCTAATGCAAGGGTTTACTACTGAGGACATTTATTCCCAAATACCAGTGTAGGTGGGCTTCTGATCCTTGAAAGAAGCCTTTTTTTTCCCCTGCCTAAGTTTATGACAAGATGTGTGGGTTATATTCTGTTGGTTTAGGAAATCAGCATGCTCTAGTGGAAAGAACATGGGACCGAAAATCAGGATTCTAGGGTTCTAATCCCAGATTTACTACCAGATTGTTTCATGATCTGAGACAAATCAATTCCATGAGGAGCAGTGTGGCCTACTGGAAAGAGCATGGGCCTGAGAGACAGGGGACGTGAGTTCTGATCCCAGCTCGGCCACTTGCCTGCTGTGTGACTTTCCACAAGTCACTTGACTTCTCTGTGCCTCAGTTTCTTTATTTATAAAATGTGGATTAAATACCCGCTCTCTCCTTATTTAGACTGTGATCCCCACATGAGACAGTGATTGGGTCCAATCTGATTATCCTGTATCTTCCCCAGCTCTTAGCACATAGTGAGGGCTAAACAAATACCATAATAATTATATACAAGCTAGCGGAATATTGTGTAACCATCTCAGAATTTAGCACATAGTAAGTTCTTAACAAGTATCGTTGTTATTATCAATAAGAATAATTATCATTGCATTTTCATGTAATATCCAACAACATCTGAGAAGAAGCATGACCTACTGGAAAATGCATGGGCCTGGGATGTCAGAGGACCTGAATTCTAATCCCAGATCCTCCACTTGCCTTCTGTGTGACCTTCGACAAGACGCTTAACGTCTCTGTGCCTCAGTTCCCTCATCTGTAAAAGGGGGATTGAGACAGAGAGCCCCATGCAGACATGAACTGTGCCCATGGTTGGAGATGACTCGACAGCATAAGACAAGACCCCAGCTCTTAGTACAGTGTCTGGCACACAGTAAGCACTTAACTACCCCCCCCCAAAAAAAAACAAACGAAACTCTCTCGTATCATAGAAACCCAATGCTCAACTCTGCGTATGAGCTCAATAAATATCAACGATTGATTAGTCTTTTCTACTCTCACCTAGATTTGGACAGGGATGATATCTGATCTGTTACATTTGTATTTGTCCCAGTGCTTGACACACAGTATGCGCTTCATGAATACCTGAGCCTACAGTTGCTTATCGGTATCAGAGTTTGCGGCAAGCTGTTCCAGATTTTCTCTATAACTAGTTCAGACCAGGGAGTACCTTACAGTTCCTGAACAGTGGAAGTGATTTACTTTCACTTTCCTCTTCCACTTTACAGAGAAGCAGCATGGCTCAGTGGAAAGAAAACAGGCTTGGGAGTCAGAGGTCATGGGTTCTTATTCCGGATTCACCACTAGTCAGCTGTGTGACTTCGGGCAAGTCACTTTACTTCTCTGTGCCTCATCTGTAAAATATGGATTAAGACTGTGAGCCCCACATGGACAACCTGATTACCTTGTATCTCCCCCAGTGCTTGAAACAATGCTTGGCTCATAGTAATCACTTAAACGCCATCATTATTATTTCAAGGTTTATTTCTCCCACCTCACCCTGGCTACCATCTGAGCAAGCCACTCGCTTCTTGCACAAACAGCCTAGCGTTCCTCTACCTTCCAGATTGTAAAGTCTTCCTCCAGAGAAGAAGAGCTCAAGCCAAATCTGCTAGTAAAGTGGAGCTTTGCAAAAAAGCAGAAAAAACATCTGAATGTAGTAAAAGTGTTTTCCCCTCTAGAGGATTTGGGAGAGAAGAACTGTAACACCTTTGGAGAGTGAAAAAACAAAGCTCTAGACAAAATAGTGAGGTTCTATATTGGTCTTGCAACCCCACTATTACCCTCCCACTGCTATTTTACAAGCAACAGTTGCCCAACCAGAGATCAGAGACGGAATGAAGAGACTCCCAAAGCATTAAGCTGTAACTGAGCAGCAGATGCCTGCATCCTGGTAGTAATTGGTTTTTGTACCCAGAGATAAGCGGCCAAAATCAGGAGGCGGCGATTTGCGAAGCTGGTTGGCCTCCCGCTAGAGCCGGCATTTATGTCCCACCAGGGCAACCGACAGGGGCAGCCCACCATGGCAGAACACGGCCCCCCATCTACTGGAGAGAGTTTCAGGTGCTAACTTTGAGAATAAATGCTTTCTCCCTGTCACACGTGGGTGAAGGAGAGCTATTCGGTTGACAACATAGCCCCCTTGGGGAGTTTGGAAGTCAGGGGTCATGGTCCAGTTGCCCATCATCATCATCAATCGTATTTATTGAGCGCTTACTTTGTGCAGAGCACTGTACTAAGCACTTGGGAAGTACAAATTGGCAACATGTAGAGACAGTCCCTACCCAACAGTGGGCTCACAATCTATTCCCAAGGGAATAGAAGGGCTTATCCAACCTAGACCAGGAAGACAATCTGGTTTCTGACATGGGAGACCTTCCTCCAGAGGAAATTGGCTTAATTCTGGGCTTACATGTGGCCCTGAAGCATGGTAAAAAGACAGAGAGCTCCTTAGCAGTTAAGGATGTTATGGATGATGATGAGTAAAATGCTAATAATGATGATCATCACAGTAATAATATTTGTGGTATTTATTCTCAGTTACTATGGGCCAAAGCACTACGGTAGATACAAGATAATCCAAACAGAGACACAACCCCTTTCTCCCCCAGGTCTCACAATCTAAGAGGCAGAGAGACAATTTTATAGATGAGGAGGTTGAGGCACAGAAGCTTTGTCCCAGTTCACCCCACAGGTTAGTGGCAAAGCTGGGACTAGGACTTGGGCTTCTTTTTTTAATGCTATTTGTTGAGAATTTACCATGAGCCAGGCATTGTACTAAGCACTGGGATAAAGGCAGACTAGTCAGGTTGGACAAAATCCCTGTCCCGCATAAGACTCACATTCTACTAATCCCCATTTTGCTAATGAAGTAACTGAGGCACAGAGAAGTTAAGTGACTTGCCCAAAATCATACAGAAAACAAGTGGCAGAGCTGGGATTATAACCCAGGTCCTTTTGAACCTCAGGCCCATGCTTCATAATAATAATGATGGTATTTGTTAAGCGCTTACTATGTGCAAAACACTGTTCTAAGCGCTGGGGAGGTTACAAGGTGATCAGGTTGTCTCACAGGGGGCTCACAGTTTTAATCCTCATTTTACAGATGAGGTAACTGAGGCACAGAGAAGTTAAGTGACTTGCCCAAAGTCACACAGCTGACAGTTGGCGGAGCCGGGATTTGAACCCATGACCTCTGACTCCAAAGCCCGTGCTCTTTCCACTGAGCCACGCTGCTTCTCTTCATCCATTAGGTCACATTGCTTCTCTTGACTCCAGGACTCATGGTGGTTTCCATCAGGCTACCCTGAACCTTCAATGTACAGAGCATGGTGCTAGGTGCTTCAGGATTATCCAGAAGAAGTGAAAGATATGATCCCTGTGTTCGAGGAGCTTATAGTCTAATGAGGGATGCAGTAGACAGAAATTGCTGTCTATAACATAGTAGAAAGAAAGAGAACTGCTATAAATACAGATACATCAATAATTAAAGGAAGGGATGGATAGATACCAGAGACAGCTGAGAAGTAGTGTGAAATGATGGGTTCTAATCCTGGCTCCTCCACTTGGCTAGTTGTGTGACCATGGGTAAGTCACTTAAATCTTCCAAGCCTCAGTTTTCTCATCTGTAAAATGGGGATTGTATGCCTGCTCTCCCTCAGACAACCAATCAGTGGTATTTTTTGAGTACTGACTGAACGGTTTTTCATAAAAAATGATCCGGGCAGGAGAATGAAGTATGGACTGGAGACAGGGGACACAGGAAGCAACATGAAGCAGCATGGTGTAATGGAAAGAGCATGGACCTGAGAATCAGAAGGTTATGGACTTTAATCCCGATTGTGCCATTTGTCTTCTTTGTGACCTTGAGCGAGTCACTTCACTACTCTGGGCCTCAGTTGCCTCATCTTTAAAATGGGTATTGAGATTGCGAGTCCCACGTGGGACAGGGACAATGTCCAACCCAATTTACTCGTATCTACCCCAGCACTTAGTGCAGTGCCTGGCACATAGTAAGCACTTACCAAATACCACAATTATTATTATTATTATTATTAGGAGTCAGGGAGGGCCCTGATGCAGTAGACTGTGAGTCCCATGAGAGCAGTAGTGGTAACAGCATTTATTCAGTGCTTACTCTGTGCTGAGCACTGTAATCAGCACTGGGAAAGAATATACAGGTAGGAACTATGATTGGGGTGTATGTAAGCCAGCATTCAGTTCAGTGTTTAGGACCTAGTAAGCAGTAACAAATATCACAATTATCATTACAGAGAGAAAGATGGGTAGATAGATAAATAAATAGATAGGCAGGAAGATAGTTTAGGTAGGTAGAAAACAAATATGTCTGACAATCACTCTCCCCACCTTCAAAACTTTATTGAAGGCAAATCTCATCCAAGAGGCCTCCTCTAACTAAACACTCATGTTTTCTTCTTCCACTCTCTTGTGTCACCCTTGCATTTGGATTTGCTCCTTTTATTCACTTCTCAGGCCCACGACACTTATGTGCATATATATAATTTATTTATATTAATGTCTCTCTCCCTCTCTAAACAGTAAGCTCACTGGGAGCAATGGACCTGTCTACCCGTTCTGTTGTACTCTTCCATGAGCTTAGTACAATGCTCGACACTCAGTAAGCTCTCAGTAAAAATGATTGATTGATTGACACAGCCATGAGGGCTGCAGTGATAGTTGGGATGAAATAGCTAGCAGGTGGGGGTTATCAGGGAATCTGGACTCTTTGGGTTTTGTGTTACCTAATGGACAGCCCAATTCTGCACCTAGTGAGCGCTCTATAAATACCATTGATTGATTAAATGTCATTAATTGAATCCCTACCTCCTACCCATTTGGCCGATCCAGAATTAGAAGGTGAAGTTGTGTCACCACAACAACCTCAGCGAACCAATAGAACTGGAACTCAGAAGGGAGCCCAGGGTTTTCTGGCTGACCGTCATGGTAGGCTCCCTCAGATGGACCTGCAGGGCAGATGTGTCCCTGGAAATCTTCACAGCCCCATTCCCCAGGGACACTGTCTGACAAATTTATCTCCAAATGGGTCAGAGAGTGGGGAAAGCCGCTAATGAGGGAAATTATGAATTTAAATGAATAGTGAAAGTTTGAAACTCCTGCTCCAGCCCAAGGTCTAATTAATGCCCTGAAAATGGGCTCGGCCCGGCTGACACGACAATGAAAATTTCAGGGATTTCAAGGTTGAGGGTCCTGTTATTAAACTGTCGTTTTCAACAGCCTTTTTGGCCTACATTTATTTTTTCTCGTTCCCCTTTGGCTGACATGACAGTTTTACAGATGGCCTTGTGATAAAATGCTAGCATTCTCTCAGAACTCATGGACGAATTGCTCTGGGGTGATATAAACTTTATCCTGGAGCTGAATTTTAAGAGGAACAAAAAACAATTAATTGAGCTTTGCCCAAGCCCATGCAGAGTTTACTGAGGAGGAAATGTCACTCCCCTGGCTAATGCCAGAATTCCAGCTATAAGCTCTTTGTGAGCAGGGACTGTGTCTACCAGTCCTGCTATATTGTACTCTCCCAATCACTTAGTATAGTGCTGTGCCCACAGTAAATTCAAATGAATATGACTGACATTTGCAAAATATATCTCTTCCATAAGACTGGAAACACTTTGAGGACAGAGACTAAATATGTACTTCTATAATAAGTGCCCAGCATCAAATCTACTACCCTGCAAGGTAATGATGATAATGGTGACGTTGAATTTGCTGATGATGGTAATGATGTTCTGAAAGTTCCCCCCTAGACTGTAAACTCCTTGAAGGCAGGGATCATGTCTACCAACTCTATCATTTTGTACTCTCCCAAGTGCTTAACGCCATGCTCTGCATGCAATAAGTGCTCAATAAATACCATTGATTGATTATGATGTTGATGTTGACACCAGTGATGATGGTATTGATGTTGGATGTTAGAGACTGCTAAAATTCCAGAGTCTTCAGGTAAACTTTGGAGATATTTGAACCCTAGTCTGATCTCCTGAACCTTTAACCAGTGACCCATCTAATAACAGGGGGTGAGAGAGGTGAATGGTTGGGCTTCCTGCAGTGGTGACAGGAAAGCAGAGAAGCAGCGTGGCTCAGTGGAAAGAGCCCGGGCTTTGGAGTCAGAGGTCATGGGTTTGAATCCCAGCTCTGCCACATGTCTGCTGTGTGACCTCGGGCAAGTCACTTAAATTCTCTGTGCCTCAGTCGCCTCATCTGTAAAGTGGGGATTAAGACTATGAGACCCATGTGGGACAACTTGATCTCCTTGTATCCCCCCCAGCGCTTAAAACAGTGCTTTGCACATAGTAAGTGCTTAACAAATGCCATCATTATTATTATTATTAGGAAAGGTGACCAGACAGGGTGGAAGAGGCAGCTGAAGAGGGTGGAGGATAGAACAGAGGGGAAAAAGATAGTCCTAGGATTGTGGCAGAAGTCTTGAATGGAAAGCAACCACAGAGGTACCAAGCAAAAGTGGGGTAGACAGGAAGAAGAACTGGGATTGTCACTCAATTGTTGTATTGTACTTTCCCAAGTGTTTAGTACAGTGCTGTGCAGAGAGTAAGCACTTAATAAATATAATTGGATGAACGACCGGGGGTGACTCTCCTTCATCCCCTGTATTCCTGAAACTCTTCCATTAAGTTTCTCAGATGCAGCTCTCTCCTCTCAGGAGGAAAATTGGATGCTGATTGGTTAGAAACTCCTGAGCTTGCTCAGTAGCTCCTGATAACTAATCAAAATACTTCCTTCATAGATCCTCAAGGGAGACTCCTGATTAAAATCGACGTTGGGATCAAATTTCCCTCCTCTCCCTCTCCTCCCCATTCATTTTTCCCTTCCAACTGATATCAGATATGGAAAATTACTGTCTCTCTTCCCCGCTGTTTCTTCTACAGTCGATGCGAGCTTTCGAGGGTGTCTCGGTGAGGTGTCACAGCGGAAGGAGAAGGTGACCTTTGAGAGGCCTCATCCTCACCAAGTCCCTGGCCAGAAAGCTTTCAGCTTGTATAATGGAGCGAGTTCCTTGGCACCCCCACAAGGGCTTAAAGCAGAGCTATTTCTGATCGGCAAATGAATATTAATGCGGCAGCAACCTATTTGGTAAAGAGAGCAAGAGAGGAAAGAGAAGCAGATTGGAGCATTATGAAAGTATTGCTGAAAACAGATCATTAATGGATTCAGTTTGACAAGAGAAATTTCAACTGGGAATGAATGCTCTTTTCCATCATCTAAATGGGCCATTTCCCTTCCCAATGCACAGAAGAGCAACCAAAGAATCACCGAAGAAGCCTTGGGAAAGGTGTTTTAGTTCCAAGCTTACAGGATCCTAAAAGACATAGAGTGTCCCAGCTTCAAACGACCCAAAGCAGACATTCTTGGGGCTTCCTAAATCTACCAGAATGGTTGGGGGTGAGGGAATATTTCATCCACCCTGGAGGGATAGGGTTGATGATGATGACAAAGATATTGGCAACAACAATAATAATAATGTGGCATTCGTTAAACACTCTGTATGTGTCAAGCACTGTTCTAAACTCTGGAGGAGATGCAAGATTATCAAGTTAGACAAAGTCCCTGTCCCACACAAACCCCACAATCTAAGTAGGAGGAAGAACAGGCAGTAAATCCCAATTTTAATAAGGTAAACCAAGGCACAGAGAGGTTGTGACATGCCAAAGGTCACACAGCTGGCACATATCTATTCTATTTATTTTATTTGGTTAGTATGTTTGGTTTTGTTCTCTGTCTCCCCTTTTTAGACCGTGAGCCCACTGTTGGGTAGGGACTGTCTCTATATGTTGCCAATTTGTACTTCCCAAGCGCTTAGTACAGTGCTCTGCACATAGTAAGCGCTCAATAAATACGATTGATGATGATGATGATTGGGATTAGAACCCATGTCCTCTGACACTCAGGCCAGTTTTTTCTTCCACTAGGCCTTGCTGCTGTTCTGTGCTTTGTTCCAAGCACTGTTCTAAACGATCAGAGCTGCTATTAGGTTTCTAGCAAGGCCTGGAAAACTGTTCTTTCCCATCAGTAGGGGGAAAAACAGCAAGCACATTTCCCACCTTTCAATCCCTGATTTAGGTTCTCTGTCCAGTTGTGTCCACCTGAAGGACAAGAATACTGGGAAGCAGCAAGGCCTAACAGTTAATGCATGGGCTTGGGAGTCAGCGGTTAATACTCTATTTTATTAATAATAATAATAATGGCATTTATTAAGCGGTTACTATGTGCAAAGCACTGTTCTAAGCGCTGGTGAGGTTACTTGTCCCAGAGGGGGCTCACAGTCTTAATCCTCATTTTACAGATGCAGTGACTGAGGCACAGAGAAATTAAGTGACTTGCCCAAAGTCACACAGCTGACAATTGACAGAGCCAGAATTTGAACCCACGACCTCCAACTTCAAAGCCTGTGCTCTTTCCACTGAGTCACGCTGCTTCTTTAATGATATGCATATAGCTATAATTCTAATAATAATAATGATGATGGCATTTATTAAGCGCTGGGGAGGTTACAAGGTGATCAGGTTGTCCCACAGGGGGCTTACAGTCTTAATCCCCATTTTAAAGATGAGGTGACTGAGGCCCAGAGAAGTTAAGCGATTTGCCCAAGGTCACACAGCTGACAGTTGGTGGAGCTGGGATTTGAACCCATGACCTCTGACTCCAAAGCCCTTTCTCTTTCCACTGAGCCACAGTATTCTGATGTTTTTGACACCTGTCTACATGCTTTGCTTTGTTTTCTGTCTTCCCCTTCCAGACTCTGAGCTATTGTTGGGTAGGGACCATCTCTATGTGTTGCCGACTTGTACTTCCCAAGCGCTCACCCTGCACACAGTAAGCGCTCAGTAAATACAATTGAATGAATGAATGAAAGCAGGTCCTGGGTTCTGTCACTTGTCTGCTGTGTGATCTTGGGCAAGTCACTTAACTTTTCCGGGGCTCAGTTATCTGTAAAAATGAGGATTAACACTGTTAACCCCATGTGGGACATGGGCTGTGTCCAACTTGATTAGCTTTTATCTATTCTAGCACTTAGTACAGGGCCTGGCATAAAGTAAGCCCTGAATAAATACCATAAAAAATAGTTTCTCTTTGTCTGTTCCCCAGTCAACAGTGGGCAGGCTGCCAAATTAGCATAGCCTAAGAGTGGCATATTCTGACCCAGCCAGGAAGCAGTGTGGCTCAGTGGAAAGAGCATGGGCTTTGGAGTCAGAGGTCATGGGTTCGAATCCCGGCTCTGCCAATTGACAGCTGTGTGACTTTGGGCAAGTCACTTCACTTCTCTGTGCCTCAGTTGCCTCATCTGTAAAATGGGGATTAAGACTGTGAGCCCCCCGTGGGACAAGCTGATCACCTTGTAACCTCCCCAGTGCTTAGAACAGTGCTTTGCACATAGTAAGCGTTTAATAAATGCCATTATTATTATTATTACTATTACTATTATTATTTTGGACCTAATCCTACTTCATCTTGGAGCAGCACAGTTGCTGCCTGGAGTTTTGGAGGGCAGTGACAGGGAGTGGAGTTTGAATTTTTTTAATGGCATTTGCTAAATCCTTATTATATGCCAGGCACTTTACTAAGCTCTGGGGTAGATGTAAATTAATCGGGTTGGATACAGTCCATGTTCTATGTGGGGATCACAGTCATTTTACAGATGAGGTAACTGAGGCACTGAGAAGTTAACTGAGGTAACTGAGGCACAGATGAGGTAACTGAGGCACTTAACTGAGAAGTTAAGTAATTTGCCCAAAGTCACAGAGCAGAAAGGGGAAGAGCCGGGATTATAACTCATGTCCTTCTTACTCCCAGATCTGTGCTCTATCCACTAGGCCTTGTGGCTTCTCATTTGTCACCTGGTCTGTGGAAACTGGGGGTTGTGAAAAGGTCCTAAGAGATGGAACAATTGCTGAGGACTCTAAGGAGAGGCAGGGAATGTGGATGTCAAGGAAGAAAACCTTCTTCACTGTAGCCATAACATCGTAGCAGTGCTGTGCAGTCGCCCCATAGGTCACCAGGTAACAGCCAAGGTAGCTGCTTCTTTAGCTACTGCTGTCTTCCCTACCCAGTTTGCCTGCTAATTTCAGTATTCCTACTGAATCTGTCCAATCATCTAATCATATTTATCGAGCACTTTCCATGTCCACGCTCTGGACATATTACTCCCCTCCTCAAAAACCTCCAATGGCTACCGATCAATCTGCGCATCAGGCAGAAACTCGTCACCCTGGGCTTCAAGGCTGTCCATCACCTCGCCCCCTCCTACCTCACCTCCCTTCTCTCCTTCTACTGCCCAGCCCGCAACCTCCGCTCCTCCACCACTAATCTCCTCACTGTACCTCGCTCTCGCCTGTCCCGCCATCGACCCCCGGCCCACGTCATCCCCCAGGCCTGGAATGCCCTCCCTCTGCCCATCCGCCAAGCTAGCTCTCTTCCTCCCTTCAAGGCCCTGCTGAGAGCTCACCTCCTCCAGGAGGCCTTCCCAGACTGAGCCCCTTCTTTCCTCTCCCCCTCGTCCCCCTCTCCATCCCCCCGACTTACCTCCTTCCCTTCCCCACAGCACCTGTATATATGTATATATGGTTGTACATATTTCTTACTCTATTTATTTATTTATTTATTTTACTTGTACATTTCTATCCTACTTATTTTATTTTGTTGGTATGTTTGGTTCTGTTCTCTGTCTCCCCCTTTTAGACTGTGAGCCCACTGTTGGGTAGGGACTGTCTCTATGTGATGCCAATTTGTACTTCCCAAGCGCTTAGTACAGTGCTCTGCACATAGTAAGCACTCAATAAATACGATTGATTGATTGATTGATTGCAGAGCAGCATGACTCAATGGAAAGAGCACGGGCTTTGGAGTCAGAGGTCATGGGTTCAAATCCTGGTTCTCCCACTTCTCAGCTGTGTGACTTTGGTCAAGTCACTTCACTTCTCTGGGCCTCAGTTACCTCATCTGTAAAATGAGGATTAAGACTGTGAGCCCCCCATGGGACAACCTGATCACCTTGTAACCTCCCCAGCACTTAGAACAGTGCTTTGCACATAGTAAGCGCTTAATAAATGCCATAATTATTAGTATTGGGAGAGTACAACACAACACCACATTAGATAAGCACTTGGGAGAGTACAACACAATACCACATTAGATGCTGAAATTGGCTCCTGGGCCCCAAAAATGACCCCAAAAGGGCATAATCCCAACAGATGTTCCCTCACTTCTTACTTCTGCCGTTTTGATGCCTCGGTGTCACCAAAGGAGAAAAACAAAGGAAAGAGGTTGACCATTTTAATGTATTTCCTGCCTAGAAAGGAAAGGGTAAACTGGAAGGGGGACCTCCCAGTGGCTGGCAGTGGATTCGGACATAAACTAACTTTCAGGGCCTAAAGGTTAACTTTAGAGGTGAATGATCTTTACATGAGAAGCAGCGTGGCTCAGTGGAAAGAGCACGGGATTGGGAGTCAGAGGTCATGGGTTCTAATCCTGCATCTGCCACTTGTCAGCTTTGTGACTTTGGGCAAGTCACAACTTCTCTGTGCCTCAGTTTCCTCATCTGTAAAATGGGGATTAAGACTGTGAGCCCCACGTGGGACAACCTTGATTACCTTGAATCCTCCCCATTGCTTAGAACAGTGCTTGGCACATAGTAAGCGCTTAACAAATACCAACATTATTATTATTATTATGAGCTCTCCCTCCAGGGTAGCGTGTGAGTTTATCATCAATTGTATTTATTGAGCACTTACTATGTGCAGAGCACTGTACTAAGCGCTTGTACTAAGCTAGTTTATCAATCAAATCAATCAGTAGCCTTTATTGAGCACTTACTATATGCAGACCACTGTATTAAATACTTGGGAGAGTACAATACAACACCATTAGCAGTCACGTTCCCTTTCCATAACAAGCTTACATCTTTCCAGACAATCTTGGAATGTATTTTCTTGCTGGAAACTGGACTAGCAATTCTGTTGTACTCTACTCTCGCAAATGCTTAGTAAAGGGCTCTGCACATAGCAAGTGTTCAATAAAAACCCTTTATGATGATGATGATTATGAGCTTACCTGTCTAGGAATGCTGGGAAATGTAGTTCCTGTACAGAAAAACGGTTGTGCGAAAGACGTTTGTAAATCCCATGTGCCAGCTTCTCATCCCCAGGCAGAAGGAGTCAAAGATTCCTGAGCTAATAGTAAAACACACGCAAGGTGGCAGTTTCAAAGAAAAAAATTACCCATCCATAGTGCCTCAGCCTAGTTAACCCTTCCAGGCTGAATTGTGAAGCTGCTTCCACTATACACTCTAGATTTCTGTTGTTGTTTTATCTATTAAGATTTACTATGAGATAAATGATCTGCTAAATGTTGGAAAAGATTCAAGATAACCAGATTGGATGAAGTCATTTCCCCGCATAGGTTTTGCAGCCTTAAGAGTTAGGGTTAGCAGGAATAATAATAATAATAATGGTATTTGTTAAGTGTTTACTATGTGCCAAGCACTGTTCTAAGCACTGGGGTAGATAAAAAGTAATCAGGTTGTCCCAAGTGGGGCTCAAAGTCTAAATCCCCATTTTACAGATGAGGTAACAGGCACAGAGAAGTTAAGTGACTTGCCCACAGTCACAGAGCTGACAAGTGGGGGAACCAGAATTAGAAACCATGACCTCTGACTCTCAAGCCCGTGTTGTTTCCACTAAGCCATGCTGTTTCTAGGTATTTTATCCCTATTCACAGGTGGGTAAACTGAATCAACAAGGATGATGATGGTATTTGTTAAGTGCTTACTATGTGCCGGTCACTGTACTAACCTGAGGAGGCAGCGGCTTAGTGGATAGAGCATGGGCTTGGGAGTCAGAAGGTCATGGGTTCTAATTCCGACTCCACCACGTCGGATGTGTGACCTTGGGCAAGTCACTTCACCTCTCTGAGCCTCAGGTACCTCATCTGTAAAATGGGGATTAAGAGTATGAGTCCTATATAGGACAGGGACTGTGTCCAACCCAGTTAACATATCTAGCCCAGTGTTTAGATCAGTGCTTGGCACATAGTAAGAACTTAACAAGTACCATCATCATCATTATTATTATTATGTACCCTGGAAATCAGGGGCAAAGCTGAGGTTAGAATTCAGGTCTCCTTTTTCGGATCCAATTCTCCTTCAAGGAGGCCACTATGGCCTGAATCTCAGCACCGAGAAGGTTAAAAGGTGATGTTAAAGGGTGTTGCTGGGGAACCAGTGTGTTGTTAGAGTGGAAATATGGAAGCATGATGTTCCGTTTGCCGCGTTATCGTGGATGTCAGGAAACCCAAAGATGGGAGGGACTTCACCAAGTGATCTCGACCAGGGTCCAGCCTCCAGAAAAGTAGGCGACTGACTAAACCACCCAGGAACAATTGGCCCCTATTCTTTTCCAAATTTCTTCAGAGATGGAGATTCTACAGCCATCCTTGGGAGCTTAAACCGGTGTTTTAATCACTCTGCTAGCCCCAAATTCTCCATTTTCCAGCAACTCTTCTTATGCGATTAGGTTGCCATTAGTTTCTTAATCTATCAACAAAGTAGGCCATGCTCTAGTTGGCTGTTGCATTCTCCTTGAGAATTCCAAGCTCTTCTCTTAGAAGATATGTGCATCTACATATCCAAGAATTGGTATACCTCCACACCCGGCTGTAATTTGGGTTTGAAGACACTACTGTCGGTGAGAATTTTATTGGTGTGGGTGAGTATAGCAGTGGAAACCAATGTATCACTGGCCATCTCTTCCACACCAAGTGCAGCTACAAATTTCCTTGCATTCATTATCTCCAGTGGCTGGTGGTGGGTTTTTTTTTATTTCTCTCTCGGTGTCTCACTTTCCTATTCTTTCTATTGACAGTTTCCCCATTTCAGCTCACTTCAGAGCAGCTGTTCAAGTATGCTGCGGTTACTCATCCTCCTCCCGTGGTCTACCTAGTGGAGGTGAGCTAGGATTAGCACTGTTTAAATGTTGGCGATCTGATTGTAAATACAGGACCTCAAGGTTTGCCATCTTCTTTGCTCCCAAGAAATATCAGGGACCTTACTCCAGAAGCTTCTAGAAAATGCCCAGGTCTCATAGACATAAATCCATTAACCAACGATTTTTATTGAGCATTCACTGCATGCAAGCATTGTACTAAACACTTGGGAGAATACAGTGCTATAGAGTTGACAGACAAGTTCTCTGCCCACAGGGAGCTTTCAGTCTAGAGGAGGAGCAGACAAAAAAGTTGGACTCTATAATTCCTTTCCACTCCTTCAGTTTGGTCTCAGATTCTTAATATGGGAAGAAATAAACTTCTCATCCAAAATAACTTAATCTTGGAAAATGCCCCATCCAATGCTGTCCAGGGCCCTGTCTAGCTAATATTTCTAGAAAAAGTAGCTCTGAAAATGCACTGTTTACTCTCCAAGTTCTTATTCCCCCACATTTGCCTTTTTTGCTACTGGCAGAGATACCAAAATTGTCTGTTAAATCTACCGTGGATCTGAAATACATTGTTCGTTTCTTCATATCTGAATGGCTTTAGAGCAGAGAGGGGAAAGAGACATAGCACCTTGCCTCATAAATGTAGTTAATTGGATAAGCACCGCCAGGCCTCAATGCCCGCAGTGAGGCATTCGAAAACTTTATGTACTGGATTATGCTCCTGGAGTCAGGCTATTCATTTTATTTTTCAAGATGTTTTCAAAAAGGGGCAGAGAGAAGTCACTGTGTCGCATCCATGGAAATTAGCGGCAGCCCACATGCCCTGGGTGAAACTGCAATCAGAGCAGGTCTAATGGAAATTAGGGAAGAGATCTTTCTGTTCCAACGGAGATTTTTTTGACAGGCAATTGTCTCCAGTGCGGAATTTTTGGCTTCCTTTGCAAATGTGCATCAATCTCGACAGTTGAGATCTTTTTGTTGGAAGTTTTTCACTTTGCTCTGTGTTATTGTTCATGGGGATTCAGTTGAAATTGTCCCATTGGAACGGTAACCTGCTAGATTATCCTGTTTTAAATGAGCTTAAGCTATAGTGTGTGGGATTCAAGTTAGAAAGAAGGAAGAATTTCCTGGTTTCAGGAATCATCAGTGGGTTTCTGAGAGATTGAGTGCGGAGGGAGGCCACAGTTTCTCCTTTCCAGAAGGCTTTGCCATGAAGAATGTCAGCATTTCAATCCTCCCTGCCACTTCAGGATGCAACCTTGGTGTCATCCTCGACTCCTCATTGTCATTCAACTCTCACACCCAATTGACAGCTAAATGCTGCCAAGGCATCATCCAAAACAATTCCTGGCTGTGTCCTCTCCTCCCAAACAGCTGCTACCCTGGCTCAAGCACTGTGGGAAGCAGCATGGCCTAGTGGACAGAACTCAGGCCTGGGTGTCAAGGCACCTGGATTCTAATTCTGGCTATTCCACTTACTGACTCTGTGACCTTGGACAAGTCACTTGAGTTTTCTAGGCCACAATTTTCCCATCTATAAAATGGGGATTTAATACCTCTTTGCCCTCCCACTTAGACTGCAAGCCCTTTGTAGACAGAGATTGTGTCCAACCTGATTATCTCATATTCACTCCAGTGCTTGGCACATAGTAAGCGCTTAGCAAATTACACTGTTACTAATATCATCATTACCCTATAGGACCACCATATCAGCCTTCTTTTGATGATGACGATGATGGCATTTGTTAAGCGCTTCCTATGTGCAAGGCACTGTTCTAAGCGCTGGGGGAGGTTCTATTTTTAATGGTATTTGTTAAACACTTAGTACATTCCAGACACTGAACTAAGCACTGGGGTAGGTACAAGATGATCAGGTTGGATGCAATCCGTGTCCCACATGGGGCTCACAGTCTTAATCCCCATTTTGCAGATGAGGTAACTGAGGCAAAGAGAAGTGAAATGACTTGCCTAAGGTCACACAGCAGACAAGTGGTAGAGCCGGGACTAGAATGCAGCTTCTTTGACCCTCAGGCCTGCTTTTTCCACTAGGTCACACGGCTTAGACCTCCTCAATGGTCTAAGCACTTCTAGAAGCAGCGTGGCTCAGTAGAAAGAGGTCAGGGGTTCAAATACCAGCTCTGCCAATTGTCAGCTGGGAGACTTTGGGCAAGTCACTTCACTTCTCTGGGCCTCAGTTCCCTCATCTGTAAAATGGGGATTAAGACTGTGAGCCCCCCGTGGGACACCCTGATCACCTTGTAACCTCCCCAGCGCTTAGAACAGTGCTTTACCATAGTAAGTGCTTAATAAATGCCATCATTATTATTCTAGTCTTTCCCACTTACACTCCATACTCCTGGCTGCTAAAACATTCTCAGCGTGGACCCTCCACTCCTCTAAATCCTACATTGGTTACCCTCTTCCCTTAGCAACAAATGCATCATGTCTTCCATCACCATCCAAGCTATCCCCCAGAGCTATCCTTCTGACATGGTGACAGCTATCTTTACTCTCTCCTCCTGTGTTTGAATATTAGCCCCTCCAAAGCTTTGCTCCCTGTCTCATCTTGACCGCTCCAATCTTTGGCTCCTGCAGTTTCCCTGGCATGGGACACCTGCCCCCTATCCAGAGTTATTTTAATATTGATTTGTTAAGTGCTTACAGTGTTCTAGTCTTTGAGGGTAGATACAAGTTAATCAGGCTGGAAAACATGAGATTCACAGTCCAAGTAGGAGGGAGAATCGTAGTCTAAGTGGATGAAGAAACTGAGGGACAGAGAAGTTAACTGAACTTGAAATTGAACTTGAACTAGGAATTAGAAGAGCTCAGATTAAAACTCAGATCCTCTGACTCCCAAGGCCATTCTCATTCCACTAGGCCACACTGCTTCTCCATTCAAATGCTTCAGGTGTGTCAAATGAAACTGTCTTTAAGACCTGGAGCTCTTTGGATTTTGTTGGTGGTGCTCCAGCCCATCATGCCCTTCTCAGAATGGCTCTCAGGACAGAGTCACAGCTCTGGGCAGCAGAAGTTTATTGCCAGGAGGGATATCTGGAACAAATCCCCTTTGTCGGCTTGTTCTCGGCTGGGCAGTTACTGGGGCAAGGTTGCAGGGCAGGCATCCAAGGGCTAAAATGTTGACAGTGAAAAATGGCATGGTGTGGAAGCACTTTCTGGAGCTTGTGTGTGATACTCCTCTCACCATCGCAGTTAGCTTGTACAGGACTCCAAGAATATGAGCCTGGGAGACAATGGAAAATTCCCTTCCCAAGCCCTGTTGTCAGCTAGGGAGAGGCAAAGTTTCAGGTGACTGACAGGGCGGTGCATCCCTCTTAGGCCAAATTAGAATGCTCACACATCTCCATTAGGACTTGTCTCCCAACTCTGCCATCTTGTACTACTGCAAGTACTTAGTGCAGTGGTTTGCATGCAGTAAGAACTCAATAAACACCATTGATTGGTTGATTGATTGGAGTATAAGCTCCCTGTGGGCTGGGAGTGTATCTCATATTTCTGTTGGACTGTCCCAAAACACTTACTACAGAGCACTGGTCTCGGTAACATGCAATAAATAAGCAGCCTCCTCTCTGATCTCCCATCCTCCTGTCTCTCCCTGCTTCAGTCTATACTTCATTCTGCTGCTGGGATTATCTTTGTACAGAAATGCTCTGACGATATCACTCCCGTCCTCAAAAATCTCCAGTGGCTCCCTGTCAACCTACGAATCAAGCAAAAACTCCTCACTCTCGGTTTCAAGGCTCTTCATCACCTTGTCCCCTCCTACCTCACCTCCCTTCTCTCTTCTTCAGCCCAGCCTGCACACTCCGCTCCTCTGCCACTAATCTCCTCACCATACCTCGTTCTCGCCTGTCCTGCCATGAACCCCCGGCCCACGTCCTTCCCTGGAATGCCCTCCCTCCACACATCCGCCAAGCTAGCTCTCTTCCTCCCTTCAAAGCCCTACTGAGAGCTCACCTCCTCCAGGAGGCCTTCCCGGACTGAACCCCCTTTTTTCTCTCCTCCTCTCCATCCCCACTGCCCTACCTTCTTCCCCTCCCCAGAGCACTTGTGTATATTTGTACAGATTTATTACTCCATTTATTTTACTTTTACATATTTACTATTCATTTTGTTAATGTGCATATAGATATAATTCTATTTGTTCTGATGATTTTGGCACCTGTCTACATGTTTTGTTTTGTTGTCTGTCTCCCCCTTCTAGACTGTGAGCCCGCTGTTGCCAATTTGTACTTCCCAAGCGCTTAGTACAGGGCTCTGAACACGGTAAGCACTCAAATGATCGAATGAATCAATAAATACCCCAAACTGGGCCCAGTGGAAAGAGCATGAGGTTGGAAGTGGGAGAACCACGTTCTATTCCTAGCTCTAGCACTTGCCTGCTGTGTGAACTGGGTTAAGTCATTCAACTTCTATGATCTTGTTTCCTCATCTTTGACATCCTCCCTGCCCCTTTGAGACTGTGAACAATGTGTGAAACAGGGATTGGGTCCAATGTGATTATCTGGTATCTATCCCAAAATTCACAGCACGGTGCTGGATATATAACAAGGGGCTAATAAACACCATCATTATTATCGGTAGTAATAGTAGGAGGCAAGGAGAGGAATGATTGAAAGCAATCATCATTCAGCCTGTCACCAGCCCAGAATTTTCTACTTAGTAAAATTGAAATAAAATCCAGGGTGCTTAAGATGGCAGCCTGTTTTGTGACTTCATGGAATAATAGGTCGCCATAGGATGAGGTCCTGCTGTTTGAAAAATTCACCCAGTTGCTGGCCGACTAGTGAACAGGTTTTGTTTAAGTTTGCCCCATGAAGATCTGGCAACTTCCTGAGTATTCTCTCAATACAGAAGTAGAACAACTTAGAGAAACAGTGTGGCCCTAGTGCACGGGCTTTCTGTCAGCACAGGGAAAGCCAGAGTTTTGGGTGACACAGGTCTGTGCACCTCTCTTAGATCAAGTAGAATGGTCACACACATCAATTAGGATGTGTCTACCAACTCTGTTGTCTTGTACTCTCTCAAGCACTTAGTATAGTAAACACTCAATAAACACCATCGATTGAGTCAGAGGATCAGCAGTCTAATCCAGGCTCTGCCACTTGCTAGCTGTGACATTCATTTTTCAAAGATAAGTCACAACTTATTTTTGCCACATTTTCCTCATTTGTAAAATGAGGATTCAGTGTCTGTCCTAGCACCTACTTAAAATATAGAACGGGGTCTATATCTTCACTCTTGGCTTCAAGGCTCTCCATCACCTTGCCCACTCTTACCTCACCTCCCTTCTCTCCTTCAGCCCAGCCTGCATCCTCCACTCCTCTGCTGCTAACCTCCTCACTGTACCTCATTCTCACCTATCCCACTGTTGATCACCTTGCCCACTCTGATTATCTTGTATCTACCCTGGCACTTAGTACAGTGCTTGGTATATAATACACATTTAACTAATACCATTGTTATTATTGTTGTATGATAGAAAATTATTGCTAATGTCCATTTCTACTCCCTCTGGATGTCCGGTAGAGAAGACAGACCTATGAAGAACTCCGTAACAGGAAGAAAGAAATAACCTTGAGGCTGAAGATTGCTTAGAGATGTTCTCTTGAACAACCTTACGGTTTTACCTGATGACTCTTTGGACTCATCAAACCACCTGCCTTATTGTTTTTTAATCAGCTCCATGAGTCAATTTTTGCTTCATCATAAAGAACTATGACTCCTCTGACAGCAGCTTTATTCGGACTGTCCCCCTGATTCCAACCCAGATTGTTATGCAACGACATTGTTCAACTGCCTCATTAATATTCTGTCTGAGTACAATGTTCATCTTCATTTATCTAAAGTCCTCTACAATACCGTATGAAACGAAAAGGTAATTACAGAATTTTTCATGAAGAATAGCTTTTCTACCTTGGATATCATTCTTGTGGTGTGTGAAGGCCTCAGACCCTGAGTTATGATATCATAATATGATTTAATGAGAATTGTCATTATTCAGCTGAAAAAGCCTGGGCTGAAGTCTAGAAAGATGGATCTTCAATTCTTTTGTGAGGACCAACTGTTCCTCTTCAACTCATTGGATTTAGAATAACAGCATGCTAATCTTTCGGGGAATCTGCATCACTTGAGCAACACCGATACCTAGATTTCTACAAGTGGAACAAAGGCAAATGAAATTTCATGTTTTGCTTCTCTTAATCTAGTGATGCTGGAAGGTTAAAGTGAAGAGAAAGGCCAGCTGTTACCCACTTCTGTGAGCCTAATATGTAACTCACGTCGTTGTTTTCCCAAATCAGCACCTGGGGACAGTGAAGAGAATGCAGTCCCCCTTTGCAAATGACCAGTCAGTTGTATTTATTAAGCACTTACTGTTTACTGAGCACTATATTAAGCACTTAGGAGAGTACGATAAAACAACAAACAGACCCAGTCCCTCCTCACAATGAGTTTACAGTCTAGAGGGGGGAAGAAAGACATTAATATAAATAATTGCAGATATATACGTAAGTGCTGTGGGGCTGGGAGGGGGGATGAACAAAGCGGGCAAATCAGGGTGATACAGAAGGGAGTGGGATTAGAGGAAAGGGGAGGGGGGCTAGTCAAGGAAAGCCTCCTGGAGGAGATACTGGCCCAGTAACCTAAACAGACACCTCTGTCCACCTGACACTCATGCACATATCTGTACATGTTCCTAGCACATACACAAACTATAATGCATGCATAATGAGACAGATAGACATACACACACACTCACTCACATGCTGGCACTCATACTGGGTCCCAGGCTCCAGGGGTATGAGGGAGGAAAGGGTCTGACAACCAGGGTGAGTTACTTTCCCTCCCCCTCCAGCCATTCCCACTGGGAAGTATCCCAGACTCTTAAGGGAATCACTGAATAAGCCAAAGCCTTGGTATGATAATTGGGGAAGGTTGCAGCAGTTTGAATCAATCAGTTGATCGTATTAGACTACTCACTGTGTACAGAGCACTGTACTGAGCGTTTGGGAGAGTATAACACAACAATACGACGGACAGATTCCCTGTCCATAACAGAGTTGCAGTTTAGAGGGGAACAACGATTCATTCTTTCAATCGTATTTATTGAAGCTTTCTGTGTGCAGAGCACTGTACTAAGCGCTTGGGAAGTACAAGTTGGCAACATATAGAGACGGTCCCTACCCAACAGCGGGCTCACAGTCTAGAAGGGGGTGATAGACAACAAAACAAAACATATTAACAAAATAAAATAAATAGAATAGTGAATATGTACAAGTGAAATAGAGTAATAAATCTGTACAAACATAAATACAGGTGCTGTGGGGAGGGGAAGAAGGTAGGGCCGGGGGAATGGGGAGGGGGAGAGGAATGGGGGGGCTCAGTCTGGATGACAGGAGCCTGAGGATAGTCATGCTGTGTGACAAGGGCATGGCTGTTTCAGCTGCTGCTGTTTTGTTGTGCATGCCCTGTCATTCTTTCTCCAAGCACTGTTCTGCCTCACACATTCTAGGTTGGGAGCCTACTGAGAAACAAGGATTGTATCTGCTTCCCTTTCCATAGATTCCTCCCAGTGCTAAGTACTGTACTTTTCACATTATAATTACTTGACAAATTACTACGGAAACACACACACACACACACACACACACTGGATAGAGCACAGGCCTGGCAGTCAGAAGATCATGGGTTCTAGTCCCGGCTCCACCACTTGTCTGCTGTGTGGTCTTTGGGAAGTCACTTTACTTCTCTGTGCCTCAGTTACCTTCTTTGCAAAATGGGGTTAAGACTATGAGCCCTATGCAGGACAGGAACTGTAAACAACCCAATTTGCTTGTATCCACCCTAGCATCGAGTACAGTGCCTGGTACATAGCTTAACAAATACCATAATTATTATACACCTCACATCATCATCACCAACGTCAGAAGCACTGTGACCTAATGGATAGAGCACAGACCTGGGAATCAGAAGGACCTGGTTCCTAATTCCAGTTTTACCATTTGTCTGTGGTGTGATCTTGGGCAAGTCACTTCACTTCTGTGCCTCCATTACCTCATTTGTAAAATGGGATCGAAGACTGTGAGGCCTATGTGGGACAGGGACTGTACCCAATCTAATTAGCTTGTATCTACCCCATCATCAATCATCAATCGTATTTATTGAGCGCTTACTATGTGCAGAGCACTGTAGGACAGTGCCTGAAACATAATAAGTGCTTAACAATAATAAAATAAAAAACAAACGAACAAACACAACATCAACAGTGCCTACTGTGTGTAGAACATGGTACTAAATGCCTGGGACTAAGCAATATAACACCTTTTCTCTGCCTTCAAAGATCCTGACGGTCTATGGGGGAATCACGTAGGCAAACTGAAAAACTACAATAGGCCCCCAGAGTAAGAGCACAAACACTAAAGGTAGACATGAAAGTAAGTAATTAAACAAATGAACAAACAGGCAAATACTCATCCACACACATACTGAGGCATGCACACTCACCGTTTCATTTTCCAGCCCCAGGATTCCTGATTGTCCAGAATGAGGATGACATATGGAGCAGAAACACATTCCCTCTTCCCTGCCTGTGAGCACTATACCACCCCTTATCCCAGAACCTCAGCCCTCTGCTCTCTCCAGGTTTGTAACCACCTGGTCTCACAGGTGGAGGTGATTAGAAGTGATACTTGAAGAGTTCCTCTCTGACAATTCCCTCAAATCCCTTGAGATAGAGAAAGGGGAGCCCCCAAACTATCTACTAAACCTCGGGGAAGCAGGGAATGGACTAGGGTGGGGTGATATTTTTTAGAAATCTATACTGGGCCATTTTTGAAACCAAACTGGAGCCTTTCACATGCCAAAAAGACGTGGGTGAGAAACGTCAGAGGAAAAGGTTTGCTGGAATGGTGGAATTAGTTTCTGTGGGATCAAATTAATAAATCAGTCAATCAAACAATGACATTTATTGAGCACTTACCCTGTGTAAAACAGCTGTTTTAAGCAACTGGGAGAGTAAAATTCAATAGAGTTGGTAGACATGTTCCCACCAAGCATCAGGTATTTTTATTACAAAAGAGTCAGAGCCAATATAAATGTTTCTAGTCTTTAAATTACAAGTCAAATCATTGGTCTAACCTGTGTGAAGTTATTCATGAAAAGTTAAAAAAGCCAAATGCAAAATTCACTGAAACAATACAATGCCATATGAAATCTCTTTCCAGATCAAATGCTTCTACTTGAAAAAGGCCATAATTTGTTATTTCATAGCTTTTTATGAATGCAAATACATGAAATTATACCTTCTGAATGTAAATCAAATAGCAAATGAACATTCTCCTTTTATTGGCTGTATAATGCTTTGTGCTTGTCTGAGGAAAAAGCTCTTTAGAAGGATTTTAATGGGTTGATTGAAACTAAGCTCTAATTCACTGTCGCTGCTTAATAAACCTGTTTGAAAGCAAAAGAAGGAAAATAATCTCTGGTGGAACAACTAGTTAAAAAAAATCACTAACCACTTTCAGTTAGTTCATGGTTCACTCAGCCGTATTTATTGAGCGCTTACTGTGTGCAGAGCACTGTACTAAGCACTCTCTCTGGTCCACAGAGACAAATTGCCCAAGCTCAAGGAGAGAGTCTAAGTAGAACTGCCTGGTACTTAAACTGCCTGATACTTAACTCGGTTTAATTCAGTTATATTTATTGAGTTCTTACTCTGTGCAAAGCACTATACTAAGTGCTTGGGAGAGTACAATATAACAATAAACAGATTCATTCCCTGCCCACAAAGAGGTTACTCTCTACTTATCCAGGAAAGTGTTTTCACTCTAATAGCCATGCTGGCAAAATAGAGATTGGTAACTGCAGTAGATTACCAATGGTAATGTAATATATGGTCAATGGTAATTCCTTAGGGTCTTTCAGTCATCTAGTCAGTCAGTCGTATTTATGGAGCTCTTTCTGTTTGCAAAGCATTGTGCTAAGCACTTGGGAAAGTACAGTATAATAATGAACTGACCCATTCCCTGACCACAACAAGCTTACGGTCTAGAGGTTAAGGTCCCCTCGGTATCAAAGGGATTGAAGAATTGAGATTGTGAGCCCTACATAGGACAGGGACTGTGTCCAACCCAATTTGCTGGCATCCACCCCGGCACTTAGTATAGTGCCTGGAACATAGTAAGCATTTAACAAATACCAATATTATCAGCCAGTTGGGCTGGAGAAGATTAGTCAGTGGTTGCCCATCCACCTCTGTATCAACAAAAACTCCTCACCATTGACTTTGAAGCCATCTATCACCTTGTCCCCTACTAACTCACCTTTCCTCTCTCCTACAATCCGGTCTACACAATTGGCTCCTTCAGTGCTAACCTTCTCACTGTGCCCTGATCAGGGACTGTCTCTATATGTTGCCATTTTGTACTTCCCAAGCGCTTAGTACAGTGCTCTGCACATAGTAAGTGCTCAATAAATACGATTGATGATGATGATGATGATGATCTCACCTCTCTCGCTACTGATTGCTAGCCCACATTCTGCCTCTCGACTGGAGCACCCTCCCTCCTTAAATCTGACAGACAATTCCTCTCCCCTGCTTCAAAGCTTTACTGAAGGCCCATCTCCTTCAAGAGGGCTTCCCAGACTAAGCCCCAGTTTTCCTCATCTCCCACTCCCTTCTGTATCGCCCTGATTTCCTCCCTTTGCTCTTCCCCACTCCCAGCCCCACAGTGCTTGTATACTTATTTGTAATTTTTTTTATTTATATTGCTGTCCGTCTCCCCCTCTGTAGGCTGGAAGTGTGTTGAGGGCAGGGAATGTCACTGTTTATTATTGTATTGTACTTTCCCAAAGCTTACTACAGTGTTCTGCACACAGTAAGTGCTCAATAAATATGATCAAATGAATAATCAGTATGTCTGTGGTAGAGCAGACGGATGACAGCCCATTGGTTTGTCTTAGGATCCACACCCAAGCTGTTGTCTTGGGCTTGGCACCAATGTCCTTCTCCATCCACTCCCACTTCACTCCAATACTGCAAGGGTGCTGTGATTTATTTTTAAGTCTGTCTCCTTTCTTTTTATGGTAATTCCTGTGCACCAGGCACTGCACTAAGCACTTGGGTAGGTCCAAGGCAATCAAGTTAGACACAGTCCAAGTCTCAAATGGGACTCATAATCTTAATCCCCATTTTACAGATGAAGTCACTGAGGCACAGAGAAGTAAAATGATTCGCCCAAGGTCACACAACAGACAAGTGGCGGAGTAGGGATTAGAACCCAGGTTCTTCTGATTCCCAGGCCAATTCTCTATCCACTAGGCCACACTGCTTCTCTATAACTCTGTTATATTGCTTTATCCTACTCTCCCAAGTGCTTAGTACAGTGCTCTGCACACAGTAAGCGTTCAAGGAATATAATCAATTGATTTCTTCTGAAATCCCCTGTTCAGGAAAAGTAGGTAGATATATCTTCTCCATCCTCCTTTCTTAACCAGGTATAACAGAACTGATCCATTATTTAAAAAGTGGAACGTACTGAGTATCTACTGAGTACAAAGCAATGTACTAAGCACTTGGGAGAGAGTAACAGAAACAAAACACATCATTTTCTGCCCACAAGGAGTTTACAATTCAAAGGGGAAGACAAATAGGGAAGCAGCATGGCCTAATGAATAGAGATTGGTCCTGAGAGTCTGAAGGTCATGGGTTCTAATCCCAGTTCCTCCACTTATCTGCTGTGTGACCTTGGGCAAGTCACTTAACTTCTCCGTGCCTCAGTTACCTTAATTGTAAAATGAGGATTGAAACTGTGATCCCCATATGGGACAAGGGACTGTGTCCAACCTGATTTGCCTGTATCTGCCCCAGCACTTAGTTCAGTGAGTGCTTAACAAATACCATAATAACAATAATAATAATTATTAGTGGATACAGTGTGGGCCTATGGGTCAGAAGGACCTGGGTTCTAATCCCTACTCTGCCACTTTACTGTTGTGTGACTTGGGCAAGTCACTTCACTTCTTTGTGTCTCAGTTACTTCATCTGTAAAATGGGGATTAAGATTTTGTGTCCCATGTGGACAGAGACTGTGTCGAACCTGATTAGCTTGTATCTATCCAAGAACTTAGAACAGGGCTCAGCACATAGTAAGCACTTAACAAATACCATCATTATTATTATTATAGACAAAACTAATTGCAAAGAATGCAGATATCATCATCATCAATCATATTTATTGAGCTAATACTGTGTGCAGAGCACTGTACTAAGCGCTTGGGAAGTACAAATTGGAAACTTATAGAGACAGTCCCTACCCAGCAGTCGGCTCACAGTCTAAAAAGTGGGCTCACAGTCTAAAAATATGAGGATATAATGGGAGGCGATTCAAGTATATCAGGATTTGCATATAGAAAAATAGGTAATTAAAAGTACAAATTAAAATCCAAATAAGATATATTTATCTTTCTATCTATCTCTCTATATATACAGATAGAGAGATAGATAGATAGATGGATAGATAGATAGATGGATAGATAGATGGATAGATAGATAGATGTGCTCGGGATAGGAATGAAAAGCCAAAATGACCAAAGGGAAGTAGAATTCAGTACAAAAACATTATGTGATAGGTTTGGAGGAAGAAGGTTTTACTGGCTGAGGTCTGTTCTTGAGTGATTTCAAGGCTTTTGGGTGATATCCCCATGTTTGTAGAAGTGAACTTTCTCTGAAACCATAAATCAATTTGAAGGTCTCTTGATTGATGCCCAATATTGTCTATTTTCTTCATGACAAATCCAGGATCAGTGTCCTGGTCTGCCCAAATTGAAAAGCAGCATGGCCTAGTGGAAAGAACAGAGGCCTGAGAGTCAGATGACATGAGTTCTAATCCTGATTTTCACCACTTTGTCTGCTGCATGACCTTGTCTGTGCCTCAGTTACCTCATCTTGAAAATGGGAATTAAGAGTGTGAGCCCCTTGTGGGATATGGACTATCCCCAACCTTGTATCTCCCCTAGTGACTAAAACAGTGCCTGGTACATAGTAAGTGTTTAACAAATGACATTTTTTTTAAAAAAGGGCTGGAGAAATAGCTGGATAATTCTGTAAGAACAAACTTTACCAATTGAGAAAAGAGGGTTTTTTATGCTCTAAATAATTGCCTCCGTTCACCACTTTCATTTGCTACTGTAGAATTGGCATCCATACTCATAGTTCTTCATTTGTTCCTGAGACATCCCACTGTAGTGAGATTTTCAAATTTAACTAGAGAAAGGATGAGAAGTATGGAAATTGCTCTCTCCTGGTTAGCCTTTTTAATTGGTTCCATAAAAATAGAGGGTTATAAGAAAGCACTAAATGAAGTAGTTTCCCATAGAAGAAAGTGTAGAGTGCATCACTGCATTCCCAACATCCTTGAGGAACAAACAATATCAGTATGATTTAAAAGAGTGATAAGAAGCACAAGAAATATAATTATGGGATCAAAAGTACACCAATTAACTACTTTATTATATACATTTGTAAGATATCAAAGTGTTATCTGTTTCATCCTATAGTGCTCATCCCCTAGAGGTTTGCTAACAGCTATGATAAATAGAAGTCATTATCTCATGCTAAATTGAAATGGACTTTAATCACTCTAATCGATTCAGTCTAAATAATCCAATGGGAGGGGAAGAGAAGTGCATAAGTTAAGGTAAAATATGCAGTTATCTCAAAATGCTATAACTTGGTAAATAATGCCGATAGTAATAAGAGAAGCAGGCTGGCCTAGCAGAAAAAGCACGGGCATCATCATCATCGTCGTCAATATCATTGTCATTAGTGGGACAGGGACTGCAGTCATCCTAATTTGCTTGCATCCACCCCAGTGCTTAGTACAGTATCTGGCACATAGTAAGTGCTTAACAAATACCATAATTGTTACTATTATCAGATCTCTGAAAGGACCATGGTCTGGATCTGGACTGATTTCATAAGAATCCCATCCAAAGAATAGCAGGATTGTCTCATGAAGAGCAATATTGGTACTCAGACACTGTACCCGTCCGAGGATATGGAACCTCTTGATGTTTCATTCTCCCCAACCCCTACCTTATAAAACAACTGGCAAGTAGTAGTTGTCGCAATAGTATTCATTAAGCTCTTACTGTGTGCCAGACACGACATTAAATGCTGGGATATAATATACAAGATAGAATATAAAGCAGGGGACGGGACTGGTGACAGGTCCATAAGGAAATAAAATACTAAGACAACGTGAAGACTTAGATAAATGCAAAAAAAAAAAAGATCTGTAGGGTACTGGGACTAGAGGAGTACAATTTCAGACTCCTTCAGACTCAGGGAGTCTAACTGAGTCAGGAAGTCTGACTAGAGACATAACCACAGCCTAATAAATTGCTATTAGCAGCAGTCGCCAGACTTTCTGAAGTTCTGGGGAGGCAGTGCCAGGCTACAGCAGCTTTATTCTGTCCTGACAGGGCACGCCAGAAGCGGGGACACTGAGACTTACAATGGAAGGCAACAGATTCTCTGTGGAGTCTCCTTGCTGTCTGGTGGCAAGAGAGGCCCAGGAAATTCTCCACACTGGTTTAGATCCACTGCCCTGGGCACATTGGTAGCAGGGCCCCTGGGAGCCATAATAATAATAATAATAATGTTGGTATTTGTTAAGCACTTACTATGTGCCAAGCACTGTTCTTAGCACTGGGGGAGATACAAGGTAATCAGGTTGTCCCATGTGGGGCTCACAGTCGTATTTCTTGGGAAATAAGTGCAAGTCATAATTGTTTCCCTCCTAAACAATTCAGTAAATTTCCTTCTGCTACCTGGGAAAAAAAGGAAAAAAAGTCTGAGAAGGTATTTAGCAGATCTGGACTTCACCGAACAATTAAGGACTTCTTTTAACCAAAATCTGGAGGAAACGGTGACCTGTACAAAAGGTGGAAGTCTTTCTGGTAAAAGAGTCCCGTTATGCTAATTCCTTAGCTCTCTTTTCCTTCATATTTTCCTTGGAGTAAAAAACAGACAATGCCAGTCACACTGGAAGCTAGAATAGTGATAGCTGAGCTAATAATTTATTCTCCTGCTCGATAAAAACTGTGTCACCAAAATCCAACCAGCAGTCTTGATTTTACAATCAATTCTTTCTGTCTCTGTGAAGTGGTGAGAAGAGGTGACTATTTGGGTACTAGAGGCCAAATAACTGCTATTGATGAACTTTTTTCCCCTTGAATTATCCAGATTGACTGATCAGATTCATTGGAAAATTGAACAACTCTCCATTTCCCTTGGCCTTTTTGTCAACTCTCCACTTCACGCGGCTTCTGTTCCTCAGCTCGACTGCTTTCTTCTCCCTTCCTTCAAGGCAGATGAGTAAATCAAGCTTCTCTGAAAGGGTACAAGAGGATTTTTTTCCCCTTTAATATAAAATTAGCTACAGAGCAAGGTTTTGTCACAATACTTTAAACCTCTTTCACATATTCCGTGATTCACTGTCTCAGAATAATTTACCCAACTTAATTCAATGCGTTTTACAATGAGGTTCTGAGGATTGAGTTATTTTCTCCATTTTATCTATGGGCCAGATTCATCCACTACTAGCCTAGTGGCTTGCTCAGGAGCCTAAGGCAAGCCCATATCAGGAGCTAAGGCAAGCCAGGTTTCAAGGCTTCTCCCTAGTTTTGCCATCAATCAGTGGTATTTACTGAGCACTTATGGTGTGCAGGACAATTGATCAATCAGTCATATTTATTGAGTGTTTACTATGCGCAGAACACTATACTAAGGACTTTGGAGAGTACAATACAACAGAATTCATTCATTCATTCAATCGTATTTATTGAGTGCAATAAGTGTTTAGAACGTACAATTCAGCAATAGAGTAAATCCCTGCCCACACCAGGTTTACAGTCTAGAAGGGGGGAGACAGACATTAATAATAATAATAATGATGGCATTTATCAAGCACTTACTATGTGCAAGGTACTGTTCTAAGCACATCAATATAAATAAATAGAATTATAGATATATTCATATATACATTAGGGCAGGGAAACAGAGGTAGAGCCAAGGGAGTGAGTCAGGGTAACGAGGAGGGGAGGGGGAGCTGAGGAAAAGGGGGGCTTAATCTGGGAAGGCCTCTTGGAGAAAGTGAGCCTTCAGTAGGGCTTGGAAGGGGAGAAGAGTGTTTGGTGAATTTGAGGAGGGAGGGCTTTACAGGAAAGAGAGAGGAGTTGGGCCAGGGGTCGACTGTGAGACAGGTAAGAACAAGGCAGCCATGCTCCCTGCCCATAATGAATTTACAGTCTAGCGGGGGATACAGACATGAATGTGAATAAATACATAATTTATAATATATTTAAGGATATGTACTTAAATGCTGTGGGATCAGGGGTGGGGAAATATTAAGTGTCCAAAGGTCACAGATTGAAGTGCATAGATGGCGCAGAGGGAGAGTGAGTCAAAGAAAAAAGGACTTAATCTGGGAAGGCCTCTTGGAGAAGATGTGAATTTAGTAATATTCTGAAGCTGGAGAGAATGGTGGTTTGGTGAATATGGATCGGGAGGGAGTCCAGGCTAGAGAGAGAATGTGGGTAAGGGGTCAGAGGTGAGATAGACAGGATCAGGGCACAGTGAGAAAGGTGGAGCTAGAGGAGTGGGGTACGTGGGCCGGGGCTGTAATAGGAGATTAGAGAGGAGAGGTAGGATGGGGTGAGCTGATTGAGTGGTTTAGAGCCAGTAATAAGAAGTTTATGCTTGATATGGAGGTGGATGGGCAGTCATTGGAGGTTCTTGAGGAGAACTGTACTAAGTGCTGGGGAGGGTATAATACAATAGAGTTGGAAAACTTGTCTCCATACAAGTTGGGAGACAAGTTTCCTGCCCATAAGGAGCTTACTTCTAGAAATCTCTTTCCCAATCCATTATTCATGCTAATTCCGTCATACTCTCCCAAGTGATTAGAACAGGACTCTCCCTACAGTAAGGCTAAATAACAACCATCGATCGACTGATTGATTGATTGATCTTCAGAGAGCCACTGACAGCCCAAGAGAATACTGTCTCCTCTTTGCTGGCTCAATAATATAACAGAATGACAACAAAAGGACCCACACCAGAAAGGTTCTTTGCAGAAGTTCTCAGTTCCTTTACAATCCTGAGTGTGTTGTAGGGGTGATCTTTGACCTCCTGTGCTGCTCCAGAGCTGTGTTCTAAGTCCTTGTAATTGTGGGCACTGCTCTCAGCTGCAGGACTTGGCAATGGTAGCAGATGTGAAAGGAGTCCGATCATTACGATGAAAATTCCAGACATAAAGGTATCCAGTGCCAAGTATATGCTGGATAGGGGACAGATTGGGTAAAAAATAGTCTGTCTGGGATGGCCTAGTGGAAATCTACGCATCAGGCTAAACCTCCTCACCCTCGGCTTCAAGGCTGTCCATCACCTCGCTCCCGCCTACCTCACCTCTCTTCTCTCCTTCTCCAGCCCAGCCCGCACCCTCCGCTCCTCTGCTGCTAACCTCCTCACTGGGCCTCGTTCTCGCTAATCCCGCCGTCGACCCCTGGCCCACATCCTCCCCCTGGCCTGGAATGCCCTGTCTCCGCACATTCGCCAAGCTAGCTCTCTTTCTCCCTTCAAAGCCCTACTGAGAGCTCACCTCCTCCAGAAGGCCTTCCCAGACTGAGCCCTCGCCTTCCTCTCCCCCTCCTCCCCCTCCCCATCTCCCCTGCCTTACCTCCTTCCCCTCCCCACAGCACCTGTATATATGTATATATGTTTGTACGTATGTATTACTCTATTTATTTGTTTTATTTGTACATATTTATTCTACTTATTTTATTTTGTTAATATGTTTTGTTTTGTTGTCTGTCTCCCCCTTCTAGACTGTGAGCCCACTGTTGGGTAGGGACCGTCTCTATATGTTGCCAACCTGTACTTCCCAAGTGCTTAGTACGGTACTCTGCACACAGTAAGTGCTCAATAAATACGATTGAATGAATGAATGAACAGGCCTGGGAGTCAGAGGATTTGAGTTCTAATCTTGGCTCTGCCATGTGTCGGCTGTATGACTGAGCTTCCCTGGGCCTCAGTTATCTCATCTATAAAATGGGGATTAAACCCACCTTCTTCCTACTTAGACTGTGAGCCTCACGAGGGACAGGGATTGGGTTCTACCTGATTGTCTTATATTTATCCCAGTGCTTAGTAGAGTGCCTCGCATATAGTAAGCACTTAACAAGTACCATGAAAAAAAGAAAAACAATCTAGGCAAACATCCACTCCATTCATTTGGCAATTTAGGGAGAAAGAAATACCCAGGACAGCCTGACTAGATTGTTGGCTGTCCTCTGGAAGAGATGACATTCAAACCTTTGAGCTCTGTTTTGTGCACACTTAGCTCCAAAGACAGAACTCAGTTTGCACAGGCAACAAGAAACAGAAGAGGGCAGGGAGGATGAAATTGAAAAGTCATTTTGTTGAGAGTGAGGGCTGAGTAGAAACCTGGCCTTTGCCCATCACACTTCCTGTATGAATGATCCATGAATAAGTGATGATTAGAAAGATTATGATTCTCCTAGACTCAATATAAGCTTCCTTTATGGAAACAGCCCAGGCCAAAGCCTCTCATTTATTGAAGCTGTTCTATAGGGTTGTCCAGCTCCTAGCTAAGATTCTGTCAGACATGGAAAACAATTGTTCAATTCATGAACAAGACTGGGGAACTCAACCTTCCTTAGATCATTTTCTAGTCCTACCACTGAATGTGAAACTATCAGAAAGTAAAGTAATAGCATTTAAGGTAACGGTATTTATAAAACATTCACTGAATTAAATCCAACGGAAACTGAAAACACATCCCCTCCCCACCAGAAACCTACACTCTAATGGGATGATACAGACATAAAAATATTTACAAATAGAGGAGAGATCCATTGTCTTGATTGTAGCCTTCAACCTGTTTCTGAAATCCAAAATTGAGATCGCCTTTTGATGCTGCAAACCATGTTGGAATATAAGGTAATAACCTTACATCTCCTTAAAAACACAGCTCAAGTTAATGATGTCAGACTTGTGAAGAAAAAAATTAAATCCCCTAATAGAATGCACAAAATATGAAGACATTTCAGCTCTTTCTGTAGCTTCTTCCCACTTTCTACCTGTTCCCAATCAATACAGGATCACAGGGCCCAACAATTCAAAATGGATCTGGGGTTTTCAACAGAATTCCAGCTCCGGAAGCCTCAATTTCAGACTTGAGGGAAGAAGGAAACCTAACCCGTAGAAGCAAGTCTGGCTGTTCTTTCAATCCATCAGATTTTGTTTCCCCTCTCATGATCCCATAGCCTAGATGCCAGAGCCTCGGAAGCATGATTTACACAGCAAATCCAGTCTCCAAAATATTGGAAATTCATGTATTTCTAGGAAAAAAAAAAATGATTCGTCTTGTAGTTGGGTTATTTTCAGGTTTTACATATGTTGATTCTTCTACTTTAGAATTCCTTTTCCTTGATTTATTCTGTTTGCAAAATAATCTGAGTGAATTTTAGAATAAATTTAGAACCATATATATGCCACACAGTGGTTTCAGGATGCATATTTATTGAAACAATACATTTCACCCAAAATAGCATATTGGAAATCTCATTAAGTGCATTTTATACATATTTATGAATTTATTTAATTAAGAATTTGTTCATTCTTTCATCCATCTCCTGTAAACATTGGTGAAGTTATATTCACACCCTGGCTTCTTCAGTAAGTAAATTATATCATCATCACTTATTTATACATCTCTTTGACAGGGTGATGAGTGTTTTACCTTAGTTCATTACTGTACAAATGCACTGAGGCAGAATATTTGCAATTCATTTTTCTCTGCACACAACATAGCTTTCTAAGAAATGGAATAATTTGTGATTTTTTAGATTATTTCCCAGAACTTCCTACACAAATGCTACCACTCAGTATTTCTTCTGACTTTCCTCTTTTCTGCCTTGGAGGAAGAACTGAACTGGCACAAATTCTTTCTGGATACTCCCAAGTTCCAAGTTCCGCAGCTCTGCCCAGCTTGGAAGCCTGAAAAGGGGATTTAGTTTGGATGCTAGGAGCTTCAGAAAAGAAAGACAGAGATGATGGGGAGTTTTTCTGAGGTAGATCAATTAAAATGTAATGCAACTGTTTTAAGGGGAGCTAGAGATGACCAGAAGTCTCCTGTAGAGCAGGAGGGCAAAACCTCATTTGATCTTGATTTTCAGTCTGAAGGCAAGCTGTACAAGAAGGATCTCACTCTCCCTTCTACATTGGGGTCTAATCTTAACCAAGAAGATAGATGTCATGGAGGAAGTGAAGCATCTCATCTCAGTGCTCAAGTGCTCAGTACAGTGCTCTGCACATAAGAGCTCAATAAATACAATTGATTGATTGATTGAAAGAGATGTCAGCAACCAAATCCCTGTTCCCCAAACTTGATGACATTTAGGGTTGACTGAGAGGGGTCAGAAGGTTCAAAGGGGTTCTCTGAACTACTCTGATCTATTTGTTCTCTTCCTCTATACTTCTGATATCCTTATATATATTTAGTTACTGTCCTATTACATGACAACAATCAATAAATCAATCCTGAGTACTTTTTTAATGGTAAGTGCTTACTATGTGCCAGGTACTGCACTAAACACTGGGGTAGATACAAACTTATCAGGTTGGAAATAGTCCATGTCCCTTAAGGGGAACACAGTAATTATAATAATGACAATAATAATTCTGGTGTTTGTTAAGTGCTTACTATGTACCAAGCGCTGGGGTAGATACAAGGTAATCAGGTTGGTCCATGTGGGACTTACAGTCCCAATCCGCATTTTACAGATGAGGCAACTGAGGCACAGAGAAGTTAAGTGACTTGCCCTAGGCCACACTAAAGACAGATGGCAGTCCTGGGATTAGATTTCCAGGGCTTTTCTCTATCTACTGGGCAATGTTGCTTCTCAGTACAGAACATTGTACTAAGTGCTTGGGAGAGTACTAATATAACAAAGTTGGTAGACATGTTCCCTGCTTACAAGTAGCTTACAGTCTAGGAAGAACATGATACACACTCTTGGCTACAGATTTACAATCAGCACTACACATTTGAGCTGAAGGACAAATCCAGGTAAAGCTATTCCTTCAAGATGAAAAAGAGCCTACTGATGTTGAAATTCACCCAGGGATGAAATTCTGTCTTTTTTTGGCTTATTTCTTGTTTGTAATATTCAATACATTTTCTCCCTTCCTCTTAGACTGTGTGCCCAACCTGATTATCTTCTTTCTACACCAATGCTTCATACCAGGCTTGGCACATATTAATACTTAACAAATGCCCCAATTATTATTATAGTTATCAATCTGTCAATCAATCAATCAATCATATTTATTGAGCACTTACTTCACGCAGGATGTTTGGAAGAGTACAAAGCAACAGAGTTGGTTAGACTTATTCCCTGTCCACAGTGAGCTTAAAGTCTAAAGCAGGAGACAGACAATAAAATAAACGAGTGAATTGCAGACGTACATAAATGCTGTGGGCCTTAGGGAGAGGAGAATAAAGGGAGCACATCAGAGCAACGCAGAAGGGAGTGGGAGAAGAGGAAATAGGGCTTGGTCAGGGAAAGCCTCTTGGAGGAGATGGAGGAGATGTGAGTAAGGTGGGGACAGTAATTATCTGCCGGATATGAAGAGGAAGAGCATTCCAGGCCAGAGGCAGGATGCAGGTGAGAGGTTGGAGGGTAAATAAATAAAAGTGAAGTGTGTAGGCTGGGATGTAGTAGGAGCACGGTGAGGTGAAGTAGAAGGGGTCAAGTGGATCAAGAGCTCCAAAGTAAGGTTTGTTTGATGTGGAGTTGGCTAGGCAACCACTGGAGGTTCTTGAGGATTTTGGAAAAATGGCCTGTTCATTTTTGCAGAAAAAGGATCAGGGAAGCAGAGTGAAGTATGGACTGGAGAGCAGAGAGAAAGGAGGCAGGGTGTCCAGCAAGGGGGCTGATACAGAAATCAAGGTGGGATAGGATAAGTGCAGGTGGGATAGGATAAATGCTTGGATTAACATGGTGGCAGTTTGGATGGAGAGGAAAGGGCAGATTTCAGCAACAATGTGAAGTTTGAACCAACAAGATTTAGTGATAGATTGAATATGTGGATTTATTGAGAGAGATGAGTCAAGGATAATGCTAAGATTTTATAGGTTTGTGAGACAGAAAGGATGGTGGTACTGTCCACAGTGACAGGAAAGTCAGGTAAAATCATTAATGACAGTGAAGTTAGCCACTGGCATGGATGTGGGTGTGGCTAAAAAGACCAGTTGATAACCAGAGGTCTCTTACAGTGTTTATGCATAAAGATTGCCCTCTCTTTACCTGAAGCTCTCTGCCTGGTGTGTGCTAAACTGATCTGATTAGGGCCTCATTTTCCAGATATTCACTGCTCTGGCACATAGCTTGAAGATGTGTTTGAGGAATTGGATTGGAAGTTCTTCGAGGACAGGGATCAAATCTTTTCCTGCACTGTATGTTCCTAAGCAACTGTATCAAGTGCTTCTACACATTGTGAGCACTTAATAAAGTCTGCTGTTGTTGATGGCCTGCAGTGTATTCTAATGTCAGCCAGAGAAGCAGCATGGCCTAGTGGATAGAGCATGGGCTTGGCAATCAGAAGGACCTGGGTTCTACTCCTGGTTCCTCCTCTTGTCTGCTGTGTGAACTTGGGCAAGTCCCTTCACTTCTCTGTGCCTCAGTTACTGCATCTGTAAAATGGGGATTAAAACTGCGCCCCTAGAGGAACAAGAACTGTGCCCAACTCGATTAGTTTGTGTTTACCCCAGCGCTTAGTACAGTTCCAGGTATATAGTAAGCACTTTACAAATATCATCATCTGGGGTTTGGAGGCATAGCTTGGCTGGCCTGAAGTTAGGGATCTGTGGGGTCCCTAGCTGTTGGTTATCCTTTGGGGTTCATTGTTTCTTGAACACTTTAATAATAATGATTATAATGGCATTTTTTAAGCACTTGCTCTGTGTCATGCACTGTTCTAAGACCGTGATCACCAGACCAAGCAGTCCCTGCCCCAGACGGGGCTCACAGTCTAACGTGAACTGACTTCTCCTGTTACGGATGTGGAAAGTGAGGTCCGGGGAGGTGGGGTGACTTGCCCAGAGTCACACGGCAGGCCAGGGGACGAACCAAGGATTGAACCCGGGCCGGCTCCTGGGTTCTTCCCGCTCAGCCACCCTGCCTCCCTTCAATCACTCCCTGGTTGGTTATTAACCGGAAAAGGAGAGAGTTCCTGGGAGTTGTTGGTGTTGGCTTTCATAAACCGGCCTAACTTTTTCCCATTTCACAACTTCCTTCTGGTTCCCTTGCCAGGAGTTTGTGGTCTTTTTCTGCAGAGCCACTCGTTTTCCTCAAAAAAAACCCCCAAAAGCTAGCATGATCATCATCATCAATGCTATTTATTGGATGCTTGGTGCACAGCACTGGACTAAGCGCTTGGGAGAGGACAACAGAGTTGATAGACATGTTCCCTGCCCACAATGAGCTGACAGTCAGTCAATAAGTCAGTCAATCAATCAGTGATTGACAGCAAGTCAATCAGTGATATTTATTGAGCGTTTACTTTTTTACCATATTTATTGAGCGCTTACTGTGTGTGGAGTACTGTACTAGGCGCTTGGGAGAGGACAGTAGGACAGAGTTGGTAGCCACATTCCCCGCTCGCAACCAGCTGGTCCACATTCCTTGCTCTCTTGGCGGAGGGATGATCTGACCCCTGGTCTTATCTTGTAGACGGTGAGCCCACTGTTGGGTAGGGACTGTCTCTATATGTTGCCAACTTGTACTTCCCAAGCACTTAGTGCAGTGCTCTGCACACAGTAAGCACTCAATAAATGCGATTGATTGATTGATCTTGGCTGATTCCAATTTGAAAAGCCAAGAGTGGGGAATATGTTGGATTTTTTTTTTTTTTTTTTTTTGTGATGGTATTTGTGTAAGCGATCACTGTTTGCCAGGCACTGTACAAAGCGCTGGGGTTGATCCAAGCTCAAAAGGTTGGACACAGTCCCTGGCCCACACGGGGCTCACAGTCTTCATCCCCATTTTGCGGAGGAGGGAGCTGAGGCCCAGAGAGGTGAGGTGACTTGCCCAGGGTCACACAGCAGACAAGTGGCGGAGCCGGGGTCAGAACCCGGGCCATGCTGTTCCTCTGTGAATGTGACGATCCGCCAAGTTAGCTCCCTTCAAGGCCCTACTGAGAGCCCACCTCCTCCAGGAGGCCTTCCCAGACTGAGCCCCTTCCTTCCTCTCCCCCTCGTCCCCCTCTCCATCCCCCCATCTTACCTCCTTCCCTTCCCCACAGCACCTGTATATATGTATATATGTTTGTACATATTTATTACTCTATTTATTTATTTATTTATTTTATTTGTACATATCTATTCTATTTATTTTATTTTGTTAGTATGTTTGGTTTTGTTCTCTGTCTCCCCCTTTTAGACTGTGAGCCCACTGTTGGGTAGGGACTGTCTCTATATGTTGCCAATTTGTACTTCCCAAGCGCTTAGTACAGTGCTCTGCACATAGTAAGCGCTCAATAAATACGATTGATGATGATGATGATGATCATAAACGAAAGGCACTGAGTTAGAACAGCCTGAATAATGGGTTAGTATAAGTCAATTTAGGGAAGTTAAGGGCAAAGTTAGAGATGCCATTTCTAACCATAGAGCCTAATAAGGAAAACCAGCATGGCCTAGGGGATAGAGCATGGGCCTGGAGTCAGAATGACCTATGTTCTAATCCTGGCTATCCAACCCTGCTTGTATCTACCCCGGCACTTAGAACAGTGCCTGGCACATAGTAAGTGCTTAACAAATACCACAATCATTATTATTATTACTATATAAACAAGGAAGGGGACCACATAGACTCTGGAACAAGTAGAAGCTCCAAGTTCTCCCCCCAGAAGAAATTATGATTGTGCCAAATTGGCAGAGTTCTGCATCATGGGGCATGTGATACCATCTTGTTACGCTGCTGGCCTGGTGGCAGGGTGGTGGTGTAGTGATGTGGTGAAAGACGATGGACGTGTCCTTGTCCAGTAGGGCCATCAGTGACCACCTTCTCTGGGAATCATTTGGCCCTGCCCAGGCCACAAGCAGGCTGGGAATTCTGGGGAAACCAAACTTTTTACTCAAGAAAAAGAGTTTCTATAGCTCCTACTCTGTCAGAGGCATCGGTGGAATTCAGAAACGGCCTTGCCAGCTGGAGAACTAGCAGGAAGAGGAGGGTTTAATGGCCGTAAAACCTGCTGACGATGTCTAAGAGACAGTGTCTGGCTGGGATTTGCCTTCGGTCCGTGCCAAGGAGAAATACAGATAATGATTCCCTCTGTTCATTCCCACTAAGAAGAGATGAGTCCAATGGATCGATCCTTGGACCCATCCAGGCAGAAGTGTTTTTAATCCAGACAGAATCTCCTAATGAAGTGCTACAGTCAGTCCCGATCCTGTGGCCAAATTTTGGCTGCCTATAGGTGCTTAAGGGTCATTTTCCAAAAGGATTTTCTAGTGGAAAAGTGTAATTTCATTCCAATCTGCATGGAGAAAATATAACTTTTAGTACCGACCTAATGTTAGGTGGCATTAGCCTCTCCAGACACGACCGATGTCTCAGAACTCAGCTCAAGAATCCCATCCTCAGTGGTCCTCCAAGCTAGTAGATGTTTTGTCCTATTTGAGCCCTCAGCCCTATCCTCTCATCCTGCTGTTGTTGCAGAGGGCTTCAGGACATCCTTAGGGCCCAGTGGAGTAAAGTAAGTAGCACTGCATCGTGGATACCCTCCCTGACCAGGAAGAACAGAAGCAGCCTAGTGAAAAGATCACAGATCTGGAAGTCATAGTATGTGGGTTATTAATAATAATGATAATAATAATATCGTTAATTGGGATATATATATGTTGCCAATTTATATATGTTGTTATATATGTGTATATATATATAACATATATATAACATATATATGTTTATATATGTTGTTATATATATGTATATATATATATTACATACAATATATATGTTGCCAATTTGTACTTCCCAAGCGCTTAGTACAGTGCTCTGCACATAGTAAGCGCTCAATAAATACGATTGATGATGATGATGATGATCGTTAAGCACTTACTGTGTGCCATGCACTATACTAAGCAATGGAATGGACACAGGTAAATTGGGTTAGACACAGTCCCTGTCCCACACGGGACTCACCGTCTCAATCCCCATTTTGCCGATGAAGTAACTGAGGCTCAGAGAAGTGAAGTGACTTGTCCAAGGTCACACAGCAGAAAAGTGGTGGGGAAGGATTAGAACCCCTGACCTTCTGAATCCCAGGCTCGTGCTCTATCCACTAAGCCATGCTAATGTCTGCTCTGCCATTTTTCTGCTGTGTGACCTTGGGAGGGTCACTTAACTTCTCTGTGCTTCAGTACCTCATCTGCTAAATGACCTGATTATCTTATCTCTATCCCAGTGCTTAAAACAGTGCTTAGCACGTAGTAAGCACTTAGAAAATAGCAGTATTATTATTATTATTATTATTATTATTATTATTATTATTATTATTATTATGGCTCTGGTGCCCAGCAGGGAGACATTCCTGGACCCAAATCCACAGTGAGAGATAATAATAATGATGGCGTTTATTAAGCGCTTACTATGTGCAAAGCACCGTTCTAAGCGCTGGGGAGGTTATAAGGTGATCAGGTAATAATCACAGAGGTGCAGCTGATCCTAAGAATTACTAATAGTTGTATAATTTGTTAAACTCTTACTAAGTGCCAAACACCACACTAACTGCTTTGTGCCGACCAGTCGATCAATTGACAGTATTTATTGAGCATTTACTGTGTACAGAGCATTTTACTAACCACCTGGATAAGTACAATAAAAGAGAGTCACAGACACAAACCCAGCTTAAAACAGTCTACAGGCAGAGACGGACAATATAATGAAGTCTATATAGAGGAAATAGTAGCCTATAAGCAGCGTGGCTCGGTGGAAAGAGCCCAGGCTTTGGAGTCAGTGGTCATGGGTTCAAATCCCGGCTCCTCCAATTGTCAGCTGTGTGACTTTGGGCAAGTCACTTAACCTCTCTGTGCCTCAGTTACCTCATCTGTAAAATGGGGATTGACTGTGAGCCCCCCGTGGGAAAACCTGATCACTTTGTATCCCCCAGTGCTTAGAACAGTGCTTTGCAGATAGTAAGCGCTTAATAAATGCCATTATTATTATAAGGCTATTAATGAGAAAATCAGGAGGGACACAATCCCTGTCCCACGTGAGTTAACCATCTAACAATGAGGGAAAACATGTTTTGAATTCCCAATTGTACAGATGAGGAAACCTAGATTAAGATAAATTGAGTCTTTGTCCTAGGTCACACAGCAGGGAAGTAGAAAGCTGGGATTAGAACCCAGGTCTCCTCTCTCCCAAGCCTGTGCTCTTTCTACTAGGTGACACTTCTTCCTAAGGAAAGGGAGAAGAGGGTGTTACAAAACTGGAGCAGTAGAGTCTGAAGTCGATGGTATGAGATAAATAGCCAGGGTGTGTCTACCTAGTCTTAAATTTCGGGAAATGGAGACAGTGTAGTTAAGCCTGGGGACTAAAAGGCAACAAAGCCATTAGTCTGGCAATCAGATGAGCACACTCAGTGACACATAGTGTGGTAATTGTGTGGTCATTGATTCAACCCTGCCCTAGAAGCACATAGACCAGTCCCTATTCCCTTGTAGTTAGCATGAACATAGTTGAGTCAAAAAGGAATCTTCCATTAGAAAATTTTCAAATAATATGTCCATTCTTGTGCTTAAGCAGTCATGAGAACTAATCTATTCTCTTGTGAGGAAGGGAAGCTTACTAATGATTCTATTTATTTTGTTACCATTCTATTTATTTTGTTAATGATGTGCATTTAGCTTTAATTCTATTTATTCGGACGACTTGACACCTGGCCACATGTTTTGTTTTGTTGTCTGTCTCCCCCTTCTAGACTGTGAGCACTCTGTTGGGTAGGGACCGTCTCTGCATGTTGCCAACTTGTACTTCCCAAGTGCTTAGTACAGTGCTCTGCACACAGTAAGAGCTCAATAAATACGATTGAATGAACGAGTCTTCTTAGGGTTGTAGGCAGGCTGGGAAAAGATCAGACCAGAATAGGGAGCTATGAGAAGGGAGCAGCCATAATTTTTGAGTCCTGTCAAAATGTGATTGATGTTAAGCTGAAGCAGTGTGGTCTAATGTGAAGATCATGAACCTGAAAGTCAGAGGACCTGAGTTCTAATCCTGCCTCTGCCACTTGTCTGCTGAGTCACCCTAGGCCAGTCTGGGAGTCAGAAGGTCATGAGTTCTTATCACTGCTCTGCTAATTGTCTATTGTGTGGCCTTGGGTAAGTAACTTCACTTCTCTGTGCCTCAGTTAAAATGGGTATGAAGACTGTGAGCCTTATGTGCGGCAGGTCTATGTCCAACTGATTTTCTTGTATCCACCCCAGAGCTTAGTACACCACTTAGTACAGTGCCTGGCACATAGTTAGTGCTTAACAAATACCATAATTGTCCTTATTATTATTAATATTATTATTATTCTCTGTGCCTCACTTACTTCATCTGTGAAAAAGCAGACCTGACTACCAGCTTCAGCCCCCTTGGAGTAAAGAGAAGAAGATAAGAGGAGAGGATTTCAATTGAAGAACTGATCTTCAGTACAACTAGGGCAGCAAAACAGATTAAGGAGAAAAGGTGGGGAAGAAATCAGCAGCATACTTTACTTTAGTCCCCAAACGATCCAAGATCAATCCTTGTCCTGAGACTGGTGCTCTCCCTAAATTTCTGCAAATTCCTCCTTTCCATTGCTCAACATTCTCCCCACCCCAGAGTCCATAATGCTTGATCTGAATCTTCCTCATAAGGGATTTAATGATCGCCAGATATACCTTTAGGTTTGTCCTCTGTTTCCATCATGCTATAGACTAAAAAGTCAACAAAAAGGAATGGGGGGAAAAGCCATTTGATTCATTCCCAGTTAGCCACAACTTGATAATGCAGAAAACAATTAGGAAACATGAAAAAGATTGATCAATGCTTTAACTGGTGAGGAATTTTTCAAAATTGTCCTGCTCCCTATTGTTATTCTGAGTCCGGACACCGTTAATACTCTACCTGCTGGGCTGAGTATGGTACTGAGTAATGTATCTTGCTCTCATCTCTCTGCGTGGCTCAGTGGAAAGAGCACGGGCTTTGGAATCAGAGGTCACGGGTTCAAGTCCCGGCTCCGCCAATTGTCAGCTGTGTGACTTTGGGCAAGTCACTTAACTTCTCTGGGCCTCAGCTACCTCATCTGTAAAATGGGGATTAAGACTGTGAGCCCCATGTGGGACAACCTGATCACCTTGTATCCTCCCCGGCGCTTAGAATAGTGCTTTGCACATAGTAAGCGCTTAATAAATCCCAACATCATCATCATTATTGTTATTATTATTATTACAAGTCAAAACTTCTCTGTACCTGAGTTACCTCATCTGAAAATGGGGATCAAGTCTGTCAGCCCCATGTGGGACAGGGACTGTGTCCAACCCGATTAGCTTGTAAACACCCCAGTGATTAGTACATTGCCTGGCACACAGTAAGCACTTAACAAATATCATAGCTATTATTATTATCATTATTATTATTATTATTATTCTCACACTCTCCCTTCTTCCTGGAACTCCTTCCCTGAAAGACCACCATTCTCCCCATTTTCAGATTGCATCTCCAATTCATTGTCGTACTTGTTTAACACTTACTTTGTGCCAAGCACTGTACTAGGCATTGGGGTAAATGCAAAATAATCAGGTCAGACACAGGGCTCACAGTCGAAGTAGGTGGGAGAACAGGTACTGAATGCTCACTTCACAGAGGAGGAAACAGAGGTCATAAAGAAGCTAAGTGACTTGTCCAAAGTTACAGAGCAGGCAAACGGCAAGGTCACGACTCGAACCCAGGTCCTCCAACTCCCAGGCCTGTGCTGTTTCCTAGAGACCACATTTGCTTCACCTTGTTTTTTTTATGGCATTTATTAAATGCTTACCATGTGCAAAGCACTGTTCTAAGCGCTGGGGAGGTTACAAGGTGATCAGGTTGTCCCATGGGGGGCTCACAATCTTAAGCCCCATTTTACAAATGAGGTAACTGAGGCACAGAGAAGTTAAGTGACTTGCCCAGAGTCACACAGCTGGCAATTGGCGGAGCCGGAATTTGAACCAATGACCTCTGACTCCAAAGCCCATGTTCTTTCCACTGAGCCACACTGCTTCTCCCATAACCTGGGGGTTGCTCTGTTACACAATTTTATGTTAAGAAACGACTTGCAGTCATGAGTGTCCAAGACAGTTATTCATTTTTTTTTCCAACATGGCATCGTGCTCTGTCCTAAGTAGGTTCATGTTGGAAGAATGTTCCCTAATTCTCTGACAGCATCCTCGTAAAATCCACGTGATGGTTCAGCTGAGTGTACATAGACTGACTTAGCCCATTTTTCCAAGCTCTTTTCCCTGACAAAAGAGAAAGAATCAACTCATCGTGGTGCTTGATTGATTCCTTGTGATGGTTTGCAGATGCCCTATAAATCATAACTCCCTCAAATAAATCTGGATGTCATTTATTATATATGTGTGTTCAGATAAATATGGGATGGTCTGATTTATCACCACTTAGTTGCTAGAGACTTGGAAGACAAAATCAGTGTTATTGCCAATTATTTATTATTTATATTTCTTCTCCCAGCAATAGATATTGTCCTATAGTGGGAGAGGTACTACTTTTTATTTTCCAAAGTTCAAATTATAGTTATGATTCAATAGAAAAATCGTAGTTGATTCTGGGTTCTTGAGACATCCAATAAAAATGCATAAAATATTATGCCATTTAAGCAGAGTGTATTGAGCTGCTTTGGAGATAACTCTACTGACAGTGAGATTTTGCTGGTGTAGTATGTATGTGGGTGTGGCCGATAGGATCAGTAGGAAAGTGATGTTCCCTTCCAAATACTGATAATAATAATAATGGTGGCATTTATTAAGCTCTTACTATGTGTCAAAAACTGTACTAAGCCCTGGGGAAAATACAAGATTATCAGATCAGACACAAAACTGGTGAATCAAAGCAGTGTGGTCTAATGGAAAGAACATGGAACTGGGAAGCAGGGGAACTGAGTTCTAATCCCGGTTCTACCACTTGCTTATTATGTGACTTTGGGAAAGTCACTTACCTTCCCCGTGCCTCATTTTTCTCATCTTTAAAACTAGGATTAAACACCTATTCCCCCTTGCCCTCGATTGAGAGCCCCAAATAGAACAAGGACTGTGTCCAACCTTATTATCTTGTGTTTAAACCAGCACTTTGTAAAATGCTTGGCACATAGCAAGAGCTTATTGAATACAATGATTATCAATCAACGATATTTACTGAGCACTTACTGTGTGCAGAGAACTGTGCTAAGTGTTTGGAAAAGTATAATAATTGGGCACACCTGCTCCCTGCTTCCAAGGAGTTTACAACCTAAAGGGAGTGGGGGGGGCAGCAGACATTAAAATGGATTAAGAATAGGGGAAATAGCTGAATATAAGAATATTTGCATAAGCACTGTGGGGTTGAGGTGAATATCAAGGAGCTTAAGGGATACACAAACAAGTTCATAGTCAACAAGTAGGGGAGAGTGGCTAGAAGAAATAAAGGACTTACTCTGGGAAGATGTTTTAGAGGAGATGTGATTTTAAGATGGTTTTAAAGGTGGTGAAAGTGGTGGTCTGTTGGAATTTGAAGGGGGATGGAGTGGGGGAGGGAGTTTCAGTCAATCCATCATACTTATTGAGTACTTACTGTGTGCAAAGCACTGTACTAAGCGCTTGGGAAAATACAGTATTACAATAAACAGACATATTCCCTGCCCACAGTGAGCTTATAGTCTAGAGGCCTGAGAAGGAATGTGCATAAGGGGTAGGTGGCAGGCTAGAGGAGATTATGGAACTGAGAGTAGGTTGGTGTTGGAGGAGCAGAGTATGCGGATTGAGTTGTAGCAAGACATCAGCAAGTTTAGGTAGGAAGGAGAGTGTTGATTGAATGCCTTGAAGCTGATGGAGGAATTTTTGTTTAATGTGGAGGTGGGCAATTTTTGAGGAAGGGGGAGATATGGACTAAATGGTTTTTCAGAAAAAATGATTCAGGCAGGTGATTGAAGTATGGGAAGTAGAGGGGAGGGATAGGATGAAGGGAGGTCATATAAATGCAGGAAGGTCAGATTCTAGAAAGAATAATGATCATCATCATCATCATCATCAATCGTATTTATTGAGCGCTTAGTATGTGCAGAGCACTGTACTAAGCGCTTGGGAAGTACAAATTGGCAACATATAGAGACAGTCCCTACCCAACAGGGGGCTCACAGTCTAAAAGGGGGAGACAGAGAGCAAAACCAAACATACTAACAAAATAAAATAAATAGAATAGATATGTACAAATACAATAAATAAACAAATAAATAGAGTAATAAATATGTACAAACATATATACATATATACAGGTGCTGTGGGGAAGGGAAGGAGGTAAGATGGGGGGATGGAGAGGGGGACGAGGGGGAGAGGAAGGAAGGGGCTCAGTCTGGGAAGGCCTCCTGGAGGAGGTGAGCTCTCAGCAGGGCCTTGAAGGGAGGAAGAGAGCTAGTGGTATTTGTTAAATGCTTGCTATTCATTCATTCAATCATATTTATTGAGTGCTTACTGTGTGCAGAGCACTGTACTAAGAGCTTGGAAGGTTCAGTTCAGAAACAGATAGAGACAAGTGCTTAATAAATGCCATTATTATTATTAATCCCTACCCAACAATGGCCTCTCAGTCTAGCAGTCTACTATGAGTCAAGCATTGTACTAAATAGGATTGGACACAGACCCAATCCTGCATTGGGCTCATAGTCTTAATCCCCATTTTACAGATGAGGGAACTGAAGCAGAGAGAAGTGAAGTGACTTGCCTAAGGCCACACAACAGACAAATGGTGGAGCCAGGATTAGAACCCATGACTTTCTGACTCCCAGATTCGTTCTCTATCCACTAAGCCATGCTGATGTTGTGAAGGTAGAACCGATAGAATTTTGTGACAGATTGAATGTGTAGGTTAAATGAGAGAGATGAGTCATGGATAAAGCCAATGTTATGGGCTTGTGAGACAGGGAGGATAGTGTTGCTATCTACAGTGCTAGAAAGGTCAAGGGATGGATGAGATTTGGGTGGGAAGATGGGGAGTTTTGTTTCGGACATGTTATGCTTGAGGAATTAGTATGACACCCAAGTAGAGACGTCCCAGAGGCAAGAGGAATTACGTGGCATCAGAGAAGGAGAAAGGTCTGTGCAGGAGATGTAGATTTGGGAAATCATGCACATAAAGGCGGTAGTTTAAGTCATGGGAGTGAATGAGTTCTCCAAGGGAGTGGGTGTAGATGGAGAGGAGAAAGGGATCCAGATGTGAACCTTGAGGAACCCCCACACTTAATGGGTGGGAGGCGCAGGAGGAGCCTATAAAAGTGATTGAGGAGCCTAGCAGGCGGAGAGTTAGGAAGATAATAAAGAGAGGGCAGTTTGGGTGAAGGCAAGGTTAGATTATCTTTCCATGAGAAAGGAGTGTTGAAGGCATTTCAAGTGTTGAAGGCAGCAAAGCAGATTAAGATGGTGTAGTGTTCATTGGATTTTACAAGAGGAAAGTCATTTGTGACTTTGAAGAGGGAGATTTCTGTGCAGCGAAGTGCAGAAGCCAGAATGCAAGATGTCAAGGACAGAGTTGGAGGAGAGAAAATGGAGACAGCGAGTGTAGGTAACTTAAAGAGTTTGGAGAAGAATGGTAGAAGGGAGATGGGGGTGATAACTGGAGGGTACCATGGAATCAAGGGAGTTTTTTTAAGGATAGGGGATAGATGGATATGCTTGAAAGCAACGGGGAAGGAGTCGTGAAAACTGTGTGATTGAATATGGATGTCAGAGAGGGAAGAAAAGAGGGGGCAATTATTTTGATGAGGTGAGACAGGATGGTGTCAGAAGCACAGGTCAGAGGAGGTGGATTTTGAGAGAAGGAGGGAAATCTACTCGAGATATTGCTAGGAAGTTTGGGGGAGTTGAAGAGGGGAAAGAGACTGTAAAGATGCAGGAGAGAGTTTAGGGAGACCACACCTAACGGCTTAAATTTTATTGATGAAGTACATGGTTAGGTCATTTGGGTAAGAGATGGGAGGGACAGGGAAATGGGTGGGGGGACATGTTGAGAAGAAAGTTAAAAGTCTGAAACCACTGTCCTGGGCAATGATCATGGGTTTAGTTTTTATGGAGGGAATTATTATTGTTACTATTATTATTGTCATTACTACTGTAATAAAGAAGCTGTGTGCTCTAGTGGAAAGAGCATGGGCTCTGGAGCCAGAGAACGTGGACTCTAAACGCCAGCTCCGCCATTTGCCATGCTGGGTAATCTCAGGCAAATCACTAAACTTATCTGGATCTTGGTTTCCTCATCTATAAAATGAGGGTTGGATAACTGTTCTGGCTCCTACTAAGACTATGAACTGAACTCTATATGAGATAAAGACTGTGTCCAGTCGACATATACTGTATCAACTCCAGCACCTAATACAGTGCTAGGCACAAAATAAGTGCTTAACAAAGGCTACCACTGAAAATATTCTTATAATTATTATCACTGTTATTATTATTAAGGTTTTCTCAGCCCCCAAATGAAAAAGTCTTGCTAATGCAGGGTAACTTCTAGAAGTAGGCCTTTTTCTGGAGTGGTCTTCCCTTTCAACTAAGGATTACAATTGTGGGCTTCTCAGTCCAATAATCATTTGTGACACTAAATCATTCAATCTATCATATCATATCTAGAGAAGCAGCGTGGCTCAGTGGAAAGAGCCCGGGCTTTGGAGTCAGAGCTCATGGGTTCAAACCCCGGCTCCGCCAATTGTCGGCTGTGTGACTTTGGGCAAGTCACTTAACGTCCCTGTGCCTCAGTTACCTCATCTGTAAAATGGGGGTTAAGACTGTGAGCCCCCCGAGGGACAACCTGATCACCTTGTAACCTTCCTAGTGCTTAGAACAGTGCTTTGCACATAGTAAGCGCTTAATAAATGCCATTATTATTATTATTATTATTATAGTCATTGAGCATTTACTGTTTGCAGAGCAATATACTAAGCACTTAGGAGAGTACAATATAACAGTTGATAGACATGTTCCTTGTCCGCTATGACAAGCCTTCCAGATCTCTACGACAGCATTATAAACTTCTAATGACTGGAAAGCTACAGTTAAATAGCAATGCTACCCTACACACCTGGAGTTTCCAGTCCTCTACCAGTCTCGACTATGGGAGGGAGAGTCAAACGGAGGCATATCGACTCCATTTCTAGCTTGGGCAGTGGCTAGTGAGTGGAAGGCAATCTGCTACAAGTCAAAACTCACCTATGCTGGGCCTCAGCCGCATTGGAGAGAGTTGAGGGAAGAGACTCAAGTTGACTGAACCACTTCCATATTTTTACCAAGAAAACTCTCTGGATACGTTACCAGAACGATTGCAGATGGAGGTGGGGGCTTCTGGGAGAGATGTGTCCATGGCGTCGCTATGGATCGGAGACAACTCGACAGCATAAGACCCTAGAGTCATCAGTGTATACGTCCCCTCTGCAAGGCATCAATAAGGAGAAAGAAAATCAGCACAGTAACAAAGGACTCAGATCCAATACACCATGCTAATTGACTTTACAAATGTATTTAGTTTTAACCTGAAAAACACCTACTATCCATTTTATTAGCACAATTTTACATGTGGCAGATGCTCTGAACAACAATGATAAATTCGGATTGTGCCATAACCTAATTTTATGAACAACCTAAGTATCATTTTACTTAATTAGCAAAAAATAGAGGTGGCTAATACAGTTAGAGGTGGAACAAACTCATCAATCCATTGCCATGAAAAATCAGAGTAAGAACACCACCCTGAGCATATTGGGGATATTAATTAAATTTCACTATGTCTTCAAAGTCAAAAATAAATGAATATGCAAGAGAACTTAAAAGATTAAAAAATGATGTCAATCCAGGTGCTTAAAAAATGGTTTTAGAAATAGTAGAACACAGAATTAATAATGATCACTTAATTTGCTAATTAGATTTGCATGCAAAATGTAGAGATATTTTTGAGGGTGAAAATCTGAGTTGGGAAAGAGATGTCTTTGGGGATATCTTTGACATCTTTTCATTGGGTAAATAAAGTAAAATGCAGGATCATCTCAGAATATCCCTGTCACTTGCCTGCTGTGTGACCTTGGGTGAATATCTTCACTTCTCTGTGCCTCAGTTTCCTATCTGTAAAATGATGATTAAGACTGTGAGACCACTGTGGCACATGGACTTTGTTCAACCTGATTACCATCGAACAGTGCCTGGTACATAGTGATACATAGTAAACACTTAAATACCATTAAATATATATATAAATATGTGTATATATATATATATATATATATATATATATATATATATATATATATATATATATACAAAGTAAGGGACATCTTCCTTGTTAGCTTTGGGTTGAGAAACCTTCTAGACAAGGTAAAGTGCTATAACTTGGAGAAAGAAATCCAGAAGATGTTATCAAACTGGACTTATATTCCATGCAAAGGAGAGGGGCAACATATTTGGGGACATTTGTGTTGGAAAGATTCATGTTGAGCCTGATTCATCCCTTGTATGTGATAGCCCCCAAAGAGGTATTGGCCATCTTGGCTCTTTCAGCAGAGTGGTCCTCTCAAAAATGATTCAATATTGATCCGCCCAACATGGCAATCACTTTCAAGAAAGTCAGCCCATCTGGAATTGTTCCCTCAGTCCCGATCCACGTATAGAGTATCAGAAAGATGGTGGTTTGCTGGGCAGTGTTTCACAAAGGAAAGCTGTAACAGTTTGCCAATGCAATCTGCCCGGACCCTGGCAACTTATATTCCTTCCTCTCAGCCGCCTGACCGTGAGGCAGTCAGGCTACCAGCTGCTGTGGTCACCCTCCCATGGCTTGGTGGTTCGAGGAGATAATCACCATGGGGCTGGTACAGGGGAAGGACAGGGGGTGTTCTCTGGCCAGCTCCAAAGTGCCTTCCTTCCAGAAGAAGAAGAAAAAGAATTATGGTACTTGTTAAGCACTTTCTATGAGCCTGCTCATCATCATCATCATCATCAATCGTATTTATTGAGCGCTTACTGTGTGCAGAGCACTGTACTAAGCGCTTGGGAAGTACGAGTTGGCAACATATAGAGACAGTCCCTACCCAACAGTGGGCTCACAGTCTAAAACGGGGAAACTGCTGTTGGGTAGGAACCATCTCTATATGTTGCCAACTTGTACCTCCCAAGCGCTTAGTACAGTGCTCTTCACACAGTAAGCGCTCAATAAATACGATTGAATAAATGAATGAATGATACAAATTGGTCAGGTTGGGCACAGTCTCTGTCCCACATGGGGCTCACATTCTTAATCACCATTTTACAGATAAGGGAATTGAGGTACAGAGAAGCAAAGTGACTTACCCAAGGTCTCATGGCAGAACCGTGGCAGAGCCAGGATTACTACCCAGGACCATCCGACTCCTAGGCCCTTGCTCTATTCACTCAGCCACGCTGCTTCTCATCTACCTGGGAGGGATCAAATCTCCCCCGTCAGTGCCTTATGGACATTGGACTCTAACCTACTGACAAACAATATTTTCCACTTGAAATGCTTTCCTGTTAATAATGTTTCTTTTTATCTCTCCTTTGGAAAATGTTATCAAGGCATTCACCATAATTCAACTTTATTGCTAACTTGAAGCAGCGGAGTAAACAGAAGGAAAAGAAAAGCAATCGGTTTCCTACCACCTAAACAATTTCCTGCCACCTAAACAACTTCACACAGCCCATGAAGATGCCTCACATCACACCTGAAACCTTCCCAACCAAGGCACGGCATAACACAGGCGGTCAAGCTTGCTGTCTTAATGAGCTAAACACATCATCAAGAGCTAAACCCATCCTCTAATCTAATGATAATAACAATGACGGTATTTATTAAGTGCTTACTATGTGCCAGGCACTGAACTAAGCATTGGGGTGGATAGAAGCCAATCGGGTTGGACAAAGTCCCTGTACTCACAGGGGGTTCACAGTCCCAATCCCCATTTTACAGGTGAGAAAACTGAAGCCCAGAGAAGTGAAGTGACTTGCCCAAAGTCACACAGCAGACAAGAGGAGGAGCCGGGATTAGAGTTGATGACCTTCTGATTCCCGGGCCAGGGCTCAATCCGCTACTCCATGCTGCTTCCCACTAAGGATCACAAAGTAGGGCATGTGGCTGGAAATCAGGTGGAATGGAACAATTTCTTCCATAGTGTTTCAAATCTCAACATTAAAATTTTGTTGGGGAAGAAATGCACTGCAGAGAGGATTCGCATTTCCTCAGCTTCTTCCCAGTCTCCAAATTAGCATTTGAGAATCAGATGGTGATTCCTACCCAACAGAGGGGGTTAATAGGAGAATGAGGCAGCGAAGTAGAAGTGTGAGTGCGTTCCTGGAAGCATTTGCTCTCCCAGTTTCTGCACCTTTTGTTCCTACGAAAGATACAGGCAAACAATGATGCTCTCAATTCAGCAGGTCCTGAGGCACATCCGTCTGATTTTCAAGTCTCTGGTCCAATTCCACCTCAATCTTCGGCCAGGTCAAAATTCATCTTCCTCTCTCAGGAGCACCTGCCCTAACACAATGAGAATTTACTCCCTATTTCTTTCTGGATTCCACTGATAATCCGCCACCCCTGCTATCTGTTTCGCTCAGCAGTGGTCCAATGCCGACATTCATTTTACTCGTCAACTCCACATTGCTCATGATTATCCTCTACTGGTCCTTCACCAATTGCAACACCTCAATGTCTGTTTATTGTTATATTGTCCTCTCCCAAGCATTTAGTTCAGTGCTCTGTGCACAGTAAGCGCTCAATAAACACAACTGAATGAACAAATGAATAAATGAATGAACACCTCCAGCTTTGCCATACCTCCCCCTGATAGGGATTTTCATCTATGTGCTTGTGAAGGCATGACGAAATGAAGCTACAGGCCTTTGGGTTAAGTGGCAAAAAGCAGCATGGCCTAGTGGCAGAAGGACCTGGGTTCTAATCCCTGCCCCACCACTTCTTTAATATTGGCATTTATTAAGCGCTTACTATGTGCAAAGCACTATTCTAAGCGCTGGGGAGGTTACAAGTTTACAAGGTGATCAGGTGGTCCTACAGGGGGCTCACAGTCTTAATCCCCATTTCACAGATGAGGTAGCTGAGGCACAGAGAAGTAAAGTGACTTGCCCAAAGTCACACAGCTGACAATTGGCAGAGCTGGGATTTGAACCCACGACCTCTGACTCCAAAGCCCGGGCTCTTTCCCCTGAGCCATGCTGCTTTGTCTGCTGTGTGACTTTGGGCAAGCCACTCAGCTTCTCTGGGCCTCAGTTACCTCATTTGTAAAAAGGGAATTAAGACTGTGAGCTCCATGTGGTATGTGGATTGCGTCCAACATGATTAGCTTGTATCTACCCCAGTATTTAGAACAGTGCCTGGCACATAGTAAGTACTTAACAAATTTCATTTAAAAAATGGAAAACAAAATCTGCTCCTTCTTAAAGATGATATAGGACACAAGTCTCTCTGGAAGAGAGAGGTTGAAGAAATGTGGCCTAGTGGATATTGTATAGGCCTTAGAACCAGAGAACCTGGGTTTTAATCCCAGCTATGCCACTTTGCTGTGTTACCTTGGGCAGGTCGCTTGGCTTCTCTGTGCTTTAGTTTCCTCAGTGGCATAATGGGGATTTAATGACCATTCTCCCTCCTGTTTAGACTGTGAGCTCCATGTGGGACAGACACTATAACCAGCCTGATTAACGTGTCTCTAACCCATTGCTTAGAACAATGTTGGGCCCACAGTAAGCGCTTAACACAGACCATGAAAAAAGTAGTATTTCAAGAATATGAAATATTAGAGTAATAGAAAATGACATAAAGCTTTCCCTTCTAGAATTTATATCTTTGGCATTTTAATAATATAATGTAACCATATTTGAAATAACACTGTGCATTATATACACCTCTACTTTCAAATTCCCACTAATTTTTTTCTTGACCCAATACAATCAGCTTTTCAATAAATTCATGCTACCAAAACTACACTCCTGCAGGTGCAGTTGACTAATAATTTCTTAATACCTAAAATCAAAGAGTGAAAATCTGTCCTAACCCTTCTTCATCTCTCATAACAACAATAATAATAATGATAGCATTTGTTAAGTGCTCTGTGCAAAGCACTGTTCTAAGCACTGGGGAGGCTACAAGGTGATCAGATTGTCCCACGGGGGGCTCACAGTTTTAATCCCCATTTTACACATGAGGTAACTGAGGCCCAGAGAAGTTAAGTGACTTGTCCAAAGTTGCACAGCTTACAGTTGGCAGAGTTGGGATTTGAACCCATGACCTCTGACTCCAAAGCCTGTGCTCTTTCCACTGAGCCATGCTGCTTCATCTTTTTTGGACCCTAAGGACCACTTTTTTTGGCACAAAATCCTATCAGGTATGTTTTGCTGACCAAACATTAACATGGTTCCCTTCCTTTTTTTATTTTTAATGGTATTTGTTAAGTGTTTAACTCTGTGCCAGGCACTACACTAAGGACTGGGGTAGGAACAACATAATCAGGTTGGACACAGTCCCTGTCCCACATGGGGTTCACAGTCTTAATCTCCATTTTACAGATGAGGTAACTAAGACATTTAGAAAAGTGAGTTGTCCAAGGACATATAATAATAATAATAATAATGATAATAATAATAATAATAATGACATTTGTTAAGTGCTTACTATGTGTAAAGCACTGTTCTAAGCTCTGGGGAGGTTACAAGGTGATCAGGTTGTGCCACGGGGGGCTCACAGTCTTCATCCCCATTTTACCAATGAGGGAACTGAGGCACAGAAAAGTGAAGTGACTCATCCAAAGTCACACAGCTGACAACTGGCAGAGTCGGAATTTGAACCCATGACCTCTGACTCCAAAGCCCGGGCTCTTTCCACTAGGCCACACCACTTCTCACTCTGGTCTGCTGACTCTGCAGCTTATTCCCTAACTTTCACAGTCTTTGACTCTTCTCACCCTCCACCCTCTCTGAAAGGTTGCCCACTCACAGGATTTCAGCTACCTCCTCTATCCGGAGGCTTCTCACTTTGACCTCTGTCATCTTGATCCGTGAAATAGCATATAATCTCACATTCATTCATTCCTTCATTCAATCACATTTATCCAGCGCTGTGTGGAGAGCATTGCACTAACTGCTTAAGAGAGTACAATGTAACAACAAACACATTCCCTGCCTACAAGAAGCTTACAGTCTCGACACAACTCTTGCCTCCAGGACATCTCCACTTCACTATCCAGTTGACCACTTAAATGCAGCATTTCAAAACTGGAGATATTCTCCTTTCCTCCTAGCTCTCTCATCTCCATCAGATACTGCTATCTTCCTGTTTCAAAAGTCCACTACCTTGGTGTCATCCTTGACTCCTTACTCCATTTGCTCACTCATGTTGATCCCCCAGTCTGGACCTCCTTCCCTTTTCTTTCTACATCACAGATTTCTCCCCTCTAATAATAATAATAATAATGATGATGATGACACTTGTTAAGCACCTACTATGTGCCAAGCACTGTTCTAAGCACTGGGGAGGATACAAGGTAATCAGGTTGTCCCATGTGGGGCTCAAAGTCTTAATCCCCATTTTACAGATGAGGGAACTGAGGCACAGAAAAGTTAAGTGACTTGCCTAAAGTCACACAGCAGACAAGTGGTAGAGCCGGGATTAGAACCCATGATGTCTGACTTCCAACTCCGCGCTCTTTCCACTTAGCCACGCTGCTTCCTCTAGACTGTGAGCTCATTATGGGCAGGGAACATGTCTGCTTATTGTTGTATTGTAATTTCCCAAGCACTTAGTACAGTGCTCTGCACACAGAAAGCACTCAATAAATACAAATGAACAAACAAATGAATGACAGAGTGCAATTCTCCACATGGTCAATGCCCTCATAGATCCCTTCCTCCAGCTAGCCTTCCCCAATTAAATCCCAACACCTCAAGTTGTTCCATATCACATCCCTAGTATATATGTACTTCATCCCATCTACAGCATGTATGTACATATACAATCATTTGTGCCACTGTGATTACTCTATTTGTAAAAATATTTTTCTGTCTGTTCCTCCCGTTAGAGTGTAAGCTCTCTGTGGGTAGGGAATGTGACTCTTCATCCCTCTGTATAGGGCACTGCATCCAATCAATCAATCAATCAATCGTGTTTATTGAGCACTTACTGTGTGCAGAGCACTGTACGAAGCGCTTGGGAAGTACAAGTCGGCAACATATAGAGACAGTCCCTACCCAACAGTGGGCTCACAGTCTAAAAGGGGGAGACAGAGAACAAAACCAAACATACTAACAAAATAAAATAAATAGAATAGATATGTACAAGTGGGCATTTGTAATTTATACAAATTAATAATACATTAATGATATGAATACATTAATAATTAATGCATTAGTACTCAATACATTATTTGTATTAATGTCTGTCTCCCCCTCTAGTCTATAAGCTCCTTGAGGGGAGGGAATCTGTCTGTTTATTGTTGTATTGTACTCTCCCAGGTTCTTAGTGCAGTGCTTTGCCCACAGTAAATTCTCAATAAATACAATGAAATGAAAGAAGGATTGAATGAATGAATTTGGTAAATGCCACTGCTACTATGATATCTATCTACTACTATTAAATCTATCTACCTGCTACTATTATGTCTATCTATCTCTCTAACTAATCGGATGCGATTGATGGCAAGATCCTAGCCAAGTGTGAAATTGGGGCTGAACAGATGAACTTGTGATCAATACATCCTGGCACTCTATTTGCCCTTAAAGATAGTTCCTTTGTGCACCAACACATTTGTAAAGTGACTGGATCTATCTCTGTTTTCAAGCCTACCATTTTGCACCCCACTCTTTACAAAGCTTTTTCCTCAAGAACCACTGTTCTCCCAATTGTTGTGTGCTAACCCACTCTGCCTGTTATTGTTGGAAACTGTGCTTCACTCATCCTTTATATTGTCTATTCTGCTCTTCTAGTTCATGTATTTTTAGACTGTGAGCCCACTGTTGGGTAGGGACTGTCTCTATATGTTGCCAATTTGTACTTCCCAAGCGCTTAGTACAGTGCTCTGCACATAGTAAGCGCTCAATAAATACGATTGATGATGATGATGATGTATTGCCTGCTTTCAGTCTGCTGTACAGTCAGTGGTACTTACTGAGCATTTCCTAAAAGCAGAGTACTATGAATAACACAAACGTACCCTGCCCAAAAGAAATTTGTCATTGATTTCTTTATATTAATGTCTGTCTCCCCCTTCTTAGACTGCAAGCTTGTTGTGGGCAGGGAATGTGTTGGTTTATTGTTATATTGTACTCTCCCAAGAGCTGAGTCTAGTGCTCTGCATGCAGTAAGCACTCAAAGAATACAATTGGGTAGATGAATGAATAATGACAGAGACGCAGACAAAAATGACTTAAAATAGTGGAGGCAGGTAGAACAAAGGTAAGAGAGGTGAATATGCAAGGATGAAATGTCAGAATAAGTAATTGAATACTACAGCTGTTTAAGTATCCGTCTGTTGTCCATTCTTCTCACATATTTTGCCCAGGGAGCCTTAGTTATGTGAACTGCTTCCATGCTGATGAACAGTGTTCCTGGACCTCATTGCTGCTGATTCATTCTGGACCTCACATGATTGTACCGTCTTTGTTCATAAATCAGTCAATTGTATTTATTAAGTGCTGTGGGCAGAGCACTGTACTAAGCGCTTGGATGAATACACTATAACAATATAACAGACACATTCCCTGCCCACAAAGACCTTCAAGTCCAAAGAAGGAGACAGACATTAATTTGAATACATTAAATTACAGTTATGTACAAAAGTTCTGCAGGGGTAGAAGGGGGGGATGAGCTAAGGGAGCAAATCAATATGATGCAGAAGGGAGTGGAAGAAAAGGAAATGAGAGTTTAGTGAGGGAAGGCCCCTTAGAGGAGATGTGCCTTCAATAAGGCTTTGAATTAGGGAGAGAGTAATTGTCTGTTGATGATGATGATGGCACTTGTTAAGCGCTTAATATGTGTGAAGCACTGTTCTAAGCGCTAGGGAGGATACAAGGTGATCAGATTGTCCTGCATGGGACTCACAGTCTTAATCCCCACTTTACAGATGAGGTAATTGAGGCACAGAGAAGTGAAGTGACTTGCCCAAAGTCACACAGCTGACAAGTGGCGGAGCAGGGATTAGAACCCATGACCTCTGACTCCCAAGCCCGTACTCTTTCCACTGAGCCACACTGATTCTCCACTGCATCTGTAGGATACGAAAAGGGAGAGCGTTCCCGGCTGGAGGCAGGATGTGGATAAGAGGTCGGCAGTGAGATAGATGAGATTGAGGTATGCTGAGAAGGTTAGCATTATAGGAGTGAAGTTATAATAATAATAATAATAATAATAATAATAATAATAATAATAATGGCATTTATTAGGTGTTTACTATGTGCAAAGCACTGTTCTAAGCGCTGGGGGGTTACAAGGTGATCAGGTTGTCCCACAGGGGGCTCACAGTCTTAATCCCCATGTTACAGATGAGGGAATTAAGGCCCAGAGAAGTGAAGTGACTTGCCCAAAGTCACTCAGCTGACAAGTGGCTGAGCCGGGATTTGAACCCATGACCTCCGACTCCAAAGCCCATGCTCTTTCCACTGAGCCACGCTGCTTATGGGTTGTATGTGGGCTGGGTTGTGGTAGGAGAGTAGCAAGGTGAGGTAGGAGGGGCCAGAGTGATTGAGTGCTTTAAAGCTGATGGTAAGGAGTTTCTGTTTGAAATGGAGTTGGAAGATCAACCACTGGAGGTTCTTGAGGAGGGGGAAACATGACCTGAACATTTTTCTAGAAAAATGATCTAGGCAGCAGAATGAAGTGTGGACCGGAGTGGGGAGAGATAGGTGGTGGGGATTCATTCATTCATTCATTCGATCGTATTTATTGAGCACTTACTGTGTCCTGAGCACTGTACTAAGCGCTTGGGAAGTACAAGTTAGCAACAGATAGAGAAAGTCCCTACCCAACAGCGGGCTCATAGTCTAGAAGGGGGAGACAGATAACAAAACAAAACATGTGGTCAGGTGTCAAGTCATCACAATAAACAGAAGTAAAGCTAGATACACATCATTGACAAAATAAATAGAATAGCAAATATGTACAAGTAGTAGGTGCGGGGGGGGGGGGGGGGGGGTGGAAGAGTCCCACCTCAGTGGAGTGGGAGAGGAAGAGTCTGGATCCCTGGCTGGAAGACCCCAGGGTGATTCTGGGTCTCGCCCGGCCCACGGGAGGGAAAAGGATACTGTCAGCAAGGAAACTAAAAAGTCAGGATAGTCATAACAGCATAATTCTAGTGGTCCCTTCATGTCGGTGCCCTAACCTGACATACTGAAAAATCCAAGTCCTTAGTAAGGCTGTCTCTCACCTCTCTTCATACAGACTATCAGCCCCTGCAGCCTCCTCCTTGGTAAGCAGGGTCTCCAACTAGCCATTGCTGGGTCTCCTGGCCAGGTCTCTGGGATGTCGAGACAGACAGACAGACTTGTTGCTTTTAGACTGTGAGCCCACTGTTGGGTAGGGACTGTCTCTATATGTTGCCAACTTGTACTTCCCAAGCGCTTAGTACAGTGCTCTGCACACAGTAAGCGCTCAATAAATACGATTGATGATGATGATGATGTTGCTACTGTCTGTCCTCTTGTGGCGGGGATCTGAGTGTCCTTGTCTTGGGCCATCTCCATGGCCTTCTTCCCTACTGCCCCCCACCACGCTTCACCTTCATATCTGACAATCACTCTCACCATCTTCAAAGCCCTACTAAAATCACATCTCCTCCAGGAAGGCTTCCTGATTAACCTCTTTCCCCAACTCTATTCATCCTCCCTCTGCATTGCTATCATTAAGCACTTTGATACTCACCCCACTGACCCCATAAATACCTCACAAATACTCAACACACTGATCCCTCAAATATGTACTTACGGCGCATAAGTAACATATGGAAAGAGCCTGGGCTTGGGAGTCAGAGGTCATGGGTTCTAATTCCGGCTCTGCCACTTATCAGCTGTGTGACTTCGGGCAAGTCACTTAACTTCTCTGTGCCTCAGTTCCCTCATCTGTAAAATTGGGATTAAGACTTTGAGCCCCATGTGGGACAACCTGATTACCTTGTCTCTAGCCCAGTGCTTAGACGGTGCTTGGCACATAGTAAGTGCTTAACAAATACCAACATTACTATTATTATTACATACTTATACTCTCCCAAGTGCTCAGTGCGGTGCTCTTCACACAGCAAGCACTCAAAAGATACCACTGATGGATTGATATCTTTTCACTCTGCCACTTTCCTTACCTGTAACTCATTTTAATGCCTGTCTGCCCCATCAGACCTTGAGCTCCTTGTGGATAGGGATCATATCTATTGTATTGTATTCTCCCAAGCAACATTGCTCTGCACACAGTAAACAGTCAATAAATACCATTGATTGACTGATTCCCAGTGAGGATCACCCTGCGAAACTTTTCAAATCTTTCAAAAGTTCTACTAATAATAACTGTGGTATTTAGAATCTTTACTATGTGGCAAACATGGAGTTGATACAGAATATTAAGATCTGTCATAATCTGTCCTATATCAATCAGATTTATTCATTCATTCTGTCATATTTATTGAGCACTTATTGTGTGCACAGCACAGTACTAAGCACTTAGAAAGTACAATTCAGCAACAAATAGAGACAATCCCTGCCCACAACGGGCTCACAGTCTAGAAGTGGGGAGTCCCAATGGACACTTATGGTGTACAAGCCACTCTACCAAATGCTTGGGAGTATGCAATAAATTCAACGCGATCCCTGACCATAAAGAGCTGGCAGTCTAATGGACTCAAAGTCTAAGGGGGAGGGAGAAAAAGTATGTGATCCTCACTTTACAAATGAGGAAACTAAGGCACAGAGAAATGATTAACCCAAGGTCACACAGCAAGCAAGTGGCAGAGCAGCAATTAGAATCCAGGTGTTGTGATTTCCAGGCACATGCTCTTTGCATTAGATGATGCTTTTTCAATGGTTCATCCCATCCACTATCTCCAAAGCTATCCTGAGCCAAAATGACACCAGTCCACTTGGGGAAAATAGTCCTTGTGACCTTAAGCATCTTCATGCTATTTTACTTCAACATAATTCATCGACTCAGTCCAGGCTCATGGGCCACAGGGTATAACTATCTCTTGAAGTGAAAATTGAAATGTATGAATAAATTCCTAAGGGAGACAAAATTGTCCAAATAACATATTAGCATATTACACTATAATGAACACAGTAAATATGGTCACATGCTATAATCAGAGAAGCAGCATGGCTCAGTGGAAAGAGCCCAGGCTTGGCACCAGAAGTCATGACTTCAAATCCCGGCTCCGCCACCTGTCAGCTGTGTGACCCTGGGCAAGTCACTTCACTTTTCTGTGCCTCAGTTCCCTCATCTGTAAAATGGAGATTAAGACTGTGAGCCCCACATGGGACAATCTGATCACCTTGTATCCTCCTCAATGCTTAGAACAGTGCTTCTCACATAGAAAGCACTTAACAAATGCCATTATTATTATTATGCTCAAATAGCAGTGCCAACTCTAGCACTTATGGAATTATTTGCACCATTAATACTCAATAAATACTGTGGACTGATTGAATGAATGATTCCATAACACTCACTTGTATGTTTAGTTTTATTTTGACCATTCTAATTTTAAATATTTTTGGTTTGTCTGCTCCTTATGGGCAGAAAATGTGTCAATCCTTCATTCTGTACATCCTAAGCACCAGAAACGGTAGCCCAAGAAGTATCCCAACTACTAATGAGAGATTTTTTGTATGCATAGGTAAATATGGCACTTCATTTTCAAAGTGTTTTCTCTCCCATCTTATTCAGCAAAAAGGCACTTTATGTTAAAACAGTAGTGATCTTCCATTATCTATGCTAACTAGATCTGCCATTATGAATGCTAAATTGAAATGGGCTATAATCACCATTCAAATCAATCAAAATACTTCAAATAGTGCTTAAGGCAAGGAAAACTTTGCATTCTTCTCTAGAATTGAGAGCATTAAAATGCAATAGTGTTATCACAAAGGACAGTAATAGGCACGTCTAGTTATATTTGAAAAAGCCATCACTGTGTTAAAATTAGCCCATCTGTTGCTTGGATGGGGCCTGGAGTTTTTACATGACTCCTGGTCATGACTCCACCTTCTAGCTTAACCATCACCTGCTACTCCTTCAGGAAGTCAGGTCCCTAATTGTTGGTGGGAATCACTGGAGGGGAAAAACAGAAGGAAGGGAGTAGTGGGAACCTTGAAGCCAAGAACAGAGATGGAAGTGGCCAGGAGAGAAAACAACAAATGGAGCCTTTCAAAGGCAGAAGCCCAAGCAATATGCTCTAAACAAGCTTATCGAGCACAAAAAGACAGAAAGAAAACTAGATCGAAATGTAACATTCAAAAAAAAACCCCCCAAAATCCAGAGCAAGCCAGGGAGGGAGAGAAGACACTTGGCTCTGAATAAAAACATTAAGGGGAATCAGTTGCCCCTGGGTTAGTGTTCCTGATGACTAGAGCCTTCCTGTGGGGAAGCAGCATGGCTCAGTGGAAAGAGCCCGGGCTTTGGAGTCAGAGGTCATGGGTTCAAATCCCAGCTCCGCCAATTGTCAGCTGTGTGACTTTGGGCAAGTCACTTCACTTCTCTGGGCCTCAGTTACCTCATCTGTAAAATGGGGATTAAAACTGTAAGTCCCCCGTGGGACAACCTGATCACCTTGTAACCTCCCCAGCGCTTAGAACAGTGCTGTGTACATAGTAAGCGCTTAACAAATACCATTATTATTATTATTATTATCATTATTATTAACCCACAGAAGCATAAATTCCACCAGACTGCAGCTGTCTGTCAGTCAGGTGCATTCAGGAGGTGGGAACTCTGGCTCCGCTTTAGGCAGTGCCCTTCTTCCCACAGCCATATCCATGGCCTCTACTTTGGGCTTTCTGGGAATTGGCACACATAAGAATTGTGACATTTCCTGAAGTGCTTACTTTGTGCCAAGCATTTATCAGGTCTGACACCATCCCTGTGCAACACAGGACTCACAGCCTTATCAACCTAAAGATTACAAATGAGGTAACTGAGTCACAGAGAAGTTCTTCTAGACTGTGAGCCCACTGTTGGGTAGGGACCGTCTTCATATGTTGCCAACTTTTACTTCCCAAGTGCTTAGTACAGTGCTCTGCACACAGTAAGCGCTCAAAAAATACGATTGAATGAATGAATGAATGAATCAAGATTCTGTCCCTGCACTTCATTCATTCATTCAATCGTATTTATTGAGCACTTACTGTGTGCAGAGCACTGTACTAAGCACATGGAAAGTTGGCAACATATAGAGATGGTCCCTACTCACTTCCTTCTCTAAAGCTTTTTTTATGGTATCTTTAAGCATTTACTATGGGCCAGGCACTACTAAGCGCTGGGGTAGTTACAAGATCATCGATTTGGACTCAGTCCCTGTCCCACATGGAGCTCACAGTCTTAAACCCCATTTTACACATGAATTAACTGAGGCACAGAGAAGTGAAATGACTAGCCCAAGGTCACACAGCAGACAAGTGGTGGAGCTGGGATTAGAATCCAGGTCCTTCTGACCCCCAGACCGATTTTCCCTCTCCATATACCTGTAGATTTGAGGTCCGAAAACCAACCATTTAATGGTATTTATGGAACCTTTACTGTATAAGAATTTGGGAGATTACAATAGAATAGGTAAGACATGATCCCTGCCCTCAAGGAGCTAGGAAATCTACTGCAGGAGGCAGACCATCCAATAAATAATTATAGATAGAAGCAACAGTTATAAGGATGTGTGCTTAAGTTCTGTGAGGGTTGTTTCTAGACTGTGAGCCCGTTTCTAGACTGTGAGCCCATTGTTAGGTAGGGACCGTCTCTATATGTTGCCAACTTGTACTTCCCAAGCGCTTAGCACAGTGCTCTGCATACAGTAAGTGCTCAATAAATGCGATTGAATGAATGAATGGAGGGGGTAAGTACCTGAATATTTAGGGGGTACAGACCCAAGTGCATAAGCCACGCAGAAGGGAGGAAGAATAGGGTGACAAGATGAGACGTTAAGGAAAACTTCCTGGAGGAGAGATGATTTTAGCAGGGCAGTAAAGTTGGGGAGAGTGGTGTCTGTGGGCTATTGGGAGGGAGAAGATCCAGGAGGAGGGAGGGTATGAACAAGGAAGAAACAAATGTCAACTCCCTGTTCCCGGTCCAGGAGTAAATCTTGTCAGCATGTGAGATACCGTGTTGATGAAAGAACCAAATGGTCACTAATCACATTAAAATGAAATGTGCCCCCAGCTCAGCAAGGATACTGCCCTCCTGTCACCTCTCCTCTTTTCCCTGTAATAGCAATATCTCTCTGCAGTATTCCAGATAATGTGAATGTCTATTCCTATTGTGGGCACAATGAGATGGCTTGAGTTTGACAGATCTCATTATGCTCTGGACTGGCCGGTCTAAAATTAGCACAGATTCACATTAAAAGCCATTATGCAAACCTTCTCTGGCACGTGGGCGTTTTCTAGGTAAGTCCAGATTCATCCTGCACCACCTCCACATCTTCCGCCCACCCTTTTTTGTGGAAGAGAATTTAACTTAGGAGACCCACAGAGCCAGAACAAACCCCAAGCAAGCTAAGCAGCCTTGTCAAAGCCAGAAATGTGAGATTTTCTCCTGGGATTTTCATTGAATCAGAAGCGTCAAACCTGACCTCAGATTTCAGGCTCAAAGTGGATAGATTTTTATAGACGTTTGTTCTTGTCCTTTGGGATGACTATTAATATCCTGTGAGGAGGGTTTCTTCTGCCACTCACGATCACTAGGGAAGAACTGGGGAAGAAGGGCAGGGGGCTAACAGGTCCTTAGACTGCTTTCCTGGAAACAGAGTGACAGTTCCAAGGAAAGATAAGTGTGGCCTACTTGATAGAGCATGAGGCTGGAAGTCAGAAGGACATGGGTTCTAATCCCAGCTGCAACACATGTTGGTCATATGATCTTGGGCAAGTCACTTCACTTCTTTGTGCCTCAGTAGCCTCATCTGTAAAATGGGGATGATGATAATGGCATTTGTTAAGCGCTTACTATGTGCAAAGCACTGTTCTAAGCGCTGGGGAGGATACAAGGTGATCAGATTGTCCCACAGGGGGGCTCACAGACTTAATCCCCATTTTTACAGATGAGGTAACTGAGGCACAGAGAAGCTAAGTGACTTGCCCAAAGTCACACCGCTGAAAATTGTCAGAGTTGGGATGAAAACTGTGAGCCCTATTTGGGATATGGACTGTGTCCAACCTATCTTCTATCTACCCCAGTGCTTAGTACAGTGGCTGGCAACTAGTAAGCACTTAACAAATACCAAAAAATAAAATAAGAAGTCTGCTCTCTCTCTAGCTGAAGGAAAGTTGGAAAAGAAAGACCAGAGGGGAGCAAAGACATTTTGTTTGTGGCATCCAGAGAAAATTCAGAAACTTTTGGCATTTAAAGAGAATTTGTGGAAAGAATACAGTTATGTAATGCTTTAATTTTTCCTAAGAGCTTTAAATAAAAATAAATTTTGGTGTTTGTTAAGTTTGTACTATGTGCCAAACACTGTTCCAAGCCCTGGGTTAGGTACAAGTTAATGAGGTTGGACACAGCTCCTGTCTCACGTGGGAGCACTGTAGCACTTCTGGGACATCTATGCACTTGGGTACTCACTCTGGCCTTCCCGTTCCCACACCTCAGTTTATTTGCTTTATTTCAGTGCATGTGCCCGCCCCCCTCTCTGCCTCCCCCAATTAGATTGTAAGCTCCTTAATGCAGGAAATGCTCCTACCGACTCTATTGTACTCTTCTAAATGCTTCCTTGAATGGTTTGCACAAAGTAAGCACTCAATAAATACTATTGAAGTCACTCAGCTTTCTCCTACCTACTTACCTTCCCCTGCTATGCTCCAGGTCACACTAATCATCCCCCTCAAGCTAATAACTGTGGTATTTCTTAAGCACTTAATACATGTCAAGCACTGTTCTAAATGCTGCAGTAGATATAAAATAATCAGGTCCCACTCAGGGGTCACAGTCTGAATAGGAGGGGGAATAATAATAGTAATAATGATGATGGTATTTAAGTGCTTACTATGTGCCAAGCATTGTTCTAAGCGCTGGGGTAGATACAAGGTAATCAGGTTGTCTGACATGGGGCTCACAGTCTTAATCCCCATTTTACAGATGAAGTAAATGAGGCACAGAGAAGTTATGGTGTTGATTCCCGTTTTGCAGATGAGGGAATTGAGTCACAGAGAAGCTAAATGACTTGCCCATGGTCAAAAGAGACAGAAAAGAGACAGAGGCAGGATTAGAACCCAGAACCATTAGGCCACACTGCTTCTCACTGTACCTCATTTTCATCTCTCCTACGACTAACAACTTCTTCACTCCCTCTCCAGTGGGAGTGAGTATCCCCATTTTACAGATGAGGCCCAGAGAAGTTAAGTAACTTGTCCAAGGTCACACAGCAGACATGAGGCTGAGCTGGGATTAGAACCCCAGTCCTTCTGACTCCCAGGCTGACGATCTAGCCACTAAACCCTGCTGCTTCTAGCTAAGCCACCCTACCTCTCACTAAGCCACTACTTCTCAGTATGCTGCTTCTCATAAACTGCCTTATTTTAGTCTTTCAGCATCCCTGTGAAGTAAGGAGAGGAGTTACCTGCCCCATTTTCAAGATAAAGAAACAGAGTCTCAAAGAGAAGCAGCCGGTCAGGTCATTGAAACTCCCTCAGGTTCCCCTCCCAGCTGCTCCAGGTGACTGTGATTTACGACATATTTATTGGTGGGGTATTTTCTGAGGGCCTCCTACGCACAGAGCTTGTTGTTGGTGCTTAGGTGGAGATGTGGTCCCTGTACTAAAGGATCCCAATTTCCATAAGGAAATGGAAACATTTCAAAAGCTGTTGGACAACCTAAAATGTCTCTGAGGATGAAGCTGTGCCCGCACGGGTAAAATTGAATGGGGATTTTGAGATATTTAGTGAACTTGCCCAGTGAAGACTTCTAATACCAATTATTAATAAATATTACATTAATCTTGGCCTAGTGGAGAGAGCATGGGTCTGAGAATCGGCAGGACCTGGGTTCAAATCCCAGCTCTGCCACTTGTCTGCTGTGTCATGCTAGGAAGTCACTTAACTTCTATGTGCCTCAGTTACCTCATCTATAAAATGGGGATTAAGACTTTGAGCCCCATGTGGGACAGGGACTGTGTCCAACCTGATTAGCTTGTATTACCCCAGAGCTCTGAACAGTGCCTGGCACAAAGTAATTAAAAAAATCACCTCTATCCCCTTATTTGTTCATACGTCTTTCAGGCTCAGGACCAGTATCATTTTGTTTGCCTGCTATAAAGCAGCTTTAGAAAGAATCTACACTCATTAACATGTGACCTCAACCAGCAGAGTTGCTGTTTCGGATGGGATTTACAATTTAAGTGTGGAAAGACAGATACAAAGAACAGTGAATTCAGAGCAACAATAGACTACAAATTCAATAGTCCAAAACAAATGTATTATGGAGAGGGCGAAACTGCAATTAGAGGGAATGGACCTCAGGTTACTGAATGGACCAGTTGAGAGTCCCTGCTTTGAAACTGCCTCAGCCTCCCCAGCCTTTTAAATGTTCGAATGACTTTTGTTGGGATTGGGACTGCCATTTTAAATTAGTTTGGCAGCAGGCAGCAAAGCTGCTCTGGGCACCAGTCAGGCCCAAGGCCCACGAGCTCTTGGTTTTAAGAGTAGAAATTTAATCAAGGAAGATCTCCTGGAGGACATGTAATTTCAAAAGGGGTTTGAAGATGGGAATTGCTTTGGTCAATTGGTTTTGAAGAAAAAGGGAGTTCCAGACACTGGAGAGGGAGTGAACAAGTTGTTAGTCATAGGACAGATGAAAACGAGGTACAGTGAGAAGCAGTGTGGCCTAATGGTTCTGGGTTCTAATCCTGCCTCTGTCTCTTTTGACCATGGGCAAGTCATTTAGCTTCTCTGTGACTCAATTCCCTCCTCTGCAAAATGGGAATCAACACCATAACTTCTCTGTGCCTCAGTTACTTCATCTGTAAAATGGGGATTAAGACTGTGAGCCCCACTTCAGACAACCTGATTACCTTGTATCTACCCCAGCGCTTAGAATAATGCTTGGCACATAGTAAGCACTTAAATACCATCATTATTATTATAATTATTATTAGTCACCCTCCTACTCAGACTGTGACCTCTGAGTGGGACCTGATTATTTTATATCTACCCCAGCATTTAGAACAGTGCTTGACATGTAGCAAGTGCTTAAGAAATACCACAGTTATTAGCTCGAGAGGGATGATTCGTGTGATCTCGAGCATAGTAGGGGGAGGTAAGTAGGTAGGAGAAAGCTGAGTGACTTCAGTAGTATTTATTGAGTGCTTATTTTGTGCAAACCATTCAAGGAAGCATTTAGAAGAGTACAATAGAGTTGGTAGGAGCATTTCCTGCACTAAGGAGCTTACAATCTAAATGGGGGAGGCAGAGAGGGGGGCGGGCAAATGCACTAAAATAAAGCAAATAAACTGAGGGGTGGGAACGGGAGGGCCAGAGTGAGTACCCAAGTGCATAGATGTCCCAGAAGTGCTACAGTGACAGTCGAGTGGCAATACAAAGTGAGAAGATGGGAGTTTGTTAATCTAGACAGGCTTCCTGTAGGAGATGTGCTTTCAAAAGGACTTCGAAGATGGGGAGAGCAATAGTCTGCTTGATGTGAGGTGGGAGGGAGTTCCAGGGAAAAAAGAGGGCATGTGTTATAAGTTAGTTTCAAGAGAGGCAAGAATGAGGCAGAGGGAGTAGGTTGGCTGGAGAGACTGAAGAATGGAAGCTGTGGCATAGTGGGAGAGGAGTGAAGATGTGTTGAGGGGAGAGAACTGATTAATGCCTCAAGATCAGTAATGAGGAGTTATTGCCTGATGCAGACAGGAACAGGTAACCATTGGAAGTTTGTAAAGAATGGGAAGATCTACACAAATGTGAGGAGTCCACTGAAAGACATAAAGGCAAAGATTAGGAGCTTTTCTTTGATGTAGAGGAAATTTTCAACTTTTGAGATTTTGAAGAATGATGCTTTAGGAAAAAAAATTGTCTGGCCAGCAAAATGAATTATACACTGGAGATGGAGATTGTAGGCAGGGAGATCAGTGAGGAGGTTGAGGTAACACTTGAGTCAGGATCTGACAAGTGCATAGACTGGAACTGTGGCTATTGGTTGGAAAGAAAGGGACAGATTCTGGAAATGTTGTGGAGGAAGGATCAACAGGTTTTGGCAACAGACTGAATATGGGCGTTGAGTGTGGGAAGAATTAAGAAAAATGCCAAGGTTGTAGGCTTGAGAGATGGGGAAGATGGTGATGTTATCTGTGATGGGAAAGTTAGGTGGAGGAGAGGGCTGGAGAAGGAACAGGAGTTCATTTTGGGATATATTGAGATTGATGCACCAGAAGAGTATTTAGGGAGAGATATCCTGGAGGTGGAAAGAAAAGTGAAATTTCTGAGGAGAAGGAACATGTCTGCTAGTTTTATTGCATTGTACTCTCCCAAGTGTGTAGTACAGTGCTCTGCACGTAGTAAGCGCTCAATACCATTGATTGACTAAGAGTAGTCTGGGACCGTAAGCCCTGTACAAAATGACAGTATTGAATCCCTAACCAATGCTTGATCATGAAGACAATATAACTGCTACAACTATTTAGCTACCTATGTGAGCCACAGAGAAAGAAGCTAAGAATAACTAACCACTTGGGAAAGTATATTATAATAGATGGGGAAGGCATGATCCCTGACCACAGGGAGTTTACAGACTACAGGGGGCATGGAGTGGAGGTGTTACAAACCTGGAGGTCGTTGACCTCCCTTCAGATAACACGAGAGTTGGAGAATTTCCCTCAGGTAGCAGAAGTTTGCCAGGCCCCATCCTGGAGGTGATGGAAGTGAAGCTAAGGTTTTTGGGTCTACCACAAGCTTCCTCCCTGCTCCTTTGGGCTTCCCTTCATGTTCAGGGATATGTCTGGGAGAGGCTTCTTTCAGAAGGAGTGTCTTAGGACCTAGCAGAAAGAGCTGTGGGCCTGGGAATCAGAGGGCCAGTTTTCTAGTCCCAGCTCTGCCATTTGTCTGCTGTGCACTGCACTGTCTCCCCCTCTAAACACCAAGGTTATTATGGGCAGGTAAAATATCTGCTAATTCTGCTGTAGTGTACTCTCCTAAGTGCTTAGTATAGTGCTTTGCACATAATAAGTGCTCAGTTGATACCAATGATGATTGATTGATAGTGAGGGAGGTTTGGGCTTAGAACAGTGCTTTGCAGATAGTAAGTGCTTAGTAAATGCCATTGTTGTTGTGATTATTATTATTTGGGAGTCACACACAGAAAGGTGGGAGCGGGGAGCCAAGGGAGAGAGTGCACAGTGAGAAAAGAAGGGGGCCTAGAATAGAGCCTTGAGGGATACCTTTAAATGTGGGAGGCCAAGGAATAGCAGATGATAGAGATGGAGAAGGATTGGCCAGAGGTAAGAAAAGAACCAAAAGAGAATTGTTAGATACTATATCCACCAGAAGAGCATGGAGTCTTCCTAAAGGTTTGAGAAACAGCGTGGCTCAGTGGAAAGAGCACCGGCTTGGGAGTCAGAGGTCATGGGTTCGAATCCCAGCTTCACCACTTGTCAACTGTGTGACCTGGGCAAGTCACTTAACTTCTCTGTTCCTCAGTTCCCTCATCTGTAAAATGGGGATTAAGACTGTGAGCCCCGAGTAGGACGACCTGATCACCTTGCATCCCCCCCAGTGCTTAGAACAGTGCTTCACACATAGTAAGTGCTTAACAAATACCATTGTTATTATTATTATTTGAGGAAGCTTAGGATAGAGTCCACTTGATTTGGCAAGAAGGAGGTATAGTGGTGACCATGGAGAGAGCAATCTTAGAGGAGTGAAGAAAGCCATTGTAGAGGGTTAAGAAGTTTTTAGAATGGAGAATGTGGAGGGAGTGGATGAATAAAAACTGTTGAAGGAGTTAGGCAGGATTAGGAGGGGGCAGATGGGACAATAGTTGGATGATATAATGGAATCAAGAGGTTGTTATTTTTTAAAGAGGTACGGAGGCAAGGAGTTGTTTGAAGGCTGAATGGAAGGAGAAATCAGAGATCGACTGGTTGTAAGTGGTAGACAGAGAGCAAAGAAGAGTGGGCACAAGGGTTTTCTTAGAAAGTTAAGAAGGGAAAGGATCAGTGGTATAGGTGATAGATTTTTAAAAACAAGAGGGAGATCTCTGCTGAAAATATCACTGAGAATGAGTGAATTATTCATTGATATTAATGTCTGTTTCCCCCTCTTAGACTGTTAGCCAGTCACGGGCAAAGAATGTGTCTACCACCTCTGTTTTATTATACTCTCCCAATCATTTAGTACAGTGTTCTGCACATAGTAAGCACTCAATAAATAATACCAATTGATCGACTGAGTGGATGTGGATTTGTGAGGGAGTTGGGGAGATTTTGGAGAGCTCAGACCTGATGTTCTGATAGAGAAGCAGTGGGTCTAGCGGACAGAGCCAGGGCCCAGGAGTCAGAAGGACCCAAGTTCTAATCCCAGTTTTGCTACTTGTCTGCTGTGTGACCTTGTGTAAGTCACTTAGCATCTCTGTGCCTCAGTGACCTCAACTGTAAAATGAGGATTTAGACTATGTGGGACAGGGACTTTGTCCAACCCAATTTTCTTATATCTACTGCAAAGCTGAATACAGTGCCTGGTACATAATGGGTGTTTAATAAATACACAATTATTAGTATTATCAGTATTATTATCATTATCGTTATTGTTTTTATGTAATCAACACAGTAGTTGTCAAAGTCACTTGAGAAAGTGGTGAAATGGGGACATGAGGGTATCAGGAGGTGGGTAAATATCTGGGAACATATCAGGGGACAATGGGCAAAGGAATCAATGAGGGAGGATCAGTTGTGTTGTTGAGTGGAAGAGGGTGTAGAGTTGTAGCAAGCAAGAATGAAGTTGCAGTGACCAGTTAGCCTGTTACCTGAATTTCCACCAATAACATACCAAAACACAAGCTCAAGAGAGGCGGAAGCAAACTGGGGAGGTGATCCAGGGCTCAGGGTCAGTGGTGGGAGATTGACAACAGGTCAAGGGGGTGAGGAAATTGAGGATTTGTGCATTGCGTAGGGAATCCAAATGGGACTTGATGGTCTGGAGTGAGTGGAAGGAGTCTGGAGATTAAAGATCTAGTTGGGGACAGGAAAGATTTGTGAGGAGAGAAGGCAAGTGAGGAGGTTGTAAGGAGGAGGCCTCTGAGTTGGTGAGATTAGAATTGGTACCATAACAGGTGATGATATATTTCACCCACAATCACTGGTCCCTGTTAGATTACAGTTCCCCAGCATGTCTTAGGGGTAGGATTGGGGGGGTGGGGGGGGCTCTTCCTGCACCCCACAACACCCTCTTAGGTAACATCTGCCCTTATCCATGCTGCTGAGGCAGAAGAAGACAGTGCCCAAAGGCTGGCATCTGGCAGTGGCATTAGCCCTCTGGAGCTCAGTGGGAGTCTGGGGAAATCAAGGCTGTTTCTCTGGCAGCAGCTGCCAACACTCAGAGGGCCTAGCCCTAATTCAGGGAAACAGCAGGAAGACACAAGTCCCCAAATTCCCACCCCCTCAAAATAAAAAGCCCTCCAGGAGGAGCAGCACAAAGTCTCTGAATAAATGTTGGATTACACACATTCACCCCACTCACTCATTCTCTCAGGCTCAAAGGCAGCATCAACCACGTGTTCCGAGGTGGCTGAAAGACTGGTTCCTCAATCCCAGCATCCTGGAAGAGTTTACTAAAAAGAAGAGAACTATCAGATGGGGCTTCTCTGAGATCTGGCGGGTGTCCTGAATAGGCAAATAAATTGAAAATGTTCAGGAATGAAATGACTTACCAGTCGTGCCGAATTAGGAAGCAGGCAGTGTGCCGGCAGCCCGAGGCAGACAGCTGCTTCAGGCGGGCAGAGCTCTTCCCATTAAGGAATTCAGCGGCTGACTTTCTTCATCCTTCCTGTATTTTATTTGTCTTCTCTATACTTGTTAATTTCTTCAGCATGCAGAGAGACTAGGGCCTCTGCCGCCAACAGCAGCAGTAAATAAGAAAGTGCAGGGCAAATTATGGAAATACGGTTTTTGAGACGTTATGCAAATCGGTGTGTATTTGAAATATGATCACTCACTTGATGCTGTGTTGATTTAATACTAGGTGGGGTTTTCATTATGGGGAAAAACTATAAAGTGACACTCCTTTATCCTTGGTTTATTCCCCCGGGGGGGCTCGCTGGGTTGCCAAAAGGCTTGATATGCAAATCTAAATGTGGGTGATTTAAGGATGTAATGGACCATAAGGAATCCACTGGAGGCCCTGGGAAGTAGTAAGACTCCAGCTGAGACTGTTCAATATTGCCGTCTATGGATTCAGGATAAGACTGCCAGCCATAAGGCCCAGCAATAGGTCAGAAGGCGTTTTCCAACTCCCATGGCAACAGCTGGAGAATGAGCACTTTAGACTCTGTCCTGGGTTCTGAGGTTTTTGGAAATGATGACCTGGGGCCCCTGACCGATGTGGTGGAGAGTTGTTTTCTTGAACGATTATCAGTTTTTGGAACACAGTTGTGTGTTCAGGCTCACGGGGCGGGGGGGGTGTCTATCTTGTGGCATTACAGCATGGCTCAGTGAAAAGAGCACAGGCTTTGGAGTCAGAGGTCATGGGTTCAAATCCCAACTCCACCACATGTCTGCTGTGTGACCTTGGGCAAGTCACTTAACTTCTCTGAGCCTCAGTTACCTCATCCATAAAATGGGGATTAAGACTGTGAGCCCCACGTGGGACAACTTGATCAACTTGTATCCCCCCCAGCGCTTAGAGCAGTGCTTTGCACATAGCAAGTGCTTAATAAATGCCATTATTATTATTATTATTATTACCTAAGATTCTGTGAACTGAATAGAGTTATTAAACCGGATTCAACTTTTTTTCCAGAAGCTAAATTGGGAAGGAAGGGGAGGTTAGGGCTATAAAGGAGAAACATTAGAGACATTAGATGGCTTATCCATGAGTATAGAGGGGCTACAACAGAGGTGCAATTTGCATAAAAGGCATTTGTTTGGGTTAAGACTGAATCTGGGCCTCAACAAATCGACCACTTCCTAGTGAAAGGAGTTGAATTACGATCCAACATTGTGCTGCCTCCCTTATGACTGTGGGCAAGTAACCCCTCTACCAACCCCATTACATTGTGCTCTCCCAAGCGCTTAGAACAGTGCTCTACACAGAGCAAGTGCTCAATATATAGCATTGATTGATTAATCAATTGATTGACAGATATCGGCTGGTCATATGATGCAATCTGATGCCAAGAATCCAGCAGGAGGTACCGCTCCCTAGCCGTCCTAGAAACTCTGTCCCTCCTTTCCCCTGACTTTTCTGTCTCCTCCTCCTAATTCTCACCAGTAAGAATTTCTCCTCAAACCCTCTGAAGAGAGGACAAAAATCAGTCATCCAACGTTCCTTGGAGCTCAGAAGACATCCTTAAACTTTGGGATTCTCAACTCACAGAGAAGCAGCGTATCTCAGTGGAAAGAGCATGGGCTTGGGAGTCGGAGGTCATGGGTTCAAATCCCAGCTCCCGCACTTGTCAGCTGTGTGACCTTGTGCAACCCACTTAACTTCTCTGTGCCTCAGTTACCTCATCTGTAAAATGGGGATTAAGACTGTGAGCCCCACATGGGACAACCTGATCACCTTTGATCCCCCCCCCCCAGTGCTTAGAACAGTGCTTCGCACATAGTAAGTGCTTAACAAATACCATTATTATTATTATTATTATTATTATTAATGGCTCTTGAGGAAGATGGAGTCAGTCAGGGAATGTAGCCAACAGAACGAGAGACTCCATCGTCAAGTACAATGAATGAAACAATAAGTAGGAGAGAGTGTTTTGGATAATGTGAATAGCATTTTTGACCCTGGATCTGGACATTGCTAGGAATGAAGATAAAGATACACGATCTTCTTGAAATTAGGGATGTTTCATTTAATCCCACATTCATTAGAAGTGTAATGAGATATTACCCCTCACTCCATCCACTAAGAATCTCATGGAGTGGGAGCCATGTCACTTTCATGGACACCAATTCAATCATCATATAGAGGGTCTTTGGCTTTGCTCCATCTTGAGCTTTTTAACTGTGTGTTCCTTGAAAGTGTCATTCGTCAGCTTAATTAGCCCTAGAGGAAGCACTTGTTTCAAATTAGGAGCAACAGCTTTTCTGAAAAGGACATAATGACATTAACAATGGCAACTTATTTAAGTAATGGGACTTTTAAGGGGGAATTTTCAATGGGGTTGACTGAACCCAGAAACATTTTAACTCAATCCATTTTCATATGGAGTCACAGAAAGTTACAGCCTCTTCATCTCCCCACTGTTGCAACCATTACCATCATTGTATTAAGGCAATTAACTTGCTCAGTAAAGGGACAGATATTGTCACAATACCCAAGAGGGGATAAATCAGGGTGTCATAGCTGTAAATCTATTGCACAGAATATTTGTTTTCACATTTAGGGTCAATGACACTTAACAGCACCATAATTGCAGATCATTCCCTTGACTAGAGCCAAGACAGTTCCAGATTTTTGAAGGCTTTAATGATGGTGAAGGTTCATCTTGGGCCATTTAGAAAAAAAAATTCCATGAGCCCAGAAGCGTGATGGTTGTAGGTAAACTTGTCAGCTTTCTTTATATAGATGTCCAGCTGCTCTTGCTTATTTTAAAAGCATAGACTTCCATATCCAAATTGGAGCATGCTCAGTCCTGGCTTAGCTTAAGCCCTAAAACATTCTGGGATTTGATTTACAGCTGTCCCAGAATGGGGAATTGTTCCTCACAGTCCCCTTCATCTTCCACATGGTTGGCTGTACCACGGACCAAAGTAGCAGGCCCTGGTGGGAAACTCTGGATTGTGCCTGGCTCCTTTGCTTAGGCCTTGGAATGAACAATGAGGAGAAATGAAGTAGAGGTAGACAATCTTCCAACCGCAGGTACCGCTTATTCCCACTCCGAGTTAGCCACTTTGCCCATGACCAGACTCATTCACTCACACCCACGATTCGTCTACCCACTCACACACCCACAAGCACTCACACTCACCTACACTCAAGATTGCCGAGAGGAACAGGAAAAGCCTGCAACACTTGGAATGGTACCCAGATGTTGACTTTTTACTTAAATCACCTGGTCATTCTAGCCATAATGAAATCCTGTCAGTCACTTTCAAAGAATTTAGATGCTCAGAACAGTTTGTATGTATTCTTACGAGACTTTTACCACTTGACCCGATTCAAACTCTGTTAAGGACACTCACAGTGATGTTCTTGGAGACTTCTTGTCTTTGTAATTATTCTCCCCGGACTTGTTTATCCCAACTGCCCTTCCTCTACTGAAGAGAAGCCAGGAGCCGAAAACCTGAACAAATTAGGTAGGACTGAAATGCAGAGCTTCAAGATAACTCAGTGCTGAAATTGTGAGGTTGGAAATGATGATGTAATTGCTGATACCGATGATTATGGTGATGATTGTGGCATAGAATAGAGAATACAGTATGGTGATGGACCTATAGGAGGGAAAAAACCTCTTCTGCTGCCTGACCTCAAAATTCCCCCTCATTTTTCCCATGATTTTCCCAATTACACTCAAGCAATTAGAAATTGGAGAAACAGTGTTGCCTAATGGATAGAATATGGGCCTGGGAATCAGAAGAATCTGGCATCTAATCGTGGCTCTTTCACTTGCCTGTTGTGTAACCTTGGGCAAGTCACTTCACTTCCCTGTGCCTCAGTTACCTCATCTGTGAAATGGGGATTAAGACTATAAGCCCCATAGGGACATGAAACATGTCCAATCTGATTAGTTTGCATATATCCTAGTGCTTAGTACAGTACCAGGCACATAGTAAGCACTTAACAAACACCACACAAAAAAAAATAGAAGGCGTGGCTCAGTGGAAAGAGAACGGGCTTCGGAGTCAGAGGTCACAGGTTCAAATCCTGGCTCTGCCAATTGTCAACTGTGTGGCTTTGGGCAAGTCACTTAACTTCTCTGTGCCTCAGTTACCTCATCTGTAAAAGGGGGATTAAGACTGTGAGCCCCCCGTGGGACAACCTGATCACCTTCCCCAGCAGTTAGAAAAGTGCTTTGCACAGAGTAAGTGCTGAATAAATGCCATTATTATTATTATTATTATTATTTATCCTGTATCAGAAAACATCTAGACCCAATAATACAGCAGTGTCCCAGAATCTCTGGGCCTGAGCCAAGGGTCTGTCCCCTATGTGCCTAACGCACAGTGTTACAAAACCTAGACAACTAGACACCCTAGTTGCCTCCCTTAGCCGTGTCCACTGATGAGTGGTAATCTGAACTCCTTTTCTCTGGAGAGAGTGTTGATTATGGGAGAATGTTTTGCAGAGGTTTGTTTTTAAGCTTAGAGTAAATAGTAAATATGTATGTCCACAGGCTTCATGTATTTTGGCCAACCTAGTTCATTCATTCATTCAATCGTATTTATTGAGTGCTTACTGTGTGCAGAGCACTGTACTAAGCGCTTGGGAAGTACAAGTTGGCAACATATAGAGACAGTCCCTACCAAACAGTGGGCTCACAGTCTAGAAGTGTGAACATCTTTGTCTTCCCCATTAGATTGTAAGCTCCTTGTGGACAGAGAACATACCCCTTGGTTCTTCTGTATTTTCTAAGCAATTGTACACTGCACCTTGCCAAGCAGATACTCAATCAATGCTACTATTACTTACCAGAGCCAGCAAAAATTTCCAACAAGATCCTAGTCATCTGATGACCAAAAGTTGACTTTTTACTTAAAAAGTCATATGAGGGCCATATATTGTCCATCCCCCCACTGCAGGAGACTGGGGAAGTCATTCTAATGCTGGCTAGCCCCAAGCACATCTACTCACAGAGAAGTGTTGAAGAAAACCTCACAGACTCAGCGTTGAGTTTAAGCCGGTCAGTCAGAGACAAGCTTATTTCCATTAGCGCTAGTAGGGAGTGGTGGTTGACATAATAAATAATAATGCTTACCATATACCAAGCACTGTTCCAAGTGCTGGGGTAGATACAGTGCTTGACACACAGTAAGCACTTAAAAAATTAAAATAATAATGATAATAACAATAATAATAATAATAACAGATTATAAGCTCCTTGAGAGCTACGATCATGGCTACTAACAGGAGACTATAAATTCCCTGTGGAAGGAATCACGTCTACCCAATCTAGTATTCTGTATTTCCCAATCTCTTAGCTCTGGTGCTAAACGATGCTGCTCTGCACAGAGTAACTGCTTAATAGGTACCATTGGTAGATCAATTGGGGTAGGAGGGAGAGAAAGTGGGCTTATACATTGGGTTAAATGATATCCTCTGCTCTATGGTAGATGATTTGTTCATTTTTACACTTCATTATCATCATCATCAATGGTATTTACTGAATGCTCACTGTGATCATCTCACCGTATTAAGCACTTGGGAGAGTACAGTACAACAGTTGGTAGATATGCTCTCTCCCCCCTTTTAGACTGTGAGCCCACTATTGGGTAGGGACTGTCTCTATATGTTGCCAACTTGTACTTCCCAAGCGCTTAGTACAGTGCTCTGCACACAGAAAGCGCTCAATAAATACGATTGATGATGATGATATGCTCCCAGCCCACAGAGAGCTTACAGTCTAGAGGGGGGCTTACATTTATTGAAAATAAGCTATGATAGAATTTCTGGCTCCGTGATTGCAAACCAATCCAAAATGAAGAATTGGTTGGTATCAGTTGAGGGAGGTAGAGGAAAGGGACTTGGCATGGGTAGGGGGGGAATGTGAATAACTAACTCAGCAAGGAAATGTCCTTATGGGTTTGTCTTTTCCCCTTCTAGACTGTAAGCTCACTGCGGTCAGAGAATGTGCTATTATATTGTACTCTCCCAAGAGTGTACCACAGAGCTCTGCACACAGTAAGTGCTCAATAAATACCATTGATTGTCTGAGTGATTGCCTTCTATGGACTTTTTATGGTATTTGTTAAGCGCTTATGTACAAAGCACTGCACTAAGCACTGGGGTAGATAGAAGACAATAGGATTGGACACATTCAATGTCCTACATGGGGCTCACAGTTGTAAATCCCATTTTACAGATGAGTTAACTGAGGCACAGAGAAGTTAAGTAATGTGTCCAGGGTCACTCAACCAAGAAGTGGTGAGGCCGGGACTAGAACACAAGTACTTCTGCCTCCCAAGCCCACGGTCTATCCAGTAGGCCACGGTGCTCCTCAACATAATGGCATTTGATAAACACTTACAGGCCAGGCACTGTACTAAACCACTGTCCCTCTTCCACATGAGCCTCACAGTATTAATCCCCATTTTACAGCTGAGGCACAGAGAAGTGAAGCGCTTGTCTAAGGTCACACAGCAGACAAGTGGCAGAGGGAGGATTAGAACCCAGGTCCTTCTGATTCCCAGGCCCATGCTCCATCCACTAGGGCCATTGCTTCTGTTTCCCATACTGTCACCCAACTTGCTGCAGGGTGGGTTTTCTCCCTATTCTTTGAAAGATGCTCACCCAGCGGAGAACAGCTTCTGGGTTTATTGTCGATTTAGGGAAGTCATTCAGAGCAGTTTGGGAAGTTGTGCCTGAAGCACCAGCTTTTGTGGATTGAGCACCATTGTGAGAGTGCTTCAACCGACAGCACAACTTGAAGCTGGCAGGACAACAGCATCCATGGGGGTCCATTCTTCATAGCAAATTAGATGCTCGCTTCAAGAAATTTGCTTCTTTTGGTGAATTATTTTTGCTCTGAATACTCTACCTCCGCTTTGAAAATGCCTTTTCAATTTTTTCCAAATGCTCTATAATGATGAGGCAAGCCACTATTTTTCCTTCTGTGTATTGCTCTGCAATTGGCTTTGATTCCCTTCTGCTTTTTCATACTGTACTTAAAAAGCCCGAGCTCCCGAATCAATGCCGGCCTGCATTTTCTGTCCTAAACAATTATTTACAGAGAGTTGGAATACTTGCTATTTAACATGCCACTTAGAAATTTCACGAGCTGAGACACTTTCCCTTTAACTATGTATTGTGAGTATGAAAGAAACCTTTCTGGGTAAACCCATCAGCATGCTAAGTGTCAATTTTCCAAATTTCAGGGCTCTAGGAAGTAGGAGAAACAAGCTTCTCTTTCAGGCTTGGGGAATGTGGAGATGGTGAAATGATGACTGAGTGGTGACCTCTTTGGTCCCTAAACCCAGTTATTGACAGTGATGCTTCTCTGCCTCTGCCAGTGGGGAAGGAATGGTGTAATTTCCTGTAATTGCCATGGAGAGCAAAGGCCTCTGGGATTTTGGGAAAGTGACAATGGATTGGGGCTGGGGCAGGAATTATGCGAACAGCCTGACTGAAAGCAGAATATCCAATGGATGTGGATATGGTCCTCGAAGGGGGACAGTGGCATTTGGTCATTAGAGAAGCAGCGTGGCTCAGTGGAAAGAGCCCGGGTTTTGAAGTCAGAGGTCATGGGTTCAAATTCCAGCTCTGCCAACTGTCAGCTGTGTGACTTTGGGCAAGTCACTTAACTTCTCTGGGCCTCAGTTTCCCCCCCATTTGGGGGAAAATCTCACCCTTTGTGCCACATGGTATGTGCTAAGAGGGAGTCAACAGGTCTGGAGCTTAGTACAGTGCTTCACACACAGTAGGTGTTTAATAAATACGACTGAATGGAGCTGGTATCAGATATCAGATAGGCAGAGACTATTTCACTTCCAGTATCCCCAGTGCTTGGCTAAGACACAGCCCCCCTCCTACCTTGCGCCCTTGTCCCAAATGCTCAGATTGCTCAGATTCCCTGAGCACAAGAAGCAGTGTGACCTCTTGGACAGAGCATAGACCTAAGGGTCTGCCTAGACTCCAGTAGGATCTTCTATCAATCAATCAATCAATCGTATTTATTGAGCACTTACTGTGTGCAGGGCACTGTACTAAGTGCTTGGGAAGTACAAGTTGGCAACATATAGAGACAGTCCCTACCCAACAGTGGGCTCACAGTCTAAAAGGGGGAGACAGAGAACAAAACCAAACATACTAACAAAATAAAATAAATAGAATAGATATGTACAAGTAAAATAAATAAATAAATAAATAGAGTAATAAATATGTACAAACATATATACATATATACAGGTGCTGTGGGGAAGGGAAGGAGGTAAGATGAGGGGGATGGAGAGGGGGGCGAGGGGGAGAGGACGGAAGGGGCTCAGTCTGGGAAGGCCTCCTGGAGGAGGTGAGCTCTCAGTAGGGCCTTGAAGGGAGGAAGAGGGCTAGCTTGGCGGATGGGCAGAGGGAGGGCATTCCAGGCCCGGGGGATGACGTGAGCCGGGGGTCGATGGCGGGACCCTAGACTGTAAGCCCACTGTTGGGTAGGGACTGACTCTATATGTTGCACTTCCCAAGCGCTTAGTAGAATGCTCTGCACACAGTAAGCGCTCAATAAATACAATTGAATGAATGATCCATAGGTCTGAGAATCAGTGTGGCTAATTAGAAAGAGCACAAGCTAGGGAGGCAGATGTCCTGGGTTCACTTTCTGCATCATCCACTTGCCTGCTGTGTGACCTTGGGCAATTCACTTCACTTTTCTGTGCCTCAGTTCCCTCATCTCCAAAATGTGGATTAAATCCCTGTTCTCCCTCCTACTGAGGCTGTGAGCCGCATGGGGGACTTGATTATCTTATTTCTATCCCGGCGCTTAGTACAATGCTTGACACGTAGTAAGCTCTTTATAAATCCCACAATTATTATTTCAGGGGGTTCACCAGAACCCAGTCAGGCTGGTAGGAGGCCGAGGGATGCAGCACACAGATTCTAAAGCTCTTGGATAGAAGATGGCAATTCGGTGGATTCTCCAGTCATATTAGATAAGCGCTTCGTACAGTGCTCTGCACACGGTAAGCGCTCAATAAATACGATTGAATGAATGAATTAGAGTAATGTATAGGAGCTCATAGTCTCATGGTCTATCCCCAATCTGCCCTGCTGACACCATAAGATTCTAGCCTGATCCCAAGTTCTCTCTCACCTCTCCCCATTGGGTGGGTGTCAGCCCTAGGGCTGAACTGATGGTGCTTTTGCAAAGCACATGGATATGGGGGTAAGGAATTTCAGGACGGACCTTTTTTTCATCCAATGCAGACTTGCCCAGTCCTTTGGCCCCTTGCTCACACCACTCCCACCCCTCCTGGTTCCTCCTCCCATTTTAAATCAGCCAGACCACAGCTCTTTGGAGCTTCAAAGCCCTCCTGAAATCCCAGTTGCTCCTTCAGGAGTGCTTCCTCAATTATTTTTGTCTCCCAAGTTCCAGTCTTCCAAACCATTGCCTCAGCCCTCATGCATTCAGTCAGAAGCCACACTTTTTGTCCGAACCAATTTAGTTACTTGGCTATTTAATCACCCATCGTTCCATTCTCTTTCTACTCCTAACTGTAAGTAATCCAGTGTCTATTTCCTCCATGGGGTTGTAAGCTCCTTGAGAACCACAGATTGTTTTCCCTATTGTAGTCTTCCATATTGCACCTCCTAAACAGCAATCTTTAAATATCGGTGATAGGTTGATTGATTGGAAAGAACCCTGAGTGGTCCTTGGAGTCAAGTTTTAATTTCCAGTTCTCCCCTAACTTACTCTGTGACTTTAGACAAGTCACCGATCCTCCCTGAGCCTTATTTTCCCCAACTATAAAGTAATACCTCTCCCTTTCCCGCAGCTACAAAGAACCTCTCCTTTTCCTGCTGCTAAGAAGACAAATCTTTAGCCCTGAAAATAAAATTGTATATCAATTCAAGGGCATCCTAAATGATTCAACTAATAAATAATTGAGGCATTCAAGCAATTACTGTGGGCAGAGCATGTTACTAAGTGCTGGGACAGATTCAAGATAATCAGGTCAGGCACAATTCCTATGTCACATGGGGCTCACAATCTAAGTAAGAGGAAGAACAGTTATTGAATTCTCATTTTTAGACACGAGAAAAGCTGAATCCAGGAGAGGTTATATGACTTGCCCAAGGTCACTCAGCAGGGAAGTATCAGAGCCAGGATTAGAACCCAGGTCTTCTGCCTCCCAGGCATGTGCCCTTTCAATTAAGCCTTTCAATTAAATCCTCCTGGAGTTTATGCAGATGTTACAATGTGGGTGGATGGCAGCTAAGAGAAAGCTCATTTAAACAAAAGCAACCAGTACAGTCTGTCCTGTTGTCCAGACGAGAGCCAGGGATGAGTGACAGGTGAAAATGTTATTCCAGATGAGGTTTCTGGTCAGTCTCTTTAGAGGAAGCTGAGAGAAGATAGTCTGGAGCAGAGCTATTTAGGAACTAGATAAAGTTCCTCTCAGCAGGAATGACTTGAAATAACAAACCAGCTTGGTTCCTGAAGTCAATATACCCTCTGTTTGGGGATTTCAGTTATTTTTGTTATGGGCAGGGAATGTGTCTGCTAATTCTGCTACATTGTACTCTCCCAAGAGCTAAGTACAGTGCTCTGCACATAATAAGTGCTCAATAAATATGATTGGTTGATTGATTTTTATTTCCATGGGAGAAAACAAAAATATCGTTCAGCAATGTTCTTGGTTGTTATAATTCATTTAGTGAAAAGGCAAGGTACACACACACACACACACGCACACGCATACACACACCCTGCTCCCCCCCACCCCACCAGGGTAATTACAAAGGAAATATATTAAAAATGATCAAGGTTCCTGTCCCACTCAGGCTCATCATCTTAATAGGGGTAAAAAGACACACAGAGCTATGCAAGTAGAAAAAAAAAAAACCACGATAAAGAACAAAATCAACAATCCATGAAAATGCTGAACAAGTTCTTAGAGAGGGAGTCCTTATACTCCACACTACCTCAGACAGTGTCTTAGCTGAGACTTCGAATGGTTCTTGAGGTCTGATTTCATTCCAAGTTAGTCCGGAGGGATGCAGCTAACCTAGGCTGCCAAATGGCTTGGAAGACCCCAGAACTCCTTCATTCATTCATTCACTTTTGGAAGACCCCAAAACTCCTTCATTCATTCATTCAATTGTATGTATTGAGTGCGACTGTGAGCCCACTGTTGGGTAGGGACCATCTCTATATGTTGCCATCTTGTACTTCCCAAGAGCTTAGTACAGTACTCTGCACACGGTAAGCAACGATTGATTGATTGATTGATTATCGTGTGCAGAGCATAGTTCTGAACACTTGGGAAAGTACAGCACAACAATAAACAGTGACATTCCCTGCCCACAATGAGGTTACAGTCTAGAGGAGGGAAGACAGGCATCAATAGAAATAAATAAAATTAGAGATATGTACACAAGTGCTGTGGGACCGGAAGTGGGGAAGAGTAAAGGTAACATGTCAGGGTGATGCAGAAAGAAGCTGGAGATGAGGAAAATCCATGAGAGGCCCCAGCTGTGCCTATCCCTACCCCTTCAGGAGTTTGGACTTTCATTTTTCATCTGTCTGCTGGAGTGTGAAATAAGCATCTAACATGGTCCCTCCCCGTTTTGCTGATTGCTACTCACCAAGCTGCTGTGACCTCTATCTCAGAAGTCCACAGTCAGGTTACCTGGAATGAGGTTATGTTTCCCTTCTTATTAAAATGTTCTTTATTTTTCTCAGTAACCAAGCAACTAGTATGTTGGGCCACCTACAAGTGTAGTGACTTGTCCAAAGTCACACAGCTGACAGTTGGTAGAGCTGGGATTTGAACCCATGACCTCTGACTCCAAAACCAGTGCTCTTTCCACTGAGTCATGCTGCTAAAATCTCAACCAGTAACTCTGGACACTAGTATCCCTTGTGAGACAACTGACCACCCATCAATAATAACAATAATCAGTAATTGTGGTGTTTCTTATTGCTTTTGGTAAGTGCTTACTAAGTTTCAAACATTATTCTAAGCGCTGGGATAGATACAGATGAATTTGTTGGACACAGTCTCTGTTCTACATGTGGCTCACAGTCCAAGTAAGTGGGAGGACAGAAGAACTGAGGCACAGAGAAATTAAGTGACTTACTTGAGGTCACTATTTACTAGTTTACTGTTTGTTAAGCACTATTAGCCGAACACTGTACATAGCACTGGAGTAGATATGAGAATGTCAGGTCAAACACGGGGTTCACAGTCTAAGAGAGAGAACAGGTATTTAATCTCCAGTTTACACATGAGGGAACTGAGGCACCGAGAAGTTAAGTGACTTATCCAAGGTCACACAGTGAGTATATGGCAGATCTGGGATTAGAACCCAGATCCTTTGACTCCCAATCTCATGCTCTTTCCACTAGGCCACACTGTTTCTCTACACATCAACACTCTGGGTTTATGCTCGATCCAAGAGCCAGCAGTCCCCCCACTGTTTTTCTTCCACACCAATGTTTCTCTTCCATACTGTTATCAGGGTTTTCGAAGGCAGCAAACCTGAGGAAGATGTTCTGGTTGCTCCCAGAGCTATCTTGCAGGAAGTGGAAATACTGACTAATTATGCCAAGTTCAACATCTGGCTCCACCAGTCCTGATGCCTTTTCCAAAATTTCATTTTCGTCATAGAGCATCCTCCAAGTTCCAAATCACTAGCTCGGCCCCTTAAATACATTGTCTTGTCACTCATTCTGTCTATTTTCAAGTATTCAGCCTCTCTCAATAGACTGTAAACTCTCTGAAGGCAAAACCTTCTTTAATACATAACCCATGTGTCCAGCACCACACTGTGTAATAACAAGGGTATGGGAATTCATAAAACAATCAGTCAGTAGTTTATACTGAGCATTTTACTATGTGCAGAGCACTGTACTAATGCTGGGGAGCATACAAATACAAAGGAGTACGTATAGATTTCCTGCCCCAAGGAGCTTACAGAAGTTAAGGGGGAATCAGATATAAAAATTAATTACAGGTGGATCTGTATATAAGTACTGAGGGGCAAAGGAAAGGGAGAAGAATATCAAAGTGCTTAAGGGAAAAAGACCCAAATGCATAGGCAATGCAGAAGGGAGAACTTAAGTCAGGGCTTAATCAAAGAAGACCTCTTGGAGGAACTGTGATTTTAACAGGGGTTTGAAGGTGAGAAAGGGTGGCAGTCCTTCTGATTAGCTCTCAAAACTGCACAGTGGATTCCTACCTTGCCCAAGTCTCTTTTATTTATGGTATTTGTTAAGCTCTTACTATGTGTCAATCACTGTTGTAAGCACTGGAGTAAATACAAGTTAGTCAGGGTGGACACAGACCCTGTCCCACAGACCCTAAGTAGGAGGAAGTAGGATTTAATCCTCATTTTACAGTTGAGGAAACTGAGGTACAGAAAAGTTAAGCGACTTGCCCAAGGTCACGTAGCAAGCAATCGGCAGAGTCAGGATTAGAACCCAGGTCCCCTGATACCCAGGTCAGTGCTCTATCCACTGGGTTATGCTGCTTCTCTTGATTTATGAGACCTTTCTATTATATGGCCTCCACCCCACCATATGCAGTGCTAATTCTCAACTCCTGCAAAGGGTTCGCCAGATTGCTTAGGGTTGAAAACCACCACTTACCTACTCTCCCGGTGGCCTGCTTGAATCCCGGCAATGCTGGATTCATCGAGCACTTTCACTGGTCGCCCCAAGAGACTTTGAAGGTCTCTGCACTAAACACAGAGGTATCTGGGGTTGTAGGAGGAGTCCAATTGGGAACCACCTCAAAATCCACTGCCATTTCAACAAAATCAGAAGCTGTTTTGGATGATAGTCTTCTAGACTGTGAGCCCACTGTTGGGTAGGGACCGTCTCTATATGTTGCCAACTTGTACTTCCCAAATGCTTAGTACAGTGCTCTGCACACAGCAAGCGCTCCATAAATACGATTGAATGAATCAATGAATGATAGCACTCCCAATCCCAATGAGAGCCTTAATCTGAACGTGGCTTTTACTGTTTCCCTGAAAGGCAGCTGATTTCCATACAAAATTAAGTTCCCCTTCAAACAAAGCAGGGATCTCAGAATACTCTGATCCCAAACACAATTTTCAAACTTCTAGAGTCTTGCTCTACACCTCTGCTCTTCGGCAAGGGAACTCTGTGACCAAGATTAATTGCAATTTCTAACCATTCTAGTTATCGTTATACTATTAATTAGTTTAATGAGCCATTCATTTAGATTGAAAATATGATACGAGTAAAGTTTTAATTTAAAAAATCAATAACTCATTAACAAGCTATTGCGGTACCTACAGGAGTTACCAGATTAATGCCCTGTTGTTGAAGAAGCGTCATTTCCAGATAGAAACGGCATCCGTGCTTGCTCTTGTTTTCAGCAGGTGGGGCCTGGCCCGTCAGGGATGTTGAGTTCTTGGATCCCAGCCCCTTCTGTCACCCTGCCGGCGATCAATCCGTCTCTTTCCGGTTGGGCTGTGTCCCCAGCCTCCAGCGGGCCCTTCGGGATGGGATTTCCCTTCAGCCAATTAACCATTATCGTTGCAAATGGAGAAAAACCAATTTCCAAATCCAGGTTGCTTTGCTTGGTTCCATCTGTCTTCCACAGCGGGGCCAGGGAAGGATTGGCTGCTGATCTGGAGATTGACAATTTGTCTTTGGGAACGAGTCCAGTAGTTTTGTCAATAGAGGGACCTTTCCCAGTCAGATGCAAACCTTTCTGGTTTTCCACCAGGCTTTCTTGCCATCTCCCCTCAGAGAAACAGCACCATTGGTGCACAGATGGGGAATATTTCCTTGAGGGTACCCCACCCATTATTTACCTGAGATAAATTCCAAACCAGCAACTCTTAACTGTTATATTCCAAACCAGCAACTGTTTCCTGTTGCCAGGTCTTGCAAAGATAAGGGATGATTAGATTCCACATGCCACCAAACCACAAAATCACACATAACTTTTTTTTATAGTATTTGCTAAGCACTTACTATGTTCCAGGCACTGTACTAAGTGCTGGGGTAGATATAAAATCATCAGGTTGGACCTGTCCATGTCCCACATGGGATTTACAACCTTAATCCTCATTTTACAGATGAGGTAACTGGGGCTCAGAGAAGTGAAGTGACTTGCTCAAAGTCACACAGCAGACAAGTGACAGAACTAGGATTAGAACCCAGGTCCTCTTACTCTCGGGCCCGTGCTCTTTCCCCAAAGCCATGCTGCTTCTCCTCCTAGCCCCAATTCTGTACCCTGCTATCTATCTACAATAGGCTGGATGCATGTGTAAAACAAAAGAGATGATAGTGTCCCACTGGAAGCAACAAGACTGGGCATGATCTTGAGCTTTCGAGACTGAGAACATATAAGCCACTAGCACTCTCCTGATACTATCCTCAGTCCTGTTTTCACTGAGGCACAAAGCAACTAGGGAAAGGGTTACAGGACATAAATTACACAGAAGAGTTTTATATATAAGACCCACTAGCTGAAATGCCCACAGTATTAATCTGATGTTCTGGCTTACTGTCATAACCTGGTGGATAGTTTTGGGTTATCATTTGGCATTTAATGGGTGCTTACACTGTGCAGAAGAGGTTGGGATAATTCAGTGCAATAGAACTGGTAGACTGATCCCTGTCCCCAAGGAGTTTACAATCAAGTGGCTTATCCATATTATTAGCCAGCCATTTTTCAGAATTTCTGACAAGAAGTAGGGTAGAGTGGGTGAGTGAGAAACACAGTGGGTGGGAAATCATCTAAATCAGAGCCATAGAAGACACTGACTTTCCAGCCCAACCCCATGAAGGCGTGAGTTTTATCAAAGTCCCTTTTTCATCCCTCTCCTCTTCACTCAATCTCCCTCTGCCTCCGAGTTGCAGTCTATTATTGGAGAAGTGTAGGTGTTTTTAGAATTACCTTTCCTGGGCCTCTTTCCAGCCTGGGGTTCTTTCTCTTTTCCACACTGGATATTTGAGAGGAAAGTATCAGAGCATCCCAAAGTGGTCATCTATATTCCTTTCTGGGGCCAGGTTTTGACACCTCAGTTTCCTCATTCTGACAGGAAACATTTCTCCGGGTGGAGGATACTGGGCTGGAAACCAATTAAAAATTCTAGACTCCTGTGAGTGGCTGGTCTGGATTAGGGCTGCTAAATGCTTAAAGAGCCACCCTCAGTGACAAAGCCCAAGGCTGCAAGGATGCATGCTGGGCAACATTCATTCATTCATTCAATCATATTTATTGAGCGCTTACTGTGTGCAGAGCACTGTACTAAGCGCTTGGGAAGTACAAGTCAGCAACATATAGAGACGGTACCTACCCAACAATGGGCTCACAGTCTAAAAGGGGGAGACAGACCACAAAACAAAACATGGAGACAGGTGTCAAAATCGTCAGAACAAATAGAATTAAAGCTATATGCACATCAGTAACAAAATAAATAGTAAATATGTACAAGTAAAATAGAGTTATACGTCTGTACAAACAGGTGCTGTGGGGAGAGGAAGGATGTAGGGCAGGGTGGATGGGGAGGAGGAGAGGAAAAAGGGGCTCAGTATGGGAAGACCTCCTGGAGGAGGTGAGTTCTCAGTAGGGATTTGAAGGAAGAGAGCTAGCTTGGCAGATGTGTGGAGGGAGAGCATTCCAAGCCAGGGGGATGACATGGGCCGGGAGTCGATGGGGGGACAGGTGAAAACGAGGTACAGTGCGGAGGTTAGCGGTGGCAGTGAAGCGGAGGGTGCGGGCTGGGCTGGAGAAGGAGAGAAGGGAGGTGAGGTAGGAGGTGGCGAAGTGATGGAGAGCTTTGAAGCTGAGAGTGAGGAGTGGCAACAGAGCCACAACCTGCCCATTGAATAGAGAATCAATGAGGAGGACTTAGTCTTCCCTGGGGTGGGAGATAATTCTGGGAATTTGAACTCTACACAATGCCTGGTCAACCTTTCTGGTTCCAGTTCCTACTCACTCCTAGAGCCCACTGGGGAAGAGGGAAAGGCTCCACAGAGCAGCGTGGTTTAATGGATAGAGAACAGGTCTGGAAGTCAGAAGGACCTAGATTCTAATCCTGGCTCTACCACACATCTGCTGTGTGACCTTGGGCAAGTCACTTCACTTCTCTGAGCCTCAGTTACCTCATCTGTAAAATGGGGATTAAGAGTGTGAGATCCATGTGGGACAGGGACTGTGTCCAATCTGAATAATGTATATCTATCCCAGTGCTTAGAACAATAATAATAATAATGGCATTTGTTAAATGCTTACTATGTGCAAAACACTGTTCTAAGCACTGGGGAGGTTACAAGGTGATCAGGTTGTCCCACAGGGGGCTCACCATCTTAATCCCCATTTTACAGATGAGGTAACTGAGGCTCAGAGAAGTTAAGTGACTTGCCCAAGGTCACACAGCAGACATGTGGCCAAGCCAGGATTAGAACCCATGACCTCTGAGTCCTAATCCCGTGCTCACTTTCCACTGAGCCACACTGCTTCCCCAGTCCTTGGCACATAGTAAGCACTTAACAAGGACCATTGTTAATTTTTTTTTTTTCAGGGCTCAGTGCTTTTTGGCACTGAGGGGGTTCGTGACTCAACTTTACAGATGGAATAATCCACGACATTCAGTATCACAAAAAGAAAACATTTATTAACATATAGAAAGAAAACATTAGTAGTAAAGAATCCTGCTTCTGTTAAGTGCTCAACCAAGGGGGGTTGAGATCTCTGACATTATATAAGCCCTCAACTCAGGGGCACAGCAAGCAACAGTGGTGGGCATGTTCCCCCAGCCTTTATACTATGCTTATTGACCTAATTCCAGCTCTGCCACTAATCTGCTGGGTGACCTTAGGCAAGTCACTCAACTTCTCTGGGCCTCAGTTACCTCATCTGTAAAATAGGGAATAAGAGTGTGAGCCTCATGTGGAATATCCTAGAGTTTAGTACAGTGCCTGGCACATAGTAAGAGCTCTAGACTATAAGCTTGTCTCTAAACTGTAAACTCATCTCTAGCCTGCAAGTTCGTTATAGGCAGGGAACTTGTCTGGTAATTCTGTTGTATTTTACTCTTCCAAGTTCTTAATAGAGTGCTCTGCATATAAAAAGTGCTCAATGTGCACCACTGATTGACTAACAAATACCAACAAACAAACAAAGAAACAAAGAGGAGCTAAAAGTGGAGAGTGGGAGCTTACAGTCTGATATCAGTGGGGCTGCAGCAAAACACCCTAATCACAACCAGCATTTGTGCATCTCATCTTCAAAGGCAAGTTAGCCCAAAGGTAGCCAAAGTGCCTGAAGTGTGCAATTTGCATCTCAAACACAGTGTTAAATATAATGCCCTTTGGCATACTGCTTGCTGTGATGGCAGTTGAGCCAGACCAAAAGTCTCCAAGTGAAGACCTAAATGTTGACACACCCGCAGGGGCGTGAGGTGTCTTCACCCTCACAGAAGAGCAGAAGACAATGCTCACAGAAGAAGAATGCTCACAGAATAGCAGAAGACAATGGAACTGTAATTAGTAGATTACACAAAGGAAGCTCAGTGAAACTAAGAAAAAGAGTGGGAAAGGTCACCGAGCTGTTTTCTTCAAGAACGGGCTGTTTGTTCGTTTATCATCCCCTTACCCTCGCTTTGGATTCTTTTTTTTTCTAAGTTTTCCTACTATCTGAACCTTGTGTATAATTAATTTGTCTTCCCTCTAGACTGCAAACTCACTGGAGGCAGGGAATGTGTCTACCAATTCTTTTGTAGTCTCCCAAGTGCTTAGTACAGTGCTCTGCACACAGTAATCTCTCAATAAATGCCATTGATTGACTGATTGATTTTAAGTACCCATCCCCTAACAAGATTGTAAGCCCTTTGGGCAACAATCACCCTGCTGAATCTCATTTTGTACTCATCCAAGCGCTTAGTAGAGTGCTCTACTTATAGTAAGCACTCAATAATTACAATTGATTGAAATATAACTGATTGATTGACTACCTGATATTTCCTTCCATAACTCCAACATTCCCTTTTTTAACTCACAACAGACTTCTCATCCATTCATTTATCAAAACACTTTTAATACCATGGCCATTTTTTATTGGATTGACAAACTGTGGAAACAAAGTCCATATGCTTACTGGTGAAAAAGTGTTTTCTTTTTGCTTATTCTCAACCTAATTTCTTTAGACCTCAACAGGTGTCCTTCTTCTTGATGTGGCAGAGTTTGGTGAATAACAGTTCAAAATTTGCCTTGCCCACACTCTTCAAGAGGATGAAAGCTTTAATCTCTCAGCCTGTATTTATCTTTGCAGAGTGCCTGTTCTTCACTATTTCCTCCTACCCCTATACAGAAGCTGATTTCTCCCTGAGATAGTCTTGGAACCCTTCATTAATCCTTCTATTGTATCCTTAAATGTGAATTGTGAAATGACCCAAGAGTTCATTAATAATGATAATAATAATTGTGGTATTTGTTAAACACTTACTTTGTGCCTTAGTACAGTGCTCTGCACACAGTAAGCGCTCAATAAATACGATTGAATGAATGAATGCCAAGCTCTGTAATAAAAGTTTAGTTTGACACAAGGTAATTGTTAGAATCTGTCTTAGCGCAATCAACTCCATCTTGCCTTCCCTTTCTCTAAAGAGGAACTCACCCCCTCCAGGAGCCCCTGAACTCCTAAGCCCTTTCCTTAAGCCACTGGGCCTCTTCCCTGTTCCCTGGTGCCCCTTTTTCCTGAAAGACATATACCTATTGGGAAGTATCAAGCATGTTGTTGCCCAATCAAGCTGGCACAATCTGTGGATACTCTGTGTGCTTACCTCTCAATCTCTGAATCACAGGACCACCGAAAAACTTGTTTACTTGTGTGTATAAAAGCCGAAGTAAAACTCTACTTGGGGCCATGCTATGACCCGGAACTAGGAAAATCTTGACCATTCTGCAGAATAAAGATGCGAAACCGACCCAGGCTCTGATTGCCTCATTGAACGGGCAGAGCAAAGAAAGGGCAGAGATAGTCTGCAACATAATCAAGTCAGACACAGTCCTTGTCCCACACAAATAGAGCATGTAATTAAAGCCAGAGGGAGTAGGAATTATTATTATTATTTTTATTATTATTATTATTACCTTTACTAAGGCCTTATTATATATCAAACACTTCCTTGAGCGGTGTGGTAGATACAAGATAATCAGGTCAGACACAGTCCCTAATCCACATGGGGCTCACAGTCTAAGTAGGAAGGAAAGCAAGTACTGAATCTTCATTTTACAGATGTGGAAGCACAGGCACAGACAATTCAAGTGATTTGACCAAGCTTCAACAACAAGCAAAAGGCAGAGTCAGGATTAGAACATATTTTTTTAATCAAATGGTATTTGTTAAATATTTACTATGTGCCAGACATTGTTCTAAGCCTTGGGGTAGATACAAGGTAATCAGGTTGGACACAGTCCCTGCTTCACATAGGCATCACCGTCTTATTCACCATTTTACAGATAGAGTAACTGAGGCATGGAGAAGTGAAGTGATTTGCCCAAAGTCATACAGCAGACATGTGGCAGTTCTAGGATTAGAACCCATGTCCTTCTGACACCCAGCCCCAGGCTTTAAACAGAGGGCCACACTGTTTCCCATGATGATGCCTTCTCCAAGTTTAACTTTTTGAGACCAGTTTTGGGGACAAAAGAGAAGTTGGGGTAGTGTGGCTTAGTGGAAAGTGCACGGGCTTGGGAGTCAGAGGTCATGGGTTCTAAATCCCTGCTCTGGCCCTTGTCAGCTGTGTGACCTTGGGCAAGTCATTTCACTTCTCTGGGCCTCAGTTCCCACATCTGTAAAATAGGGATTAAGACTGTGAACCCCATGGGGGAGAAGCTTGTATTGTTGTGAACGGGTTTGTCTGATCTCCATTTTGTTCCCATCCCTTTGTACACCCTTCTTCATGGAAGAAGAATGCCCACCAAAACTTCCCGCCACAAAACCTGCCTAACAAAGGCCTCCCCCACCCTGACCTGCCTGACAAAAGCCATCCCTGTTGTCCACTAGCGGACTTGACATGACTGACTCCATTTTGTGCAGGCTAAGAGAACAACTCCTTTTTGTTCTGTCTGCAACAGATGCCTTCAAGGCCATTAAACAAGTAACACTTATCTGTGTAAGGTCGTAGGTCAGATGACATCCTGACAAGACAGTGACAACAGAAGATAACAGAATTTACACCTATTTATACAAGGCCATATGGCAGATAACAACCTTTACAAGGCAGTAAAAACAGAGAATTTACAGCATCCTTTTGTCCTAATTGGATTCCTGAAATTCCTAAATGCTCCCTCCCATGTTGCTGTAACTGAATAAAAGACGCAGTGAGGATGGGATCAGTGCTGCTTGATCTGGGTCCCTGGCCCCTTGCAGCCGCGCGCTAATAAAATCCACTTCTAAATTTCTACTTGGGTCTCACTCGCTGATTCTCGGCACAACATTTGGAGGCCCCAGCGAGATAGCACGGTGTCCTGTGTCACCGTGGAGACCCAACCTGGGAGGACCTCGGCCTCGGGGGAAGGAGACCATTCTGCTCTGACTTCTAGGGGGGCCGGCCCCTGAGACGTTCCAGGGCCCCGGAACTCAAGGCTGAGAGGTCTAAACTGTCCCCTGACGCCGACTGAACCTCATTTCGGCCTGGTGGATCCTGGGATCGGCAACGATCAACTACTTCCGGAGGTAACCTGGTTTCTGTTTTCTGGAGGGAACGAGTGCCGGACGCGGCAGTTAGCGCTTTGCGCCTCGATTCCCCGGGCACCCCAAGACGTTGGGTCTCTGCCCGATTCTGGTTCTGGTTCTGGTTCCGCGGTTGTCTGTGATTCTGTTCTATATGTGGAAGCGTTGCCTTTAGGAAATTCTGTTTTACGATCCTCTGTCTGAAACCTCCTTGCTCACAGACTGCCAGGCAGGTTTCCACCTGGATCGGGGACAAATATCGTCAGGGCAACTTCTCCAATGTCTACTGGAAGGATGTGTTCGCCTCCAGGTTGTTGTTTGTTTGTGTCTCTGTGTTGTATGAATGGGAGGTTCAGCCAGCACGCCAGAAACGCCTTTGAACTGTATGCTCAGTCACTTTAAAAAAGGATACCGGGATGGGTATGATTATGGGATAACCCTAAAGAAACAGAAGCTCATTCTATTTTGCATGAATGAGTGGCCCACCTTGGGGGTGGGGTGGCCCCCTCAGGGTAGTTTTGATAAGCAAATTGTAAACAAGGTTTGGAGAATTGTGACTGGGACCCCTGGCCACCCCGATCAGTTCCCCTATATTGACGTTTGGCTGGACCTCATTACCCACCCCCTCCCTGGTTGAAAAATTGCTCCCTGAAAAGGGGCATCCGAGTTCTTTTTGCCCAACCTAAAAAAGGGCCCCCTTCCAGGGACACCCCCCCCAAAAAAGTCCTCCAGGAGTCCTAGGAGGATGATCTTCCCCCTCCTTGTAACCCGGGCGCCCTTCGGGACGTCCCGCAGTTTGAGAGCCCGCCCTGGACTCTCAGAGAGAGTCGAGTGGCATAGGCCCCATTAAAGGTACCCAGATTCGAGTATTGGGATGGACCTCCAAAATATGGACGGGGGAGGTTACTTATCGTTGTACGTGCTTCCATAAGCGCTTAGTACCGTGGCCAGTGCACGGTTACAGTTCTCTAGATACTAGAAAGTGACGGGAGTGTCTGTTTGACTTGAGGAAACGAAGGTGGGAGAAGGAAAAATCTCAGTCAAAACCGAGTGGTGGGAAGTCCCTCCCGGAAATTCCGGAAGGCAGTCCGATGAACTTTCAAAGTATAAGAGAAAAGAGAATAAATTAATTATAAAAATTATTATTAAATAATTACATATTACTGCCTAACTTGGGCTGGCGCCCACCTCGGAGGGAACGTCTTCTGGCCAAAGTACGGATCCTCCGAGGACTGGGTTTGCCAAGAATTGAACATCTATGTAATTATGAGGGAACCCCGGAATGATGGGGAATTTGTGTATGCCGCAGTCTGGCGGCCGTCGGTGGGTAAATTTGTGCTGAAGGAAATAGATGAGAAGAAAGATAGAGGGGGAAGAAAGAGAAAAACCGGCACACCAAAGTGATGTTGCAGACTCCAAAACAACAGGAAAAGCAAAGAAAGATTATGATATAAATCGTGCAGATGGTGGCAAAGTTGATCATGACTTGTTACACTTGCGGCCGGCAGGGGCATATGAAAAGAGAGTGTCCTCAGCGGGAAAAAGAAAAGAGTTCTAGGTACATGAAGGAAAAGGGAAGGTGAAAAAATTGCAGTTGAAGGAAATTGTCTGCTCAGGCATCTACACCCTGCGAAGCAGGTGTCCCATAAGGGGGGAATGAGGGGTGGAGAGATTGCCTCTGAAGGAAATTGTATGTGTATGAAGGTTAGAGTAAGTGTGTGTGAAGGAGAAAGAGAAGGGACAGGAGATAATTTTAGTAATTCCTTCGTGGAGGGGGAAGACTAGGGGGATCAGGAGCCCATAGAACAAGCCCACCCTGAGCCCTTGACAAATTTGAAGGTGGACAGAGAAAAACAAGATTAACAATGTTATATCTTTGATAGGCCCGGGCGCTACCCGATCGTCTCTAACCAGACTGCCGATCGGGGCCAGAATCGAGAGGGAAATCATTAGGATCTCGGGGGTGCAGAGGGAGAACTTCCCGGTCCCTGTTACAGAGACCTTAGAACTAGAATACCTAGGGTCAAACTTCTCAGAAAAATTCCTGATCATACCCGAAGCCGGGGTAAACTTGTTGGGAGGGCTCTTAACCTCGGCGGGAAAAACCATTAAAAATAAGGAGATTTTGTCTTTACTAGACGCAGTCTGGATGCCGGCCTGGGTGGCCAGCATCCATCACCCCAGGCACCAGCACAGGGACTCACCTGAGGCCACTGGCAATCAGGCGGCGGATGAGGCTGCCCGAGAGGCGGCAAAGTCCCCTCCCGGCGTTGCCCCCTTATGCCCAGTTTTTGACCCTAATGATACCCCGGCCCCTCACTACTCCCCCTCGGATGATTCCTTCGCAAAACAAAAAGGGGGAACTAGAGACGGGTCAGGGTGGTGGGTCCTTCCAGAGGGAAGAATTCTTGTCCCTGAGGCAGTAGGGAGAGAATGGATCACGCAGTTACACCAGATCACCCATCTGGGGGCACGAAAGATGGGCTTGTTGTTGAGAGATAGGTACTTTATCCCACACTTGGACAACCTCTTAGTTAGCATAACCACCTGGTGTGGAACACGTGCACGGGTAAACGCAAAACAGGGGAAGGCTGCCACCCCAGGAGTCAGAGTGCGGGGATTGCAGCCAGGAGAAAACTGGGAGGTAGACTTTACGGAGATGAAACCCCCCGCGGCAGGCTATCGATACCTCCTGGTATTTGTTGACACTTTTTCAGGGTGGGTAGAAGCTTTCCCAGTTAAACACGAAACAGCCATGGTAGTGGTGAAAAAGATTCTAAATGAACTTCTCCCGCAATTTGGTCTCCCACTGGGACTCGGGTCTGAAAATGGTCCAGCAGTCATAGCCAAAGTGTCCCAAGGCATAGCCAAAGCTTTAGGAATAGAATGGAAATTACACTGTGCCTATCAACCACAGAGTTCAGGTCAGGTAGAAAGGACCAACCGAACTCTTAAGGAATTCCTCACCAAACTGGTCCTTGAAACTCAGGAAAATTGGGTCATGCTCCTCCCACTGGCCCTACTCCGAAGCCGATGTACCCCCGATAAGTCGGGTCTCGCACCTTTTGAGATTCTGTTTGGTAGACCCCCGCCAATCCTCCCTCTAATCAGGGAGGAACTCAGGGTGGACGCTACTAATTCTTCCTTGATTAAGTTCCGGCAGGGTCTCCAGAAAACACAGGGAACACTCCTGAAATCTGTCCGAAACGCCCTGCCAGTTCCCACCTCTGCACCCGCACACGCCTTCCAACCCGGGGACTCAGTCCTGGTCAAGAAAATCACCGCCTCCGGCTTGGAGTCTAAGTGGAAGGGCCCTTACACCGTCATCCTGACCACGCCAACAGCCGTCAAGGTTGACTCCGTTCCTGTCTGGCTCCATCACAGTCGAGTGAAACCTGCTGCGGCCCCGACATGGAAGGCGGAGGCACAGGCTGACCCCTTAAAGCTAAGACTCTCCCGCATTTCCTCCTCCTCGCCTCCCTAATGACCCCCTCTCCCTCGATGTCATTCAACCCTCATGCCCCCAAACCCCAAAACAGCTGGATGATGAAGAAGGGGGATCAGGTACTCTGGACATTCTATGCAGAAGAAGGTACATGGACCCATAACCAAGGTTTGAATGATGGCCGGTATTTCCGGTTGGATTTATGCTCCCTCTTCCCCACCTCGATCGGAGGCGCTTCCCCTTGTAGTAATCCGTTTTCTGAAGTAAGAATGTGCCCGGGGTTCCTTACAGATGGCTGGGATGCCAGTTTCCTGGATAGATCGTCCCATTTCTGCCCAAAATGCGCCTGTGTGACTGCCATTGTAGTATCCTCGTTCCACGGGGCAGCTTGTGGGGCCAAAGAAGGCCGCGTGGGGACGGATCCGCACTTGACTATCCAAAAGGACCCAACCCCCGTATCCACAACCTTGTTTCTCACCCTTCGCGACCCTGAGAGTAGGTTCTGGAATACTCCCCATTCGTGGGGCATGAGATTAGATGGCAGAAATGGGGCCTGGGCGGACCCTGGGATTATCTTTACCATTGCTAAGCAATCCCCTGTAACGTCCTACTTGCCAATCGGCCCACTTGGAAAATCAGCTCTGCCCCCCAAAATCCTCCCTAGTCCTCGGGCCCCGTCCTCCACTGTCCAGTCCTTACCTCGGGCCCCGTCCTCCACTGTCCAGTCCATACCTCAGGCCCCGTCCTCCACTGCCCAGTCCTTACCTTGGGCCCCGTCCTCCGCTGTCCCACCCCCTCAGACACCCGCCGGGGAAATTGTCTCTCCAGAGCCAGGTGAGGGGGGGTCCTCCAGCCAGAAACCCCCTCATCCTTCAGTCATGGGCCTCTTACAGGCCGTTTAGGGAGTGATCAACTCCACTCGACCGGACCTGGGCCTAAGCTGTTGGCTATGCATGGATGCCCAGCCTCCATACTATGTTGGAGTGGCTATCAATAACCCTGTGTCTACCACCTCCGATTCTGACAACTGTGAATGGGACCAGCCAGGGTTGACTCTTGGGGATGTCCAGGGCTCTAGGGTTTGCTTAATCTCAGATAACACGAACCTCCATGCCTCCCCATACTCGCCTGTCTGCTCCCTCAATGTGATGGTCCGGTCCTCCTCCGGTTCTGCTTACTTCCCCGCCCCACCGGGCACCTGGTGGGCGTGTTTGGACGGAATCACTCGATGTGTTTCAGCCCGAGTTTTCCTTGCTCACCCCGGTGGCCCTCTCTGTGTGCTAGTCTCCATCGTCCCCAGAGTGTCCTTGTTGCCTGGCGCTGATGGGTGGGACCACTTTTCCCTGCAGGAGGATTGGTCCCTCCGTCATAAGCGGGCTGCCCCGCTGTTCATCCCCATTCTAGTGGGGTTGGGTTTAGCGGGTTCTGCCACCCTGGGCACTACCGCACTGGTGCGGGGGGAGGCTAGCTACAGAGAACTCAGCACCCAGGTGGATATTGACCTCACCCACCTTGAGCATTCCATCTCCACTCTGGAGCGACAGGTTGACTCCCTGGCGGAGATGGTCCTCCAGAACCGGAGGGGTTTGGACTTATTGTTTCTGAGACAGGGTGGCCTCTGTGCCGCCCTGGGAGAGGCCTGCTGCTTTTATGCGAATAACTCTGGAGTTGTTCATGAGAGCCTCTCTCTGGTGAGGAAAAATTTAGCAGACAGGCAAAGGGAGCATGAACGGGCCGAAACCTGGTACCAGAGTCTTTTCCAGACATCCCCGTGGTTAACCACGCTTGTGTCTGCCCTGGCTGGCCCCATGTTTCTCCTCGTAGTTGCCCTGCTCGTCGGACCCTGCTTAGTGAATCGCCTCCTAGAATTTGTTAAGTCCCGCATCAACTCTGTTAAGCTGCTCCTCATTAGGGATCTCCACTATCAATCCCTACAAACTGAGCCCATTGGCCGGTATGACGATGTCGCCACAAACGTGTCAAGGGTTTGACACTCTGTCCATAAGAAGTGGGGAATGTTGTGAACGGGTTTGTCTGATCTCCATTTTGTTCCCATCCCTTTGTACACCCTTCTTCATGGAAGAAGAATGCCCACCAAAACTTCCCGCCACAAAACCTGCCTAACAAAGGCCTCCCCCACCCTGACCTGCCTGACAAAAGCCATCCCTGTTGTCCACTAGCGGACTTGACATGACTGACTCCATTTTGTGCAGGCTAAGAGAACAACTCCTTTTTGTTCTGTCTGCAACAGATGCCTTCAAGGCCATTAAACAAGTAACACTTATCTGTGTAAGGTCGTAGGTCAGATGACATCCTGACAAGACAGTGACAACAGAAGATAACAGAATTTACACCTATTTATACAAGGCCATATGGCAGATAACAACCTTTACAAGGCAGTAAAAACAGAGAATTTACAGCATCCTTTTGTCCTAATTGGATTCCTGAAATTCCTAAATGCTCCCTCCCATGTTGCTGTAACTGAATAAAAGACGCAGTGAGGATGGGATCAGTGCTGCTTGATCTGGGTCCCTGGCCCCTTGCAGCCGCGCGCTAATAAAATCCACTTCTAAATTTCTACTTGGGTCTCACTCGCTGATTCTCGGCACAACAGTATCTACCCCAGTGCTTAGAACAGTGCTTGACATGTAGTAAGTACTTAACAAATGCCGTCATTATTCCCCTCCCCATCGCCCCCCTCCCACCCTCTGCCCTTTCCCCTTCCCCTCCCCATAGCACTTGTGTATATTTGTACATATTTATTAATCTATTAATGATGTGTATATGGTCATAATTCTATTTATTCTGATGGTATTGACACCTGTCTACTTGTTTTGTTTTTTGTGTCTGTCTCCCCCTTCTAGACGGTGAGCCCGTTGTTGGGTAGGAACCGTCTCTATATGTTGCCGATTTGTACTTCCCAAGCACTTAGTACAGTGCTCTGCATACAGTAAGTGCTCAATAAATACAATTGAATGAATGAATAGTTGTCCTTTTGACTCTGTAACAGATCCACTTAGAGACAGAGCTGCAGAATACACTGAATTTTGAAACAAATGAGCAGTGAACCCAATCAGGTTTCACCCAATTCAAATTTTTCTCTGCAGGTCCCGACACCGAGAAAACTGCATTAGAAATCTTCATCTCTAACATGTTTTATCACCAGCCCTGAAACAAAGGCCCACCCCAGGGCCTGAAACACTGAAACAGTCCTTCTCACTGGCTAACAGAGAATTCTAACTCCTTCTGCCCAGAGGATAAAAAGATTAATAAATCTCAAAAGCCCATATTTCAAGAGTAATTTCTTTATCCTAAATAAAATGAACCCAAATCCCACATTAATCAAATCGATTTTCCTGTTTGTTAATGTCTGAGTTTACAGATTTCCTTTCAAGGGTGTCAAAATGACCCAAACATCCCAGCAAAGTAATAGACCCTCAGATTAATTTGCTGATATATATTTATTTGAAAGCAAACCCTCCAGGTTCTAGTGAGAGCTTCTAACTTGCAGCAAAGACACATGAAGACAAGTTTTCAGCCAGTCTGTTCAAGCAGATTCGTGGTTATCTGCAATTCGAAGCTTCTATTCAGCCCTATTCCTCTTCTCCTTCAAATTACTTCTCACTAAAAAGGAGCTATTAGGATTATCATATGAATTTGCATTGTCATTAATTTCCAGGCTCTGAATGTTTTTTACGAATGTCCAAAGGCAGAATGATAGAACAAAGATTAACAGCACAATCGTTTTTAATTTCTTAATCTCCCTTCCAAGGAACCTAAATGCTCCTTGAGTTGCTGAGTCCCTAATCCCATTCCATTTGTCTACAAAGATCATTTCCTCTTTCCTCAAGGCCTATTTAACTTCCCACAAAAGTCACCTCTTCCAATTTCCAGTTTTATGATTCCCTCAATTTACACCCAAAAGTCCTGGTCTTTACCCTGCTGGTGAGTGCCAATAAATCTTCACATTTCCTGGTATTAGGAACCAAAACTAGTTCAAGCACTTCAGTTGAGTCACCTCCTTAATCACCTTCTTTCAAGAATAAACAATCCCAGTTTCATCAATCACCCTTCCCTTGCCAAACACATTACTTGAGTAATCAAAATACTGTGCTCCCAGCAGGCTCTCAAGCATATTTCAATAAAGCCCCTCTCCCACTAATTGGGACTCCAAAGGCAACTGATCCTTAACTAGGATAACCAAACAAGCTATTTTGGAGAGATAAGATAATGAGCAATGTCATTAATAGTTAGGAAGATAGTCCATCTAGTCCAGGATTCTGTCCTTTGACACATTTTTGGAGGAAAAATGTGATGATGAACCTTCCTGGATGTCCATGATCCTGGTTGTGATGGGTCATTCAAGATTCCTAATTTTCCCTCTAGTAACCCACCATTGACCTCTTGCTGATGAATTCATCTAGACCCTTCTGGAGTCCATTGATATTTCCTGGAAATACAACTTCCTGTGAGAACAAATTTCATATCTTACCTCTTTCTGTGTAAGAAAGGATTTTCTCTTGTCTGTGTTGAACCTGACCTCTTCAAATTTACTGGGGTCCCCTCACCCTCCGTGGTGTGGGATTTGGTCAACAACACTTCTGTTTTTAGTGCAGTGCTCTGCACACAGTAAGCGCTCAATAAATACGACTGAATGAATGAATAAATGTTTTTGCCTAGACCAAATCCTGCAAGGTTTTATATATGTGTGTGTATATGCATATCATATCCCCAACTCAGTCTTCATTTTTTCAGACTGAAGAGCTCTAATATTTTTAGGTTATTCTTCTGCCAAGCAGAAACAGTGTGGCTCATTGGAAGAGCACAGTCGTGGGAGGTCATGGGTTCAAATCCCAGCTCCACCACTTGTCAGCTGTGTGACCTTGGGCAAGCCACTTAACTTCTCTGTGCCTCAGTTACCTCATCTGTAAAATGGGGCTGAAAACTGTGAGCCCCACGTGGGACAACCTAATCACCTTGTATCTCCCCCACTGCTTAAAACAGTGCTTTGCACATAATAAGCACTTAACAAATACCATCATCATTATTATTATTACCATTAAATAGTATTTATTGGGTGCCTACTGTTTTCAGAGCCTAGTACTAAGTGGTTGGGAGAGGACAATAGAGTCAGCAGAGAGATCTCTCTCTGCTCCTAATCATTTCTTTGCCTTTGGCATTTGCCTTTAATTCATTTCTCAGTCCTGGGTTTTTTTTCCCCCACCTTGACTGTGAGTCCCTTGTAAAAGAGAGTCTACATCTTCGTTGATTTATTTTGTATTCACCCCAGTGCTTAGCACAGTGTTCAGCTCAAATCCCCTTCTAGACTGTAAGCTTGTTATGAGTGGGGAATATCACTGTTTATTGTTTCAGTGTACTTTCCCAAGAGCTTAGTACAGTGCACTGCACCCAGTAAGTGCTCAATAAATATGACTGAATGAATTAATTCACTCATTCAATCATATTTACTGAGCCCTTACTGTGGGCAGAGCTGCATTAATGAATGCAAGTGCTAAATAATCACCATTACTTCCACCCTTATGTGCATTTTCTCTTGTGAAAGATTTGTAAGTCAAACACTAACTCTGTGCTAACCAACCTGGCCATTCATAACCTGACTTTATAGTCACTGAAGACCTGAAGTAATGATTTCCAATTACTCGATATCCTCTGACAGTGTCTCTTGGATTCAGGTAATTTAAGGATTTTTCACCCTTCACTTTAGTGGCCCTAGATTCAGAGAATTTGAAAGGGTGGAGGTGGAGGAAGTGAAGGATGGAAGTGTGTAATTCCACACTTGGAGACTGCACCTAATTTGATAGCCTGCTGGATCTTTCAAAGGACTTTTTGCTGTTAATGTTTAAGACAAGCTGTAAGCTTGTTGGACCATGCTTAATTGAGCCTAGTAACTCATCCACAAAGCAAGGAGTCTTACCCTTGAAGCAGCGTGGCTCAGTGGAAAGAGCACGAGCTTTGGAGTCAGAGGTCATGGGTTCAAATCCCGGCTCTGCCACTTGTCAGCTGTGTGATTTGGGCAAGTCACTTAACTTCTCTGTGCCTCAGTTCCCTCATCTGTAAAATGGGGATTAAGACTGTGAGCCCCACATGGGACAACTTGATCACTTTGTAACCTCCCCAGCGCTTAGAACAGTGCTTTGCACATAGTAAGTGCTTAATAAATGCCATCATCATCACCCACTGCCTGCCCAGAACCAGAGTTAAAGTCCTCTCTCTCTCTCTCTCTCTCTCTCTCTCTCTCTCTCTCTCTCTCTCTCTCTCTCTCTGTACTTGCAAGGGTTTCAGGGAACATGAAACCAAGTGCTTGGCTTCTCCCTACAGCTGGTCCTGATGGTTTTCCAGTGCTTAATAGAGTGCCTGGCACATAGTAAGCCCTTAACAATACTATTATTATTGCATAGATATCATTATTATTATTCTCTAGAGCACGGCTTTGTGGGGTGCATGACCAAAGCAGGGACGGTGACTTGGTGGTCATTGGTGGTGAGATAAAAGCAACTGCTGTCTATCACAATGTACTTCTTTGAGTTCTTTCACGATAACCCCATTGTACTCTCCCAAGTTCTTAGCACAGTGCTCTGCACATAGTAAATGCTCAGTAAACGCTGGACTTGAAAATCAGTTTTGCTGTCACATTCTCTCACTTTCAGATAACACTTTCAAAGCTTTCTTTGTCTTAAATATTTCCATTTGAAGTATTCTGGCTGATTTGATTGAGTGATTAAAGTCCATTTCAATTTACAACATATATTTAGCAGAGGTAACTGCAGATTTCTAGTGGTTTTTTTATTTAGTTTTTTTTTATGGTATTTGTTAAGCACTATGTGCCAGGCACTGAACTAAACACTGGAGAAGATTCAGGATAATCTGAAAGACACAGTCCACGTCCCACATGTTGCTCAGAGCTTTAATCCCCATTTTACAGATTAAGTAACTGAGACATAGAGAAGTTAAGCATTTTTTCCAAGTTACACAGCAAAACAGTGGTGGAGGCAGAGCTAGACCCCAAGTCCTGACTCTCAGGACTGTGTTAGAGAAGCAGTGTGGCTCAGTGGAAAGTGTCCGGGCTTTGGAGTCAGAGGTTATGGGTTCAAATCCAGACTCCGCCACTTGTCAGCTGTGTGACTTTGGGCAAGTCATTTCACTTCTCTGGGCCTCAGTTCCCTCAGCTGTAAAATGGGGCTGAAGACTGTGAGCCCCCCGTGGGACAACCTGATCACCTTGTAAACTCCCCAGTGCTTAGAACAGTGCTTTGCATATAGTAAGCACTTAATAAATGCCATTATTATTATTATTATTATTATCTTCCCACTTGACCACCCTGTTGCTTACACACTAAATGCTAGCACAAGGTGCCTTTTCCTAGAAAAAAAAATGTTCAAAAAACTAAGTACTGTGTTTACATGCATGTATGCCAAATTTGTAATTCAAAATATCAGTGCATATTTACATAGCCATTTTATTATTCTGTAACTATCAATTGTGTTTAATCACTGCTTTAAAATATATCACCTTCATCAGTTCTTGAGAATGCATTAGTGCACTTTATGTTGTTTCCTATGGGAAACTATATTTTGGTTAGCACTTTTGATTTACCACTGTACTTTCAGGGAATAACTGAGAGTGCTAATAGGGGTGTAGCCATACTTATCACTTCCTTGAGGCAAGCTCATGACCGGGGTTATACTCATCAACATGTACTAAGCCCAATGTGGGCAGGATTGTCTCTCTTTATTGCTGAACTGTACTTTCCAGAAGTTTAATACAGTGCTCTGCATACAGTAAGCGCTCAATAAATACCATCGAATGAATGTACTAAAAATTACTGAAATTCGCAAGAAATAAGGCCACTCACCTCAAAGAGTTTAATTGATTCCACCTCCAAGGAACCAACTATACTAGGACAAGAGCTTGGAATTATCAGTTCACTGTGAGGTTTTATTCTTGGCATGTGCTTATGAAGATTCTCAGGGATCTCCTTAGGAGAGCTCCAGTTTCTCTGATTAATCTGGTCATTACACATTAGAACAATTGGGCCATTAGGCAATGACATTATAATTATCTGTTGTTGAGATAAAACCCCTGTTTATCTGAGAAGGATCTCAACTGAGGCTAAGGGTTGATGAATCCCCAGGTCCTTTCAAAGCTCCTACATTTTGGGGTGGTTTGAGAATCGTTGCTCCAAATTGCAAGTACATTGCTGCCTAGCAGTCTGTTCTCCAAATGGAGACAGAGAAGTTGGGGGTGGGCGGATGGAGGATGATTCCCGAGGCCCCGGTGAATGTGATGTTGGAAAATTCAAGCTCTTGACTATTGTCTGTTATGGTTAATAATTATAGATATACCAAGCTGGAAAGGGATTGATTTAAATTGTCCTCTCTCTACCTGATATAACCTAATAGGCTAATGTGGGGTTCTATGACCTCTTCTCTTATTAAACCAGGCGTAGAAGAGGCAGTTTTTAATTGACTTTTTTAAGAGCTTACTCTTTGTAAAACACTGTTATAAGCACTGGGGTAGGTGCAGCATAATTAGGTGGGACCCAGTCCCTGTCCCCCATGGGACTCACAGTCTTAAAGAGGGAACAGGAATTGAATCCCCATTTTACAGTTGAGGAAATTGAGTTGTGGGCAGGGATTGTGTCTGCTATACTGTTAAATTGTACAGTGCTCGGCAAACTGCAAGCGTTCAATAAATATGATTGACCGACTGAGGTACAGGGAAATTAAATGATTTGCCCAAGATCGCACAGTAAACAATCGGCAAAGCTGGGGTTAGAACTCAGGTCCTCTGACTCCCCAGGCCTGTGCTCTCTCCACTAGGCCACACTGCTTCCTCACACTGTTTTTGGTTTTCATGGTTGCATCTTTCCTTATGGTTCTGTTGCCAGTTCCCACTCCACCAATTATTCTTAGATTGTGATCCTCTCGGGGGAACCAGGGGCCATGACTAAAGCTCATCTGTGTATTTTTTCCCAAGCACTTAGTCCCCTGCTTTTCACACGGTCGATGTTTTTTCCTACAACTTCTAGTGGCTGCTGGGAAAACCATGGAGAGATGTACTTAGGGCGAATGGAACCGCGAGACTGCAGGGGAGGTGAGAGGTAGGGACTAGCGAGGTAAACTTGAAAATCATCCTTATAGAAGTGGTTGTGAAAACTGTGGGAGTGGATGAGTTCCCTAAGGGTTTGAATATAAATTGAGAAGAGAAGGGGAGCCAAAATAGAGACGCATATAGGGGGTGGGAGGCAGAGGTAGAACCAGGAAAAGAGAATCATTAGAGGATTCCGAGAGGTAAGAAGGGAATTGGGGTGACCTAGTGGAATAAACTACCAGAACGATTGCAGATACAGGTGGGGCGTTCAGGGAGAGTTGTGTCCATGGCATCGCTATGGGTCGGGGATGACTCGACAGCATACGACAACAGGTGGAAGGATTAGGGAATCAGAGAACCTGAGTTCTAAACCTGGATCCACCACTTGCCTGTTTTGCGAACTTGAGCAAGTCATGTAACTTCCCAGTACCTCAGTTTCCTCAACTGTAAAATGGGGATTCATCAGTCTAGAAGGGCCTGACTACGCTGCAGGACCTAACTGTTTGTGATCTGAACTGCCATTTGTTGTTTGATCTTGAACATCGATGTCACTGTTGGAACTGCTGTGGGAGTCAAATGGAACATTAATCAATCAATATTATTTACTGAATGCTTAGTGTGTAAGCGCTTAGTAGAGTGCTAAGTGCTTAGTATAGTGCCAAGCGCTTAGTACAGTGCTCTGCACACAATAAGCACTGTTGGAACTGCTGTGGGAGTCAAATGGAACATTAATCAATCAATATTATTTACTGAATGCTTAGTGTGTAAGCGCTTAGTAGAGTGCTAAGTGCTTAGTATAGTGCCAAGCGCTTAGTACAGTGCTCTGCACACAATAAGCACTTAATAAATACGATTGAATGAATTCAGAGCACTGTACTAAGAACTTTGGAGAGTACTAAACGATAGAGTTGGTTACCACATTCCATACCCATAAGGAGCATACAGTCTGGAGAGGGAAACAGACATTAAAATAATTTATGGAAATGTACATAGTGCTGTGGGGCTGAGGGTGCAGTGAATATAAAGTACTTTAAAAGTATAGATCCAAGTGAATAGGCAACGCAGAAAGTAAAGGGAGTAGGGGAAATGAGGGTTTAATTGGGGAAGGCCTCTTGGACCTGTGATTTTTAATAAGGCTTTGAACGTGGGGAGAGCGGTAGACTGTTAGGAAGAGAGAGGGAGTTCAAGGTCATAGGGAGGACTTGGGCGGGGAGGTCATTGGTGAAATAGATGAGATGGAGAGACAATGAATTAGTTTTTGTCAGAGGAACAAAGTGTGCTGGCTGGGTCTTAGCAGAAAATGAGCGAGGTAAAGTATGAGGGAGATGAGCTGATTGAGTGCCTAAAAGTTGCTGGCAAGGAGTTTCTGTTTGATATAGAGATTGATGGGCAACCACTGGAGGTTCTTGAGGAATGGAGAGACATGAACTGAATTTTTTTTTTTAGAAGAAAATGATCCAGGCAGCAGAGTGAAGGAAGGATTGGATTGGGAAGAGACAGGAGGAAGGGAAGTTAGCTAGAAGGCTACTGCAGGAGTCAAGGCAGGATCTGACGTAGGTCCGGCATTAAGTACAGTGGCTGGCATATAGTAAACTCTTAACAAATATAATCAAAACGAACAAACAACCACATACTTATACATATACAACATATACATAAACAACCATATACATATGGTTGTTTGTATGTATAAAGAAGCAGCGTGACTTAGTGGAAAGAGCCCAGGCTTGGGAGTCAGAGATCGTGGATTCTAATCCCAGCTCCGCCACTTGTCTGCTGTGTCTTTGGGCAAGTCACTTCACTTCTCTGTGCCTCAGTGACCTCATCTGTAAAATGGGGATTAACACTGTGTGGTCCCTGTTACCTTTGTTTCTACCCCAGTGCTTAAAACTGTGCTTAGAACTGTGCTTGGCACATAGTAAGCGAAGCACTCGTGTAACAAATACCATCATTATTATATATACATGGATATATATATATATATATATAAATTGTTTTCTAAGTGAGAGCTTGAATATGATCTTGATCTTCAGAGCAATTTTGAATCCGTAGCCAAGTGTTGATTTTGTTACATGATTCATCATAATCTACATACCTTCTTGGGTATATTCATTCAATCATATTTATTGAGCTCTTACTGTGTGCAGAGCACTGTACTAAGCGCTTGGGAAATACAAGTCGGCAACATATAGAGACGGTCCCTACCCAACAACGGGCTCACAGTCTAGAAATATATACACTCAGAGCTCAGTCTTCAACATACTGGAACCCTTGAATCAGTCTTTCTAAGTCTTTGGAGAATGTTCTCAACCTATTTAGAATTTTGGAATTTTATCCTTGAACATGAATACTTAGAAGAATTTGAAGAAGATTTTTTCCTGGAAGCTGAATCCTCCGCTAAAGAAAACTGGCTTAATAGCACTCAACTAGTGAGCCCGCTGTTGGGTAGGGACCATCTCTATATGTTGCCAACTTGCACTTCCCAAGTGCTTAGTACAGTACTCTGCACACAGTAAGCGCTCAATAAATATGATTGAATGAATGAATGAACTAGCCCAGACAAATGGAAGTAGCATGGCATAGTGGATAGAGCACAGGCTTGGGAGTTAGAAGGACCTGTATCCTGGTCCCCACTCTGCCACTTTTCTGCTGTATGACTTCAGGCAAGTCCCTTAATTTCTCTGGGCCTCATTTGCCTAATCTGTAAAATGGGGATTAAGACAGCTAGCCTGGTGTGGGACAAGGACTGTGTCCAACCTGATTAATTTTGTACCTATCCCAGAGATTAGTTCAGTGCCTGGCACATAGTAAGCGCTTAGAAAAATCATTAAAAAATTAAAGAGTAGATTGTGTTTTCACTATGGTAATTCTCCTACAGTGCTCCCTTTTCCTCGCCCCCTGCTCCTGGACTCGACGTGATGATCTCTGTCACACAAGCACGTAGTACAGTGCTAAGCGCTTAGTACAGTGCTCTGCACACAGTAAGCATTCAATAAATACAGTTGAATGAATTCACTCCATCTGTGACAGTTAGAGTCCTGCCCCGGCACGGAAAGTAACGCCTAAGTGGGTAGGCGAATATGTGGCACGTTATAATATGCACTTGAGAATTTTGCATGCAAAACCCAGTCAAAAAGACCACATCTTAGTACCAAGCACTTAATACAGTGCTCTGCACACAGTAAGCATTCAATAAATACAGTTGAATGAATTCACTCCATCTGTGAGAGAGTCCTTCCCAGGCACAGAACATAATGCATAAGTTGGTAGGTGAATATGCGGCACGTTATAATATGCACATGAGAATTTTGCACGCAAAACCCAGTCAAAAAGATCACATCTCAGTACCGTTGTGATGGTGAAGTACTGTAGACCAATATGTAACTGTCATAGTAGTGGCCTTCTTCACCCATCCTCAACTGCTAGCTCTTTTACAGGATTTCTGCAGAGCTGGAACACCACAGAAGACAACCTAGGTAGTCAGGAACTTCCATCATGGATGGCATAGCTCCAGAAAGCATTCCCTTACACTGATTTCACTGAACAACTGCAATGACATTTGGTCAGACCTGGGTAGGGAAGGGCTCACAAAGTTGTACTCCTAATATGCAACTCAGCAGCGTGGCCTAGTGAAGCAGAGTTTGAGTCTAGGTTTCAGAGGACCCGGGTTCTAATCCCAGCTCCACCACTTGTTCTACTGTGTGACCTCGGACAAGTCACTTCACTTTTCTGAGACTGTGAGCTCCACATGGGACAGGGACTTTGTCCAACGTGATTTGCTTGTATCCACAGCAGTGTCTGGCACAGAGTAAATGCTTATAAAAGCCCTCAATTAATATTATTCTCTGTGCCTCAGTTACCTCATCTGTAAAATGGGGATGAAGGCTGTGAGTCCTATGTGGGACAGGAACTGTTTCTGACCAGATTATCTTGTATCTACCCCAGCACTTAGTACAGTGCCTGGAACATAGTTAGCACAACACATTGCGTCCTTATTATTATTGTTAATAATAATCACACTGACACTTAAATAGCATTATTTTTTGAATAAGTATGTGGCCCACTATGACCTTCAGATCCTTTTCTGGTGAACTTTTACGCAGTCATTTTTTTTTTCCACTTTGGAATTTGCAAGTTACTTTCCCACCCCAGGAGTACTGCACTCCAGTAGGCTCAATTGAATTTCATCCTAAATGTCTCTTACCACTTCTCCAGGTTGTCAAGGTTATTTTAATTTTAATCCTGTCCTTTAATCCCCCTCTTAGCTCGGTCCCATCTGCAAACCTAATGAACCATGGTCTCTACTCCATCATCTAGGTCATTGATGAAAAGGTTAAGTAGCAGCAGACCCAAGACTGATCCTTGCAAAATAACAGTGTAAAATCCCCTAGGTGGTTTGTCTCTTTGCAATCTCTGTCCCGGTCCCTCTTCCTCCCATCTCTCTCCCTCTGCCTCTCCCTAGTTGTTTATCAATCAATCAATCAATCAATCGTATTTATTGAGTGCTTACTGTGTGCAGAGCACTGTACTAAGCGCTTGGGAAGTACAAGTTGGCAACATATAGAGACAGTCCCTACCCAACAGTGGGCTCACAGTTTATCTCTCTGTCTTTCTACCCCCTCTTTCTCCTTTCTCTTCCCAATTCTCTTTCTTTTTCTCTCCTTCCCACCACTTCCCAACTCTACATGTCCCAAGTGACACGAAGCACTGAGCATTGACATGAAGCAGCGTGGCTCAGTGGAAAGAGCCCGGGCTTTGGAGTCAGAGGTCATGGGTTCAAATCCCGGCTCCGCCAATTGTCAGCTGTGTGACTTTGGGCAAGTCACTTCACTTCTCTGGGCCTCAGTTACCTCACCTGTTAAATGGGGATTAAGACTGTGAGCCCCCCGTGGGACAACCTGATCACCTTGTAACCTCTCCAGCGCTTAGAACAGTCCTTTGCACATAGTAAGTGCTTAATAAATGCTATCATTATGCCATGACAACATATCATGATGAAATGGTTAGCCAACATGCCAATGCTTTTATGGTTAGAATAAACTGAGGGGGGGCATAATCTTTCACTTATAGACTAGACTGTAAACTCCCTAAGTGCAAGTCTAGTATCTACCAACTCCATTGGCAGTACAGTGGTCTGCATGGAAGAAGTGCTCAATAAATACCATTGACTGACTGACTAGCTATATCTCTTTGAGGACTTTAGGAACATTGACAGAGAAGCAGCAGAGCCAAGTAGATAGAGCGAAGACCTAAGAGTCAGAAGAACCTGGGTTCTAATCCCAACTCTGCCACTTGTCTGCTGTGTGACCTTGGGCAAATCACTTCACTGTGCCTCAGTTACCTCTTCTGAAAAGTGGGGATTAAAACCCTGAACCCCACATGCGGTATGGACCTGATTAACCCGTATCTACCCCCTTATTCAGTACAGTTGCCTTCCATATAGTAAGCGTTTAAAAAATACTATATACAAAAAAATCAGTGTCCACAAAATGAGCTCCGCACAGCATCACAGTACTAATGTGTGTCAGATGGGGAAGGAAAACATTGCTTAAATCACTATTATACCAATACTGTTATTAATTAAGCACTTACCATATAGAAAGCACAGTGCAAAGTTCTTGGAGGATTTTACCCTTGTGATGCTCACAATCTAGTAGGAAAGGCAAGAAGGCGAAAATGCAATAGTTAGAAAGATTGAGAGTAGTTGTAAATGATAAACACAGCAGAAAAAAAATAACAAAAACAAAATCAATAAAAAATAAGCAAACAGATGGGAAGCAGCATGGCCTAGTGGAAAAAGGACAAGTCTGGAGGTTAGAGGACCTGGATTTTAATCCCAGCCCTGCCCGCTTTGTTATGATATTCGTTTAGCATTTACTATGTGCCAGGCACTGTACTAAGTACTGGGGTAATAATAATAATAATGGCACTTATTAAGCACTTACTATGTGCAAAGCACTGTTCTAAGCACTGGGGAGGTTACAAGTTGATCAGGTTGTCCCATGGGGTGCTTACAGTCTTAATCACCATTTTACAGATGATGTAACTGAGGCACAGAGAAGTTAACTGACTTGCCCATAGTCACACAGCTGACAATTGGCAGACTCGGGATTTGAACCCCTGACCTCTGACTTCAAAGCCTGTGTTCTTTCCACTGAACCATGCTGCTTCTCTAGTTACAAGATCATCAGATTGGACACATTCTCTGTACCACACGTTGCTCACGTCTTAATCCCCATTTCATTGATGAGGTAACTGAGGCACAGAGAAGTGAAGTGACTTGCCTAAGGTCACATATCACACAGCAGACAAGTGGCAGAACTGGAATTAAAACTCTGCCTCTCAGGCCTGTGCTCTTTCCACTAGACTGCATGGCTTTCCCCACTGGCCTGCTGTGTGACCCTGGGCAAGTGACTTAACTTCGTGTGACTCTGTTTCCTCATATGTAAAATGGGAATGACAGCCTACTCTTTTTTACTTAGAAGAAGGGCCCAGTTGGGGACAGGGACTGTGTCCAGTCTGATTATATTGTATTTACCCCAGGGTTTAGTACAGTGTCTGGCACATAATGAGTGCTTAACAAGAACCATAATTATTAGATGAAGACACAAGAGTGCTGAGGTGACTGATGGGGAGACCTGAGCTGGTGGATGTAACCTCACTGTGGGCAGGGAACGTGTCCATCATTGCACTGTATTCTTCCAAGTGCTTAGCACAGTGCTCTGCACACAGTAAGCACTCAATAAATACAGCTGAATGAATGGATGTGGAGGTAATCTCTCCTGAAGGAGGTATGCTCTGAAAAAGGAAGTAATAGATGGGAGTGTTGTTCATTCATTCCTTCAATTTTTTGTATTTATTGAGCACTTACTGTGTGCAGAACACTATACTAAGCACTTGGGAGAGTGCAACACAACAATAAGCAGATACATTCCCTGCCCACAATGAGCTTACAGTCTGGACAGGGTGGAGACAGACATCAACACAAATGAATAATTAACAGATATGTACATAAGTGCTATGGAGCTGGGAGCTGAGAAGATCCAAGGAAGCACGTTAGGGCGATACAGAAGGGAGTGGGATAAGAGGAAGAGTGCTGTGGATTTCAAAAAGTTGACAGGGGAAGGGAAGGGTGTCAAACGTAGAAGAAGGTCTGAGCAATGAATATGAGGCAAGAGAATCAAGAGCATGGGGTGACTAGAAGATTTGCTTGGGAGAAGTGAAAAACGTGAGCCACGGTGCATTGGTAGAGAAGAATGGATGATTTCCCCTTCGTCCTCTCCTGTCACCCCCCTCCATCTTCCTGGGGTCCCTCCCTGATGTCACAGGAGAGTCATCTTGGGATAATCTGACAATCAAACACATATTTAGACCATTTAAAATGTAATTATATGAACTTTACAGTTATCAGTTATGTTTCTAGAATTGGTGTTTTCATGCTGAACCCATTTTTAATTACAGTGGAGGATCCATTTCATCAATATTGTTCAGGGAGCAGAATGCCCAATACCATTTAGAGCGAGGCCTAAGTAGAGTGAAAGAAAAACCTGTTTCTATTTTACCAAAAAGTCATCATCATTGTGGAATTGCCCCAGGGTCTCCTTGGAATCTAATTGGGATCAGAGTAGTAGCAATGGTTGCTCAGTAGTTCCTCAAATTATCTATTTCTTCAGCTGCAGTTATCTCAGAACCAAAGTAACAGGATAGGCTGTCTTTATTAGGTAATTCACCAGGTAATTCCTGAATTATTCACTTTGCCTATATAGATGCAAGCATAAAATGCTCTATTAGATTGTAAGCACCTTGACTCCTTGAGGGTAGGACTCGAGTCTGCAGCGTGTCTCACTGGAAAGAGCACGGGCTTTGGAGTCAGAGGTCATGGGTTCAAATCCCAGCTCTGCCAATTGTCAGCTGTGTGACTTTGGGCAAGTCACTTAACTTCTCTGGGCCTCAGTTACCTCATCTGTAAAATGGGGATTAAGACTGTGAATCCCAACTGGGACAACCTGATCACCTCCCCAGCACTTAGAACAGTGCTTTGCACATAGTAAGCGCTTAACAAATGTCATTATTATTATTACCAACTCTATTGTATGCTCCAAAGTGCTTAGTACAGTACTCTGCAAGAGCTCAATACTATTGATTGAGTGAGAGCAGGGAGAGTATACTCTTCTTCTTACATATAGACTAAGTCCCTAAGGCTAGTATAGTGTAGTATAGTACAGTGATCAGTCAATTCATTCATTCATTCAATCGTATTTATTGAGCACTTACAGTGTGCAAAGAAATGGGATTTACTGAGTGTTTGCTGTGTGCAGAGCACCGTACTAAATGCTAGGGAGAGTGCAATTGATTTGGAAGACACAATCCCTGCCCATTGAGTCGTTTCCAACCCATAGCAATACCATGGACGCATCTCTCCAAGAATGCTCCGCTCTCCATCTGCAACCGTTCTCGTAATGTATCCATAGAGTTTTCTTGGTAAACGTACAGAAGCGTAACCTCGAGTCTCCACCCTCGGCTCTCTCCTGTGCCGCTGCTGCCCAGCATGGGTGAGTTTTGACTTGTAGCAGATTGCCTTCCACTCGCTAGCCACAGCCCAAGCTAGGAATGGAATGGGTAGGGCTTTGCTCGACTCTCTTTCCCATAGCCGAGACTGGTAGATTACTGGAAATCCCCCAGGTGAGGCCCTGAGAGGGGACCCTGCCATTTAGGAGCTAATAAATTAGCTGCTGAGACAGGCAACAAAATAAATTCAAGGAGAAGCTGTGTGTTGGAGGGCTGAATACCGAAGGATTTAGTAGATACAGACTGAAGTGCCTAAGTTAGACAACATGATGAGATATTAGGAAAGGTACACAGTAGCCACTCAATAATAATAATGATGCCATTTGTTAAGCGCTTACTATGTGTCACGCCCTGTTCTAAGTGCTGGAGTAGATACACGCTAACCAGGTTGGACACAGTCCCTGTCCCACATGGGGCTCCCAGTCTTAATCCCCATTTTCCTTATGAGGTAACTGAGGCACAGAGAAGTGAAGTGACTGCCCAAAGCCACACAGCAGGCAAGTGCTGAAGTGGGGATAAGAATCCAAGTCCTCTGACTTGCAGGCCAGTGCTCTATCTACTAGGCAATGATGCTTCCCACAATAAATAGAGAAGCAGTGTGGCTCAGAGGAAAGAGCACGGGCTTTGGAGTCAGGGGTCATGGGTCCGAATCCCGGCTCTGCCACTTGTAAGCTGTGCGACTTTGGGCAAGTCACTTAACTTCTCTGTGCCTTAGTTCCCTCATCTGTAAAATGGTGATTAAGACTGTGACCCCCCCCCCCCGTGGGACAACCTTATCTCCTTGTAACCTCCTCAGCTCTTAGAACAGTGCTGTGCACATAGTAAGCACTTAATGCCATCATTATTGTTATAATACCGAAGATAATGATGATGGTGTTTTAAGTTTTTTTTGCTTTCCCCAGAAAGAACAGTGCTTTGCACATAGTAAGCGCTTAACAAATGCTATCATTAATTAATTACAGAAAGCAGAAGCAGTAGCCGAGGCCAGATCTCCCGTTCACATTCCATCACCACTGAGACCCAGCTGGAAGAAATCAGGACAAGTGCCTCCATATTGTTGAGCCTGGAAGAGCGCGATGGTGCTGGCATTATGAGCCTTGAATCATCGGGGGTGGGAGGCCGTCGCTCAATTCCCCGTCTCATTGTCTTCGACCATTTGGATTTAAGGAAAACAAGATTTCATCCCCGTTTGAAAGGTTAACACAGAGAAGCAATTGCTCTCCTGACCCGGAGTTTCTGCGTGTGAAACAGAATGACTCGATAGCCGGTGTCTGTTCTTCCCCACAAAGCAGTGGCATGAAGGTGACCCAGCGGCGGCAGGCTTTCCTGGAGTGGCTTGTGAGAAGGTTATCTGGTGCAGGGAGGAGAGTGTGGCCACACTTGGCCATTTGAGCAAATGGGGAAGTCGGTTATCGGAGCTGAGGGGCTGCAGATGAGCCATTCCAGTGCCTGAGAGAGCTACTCAGAGAGGGCTATCCCACAGGCGATAGGCCAAGAACTGTCAACTTCAGGCCGTGCTAATGCCTTAGAATGGATGGAGACAGGGGAGGATTCCAATCAACGTGGCTTAGTGGCAAGAAAACCGAACTAGGAGCCGGAGGACCTTGTTCCCAATCCTTGCTCTGCCCCTTGTCTGCCGTGTGGCCTTGGGCATGTCACTCGCTTCTCTCTCCCTCAGTTTCCTCATCTGTAAAATAAGGATTAAGGCTGTGAGCCCCACGTGGGACAGGCACTGTGTCTAAACGAATGATCTTGTACCTGCCCCAGCACTTAGTATAGTGTCTGGAAAATAGTAAGTGCTTCATTCATTCATTCATTCAATCGTATTTATTGAGCACTTACTGTGTGAAGAGCACTGTACTAAGTGCTTGGGAAGCACAAGTTGGCAACATATAGAGATGGTCCCTACCCAACAACGGGCTCACAGTCTAGAAGGGGGAGACAGACCACAAAATAAAACATGTGGACAGGTGTCAAATCTTCAGAACAAACAGAATTAAAGCTGTATATATGTATAAATATGTTTGTACATATTTATTACTCTATTGATTTATTTTATTTGTACATATTTATTCTATTTATTTTATCTTGTTAATATGTTTTGTTGTCTGTCTCCCCCTTCTAGACTGTGAGCCCGCTGTTGGGAAGGGACCATCTCTATATGTTGCCAACTTGGACTTCCCAAGCGCTTAGTACAGTGCTCTGCACAAAGTAAGTGCTCACAAATACAACTGAATGAATGAATATACAAGTGCTTAACAAATACTACAATTATTATTATGAATAATGTTCGCCCTAAAGTCTGGAGGTGGAGGCTCGCCGCAGCTAGTTGATGGGGGTCCAGGGTAGGATGATTCTTGAAACCCTCTGTCCTTCTCTGATCTTTCCTTAGTCTAAGGATGAACACAGCTTCCCAAGGGCAGGAAATGGGTCTTGAGCCTCTCTATTCTGGGGCTTTGCTCCTGACTTGCCGGATGCTGATGCTGGGAGATCCTAAATATCAGCAGCAGCAGACCTCTACTAACATTTTTTTAAATCATATTTATTAAGTGCATACTATACGCCAGGCACTGTACTAAGCACTGGGATGGATACAATCTAATTAGGTTCAACACATTCCCTGTCTCACATGGTGCTCACAGTCTTAATCCCCATTTTCCAGATGAGGTAACTGAGGACCAGAGAACTTGCCCAAGATCACACGGCAGACAAGTGGCAGAGGCAGGATTAGAACACAGGTTCTCTCACTCCCAGTCCTGTGCGCTTTCCATTTAGACCATGCTGCTTTCCATAGGCAATATTGTTTCTCACTTGAGAAAGCTGGAAGGCTGTTGCTGAGACCGTGACTGTGTCCATTGTGAAAGGTGAATTCAGAGACATGAGGAGTCTGAAACTCAACTCCTCTGGCCATGGAACCCTATTGCTCTTTTTATGTTTGTACTTTCAATCAGTGGTATTTACAGAGCACTTACTATGTACACAGTACTGGACTAGGTGCTCAGAAACTGTCCCTGTCTTTCATATTGGCTTTGCATTTCCATTGTTGTCTTGGGCATCCACATCCACATCCAGTACTTAGAAGTGCTTAGTACAGTGTTCTGCACACAGTAAGAGCTCAGTAAATACGATTGAATGAATTATAGATCATTTGGGGGCCGGAAATCATGTCTAAATCTTCACCCATGTTCAATTTTTTCAGCATTCACCACTCTAGACTGGAAGTTCCCTGTCCCTCATAGGACTCACAGTTTTAATCCCTATTTTATGGCTGAATTAACTGAGGCACAGAAAATTGAAGTGATTTACCGAAGGCCACACAGCACACAAATGGCAGAACTGGGGATTAGAGCCTATGACCTTCTGGCTCCCAGTCCTGTGGTCTTTCCGTTATGTCGTGCTGCTTCTCTGGTATTGAATCCCCATTTTAAAGATGAGGAAACTGAGACCCTGAGGAGTGATTATCGAGACTGTGAGCCTAATGTGGGACAGGGACTGTGTCCCACATGATTTGCTTGTATCTACCCCAGCACTTACAGCGTGGCTCAGTGGAAAGACTCCAGGCTTTGGAATCAGAGGTCATGGGTTCAAATCCCGGCTCTGCCATTTGTCAGCTGTGTGACCTTGGGCAAGTCACTTCGCTTCTCTGGGTCTCAGTTCCCTCATCTGTAAAATGGGGATTAAGACTGTGAGCCCGCCGTGGGACAACCTCATCACCTTGTAACCTCCCCAGCGCTTAGAACAGTGCTTTGCACATAGTAAGTGCTTAATAAATGCCATCATCATCATCATCACTTAGTACAATGCTTGGCGCATAGTAAGTGCTTAACAAATACCACAATTATTATTTACTCAAAGTCATGTAGCAGGCAAGTTACTGAGCTGGGGATAGAACTAAGGTTCTCTGACTCCCAAGCCTCTTCCCTTCCTAAACCTGGAAAGGGTTATCCCAGATAATATAAGGCCTCCTAAAGGAAGCCTTCCTCAATCAATTCACAACTCTACAGTATCGGCAATTCTACACCCTCCCTTAGCTCTTGTGTGAATTATTCACATCCTCAGTACTCATGCAAATCGTGGGTTCTAATCCTGGTTCTGCCACTTATCAGCTATGTGACTTTGGGCAAGTCACTTCACTTCTCTGTGCCTCAGTTACCTCATCTGTAAAATGGGGATTAAGTCTGTGAGCCCCATGCAGGACAATATGATTACTTTGTATCTACCCCAGAGCTTGGAACAGTGCTTGGCACATAGTAAGCACTTAAATTCTAGACTGTGAACTCAGTGTGGGCAAGGATTGTCTCTATTGCTAAATTGTACTTTCCAAGTGCTTAGTACAGTGCTCTGCACACAGTAAGTGCTCAATAAATGTGACAATGAATGAATGAACAAATACCATCATCATCATATGCATTCTTTCACATTTTCGGAAATCCCTTCAGCTGTTTCAACCTGATGTTCTGGTCCTCCTTCCTGCTTTACCATTGTTCTTCCTCCTGCTTTCACTCTGTGCAAACAATTTTCTTTTCGCTCCCTCTTAGACTATGCTGTATCACAGCCAGCCATCGGTGGTGAATGTTATGTGATATCTAAATATATAATCAGAGTTCCTCTTGAAAGCTGGCAAGGGAACTACTGAGAAGGGCAATGAGAAGTCATATTTCCCAGGAAGGGATCTGATTCACCATCTTTTGCAATTATAAGGGCTGGTACCTCGTAAACCGAGGCCCCAGAATTTATTCATTCTCTCTCCCCTTCGTCTCCTCTGCAGGCAGAGTGAGGAGTTTCTTCTCTACCCTCTTGGGAGCAGGTTTCATCTGGTAGGAGGCTCTATCATCTCACTGGTACGATAGGGAGTAACTGCTCAGTAAATATGATTGATTGATGGTCAATAAGACAGTGATGTGGGGGGATGTTGGCAATACATATTGGGTGCTGTGATTTAAATCATAGTCTGTGGATTTAAATCTGTTTGAATTGGGGTTTTTTGCATTCTTTTTGATTGTATCTCAAATTAAAATGTTAGTGCTGGCCAACAGTCAGAGTTTGATCTGGATTTAAAGGACTCGGGCAGAGTTCCCTTTTGGATTCTTCCTAGATTCTCCATCTACTTCTGAATGCCCGGATTTGCAAAGGTCTCTTTTGTCTTCTCAGTCAAGGTACTATAGCAAAGTGGTCTCTATCGCAGAAACTGAGAGAAACTAATAGTCCTCCATTAATTAACAATCTCCTAGAGGGCAAGGAATGCATGTCTTGCTACTGTAGTACTTTCCCAAGACCTTAGTTCAGTACCCAAGACTTAAGTGCAAAATAAAGAAGATTGTTTAATGGAGAGAGAAACACTGAAATGCCTTCTTCCTGTGATTGAAGTTCAGGCACATGAAGGTAGAGTCAAAAACTCAGAACCCACATAAATCTGCTTGGTAGATTACAGGAACTCCCTAAATTAGAACAGGGATTATTTTGCATTTACTCTGTGTCCCAGGGGACAACCGATACTGGGATTGGTGTACTCATGGTACTTTGTCTTCCGGTTTAAAAGACCCGTCCGATATTGTCTGAATCCTAGGTGCCTCTCCTCGAAGGCTTTTAATTAACAAATTGATGCCCAACACGATAGGTATTCTGTGCATCAGAGCACCGCTTTAATTAAAATATTGATGTCCGATGAGATATGCAAAATCAGGGTCCACAGACTGTTCCTTAGGAAGATAGAGTGGAGTAAAGGGAAGAAAACCAATCGTCAAAAATGACAAAGTTTCCTTCCATTTGCTAAGTAGATTATTTGCGTCTCACATTCAATATCTTTTATACTCCAGTGTCTCTTTGTGCGCTTTCTTTATGAGGGTTTGCCAAGCTGTTGAGTTTAGTTTGTATATTAACAGTCCATCCTCGTCAATAATCCTGACATAATTCAACCCTATGCTCCCCTTTGAGAGGAAGAGATGGAGTGATTTGTAGTTATCTGAGCTCTCATGGATCCAGGTCTCTCAAAGTTGCATACTTAACACCGGCCAAAACTTTTCCTCTGAAAAATAGAAGGGGGCAAGAGACCCAGGGTATACCAACAGAATTCACCCATCTCCTTCTTCTCGTTGACCTCAGAAAGGGTGGGTAGTTGAATGGGTTTGAATTTGCCTTGCTCCTTGTCATTCTATCAAACACCAAGAATGTTCCTGCCCTATGCATCATTTCTATGTTGCCAGGAGAAGTGCCTGGTGAAACTTCTTCCTGGAACTCAAAATTCTTGGAAAAGAGCAGTTTTAGATTCTGTTTATGAATTCCATGACATTAGCATTTGACGAAAGGGTATACAATTCCAACATTTCCTGTTAAAGTTTTTTTATCTGCAAACAGCAAAATGTGCTCAAATCTAAATTCCTGGAAGAGCTGGCAGGGTGGAATCTAACTCCCTTGAGCTCGACTCAAACCCATCTGAGACCCTAAGGAAATCTAGCTCCAAGTTGGCAGGCTAGATCGATTCGGACTGCCCAGTGGGTTCTGAAACCCCACCAGTTTTATGAGGCCAATCTGATGGCACCATGATCTTCCCATATATGTGTGGTTTTATTCACAAGCCCAGTTTGGACCAGAAGGCTACCAGGACTCTGATTCCCTTTTAGGTGAGGAGGTAGTTCACAGAGGGCTAGAGAAGATTCTTATGTATATATGGCATTTCTTAAGTGCATACTAAGTGCCAAGGTACTGCACTAAACACTGGTGTAGATACAAGCTAATCAAGTTGGACACAGTCCATGTCCCACATAAGAATCACAGTCTTAATCCCCATATTACAGATGTGGTACTTGAGGCACAGAGAAGCTGAGTGACTTGTCCCAAGTCATAAAGCAGACAAGCGGCAGAATCAGGGGTCCTTCTGATTCCCAACTCCATGTTCTATCCATTAGGCTGCCTGGTTCTCATTGTGGTGGGCAGGGAACATGCCTACTGCCTCTGTTGTGTTGTAGTCTCCCAAATGCTTAGTACAGAGCTCTGCACACAGTAAGTGCTCGATATATATCATTGATTGATTGATTGTCACTGGAATGTGTGCACAATTTCATTCACTCAGTCATATTTATTAAGCACTTAGTGTGTGCAGAGCACTGTACTAAGCACATGGGAGACTACAATAACAATGAACAGGCATATTCCCTACCCACAATGAGCTTACAGTCTAGGGGGGAGGCAGATATTGATGTAAATAAGTAAATTACAGTTATGTACATAAGTGCTGTGGGGCTGGGAGGGGGATGAATAAAGGGAGCAAATCAGGACAATGCAGAAGAGATTGGGAGAAGACAAAAGGGGGCCTTAGGGAAGGCGTCTTGGAAGAGATGTGCCTTCAATATGTCTTTGAAGGAAGGGACAGTAATTGTCAATCGGATGTGATGAGGGAAGTTATTCCCAGCTAATTTGTTTTCCCAACAGTGGAGATGGATTGTTCTGAGGCATCTTTACTTTTTCCTGGTCCTTTATGGAAGCTGCGTGGTTTGTGAGATAGGTGGGCAAAGAGAGTACCATATGGGCTTCTGGTACCTCTGGTTGGTGCTGGACTGGTTTTAGATCTGGTGATGTAATATTTGGCATAACTAAGTCCCAAATCAGCAGGCTAGAAGTGATGGTGCCCTTAAATGGGTTTATGAAAATAGTGTTCAGTGAAAGAGCATTAAATAAAACATAATTTCCCAAAGGAAATAAAGTGTTTCCCCAAAATTGGCTAAAACAATATATCTATTGAAAATGGGAAGAAAAAACACACTAAATACAATTGCATGTTCAAATAGCAATGTAAATACCATTAATACAAGTTTATGAATTGGATCTTTATGTGCGCTTATGAAAATATTTAATTTTTAAGATGCTATCTTTCACACCCTTTTCAACAAACAGACACCTTGGGTTAAGACACTAGAGATATATTGCCATATATATTGCCACTCAGAAACCAAATAGCTGTTGAATTGTGTTGGAAATAGCTCCAAGTTCATCAAAGTAATTTAAAGGGTGAGCAGGAGGGAGAGACCGAAAAGTAACGTTTGAGTCAGGGTAAACTTTTACAGAAGCTGCAAGACCAGAACATTATTTTTCGTGAAGTTCGAAAGCACAACAACAAATACCAGCATCAAAATTGAGGAGTGTTTTGCTATTGCAAAAAAAAAGTACTAATAGAAGAGCATTGAAAGGGAAAATCCAGTTGTTTGGCCTCAGTACATCTAAAGATGCCAGATTTTGTACCCTGCAATTAGATGGGCAATCAAGCATGACCATGGAAATCCCTACCCCCTAATACAATCCTGTATTACCTAATTTTCTTGGACAGTATAAACCTGCCCTAATAATAGATAAACTCCAAATCCCAAGAGATGCATGTGTGTCTTTGAATAAGACATGAAGATCTGCCGAGTCGCTTTTTAAAACACATTCCCCTCTTCCCACAAATCATTTTCTTCATCTGTAACGTTTCCGAGCTCCTCTCCTCAACAAATCGGTTTGTTGTACTGTCCCATTTGTTGGGTAATTCATATTAATTCCCATCACTGAGAGCAGCCCATGTGTTTACCTACGGTATCTCGAACGTGAATGCACAAAGAATCGATACTGAGTTCAATTACTATTGGATTGGAAACCTGCTTTCCTGGATGAGTTTCCTTTGGGAATCCTGAAGACATAATGAAAAATGACAAAGAAATGTAAAAATCTGCTCTGACATTAAAGGGCTCCCACTGTAGCTGGAAGCATCAAAGATTAGTGGCTCCATTCATAAATCTTGATTTGATGAAGTTTCCAAGAAGCAGTTATCAATTCTCTCTATTTTATTATTAGAGTGTTGGCTTGCTACTTTCAAGAAGATATTGGCCTCCATGTGTGTACAGCAGACATTTGAATGACTACAAAGATAAACACCCAATCCTCCTCAATGTTTTCATTAGCTTCCCCTCCTTTCATTCTATACAGTCTAGACTTTAGGGCCTTCAATATAAATACAGTCAAATAAATCCTTTTTCACAACTCAACAAGCTTTGGACAAAGAGGATCAGGTTGGAGTCTAATATGAACATTTAGCTTGGGAACAGCAATATTTGTTTCCAAAAGCCAAGGGTTAGTTTTAAGTACGATACTACTTTTATTCTTCAATGCAGCATCTCCAAAATGACCCAAAAGTACCTTTACTTGGCGGCACAGGGGAACACAGAAGGAAAGTGAGAAAAATCACTGAATTCTGGCCCTCAGTCCAAGTATATTCTGGACCACATATTGCCAAAGAGGGCTATGACCAGAATGAAAGGTGGAGAATGTATATATGGATGGTGATTGGGTTGCCAATAGTAATAATAACTCTAATATTTGTTAAGTGTTCACTGCTTTTCAGCACTGCTATGTGCTGGAGTATATATTAGTTAATCAACTAATAATGATGGCATTTATTAAGTGCTTCTTATGTGCAAAGCACTGTTCTAAGTTCTGATAGGACACAGTCCCTGTCCCACATGGAGTCCCAATCTAAATAGGAGGGAGGACAGGTTTTTAATCAACATTTTACAGACTTGGAAAATGAGACCCAAAGAAGTTATGTGACTTGTCCAAAGGTCACACAACAGACAAGTGGCAGAGCCAGGATCAGAGCTCAGGTTCTCTGACACCCATTTCCATGTCCTCTTTTCACTTTCCAAGACTGTGCTACTTTTCCATCACTAGGAGTAATTGTATTCATTAGTAGGAATGGCATTTATTAAGCACTATGTACCAGCTTTGTGAAAAATGGGGTAAAATTTTAATTATGATATCAAGCTCAAAGATTCACAGGATCAGTTTTGGAGCCTAAAACCCCTAACCTAGAAACCAGGCTAAGTTGCATCTATAATAATAACAATAATAATAATAATAAATTATGATAACATAATTTTTGAAATGTTTACTATGTGCCAAGCACTTTTCTAAGTACTGGGGTACATCAATCAATCAATCAGTGGGCTTTATTGAGCACTTACTTACTTACAGAGCACTCTTCCAAGGGTACCTACAAGTTAATCGGGTTGGACATAATTACTGTCACACATGAGGCTAATGTTTTGAATAAGAGGGAGACCAGGTATTGAATCCCCATTTTACAGTTGAGGAAACTGAGGCATAGAGAGTTACCTAATTTGTCCAAGGTCACAAAACAGCCAAGTGGCAGAGCTGGGATTAGAACTCAGGTTCACTGAATCCCAGGCCTGTGATCTTTCCATTAGGCCACGTTGCTTCCCACTGCTAGAATACTTCTCCCACTCCCTCCAGCACAACACTAACAACATTTGCAATAATTATAATAATAACTGTGGTATTTGCTAAAGGTTAGTACATGCCAAGAACTGGGGGAGACACGAGATAATAAAGTCAGACCCAGTCCCTGTCCAACGAGTCCCACTTCTCTGTCGGAACAGAGGGTAGATGAAACCATACTGGGACTTCTATTTATGCTAAAAATTTGAAGTAACTCTGACCCTTACTCCACCATGGCTTGAGGAGGAGAGGGGCTTCCCCCTGCCTCCTTAAAGGGTTTCACTAACAACACTTGTTTCTCTGGTTGTCCATCGGTGGAAAATTTAATTTCAATGTTGAACCGCTCATTATTACCCTGTTTGTCATCTCACTTAGAAAAATAATAGGATTTGTTAAGCACTTGATATGTGCCAAACACTGTTCCAAGTACTGGGATAGAATAAAGGTATTTAAGTTGGACACTTGATTGTCTCTGTCCCACATAGGGCTCCATCACTAGGAGAAGTGAAATGACTTGCCCAAGGTCACACAGCAGGTGTGTGGCAGAGCCGGGATTAGAACCCATGACCTTTTGATTCCCAGGCCCGTGCTCTATCCACTAAGCCACGCTGCTTCTATAATAATAATTATGGCATTTGTTAAGCACTTACTTCATGCTAGGCACTGTAATAAGCACTGGGATGGACACAAGCAAATCGGGTTGGACACAATCCCTTGTCCCATGTGGGGATCACAATCTCAGTCCTGATTTGACAGAGGAGGTAGCTGAGTCAAGGTTAAGTGAAGTGATTTGCCCAAGGTCACAGAGCAGACATATAGCAGGACAGGGATTAGAACCCATGACCTTCTGTTCCCAGGCCAGTGCTCTGTCCACTCTGCCATGAGTCGTCAATCAATCAATCATATTTATTGAGTGCTTACTGTGTGCAGAGCACTGTACTAAGCGCTTGGGAAGTACAAGTTGGCAACATATAGAGACAGTCCCTACCCGACAGTGGGCTCACAGTCGTCAGGGAAGTAGCTGCCTGTGGAAAACTTCACAGTGAACAAACATGGACATGCTCAGGATTTTTCTGCCAGTCACTTCCATTGTTTTGTTTTGATCATGTTTGTTAGTGCTTACTGTGTGTCAAGCAGTATTTTAAGTGCTGGGATAGATACAAGTTTATCAGGTAGGACAGAGTCCCTGTCCCCCTTGAGGCTTGTACATATCTATTCTATTTATTTTATTTTGTTAGTATGTTTGGTTTTGTTCTCCGTCTCCCCCTTTTAGACTGTGAGCCCACTGTTGGGTAGGGACTGTCTCTATATGTTGCCAACTTGTACTTCCCAAGCACTTAGTACAGTGCTCTGCACACAGTAAGCACTCAATAAATACGATTGATTGATTGATTGATTGAGGCTCACAGTCTAAATTGGTTGGGGGAGGATTTAATCCCCATTTTACAGATAACATAACTGAGGCGCAGAGAAGTTAAGCGACTTGCCCAAGGTCACACAACAGACAAGTGGTGGAGCAGGGATTAGAACCCAGATCCTCTGACTCTCAGTCCCAGGCTCTTTCCACTGGACCACACTGCTTCTCAGGATTAGAGTCACCACGACCTTGAAATGGCCACTCTCGAGATCTTCTACCCCCAGGACCCATCGTTTCCAAGGGTCCATGGGGGTGGGCTTCATTTAGGGTTCTGGGTCTCTCCCTGGCAACTAGCTGACCCTGGAGCAGTGTGCCAGCATGAGGAGAATCTCTCCTTCATCTCAATGGATGGTGGGCACATCCCCTGTTTTTGGAATGTCAGTTCATCTCCCACAGGTCTGCCTGCTTTCCGTAAAATACATATTGATTTCCCTTTTTCTAGGTACGCAACAAACTATTCAGTGGTGTGAAATTTTGAAAAATGAAAGCTGAAAAATCATCTATAGGAGACATCAGATGGAGGAAAATGCCTCCCTGGAGACCGAGCCCATCTGGAAATGGGGAGAAAAATATTGATTATTTTGAAGCAGCTTTCCTGAAATTTCTCAAGCCATGTGTGTCTGCGTCTTTCCGGCATTGTTCTCGGGATCCAGAGCTGAGGGAGCGGGCATTGTCACCCCAGAGATTTGCGGCTGAGACGTACTGAGTTACAGAAGCAGCACGTGCCTTAGTGGAAAGGGCACAGCCTTGGGAGTCAGAGGATGTGGTTTCTAATCCTGGCTCTGCGACCTGTCTGCTGTGTGACCTTGGGCAAGTCACTTAACTTCTCTGTACCTCAGTTACCTCATCTGTAAAATGGGGATCAAGACTGTGAGCCCCACGTGGGACAACCTGATTACCTTGTCTATACTCCAGTGCTTAGAACAGTGCTTGGCACATAGTAAGCACTTAACAAATACCATTATAATTATTATTATTATAATTTAAGAAGCTGGAGGAATCTGCGTTAGTTACAACTATGGCCACTTGGAATATTTCCCCAGCTTTGCCACGTCTCACCTGTGCCTGCCTTGCCTGTGTCCTGCCGGAGAAAGTCAGCGGTTTGTATTCATTCATTCATTCAATCGTATTTATTGAGCACTTACTGTGTGCAGAGCACTGGACTAAGTGCTTGGGAAGTACATTGATTCAATGGTACAATAATAGAAAGTTATTTTTCAGGCAAGATTGTACAGTGATTTGCACACAATAAGCGCTCAATAAATGATTGCATGAACGAATGAAGTTCTTGCCACGCGCTCTCAGAGTTCACCGTCGTTTGGGATGCACTGATTCCCTCCTCAGACACCGGACAAATCATCGTTCTCATTTTGAGCAGCAAGAGCCCTCCTGTGTTTGGAAAGCGGGTCCTTTTTGAACAGTCCAAATCACATGCCTGTTGATTTTCCAAAGCTTCTTGCTTTCTGAGAAGAATGGGTTTTTTTTTTTGAACAATAGCCTCTCTTAAAAACCTATTGGATCTGCTTCCTTGGGAATTAGTGCCATTATTGGAGATTTTGACTTCGATCCATGTGTAGCATAGGTGTAAATGCATACACACGCATACACACATATCAAATCATCATCAAAATCGTCATCCCTTCTAGACTGTGAGCCCACTCTTGGGTAGAGACCATCTCTATATGTTGCCAACTTGTACTTCCCAAGCGCTTAGTACAGTGCTCTGCACACAGCGCTCAATAAATACGATTGAATGAATGAATGAATCACCCCCATTAATAGTACAAGAAGCAGCGTGCCCTAGTAGAAAGAATTTGGATCTGGGACTCAGAGGACATGGGCTGTAATCCCAGTCTGTCTACTGGATGACCTTCGGCAAGTCACTTAACATCTCGGTGCTTCAGTTATCTCATCTGTAAAATGGGGACTAAGACTGGGCACCCCATGTGGAGACAGAGACTGTAACCAAACCTGATTATCTTATATCTAAACCCAGTGCTTAGTACAGTGCCTGGCACATAGTACACACTTAAGAAATATCACTTAAAAAGAAAAACAAAACAAAAAGCAGTCATGACTGATTGCAGTGTACTAAACTAAGGACTTGGGGAAAATTCTGAAGAACGATAAAAGCTGATCCCTGCTCTCCCAGAAATTTATAGTCAACGAGGTGAAGAGAAGCCAAAATACACCAACAAATATCCAATAGTTAAAAGAGCTTGAGAGGCGAAAAAAATCTAACAATATATTGTGTCAAGCTGCAGCCGTTTAATAGGCAGATACATCAAACAGAGGCAGTTTAATAAACACTTAGCACTAAATAGAGTATTGTCCTGGTTTGTTTTATCCCTTCCTCTAAACTATTCTAGTACAAGAAAAAACAACCCTATCATTACATCCTTCAGAAAAAAAAAGAACAGTAATTGAACAGGAAACAGGTAAGATGTTCGTTCTCCTTTCCTGCCCACATCTTCTGTCTGTTAATATAATTACCTTAATTGTATGATAACTTGAACACAGGTTATTTTAACTCTATCCTGCCCCCTAAAACCTGCCATCGATCAACACAGTGAGTGTTCATGGGGTTGTAGAGAGTGTTAGAGCGAATCAGCATTAAAAGGAATTTATGAAGGCCAGAAATAGCTGCCTTGGTGGAAGAGATCCATCTTAGAAACTGAGGCAAATGTCCAAACTAAGGAAACTGTCACTGTGTTGTGTTCCATTCCCTGCATTAGCTGTAGCACAAATGCTGTATGTGCCAAGATATTTAACCTTTATCATTGCCTACAGGCAGAGTTGGCAATGTTATTTTACTCTGAAGAAAAATGCTTTTGTGGGAATGGTTTCTGATCCAAACCTGCGGGCGATGAGTGTTATTTTGCTACTGCCATATAGCCATGTAAAAGGGCTTCAGGGTGGGAATCTGGGGTGAAGTTTCCAGTCTCAAAAAAACAAACTGTGTCCAGACTGACAGCTTATCAACAATTCAAATGTACATAGCTGGCTGGCACCAACGCTGAACTGTAGAGCGAAGAGAATTAGAGGCACTGAATGGTATTTCTAAAGCTATTTCACCATCCTGTGAGGGGGAATCAAGTTGCATTTATGAATCTGGAAGGAGAAATAGTCAGTCTGGATTTTGGAATGGGATGGACGGGCCTCCCCCATTAAAACCCCCAACAATCCCACTCGGGCTTCCTTGAGGGAACAGGGAATTTCTGAAGGAAGAAAACCCTCAAAAAACATCCAAAACACTGTGACCTTTATGATTCCCACAGAGCACTTCAGAGTGGCAACTTGCATCCGAATGCTATCTGGCCTGCAGTTGAAGAGACTGTTTTTCCCATCTGACTCTCCAGGGTTTGCAGGCAAAATCAGCCTTCCAAAGGCTGTCTCCCTTCTCCCTCCTTTCCCCCCTTCCCTCCCTGCTCCTCTCTCTCTCCCGCCCTCTCTCCCTCCTCTTTTCCCTCTCCATCTCCCCCCAACCGTTTTCCTCTCCCATCCCCTCTTGTTCCCCCTGTCTTTCAGGACAAAGACAGAGACTGATCCCTCCATACCACCCCCCATTCTCTATGGAGAGTGCAATGATCCATCTAAAGCTATCCCAGGGAGTCAGATGATCACCTATTTAATTTTACTGTCCCTCCTGAAAGGAAACAAATCTGGAAGCAGCATAGCCTAATGGAAAGACCCTGGGTCTGGAAGTCGAGAAACCTGGGTTCTAATCCTGCCTCTGCCCCTTACCTGCTATGTGACCTTGAGTTAATAATAATAATAAGAATGATGGCATTTATTAAGCACTTACTATGTGCAAAGCACTGTTCTAAGCACTGGGGAGGTTACAAGGTGATCATGTTGTCCCACGGGGGGCTCACAGTCTTCATCCCCATTTTACAGATGAGGGAAGTGAGGCACAGAGAAGTTAATTTACTTGCCCAAAGTCACACAGCTGGCAATTGGCAGAGCTGGGATTTGAACCCATGCCCTCTGACTCCAAAGCCTGTGCTCTTTTCCACTGTGCCACGCTGTTTCTCTAGTCACTTAGTCATTTAACTTCTCTGTATCTCAGTTTTCTCCTCTTTAAAATGGGGATTATATATCTGCTCTCATTCTCCTTTTGGACTGTGAGCCTATGTAAAACAGAAACTATATCTGATCTGATTGCTTTGTTTCTACAACTGTGCTTAGTGTCATGCTTGGCACTTATGATTTTTCCATAATTCATTTTAATGTTTGTCTCCCCACTCTAGACTGCCAGCTACTTGTGGGCAGGGAACGTTTCTACCAACCCTGTCATTACTGTACTCAGTAAGTACCACTGACTGAAATGCCACAGTTACTATTCACATAAATGCTAGGAAGTTACCAGATGTCTCCATTGTGAACAAAGCCATGGGGTGAACTCCCAGCATCACGTTTGCATAAGCCCTAGAAACCATCCTTTACCTTGGAAGAAAAAAACAAGCAGCAGAATTTAGGGTCCCCTAAGTGGCTTTGGCAGTTATTTTGGCTGTAAGCTTGTTATAGGCAGGGAACATGTCTGCTAATTCTGCTGTATTTCCAAGTGCTCAGTACAGTGGCTGCTAAGGTCATTAGGTAAGTTAATGGATTTTTTTTTCAGTTTACTCCAGTGGCCATCCTTGGGCTGTCAGTTTAATTTCCTTCCTGAACTATAATGCACCTTTTCCCTTGGATCTCTGGAGGTGTGGCATTTCCGAGATAGAATCTTCCGCCATTGTCTTTGGCCTGGAGCCTGCTAGTGCCTTGCTCATAAAATCACCTGATTTCCATTTCCCTGACAATGAGCCATTTGTGGAATTATGGTCCTTACTCCCTCCCTGTAGGGCCCCCATACACACTGAAAATACATTTTCCTTTGTCAACAGGGAGGCAGGGATGGAAAAGAAAAAAATGCTCCTTGATATGGCCCTTTGCAGTCTGTCAGGCTTCTGGTAAAATAACCACAATCTGTCCTGCTTCTGCGGTCACTCTGTCAAAGAGCATCAGGAAAATAATTCTCTCACCCCTCCCCAGGCTTGGACACTGACACCACCTGTTTGCTTAACCTGCCCTCTGGGTCCGTTGTCAGGAATGAATAAGTGTGTGCTGTCTCCTCACTTTGAGGATGACCTTGGCAAGCCAGATTCTGGGTGCTAGGATGCCACAATTTCATTGGGAGGAGTCTGAAGTAACCGGTTAGCCTAGCTTTAAGACTTCCCCCAGTATAGAAAATAGCTCTCTTCATCCATTACTCCCCAGCATATACTCTTCACTCCTCCCAAATTTATCTCTTAATATACTTCTCTCTTTTGTCTTTGAACCTTTGTTCATGTCATTCCCCTATCCTGGAACTGGAGTCCTGATGGCATGATGTTTGGGGAAGCTTTTCTCCCAGCAATCTTGGGTTACAGGGGGGAAGTATGAGAATTATCCTTCTGCTTGTGTTTGTGTCATGCTAGGGTCAGTCAACTCTATTTATTGAACACTTACCATGTGCAGAGCACTGTACTAAGTGCTTTGTAGAGTACAATACAACAATAAACAGACACATTCTCAGCCCATAATAGTCTAGAGGTGGGGCAGGGTATGCTGAGGGCTGTGCAACCCTGGGATTGCTTCACTGACCTCGACTTCCAACCACTGTGGGCTGGGAGCATATGCCTGCTCCAGTCTACCCCAGAGATGAATTTGGGGCGGCATTCAACCATCTAGTAAATAGTACAGGAAGGTGTTCCAGGCTAGAAAGATAGGTTCAGGCCCCTTCAACCTGAGCCATGTGCACGGGGGAAATCTGTCCTGCCAATTGGTGAGGCTGGGGAAATGTTAAGCCATTTGTTTGTTCATTTGGCAATCCCTTCCCTTGGGTTTACTGGGAGGATTTCTATCGCCTGGGAGAGGTCCTGAGGAGGGAACAGATTCTCTACTCTGGAAACTTTTGGGACTTTCCCAGAAGCAGCACGAAAAGCAGTAGGGAAGCAACATGGCCTAGAGGAAAGAGCATGGGAATCAGAGGACTTGGGTTCCAATCTTAGCTCCTCCACTTGTCCGCGGTGTGACCTTGGGCAAGTCATTTTGCTTCTCTAGGTGTCAGTTCCCTTACCTACAGAATGGGGATTCAATGCATGTTCTCCCCCCTATTTAGACTGTGAGCCTCATATGGAACCTGATTATCTTGTATTGACCTGAATGCTTAGTAATAGTAATACTAATAATAATAATATGTTGCAAACTTGTACTTCCCAAGTGCTTGGTACAGTGCTCTGCACACAGTAAGCGCTCAATAAAAACAATTGAATGAATGAATGAATGAATAATAATAAAGGCATTTTTTATTAAGCGCTTACTATGTGCAATGCACTGTTCAAAGTGCTGGGGAGGATACAAGGTGATCAGGTTGTCCCACGTGGGGCTAACAGTCTCAATCCCCATTTGGGGATTTGAACCCATGACCTCTGACCCCAAAGCCCGGGTTCTTTCCACTGAGTCACGCTGCAATACTTAACAAATGCCACAGTCATTATTATCGCTTATGTGAAAGACTAATTTAGTTTAGAGGGACACAATATAATCCATCAATGGGGCTTACTGCCTGCAGAACACTGTACTAAGCTCTTGGGGGAGTACAGTACAACAGAATTGGTAGACACATGCCCTGTCCACAATGAGCTATCAAAATAGAAAGACATGTTTGATTATCCCATATCTCTTCAGAGCATGAAAAAATTATTTCCTGAGGAGGATCTACTCTAACCAACCTATTAACCAGGATCCCTCTCCCTTAGGTCAGATGATTAAATACCTGTTGTTTGACCAGGTTTAGACAGCAAATCTCTGTTTCCTCTTTTGCTTTTAACCTCTACATCCATCCATCTTGACTCAGGAAAGGTTGGGGAGGGCTCTTTTTGGGGTAAGATTGAGCTAACCCTTGTCTCTGTGGCATAGTTCTGTTTGTGCTTCAAGGTATCAGCCCCACTCATCTTATTTTTTTTTGTTTCTCCACACTTTCCCTATCAATGGCATTTATCGAGTGCTTACTTTGTGCAGAACACTGTACTAAGTGTACTGTACTGTACTACAAAGAAACAGAGTCAGTAGACATATTCTCTATCAGCAACTGTAATCTCCTCATGGGCATGGGACATGCCAACCAACTTTGTTATAGAGAATCAGTGTGGCTCAGTGGAAAGAGCATGGGCTTTGGAGTCATAGGTCATGGGTTCAAACCCCGGCTCCACCAATTGTCAGCTGTGTGACTTTGGGCAAGTCACTTCACTTCTCTGGGCCTCAGTTCCCCCATCTGTAAAATGGGGATGAAGACTGGGAGCCCCCCGTGGGACAACCTGATCACCTTGTAACCTCCCCAGTGCTTAGAACAGTGCTTTGCACATAGTAAGTGCTTAATAAATGCCATCATTATTATTATTGTACTCTCCCAAACACATAGTGCAGTGCTCTGCACACAGTACGTACTTAGTGAATATCATTGATCGATTGCAATTGGTACCACCATTAAGAAACTCTTTAGATTGTCGTTATTTTGTAGCATCTTCCTCAACAATAGTGTACAAACAGGACGCAGGCACAATCTCTGGTCTTGCGTAAATTACACTTTAACATGATAAGGTTCCAGGGAAAAAATATGGCAGTTTGGAAAGCGGGTACTGGTTGGTGGGATGATCACGTATGTTGTTTTCAGGAACTCTACTAAGCACTTGAAGATATACCAAAGAACCAAAAATTGCGGTCTCTGCCCAGGAGGGGATTATAGTCCAGTGGGGCTGGTCAGTTTGTTTCCCTCCTCAGATGAGAAACTGAAGAGAGTGGTTTGGTACTTCTTGAGGTCAGGGATCCTGTCTGCATACTGTATTGTACTCTCAAGTGCTCAGTACAATGCTCTGCACTCAGTGCTCAATAAATGCCACTGACTGATCAACTGATGGTAGAGAGGGTAGGGCATGACATCCCTTCTGCTCTATGGTCTATGCCTTCCTGTCAGGAAGTGAGGAATACAGTTGATACTGAGCTGGTCTGGGGGGATGAGGTGATTTTCATCCTTAGCTTCCTCCTCTCTCGGCTCCTCTTGGGCCAACTCCGATTCAAATGCCCATTGATACTTCTGAGGGCAGACATCAGTTTTTGCCAGGGGCTTCCCATGTCTTCACACCACATGGCAAACCCACAGGAGTTAATGTCATTTTAAACATAATTTTCTTTGGGAGGGGAAATTACCTCCCAGATTTCCAAGCAATGTCCTCCTAATTACTAGATTAGCTCAAGTTATCCGTGGGGAAGTGGCAGCTCTGAAGCTGGTAAGCCAAACGAGGCAATCTTAGGCAGCATTCATGTTCATAGTTCATATATCTCTGCATTTACAGAAGAAGCCTCCCTTTCTCCCTGCCGCAGGTTCAGTTTAATATGGCATTTACATTTCGGCACAAGGATATTAGGCTACAAATTACCCTCAGAAATTCAATTAATCATCCTCCAAAGTAAACCCATGGGACGGGATTGCCAAACAAACAAACAAACAAACAAATTGCTTAACATTTCCCCAGCCTCACCAATTGGCAGGACAGACTTCCCCCTTGAATACAGTTCCAGTTCAAGTGGCCTTGGCCTCCCTTCATGGCCTGGATGAAGTTCTGGAGCTGTTTACTAGATGGGGGTGGATGTCCCCTACCCCGAGTAAATCTCTGGGGTTGAGTGGAATGGTCACATGCTCCAGCCCGCAGTGTCTAGAGGTTAGAGGTGGAGGTCTGGGGGCAATCCCAAGGTTGCACAGCCCAAAACCCACGGCCCTCAGTGGCCCTTGCCCCAGTTCCAGCCTGACTTAAACACACGCAAGGGGATGTTTCTCTAACTGCTTCCTTTTGTCCGAGGTTGCTGGGAGAGAATCTTGACCAGACTCCATGCCTTCGGGATTCCCAGCAGCCTCTGATCCATCCTGACTTCATGAGGATTTCTCAACTACGAGAATGTTAGCTATATACCCTGGCTGGTGCTTCAGCCGAGACGTCCCTAAGCCCGAAATATTGCTTCCCTTCCCACAATACACTACTCCGCTATTCACATTTATCGCTGTTCTTGTCTTTTATGTTTTGGTATACTATCTTTTGTATTTTCATATTTTCTTTTGTGTCAGCTGCCATCTCTTTCCCCTGCTTATCGTCATCACCCTCATCATCATCATCAATGGTAATTATTGAGGGCTGTGTGCAGAGCATTGTACAAGGCTCTTGGGATAATACAGTTGAGTTGGTAGGCACATTCCCTGCCTATGACAAGCTCACAGGCTAGTGTGGGAGATAGACATGAATATGAATAATTTATAATAGAAACTTTACTGATATGCACATCAGTGCAGTAGGATTATGGGTGGGCCAAATACAAATGCCCAAAGAGTACAGAGCCTTGTATATAGATGGTGCGGAAGGGAAAGGGTTTAGGGAAAAGAGGGCTACACTGGGAAAGGCCTTCTGGGAGAGACGTGACCTTAATCAGGCTTTGAAGGTGTGGAGAGTGGTGGTCTGGTTTATGAGGAGGGTAGGGAAGGGTAGGGAAGTATAGGGAGTTCCAAGTTAGAGGCAGAACATGGGAATGGGGTCTGTAATGAGATATATGAGATTGGAGCACAGTAAGTAAGTTGACACTAGAGGAGTGAAGAGAGCCAGATTTGAGGGGATCAAGGAGAGAACTGAAGACTGTGGGTAAAGACAACTCTCAAAAAGTTTGGAGAAGAATGGTAGGATGGAGATGAGGTAATAAGGGAGGTTGTTTTTTAGACTAAAGGATATGTAAGCAGGTTGTGAGCCCCTTGAGGGCCTATGAAAGTCTCATCCCTGTACTTCTTTTCTAGCGCTTAGAACAGTGTTGTGCACAATGAAGTTGCTTAATAAATACAGTTGGTATTGCTACTGGGAAACTGAAAAAATACAACAAAAGACCTCTAGAACCTTACATCTAAAGGGAGAGACAAGCAGACCAGAGAGCATGTGAATAGAAATTATAGGGAAAACACAGATGCAGTGGTAACAGCAAAAGTAATCAAACATGAATAAATGGCATAAATGAACCAATACACTCATAAATGATAAAAGCAACTAGTGGGATGATGTAATCAAAGATGTGGGGACTTTATTTTTATTATTAAGAATGGTAATAATAATGATAATATTTGTTAAGTGCTTACTAGGTGCATAGCACTGTATTAAGCTCTAAAGTAGATTAATGATAATAATGTTAGATGCAATTCCTGTCCTACAGTTTAAAGGGGAGGGAGATGAGACACTGAGGTACAGAGAAGTCAAGTGATTTGCCCAAAGGCACACAGCAAGAAAGTGGCAGAGCCAGGATTAAAACCCAGTTCTTCTGATTCCCAGACCCATCCATTACCCACTAGGCCATGCTGTTTCTACCTTAAACAGGATTGCTCCGTCCCTTTAATAGGCTGTAAAGGGGAAGTTATTGAAAATATTACAAGAGGATAAATGAATTAGGGGAAAACAAGAAAAAGTGGGTGAGAAGAAAGTGATTAAGTGAGAGAAAGAGGGAGGAAGGCATTTCATGTGTCATTTATTTCAAGTTGATGGTTTTTTTAGAGAATGTTTTTGCTTCTTGATTATTTATTGATTTCCAGTTACAAACACTCTTCTGACAGGACACTTTTCTGCATGGAAATTTCTCCATTTCCCTTATGCATTTGTAATACTACAATTTTATGGACTCATTATAGAAGATGAGGTCAAGGCATGGGGTTAAGGTGGTAATGGTAAAAAATACCATGCTGTATTTTGAGGATTTGCAGATATACAATATTTTTCGGGGGGAACCTTTCTTCTGAAAGTTCCTAGGACAACACACACACACACACACACACACACACACGCAGCCCTGCCCTGTTCCCCTCACTGAATTAGAGGCGCATCTTTAGCTGCTCAGGTCTGTTTCCAACCAGAATCTGCCCTGAGCAAATCAAATGCTCACCATTCGATGTTTGCTGGGATGGCACTGTGCCCACAGGGTTGGTATGCTTAGAACTCTTCACTACTATCCCTACTCTCCCCTCCACCCTGAGGATGATGTCATGCAAAAACTCCTCACTCTCTGCTTCAAGGCTCTCCATCACCTCGCCTCCTCCTACCTCACCTCCCTTCTCTCCTTCTCCAGCCCAGCCCACACCCTCCGCTCCACTGCCGCCGCTAACCTCTCGCCCTGTACCTCGTTCTCACCTGTCCCGCCATCGACTCCCAGCCCACGTCCTCCCCCTGGCCTGGAATGCCCTCCCTCCCCACATCCGCCAAGCTAGCTCTCTTCCTCCCTTCAAAGTCCTACTGAGAGCTCACCTCCTCCAGGAGGCCTTCCCAGACTGAGCCCCCTTTTTCTCTCCTCCTCCCCATCCCCCCTGCCCTATCTCCTTCCCCTCCCCACAGCACTTGTATATATATTTGCACAGATTTATTACTCTATTTTACTTCTACATATTTACTATTCTATTTATTTTGTTAATGATGTGCATATAACTTTAATTCTATTTGTTCTGATGATTTTAACACCTGTCTCCATGTTTTGTTTTGTTATCTGTCTCCCCCTTCTAGACTGTGAGCCCATTGTTGGGTAGGGACCGTCTCTATATGTTGCCAACTTGTACTTCCCAAGCGCTTAATACAGTGCTTTGCACACAGTAAGTGCTCAATAAATATGATTGAATGAATGAATGAATTGACAAGCTCACCTGATTGACAAAGAGCCTTTCCGGGAGCTCGGGTCCCCAGCCTTATTGTCTCTGAGAGTCTCTCTCATTCCTGACAGCCAGACTCTCAGAGCCACCAGCCTCACCAGGTGCCAGCTTTTAGTGACTGGAATCCTGAATAAATCGGGTGGTTCCCAGGAGCAGGCCTCAAATACAGGGATATAGGGCTCCAATTAGCTGACTTGGAGACACTGCGGAGAGAATGGATGCCTGCACATCTCCCTCTCATTACACTGAGGCACTGGATTGGATTGTGTAGGTGGGAAGCAGCAGAGAAGCAGCGTGGCTCAGTGGAAAGAGCCCGGGCTTTGGAGTTAGAGGTCACGGGTTCAAATCCCTGCTCCACCAATTGTCAGCTGTGTGACTTTGGGCAAGTCACTTAACTTCTCTGTGCCTCAGTTTCCTCATCTGTAAAATGGGGATTAAGACTGTGGGACAACCTGATCACCTTGCAACCTCCCCAGCGCTTAGAACAATGCTTTGCACATAGTAAGCACTTAATAAATGCCATTATTATTAAATGAGGTTTGTGGGCATATTTTCCAGACAATCATAGGTTTTGCTCCATGTATTCTTGGGAAGGTTTTTTGGTGTTTGTTTTTTTAATGGTATTTGTCAAGTGCTTCCTCTGTGCCAGGCACTGTTCTAAGCACTGGGGTAGATACAAGGTAATCAGGTTGAAAGTAGTCCTTGTCCCACATGGGGCTCACAGTCTTAATCTCCATTTTGTAAATAAGGTAATCAATCAATCAATCATATTTATTGAGCATTTACTGTGTGCAGAGCACTGTACTAAGCGCTTAATGGAGAAGTTGTGACAAAATAATAATAATGGCACTCGTTAAGTGCTTACTGTGTTCTAAGCACTGTTTTAAGCACTGCTGTAGATACAAGCTAATCAGGTTATTTGCAGTCCTTGTCCCACACGGGGCTCACTGTCTTAATCTCCATTTTACATATGAGGTAACAGACACAGAGATATGAAATGATTTGCCCAAGGTCACATTGCAGAGAAGTGACAGAGCCGAGACCAGAATGCAGTTTTTTCAGACTCCTAGGCCAGTGCTCTATTCACTAAGCCTTGCTGTTTTTCAAGCTGGTCTATTTGCTTCTTCGACAAGACCAGGGGATTTAGCAGGGCAGGAAACCATTCCTTTCAAACCAATTTTTAAAGCTTGAGCCACTGTGGCATTATGGGCACTCGAGGCTACATCTTCCCTGCCCAGAGGCTCTGACTCTGCAGATCTCCCAACGTGGGCATGGCTCACACAAACATTAAAAACGACATAGACCCTCCTGGCACATAGCCCTCTTGAATACCAGCTAGCCTCTCGATGTAGCTTTCTCATCCCAAACCAAGTCCCTTTGGTTGAGATTTTCCTTTCTGTGCCTCGACAGTTTCAGTCTTGTGCCACCAACCTGGACATTCACACTTCTCCTCTGTCTGTCCACTCTCCCCTCTGGGACATGTTCATCCAGTTGAGTGGTTTTGGTGGACTGGATGGGCAGTGAGCAGAAGTAGCTGCTTGATTAGCAGTGCTTCTGCTGGGAAATCACCCCCATTTCCCCTTTCCCCCAAACTAGCCCACGGATGAGCAGATCCCGCGCTATTTCCAATAGGGTCCATGGCCTCTAGAGTTCAGTGTGGCATTAAAATACATAATGTGAATTTTGTAATTGCTTTCAACTTTTCTGTCCTTCATCAGATAATTTCTTCCCATCCTCTGAAAGGAGAATGGATGGTAACATCTTGAAATCCTTTTAGTCCCAACCTGCCTGGGGTGTGATATTTCTGTGTTCAGTCATCCTCCCTGACTTCCAACTTTTCTTTCAGGGATGAAAATCACCTTCATAAGTCCTGTCACTCTAATTTTAATTTTGGGTATTCTTTGCTGATAGATCATTTCCAATGATAATTCAGAGAATGTGGAAGAGTAGTAAAAATTGAGCACTGATGTCTTCCATTCAAACAGTACAGAAAGACAGCCCTCTAAACTGCCTGTCAGAACTCACGGTTTAATCAGGACACTGTTGGAGAAGTGGAAATCTGATCCTCACTGGAGGGTCTTGGAATCTGAGCATGGAAAAAAGGAACGGACAATGTATTCAGACCAATTATACATCTACATGCCTCTGATCCTGATTTATAACTTATTAATGATGCATTGATCTCTGGAGATATTAGCTCTGTATTTACAAAGTATTTAGATATGCTGGGGGCTGTTTTTAAACATACCAGCTGCTCCGTTCTGGTGTGAATACCCAGATGTTCTTATTAGCATAGTATTCAAATGCAATGCCCTTCTAATCTGAACCCTCCAAAGTGAGTATGCATGCGTGGGCACACACACACACACACAAACACACATACACACAGAGCCTCAAATCTCAAATCTGAAGCCAACATCACAGGGGACTCAGGCAGACAAGAAGAAATCCGTTCCCACTGGAATCTCTAGTGGTGGTGGACTGCCCCAGATCAAGTCAATGCTCTGACCCTACAGGGGTCATTTTGGAAAGTGTTTATTCTGATCATCCAGTGTGTCTGACAAAGGGCTGTATCCAGCATAAAGATCCATGTGTCTGTGTATTCCTGGAGGAGACAAGGGCTCACATTTTCCCACACTGGGATCACCTCTGCAAAGTGCTGTTTAACACTAGAGTCCTAGAAATGGTGGGGAATCGTGGATCTAGGACCCTTGGGAAGGTTGGACATGCACATTGGAGACATTCAGACCAAGTGCTCTGAAGCAGAGATGCCTAATGGAAAAAGTTCAGGACAGAGTCAGGAGAGCTAAGTTCTAGTCCAAGGTCTGCCACTGATCCACTGTGTGACCTTGGACAAGGTACTTAACCTCTCTATCCCTCAGTTTCCTCAACTGTAAAATGGGGATAAGGCATCTACTCCTCCTATCTCTTGCATCATCAACCCCTTTGTGGGCTAGAGACTCTGTCCAATCTCATAATCTCATACTTGCCTCAAATGTTAGCAAAGTGCTTAGTGTTGAGTAAGCATTTACTAAATACTATAATTACTAAGGATGCACTTCAAATACAAGTTCCCTTAACCAAGGAACCCAAGCGTAGCTTATGACTTCTGAGCTCATCTTCTTGTTTGCAGGAGACAAGCGTTCAAACCTTGCCAGACATCAGATTCAAGTATAAGAGCAAAATATTTTTTTTGGTTAGGAAAACACTTGAGTCTAGGAAAACTGGAGAGGGAACTTGGCAGATGGAGCCAACTCTGGCCTTTCTAATCCATAATATCTGGGGGCAGTCCAGGTCAGGGGGCGAGATTTCCATTGTCTCTGTCTGGTCCCTCTCCTCTAAGCACTCAGATAACATGCACTCTAGGGTGGGTGGGTGGAAAATATCTATCAATCAAGCAATCAATGGCATTTATTGAGCGCTTACAGGGAAGCATTGTGGTCTAGTGGAAAGAACATGGATCTGGGGTCAGAGGACCTAGCTTCAAATCCCAGCTCTGCCTCTATATGTTGCCAACTTGTACTTCCCAAGCGCTTAGTACAGTGCTCTGCACACAGTAAGCGCTCAATAAATATGATTGAATGAATGAATGAATGCCTCTTGTCTGCTGTGTGACCTTGAGCAAGTCACTTAATTTATCTCTCCCCCTCCCCATCCCCCCGCCCTACCTCCTTCCCCTCCCCACAGCACCTGTATATATATTTGTATAGACTTATTACTCTATTTATTTTACTTGTACATATTTACTATTTATTTTGTTAATGATGTGCATATAGCTTTGATTCTAAATGCTTTGTTGTCTGTCTCCCCCTTCTAGACTGTGAGCCCACTGTTGGGTAGGGACCGTCTCTATATGTTGCCAACTTGTACTTCCCAAGTGCTTAGTACAGTGCTCTGCACCCAGTAAGTGCTCAATAAATACGATTGAATGAATGAATCTGTGCCTTAGTTTCCTCATTTGTAAAAAGGGGATTAAGTCTATGAGCCCCATGTGGGACAGGGACTCTGCCCAACTTGATTATCTTTTATTTACTCCAGTGCTTAGTACAGTGCCTGGCACATAGTAAGTGCTGAACAAATACCACAAATATTATAATTATTATTACCATGTATGGAGGACTGTAGAAATGCTTGGGAGAGCACAGTAAAGTCGGGATGGTAGAAACTTCTCTGCCACGACATGAACCAGGGTGGTCCACAGGTACAATGAGGTTGCTGCTTTAATTGAAACTGCTTAGGAAAGCAACCACCTCTTTTTCCTCAGAAATCCAGACTGATTCCTGCTGTCATCACCCAATCTGCAGTTGTGTTATTTATGACATGCAATGAAATATTGAACATCTGCCTCAGATCGGCCTCACCGGTGGTGGGAAGAGCCTAGCTAGCTACCTGGTACCTACCCAACACAATTTCCCACACATTTTCATTGGAATTGCATAAACCAGACATCTTATTAAGGTGATGATGGAATCTCCCATCAAAAAAAAACGGATGAGACTAGAGATGAAGATCAAGAACCTAGAAGAATTGATGGTAGTGCTTGTGGATTGAGCTCTGTCATTCACATTCCCTCACCCCTGCCAATCAAGTTTCTGCTGGGGCCCAAGGTGCCATAAGTGGGAGTCAGAGGACCTGGGTTCTAATTCCAGCTCTGCCGCTTGTCTGCTGTGTGATCTTGGGTAAGTCATTTAACTTCTCTTGGCCTCAGTTACCTCATCACTAAAATGGAAATTGAGACTGTGGGTCCTATGTGGGACAGGGACTGTGTTTCATCTGATTCTTTTGTATCTACCCGAGCTCTTAATACAGAGGAACAGAGTAAGCGATTAACAAACATGATTTTAAAAAAAGCATGGCATAGGTAGGGGTGCAATGCTCTGTGAAGTACATGCCATGTGCAGGAAGATTTTATGGCCAAATGGATGTAGCAGGGTGTAAATACTTAGCTGTGAGTGATGTTGTGATCCAATCAGCAGAAACACCAACTCAATTCACAGTTGTTTGCACATACACTTGTTAGTCTATGGCAGTTGGCCTCCTGTTCCTGGAGTGAGGTATTCTGAGTCTTTGCTCCCAGGAGGGAGTCACCCCAGACAAAAGAAGGTCAGAGCCTATTGGGGGGCAAGATTTTGCCCACCCCTGCTCTATAAAGTGCTCAAATTCAAATCAAGGCTCTTAGATCACCACAGCTAATCTCATGGACTCTGAATTACAGTCAATTGCATTTATTGAGTGCTTGCTGTATGCAGAGCACTGTAATAAACTCTAGGGAGAATGCATTGTAATAGAATTGGTAGAACTCATTCCCTGCCCTCGACGAGTTAACAGTCCTGTAAAATTCCAGTTCTGGCACTTACGTAGACCTGGATCTTGAATCCAGCTCTATTTGAGCAAATTATTTGGACAATTCATACCCCAAAACTAACTTACCCTTCTCTCCCTTTGTCTGCATCCTAAAAGTGAAAATAACAAGTCGAGCTGATCTGGAAGAATAAAATCAGACCCTCCTCGCAATTTGCTCTTGTAGCCTCTGCTTCTCATTACAAGAGCTTTGTATCCGTCTCTGCAGACCCACTGCTAAGACCTGAAGCCTCTACCCTACTATTTCAATAAACCATCCTATTCCTTTGATAATCTTCAGGCTCTTTTTACGACTCTAGTCCATGCCAAGATGCCCCGAATGCAGCTATTATTCCCTCGATAGATTTTAGGGTGTTTAATGGGTTTCGTTTTCCTCCCATTTGTGACTAATCCACCCATCCCAAACATTTGTATTTCTCCCTCTCGGTAGCATTTTGGGGGATCATGTGGTGAACGCATCTTTGTTGACTTGTGTTTATCAGATGAACCCTTTTATTAAATTCCAAACTGCACAAAGGGGAACAAAGGCAGCCTCATGTGTGAATAAGGGGAGAGGGCCTTTCTTATCACACGATAAAAAATAAAGACCACCAAGGCTCCACTCAGTAAAAGGCCATTTTACTGCATTATAGAAGTATAAAAACTCAGAGAGTGGCTACAGAGCAGAACTAGAGACCATTTCCAAGGAAAATGAGGTAAATCGATACCTTACAGCGCAATTGAAAATTTTCTGGGAAATATAAAAGGAGGAAAGAGATTTTCCCAATTGCAGCACTGAAAAAACCTTTACCACCTCCAACAGAGGCAATCAAGAATGAGGGGAACGTGAGTTCTGTAGAAGACTGCATAACTGTAGAGTCCTCTCGACATGTTCTGCTCAAAAGCCAGGGCAGTAGAAGAATATTGTTTGCTAAAGAGAAGCAGCAGAGAAGCAGCATAACCTAGTGGCAAGACCACGGGCTTGGGAGTCAGAGGACATGGGTTCTAATCCCGTCTCCGCCACTTGTCTGCTGTGTGGCCTTGAGCAAGTCACTTCACTTCTCTGGGCCTCAGTTACCTCATCTGTAAAATGGGGATTAAGACTGTGAGCCCCACGTGGGACAACCTGATTACCTCGCATCTACTCCAGTGTTTAGAACAGTGCTTGGCACATAGTAAGTGCTTAAAAATACCATAATAATAATTATTATTATTATTAAAGCAATCCCTCTAAAGCTGAAATAATAGAAAAGGCATAAATAGTAGCAGCATATGACTACAAACATGCACCCTGCCGAGTGGTTTAAAATTAAATTCTAAAGGAAATGAATCATAATCTCATTTTGGGGTCATATTCAGAGGGGATTTCCCTCTCAGGGTCACACCTAGAGAGTTTCCAGTACTCTACCAGTCTTGACTATGGGAGGGAGAGTCATGCAGAGACCTACCCATTCTATTCCTAGCTTAAGCAGTGGCTTGTGAGTGGGAAGCAATCTGTTACAAATCAGAACTCACCTGTACTGGGCAGCAGCAGCATGGAAGAGAGTCGAGGGTGGAGACTCAAATTTACTGAGTGGAAGGAGGCAATGATAAACCACTTCCATATTTTTTACCAAGAAAGCTCCATGGATTCCCTACTAGAATGATTGCAGATGGAGGTGGGGTGTTCTGGGAAAGATGTGTCCTTGGGGTCACTATGGGTCAGAGACGACAAGACAATTCAGAGCGGATAGAACTCCATTTTCCCATGCTTTGATGAAACATCACCTCTTCTTGCCTGCATTCCCATCTCATCATGCCCTTTGCCCCAGATAACACTGTTTCCTCAATAGCATGGCCCGGTTGACTGGGACACTATGATAGCCATTGTTATCAGAAGGATTCATTCATTCAACCATATTTCCTGAAACCGTAAGGTGCACAGAACACTGTACTAAAGGCTTGGGAAAGTACAATATTACAATAAACTGACACATTCCCAGGGGCCTGAGAGTCAGAGAACCTGGGTTTTAATCCTGGTTCTTTCAATTGCTCACTGTGTCACTTGAGCAAGTCATTTCACTTCTTTGTGCCTCCGTTTCATGAATTATAAAGTGGGGACTAAATAATAATAATAATAATGGCATTTGTTAAGCACTTACTATGTGCAAAGCACTGTTCTAAGCACTGGGGAGGATACAAAGTGATGAGGTTGTCCCATGTGGGGCTCACAGTCTTAATCCCCATTTTACAGCTGAGGGAACTGAGGCTCAGAGAAGTGAAGTGACTTGCCCACAGTCACACACCTGACAATTGGCAGAGCCAGGATTCGAACCCATGACCTCTGACTCCAGAGCCTGTGCTCTTTCCACTGAGCCATTCTGTTTCTCTAAATCCTCCTCTCTCCTACTTAGACTGTGAGCCCCATGTGGGACAAGGACTGTATCCAACCTGATAAACCTGCCTCTGCCTCAGTGCTTAGAACAGTGCTTTACACAAAGTAAGCGCTTAACAAATACCATAAAAAAACTGTAGCAGATAACCACGAACAGTGAGATCATTCTAAATTAATCAGTTAATCATACTGTCTCAGTATTCCAGCATCCTTTAGTTCGGGGTTGGGGTAGATTGAGTTTAAAAAAGGCAATGTTATTGCAGAGGAATATTCTATGTACACGTAATTCTGTCATAACGGGTGTTTTCACACTGAATTTAGGCAAGAATGCTATTAGGGAATTAGAAAATGTTCATCCGACAATATGAGCCTGTTTGGGCTCAGCATGCTGCATTATGGGAAGAGACCGCTATGGGAATGTGTTCATAAATAAAATAAATGATGGCATTTGTTAAGCGCTTACTATGTGCAAAGCACTGTTCTAAGCCCTGGGGGGATATAAGGTGAGTAGGATGCCCCACGTAGGGCTCACAGTCTTAATCCCCATTTTGCAGATGAGGGAACTGAGGCACAGAGAAGTGAAGTGACTTGCCCAAAGTCACACAACTGACAAGTGGTGGAGCCAGGATTAGAACCCATGACCTCTGACTCACAAGCCCGGGTTCTTGCCACTGAGCCATGCTGAGCACTGGCCCAGGCCCGCATCACTGGAACGGGTGAGTATTTCAGTACCTGTTTTCCTTAACGTACAGCTTTACAGAATGCAGTCTTTGTTTCATGTAGTTTTAATGTTCATTCCTTTAGAGTAATTATAATTGACTTTTTGGTTATAGACAATTTGCCAGTCTATAAATAATTGGTGGAATCCACGGGTTTCTTAAAGACGCATTCTGGGAGGTTGGACAAGACCAGCAGAAATCCTGAAAAAATCCTGGTTAATGTGGACGGCAAAGATCACTGTGGTTTCCGAGGCAACAACCTGCTAAGTTATGAGGTTATGGCACAACATCACCACATAGCTACACTCATGTTGGCTGAAAAAATCAATCAATCAGTGGTATTTATTGAGCACTCCATCATTATCACTCTCATCAATCAATCGATGATATTTATTGATCGCTAATTGCAGAGCACTGCACTGAGCACTTGGGAGAGTACAGCAGTGCAACAGAATTAGCAGACTTGATCCCTGCCCATAACGAGCTTACAGTCTCATTAATTAAATGGTTTGAAACCAGTAGCAACACACTTTCCCAAGTGTCTAACCTTTTTTTATGGTCTTTGTTAAAGGCTTCACAAATTTTGTTCTTCAACCCCTAAATTGTGGTATTACCTTGTTTTGACCTAATTTAACCAAATTTGTTCTCCTAATTCATTCATTCTAAAATTTTGGTTTTAACTATATATATATAAAAACCTTTTGTGTTTGTTACTACACCTGTGGGTATGAAAGTTTTTTTTCCTCTCTTCAAATAAATTCGATCGATCTAATGCTTTTATTCTCAAAGCACTTTTACATACCAATTTCAATCTTGTCCTCAGAACACCCATATGGGGTAGAAAAAGGCAGGCATAAATAATAATAATAATAATAATAATGGCATTTATTAAGCGCTTACTATGTGCAAAGCACTGTTCTAAGCGCTGGGTAAAGAGGGTAATAATGAGTCAATATTATTCCCAGTTAACAGATGAGGAAACTGATGGGTTTAGTGGCTAAGTGAATGGCCCAAAGTCATCCAGGATGAAAGTAGCAGAGCTGGGGCCACAACCCTGGACACTCCAAATCTGTACCTAAACTCTTTTCACCCCACCAAGCCACTTCATTTTCTAACAAAAAAAAAAGAAAAACCATGGCCTTTTTCAATAATAATTATGGTATTTGTTAAGTGCTTCCTATGTGCCAAGCACTATACTGAGCGTCAAAGTAGACACAAGATACTCAGGGTAGTCACAATCTGTGTCACTCATGGGGCCCACAGTCTAAATAGGAGGGAATATGATTTCATCCCCGTTTTATAGATGAGGAAACTAAGGCATACATAAGTGATGTGACTTGCCCAAGGTCACACAGTAAATGAGTGATAAAGCCAGGATTAGGATCCAGATTCTCTGACTCTCAGCCCCATGTTCTTTTCACAAGGCCACACCGCTTCCCATTAAATGCCTGGCAGTAAAAACATTGAAAATGTGGAACCTCAGATGAGCTTTTTCCCTCTGATTCCCTAGATCACTCTGTCAACTCCTTGCCCACCATAAAGCTTCACCATGAATTCCATGGATCAGTCTGGGAGAGAATGTTTCTAACTGGCATCTGTTTCCCTCTTCTCTCAAGGATCTCCCTGTACTTTGCATGTTTCAAGTTTGTGCTATGAAATAATAATCATAATAACAATAATAACATTTATTAAGCATTTACTGTGTCCAGCACTGTTCTAAGTGCTAGGGTAGATAAAAGTTAGTCAGATCAGGCACAGTCCCAATCCACAGTTGGGTTCGGTAGGTACCGAATCCCCATTTTACAGTTGAGAAAACTGAGGCACCGAGAAGTTAAGCAACTTGCCCGCAGTCACCCATCAGGCAAGTGGCAGAGAAGGGGAGGGAGGTGATGTTTTTGTTTTGTTTTGCATAGTTTACAGGATCTGTTTGAGATCCCTCTCAAATAACCAGGCCCATGGAGAGTTGTGGTGATTTAGCCTTCATTTAAGTCATAGGAACCTTTTGCAAAAGCCAGAAAGGAGCAACATCTCCGGAGAAACACTTTCCCACAGAAGCTTCTGTTTGTCAATCACAAAAATCAAAGCCAAATACCTCCCAAATGTCTGACTCTACACAGTTTATATCTAAATCTGATTCTACTTGAATTTGAAAAATAACAAAAACTGATAATTGCCCTCTAGAGTGAACTTTATAAAAAAAAAAGCAAAAAGCAAAAAAACTAGTTTTCCACATGCTATTACCCTCATGAGGGATCTATGAGATGAGGCAAGAAAGTTTCTCACTCTGGGTATTGAAAAATTTCCTGTGAGATACTGAGTACGATTTTAACAACCCTCATAATACATGTCATTTTCTCATCTGATCTTCTTTCAGACTGTTTTATCCTCTTGGAGAGTGAAACTACAGAACAAAAGTTCACTTTTAACTCTGCACATTTTCTTCCTGAATCTCCTTCACAGGACCTCAATGACTAGGAGGAGGAGGAGGAGGAGGTGGAGGAGGAGGAATCCAGACCACTGGTTGACTCTGGAGCAACAGTTCCATCCCTGGGAGATGAAAATTGATTTTCTACACCCCTGCAGGTGAGGATCCACTGTTCACTCTTTGATTTTCACCACAGGGTATGCCGTGACTGAACCAATCACTGAGCAGGTGGAGACCCCAGTTAATGACAATCAAATCAAATATCAGCATCAAAGTCATCTCAGAATCGACAAACAGAAACAAGGATAAAAACCCAAGCTTTTGGACTCTGGGAAGAAAGACCTTCTTAATGAATAGCAACAAGGGAACCATTTTGGGTGAAATGAAGGGCGGATGCACCAAACCTTTCCTTCAAGCAGTTTGGAGAAGCAGCTTGGCCTGGAGAAACAGCATAGCCTAGTCGAAAGAGGATGGCCAAGGTGTCAGAGGACCTGGGTTCTTATACCGGCTCGGCCATCTGTTGTGGGATCTTGAGCAAGTCACGTAACATATCTGTGTCTCAGTTACCTTATATGTTAAATGGGGATTGAATCCTCTTCCCTCTTACTTAGATTGTGAACCCCATGTGGGACGGGGACCCAATTATGTTGTATCTACCCCAGAGTTCAGTACAGATTGTGGCACATAATAATAAAACTTATTTGTTAAGCACTTACTATGTGCCAGGCACTGTACTAAGTGCTGAGGTGGATATAAGCAAATTGGGTTGGACATAGTCCCTGTCCCACAGAGGGTTCACAGTATTAATCCCCATTTTCCAGATGAGATAACTCAGGCACAGAGAAGTCAAGTGACTCGCCCATGGTCACACAGCAGACAAGTGGTAGAACCGAGATTAGAACCCATGGCTTTCTGACTCCCAGGCGCTTGCATGCTGCTTCACCATGCTGTTTCGTAGTAAATGCTTAGCAAATACACCATAAAAAAGTCAGGCAGAACCTCTCAATAAACACTGATGATTTTAATTCTATGGCCTACATACCAGAACAACTCGGATGAAGAAGGGACATTCTGGAAAAGAGGTGTCCATGGAGTCGCCATGGGTTGGAATGACTTGAGGGCATTTGACCATGAAATCAATAGCTAATGGGTTAGGGATCCTGGAGTTAAGAATTGGCTAGGGCTGGCTTCACAGTTTGACCTCCCCATAGTCTGGGAAAAATGTACTTCCCCTTTTGTATGACATTATTATATTATGCTGCATGCACCCATAGAATAACAATGTCATCATCTGGAAATCCTTTAGAACCCCCCTCACCTAAACTGTTTTGTGACATCAATAGAGAAGCAGTACAGCCTAGTGGATAGACCACAGGCCTGGGAGTGAGAAGGATCTGTGTTCTCATCCCGGCTCAGCAACTAGTCTGCTGTGTGACCTTGAGCAAGTCACTTCACTTTTCTGTGCCTCAGTTTCCTCATCTGTAAAATGGGGATTAAGACTGTCCCAAGACACTTGGGACAGGGACTGTGACCAACCTGATTACCTTGTATTCTTCCCCAGTGCTTATAATGGTGCCTGGCATATAATAAGCTTTTAACAAATACCATTAAAAAAGAAAATTGCAGGAAGACCTATGGATAACTCCTCAGAACTGTGGGATCCGGCCACCTGCAGATGCTGACGCAAAGGGACACATTCTAGCCAATAGATTGTGAATCTTAATTAGGTGAATAAAATATGCTCATTCACAGACTAAACATATGGAAACATTCCATTTTGTCTCCCTTTGGGTAAAAGTCAATGGACCGTCTGTGTGTAAACATTCAGGGGAACTGGGCTTTGGATGGGGACAGGTCATTTGCTCCATTAATGTCTGTCTCCCCCACTGTACACTGTAAGCTCGTTGTGGGCAGGGAATGTATCTGTTTATTGTCGCATTATACTCTCCCAAGCATTTAGTTCAGTGCTTTGCCACAACAAATGCTCAATAAATACGATCAAATGAATGAATTGAATGAATATCCTATTCACTGGATTTTCTATTAGACCCCTTTTCTTTCTATTACAAAGGAATGGAATTCATCTGAACTGCAACCGCTCAGGGGCCCACGAAAATGGGGAAAATAAAAGCCGAACTCATTCAATCCCGAGGAACGACTTTAATACTGAAAAGTACAATCAACAAGCGATTATCCTGGCAAACTCATTTTTTTTTTGAATATTAAAAAAAGAACGAGCAAGGCATCTTGCTTTCCGCCTGTAAACCTGCTTGTCCGGGATTGTTTCCTGCAATTTTCAGAAGGATTTTCCCATCCACCTCCTAAATGCATGATTGAGCAAAACAAAGACAAAGTAGCTCCACTTTCTAAGTACTCAGCTTTCAGAATAAATGTAAAAATGCATTTGCTTTCCACCAACTAGTCAAAATGCCTCCCACTTCTAAAGCAGATTGGGCTGGGTTTTTTTGCAGTCTTCCCTGAAATTAAATGTAAAATGGTACTATGGTCTGGTGGTTCTGGCTAGAGGCTGGAGGGATGGAAGCATTTATGAATTCAAGAACCAAGATAAGTCCTTTGCGTCTCCCCTGATAAGCGTCTTGATCTCCGCTGACTTCGGTCAGTTCAGCCGTAAAACCGGATCAAATCGTAAATCGGGCTGATAAATGTGGCTGTTCACCTGAATTTGCTAGGCATTTCTAGAGAGATGTAGTTACCCATCCCTCCTCTCCCTCAGTCTGAAATGAAATCCATTGGGACCATGCTCCTCTCCAGCCAGAAGTGTGGATTTAATTGGAGACAGCACCCGGTTGGGTTTTTATGGGAATGTTGATGCTTCACCATCATTGAAAAGTAAAATGACCCTTAAAGTTAGTGGTAGAGTTCACCAGAACTGGTTTCAAAATAGGAGGATGCCTCGTCATCCCAATTTTGTTGCATTGTTAAGGCAGAAAACCAACTCAAAACAACTGGAGTTTCAGCAGCATTGAGTCGGAGTCGCCTGGTTACACACTCAAATATTCTGTTGAAATGAACCTGACCTACATGGGTAGTGAGGAGAATGAACTCCAGAGGCTGCAGCCTGATTAATATTCATATTCCCCTGCCAGGAGGGTCCGACCTGTTTGTTGAAAGCTTAGTATAGAATAGTGAAAGGCTATTTGCTCAGAGAAATGTCGCTGAACTTCCCTGTTTGTCAGTCCTATGAATCCTCATTCCCCACAGAATGATTCCACAGCATATTACCAGGATGACACAACCACATATAGAAATGGAACTTGGCATGCGAATAGAATTGCGGGAGCCTCAACCTCGACTGGATTTTGCAGAAATTAACTCCAATGTAATGCCTTTCTGGCATTTACAATCTGGCCTCAAATCTGCTCTCTCCCCTCATCCTCTAGCAGATGAAAACTGGGAGTTCCACCCTAAAAGTGATAGTGCTGAAAGATGGCAATAGTCCCTCCTGAATTTCCCAGTGGACTCATCCATCTTAGTAATTAATGATGGTATTTATCAAGCACTTACTATGTGCCAAGCATGGTGCTTGGTGCCAAGGTAGATGAGCAGATAGATGCAGTCCCTATCTCCCCTATTTAAGAAGGAGGAAGAGGATGTGTCTTATCCCCAGTTTGAAGAGGAGGAAACCAAGACCTAGAAAGCTTAAGGGACTTGCCCAAGTTCGCTCAGCAGGCTGGTGGTAGAGCCAGGACTAAAGCCCAGGTCTACAGACTCCTATATTGGCGCTCTTTCCACTAGGCCATGCTGCCTTTCTGTTTCTATGTTCTGCATTAGTTCATCCAATGTTTAAAGTCCCCTCTTATTGCAAATGTTGACAAGATACCCCTTTCTGAGTCACAGAGGTAAGCCTGTGCTTTACATATCGCCGAGACCCCCGCAATTCTTTGGGCATAATTGAGCATGGTATTCACCAGTGGAATAAAAATTGGAATAGGAAATCCCACAGAGGAATTCTTTAGCCCTTAGTTACAGCCTGCTGAGGCAGAAATGCTGTTGATGGCCATGAGAGTGCTAGATTATTCCATCTCCCTCCCATCCGTGATGTAGACCGTCCCCACTTCCTGTAAGTCCTGCCTGAGAATGTCCACCTCTTCATGCTCCCGGGGGCACTTGCAAGGAAAATCTGGAAGGGGCCAGTTAGATACTGACCACTGACTATTCTACATCCTTTTCCTTTCTTCCTTGCTCAAGCTATTTCCTGCACTGAACTAAAAAGAAAGCGAGAAAGTAGGACAGATGCAAATCCAGGGAAGACAGTCAGAATATGAAAACCTTGAAGCCAAAACTTTTACAATGTTATTTATCCTGAGCTTCACCTCTCACCGTTTCACATTAATTGTCCCTCCCTCCTCCTCTCAGTGAAGAATGTGTGGGTGAGTAGGGTGGGGTCCCATTTTCAATATCCCTACAGTTCGCTGCTAACTTCAGCCTTCGAACTGCTACAGGACATCTTGCTTCCTGCAGATTTAAGGAAGTCCATGGGTAAGAAAAAACACAGTCAGTGCCTAAAGAAGGACCAGAGAATGGAGAGGTGTGAGTTTCAAAGGAATTTCCAGGAATTCCAGCCATCAAAAACTCAAGCAATCAATCACTGGTATTATTGAGCCCCAAGCTTGTCCTCTAGACTGTAAACTCATCAAGGGCAGGGAATATGTCTGTTGATATTTTGTACTCTCCCACATCCTTGGTACAGTGCGCTGCACACAGTAAGTGCTCAATGAATACAAATGAATGAAGCACTGTACTAAGTGTTGGAAGAGACATGTTGCCAACTTGTACTCCCCAAGTGCTTAGTACAGTGCTCTGCACACAGTAAGCACTCAATAAATACGATTGAATGAAGACATAAGTCCTCTAGCCTCAAGGAGTTTCCAGTCCACTGACAGACAAATATTATTTCCAAATATTGAGAGCAGAAGACCAAGGAGGTAAATGGATGTTGGTTCAAGCATGTTAAGGTGAAATAGCAGACTAAATAATTGAAGGTGCACATGAATATGAGTTACACATTAAGTCCTGATAATGGATATAATGACCTGAGTGCTGTCAGTGGCAGTCGGGTTGATGTGAGGATAGGGTGGTGGATTGATCAGGGAATTCTTCCTGGAGGAGGAAGAAGGATTTTAGGAGGACTTTAAAGGTCTGGATAAGCATGATCAATGAGTGAGAGTTGGAAGAGTTGATGTAACTCACTGGGGTATTCGGTCCCTGCATTTGTTTGATATGGGTGGCCCATGGTGGAACCTGAAAGATAATCTTGAAGCTAAGTATAGGTCCACCTCATCATCTTAAATTCAGAAACAGTGAGGAAAGCATTTGCAAAAGCCTCAAAAATCACACCAGGCTTCCTGTCTCTGGGTTCCTCGTTTCCATGCTCTCTGGTCCTCAGCTTTCACATAAGGAAATGGGAAAAATTCCAGTCTCTGGTCATTCAGAAGTCTGTTGAAAATGAGACCTTTCTTAATGAAGAAAAAAGGTGGACATAAAGTAGCAGACTAACAGTTCACACCGGGGGGCCTAAAGTAATAATAATGATAATAATAATAATAGTGGCATTTGTTAAGCGCTATGTGCCAGGCACTGCACTAAGCTCTAGGGTGGATACAAGAAAATCGGCTCAGACACAGTCCCTATCTCATGTGGGGCTAACAGTCTCAGTCCCCATTTTACAGATAAAGTAACTGAGGACCAGAGAAGTAAAGTGACTTGCCCAAGGTAATACAGCCACAATTAGAACCCATGACCTTCTGACTCCAAGGCCTGGGCTCTATCCACCACGCCATGCCGATTCTCAAGTCACTTGCTTTGTTTGACCCTCTATTGTATCTTCCATCAACGAAGGAGACAATTGCATCGACAGTATTTTCTAAGCACCTTTTGTGTGCAAAGCACTGCACTAAGTGCTAGGAAAAGAAATACAGTGGTCCCTGGTCCTCAGCCCTTCAGGGTTTCTTAATCTAAGAACAAGACTGAGAGGGTTTTGGTGACAGACATAATAGGAAAGATGAAATAATATAATAATAATAATAATGATGATGGTATTTGTTAAGCACTTACTATGTGCAAAGCAATGTTCTAAGTGCTGGGGAGGTTACAAGGTGATCAGGTTGTCCCACCAGGGGCTCACAGTTTTAATCTCCATTTTACAGATGAGGTAACTGAGGCATAGAGAAGTTAAGTGACTCGTCCAAAGTCACACAGCTGACAGTTGGCAGAGCCAGGATTTGAACCCATGACCTCTGACTCCAAAGTCCGGGCTCTTTCCACTGAGCCATAAAATAAATGTGAAAGACACAACTCAGAGGCCAACAGTCTGATGGGAATGGGACCTCAAAGAGCTCCCTTCCTCATACTTTCCATTCATTTCCCTCTTTACACTCGCCCTCACGCTTTTTGTTCCTTGTAAAATAGTCTACCCAATGCACCTCTTTCTTGCTTTTCCCACCTCCTACCCCTTGCTCATGTCTTTCCTCCAGCCTGCCACTACCTCTTCATTTGAACCCATCAGACCAGAAATTCCACCTCCACCGGGAAGTTTTCCCTGATTAATTGTCTTCTCCCACCTACTATCATCATTTATGTACTCCATATTGCCATCAGGGTTTCTCAGTCCTAAATCAATCAGTCAACCGATAATCAACCATATTTATTGAGTGCTTAATGTGTGCTGACTGTACTATGCCTGTGGGAGAGTACAATATAACAGAGTTGGTACATATGTTCCTTGCCCTCAAGGAGTTTACCCTCTAGAAGGGGAGTCAAACATGAAAATAAATTATAGGTATGGACGTAAGTGCTGTGAAGCTGAGGGTGCGGTAAATAAAGGGTGCAAATCAAAGTGCAAAGGCAATGTGGAAGAAAGAGAGGGAGCCGGAGAAATGAGGGCTCAGTTGGGGAAGGTCTTTGGGAGGATATGTGCCTTTAATAAGGCTTTGAAGGTCAGGAGAGTGATGGTCTGTCATATTGAAGGGGAGGCCAGAGGCTGGATATGGGTGAAGAGTCAACGGCGAGGTAGGTGAAATGGAGGTACAATAAGTAGGTTGGCATTAGAGAAGTGATCACACTGGGCTGTATTAGTCATTTAGGAACAACCCATCCCCAATTAGTCTCCACTGAGTCCTAGAGCACACCAGGTCTTTGGTTCTTCTGATGCAGGTTCGTGGTACTGGTGTCCCTGCACCTCTATTTCTGCCACCTTCAACTACAGCCCAGATGTCTCCCCAAAGGTGGAGTCATCAGGGATTAACCTAAAATCCCTCTCCTGAAGCTGGCTACAGAAAGCACGTGGAGAAAACTCTCCCATCTGCACCCGTGGCTCTATCTGACCTCTTGTCTCCCAGGAACTGGACTTCTCCTCCAGCCCTTACTGCAGGCAGACCCCGAGATCTGAGTTCTCAACAAGGTTTAAAGGCTTCTTATCTTGGAAACAATGAAAATGATTCCCACTCAAACTGCTTTTTCCTGAATCTAATACTTTCCCCAACCCAGGACCCTCGGTACTTTCCTATCGGTGTCCCAGGGCTCATTTTACTCTGGTCTTTTCCTCTCTTCTCTCAAGACATCCTACATTCCAGCCTCATCTCCTCAAAGTCATTCAGAAACAAGGTGTCCTTTCTCCCCTTCAAGGAGAGGACCCTTGCTCCTCTGGAGTCCTAGCCACTGGATTCTGGACCTCCAGTGCATCAAAATATTCATATGGGATCCTCTCTGATGCCTCCCTTTTCCCTGCATCCATTCAGAGTCAGAGTGTGAGCTTTCCCCATGTCCCTGATCTCTGATGCACACAGCTTGCTTTCTCTTGCCTCAAGATGGCAGGGGGTCTCCTTCCCCTACTAGCTGCTTCTCCACCTACTTTCTCCCCTATCCTCTAGGATTGGTTCCTTCCCTTCTCTTCCCTTCCCCCTACCTCTCTCTCTCTCTCTCTCTCTCTCTCTCCCATGAACTATACTAAGCGCTGGGATAGATTCAAGCTAATCAGATTTTGGACACAGTCCCCGTCCCACATGGGGATCACAGTCTTACTCCCCGTGCTACAGATGAGGTAACTTAGGCAACAAGAAATTAATCGACTTGCCTTGGGTCACACAGCAGGCAAGTGGCAGAACTGGAGTTAAAACCCAGGTCCTCTGACTCCCAAACCCATGCTCTTTCCACTAGGCCACACTGCTTTCTTCTCTGGGGGAGATCAGGAGTGTGGAGGTGAGGAAGGGAGGGTGCAAAAGCGAGTTGTGAAAGAAGGATGCCAGAGCCACCCGGAAGAGAGTTCAGCTAAATATTTATTCATTCAATCATGTTCATTAAGCGCTTACTGTATGCAAAACACTGTACTGAGAGGTTGAGAGAGTACAATATAACAATAAACCAATAAACACACACATTCCTGGCCTACAATGAGCTTAGAGTTTAGATGGGGAGACAGACATTAGTATAAATAAAATACAGATAAATTACTGATATGTACATAAGTTATATGTACATATAGGCAGCGTGGCTCAGTGGAAAGAGCACGGGCTTTGGAGTCAGAGGTCAGGGGTTCAAATCCCAGTTCCGCCAATTGCCAGCTGTGTGACTTTGGGCAAGTCACTTCACTTCTCTGTGCCTCAGTTCCCTCATCTGTAAAATGGGGGTTAAGACTGTGAGCCCCCCATGGGACAACCTGATCACCTTGTAACCTTCCCAGCGCTTAGAACAGTGCTTTGCACATAGTAAGTGCTTAATAAATGCTATCATTATTTTATTTTTTTTATATATATTTCCCTTGGGAAGAAGCATCACAGAGTGATTATCTTGGCTTCCTTCTCCCTCTCCAAAATGTTGGGTGCAGTGTCCATCATATGCTCAGAACCACCTATAGCACTTGTGCTCATATATGTCTACTCTATTAATCACTTATTTATTCACAGATCTCTTTGCCTCTATCAGTAAATACATTTTGTGTCTGTCTGCCTAATTAAATTATAAATGTCTTGAGGACTGGGATTGGGTCTTTTATCTTTGTAGTACTCTCCCAAACACTTATGGATGAGGTCTGCATGCAGTGTGTGCTATAGATACCACTGATTGAGGGTTGACTGATTAAATATCAGTATAAAAGGGTGCTAAGCAAAACTAGACTGTTGATTGTTGGTGGTGGGAAGAAGGAGGCTTTACTGCTAGCCTGCAGACTTGGCTGTCAGCCGTGGGATTTTCATATCTGAAACTGGTGAATAGAGCATGGGCCTGGGATTCGGAAGAACCTGTGTTTTAATCCCTGCTCTGCCACCTGTCTTCTGGGTGACCTTGGGCAAGTTCCTTAACTTCTCTGGGCCTCAATTACCTCATCTGTAAAATGGGGATTAAGAGTGTGAGCCCCATGTGGGGCAGGCACTGTGTTCAAGCTTGTATCTACCCCAGCTCTTACAGCAGTGCTTGGCCCATAGTAAATGTTTAATAAGTACTAGAATTATTAATTCTGTGTAAGCACACACTCACACAGGATGATAGGAAACCTTGTCTCTAAAACAAGGAGAAGGGAGGATTTCATCTGAAATGGGCCAATTCATCTGTAAATGTCTATGAAGAAGATTTAACAAAGAGTCAGGAGATCTGGTTTCTGATCCCAGTTCTGTCATTTGCCTGCTGTGTGACATTATACCTCAGCTGACATCTGTGAATCTGTGAATATAATGCCTGATTTTCCTCCCTCTTAGACTGTGAGTTCCCTGTGAGATGGAGACTTTATCAAATCTGATCATCTTGAATCCATCCCAGCCCTACATAAAGCGCTTGGCACATAGTAAATGCTTTGTAATTGCTTACCACGAAGCAGCTTGTGCAAAAAAAGTTACAATACATTAAGATAATTCTGTGAAACATGCAGTAAGATCATGACAATCCACGTGGACTGTGTGAAAGTGCTTTGAAAACTAGAAGAGCTACTCAACTTGCAAGAGGCACAGCCAACCCAGATAAGTCTGATAACAAAGGGATTTGAGTATTTCAATGTTATTTTATCAATACTCAGTTTCCTTCTCAGAGTGAGATTACAGCTTCCACTTTAAGAGTGACAGAATCATTCAGTATTCTTGGCAAAGTTGAAAATTTGAAGCCTAAACATTCAACAAGGTAGCTTAATTAACTTTTCGGCATGATTATTTACTGGACTGTTTAATTAGTTTAGTGTTACACATTCCACTGAATTATCAGCTAGCTCTCACTGATGCTCAAAGGCTTTCATGGTCAGTGTCAGTACTTGACTATTATTTTCTCAGGCTGATAGCCCATGTCCAATTTTCCCAGACTAATTCCGGCAGCCAGAACTTCTAAAATATCTCTTATTTTTTACCATCCTGGGAGAACTGTACTGCTATTTACCTTCTGGTAGTTCCCAGGAATCAGATTTCCTTCATGGTTTACCATTTGGCAGAGATGTAAAAAGAATCAATCAATCAATAAATAAAAGACTGAAATTTTTAAGCCCTTACTGTGATCACAAGTAGTGTTGTTTAGTAGATAGAGCATGTGTCTGGGAATCAGAAGGACCTGGGTTCTAATTTTGGCTCTGACACATGGCTGCTTTGTGACCTCGGGCAAATCACTTAACTTCTCTGGCCCACGATTACTTCATTTGTAAAATGGGGATTAAGAGTCTGAGCCCCATGGGGAACAGGGATTGTGTCCAACCTGATTAACTTGCATCTACCCCACTGCTTGAACAGTGCTTGGCACATAGTAAGTGCTTAGCAAGTACTATATTATTAAGATCCCTGCATAAAGAACCTGGGAGGGTATAACAGTGCTGGTAGACACAATCCCTGCTCTAAAAGAGCTCACAATGAACTAGGGAAGATAGACATTAAAATGAATTACAAATGGGAAAAGAGCAGTTTGTAAAGAAATGTACATATGTGCTGTGGCGGGGTGTATGGAGTGAATATCAAATTTTAGGAGGTATGGACTTGAGGGCATAGATGATTCAGAAGGGAAGGAGAATAGAGTGGAGAGATGAGAGGTTAGTCAAAGATGACCTCCTGGAGGAGATCTTATTTTAGTAGTGCTTTGAAGATGCAGAGAACTGTGGTCTGTCAGATATGAAGAAGGACGAGACTCCAGGCAAGATACAGGGTACGAACAAGGGATTAACACCAAGAGGGATGAGCTCAAGACACAATGAGTAGATTGGCATTACAGGAGCTAAATCTGAGCTGAGCTGTAGTGGGAAAGGAGCAAGGTTAGGTAGGAGGGAGAGCTGATTGCCTTTAAGCTAGAGGTGAGAATTTTCTGTTTGATACAGAGATAGATGGACAGATCTAGAGGTTTTTGTGCAGTAGGGAAATATGTGCCAGTGATTTTTCAGAAAAATTATATAGCCAAGGATGGCATCCCTCAAACTCACAGTTACCCTGACCAGGAGAGCTGTGGAAAGTTTGAATGAATTACATCCATGTGTTAAAGGGATCGGCTCACTGTTGGGAATCTGCAATGTCATCAGAAACACCCTGGTTGTCAGATAAGCCCCCTCCTTCCTCTCCCCCTCGCCCCCCCTCTTCATCCCCCCCGTCTTACCTCCTTCCCTTCCCCACAGCACCTGTTATATGTATATATGTTTGTACATATTTATTACTCTATTTATTTATTTTACTTGTACGTATCTATTCTATTTTATTTTGTTAATATGTTTGGTTTTGTTCTCTGTCTCCCCCTTTTAGACTGTAAGCCCACTGTTGGGTAGGGACTGTCTCTATATGTTGCCAACTTGTACTTCCCAAGCGCTTAGTACAGTGCTCTGCACACAGTAAGCGCTCAATAAATATGACTGATTGATTGATTAATTGTAAATATGTTTATATCTGTCTTCCCCCATTAGACGATAAGCTACCTGTGGTCAGGAATCACACCTATCAACTCTATTGCACTCTTCTAAGACCCAGATATAATACTCTGCACGGAGTAAGTCATCAATAAATACCTCACTCTTCACTATCTCTTAACATTGCTTTCTCTGCTGACATCTTACCCTCTGCCTTTACCTCTCTCCTCTTTAATATCCACCAGAGTATAGGTTCTTCCAGCTTCAACAGCCTCCTGAAATCCTACTTTCTCCAGAAGGCTTTCCTTGCATTAATTTTCTCTTCCCCAAGTCATATCACAATAGTAATAATTGTGACATTCCTTAAGCTCTTGCTATGTGCCAATGAATGGACATTTTATTCTCACTGATGGATGATGATAATGACGATGATGATGATGGGTTTTTCTAAATGTTTTAGCCATTTGGAAGCCTATGTTTAAACTAAAAAACCTTCTTCTTCTTGGTTAGTGAATTTACCCTTCTGCTTGGTAAGGAGCAGTTCTGAAAACAGAAGATGACGTATGCAGAAACAGGCAATCCACCTGTTCATTTTTTTCAAAGCAAAACTCATTCCTTCTTTGCATTTGTATACTTCAGGGACCTCTAATATATCCCCAGTCCTTCATTTCCTGAAATTTACCAGTCATAAGGTTAATTCTTCCAATTGGTCAGAAAATGCCAGTTCCATTAAGCTACATGATTCATGTCATTATTGAGCACGGGTAAAATGTCTGTATATTGGGAAAAAAGAGTGGAGGAAAATATCTTCGAATAACACTGAAAATGTCGTTCTGATGGAAATTCTTCCACATAGACTTAATTCAAGGAATTGTGTGTGTTTTTTCTCAGGGAACTTCTCTTTGGGAAATAAATGTGCTCAGTGAAATTATCCCATGGGATTTCGTTTAAATCTCAGTTACCCCTTTCCTCCCAAAGCCCACCAATGGAGGAGTGGGAAAGGCCAATGGCACCGAGCAATGTCTTCTTATTCCAGCCAGACCACATGATTGGACAGTCAGCCAGTGAGGTCACCTGGGAGTATGATCCTACCAGGAGTGGCCTGATGTAAGCGCTTAGTACAGTGCTCTGCACACAGTAAGTGCTCAATAAATACGATTGAATGAATAATGGAAGCTGTTCTGAAACTGGTCTCCAGATAGGCATGGGGAACTGTTCAATCAGGGACCCCTGGGGCTCCTCATACGATTCCCTGAAGAGGATATGAACCCTAACTTTGGAGGCTTTAGGGGGTTTTAGGTCTTCCAAATAATCAATGTCTGCAATTTTTTTTAATGATATTTGTTAGGCACTTTCTTTCTGTCAGACACTGTCCTAAGCCCTGGGGAGATACAAGCTAATCAGGTTGGGCATAGTCCATGCCCCACATGGGGCTCACAGTAATTAATCCCCATTGTCCAGATGAGGTTTCTGAGACACAGAGAAGTTAAGTGACTTGCCCAAGGTCTCACACAGCAGACAAGTGGCAGAAGTGGATTAGAACCCAGGTCTTCTGATTCCCAGGCCTGTGCTCTTTCAAAAGGGCACAGTACTTCTCCTCTTCATCTTGAAAGTTCATCTTGGGCCTCTCTGGAACCCAGTTTACCCCTGACTTGCCTGATCTGGATGAAACAAGTATCCCAAAGGGATCCGGGAAGTCATTTATCAATTAATCATCAGTCATATTTAGTAAGCACATACTGTGTGCAGAGCACTGTACTAAGCACTTGGGAGACAATATAACAATGTAACAGACACATTCTCTGTCCACTATGAGCTTAAAGTCAAGAAGGGGAGGCAGACAATTTAAATAAATTATGGATATGTACCTAAGTACTGTAGGGCTGGGGGAGGGGGTGAATAAAGGGAGCAAGGCAGAGCATTACAGGATGGAGTGAAGTAAAAGGAAAAGCGGGCTTAGTTAGGGAAGGCCTCTTGGAGGAGATGTGCCTTCAATTCGGCTTTGAAGGAGGGGAGAGTAATTGACAGGTATGAAGAGGGAGGGCATTCCCAGTCAGAGACTGGACATATCAGGCTATGCACCTTCCAGTTTTGAGAGCAAAAGGCAGATCTCAATAAAGACAATTGAATAAATGAGATCGAGGTACAATGTGCTGGTTGGCTTTAGACGAGCCAAGTGGGCGAGCTGGGTTGTAGTAGGAGGGTAATAATAATAATAATGGCATTTATTAAGCACTTACTATGTGCAAAGCACTGTTCTAAGTGCAGGGTGTAAAGTGACACAGGAGGGGGAAAAGTGATTGAGTGCTTTAAAGCTGATGACAATTAGTTTTTTTTTTTGATGTGGTGTTGGATGGGAAACCACTGTAAATTCTTGAGGAATGAGGAAACATGGTATGAATGTTTTTGTAGAAAAATGATCTAGGCAGCAGAGTGAAGTTTGGACTGGAGTGGAGGGAGATAGTAAGTAGGGAGGTCAGAAAGGAGGATGTGAAGTAATCAAGGTAGGATAGGGTAATCCAAGATAGCAGTGTTTGGATTAACATGGTAGCAGTTTAGATGGAGAGGAAAGGATGGATTTTAGCGATGTTTTGGAGCTTGAACTGACAGGATTTAGTATAGATGAATGTATGGGTTGAATGAGAGAGAGGAGTCAAGGATAATGCCAAAGTTACGGGCTTGTGAGACAGGACAATGGTGGTACTGTCTACAGTGGTAGGATAGTTAGGGGAAGTAGAGGGTTTGGGTGGGACAATAATGACTTCTGTTTTTGACATGTTAAGTATGAAGTGACAGCAGGACATCCAATTAGAGATGTCCTGAAGGTAGGAGTAAATATGAGAATGCAGAGAGAGGAAGAAAGATATCAGGGCTGGAGATGTAGATTTGGGAATAGAGGTGGTAGTTGAAGCCATGTGAGTGAATAGGTTCTCCAAGGGAGTGGGTGTAAGTGAAGAATGGAAGGGGACCTAGAACTGAACCCTGAGGGACCTCCACAGCTACAGAGCAGAAGAGAAGACAGTGAAAGAGACTGAGAACGAGTGGCTAGAGAGATAGGAGAATCAGAAGAGGACAGTGTCAGTGAAGCTGAGGTTGGATAATGTTTCCAGAAGAAGGGGGTGGTTGACAATCAATATGTATTAAGTGCCTGAGTGGGCAGAGAATGTGTCTACCAACTCTGGTGCATTGTACTTTCCCGAATGGTTAGCACAGTGCTCTGTACACAGTAAGCACTCAAATAACTCTGATTGACTGATTCCTCCATGCAGTATGCATCGTACTAAGCTCTTGGAAGAGTACTGATATGAACAGTCTCATCAAGGCATCACATCATGGCAGAATTTTCACATTTCACACTCCTGGAGGAAGAAAACACTCTCTCCCAGCTACAGATACCAGTGGCTTTCCATTTGCTCTGAGATCCAAAATTCAGTGTTCTGGTTAGCAGGTACTAATACCAAAGAGCTGCCACTGACCATGCTACTCATCGAGGAAAATAAATGTGATGTACTTAGAATCACCCTGCACAAAATACAATCTTCCAAATCATCATTTCCATCCCATCCTGAAATTACCGCACCACTTTTGAATTACTAGATGGGCGAAACAAGGAGAGCATTTGTTTGATTATCGAAGTAGAGGCTGTTGCACTCTGTACCAAAATGAAAATTCATTACTGACATAGTGTGACAGCAGAGAAAGGAACCATACAGACCCAAGATAAATGGGAAAGAGACCCACAGATAAGAAACGCCTCCTATTTAGCATGATGCTGGGGAATGGCTGTCTGCAGATGACAGCCTCATTAATTCATTTTGGAGCTCATTGCATTCCATGTTTTCCTGATGTTGCCATAGTGTCATTCCAGAAAGTGACTCTGATCCCATTGTGTTCCCAAGAAAACAAATATGCCTATGGGCAGAAATGGCAGGAGATGGAGTGAGATACCACTGAAATGGGCTGGGGACATTGAGTCCCCGGGCTGTCTCCCGATTCCTTTGGCCCCTGCCCAGTTGGTAGATTCCAGATACGTCTGGCCTCAGTGGATGAAGCGGGGCTAAACTCAGATTTGGTCAACCAGATTTTCTCTTTCTTTGCCCCTTTTTTGCATTCCGCTTGACTTGGATTTCTCTCTCCCCTACCATCTGTCTGTCTTCCCTCCTCATATCAGCGTACCAGCACATTAGAGAAACAGTGTGGCTCAGCAGAAAGAGCACGGGGCTTTGGAGTCAGAGGTCATGGGTTCAAATCCCAGCTCCACCAATTGTCAGCTGCGTGACCTTGGGCAAATCACCTAACTTCTCTGGGCCTCAGTTACCTCATCTGTAAAATGGGGATTAAGACTGTGAGCCCCCCCGTGGGACAACCTGATCACCTTGTAACCTCCCCAGTGCTTAAAACAGTGCTTTGCGCATAGTAAGCACTTAATAAATTCCATTATTATTATTATTATCTGACAATTAGCTTTCCCTGCCTTCAAAGCCTTACTGAAGGCACATCTCCTCCAACAGACCTTCCCAGACTAAACCCTCCTTTCCACTTCTCCCACTCCCTGTGCATCACCCGGATTTACTCTCTTTATTCATCCTCCTTCCAGCCCCACAGCACTTATGTACATAGCCGTAATTTATTTACATTAATTCCTGTCTCCCCCCCCAGACTATAAGCTCCTTGTGGGCAGGGAATGTGTCTGTTTATTGCTAAATTCTACTCTCCCAAGAGCTTAGGACAGTCCTCTGCATGTAATAAGCACTCAATAAAATGATTGAGTGAATTGAATGAATGAATTACCCACTAGCTCTGCCTTCAAGTTCTTCAATTCTCTGTTCCTCAGTGTCTCTCTACACTTCCAATTCCCAGCCCTCTCTCCACTGCTTCTTGCTGTTCCTCTCCCTGTTTCTTCCTCTTCTAATGACCTTGACCCCTCTTCTCTTCTGACCTTGTTCTTGCCTCAAGGTCCGTCCCTCCTTTTCTCTCCCTCTGCCTGAGCATCTCTCTTTTTAGCTCCTTTGCTCTGTGAGCTCTCTGCCTGCCCTCTGCCCTCTCTGCTCATTATTTTATCCGCAAGACCAAAAACAATGCCATTATTAGGTCAGATCCAGCCAATTCAGGATTCAATTTCTGCCAGTGGCATTAGGGTGGTCAAAGGAACCAATATAACTGATGAGCGTAAGTGACCAAGGAGCACAGTTGTGTGGCGGGTGAAAGAGATAGGGTGCCTAGAGTTGAACAATTTCAATGATTTTGGGAAATATTTCCATAGCCTAATTGCTAAGCACTTATCAAATGCCATCATTATTATGAATTCCACTGTGGAAAGAAAGTTGAGAGAGCCCATGAAAGATGCAGGAAAACTTGACAGAACAATTGATATTAACATTCATTATAATAATAATGTGTTCTGCTCTATTGCTTCCCCTACCTGTAATTTATTTTAATGTCTGTGCCCCCAACTAGATTGAAAGCTTCTTGAGAGCAGAGATCATGTTTACCTACTGTATTGTACTCTCTCTAGTGCTTAGTACAGTGCTCTCTACACGGTTAATACTCAGTAAATGCTATCGTTTGATTAAGCACTTGCTATGTGTCAAGCACTGTACTAAGCCCTGGGGTAGATACAGTATTATCAGGCTGGGCTCAGTCACTTAGGGTTCACAGTTCCTGAATGGTCATTTTACAGATAAGAAAACTGAGGCCCAGAGAAGTTAAGTGACTTGCCCAAAGCATCCAGCAGGCAAGTGGCAGAGCTGGAATTATAAACTAGGTTTTCTGACTCCCAAACCCATGCTCTTCACCAGCATTCAAGTGCTTTTACTTATTATATGCTCTTAATAAATACTATCGTTATGATTAATATTACTAATATTAGTAGTATTACTACTACTACCATTATATAATGTATCCATACTGGCCAGGGGACTCTCCAGTATCATAACAGTGATGGTATTTGTTAAGCGCTTACTATGTGTCAGGCACTGTACTAAGCACTGGGGTGGATACAAGCAAATCAGGTTGGACACAGTCCCTGTCCCTCATAGGGCTCACATTCTCAATCCCCATTTTACAGATGAGGTAACTGAGGCCTAGAGAAGTGAAGTGACTGGCCCAAGGTCACACAGCAGACATGTGGCAGAGTCAGGATTAGGACCCATGACCTTTGGCTTCCCAGGCCTGTGCTCTATCTAATGCTGGAAGAATGACCACAGTACCCAGAAGTCAGGAACTACTGCTCCCTTCCTAGCCCATCAAAGAAGCATATTTTTCCTATTAACCTGGACTCTGGATGGGTGGGAACCTAGGCCTTGAAGGAGCTGGTGGGGAGGAATTATTCATTCAATCGTATTTACTGAGTGCTTACTGTGTGCAAAGCACTGTACTAAGCGCTTGGGAAGTACAAGTCAGCAACATATAGAGACGGTCATCCTGTTTCATACTACTCTGTTTTTCATTTCATCTGGTCTATCCTTTGGTCTTGAGGGGCCAATTAACAAAAAGGTCCCAGTCTTCTTTCAGTATTCAAAACTCTCCTGCCCGAAAAGTAAAATGCAGCTTTCAGTTCTTAGCCCTGCACAGCCCATGTGCTCCCAAAGTCATAACAGAGATAACCACCCCACAGAATTGATGTGGCTTTTCCACACCATCACCCCAGAGTCATAATTCTTCTTCCACTACTCCAGAGGAGGCTTCGATTAAAGAAATGAGAGATGCTGCTATTAGTCGCTATGTTGTTCGTGCCTGAAAGCTAAAACATTTCCATAGATAACCCATGAAGCCCCAAACTGATCTTTTCACTGTAACTCATTCCCATCCCTTCCTCCACGAACACCTTGCTTGACCCTTTCTCCTACCTAATAATAATAATAATTATGGCATTTATTAGTGCTTACTATGTGCAAAGCACTGTTCTAAGTGCTGGGGAGGCTACAAGGTGATCAGGTTGTCCCTTGGGGGGCTCACAGGTTTAATCCCCATTTTCCAGATGAGGTAAATGAGGCACAGAGAAGTTAAGTGACTTGCCCAAAGTCACACGCTGACAATTGGCAGAGCTGGGATTTGAACCCAAGACCTCTGATTCCAAAGCCCGTGCTCTTTCCACTGAGCCATGCTGCTCCCTTCAGCAGTCCATCTGTAATCTGTCTCCCCCTTCTAGATGGTGAGCCCATTGTTGGGTAGAGACTGTCTCTATTTGTTGCTGACTTGTACTTCCCAAGTGCTTAGTACAGTGCTCTGCACACAGTAAGCACTCAAAAATACGACTGAATGCACGAATGTAGAGGAGAACACTAGGGATGTGTGGTGGAAGAAGCAGCATGGCTTAGTGGATAGAGCCCAGGCCTGATAGTCAAAGGACCTGGGTTCTAATCCTAACTTTTCCACTGCCTGCTCTGAGATCTTGGGCAAGTCACTTCTTTGTGCCTCATCTGTAAAATGAGGACTTAGCCCTAGCCCTAACCGTAGGCCTAGCCCTATCCCTAAACCTTACCATAAACGTAACACTAAACCTAACCCTAACTCTAACTTTAGCTCTAACCTTACGACTAACCCTAAGCATAACCCCAAACCTTGAACTAACCTTAACCTTAACGCCAAACCCTAGCCCCAACCATAGTCCTAAGTACCCTATAAGTACTTAGAATGTATGTCCTATGCAGAACAGGGAACTGTGTTTTATCTAATTATCTGGTATCGATCTCAGGGCTTAGATCAGTGCTTGGCACATAGTAAGTGTTTAATAAATACCAAAATAAAATAATAATAATGAAACTACTAAGTTATTATTTTCATTATCATCCTTTAGACTGTCAAAGCAGACAGTTTTGGTACTGCTAGTGGCCTAGTGGAAAGAATACGGGCTTGGGAGTCAGAGGAACTGGGATTTAATCTGACTCTGCCTCTTGTCTTCTAGGTGACCTTATGCTAGTCACTTGACTTCTCTGTGCCTTAGTTCCCGCATCTGCAAAATGGGGAATCAATAGCTAGTCTCCTTCCTACTTATATTGTGAGCCCCATGAGAGAACAAATTATCTTGTATCTACGCTAGTACTTAGCAGCGTGGCTCAGTGGAAAGAGCAGGGGCTTTGGAGTCAGAGGTCATGGGTTCAAATCCCAGATCTGCCAACTGTCAGCTGTGTGACTTTGGGCAAGTCACTTCACTTCTCTGGGCCTCAGTTACCTCATCTGTAAAATGGGGATGAAGTCTGTGAGCCCCACATGGGACAACCTGATCACCTTGTTACCTCCCCAGCGATTAGAACAGTGCTTTGCACATAGTAAGCACTTAATAAATGCCATTATTATTAGTAGTAGTAGTAAACACTTAAATACCATCATTGTTATTATTATTATTACAGTGCTAGGCACTTAGTAAACACTTAAAGACTGCAATTAATATTGTCCTCCAAGCATTCCTTGGTGCCACTGTTCAAAATATTGGGCTGACTGTATCATTGGTCTGACTCAAGAGGAGCCATTGCTCATGATCTTCTGTAACAGGAGCCCATTCTAGTTTGAAGGGATGGAGGTACCAACCAGATGTTTCAGGTCACTTTCGATCTAGTATTGGAGTCTCAGAAACCAAAAAACTGGCCCACTGGGCCCTCATTCCCAGACAAACTTCTGCCTTCTAGTGTGGAAGGATAAGGACAGGAGAGAGAAGACCATGGTTAAATTTGTTCATATTTGTTCACGTCTCTCCAGTGTTCCCCTGGGTGGGGAGAAAAGAAATCTTGGAGGCTATTTTTCCTGTATAATTTTAGCTGCTGATTCCCTAGGGCTCTCATTAGTCCCCTAGAGAGACTGCTCTATTGTCTGATAGATCTGACCATTAGGAATATAGTCCAGTAAAATTTACTTCCTGCTTCTCCTAATTCTCCCTCTCAAATTCTGCCTAAACAAATTCTGCCTGCCTCTGGCTCTCTCTCCCCTTCTTCTCCCTCTCCCTCTTCCTTTCCTTCTCTCCCTCACTCACACATATAAACAATCCCTTCTCTCTCTCTCCCACCCTCCCACTTTCCTCTCTTCCCAACCCCTACCTGCCATTGTAACCCATTGCTTTAGATTTTTCTCTACTGCACTCACATGAAATAATTTCCTTCGCCTTTTCCTTCTGCTTCCTAGGTGTAAATATCATTCATGTCTCCTCAGTGTAGCAATTTAATTACTCTTCCTAAGAAAATGGAATTGGATCTGCATTTCCTTCCCCTTCCTCCTAATTGGATAATTACTTATTTGGTAGTTTAATTAGTTAATTGCGCATTAGCTAAAATGCATTAATGTCTTAAAAGTCATCACTTTGTTTTGTGGGGAGCATGTGAGATTTGTGTTTCAGCTGGGCGGGTTGGTGAGGAGGAAATAGAACAGTTCCCCATCTAGGCTGCACAATAATAGTGACAAGCACTGGGCTACGCACTAGGGTAGATATCAGATGAGACACAGTATCTATCCTATTTGGGGCTTGCTGTCTAAGGCGGAGGGAGGACAGGAATTTAAACACCAATTTTTACGAATGAGGAAATGGAGGAAGCACTGAGGTTTAGGTGACTTTTGTACTAGGTTTTGCAGATGCTTCTGGTTTCAAGTTTGGCTGCTGGCTCTGTTTGGGAGGATAAGCAGTTGAGAGATTTGATTGAGTCCCTTAAAACCAAGTGAGGAGTTTCTGCTTAAGGTGGGAGAAATTGACACCCATTGGAGGTTTTTGAAGAATCCAGAAGAACACAAAAAAAGGCCTGCAGCGGGGGACAGAGACAGAACACTAACCACAGATTGCAAGCAGCAGGACTCAGTGGAAAGAGGTAGGGCTTTGGAGTCAGAGGTCATGGGTTCAAATCCCTGCTCAGCCACTTGTCAGCTGTGTGACTTTGGGCAAGTCACTTAACTTCTCTGTGCCTCATCTGTAAAATGGGGATAAAGACTGTGAGCCCCCCTTGTAACCTCCCCAGTGCTTACAACAGTGCCTTGCATGTAAGTGCTTAATAAATGCCATTATAAAAAATAGGCAGCATAACCGAACCTAAGAAGGATTTAGCAGGAACCAATTTAATCCTGTTAATAATGAGAACCTTGTTGTTTCATCTAACTGGCAGAGTGACTGGTCTCAGTAGTGAAATCCATCAGACTTGAGCCAATTCCCTATTCAAGAATAGTGTAACTCTTTCCAAATCTAGAGTAAAATATTCCGATTATATTACAGTGCTTACTTTGCAGGTATTCTGAGAATGAGCAGACAAGCATCTCATCCATGGTAGGAGAAGAGATTCTTGATTGGGATGAGATGACACTGAATGTGGGTGGACCTGTTCCCTGCCAAGACTGGTAGTTGAGGGACCCATTGTTGTGGACAGGGAATGTGTCTGTTCATTGTTATACTGTACTCTCCCAAGCGCTTAGTAAAGTGCTCTGCACACAGTAAGTGCTCAATAAATACAACTGAATGACTAAACCATTCCTTGGTAGTTTAGACCATTTGGGGCTATGTTATTCAGCTCTGGCACCTGTAACATAACCTCAGTCTGGATTAAGCCAATTCCCCTGATTAGGGAAAGATCATGGGAAACAGGGTAGGTGAAAATATCAACAGGCCCAAGGAGTTTGCATCCATTCATTAATGAGTAGTTCCATCAATGGTTTAGGATGAAAAGGGGACAAGGATTGGGGTGTTAGATCAATCAATCCGTCAATCTATGGTATTTATTGAGAGCTTACTATGTGCAGAACACTGTTCTAAGTGCCTGGGAGAGTACAATGCAACAGAATTAGCAGTCGGGTTCCCTGCCCATAATGAGCTAACAGCCTAGAGGTTTAGGTGGTTCATCCCTAACCCCATTGTTGGATGACTAGGTGGGCTGCCGATTCCAGTTCCTCCAAGAATTCTGGGACCACCAAAGAAAGCCCTGAGCTGGTTGAGCCATTGGTGCTTCATACGGGTTTTATAGGCTTAGCTCTTAAGCCTTCCCAAAATGCCTAGAAGAGAGCTCTACCCAAAGTAAACTGCTTAACAAATACTATTTATTGAAACTCCTCTCGGACTTGGGACAGTATGTTAGATATATTTCCTCCAGAGGGGTCCGGTTTCCAAAGTTAAAGGAGCTGGATCAAGAAAACTTGGATCTTTGGGGAAAATGCCTAATTACATACATTTTCAGGTCCCTTCATCGGTTAACTTGTTAGAAGCAGGGAACGTTTCTGTTAATTATGTTATATTGTACTTTCCTAAGTGCTTAGTACAATCCCCTACACGTAGTAATCTCTCAATAAATACCACCGATTGATTGACTACCATATTCTCAAACATTTATTGGGTCCCAAAATAGTACCAGTTTCTGAAATTTTCAATCAAACCATCCATAGTATTTATTGAGCACCTTTTGAGCAGTGAATGCTCTCTAAGCACCTAGATGAGTGAAAGCAAATAGGACGTACCTTCACTAGCTTCAAGAAGCTTACAAGGAGTGAAATATTCTGTGGGAAAGACGAGGTCTCTATAATAGCTGAGGACGCAGGTCAGTGGATATATTCCATCCAATTATCAAGCACCATACTAAAGACCCAGATTGGCCAAAGAGACACAACTGTTTTCCATTTTTATCACCCTGTTTAATAATAATAATAATAATAACAATGACATTTGCTAAGCATTTACTATATGCAAAGCACTATTCTAAGCACTGGGGAAGATACAAGGTGATTAGGTTGTCCCACATGGGGCTCACAATCTTAATCCACATTTTCCAGATGAGGTAACTGAGGCACAGAGAAGTTCAGTGGCTTGCCCAAAGTCACACAGCCAGTAAGTGGCTGAGCCGGGATTAGAACCCATGACCTCTGACTCCCAAACCCGGGCTCTTTCCATTGAGCCACGCTGCTTCTCTACCAAAGACAAAAGACTATGCCGGGCATTACCATTCTGGCCACCCCACAGTGCCAATTAAGGCGGTGATGATGAACAATTCAGGAAAGATCAGAAAGGTAGATATGCAAGCCTTGTCAGGGGTTGCTTCCCCAGGATATCAATGTGCATGACACACTCCGTCAGCCTCTGCTAGTTAAAAGTAATTGAAGCAGGTGCTGTATTAATATTTAGCCTTCCTCCCCACCAAACACTATTTGATCTGATAGTATGAAATGCCACACACAAATTTCCCATGAGCCTGTTCTGTAGCGTCTTCTCCACTGTCTTCCAGAACAAGCTGATGGTGGGCTGTGTGCTATTAATTAGGACAAAGGTGCTCACCTCCGAGGGTCAGTGAGCTGAAAAATGGCTTTTTCTCTCCATCTGCTTGGAGTACAAATTGCTGCAAAAGGGCTCTGTCTGGTCATACCTACAGCTAATTCCTGCAGAAGCACACAGCCATGTTTGTGGCTAGGAACCAGAAAATTGGGCTGCATATGAAACTTGGATTTCTGATAATAATAACTGTGGCATTTATTAAACGCTTACTATGTTCCAGTCAGTCACTGTACTAGGCCCTGGGATAGATAAAAGGTAAATGAGATGGACATAGTCCCTGTCCCACATAGGGCTCACAGTCTTAATCCCCATTTTACAGATGAGGTAACTGAGGCCCAGAGAAGTGAAGTGACTTACCCAAGTTCACACAGCAGACGAGTGGCAGAGCTGGAATTAGAACCTAGGGCCTTCTGACTCCCAAGCCCGTGCTCTATCCATTAGGCCACCTACCCTCCATTTTCCCGGATGAGGGATTGGGGCCTGGGGGAAACATGGCAGGAGAAAACATGGGGGAAACATGGGGCCTGGGGGAAACACGGCTGAAATATGGCATGAGAGAAGGAGGAACATTGAGTACCAGGACTCGAGTATTCCAGCTCCTAGATATATATCTGGGAAAAAGGGTGAGGTCAGGAGGAAGAGCAGAGGAGGACTGAGCCACAGAATTTCCATTGTACTTCCTGAGTATCTAGTAGAGTGTGCTGTACTAAGTGGTTGCTCAAGAAATCCTACCGAGAAGGCGTGTAGCCTAGTGGAAAGAGCATGGGCCTTGGGAGTCCGAGGACCTGGGTTCTAACATCGGCTCTGTCACATGTCTGGTGTGAGACCTTGGCCAAGTCACTTCACTTCTCTGTCTTCTAAACTGTAAGCTCATTGTGGATGGGGAATAGATCTGTTATATTGTAATAATAATAATGATAGCATTTATTAAGCGCTTACTATGTGCAAAGCACTGTTCTAAGCATTGGGGAGGTTACAAGGTGATCAGGTTGTCCCAGGTGGGGGCTCACAGTTTTAATCCCTATTTTACAGATGAGTGAACTGAGACAAAGAGAAGTGAAGTGACTTGCCCAAAATCACACAGCTGACAAGTGGCAGAACCAGTATTTGAACCCCTGACCTATGACTCCAAAGCCCTGGCTCTTTCCACTGAGCTATGCTGCTTCTCTGTACTCTCTGTACTTCTCTGTACTCTCTCAAGCACTCAGTACAGTGCTCTGCACATAGTAAATGCTCTGTAAATATGATTGACTCAGTTCCCTCCTCTGCAAAATAGGGATTTAATCCCTCCTACTTGGACTGCAAGCCCCTTGGAGGACCTGAGGATCTTGTATCTAACGAAGAGCTTATTACAGCACTTGGAACATAGTAAGCACTAAACAAAGATTATTATTATTATTATTATTATTATTATTATTATTATTACTACTACTACTGCTCTGACACCCAGGGCCATTTCTCCTAGCAGAGCTCGTGCCTGCTCCCAGGGATGGTTGGACAGAACTTCCACTGGCAAATGCATTCAGACTGCAACTTTTTAAAGTGATATTTGCTAAGTACCAGGCACTGGACTGCTGGGGTAGACACAAGTTAATCAGATTGGACACAGTCCACGTCCCACACGGGGCTCAAAATCTTAATTCTCATTTTGCAGATGAGGTAACAGACACAGAGAAGTTAAGTGACATGCCTCAGTTCACACCGCAGACAACTGGCAGAGCAGAGATTAGAACTCAGGGCTTTCTGACTCCCAGAGCCGAGCTCTTTCCGGACTCTTTGGCTTTGCTATTTCTTTTAAGCTCATTCCAGTCTACCATATTTTGTGGCAAATTACAACTGAATCAACTGAAAATTATAAATACATTTTAAAATAGAGATGTACCCATCACTGTGGACGGCACCACCATCCTCCTGCCTCACAAGCCTGTAAACTTGTCATTATCCTCAACTCATCTCTCTCATTCAACCCACATATTCAATCTGTCACCGAATCCTGTTTGTTCAACCTTCACAGTGTCTCTAAAATCCGCCAATTCTTCTCCATCCAAACTGCTTCTGATGGGGTCGCATTGGAGTCACATGCTGTTTCGGCCCCATGCACTATGGAAAGTTGCAGACATTGTTTGAGCGTATGCGGTCCTGTTGCCATGTTTAGTATGGGCCTTAGACCCTGCAGCCCATTGGCTGGGTCCCGGGAACCAAACCAAGCAAGGAGACAGACACCGTCCAGCCCTGCACCAAATCTGCACCAATCCAGTCCCTGCTTCGCAAACCCTGCACCAATTACTGTGATCAGCAACCAGGAAGTATCAACAGTATATAAGCTTGTTACAGTGGGCACTCAGGGCACCTCGCCCTGGAGCCCGCCGGGTACGTTACACCCTATTCGATCTTACCCACAAACCATTAAAACTTTTAATAGTCACATGCTGTTTTGACTAATTCTTTAATTGCCCCGCGACCTTGGTGGCGATCCAGAACCGCCGCCACCATCACTTCTGCTTTAATCTAAGCACTTAGCCTATCCCACCTTACTGCACCAAACTGTTTGCGGACTTCCCTTGCGTCCTAGCTCTGCCCACTCCAGCCCGTTCTTCACTCTGCTGCATGGATCATTTTCCTACAAAACCATTTAGTCCATGTTTCCCCACTCCTCATGTACCTACATTGGCGGCCCATTCACCACTGCATCAAACAACTTACCATAGGCTTTAAAGCATTCAATCACTTTACCCCCTCCTATCTTACTCTGCTGCTTTTCTACTACCACCTAGCCTGTAAACTTTTCCCCTCTAATGCCATACTACTCATTGTACCTCCATCTCATCTATCTCCCCACCACCTCTTGCCTACATCCTATCCCTGGCCTGGAACTCCCTTCCTCTTCATATCGGACAGACCATCAATCTCCTTACCTTCAAAGCAAATCTCTTCCAAGAGGCCTTCAAGTTGGCCTCCTTGCCCTATTTCCCATTCTCCCACTCCCTCCTGAGTACCCTTGCATTTGGATTTCCACCCTTTTCTCACCCCACTCTCAGCCCCACAGCACTTATATACACATATCCATAATGTATTGATTTATATTAATGCCTTTCTAGCCCTCTAGACTGTGTGCTCAATGTGGGCAGGGGACATGTCTACCAACTCTGTTATACCATACTCTCCTAAGATGTCAGTACAGTGCTCTGCATATAGTAAGTAGATTTCTTAATGTGTACATGAGCTATTTTCACAGAGTTATCTTCTCTCTCCTATTCAGCAAAAAGGCATCTCTCTCCGGTATTACTGTTCTGTTGTTAGCTACATGGTGGTATTTATTGAGCTCCCTCTAAGTGCAAGACAAATTTTACTAAGCACTAGGGAGAGTTCCCCTCCCACAAAATATTTATATAATATTTTAGATTTTTTCAATGTGCACAGATGCTATTTTCAAAGTGTTATCTTCCCTCTCCTTCTCAGCAAAAAGACAGTTCTCCCATATAATACGGATCTGCTGTTGGCTATGAGGTAATATTATTAAACGCCCTCTGGGAGCAATATGCACTGTAGTAAGCACCAGGGAGAGTTCCCATCCCGCAGATAACAGTAATCACATTCATTGAACACCTACTATGGTCTAAATAATTACGATTTAAACAGATTAGATGGGGTCTAGTCTCCCACAGACTAGAACAATAATACATTACAAATTCAACATTCCAAGATAACAGGGTAAGACAGAATAGTTGAAAACAGTACTTGATGGGCTAAGTTCTCACAGGCATAGTCTATGTTATCAGAGATCTTCCCTCATCCAGGCTAAATTAAAATCAGTTATAATCTCTCCATTCAAGTCAGTCAAAATATTTCAAAAGTCGAGGAAAGGAAAGAAGGAGTTTAAGTCGAAGAAAACTCTGCAGCGTTATTATACTGAAGTGAGAGAGCCCTGTAAGTAATACCGGCATTAAAATTCAACAGAGCTATTGCAGACAAGCACTAAAAGGGAAGCATTATAATACAGGATTGATGTATAATACATTGTATATTCAATTATTTATTCTGATATTTCATCCTGACATATTTGTATTTCTAGCTGTTAAATCCTTTTTCCTCTTCTTGGTCCCACTCTTTCTGAATATTTTTGTCCAGCTTCTCAATTGAGGTGTAAGCTCCTGTTGGTAATGAACATGTCTGCATTTCCCAAGCAACTAGTATAGGGCACTACTCTAAATGAGTGCTTAGTAAATGCTCCTATTTTTGCTGCTAATACTACTACTGATACTCCTCCTATCACAGCTACTGTTATTATTGCTACTCTTTCTACTTCTATCAATCAATCAATCAATCGTATTTATTGAGCGCTTACTGTGTGCAGAGCACTGTACTAAGCGCTTGGGAAGTACAAGTTGGCAACACATAGAGACGGTCCCTACCCAATAGTGGGCTCACAGTCTAGAAGGGGGAATGACTTCTAGTCATTCACACTTATTGAGCACTTACTGTGTGCAAAACACCATACTAAATGTTTGGTAGAGTATAATATAACAATATAATAGACACATTCCCTGCCCACAATGAATTTACAGTCTAGAGGACTGTACTACTACAGAAGCAGCAGGAGAAGCAACATAGCTTAGTGGAAAGATCATGGGCTTGGGAGTCAAAGGTCATGGGTTCTAATTCCAGCTCCGCCACTTATCAGCTGTGTGACTTTGGGCAAGTCACCTCACTTCTCTGTGCCTCAGTTATCTCATCTGTAAAATGGGGACTAAGACTTCCCAAGCACTTGTACTTCCCAAGTACTTAGTACAGTGCTCTGTACACAGTAAGCACTCAATAAATACGATTGAATGAATGAATGAACAAGCACCATCATCATTATTATTATTATTACTACTACAGAAGCAGCAGGAGAAGCAGTGTGGCTTAGTAGAAAGAACATGGGCTTGGGAATCGGAAGTCATGGGTTCTAATCCTGGCTCTGCCACTTATCAGCTGTGTGACTTTGGGCAAGTCACCTCACTTCTCTGTGCCTCAGTTATCTCATCTGTAAAATGGGGACTAAGACTGTGAGTCCCACATGGAACAACCTGATTACCTCGTATTTGCCCCAGCGCTGAGAACAATGCTTGGCACATAGTAAGCGCTTAACAAATATTATTATTACTATTAATATTGCTATTGTTCCTACTACTTTGACTACTATTGCTACGGCCGTACAGTCCTTTCACTCAGGGAATGCTCAGTCAATTCAACCGCTCAGTCAATTGATTGTGGCAGAACATAGCAATATAACAGTGTGCTGAGAGGCTGATCTCCCCAAACAGAAGCTTTGAGAGGATCAGAGACCAGCTGGAAATATAAAAATCAGCAGTAGGCCAAGAACTCGGCAAAGCCATCAGCTAAGCCAAGACCAATCTGGAGCGTGAGTTATACATCTGTCATTTTAGACACATCCACATGCATACATAGGATCTCATGGACTTGAGGGAATAAGATGGGGAAATGGAGGGATTAGTCAGGGAAGAGCTCTTGGAGGAGATGCAATTTTAGGAGGGCTTTGAAGACGATGGGGAGAGCGGTGGACTATCGGATGTGAAACAGGAGGGAGTTCCAGGTTAGAGGGAGCATGTGGGCAAGAGATTCTCAGGGAGAAAAATGAGATCGAGGTACACTGAGTAGGTTGCAGTTAGAGAAGTGAAATGTGTGGGCCGGATTGTAATAGGAGATTAGCGAGGCAAGGTAGGAGTGGGAGGGCTGATCGAGTGTCTTATACCCAAAGGTAAGGAGTTTTTAATTGATACGGAAATGGATGGGCAACAGTTGGAGGTATTTGAGGACAGAGGAGATGTGAATGGGATTTTTTTTTTCCATAAAAATGATCCAGGCAACAGAGTAAAGTATGGAAGGGAGAGGGTAGAGAGAGGAGGCAGGAAGTCAATGAAGAGACTGATGCAGGGGTCAAAGCAGAATACGATAAGTGATTGGACAAGTGTAGTAGTAGCGGTTTGGATGGAGAAGGAAGGATAGTTTCTAAAGATGTTGTGAAGGTAGAATTGACAGGATTTGGTGACAGACAGTACCTGCAGGGTGAATGAGAAATGAATTGAGGATAACACCAAGGTAACAATTTTGCGAGAAAGGGAGAATGGGGTTATTGTCTACTGTGATGGGAAAGTCTGGGGAAAGACAGGGTTTGGTTAAGAAAATGAGTTTGAAGTGTCAGCGCCACTTTCAAATAGAGATGCCCTAAAGGCAGGAGGAAATATGAGACTGCAGACAGAGAGGTTGGGGCTGGAGAGGTATATTTGGGAATCATCCTCATAGGGATGGTAATTGGGAGCCTTAAGGATTGAAGTCAGAGGAGCAAATGAGTTCTCCAGTGGAGTGGGTGTAGATAGATAATAGAAGAGGTCCCAGAACTGAACCTTGAAGGACTTCAGTTAGGGGATTGTGTGGGCAGAGGAGGTGATGGTGAAAGACACCACGGGAGTTGCCAGAGAGGTAAAGGAGAACCAGAAGAGGAAATTGTCTGTGTCAGTTTCACCCATTCCCGCCCCAGCTGGGTACTCCTGTGACTAGAATTTCCAGCCGGGGCCTTGACCCAGTTTAGGGGGCTAAGGGAAAACAAAAGGAGAATGTATTCAGTCTGCCACCAAACCCTGACGTTTCTACCTTCACAGCACTCTAGAATCCACCCTTTCCCCTCCATCCAAAATGCTACTATGCCGATCCAAGCTCTAATCAATACCCACCTTTACTGCATCAGCCAGGTTTCAGCAATGGTGAGGAAGGCCAATGACTGTGTCTGTGATGCAGGGAAGCACAGGAGGGGATGGAGGGGGTGGAGTGTTGTGTTGAATGAAAGAAGAGAAGGTTAGCATTCCCCTTGAGGAGGATGGAGGAGGTCCTAGTGGTCTATACAACACATATATGGTTAAGGCATTGCCACCTACTTCATGGCATCTAAGCAAGTTTTTCCCTCCGCCCTACCTCCTTCCCCTCCCCACAGCACCTGTATATATGTTTGTACAGATTTATTACTCTATTTATTTTACTTGTACATATTTACTATTCTATTTATTTTACTTTGTTAATATGTTTTGTTTTGTTGTCTGTCTTCCCCTTCTAGAATGTGAGCCCATTGTTGTGTAGGTACCGTCTCTATATGTTGCCAACTTGTACTTCCCAAGCGCTTAGTACAATGCTTTGCACACAGTAAGCGCTCAATAAATACGATTGAATGAATGAATGAGTGTTGGATAGGAAAGAACTGACTGAAGCCAACATGGTGGGATGAGAAAATGGGATAGAGAAGACAAATGAAGTACATTTCCCCACTATATTTGCCCTTCCCGTGTCACCTATACACCTGGGCACTTCGACACTCACCCCTAGCCCCACAGCACTGGTGTATATATCCTTAGACTCTACTGTTTTCCATATCTGTGACTTAATTTAATGTTTGCCTTCCCCTCTTAGACCATAAGCTCCTTAAAGACAGTCAGTCGTATTTATTGATCACTTACTGTGTGCAGAGCACTGTATCAAATGTATGGGAGAATACAATATAACTGTGAACAGACAGATTCCCAGACCACAGTGAGCTTGCAGTCTATAACAGGAGGACAGGAATCAGAAGTAGCATGGCTCAGCAGTAGAAAGAGCCCGGGCTTTGGAGTCAGAGGTCATGGGTTCTAATCCTGCCTCTGCCACTTGTCAGCTGTGTGACTTTGAGCAAGTCACTTAACTTCTCTGGGCCTCAGTTACCTCATCTGTAAAATGGGGATTAAGAGTGTGAGCCCCACGTGGGACAACCTGATCACCTTGTATCCCCTGCAGTGCTTAGCACATAGTAAGTGCCTAACAAATACTGTCATTATTATTATTACCAACTGTTTTGTATTGTCCTTTCCCAGGCACTTTAGTACAGTTTCCTGCACGCAGTAAATGCTCAATACCACTGATTGATCGATTGATTGAGCATCGTCTATAATATTGAAGGTTAAATATACAATATATTTCTGCTTTGAGCTGAACTGCAGCTCACCACTGCTAATGCTTTTTGACAGCAATGGTGATTGACATTTGCTAGGCCACTCCCAATCTGCTCCTACACTTTTGTTGTGAAGTGAAGCAATTTTGAAAATGCAATTAGAACTTGTACTTCCCAAGCATTTAGTACAGTGCTCTGCATACAGTAAGCACTCAATATGATTGAATGAATTAGAAGCAGCATGGCCTAGTGGGAAGAACACAGGCTTGGAAGTCAGAAGAACCTGGCTTCTAAACCTGGCTCTGCTAATTGCTTGCTGTGTGACCTTAGGCAAGTCAATTCACTTCTCTGTGCCTCAGTTTCCTCAACTAGAAAATGAGGATTCAATACCGGTTCTCACTCCTAGACTGTGAACGCATACAGGACAGGGATTGAATCTGACCCAATTAACTTGTACCTTGAGAAGTGGCATAGTATAGTAGATACAGCACAGGCCTGGGAATCAGAAGGTCCTGGGTTCTAATCCTGGCTCTGCCACTTGTCTGCTGTGTGACCTTGGGCAAGTCACCTCACTACTCTGGGCCTGTTACCTCGTCTATAAAATGGCAATTGAGACTGTGAGCCCCATGTGGGACAGGGACTGCTGTGTCCAACCGAATTTGCTTGTATCCACCCCAGCGCTTACTACAGTGCCTGGCACATAGTAAGCACTTAATACCATACTCATTATTATTAGTATTACCTTCCCCAGCTCTTGGAACAGAGTCTGACACATAGTAAGTGCTTAATGCCTTAAAAACCTGAAAAATGACTGTATGGTATATATACTGTTGCAGTTGTGACCCTTGACCAGGCTTTAGCATAGCCCAACTGGCTGTCATTCATCTTTTTCCTGTAAATTGAAATCTTGTTGTGGGCAGGGAATGTGTCTTATGTTGTACTCTACCAAGTGCTTAGTACAATGCTCTGCACACAGTAAAAATTAAATAAATACAATCGACTGACGATTGGCTGATGACTAACTGACAAGGAGCCTCCCTGAGGCCTAGCCTCAGTCGACTAGATCAGGCAATTAGACAGTTCTCAACCTCAGTGATTTAAAATCGGAGAAGGAGTCTGCAGCAGTCCTGTGCAATGCAGTGCCTCTGTCAGGGCTCACCTACTCTCTTGCCTTCCCAACATGACACAGTCTCTCCTCTCCACCTCCCCAACTTCTGCCTCTTTTCTGTTCCTTTCAGTTGCTCAACCTCTCCGAACAGTCTTTGTGTTTCCCTCTGCCTCTTCCTGTCTCCAGATGTCTCCGGGCTTCATTATCTGTGAATGTCTTAACCTTGTGCCAATCTCTTTCTGCCTATGTGTCCCCAGATGTCCATATTCCTCTCTCTGTGCTACTGCCCAGTTCTTCCTTAATTCCATCTCTTGGTCTCTGCCTGTTTCTGCCTCTGACTTTGATTCTGGCCCTCTTTCTCTTCTGCCTCTCTCTCTCTCTACCTGCCTCTTTCAGACTGTCACTACCTTAATGTGGACAGGTGTCACATCAGAATAAACAGAAGCAAAGCTAGGTGCACATCATTAACAAATTGTCTTTCCCTGAATCTCTGTTTCACTCTCCATTTGCATCTCCAGTAAGCTCCTCCACTAGTTTGTAAATTCTCTGAGGCAAAAGTTTGTATTGACTTGCTCTGTAGTACCCTTCCAAGTGCTTAGTACCACTCCTCTTCATACAGTAAGTGCTCAGTAAATGCCACTAATGGACTGATTGGTTGATTGTCTCTATTTGCATTTCTCTTTTGGTTATTTGCATTCCTGACTGTGTTTCTTTTTTTATAGCTTCCTATGTCTTTGTTCTGTGTTTCTTTCTTCTGGTCTCCATCCCCTCGCCCCCTCCTACCTCACCTCCCTTCTCTCCTTCTCCAGCCCAGCCCGCACCCTCGCTCCTCTGCCACTAAACCTCCTCACTGTGCCTCGTCCTTGCCTGTCCCGCCGTTGACCCCCAGCCCACGTCCTCCCCCTGGCCCGGAATGCCCTCCCTCTGCACATCCACCAAGCTAGCTCTCTTCCTCCCTTCAAAGCCCTACTGAGAGCTCACCTCCTCCAGGAGTCCTTCCCAGACTGACACCCCTTTTTCCTCTCCTCCTCTCCATCCCCCCACCCTACCTCCTTCCCCTCCCCACAGCACTTGTATATACATTTGTACAGATTTATTACTCTATTTTACTTGTACATATTTACTATTCTATTTATTTTGCTAATGATGTGCATCTGGCTTTACTTGTATTTATTCTGATGAGGTGACACCTGTCCACATGTTTTGTTTTGTTGTCTGTCTCCCCCTTCTAGACTGTGAGCCCCTTGTTGGGTAGGGTTTGTCTCTATATGTTGCTGACGTACTTCCCAAGTGCTTAGTACAATGCTCTGCACGCAGTAAGCACTCAATAAATACAATTGAATGAATGGTCCATGTATCTTGATATTCCTTCCTGGCTTTGTCCTTGTCTCGGGACTGTGTCTCTTTGGTATGAATGGGAGTTTCTATCTTAATAAGGAGATGGGCTGGGAGGGGCTGTTGGAGGATTCTGGGTCTGCTTGCTCTCTGGTTTCAGCCTCACTTGGTCACCAGGTGGTTAGTATGTCTCGTTGTCCTCATGGCTGCCCTATACCCTTTCTGGAAGGAGCTGCAGATCCCCACACTGTATGTGGTGGTATTCTCAATAGCTATGTATACTGCAATGCCTTTGGGGAATTCTAGGCTGGTGAGTGCATGTCCACAGAAAGCAAAACTTTCCCTGTCAGCTCAATCATTTGGATAGTTCAAGCAAAATTGGATTGGGGCTTGAATTCTCTAGATAGTTTGCTTCAATAACCCTCTGCCGCATCTCAAGGAGACAGGGTGGCTACAGATTCAGAGACACAGACACGCTTTTCCTTGCTCTTTTTTTTTTTTGTATTATTTCTCTTTTTGAAAAAGGAAGGAGGTGGGGAGAGGGATAAAGGTCAGGGAAACAAGAGGGAGGGGAGCAAAAGGAAAAAAAAAATGAGGTAAGAGCATTGGCTGCCAAAATGAAAGTAAGGCCTGACATTTAATGATGTTTACTGCAAACTCCTTTTGGGTAGGAAAAGTACATCTTCTTTCTATTGCAATAATGATAACAATAATAATAATTGTGGTAGTATTTGTTATGAGTTTACTGAGTGTACGGCACTGTACTAGGCACTAGGGTGGATATAATAAAACCGGGTTGAACATAGTTCCTGTCCCACATGGAGCTCACAGTCTTAATCCCCATTTTACAGATAAGGGAACTGAGGTCCAGAGAAGTGAGGTAACTTGCCCAAGATCACACAGCAGACAAATGACAGAGCAGACATTGCTTAGTTCCTTCTCAGCCAATAGACTTTCAATAAAGACTATGAACTGATTGATCCGTCCCTGTCAGAGTCCACTCTGATTCCATTTCCCCCACTCAAAGACTTTACCTTGCTCTGTGACTCCACCCTGAACATGGAGAAGGCCAACACCCAGGAAACAATCAATTTTATGGTCAGTGCCAACCCCAAGACTTCTCTGATTCTGTGGAAGAGTCAGGGCTGGGGCATAAGGGAGCCCTCTGGGCAGTGTCCACCACCTGCCAGCTAGAGCCATTGGCAAAATATCCACCACCTGCCAGGTAGAGCCATTGGCAAAATATCCACAGTGGAGGGGAACATCTCTGCCCTTTCTGGGTAGCTTTGAGATAGAATGGTCAAATTGGCCACAAGACAAAGATATTACCAACTGATCCTCCTCAATAACATTAGTCCAGCTCAGAGACAGATGGGGCACAATGCCACACAGTAGAGAATAATTCTCCCAGAAGCAGCATGACCTACTGGATAGAACACGGGCCCGGGTGTCAGAATGACCTAGGTTCTAACCCTGGCTCTGCCATTTGTCTGCTATGTGACCTTAGGCAAGTCACTTGACTTCTCTGGGCCACAGTTACCTCATCTGTAAAATGGAGATTAGTACTGGGAACTTCATGCAGGACTGGACTGTGTCCAACCTATTAGCTCATGTATACCCCAGTGCTAAGTATATTGCCTGAAATATAGTAAGCACTTAAAGTCCTAGAACAGTGCCAGCGCTTAGAACACTGCTTTGCACATAGTAAGCACTTGATAAATGCCATCATCATCATCAAAGTCCATTAAAAAAAAAAAGTCCTGTGACTGATGGCAGAAATGACCAAACTCAGGGCAAATAAGCTTCAGTCAGGTTTTTAGGAGCAATATCTGTGAGAGAAATGCAGACAGACAAGGTAAGGAATGGGCTTCACATCCCACTTACCTGTTCCTTGTGCTGTGATCAAGGCTGTGCATTTTCAAATCCCTTTAGTGCTGGGGCTTCCCCTCAGTGAGGAAGAATTTCATTTTAAAATTATAACGAAGCAGCCTCCATCATTAATGAGGGTTAAACCAAATGTCAGAAAACAGCTACTGCCTCAAGGAATCCTGTTGCTAGTAGTCGATCTGTAGCTAACACCGGGTGGACTCTGAATTCTGGGGTTGGGCCAGGGATTGAGAATTAAGGACAGGGCCTGGGAGTTTTGGCTTGCCATCAGGAGGCCAAAAAAATGGAGCAGAGATCTTGGCTTTTAGGTCCAGACCCCATCTAGTGCCAAGGAAAGAGGCAAGCTAATTATCACTTCCACCTGGCTCCCAAATACCTTGGAGGGCAAAGCTGATAACGAGCATGGTGCTTATTAACCAGTTTCTATGGGTCAAAGCAATGAGCTAAGCTCTGGGGTAAATACAAGACAATCCTATCAGAAATTATCCCTGTTCCACACAGGTTATCCAATCTAAGAGGAAGGGAGAGCAGAGTGCTTATTTCCTCTTTACAGAGGAGGAGACTGAGTCGAGGAGCGGTTGAGCAATCACTCCATCAATCAATCTTATTTATTGAGCTCTTACTGTGTGCAGAACACTGTATTAAGCGCTTGGGAGAGTATAATGCAACAGAGTTGGTAAACATGATCCTTGCCCATAATGAGCTCACCCAAAGTCATGTTGCAGCCCATTGACAGAACCAGACCTGGAGATTCACAGTCTCATGCTCTTTCCATTATAATCGCATTTATTAAGCGCTTACTATGTGCAAAGCATTGTTCTAAGCACTGGGGAGGTTACAAGGTGATCCGGTTGTCCCACATGGGGCTCACAGTCTTAATCCCCATTTTACAGATGAGGTAACTGAGGCACAGAGAAGTTGTAACTTGCCCAAAGTCACACAGCTGGCAAGTGGCGGAGTAGGGATTTGAACCCATGACCTCTGACTCCAAAGCCCGGGCTCCATTGAGCCACGCTGCTTCTCTACTTCTCCACTATGCCACACTACCCCTGCCCCCCCCCCCCCCCACACACACACACACACCAGGGGATAATGGGCTCTCTTCATGCCCATTGATCTGGCAGCCCTGAATCAAGGGCTATAAAGCACAGCCATTTAAATGATATAATTATCCTAAAGACGGAGTACTGATTAAGTATGATTGTCAAGGGTGAGGCATGTGTGTTTAAAGATTGTAGGAAACCTATGATACATGGATGAAATTGGTCCATCTGTATTACTCTAGGGATTAGCTTCTTTCTTGTGGTCATTTCACTGTCCCCCTCTAGCATCTTTCCCATTTTTCTCTTACCCATCAACCTATCAACTGTCAGCCTTCCACCTATCAACCTTCCGCTGAAGCAACGTGGCTCAGTGGAAAGAGCCCGGGCTTTGGAGTCAGAGGTCATGGGTTCAAATCCTAGCTCCACCAATTGTCAGCTGTGTGACTTTGGGCAAGTCACTTAACTTCTCTGTGCCTGTTGCCTCATCTGTAAAATGAGGATTAAGACTGTGAGCCCCCCGTGGGACAACCTGATCACCTTCTAATCTCCTCAGCGCTTAGAACAGTGTTTTGCACATAGTAAGCGCTTAATAAATGCCATCATTTTTATTATTATTAACAGTTAATTCCCAACTTTGCCTGCCTACTGTCTCAGGGGCCTTCCTCAGGTAACCTGCCCAATGCTGGGGATCAGCTGTGGATGGCACAGAGGTGCAAAGAGGGGACGTTCTGCCCGTATCTCTTCTCCTCAACACACCCTGACTGACACTTTATCCTCCTCTTTCCTACCCTGCTTTGAACGGAGCCCAGAAAGCCATAGCCCTCATACCCTAAGAGGATCCGGTCTCCCAGCTAGTGGAAAAGATCCCTCCTCCCTCCTGACAGTCAGGAGGACTCCGAGTTCTAAACCCAGATTCATTCAATTGTATTTATTTAGCGCTCAATAAATACGATTGGTGATGATTGAGTGCTTACTGAGTGCAGAGCACTATACTAAGCACTTGGGAAGTACAAGTTGGCAACATATAGAGACAGTCCCTACTCAACAGCGGGCTCGCAGTCTAGCAGGGGGAGACAGAAAACAAAACATATTAACAAAATAAAATAAATGGAATAAATATGTACAAATAAAATAAATAAATGGAGTAATAAATACGTACAAACGTATATACATATATAGAGGTGCTGGGGGAAGGGGAGGAGGAGGAGGGGGAGAGGAAGGAGGGGGGAGGGGGGAGAGGAAGGAGGGGAAGATCTGCCCCATGTCTGCTCTGTGACCTTGGACGAGTCACTTCACTGCTTAACCTATTATATTCCGGTAGTCTATTAGACCAACTGTTTCCACATTGTTATTAGCACTTTTATCAAAGAGCAGAATAGCGTAAGGGATAGAGTGTGAGCCCGGAAGACCGGAGGCCTAGGTTCTAGGCCTGCTTCTGCCACTTTGTTGTGTGACCTTGGACAAGTCCCTTTATTTCTCTCTCCCTCATTTTCCTCATCTGTAAAACTGGGGTATTAAATATCTATTCTTCCCCTACCCCTCTTAGATAACTCCCATTCATTCATCCAATCATATATATTGAGCACTTACTGTGTGCAAAGCCCTGCACTAAGGTAGCGTGGCTCAGTGGAAAGAGCCCAGACTTTGGAGTCAGAGGTCATGGGCTCAAACTCCGGCTCCGCCAATTGTCAGCTGTGTGACTTTGGGCCAGTCACTTCACTTCTCTGGGCCTCAGTTACCTCATCTGTAAAATGGGAATGAAGACTTTGAGCCCCCCATGGGACAACCTGATCACCTTGTAACCTCCCCAGCTCTTAGAACAGTGTTTTGCACATAGTAAGCGTTTAATAAAGGCCATCATTATTATTATTACTTGGTAGAGTAAAATATAACAATATGCAGACCCATTCCATGCCCACAGCAAGCTTACAGTCTAGAGGGGGAGACAGACATTAATATATGCAACTAATGTAAGTCAATCCCATAGTCTCTACCAGTTGTATCCCGGGATATTGATCACCTCTTTTAGGTCAATCAATCATAGTTATCAAGTGCTTACTGTGTGCAGAGCACTCTACAGAGAGCTTGGGAGACTATTGGGAGCCCGTTGTGGGTAGGGATTGTTTCTGTTGCTGAACTGTACTTCCCAAGTGCTTAGTACAGTGCTCCGCACACAGTAAGCACTCAGTGAATACATTTGAATGAATATAACAGAATTGGTTGACACATTCCCTGCCCACAAAGTAGCTTACATTCTAGAGGGCTGCAGAGGGATCTTTTCCCACTCTTTCTTCAGAAACCACTGCCTCTGAGCATGAGCGCTGTGTGCTCTCCTTTCCCCAAGGAAGCTGAACTATTTTGAGTAGAAGTTATTCAACCAAACATAATGTTCTCTGGGTAGGGACACAGATGAGCTATCTGGGAAAGAAATGACGGGATATACCTTCCCCTGAGTTTTCTAACCTCACCTGGAGGGTGTGTGGCTGCTTCTCGATATATGGCGCAGTCTGAAGCATATGTCTTTTGAACTTTCAGCTGCCAGGCCTCTGACTGTGATGAGCTCTCTGTCCTACCTGGTTTTCCCACCAAATGCAAGCGGCACATATGGGGATGGAGAAGAGCAGACGTTCAGAACTGGTACATTACGTGGGCACAAACAAGAAATGGAAAACATCTCTACATGCTTAGAACAATTCCTCTCCTTTCTTGGGCTATTTCTGAAGTATGGGAAACCATGGCAACTAATATAAATGTAGCCAACGTATTGTACATTCTCGGTCTGAAACAATAAAACAACTTTCAATGTATTTTTAAAAAAGTTAAAAATAAACTGCCTGCCTGAGGAACTCACTTAGCCTCTAGGAAAAAAAAAGTTTAGAAAATTACGAATCAGAAGCAAGACCAGGTCCCATTCTTTCCGGAGGGCAGTTGACCAGGGGACGTATGAGTTTGAAGCAAGTCAAATCGCATCTTGCACGCCATTTTAGTGGTGACTGAGGAAGTAAACACTCTCTTGGACCTTGATATTCAATTAGCAGGGTAATGAGAAATGAGACAGTCCTGCGGGGTTGGACTGAGCAGAGGGATCAATTATTCTTGTTAGTCAACTAAGAGAGATCGAGAAACGCTCAGGCTGCGTTGCAGCATGGAAAAATGATATTTAAAAATAGGGAAGAGCCTAGCCAGCATCATGAAGAGATAGAACATTCCACTCGAGGGAGTCTCCCTTTCTGGATATGGAAGGTAGAGAGAGCTTCAGAGAGACTGAGTCAAGAACTGAGAGCCGTCAGAGGTGAAGAGGGGAGATGTGGTAACTCCCTTGATGATTCCATGCTGAGATCACTCCACTGACATCACATCACAGCACCAATACCTGGAAGAACCTGCAGACCATCTTTCTGACATATCAAGCGCTTAGTACAGTGTTCTGCACACAGTAAGTGCTCAATAAATACAATTGAATGAATATCGCCTTGCTCTGCAGCCGGAAATCTCAAAGCGAACCTCAAACCAGAAATTTCAAAGTGAACCTCAAATGTGAACTCATCAGGAATAACCACTTAATGGATACAGCATGGCCTAGGGGAAGAACAAGGAGCTGAGAGTCTGGCCAAGTTCAGCTTGGCCTAGTGGGAAGAGGAGAAGTCTGGAAGTCAGAGGACCTGTATTCTAATCCCGGCTCTGCCACATGCCTCATGTGTGACCTTGGACAAGTCACTTAACTTCTCTGGGCCTCAGTTACCTCATCTGTAAAATGGGGATGAAGACTGTGGACCTTACGGGGAACAGGGCCTGTGTCTGATCCAATTATGCCCGTTGTTGGGCAGGGACCATCTCTATAGGTTGCCAACTTGTACTTCCCAAGCACTTAGTACAGTGCTCTGCACCCAGTAAGCGCTCAATAAATACAATTGAATGAATGAATGAATATCTGCTCCAGAGTTTAGTATGGTGCCTGGCACATAGTAAATGCTTAACAAATACAATAATAATAATAATAATAATAATAATAATAATAATAATAGATCATTTAACCTCTCTGTGCCTCAGTTTCTTCATCAGTAAAATACGGAACATTTAGAACATGAGTCCCGTGTGGAACAAGGAACATACACAGTCACATGACCCTGCACCTCCAACGGCTTTTAGCAGAACTCTTGACACTTTGTGAGAGTTCACTGAGAACCACAACTATTCAAACATATCCCCTGCCAGCCCTGTCCTAAGACATACGCAGTATTAAATACATTTTCTAAATGTCTAATAGAACCAGGTAAGTGATTTGCCCTAGGTCAACTTAGCAGCTGTTCCAGAAATAGAACAAATCCAGTTGGCCCTCTTAACTTTAACTGAGGCCACATTCCCCGCTCTTTCTGGGGAAACTAAAACATAATGTTGTTTTTTTTAAATAATGCATCTGAACCATATACTTGAGAAATTATGTTCACATTATGTCGAGCTTTTCACATTCTGAAATGGCCATTTCCTACCTCTAATAAGCTGGAGGCTGTTGCTACTGTGCTCGGCATAATTGGGCACAAGTAACTGCACCCTTTCATCGGGGAGGGAAGAAAAATTGAGTTATTATTAGCACCCGCTGCAGAAAACTGTCTGGTCAATGTAAATCTGAATGTTCAAGTGTTTATTGCCTGCGAGTGAGAAGTCAGTCACTAACCATCTCCCACTTTGGATTGTAAGCTCATTATAGGCAGGGAACGGGTGCTCTGTTGTGTCGTACTCTCCTAAGTGCTTAGTGCAATGCTCTGCACATAGTAAGCGCTCAATAAATATGATTGATTGATTGAATAACCTGATCAGCTTGTATCTACCCTAGTGCTTAATATAGTGCCTTGCACATAGTAAGCACTTAGCAAAGAATAATGATGATAGTAACAGGAGGAAGACGAAAGGAGAGCTAAGTGGAAACGGAGTTCAATCTGGAGTTGTTGTCCCAGATCGAAGTCTGGATTCACACCGAAATTGATTGTCCAAGGAGGGAGTTTTTTCCCCAGGGCTTAGCTGAGGAGTCATAGCAGAAGAGTTGGAATGTTGTGTTTTAAACCCATTTAGGGACTGGCCAAGCTTGAACTTTAACTGGATGAATTAAAGGGACAGACATACGTGTGTGTGCAGACAACTTGTCCACTGTGTGACTTTGGGCAAGTCACTTAACTTTCCTGTGCCTCAGTTGCCTCATCAATTACATGGGGATTAAGCCGGTGAGCCCCAGGTGGGACTTGGACTGTGTGCAGCCTAATTAGCTTGTATCTACCCCAAATCATCCCCCTCTCAAAGTTTTCAGTACTCTACCAGTCTCGGGTATGGGAAGGAGAGTCAAGCAGAGGCCTACCCACTCCGTTCCTAGCTTGGACAGTGGCTAGTGAGTGGAAGGCAATCTGCTACAAGTCAAAACTCATCTGTGCTGGGCAGCAACGGCATGGGAGGGAGTTGCGGGCAAGACTCAAGTTTACTGCGCAGAAGGCACCAGTGGTAAACCACTTCTGTATTTTTACCAAGAAAACTCTACGGATCCACTATCGGAATGATTGCAGATGGATAGCATGGTGTTCTGGGAGAGATGTGCCCGTGGTGTCACTGTGGGTCAGAAACGACTCGAAGGCATAAGACAAGACCCCAAATCTTAGTACAGTGACTGGCACACAGTAAGCGTTTAACAAATACTATTAAAAAAGTACTAAAGATATTTATTGAGCATCCACTGAGTGCAATGCTGTGCACTGTTTGGGAAAGTATATTAGAAGCTCAAGATACATTCCCTGCCTAGAAGGAGCTTACTAAAAAACAGTGTTGTCTCACCCGCTTTTGGGGGACAAGTGCTCTCTCACTATCTTTCCACCAACCCCTCTCATTCCCTCTAAGGCAATACCTTTCAAAATCCTTCTCCTGCAGAAGCTTTCAGAAAAATCTATATCAGGCCTCTGAAATCTCAGAGCCCAACTCTTCTGAAACCTCTCCATCTAATATTAAATCACCCTGACTCCTACACTTCCAGAAACAATGTATCTTATAATAATATTAGCTGTCATTCCCAGGTTTCTGAGCATTCATGTAACCGGTTCCATCAGCAAATTAAAACGGGGAAATAAGAACACAGTAACTGGAGAGGGAAGCTGCAATTTTACTGAGAAATGTCGATGTGTGCCTATCAAGGGAAATGTAGTGGTGTTTCCCATGAGCTCTTGGCACAGTCAATAGAAACAGTTTAAATAATAATTATTTTCCTTGTTAAGGGCTTAGTATGTGTCATACACTATAATAAGAGCTAGGGTAGATGCAAAATAATCAGGTTGGACACAGTCCCCGTCCCACATGGGGCTCACAGTGTAAGTATGAGGGAGTAAGTTTTAATCCCCATTTTACAGATAAGGAAACTGAGATACAGAGAAGTGACTGGCCCAAGGTCACACAGTAGACAAATGGCAAATCCAAGATTCAAACCCAGGTCCTGTGATTCCCAGGCCTGTGCTCTTTCTATAAGGCCAGGTTATTGCCCAACGGATTCACACTGTTTAAACTGATCCAACTCCCCTGTATCAAAAAATGATAGCAATCATTTCCCCCACCGACTTCATAATCATAATGGGAAGATAAATGGAATAGGAGCTCAAATCAGTTAATCAATAGTATTTATTTAGTGTCCATTGAATGCAGAGCTCTGTACCAAATGCTTAGGAAAGTGGAGTAGAATTAGCAACATGATCATTACCCTCAAGGAGCACATAATCAAATCGGGGAGACAGATGTTAAAATAATTTACTGTTGGGAGAAAGAAGGAAAAGTGGGTGAGCATTTCAAAAGAAACTGAATGATAGGAGTTTTCCCATCTATTAAAGGAAAGATGCTAGTTAAATTCAGATAGGTGGCAGGAGAAAGAAGCTCAAAGCATTTTAATAATAATAATGATAATGGCACTTGTTAAGTACTTACTATGTGCCAAGCACTGTTCTAAACACTGGGGGTGATAAAAGGTAATGAGGTTGTCCCACATGAGGCTCACAGTCATAATCCCCATTTTACAGATGAGGTAACTGAGGCCCAGAGAAGTTACGTGACTTGCCCAAAGTCACACAGCAGACAAGTGGTGGAGTTGGGATTAGAACCCATGCCCTCTGACTCCCAAGCCTGGGCTCTTTTCACTGAGCCACCCTGCTTCTTTTATATACAAGAACTCCCTGGACTATAGACAAGAATTTGCTGGATTAGAGAGGAACTACCTTTTGGAATCAGGGCATATTTCAGGAATGGATTTCCCCATCCTTATTCCAGAAACATGAGTGCAGGGGGATTGTTCCTTATATGGACTTGGAGCGTGCTCAAGAGATTGCTTGGGAAGAGCATAGCTAGAGCTTAGGCAAATAACGTGTTTTTTTATGGTTTTCGTTAAGCACTTACTAGGTTCCAGGCTCTGTATTAAATGCTAGGGTAGATACAAATTAATCAGGTTGTCCACAGTCCATATACCTCCTGGGGCTCACAATCTTAATCCCCATTTTACAGATGAGATAAGTGAGGCACTACCTCTCAGGATGGCACCTGGAGAGTTTCTAGCACCCTACCAGTCTCGGCTAAATGAGGGAGAGTAAAGTAGAGGCCTAACCATTCCATCCCTAGCTTGGGCAGTGGCTAGCGAGTGGAAAGCATCTGCTACAAGTAAAACCCACCTCTGCTGGGCAGAAGCGGCAAGGGAGAGAGTCATTCATTCATTCGATCGTATTTATTGAGCGCTTACTATGTGCAGAGCACTGTACTAAGCGCTTGGGAAGTACAAGTTGGCAACATATAGAGACGGTCCCTACCCAACAATGGGATCACAGTCTAGAAGGGGGAGAGAGACAATAAAACAAATAGGGAGGGCATTCCAGGCCAGGGGGAGGACATGGGCCGGGGGTTGACGGCAGGACAGGCGAAAACGAGGCACAGTGAGGAGGTTAGCGGCAGAGGAGTGGAGGGTGCAGGCTGGGCTGGAGGAGAGAAGGGAGGTGAGGTAGGAGGGGGCGAGGTGATGGACAGCCTTGAAGCCGAAAGTGAGGAGTTTTTGTCTGATGCGTAGGTTGACTGGTAGCCACTGAGTGGAGACTCAAGTTTACTGTGTGGAAGAAGGCAATGGTAAACCACTTCCATATTTTTATCAAGAAAACTCAATGGATACACTGCTAGAACGATTGAAGATGGAGGTGGGGCATTCCGGGAGAGATGTGTCCTTGGAGTCACCATGGGTCGCAGACAACTTGATAGCATAATAATGAAAAAACTGTGGGACAGACAAGTTAAATAACTTCCCCAAGGTCACCCAGCAGGTAAGTGGCAGAGCTGGGATTTGAACCCAGGTCCCTTGGCTCACAGACCTGTGCTCTTTCTACAAGGCTACACAGCTTCAAATGAAAGACTCAGTCTCTTCCCTCAGCCTATAAACATCAATTAAATGAGTGGATTAAGTGGGGGAAGGCAGACCAACACAAATTTCAAGATCAATCAATCAGTCATATTTGTTGAGAGCTTACTGTGTGCAGAACACTGTGCTAAGACCTCGGGAGAGCACAATGATACATAAATAATAATAATTGAATGAATAAATGAACACAGTGTAACAGAGTTGGTAGGCACAATCCCTGCCCATAATGAACTTACAGTCTAGACAGGAGATAGACAATGGATAGGCAGTCCAGATAAGCAATAGGGAAATAAATAAGGGCAAAGAAACAGCTGATTAATATAAATGAACAAATCAGTTAATGAGCAGATATCAATTCATTTAATCCATTAATCCACACATCAATTGCGTTTATTGAGTGTTGCATTTTAAGGAAAAACTGCTGAGTGCCAAGGAAAATACAATATAATAGAGGTTAGTGTTATTAAGGAGTTAAGATGATTAAGTCTGTAAGCTTTTTGAGGGCGGGGATTGGGTCTACTATGTGACAGTGTATTGTATTCTCCCAAGACCTTAGTGAAGTAGAAGTGCTTAATAAATACCACTGGAGAATTCCTTCAGGAAAAAGTGGTTTTTTAGAAGGCCTATCAGGGTGGACAAGTTTTACCTACTTGCACCCACTTTAGTGCGATGTATTCTCCTGAGATCTTAGTGAAGTGTAAGTGCTCAATAAATACAAGTGTTGGGATACTTTACCTACTTAGTACCTACTTACTCTAGTGTATTGAATTCTCTCAGGAGAAGCGGCATAATCCAGTGGTCTGTGACCTTGGCATCTCACTTCACTTCTCTGTGCCTCAGTTACCTCATCTGTAAAATACGGGGATTAAGAGTGTGAGCCCCACGTGGGACAGGAATTGTGTCCAAACTCGATTAATTTGTATCTACCCCAGTGCTTCACCTCTCAAGATCGCATCCGGAGAGTTTCCAGTACTCTTTCAGCCTCAGCTACAGGAGGGAGAGTCAAGCTTGGTCAGTGGCAAGCGAGTGGAAGGCAATCTGCTACAAGTCAAAACTCACTTGTGCTGGGCAGCAGAGGCATGGGAGAGAGTTGCGGGTGGAGATTCAAATTTACTGCGTGGAAGGAGGCAATGGTAAACCAATTCCGTATTTTTACCAAGAAAACTCTATGGATCCACTACCCAGAATGATTGCACATGGAGAGTGGGGCGTTCTTGGAGAGATGTGTCTGTGTTGTCGCTATGGGTCGGAAACGACCTAATGGCATAAGACAAGACAAGACTCCAGTGTTCAGAACAGTGCTTGGCACATAGTAAGCGCTTAAGTACTGTAATTATCATTATTAATGTTGTTATTATTATTTTTACCTGAGCAAAGTGTAAGTGCTTAATAAATACCACCAATTGATTGATCGACTGAGAGGATTACATGACCAGGCCCACTGTGCACACAATAAGTGCTCAATAAGTAGGATTGACTGACTGATTGCCTTTACCCCCCCTTTGCCCACCCACCCACGCCCTCCAACCTCGAAGGTATCCATGGCCATCCAGTCCCGGAGCATTTCCTTCCCGCTGCGGGTGAATGCTGCCTTGTACATTCAGGGCTACGGCAGTTGCCAGCACAACAGATGGTGTCGTCCTGTATCACCAGCCTTCTCAAAATGTAAAAACAGAGTCATTCCAGTGGCTGCCGGGTGTATCCACTGCCTTCGTGAATTCTCAAAGCACAGGAAACTGAGGACTATTGTGCAGGGATATCTGCTGGTCTTTTTCATAAGTCTTTTCATTTCTATGTCTCCTAAGCTTCAAAGGAATTGGATACCTTATAGAGTTTGAAATATAGGATCTGGCACATTCTTCCTAACTATTCTTCAATCAACCCAAGGGGATTCCAAGAAGGGCGCTCTGAAGAAAGTTTTCCTACTCAATTAAGGAGGAAATAGTGAGGCCTAACGGAAAGGGCAGGGGAGTCGGTCAGTCAATCATATTTATTGAGCACTTACTGTGTGCAGAATACTGTACTAGGGTCTCAGGAGAGTAGAATACAACAATAAACGGAAACATTCCCTGCCCACAACAAGCTTTCAGTCTAGAGGTGGGGAGTCAGGATATCCTGATTTTAATCCCAGCTCTGCCACTGGTTTTCTGTGTGACCTGAGGCAGGTCACTTAAACTCCACGGGTCTCGGTTTTCTCATCTTAAGAATGAGGTTAGGATATCTGCTGTCTCTACCTCTAAAATTGTGAGTCCTTAATGTGACAGGGATTGTACCACTTGAAAAGCTTGTGTAATAATAATGATGGTGATGATGATAATGACATTTATTAAACATTTACTATATGCAGCACTGTGCTAAGCAGTGGGGTAGATACATGATTATCAGATCTAAGCCTGTCCCTCTCCCCTATGCAGCTCACAGAGATGGAGGGAGAACAGGGATCTTGGCCCCATATTACAGATGAGCAAGGAGAATTTAATAATAATAATAATAATGACATTTGTTAAGCACTTACTACATGCAAAGCACTGTTCTAAGTGCTGGGGGGATACAAGGTGATCACGTTGTCCCACATGGGGCTCACAATTTTAATCCTCATTTTACAGATGAGGTAACTGAGGCTCAGAGAAGTTAAGTGACTTGCCCAAGGTCACACAGCAGACACATGGGGAAGCCAGGATTCGAACCCATGACTTCTGACTCCAAAGCCCATGCTCTTTCCACTGAGCCACTGCTTATCTAAAGAGAATTTAAGCAATTTGCCCAAGATGACTAGAATGAAAGTATACCAACTACCCCAGTGCTTGGCACCTAGGAAGTGCTTAATAAATACCCTAATTATTTCCTATCTACAGAATTCATGGGAATACACGTTAGCTTGCAGTGGTACCTAAGGGCATATGGCAGAAACCTCCATCCATTTCATGCCCTGGTTTTTGATAAGTACCAAAGGGTAGCAAATTATTCCACATCTGTGGATGGAGAAGATTCTGATGGGAGCATCCAAGGTGAAATGGACTATGCTGGGCTCACCAAGTGTAAATTCCTCATAATTCTTAATTCTTCTTTTCCCATGGCATTTCATTCATTCATTCGATCGTATTCATTGAGTGCTTACTGTGTGCAGAACACTGTACTAAGCGCTTGGGAAGTACAAGTTGGCAACATAACTTGCCAACACAACATAATATACAGTTGGCATACAGTTGGCATTAGTTAAATGTTTACTATGTGTAAGGCACTGAACTAAGTGCTGGGGTAGATATAAGCAACACAGTCCATGTCCCACAAGGGGCTCACAGTCTTAATACCCATTTTACCAATGAGTTAATTGTGGTACAGAGAAGTTAAGTGACTTGCCCAAGGTCACACAGCAGACAAGTAAAAACTCGTCCTCTAGACTACACGCTTGTCCTCTACACTATAAGCTCTTCCTCCAGACTGTAAGCTCATTGGAGGCAGGGAATATGTCTGTTATACTGTTACATTGTACACTCCCAAGCTCTTAGAAAAGCGCTCTGAACATAGTAAACACTCAGTAAATACTACCGATTGGTTGATTCATTCATTCAATTGTATTTATTGAGCACTTACTGTGCGCAGAGCACTGTACTAAGTGCTTGGAAAGTACAATTCAGCAACAAAGAGAGACAATCCCTGCCCACAATGGGCTCGAATTAGAACCCAGGTTCTTTCGATTCCCAATGCTTAGTACAGTATTTGGCACTAAATTAACACTTCCTAACAAATAACAAATAACAAATCCTATTATTATTATCATGATTGTTACTATCAATCAATGGTGTTTATTGAACATTTATTGGATGCAGTTGGCCACCGCACCAAGCACTTGGGAGAGTACCCATCTAGCATCCTTAATCTCCCCTCTAATAACATTTGATGGCCTGTTCACATGGGAATTCACTCAACCCCCTATTGAACCTGTTGATTTTTCTGCCTGCACAGCCTTCTTGGAAATAAATCCCTTAAATCTGCCAACTCCTCGCAGGAAAAGAGCTTCCTTTGATTTGTTTTACACCTCCAATCTTCACTGGCTGTTCCACCCTTTGGGTGGGTGGGTTTAGATAGACTCTGATCCCGTCCTTGCTCGGTGTGCATTTTTCCAGACTGGCGTTTAAACCTCTTTGGTCTGCCGTCCTTCAGAAGGTGCTCCACCCTTCTGAGCATTTTGGATGCTCCTTTTTGTTTCATGGTATTTGTGAAACATTACCATGTGCCAGGCACCATTCTAAGCGTTGGGGTAGATACAAGCTAATCAGGTTGGACAAAGTCCCTGTCCCACGTGGGATTCACAGTCTCAATTCCCATTTTACAGATGAGGTAACTGAGGCACAGAGAAGTGAGGTGACTCACCCCAGGTCACAAAGCAGACAAGTGGTGAAGCCGGAATTAGAACTCCTGACGTTTTGATGCCCAGGCCTGTAATCTATTCGCTATGCCATGCTGCTACTTTCTCTCTCCATATATATATAATTATACATTATATATATATATATATATATATATATATATATATATGTATATAAATACATTATACTATATATATATTCTATACACAATTGTATTATACATTATGCAATATACAATATATAAGCATTACCTGCACACACAGTACGTACACACACAGTCCCTGAACTCATAATCCCTACATATACACACACATTCCCAGCTCACTCAGTCCCTTTACTCACAATTCCTGTTCACACAATCCCCAGACCCACAATTCCTGCACATACAGTCTCGGTACTCAAAATCCCTAAACACAGAAACCCTGGTCCCACAATTCCTGCATACATAGTCCCTGTGCTTAAAATCCCTAAACACACAATCCCTGCCCACATGGTCCCAAAACTCAAAATCCCTTCACACACAATTCCTGCAAACAGAGTCGTTGACCACATCGTCTCTGCACTCACAATCCCTGCCCACATTATCCCTGCCCTCGAAGAACATTCTTCAGACATTCCCGGCAGTCAGTCAGAGGGACCCCATCATCGGCTTCCTTAGGTGTAATTCACGCCTGATTCCAAACAGGACATCAAGGATAATTGCCTGTTGCTGAGTGCTTCAGGCAGAGAAGCTTCAGTTCCCACTTTTCGGCTCCCAAAGCCTTTTAGCGAATCCACCTCCGGTACCAATGGTAATTCAACAATCTCAGTCTGGGAAAGCAGATGATGAATGATGAACCGAAGAGCTAACAGTGGCATCTTGGCAGTCCCCGCAATCTTCCCATCCTACTGCACTGCTCAAAACAGGGCTGCACGGGATTCACAGGAATAACTAGACTATTAAATAATCAATTGCCTTGATCAATTGCCTTGTCATTGGACTGAGCCAACTTGCCGGCCTTGGAAACAAGGCCCCCTTTTTTCCTCTCCTCCTCCTCCCCATCGCCGCCCCCGTCCCTCTACGCTACATATTTACTACTCTATTTTATTAATCATGTGTATATAGCTATAATTCTCTTTATAATGATGGTATTGACATCTGTCTACTTGTTTTGTTTTGTTGTCTGTCTCCACCTTCTAGACTGTGAGCCTGTTGTTGGGTAGAGACTGTCTCTACATGTTGCTGATTTGTACTTCCCAAGTGCTTAGTACAGTGCTCTGCACACTTTAAGCGCTCAATAAGTATGACTGACTGACTGACTGAATGAATGAATGAATACAAGCTAATCAGGTGAGACACAGTCCCTGTCCCACCTCGGGCTCACAGTCTCAATCCCCATTATACAGATAGGAAACTGCCATCTCAAAGGTCACCAATGACCTCCTGCTTGCCAAATCCAACGGCTCATACTCTGTCCTAATCCTCCTTGACCTCTCAGCTGCCTTCGACACTGTGGACCACCCCCTTCTCCTCAACACACTATCTGACCTTGGTTTCACAGACTCCGTCCTCTCCTGGTTCTCCTCTTACCTCTCCGGTCGTTCATTTTCAGTCTCTTTTTCAGGCTCCTCCTCCCCCTCCCATCCTCTTACTGTGGGGGTTCCCCAAGGTTCAGTGCTTGGTCCCCTTCTGTTCTCGATCTACACGCACTCCCTTGGTGACCTCATTCACTCCCACGGCTTCAACTATCATCTCTACGCTGATGACACCCAGATCTACATCTCTGCCCCTGCTCTCCCCCCTTCTCTCCAGGCTCGCATCTCCTCCTGCCTTCAGGACATCTCCATCTGGATGTCTGCCCGCCACCTAAAGCTCAACATGTCGAAGACTGAACTCCTTGTCTTCCCTCCCAAACCTTGCCCTCTCCCTGACTTTCCCATCTCTGTTGACGGTGCTACCATCCTTCCCGTCTCACAAGCCCGCAACCTTGGTGTCATCCTCAACTCCGCTCTCTCATTCACCCCTCACATCCAAGCTGTCACCAAAACCTGCCGGTCTCAGCTCTGCAACATTGCCAAGATCCACCCTTTCCTCTCCATCCATACCACTACCCTGCTCATTCAAGCTCTCATCCTATCCCGTCTGGACTACTGCATCAGCCTTCTCTCTGATCTCCCATCCTCGTGTCTCTCTCCACTTCAATCCATACTTCATGCTGCTGCCCGGATTATCTTTGTCCAGAAACGCTCGGGGCATATTACTCCCCTCCTCAATAATCTCCAGTGGCTACCAATCAATCTGCGCATCAGGCAGAAACTCCTTACCCTGGGCTTCAAGGCTGTCCATCACCTCGCCCCCTCCTACCTCACCTCCCTTCTCTCCTTCTCCAGCCCAGCCCGCACCCTCCGCTCCTCCACCGCTAATCTCCTCACCGTACCTCGTTCTCGCCTGTCCCGCCATCGACCCCCGGCCCACGTCATCCCCCGGGCCTGGAATGCCCTCCCTCTGCCCATCCGCCAAGCTAGCTCTCTTCCTCCCTTCAAGGCCCTACTGAGAGCTCACCTCCTTCAGGAGGCCTTCCCAGACTGAGCCCCTTCCTTCCTCTCCCCTTCGTCCCCCTCTCCACCCCCCCATCTTACCTCCTTCCCTTCCTCACAGCACCTGTATATATGTATATATGTTTGTACATATTTATTACTCTATTTATTTATTTATTTATTTTACTTGTACATATCTATTCTATTTATTTTATTTTGTTAGTATGTCTGGTTTTGTTCTCTGTCTCCCCCTTTTAGAATGTGAGCCCACTGTTGGGTAGGGACTGTCTCTATATGTTGCCAATTTGTACTTCCTAAGCGCTTAGTACAGTGCTCTGCACACAGTAAGCGCTCAATAAATACGATTGATGATGATGATGATGATGATGATGATAAGGGAACTGAGGCACTGAGTAATTAAGTGACTTGCCCAAAGTCACACAACAGGCAAATGACAGAGTGGAGATTAGAACCCACATCCTTCTGACTCCTGAGGTCCGGGCTCTTTTCACTAGGCTACACTTCCTCTCTAAGAGCCTTCTGAAAGAACTCGGACTCACTCTGAACAGAAAGCAATCAGAGAGCAGTTGGCTAGTCAATTTATCCCTCCTCCCTCCCAACACTGAGTTATATAACTCTAGATTGTAAGTCTCTTGAGGGTCAAAATCATGTCTATTTACTCTCTGGTACTTAGGGTCGCGCCTGGAGAGTTTCCAGTACTCTACTAGTCTCGGCTATGGGGGAGAGAGTCAAGAAGAGTCCTACCCATTCCATTCCTAGCTTGGGCAGTGGCTAGTGAGTGAAAGGCAATCTGCTACAACAACTGTGCTGTGCAGCAGTGGCATGGGAGAGTCGAGGGTAGAGACTCAGATTTACTGTGCGGAAGAAGGTAATGGTACACCTCTTATGTATTTTTACTGAGAAAACTCTATAGTTACACTACCAGAACGATTGCAGGTGGAAGTGGGGAGTTCTGGGAGAGATGTGTCCATGGCGTCACTATGGGTAGGACATGACAGCGTAAGACAACGACAACAGCAACAACGTTCCCAAATGCTTAATACAGTCCAGGATTGATGGATTGATTGATTGAGTGACTGATAGCAGGGACATCCAGGCAGTTTTGTCAAATGGCTCCAGTCTCAGAGTAGGGACACTCTCAGCCAATATAGGGGAAGACAGTTTGATGGACAAAATCCATGACAGTGCCTGAAATTCAGTCTGACTTGCCATCTCTGGGGGAAGTCAATCAGGTTTCCTGAAGCTATTTTACAAGCACAGAGGTACTAAGTCAGTCTTAATCTACTTCTTCTACCCCCTGTGCCTCTTTGCTCTGTTGAATCTTAGGGAAAAGGTGGGAATTTTGAAATTAAAAAGTGCCTCTCCTTTCAAATCACATACATCACCGCAGGTGCCAACCTAGAGGACAGAACAGTGGGTAGCATCAAAAAGGTTGCATTGAGGGCTCTCTCCAACTTTGGGAAGATTTCAAGGGATTTGGGCTTTTTATGTAGGGGCGATGGTTTCCTACTGACCCCTCCCCAAGCTATGAACAAGGCTCCCAGTGATAAACTTGCACCGATATAATGGTTCCAAAGAGATACTCCCTTTGAGCTGAGGAGGGCTGAGCCCTCCAGTTACTCACATAGCAGATTCCTTCTTTGAGCTGGCAGCTTCCATGCTGGCCAGTTTCCTGTTTGCCCTTCACTTTAAGAAGCATGACGTACGGAGCTCAGCAGGATGCTATTTCCAACAGGGAAAAATGGGTGGGCCCTTGGATGCCCTCTTCATCTCAGCAGCCTCTTCTGCCACCACCCCAACACAGCAGAAATAGGTTTGGTGGTGGTAGCAGCGGCAGAAGTAATGGTGGTGGAAGAGGAAGTTCCGTTCATTTTTTATGGTATTTGTCAAGCGCTTTCTATGGGCCAGGTGCTGTTCTAAGCACTGGGGTACGTACAAGCTAATCAGGTTAGACACAGCCTCTGTCCCACATGGGACTCCCAGTCTTAATCCCTATTTTACAGATAAGGGAACAGAGGCACAGAGAAGTCAAATGTCTTGCCCAAGGTCCCACAACAGACAAGTGACAGAGCGGGGATTAGAACCCAGGTCTTTCTGACTCCGTGGTCCAAAATGATATTTGTTAAGTGCTTGCTATGTGCCAGGCATTGTACTAAGCACTGCAGTAGATACAGACCCTGTCCCCCATAGGGCTCACATCTTAATCCCCATTTTACAGATGAGGAAACTGAGGCACAGAGAAATTATGTGACTCGCCCAAGGTCATGCAGGAGACAAGTGTCAGAGCTAGGATTAGAAAATAGGTTCTTCTGACTGCCTGGAAGCCTGTGGTCTATCCACAAGGCCACACTCCTTTTCCCTCCCCTTTCCGCCAGTGACTTTAGAACGAGGTTGGGATTAGATTGCAAAACTCCTGAGGACAGGAACTGTGCCTCTTAGAGTCTCCCAAATGCTTAGTTTAATGTTGCATGCACAAAAGGTTTTCGATAAATTTCACTGATATATTAAATGTCAGGAAGGGAGCAGGAGGCTAAAGGGTGACGCATTTATGAGAGCTTTCAGCAGGTCTCAGAATCTGACCACGCTGTTCTGTCCTCAAACCTGAGGCACAATGGGAAATGGTTAGTGGGAATTGAGCCACTGCCGGGGCTCAATAGTATATTCTTCACACCGGCCCCACATGGGCCTCCAAGTGGTCTTTGTTAAGTGCTTTCTATATGGCAAGGATTGCACTAAGCGCTGGGGTAGAGTCAAAATAATCTGATCCCACATGGGCCTCGCAGTCTAAGTAGGAAGGAGACCAGGCATTCAATCCCCATTTTGCAGATGAGGGAACTGAGGGACAGAGAAGGTAAGTGACTTGCCCAAGGTCACACAGCAGACAGGTGATGGAGTCTGGATTAGAACTCATGGCCTTCTGACTCCCAAGGCCGTGCTCTTTCCAGTAAGCCACACTGCTTTTCTAAAGGAGCCCTGAGCTCAGAAAGGGGCAGTGCTAGTGGATGAATCATAATATGGGAAGCTGTTGTCCTCATCCAGCTTCCCCAACTAAATGAGACCGTGTTCCCAACAGTGGGAAGAAGAATTCAATCGATCAATCTATTGATCTTTTTTTATTGAGCACTTACTGTGTACAGAGCACTGTACTAAACATGTGGGAGAATATAATATAACAGTACACCAGAGGAGATAGATGACTTTTTCCCATACTTCTTATAAAACCCCTAACCTACCCAGCCAGTGTTATCTATCTGTTCCAGGGTTAAGATGAGACTCACACTGTGGCCTTCAAATTCATTCCCAAATGCTAAATTCCCAGACAACTCTGGATCAGGAATGAACCTATGCTAACTCACATGCTGATCCAATCAGCATATTCAAGGTGCTCATGTTAACTGTTGTAAAGAGAATATTATCTCTTCCCCAAGGGCTTTTAATTGAGTGAAAAAGTGATACATCAAAGAAACATCAAGGCTCTTTATATTCCACTCCTTTTTCTTGGGTTATATGGAGGAGCTGCTCATTAAGAACCATATCATAGAGATGGAAAAACGTGGCTCAGTGGAAAGAGCCCCGACTTGGGAGTCAGAGGTCATGGGTTCTAGTCCCGGCTCCAGCACGTCTGCTGTGTGACCTTGGACAAGTCACTTAACTTCTCTGAGCCTCAGTTACCTCATCTGTGTGACCTTGGGCAAGTCACTTAACTTCTCTGAGCCTCAGTTACCTCATCTGTAAAATAGGGATTAAGACTGTGAGCCCCACGTGGGGCAACTGATCACCTTGTATGCCCCCCAGCACTTAGGACAGTGGTTCACACATAGTAAGCACTTAACAAATGCCATCATCATTATTATTATTATTAATTCAGAATTTAAGAACATAAAACTATGGTCCCAGCCATGGTTCCAGGATCCTTGTGATGGTTGCCCTTCATGGTTAAAGATGTCCCAGCCAATGTTATGATTTTTTGTCTAGTAACCCATTGTGGTCACCGGTCACTAGTCATCCACAAATATATCCAAACCCTTTTAACCTGTTGATATTTTTATTCTACCCACTTTCAGCTTTCAAATGGGTATAGAAATGTTTCCTTTGGCTAAATTTGAATCCCTTTGATTCAAGCTTCCATGGGAAGCTCTCCTAATACATCCCAGTCCACACATGTGCTCCTATAGCACCAGCCCCATCTCATCTGTGCCCCTATCTCGCCAATGACCCTTTTTCCACTTCCTCCCCCCAAACCTGGACTCCCTCCCCTTCCACATATGCCAGACCACCGCTCTCTCCACCTTCAAAGTACTACTGAAGTCACATCTTCTCCAAGAGGCCTTCTCCGATTAAGGCTTCTTTTCCCTGGCTCATTCTCCCTTCTGCATCGTCTATGCATTTCAATCTGTGACCTTTGGACACTTGACATTCGCCCACCCCCAGCCCCACAGCACTGACAGATATAGCTTTAAATTATGTTTTATAAATTACTTATTAGTACAGTAATAAGCACTTAGTCCAGTGCTCTGCACACAGCAAGTGCTCAATAAACATGACTGATTGAATGAATGAATTTATTCTTATTAATGCCCATCGCCCCCTCTAACCTGTAAGCTCATTATGGGTAGGGAACATGTCTGGTAATTCTGCTGTATTGTACTCTCCCAAGAGCTTAGTATAGTGCTCTGCACATAGTAAGTGCTCAAGAAATACCATTAATAATAATAATGATGGTATTTATTAAGCACTTACTATGTGCAAAGCACAATTCTAAGCGCTGGGGAGGTTACAAGGTGATCAGGTTGTCCCACAGGGGGCTCACAGTCTTAATCCTCATTTTACAGTTGAGGTAACTGAGGCCCAGAGAAGTGAAGTGACTTGCCCAAAGTCACACAGCTGACAAGTGGCAGAGCCGGGATTTGAACCCATGACGTCTGACTCCAAAGCCCGTGCTCTTTCCACTGAGCCACGCTGCTTCTCAGTTGAGAAGCATCGAGTTATTGACTGATAGGGAAGCTGCCCTTGTCTGGGTAACAGGGAGTTTATTTTCTTAACTTCAATCATGACTCTGCCCTGCCTTCCTGTTGCTTAATCTTTTCTATAACTATTTCTATGAGGCCACAGAGACCAGTGGGGGTAAAACCAAAGTCACCGTTGAACCGGAACTGAAACCTATACCTCAGTCTGAGAGAAATGTGAAGTCAGTCACCCATGTGATGAAATTATGGTTTCCATTCTCCAAATGCCTTCAGCCATCTCCTAGGCCAATATGTTCATTCACTCTCAAAACACACGCAAACACACACAGGACCTGAGAGAAAGAGAAAGATAGAGGGAGAGAAAAGGAAAAGATAATGGGCATGTTACTTTCAAAGTATGGCAGATTTCAAGCTAATCATTATCCCCCCCAGAGAGGGTTTCACACATTTTCACTTGTTCGCCTCAATTTGCTTATTTCTCACACAAGTGTTAAACTCCACATGTTTTTCAGTTCACCTTGAATGTGCTGGCAATCTCCAGTCACTCCGACACATTTGTAACATTTTGCAATGTCAGATGTTGCTTCCAGCTGTAAGAGAATTTATCTTTTATGCTCTTTTAAAGTAAAAGCAATTTGAAACATTTACATCTGTAGGAACAGTAGTTCCATGTGGAGTCCAGCACCCAAGAGGTGGCTGTTTTTATCCACTATTGGACTATATCAAAGGCGGCATTGTCAAGTAGTTAATGATTGCCTTTTCATGGGGGTTTTAAATTTCAATGTAGTCTTTATTATTCATATCAATCTGTCTTTTAGATCATCTTCCATAGACACTCCAGATTAAATTTTCTTCATTATCATTACAGAACTAGATGAATAAGTGGCACATCTGTTCCTGAAGTGGTTTATTATCTGTTCTGATGAGGTTTGGGATGAATAGAGAAATAACTTAAATATGGAGCAGACAAGTGCACCCACGTTTGTACAGCATCTTAAATTCCCAACCATTTGGGCTAAGTTGAGAAATCAGATCTTCTTTTCCCCCTAGTTAAAAGGTAACCATCAACTGATGATTCTGAAGCATTTATACTGAGTGGATCACCGAAAACACCTCCCTAAATCGATCATAGCCTGTCCCATGAGGCTTCTAATCGATCCTTTGTTCATTCATTCACTCTTCATTCAATCCTATTTATTGAGCATTTACTGTGTGCAGAGCACTGTACTAAGCACTTGGGAGAGTATAATATAACAATAAACAGACCCCTTCCCTGCCTGCAATGAGTTTACAGTCTGGAGGGGAAACAGACATTGAGATAAATAAATAATCACTCCATCAATAGTATTTACTGAGCACTTACTGTGGGCAGAGCACTGAATTAAACACTGTGGAAAGCACAGTATAACGCAGTTGGTAGACAAATTGCCTGGCCACAACAAGCTTGCGGTCCAGAGTCTTAAGCCCTCATGAAGAGAAGCAGTGTGGTTAGTGGATAGAGTACAGACTTGGGTGGCAGAAGGACCTGGGTTCTAATCCCGACATTCAGGCCACAACAAGCTTGCAGTCCAGCATCTTGAGACCTCATGAAAAGAAGCAGTGTGGTTGAGTGGATAAAGCACAGATCTGGGAGTCCAAAAGACCTGAGTTCTAATCCTGGTGTGTCTGCTGTGTGACCTTGGCCAAGTCACTAAACTTCTTTAAGCTTCATCTGTAAAATGGGAATTAAGAGTGTGAGCCCCATGTGGGACAGGGACTGTGTCTCATTAACTTGTACCTACCCCAGTGCTTAGAAGAGGGCCTGGCACATAGTAAGCGCTAAACAAGTACCATGATTATTATTATTGTTCATTAGACTGTAAGATCCTTAGGGCAGCAACTTCGTTATTTCATTTTATCATACACTCCCAAGTGCCTACTTCTGTGCTCTGCAGAACATAGTGGGCACTCAATAAACATTGATTATGAGGACGATGTTGATGATGATAATGGTATCAATTTCCATCTTTTTATCCTAAAAAGAAACTTTTAGAAATGGAAACATTGTATCGACACAACCCTATGTAATATTTCTAATTCTACTACTGCATAGTAGAATTGGTATTCATTCATTCAACTGCATGTATTGAGCACTTACCGTGTGAAGAACATTATTTTAAGCTCTCGGGAGAGCATGATATAGCAATAAACAGACACATTCCCTCCTCACAACGAGCTTAGAGTCTCGTAGTAGTATCATCATTAATAGTGTTAGTATTTATTGAGCATCCACTTTATGCAGTACACTGTATCAAACACTTGGGAGATACAGAATAGCAAAGCAACACATTTTCTGTCCACAGAGAGCCTACATGCTAATGGGAGAGACAAACATAACATATTTACAACTAGAATGGTCCAAATAAATAGAGTTGGGTTTTAAATTTAAAGGGGGATGTAAACATCTCCCCCCTCATCCCCCCTCGTCCCCCCGTCCCCCTCTCCATCCCCCCCATCTTACCTCCTTCCCTTCCCCACAGCACCTGTATATATGTATATATGTTTGTACATATTTATTACTCTATTTATTTATTTATTTTACTTGTACATATCTATTCTATTTATTTTATTTTGTTAGTATGTTTGGTTTTTTTTTTTCTCTGTCTCCCCCTTTTAGACTGTGAGCCCAATGTTGGGTAGGGACTGTCTCTATATGTTGCCAATTTGTACTTCCCAAGCGCTTAGTACAGTGCTCTGCACATAGTAAGCGCTCAATAAATATGATTGATTGATTGATTGATTGATTAAACAAGTTCATAGATATTAGAGGTGGCTGGAGTTGCTGAATTGTACTTTCCAAGCACTTAGTACAGTGTTCTGCATACAGTAAAAGTGCTCAATAAATACGATTGAATGAATTGAGTGATTGAGTGAATAACTCAGTAACCTGGGAAATTAACTGGGGACAGAAAGTTGGAAGAGGTGGGCTTTTAGGAGGCATTTGAATGGGGAGAGAGTGGTTTAAGTGAATCTGTTTATTCATAAAATTCTATCTCTGTCATTACAAGAGAAGCAGCGTGGCCTAGTAGATAAATCACAGGCCTGGGATTCAGAAGGACCTTGGGTTCTAATCCTGGCTCCACCACTTGTTTGCTGGGTGACCTTGGTAGATACAAGATAATCAGGTCCCACATGGGGCTCATAGTCTAAGTAGGAGGGCGAATAGGTATTGAATCCCCATTCTGCAGGTGAGGGAACTGAGACACAGAGAAGTTAAGTGACTTGGCAAGATCACACAGCTGACAAGTGACAGAGTCATGTTTAGAATTCAAGTCCTCTGACCCCCCAGGCCCATGCTCTGTCCATTAGGCAACACTACTTCTCATGGCCTTATATTTATAGTAGGACTTCTGGGATTGGTAGGTGAAAGATATAATTGTGGGATTTCTCAGGTCTTCAGTAACCAAGCAAGAAGTATTAATCCATAAATCCATCATATTTGTTGAGGATTCACTGTGTGAAGCGCAGTACTAAGCACTTGGGAGAGTACAATATAACAGACTTGGTAGACATGTTGCCTGCCTACAACAAGCTTACAGTTTACAGGGGGAGACCGGCATTTATATAAATATATTAGAGATATATACATAAATGCTGTGGGCTGAGGGAGAAGTGAAAAAAATGGAGCAAATATAAGTGCAAGTCGTATTGTGGGGATTCTCATAAAAGGGTTCATACTTGGGTAGCTGATGGATCTGAATCAATCAATCATATTAATTGAGTGCTTACTGTGTGCTGAGCACTGTACTAAGCGCTTGGGAGAGTACAATATAACAGACTTAGTAAACGCATTCTCTGCTCACAGTGAGCTTACAATCTGTCTATTCTAAGGGTCTCCATTTCCCCTGGCCTTAGAGGCTTTATTTCCTAACGATCTAGGAAGACTTTGCCCTAAAATGGCATCACTCCCATGTCCTATGCATTATTCCAGTGCAATGGCAGCTGCTTATATTAGAAGGCCCTATTGATGGTAAGCTAACAGTCTCAGGCGTGGATAAACCTAGCATTATTTTCTCCCCATAACATCAGGTGTAACTCTCCCCCATTCCCTAGAACACTACAATCCAAATGCTCTCCTGCTATTACACTGCACTTATGCTCTTATAGAACCATGTGTTAAATAGCTATTAATTCAGTGGGACAATTAATTCAGGGGCAAATTTCTCAAAGATATTTTTTTGACACCCTTGCCACTCATTGTCATTTTTCTAAGCTCGTTGTGGTCAGGGAATGTGTCCGTTTATTGTTGTATTGTTCTCTCCCAAGTGCTTAATACAGTGCTCTGCACACAGTAAGTGTTCAATAAATAAGACTGAATGAAGTAATACTAATTACTGCAAGGTTGCAAAAATAGGAGAAACCCAAAGTACCAAACCAAGGCAGATAGCAATATCACACCTTGAAGAATAATGACGGTATTTGTTAAGTGCTTGCTACGTGCAAAGCACTGTTCTAAGCGCTGGGGGGATACAAGGTGATCAGGTTGTCCCACGTGGGGCTCACAGTCTTCATCCCCATTTTACAGATGAGGGAACTGAGGTACAGAGAAGTGAAGTGACTTGTCCAAAGTCACATAGCTGACAAGTGGCAGAGCCGGGATTTGAACCCATGACCTCTGACTCCAAAGTCCATGCTCGTTCCACTGAGCCACGCTGCTTCTCTAATAACATGCACATGACCATTTCTTATTACAGGGTGTCTATTTGTGCCAAATTGTGGATTATGTTCTACCAAAACAGACGGGTGTTGTTTGAAGAACATTCCTTAACCTGTCAAATGGTGTAATGCAAACATATGCTAGAGCAAACCAGGCAAAATTGTCTCCTCCTTTTCTTTTCCAGTGGCAATGGGCATCCCTGCCTTCTCCATAGATGGATTCAGGAACTGTGTTCTCTTTCTAAGAAAACCTCACCCTCAGGTCAAACTGCTTTCTACTCCGTGTAGATTGTCAAGTCCTTGTGGCAAGGATTGTGTCTAGGACTCTATTCCATTGTATTCTCCCAAGCCCTTATTACGTGGCTTGGCACACAATAAATACCATTAATAGATCGATTGATTGGCACATCAAGGGCCACGGGGCATTCAACAAGCCTGGAGTGAGAGAAAAAGGTTGTGAAACTTAAACCAACTGACTGACTCCAAAATCCAGACTTCACTGAGCCAAAGTCCACTGGCAAGTGAGGCCATCCCTAGGCTTCTCTTTGTCAGGTCTTCAACCATGGCATGGTGATTTATGACCAAACCAAATAAACAATGTGTCTCGTAATAAATGCACACACACACACACACACACACACACACACACACACACACACACACACACACACACACACACACACTCACCCTCACATCCCCTTTGCCAGATTCTTGGAGGTTTGCTTCCTATATTTATCTGCTAGACTTTATAGGTCAAGGCAGTTTTTCTAATGATTTGGATTTTTAAAAATGTGATTTATACCTGGCCTGTTGTGTAGGGCATTTTAAATATAAAATCCATTTAGTTCAGATTAGCCTTAGAACATTATTTATGTAATCTGTCACAATGGCAGATATTATAGGGAACATTTTTCTCCTTCCTTTGGAACAGAGTATCAATCACCTCTATTCCTGACAAGCCCTTAGGAGGAGAACATTTATCAGCGTATATTAGAAGAATCTAAAAATAACAGAGAAACTGGTGTTTATAGAGCAAATATGGGCTGATTGCAAAGGGTCAAGAGAAGACTGTTTGGACTGAAGATCACTGCAGGCTATGAGCGAAACCCAACTTGTTACAGTGCACTGGCAGTTCTGGGTAGTGTGGGGAATCAATCTGCTGGGAAATGTTTGGAACGTGCAATGTGAAGTGGAGATGGTGGAGTTACTCCATGTGAGGTTTAGCCTGGAGACTTCATGAGCAACGCAAAGCCCGTTGATACTTTGTCACTTTTCAAATTGATGAAATATCCCAGAATGAACTTGCTAAACAGAACTCCGACACGGAATGATACTTAGACCGTTTCGCGCTAATCGTCTTTAAAATGGGAAGGGAACGCCACCGGTAGTTGATGCCAAATCAAGAAATTATCTGCCTCATTCCCAGCTTCTTGTTGGGAAGGAAGTTAAGCCCCTCACATCACTGGCTTTTCCTATTGTGAATCGGAGCTCAGAATCAGCATGTAATGCTGTTGTGGAGCAGATTGAGTGATTTAAATGTTGGCTCAGGCATCATTTCAAGTGGTGGATACAAAGGCTGACAATGTATTATTCTTTTCCTAGCAGCGTGGAATAAAGGGAAGAAAGTATTTCGCTTGTCTCTCGTATTGCATGGATTTTTTTACACCAATGCACACCTTGTATGGCCTTGAAGTTTAATCTGGGATATAGCCCAACTTTATCATGGAAAACTAGGTTCATTTTATCCAAGTCCTACCTTTTTTCAGAATTCATTTCCTGGGTACAGGGAGAAGTGCCTGGATATCTTGAATTCACAAACTCCGTAGTGACTTTTAGCCTATGTCCCACAACACTTTAGTGATGATAATAATGAATAATCATGGTACTTGTTAATTGCTCACTATGTGCCAAGCACTGATCTAAGCACTGGGGTAGACACAATTTAATCAGGTTGGACACAGTCCCTGTCTCAAATGGGGCTCACTCTCTTAATCTCCATTTTACAGATGAGGTAATTGAGGCCCAGAGAAGTTTAGTGATTTGCCTGTCACACAGCAGACATGTGGCAGAAGTGGAATTAATAATAATGATGGCATTTATTAAGCACTTACTATGTGCAAAGCACTGTTCGTAGAACCCAGGTCCTTCTGAACCCCAGTCCCATGTTCTAACTAAAGCACGCTATTTCTCATTTTCTTATGGGAAAGAAAGTTAGAGTTTAAGGTTCATCATTCTGTACTTCACCTAAAAGGCTCTAAGGATTCTTTAGGATCTGTTAGCTGTACAAATAAATCACTTGCTTATGTCTGAAATATAATCATGATAAAGAGTTTGCTAAACTCTTATTACATGTCAGGCACAATACTAAGCACTGGAGAAGATACAAGATAATCTGGTTGGAAGGAGTCCCTGTCCTACTTCTTTTAAAATGGTATTTGTTAATAATAATTGTGGTACTTAAGTGCCAACTATGTGCCAGACAATGAATCAAGCATTGGAGCAGCTACAAGATAATGAGGTTGAACACAGACCATGCCCCTAATGGGGCTCACAGTCTTAATTCCCATTTTATAGATGAAGTAATTGAGGCACGGAGAAGTTAAGTGACATGCCCAAGATCAACCAGCAGACAAGTGGCAGAATACTTCTTAAGTGCTTACTATTCAACACAATCCCTGTCCCACACAAGGCTCAGTCCAAGGGGGAAGGGAGAACAGTTATTTAATCTCCATTTCACAGAAAAGGAAACTGAGGTGCTGAGGAGTTAAATGACCCACTCAAGGTCACACAGCAGGTGAATGGCTCAGCGGGAATAGAACCTAGGTCTGTTGACTTGTAGGCCTTTGTGCTTTCCTCCAGGTCACGACGCTTCTCCCTGTTACCATAATGATCATAAACAGTCTTGTTCATAGTAGGCCACAACACAAGTTACCCTTTGGAGAAAGGCCTCTGTGTTGGTCAGACAACCCAGGCCTGTTTTTTGTCACCCTGTCTTTTTTTTTGGTCACCCTGTCTTTCTAAATGGGCTCAGGATTCCTTATGAGTCAAGTTTCACAACTGAAATATCAGTAGCCGCATTGTAAGTTAAATATGTCTGGATGCAGATGATAAGCCGGCAAGATGAGTTTGATCACTGGAGAGAGCATATCCGTCTAGTTTCATTTTAGGCAAGAGGGGACAGAATCGGTCATGGGAAGCAGAAGTTATTGGTTTGGTGAAAAGAGATATTGCAACTGAAGGAACTCTTCTGGTTTATGGAATGAATATTCTGAAAACTATTTTGTGGAATTGGCTTCATATTCCATGGCAAAACGTGCAGTGAGTGGCTTTTGGCTTCTGTGTATGTACATGTACGTGTGTGTGTGCATGTCCATGTGTGTGTCTGATTCTAGCTTCAGGTTCAGGGAAGAAAAGAAATAGTTGTAGGACAAACAACAAGATCACATTGAAGCGAGGGTGTGGATTTTTTTTCACAAAACGAAATGACAGCTCTTTGAATTCAACAACTGTGTTTCTTTTTCTGCTCCCCTTCACATCTGCATAATAGACCTGAACATCAATTTCAGGCTGGTCAGAAACCGGCTGAGCCTCTGATCAGACATCGGATGGCTGTCACACACCCCTGAGGCAGTTCATAAGCTTCCAACAGATGCTGCTAAACACAACTCGGATTTACCCTCCTCTTGACTGCTGGCTACATTTTCTCCTCTGGTCTCTGATGACTCTTGGTGGACTATGGTATATGTCGGATCAACAGTTATCGTCAAGTTTTTAGTTGTTTTTCAAAAATTGTAAGACCATTCTACCATGCGGCTCTCAGATTAAATCTTAAAATGGCTACTGGCCTGGCTTCTTAATCAAAGCTGAATGCCATCAGACAAATTGAGGTGAGGCACAGCATTTGATTTCTGTCCCAGAGGGTTAACCAGAAACGGAGTCAGGAGTTCGTTACTCTTTAAGATATCGCTGTTGATTGGTGCTTAGCTTTCAAAGGCAGCTATTGGTTCTGCAAATGAGTATTTTCAAAATGCAAGGGATAGAAAATCAGGAGTTGCTGCTGTTTCCTGAGGACAAATGTTCAAATGTCTAGCTGGATTGCCTTCTGAGGCTCTTTAAAACAGGGAAAAGAAATGTTGACACCAACTCTGTTTCGCTCGTTCCCAGCAGAAAATAAAACAGAAAAATCCTCTTCAAGGTTTCCTTATCTTCCATTCAGAGTCCTCATGCAAAACTATTGGGAGGCTATGACCAAAAAGGGATGCATCGCCAATATTCTGAAGTCCAACATGGCCTAGTGGAAAGAGCATGAGTCTGGGGATCAGAGGACCTGGGTTCAAATACCGCTTTGCCAATCATGTGCCGTGAGATCTTGGGCAAGTCACCCAACTTCTCTGTGCTTCCTGTTTCTTCACCTGTGGAATGGGGATTAAAGTACCCATTCTCCTTCCCACTTTGACTGTGAGCCTCATGTGGGATGGGTTCTTCGACCCAATTATCTCATATCTCTTCCAGTGCTTAGTACAGTGCTTGGCACATAGTAAGTGCTTAGCAAATATTATCATTACAATCCAGCTAACTTAAAGCATTCAGAAGATTGGGGAAATGAAAAACGGAGGGGAATAGCCTGATTCTCTGAATAAATGAACTGCAGGTTTTCTAGAATTACGGCACATATTAAGCATTTACTTTGTGTCAACCACTGTTTTAGGCAGTAGGGTTGGTGCAAGATAGTCAGAGAGGGCACATTCCTTGTCCCAGACAGCATTCACTGTCTAAGAGCTAAGGGGGGAAGCAGTGTGGCCTAGGGGATAGAGCCCGCCCAGAAGTCGGAGGACCTGGGTTTTAATCCTGCCTTCCCCACTTGTCTACTGTGCGACCTTCCTCTCCTCCCGTCCTTCCTCTCCCCCTCCTCCGCCTCTCCATCCCCCCGCCTTACCTCTTTCCCTTCCCCACAGCACCTGTATATATGTATATATGTTTTTACGTATTTATTACTCTATCTATTTTACTTGTACATATTCTATTTATTTTATTTTGTTAATGTGTTTTGTTTTGTTCTCTGTCTCCCCCTTCTAGACTGTAAGCCCACTGTTGGGTAGGGACAGTCTCTATATGTTGCCAACTTGTACTTCCCAAATGCTTAGTACGGTGTTCTGCACACCGTAAGCGCTCAATAAATATGATTGAATGAATGAATGAATGAATGAATGAATGAATGAGTGAGTGAATGAATGAATGAACGACCTTGGGCACCTTGCCTCTGTTACCTCATCTATAAAATGGGGTTAAAACTGTGAGCCCCATGTGGGACAGGAATTGGGTCCGACTTTATTAGCATAGATCTACCCCAGCTCTTAGTACAGTGCCTGGCATGTAGTAAGCATTTAATAACACCACAAAAAGTTTGGGGGAGCAGGTATCTTAATTCCATTTTACAGATGAGAAACTTGAAGCCCTTAGAAGGAAAATGACTTGCCCAGGGTCACCCAGAGAGTCACTGGTAGAGCTGAGACTAGAACACGGGACCCCCGGCTCCCAACCACAAGCTCCTCCCACCCCACTGACTCTCGTAGCTGCCTATTCAGAAACAGGATTGATTGGTGATTCCATCAGGTCCTCTTGGGGTTCTGAAAAATGCTTGGGATCATTGGAGAAGCAGCATGGCTCAGTGGAAAGAGCACGGGCTTGGGAGTCAGAGGTCATGGGTTCTAATCCCGGCTCCGCCACTTATCAGCTGTATGACTTTGGACAAGTCACTTCTCTGTGCCTCAGTTCCCTCACCTGTAAAATGGGGATTAAGACTGTGAGCCCCACGTGGGACAACCTGATTACCTTGTATCTCCCCCAGCACTTAGAACAGTGCGTGGCACAGAGTAAGCGCTTAACAAATACCAAAATTATTATTATTATTGTTTGGGCCTGCTGTGGCACTGTGCTATGCTCCTGAAATGTCTGGATAAGGACTGGCAAATGCAAACTTCTCTGGGATAATAGGAGTCTTACAGCTTCATATTGCTACCATCTGCTTAGGGGAAAGAGTTTCTGTTCTGCAGCAATTAACATTCTGCATAAAAAAAAGAATGGTCATTCAAATTGTGCTGGAGAAAATAGATAATGGAGACCTTTTCTCTACTTAGAATTTAGCTGTGGGGTTCTTTGGGCTACACGTTCTGCTCTGGGCTTCACTTATCTCTTCTGGTTCCTCCAGGTTCAACTGGCAAATTATTGAGATAATTCAGGCCTCCAAAATCTACTTTAGTCTAGTTGTTTTTAGTCTAAGAGAGAGAGATAATCGGGGACATATTCAATTTTTTGTCCATAAATCAATCATATTTAGATGAACACTATATTAAGCTTTTGGAAGAGTACAGTAGAGGTGAAAAATCTGAACTTGGTGCTCAGAGATCTTCAAATCTAATGGGAGAAACAGGCAGATACAAATAAATTACAAATAATGGGATCAGGAGGAAAAATTGGTATAGCAAATTATGGAAAGGTGAATAAATAATTAATAATAATTATTATTACGGCATTTGTTGAGTACTTACAATGTGTCCAGTACTGCTTTAAGAGCTGGGATAGATATAAGCTTATCAGGTCAGACACAATCCCTGTCCCACATGGACTCACAATCTAAGTAAGATCTTCTCGCCTGTCCCACCGTCGACCCCCGGCCCACGTCCTCCCCCTGGCCTGGAATGCCCTCCCTCCACACATCCACCAAGCTAGCTCTCTTCCTCCCTTCAAGGCCCTACTGAGAGCTCACCTCCTCCAGGAGGTCTTCCCACACTCTTGGAAAGGTCTTCCCAAACTTGTCTCCCCCTTTATGACTGTGAGCCCACTGTTGGGTAGGGACTGTCTCTATATGTTGCCAACTTGTACTTCCCAAGTGCTCTGCACACAGTAAGCGCTCAATAAATACGATTGAATGAATGAATGAATGAATGAAAGTAAGAGGGAGAATGGACATTGTTTCCCCATTTTAATAAAAACAATAATTGTGGTATCTGTTAAGCACTCAATATGGTCAGGCACTGTACTAAGCACTGGGATAGATAAAAGGTAATGGGGTCGGACACGGTTCCTGTTCCACGTAGGGCTCAGATTCTTAATCCCCATTTTCCAGATGAGCAAACTGAGGTATAGAGAAGATAAGGGATTTTATCCAAAGTCACACAACAGGCATGTAACAGAGCCAGGATTAGAATCCAGGTGCCCTGATTCCCAGGCCTCTGACTCCACTAATCCAGGCTGCTGCTACTGGGGCTGCTGGAAGAAGTCTTTTGCTCTGACGCTGGAAAGGAGATATAGACAGAGAAAGTGGTTCCCAACCTCATCTCTTCTGTTATGATGACATGCCCAGCCCTGGGACCATTACAACAAAATAAGAATTTTGCAGTTATTTTCTTCATTCCTAAAAAATGCAATAACATAAACATTATTAAAAAATGTCTAGGTGGGGACAACAACTTCTATTACTCCTCTGGGCCATGAAAGAGTTCATATAAATGCAAGATGATTGTGAAAGCAACTGGCCATGATACCACCTGGCCTTCTGCGTGTGGGTGGAACAAATGTCGATGTCAGTCCCTTGTCTTCGCAGACATGGCCATCTGGGAAATTCGGTCAGGGTTGGATGGAGGTGCCGGTAGATTGGCAGCCAAACCCAGGAGCTCAACAACTGTCTCAGATTCTGGCAAATTGGGTGTCTGGATCACCTTAGTTTCTCAGTGCCATCTTGGTCACTGCCGAAAGGCCACCCTGATCCCAGGCAGTCAGATTTTTAGCTGGTCCTTCTCTGCCCACTCTACACTGTAGACTCTACTCTCTAGACCGTAAACTTGTCTCTATACAGTAAGCTCTGGGTCTGCCACTTGTCTGCTGTGTGACCGTGGGCAAACCACTTCACTTCTCTGTGCCTCAGTTATCTCATCTGTAAAATGGGGATTGAGACTGTGAGCCCCATTTGGGACAGGTACTGTGTCCAACCTGACACAGTATTATCTGCATCTCGAGGTCCAGTATTTTAAGTGATGCCAGTTGTCATGCTAAATCCATTCCAGCAGCCTAAGAGAAATGATCGGGTTGAACTTCAATTTCCAAGCCCTTAAAAGGTCCTACCCTTGACCTTTCACGTGGCTATCCTCACTTTTTAAATAATTATTTGGAGCAATTGAAGTCCAGATTTCTCTCTCCAATATTTTCCCTCTCCTACCTGACTCTGCTGCAAATATAGAGGTTCGGAAGTCAGGCTCCAGAGCCCAGAGATGTTTTAGTGGGGAGTTTTCAAGAGGGCAATCAGGACTGTTGGCACTCCCCTACATAATAATAACAATAATAATAATAATTGTGGTATTTGTTAAGCACTTACTATGTGCCAGGTACTATAATAATTTGTTCTCTGTCTTCCCCTTCTAGACTGTGAGCCCACTGTTGGGTAGGGACCATCCCTTTGTGTTGCCAACTTGTACTTCCCAAATGCTTAGTACAGTGCTCTGCACACAGTAAGCGCTCAATAAATACGATTGAATGAATGAATGAATAATAAATGCTGGGGTAGATATAAGTTAATCAGGTTGGACACAGTACCTGTCCCACATGGGGCTAATAGTCTTAATCTCCAGTTTACAGATGAGGTAACTGAGGCACAGAGAAGTGAAGTGGCTTGTCCAAGGTCACACAGCAAACATGTGGTGGAGCCGAGATTAGAACCCAGGTCCTTTTGACTCCCAGAGCCATGCTCATCCACTAGGCCAAGCTGATTCCCTAAGCAGCCGGAATCAGCTGGCAACTGTGCAAACTCACAGGAATCATCCATCAGGAAACCCCACCAAGCACGAACTCTCCGGTCTCCCCAAGCTCTACCTGCCATTTTCTGAGGCAGACCCAGATAAAATGTGCCCCCAAAACTCCCAGCACCCCTTTTCCTGTTTTGAAAGCAATATCAGTACCACCACAGCTATTACATATCTGCTCAGAATCTTTTTTCCTCTTGGTAACTGCTTGTGTTGACAAGTAGCACAATAGGTGGAATTGTCTGCACTGGGCTGTAGCACACAAAGCAGAAATTAATAAATTGCAGAAAGAGGGTTCTAGGTTCAATAAATATAGGTTATCTGTCTCCGACTCTAGACTGTAAGTAAGCTCGTTGTAGTCAGGAAATGTGCCTATTGTATTGCAATGACAATAAGAATAATAATAAATTATGGCATTTGTTAAGTACCGACTAGATGCCAAGCTCTGTTCTAAGCAATGGGGAACATACAAGATAATCAGGTCAGGAATATTATTCTCCCAAATAGTTAGTACAATGGACCACACACAGTAAACTTCTTCTCTCCCTCCTCCCCATCCCCTCCGCCTTACCTCCTTCCCCTCCCCACAGCACCTGTATATATGTATATATGTTTGTACGTATTTATTACTCTATTTATTTATTTATTTTATTTGTACATATTTATTCTATTTATTTTATTTTGTTAATATGTTTTGTTCTCTATCTCCCCCTTCTAGACTGTGAGCTCAGTGTTGGGTAGGGACCGTCTCTATATGCTGCCAACTTGTACTTCCTAAGCACTTAATACAGTGCTCTGCACACAGTAAGTGCTCAATAAATATGACAATGAATAAATACCAGTGATGATTGATGATGAGAAGGTTATCATGCGGCGGGTGATTTTGATGTCAATAGTTTCTCAGCTTCCTGAATTGCAGTAGAGAAAGTCCAATTGGAAGCAGGAGGGGGACTAGGTAATCCTGAAAATTCCTGCGGCAACAACTAGAAACAAGCATATAAAAATATTTGGTGCCAGATGACGTAGACTCGCATGACTGCATGGAGAACTTGTACTTCCCAAGCGCTTAGTACAGTGCTCTGCACACAGTAAGTGCTCAATAAATACGAATGAATGAATGAATGAATGGCAGCATGGCTTAGTGGAAAGAGCCTGGGCTTGAGATCGTGGGTTCTAATCCTGCTTCTGCCACTTGTCAGCTGTGTGACTTTGGGCAAGTCTCTTAACTTATCTGGGCTTCATCTATAAAATAAGGATGAAGCCTGTGAGCCCTATGTGGGACACCCTGATTATCTTGTATCTACCCCAGCACTTAGAACAGTGCATATAGAAAGTGCTTAACAGATGCCATCATTATTATTATGTCAACTGTTGATCAGGTAGCTGGCAGGATGAGTTTTCATGGTCATGGGAGCCAATGAACTTGTGAAAATGGAGTGGGAAATAATGAATTCAAAGATGGACTCTTTGTAACTCCTGCAAAAAGTATATAGAGTCGTGCTAAGATTTCCATTTGATCAGAGAGTAAAATCAATCAATCAATTGTACATATTGAGTGTTTACTCTGTGCAGAGCACTGTACTAAGTATAATAGACACATTCCCTGCTCATAATCAGGGCAATGCAGAAAGGAGTGCAAGAAAAAGAAATGAGGGCTTAGTCAGAGAAGGCCTCTTGGAGGAGGTGTGAAGGTGGGGAGAGGAATGGTCTATAGGATAGGAGGAGTGCGGGCTTTCCAGGCCAGAGACCAGGTGTGGGCGAGAGGTTGGAGGAGAGATGGATGAGATTGAGCCACAGTGAGTAGGTTGGCACTTTAGGAGCTAAGTGTGAGGGCTTGGATGCAGTAGGAGAGTAGCAAGTTAAGGTAGTAGGGAGCAAAGTGATTGAGTGCTTTAAAGGGAAGAGATTACATAGATATGCACAATAGACAACACATTGCTTATACCTGTAGGGGATATAATTTTAGGCTGTGGATAAACAGATAGGAGAAATATTATGCCCAGCAGCCAGAAAAGTACCTGATATCATCATTTAACCTGCGAGACACTGCATCTGCTTCCCGATGATAGCGACAGGCTGGAATTCCCGGACAAACTACAATCTGCCCTCTCCAAAACCCATTGCTTCTCTCTTGAACTGTCTGGTGTGTCGCCCTCCAGAAATGATTTAGTCGGGAGAAACCACGGAAGTAAAGATCACAGAGACTGTTACACTATATTATCCACTAATAATCCTGCAAATATTCTTTCGGCATGACAATAAAAATTACATCAAGATTTAGTACGGTCCTGAGAAAGGGAGTAAGGTTTAGGTGGAAAATGAACCTGAAAATCTTTTATTTTGAAGTGGAGGGAATATTTTCCAACCCGCAACATGTGAATTGTGTTCGTTGAAGGGATAAGCTAAAAGAGATGATCAGGGGTAAAGATAAAATATTTATGGCTGACATCACCCCAAATCAATTCATCAAGCAATCAATAGTATTTATTGAGTGCTTGCCGTGTGCAGAACACTGTACTAAACGTTTGGGAGAGTACAATATAACAGAGTTGGTAGACATTCCCTGCCCCCAAGGAGTGTTCAGTCTAGAGAGAGTAAGCCTATCCAGAGTAACCTTTTACAAACTTTTGTTTTTTAAGAGTCCAATTTAGGCAGTTCTTGGATCCTGCAAGATACTGCCTCCACAGGTTTTCATCAACAGAACGAAGGAGCAGCTGGAATTCTCAGAATGGAGAACTAGAACACCACTTACAAGATCATAACAGATTTTAACTTTCCACCCCCACTTACATTATAGATGTCATGGTCAAACACTATTTTGGGGGGCTGTAAAACACCAGGCCGCAGTCAGGGTTGAACCTGGAGAGTTTCCAGTCTTCTACCAGTCTCGGCTATGCGAGGGAGAGTCAAACAAGAGGCCTATCCATTCCATTCCTAGCTTGACCAGTGGCAATCTGCTACAAGTCAAAAACCCACCATTGCTGGGCAGCAGCAGCATGGGAGAGAGGCAAGGGCGGAGACTCAAGGTTCCTGCGTGGAAGGAGGCAATGGTAAAACAATTCCACATTTTTACCAAGAAAACTCTATGAATACACTACCAAAACGATTGCAGATGGAGAGCGGGGCGTTCAGGGAGAGATGCGTCCTTGGCGTCACTATGGGTCAGAAATGACTCGACGGCATAAGACGAGACAAAACCCCATGATTAATGCTGGTGAACTACAGGTGAGGAGAATGCAATGGAGAGAAGTGTGGTGAAGTGGGAGAGTCCTTGGTTTACTGAAAAGAGTAAGGATCTGAGAGGCAGCGTGGCTCAGTGGAAAGAGCCCGGGCTTTGGAGTCAGAGGTCATGGGTTCAAATCCCGGCTCCGCCAACTGTCAGCTATGTGACTTTGGGCAAGTCACTTCACTTCTCTGTGCTTCAGTTACCTCATCTGTAAAATGGGGATTAAGACTGTGAGTCCCCCCACCATGGGGCAACCTGATCACCTTGTAACCTCCCCAGCGCTTAGAACAGTGCTTTGCACATAGTAAGTGCTTAATAAATGCCATCATTATTATTATTAGCTGATGCCAGGAGGATGGACTCTAGTCTCAGCGTATTCAGTGGCCTGCTTTGTGGGGATCAGTGATACTTACCTACCTCACTGGGTTGTTGTGAGGTCAAAAATTTAATGTCATGTGAAAGTGCTTTAGAGAGAATAAAAAAATTATACAAATTTAACATAGTATTGGTTAGACTGGTGACCAATATTCATTCATTCATTCATTCATTCAATTGTATTTATTGAGCGCTTACTGTGTGCAGAGCACTGTACGAAGCGCATGGGAAGTACAAGTTGGCAACATAGAGAGACAGTCCCTACCTAACAGCGGGCTCACAGTCCAATTTAAGTCATTCTCAAGAGGCAAATCGAATAGTTGTGACCCTAAAAGCAAAAGCGTTTTGGGTCAACAATACTTTCAAATAAGGGAAAAGATGATTCACAAATAATCATCAAGGGCTTCTCAACCAATCGAAAGTATTTGTTTAGCACCTTCTGTAAGTAGAGTATTATACTAGGCTCTTAGGAGAGTACAACATGTTTTGTATACAAGTCCCTGTTTTCAACGAGCTTACAATCCAGTGGGTGAGACGGACATTAAAATATCTCAACTGGTGAATTTCAAGAAAGCTGTGAAAGACAAAAAGCCTTATAAAGTTTGTTTCCAATTAAGGTTAAAACTCAAAGGGAACTATTGCACTTTCCAAGTGCCCTAAGAAATTCTCTATTACTTATTTGACATAATCAGTGATCATCAGCAGCTCACTAGGAATCAATCAGCAACTTCTAAAAGACAGTTTCTAGTAAATAATGTATTTGAAATGGTTGCGACTGGTTCGCTTTGTAATAATAATGAATTGCTAACAAGGTTTCCACCAGATCCTATCAATTATTTGAAACCCTATTCACCCAGAGTCCAGTTTTGATTAGAAGGGACTCAAATCTGCATTTTGTTACTATGTTCCCCTATTCTTCCATCTACTTCTACCAAAACCATCAGTCAGGAAATAAATCACACAACCAATAGTATTCACTGAGCCCCTACTTTTTGCAGAGCACTTACTGTGCACTAGAAAGTTGGTTTCTAAGAGGAATAGCTGGATTGAAGGTGTTGATAATAATAATAAAAATAACAATAATTGTGGTTTTTAATAGTTACTGCATGCCAGGGACCTGTACTAAACACTGGGGTAGGTACAAGCAAAAGGGATTGGACACAGTCCCTGTCCCACATGGCACTCACTGTCTTAATCCCCACTTTACAAGATGAGGGAAAAGAGGCCCAGAGAAGTTAAGTAACTTGCCCAAGGAACATAGCAGATAAGATGTGGAGCCAGGATTAGAACCCAGGACCTTCTGACTCCCAGCCACACTGATTTCTCATACTCAGGTCTTACAGTCTAGGCGAAAATGTGTCATTCTGTACCATTCTCTTATTATTCTGCTTAGAATCCTCTATTCATGGATTGCATTTCTTCTTTTTCCCATCACTCCTAAGGAATGATTGGGGACAATCTCTCCTGAACATATTGATCTGTTTGGGTGTGAACTGGACAGTCTATCCAGTTCACTCCATTTAACCAGGTTAATTAATCAATCAATATATCATATGTATTGAGCGCTAACTCTGTGCAGAGCACTCTATTTAGCACTTGAGAAAGTACAGTACAATGGAGTAGATAAGAGCAAACCCTGCCTGCAATGAGTTTACAATCTACATGGGGAGACAGGTATTTGAATAATAATAATGATAATAGTAATAATAATAGTCTTTGATCAGATTGGACCCAGTCCCTATCCCACTTGGGACTCACAGTCTTAATCCCCATTTTACAGATGAGGTAACCGAGGCACAGAGAAGTTAAGTGACTTGCTCAAGGTCACACAGCAGACAAGTGGCGAAGCCTGCATTAGAACCCGTGACCTTCTGATTTCCAGGCCTGTGCTCTATCCAATATGTCATGCTTCTTCTCATAGATTAATGCTAGGGGAAATTGTAGAAGGCAAGAAAATTGACATACATAGTGTGGGCCTGAGTTTTCAAAATGTTTATGGTAGACACTGCCAACTTCATAGTCAATGCAGAAAGGAGGGTGGATGGGGAAATATAGGGTTAAGTTTGGGGAGGACTCTTGGAGGAGAGGTGATTTTAGGAGGGTTTTGAAGTGGAGAGAGTAGGGGATTATAGGATATAAAAGAGTAGGGAGTTCCAAGCTCGAAAGGATCATAGACAAAGCGTTGGTCATAGGAAAGATGAGATCAAGGTATAGAGAGTAGAATAAGTCTGGAGTTAATGGCTTCTGGAATGCTAAAGGGGACAATGGGATGCCCAACATTTAAGTGGGGTATAAGCTTGATTTAATCAATCAATCCATCATTGGTATTTATTGAGCACTTACTATGCGCAGGACACTAGGCGCTTGGTTGAGTACAATACAACATAATTAGCAGACAAGATCCTCGTCCATAAAGATCTTATAGTATAGAGTGGGAAAATTAGCCTGGGTACTTTTTTACATAGGATTGAGGTAATTCACTTCTCTTCAGTCTTGAATCTGCAACGTAACCTCTGTGAGTTTGGCCAGTGTTAGATGAAATTGCCTCCATCTGTTTTGGTTTGTTGAATCCTGTTTCTTAATAAATGAAGTCAGGCTAATAAGAAAACATCAACACTCAGCTAAAGGCAACAACACAAAAATACAGAACAGCAGAAATGTTGCCACAAATCACATTTATACTCTATATTGTTCTGCCTGCTTGCATTTTTTGGGAGAAGCAAAGACTGTGTTGTAACAATGAGCCTCTCATTAGGCCCGGTTTCCTAAATTGGAGATGAAAAACAGAATGAAACTATTTCAGCTAGAAAAGTACCATCAAGGTCAGTTTTTTCTTTGATGTTGATGTTCATAGCGAGTTACATGCCGGAAGCCCTTTATCTGTTATTGTTCATTTACTGTGCTGTCTTATCTTTATTTTGTCGCAAATTTTAAGTAGGGTGAATACAGGGTAGAAAAGATAGAGATAAATAGAAGGGGTAGGATTCCTCTTCTATCTGGTGGAGGCAGAGAGATGCCTCCTTGGGGTGGCTGGAGTCAGACATAAAAAGATTAGCTTTGTTTATTCTATCTCTTCAGTAAACAGCAATACTCACCTTCTGCTATTTTCCAGATGAGCAGACAGATGGGTGACTTGAAGACGCATTAACTTCAGCAACGGTCCTTTCCTATTATATTTCTGGATTTCAGTTTGATTCCCTCCAGCTGAGAAATGCTTCCCCTCCTGCCTCTAAATCCACCAACTCTTCTCACCTTCAGAGACCTCCTAAAATCTCAGTTCCCCCAGGAAACCTTCCTCTTTACATTTTCAACACTTCAGTTGCATCAATACTCACCCACAGCAAATATGGATTTAACTCTTCCTCTTGGCCCTGATATACACATGTGTGCAGAGCACTGTACTAAGTTCCTCCCCAGCGCTTAGTACACATAGTAAATGCTTAATAAATGCCAGCATTATTATCATTATTATTAAGTTCTTGGGAAAATATAGTACAATAGAGTTGGTAGACATGATCCTTGCCCACAGGGAAATTGCAGCTTACAAAGGGAGACAGATGTCAAAATACATTACAGATAGGATGGTTAATATCCACAAATCCACAAAACAAAACTAAAGGAACTCCAGTGTTAACTGGTTTACCAGAATCCTTGACTTATCAGCCTGAGAGAAATGCGAGGGGTCATAATGCATTCCCAAAGAATCAGTACTGGCACTCATGAGGAGGCTTAATTACAAAGTGCATGGAACAATAGAAGGAGAATAAGACAGAAAAATTACATTTAATGTAATTCATATTTACTCCCGGGTTGTGAGAGGGGAGAAGCGAGGGAGGAAAGGGAAGAAGTGAAAGAGGAGAGTGGAGAAGAGGGGAGAAGCGAGATGGATGGGGAAAAGAGGAGAACAAAAGCCTCACCTTTCTACCTCTTCAGTGTTTCCCATCAAGAGCTTCTGGGACTGATTGACTTTTGCCTTCTAGGAAATGTAGTTTTCTAGTACAGTTTTCCTACTTTCGATCTTACTTCTCCTCAGCCCCTTACCTCCAAAATCAGGCTACTGAAAACCACTTGAGCTGTTAACATAGTGACCCACCCCCATTTCCAAGCAAGTTGGCCCTCACCCCATCCCAGAAAGTAAACCAATCACAGTAGCAATACCTCCTGATCCTGGCTGCAGGAAAGCAATTTGCAAAGTCTACCCAAAATCCCCTCTGCTTCAATTTAAGGTTATACCATCTTGTTCTGCCTTCCGTGGGCAAAGACCAACGGCTTCCTGCCCCGCATCCAATATCTCTGTTACCCGAAGCCTGAAGCTTGAAATCAACCTCCTCCTCACCCAGCTGGTTAACTGATTCCTTCAGCTTTATCCCTGAGATCCTCCTTAGAAAAAAATACGTTTATGTTACCTGCTCCTCCTTGATTCATCTTCAGTTTTTTTTTTTTTTTTTGTGGAATGGAGATAGAATGACTGGAATAGGAAAAACTTCCAAAGCCCCTGGGACAGAGAGAGTTAAAACCCCTCCCCGCAGCTGAAGACAGGGTTTGAGCCCCTTCTCACCATGAAGATCATTCAGTCAGTCAGTTGTATTTATTGAGTGCTTACTGTGTGTAGAGCACTGTACTAAACACTTGGGAAGAGTACAATATAGCAATACAACAGGCACATTCCCTACTCACAACAAACTTACAGTCTAGAGGGATGAGCTAGATGTTTGAAAAAGACTAGAAAAGTGTCTGACAGGATCTTCATCCCTCTGGAGACAGCTGTTCTCCCAACTGTCAGTTAACTGTGTATTTTGCTTGACTTGATGGGAGTGCAGAACTGTTGAGTATTTCCAGATGATTTGTCGATACCAAGTGATGTTTTCTTGTCCCCGATAAACAGCCTGCACCATGAATCAATAGCATGTCTGCAATCCTGTTACAATCCCCTCCAACGTGCATGGCATTTATCGACAGCAAATAAATTGCCTTCAGCATCTGCAAAAGTTAACCAGCTTGGCTATTTGTGTGCTGCCATTCTGGGTTGCTTTACAGAGGAAGTCATTGGTCTCCATGGAAGTGGAAGCAGGAAGGCACAGTGAATGTTTCCCTCAAAGACCTCAGCTGGGCAGGGGGAGAGAGAATGGGAGGGAGGGAGAAAAGGATGGGGCGGGGAAGGAGGTGGAATAGAAGATGCTGGTTTCCCCACATTTCATATCGTTCATCTACTTGGATACATACCCCTTGGGCATTTGCTAACAATCACACTTCCCTGCTTCAAAGCCCTACTGAAGATTCACCACCTCCAGGAGGCCTTCCCAGACTAAGCCCCCCATTTCCTCAGCTTCCCCCCTTCCCCATCGCCCCAACACTCTCCCTCTCCTCTACCCACCCTGCCCTACCGCACTTGTATATATATGTACATATCTATAATAATATTTATTTATATTAATGCCTGTTTACTTGTTTTGGTGTATATATATATATATATATATATATATATAATTATATTTATTTATATTGATGCTATCAATGCCTGTTTACTTGTTTTGATGTCTGTCTCCTTCCTTCTAGACTGTGAGCCTGTTGTGGGCAGGGATTGTCCCTCTTTGTTGCTGAACTGTACTTTCCAAGCACTTAGTACAGTGCTCTGCACAAAGTAAGTGCTCAATTAAATGCGATTGAATGAATGAATGTGCTATTTACCTCACCTTCAGCCCCATAGCACTGATACAACATATCTGTAAATTATTCATTTATATTAATATCTGTCTACCCCTCTAGACTGTAATTTCTAGACTGTGAGCCCACTGTTGGGTAGGGACCATCTCTATATGTTGCCAACTTTTACTTCCCAAGCACTTAGTACAGTGTTCTGCACACAGTAAGTGCCCAATAAATACGACTGACTGACTGAATGAATGAAAGATCATTGTGGACAGTGAACATAACTACTAACACTGTCATACTGTACTCTCCTAAGTCCTCAGTACAGTGCTCTACACACAGTACGAACTCAATAAATATCTTTGATTGATTGTGTGATTTGTTCTCAGTGTGCATTAGGGGAACTAGAGAGCATAATAATAATAATAATAATGGCATTTATTAAGCTCTTACTATGTGCAAAGCACTGTTCTAAGTGCTGGGGAGGTTACAAGGTGATCAGGTTGTCCCACAGGGGGCTCACAGTCTTAATCCCCATTTTTCAGATGGGGTAACTGAGGCCCAGAGAAGTCAAGTGACTTGCCCAAAGTCACACAGCTGACAAGTGGCGGAGCCGGGATTTGAACCCACGACCTCTGACTCCCAAGCCTGTGCTCTTTCCAGCTTACTATGTGCCAAGCACTGTTCTAAGTGAGGATCGACTACATCTGGAGTCTGCCCTGGATTGAGGGGAGATGGATTTCTTCAAATGGAAGATCTGCCTTCCCCTAGTCTCTCATATATGCAGTTCCATATTCAGCTATTTCATCCTACTGCATATGCCTTACTTCCGGTTATATCTTTGTCCTTCTTCCTATTCCCGCTATTTGTAAAGCATTTTTTGTCCATCTTTCATCCAGTTAGATTGAAACCTCCTGGAAGGCAGTGATCATGAGTCCTGTTTCTGTTGTAAAAATGCTAAATGCACTCAGTAGGCACTCAATAAATACTAATGCTAATGATGATTTTCTGTTTTATCCTTGGGGAATGACAAAAATGGTAATGGAGCTCTCTGCTGTCTCACTTCAATATACAAAATGCTTCAGGAAAGTGGTTAGCAGGGCGATTTTCCTTTCCTGCTTCACATTATACTTGTAGAGGTGGAGGCCTGAGGGAACTGCTTCTCTAATCAATCAATCAATAGTAGTTATTAAATGCTTACTGTGTGCAAAGCATTGTTCTAAGTGCTTGGAAGAACACAATACAATTGTGGGCAGCAAGCGTGTCTGTTTATTGTTGTACTGTATTCTCCCAAGCACTTAGTGCAGTGTTCTGCACACAGTAAGCGCTCAATAAATATAATTGAATGAACGGAGTTGGTAGACACACTTCTGGCCCACAAAGAGCTTGCAATCTAATGGATTGTTCCGATGAAGAGTTAAGACCTAAGAAAAGGACTTGGACAACAGAATAGAAAATCCACAGTCAGGGAAGGGGGATGGAGTAGGGACGGATATATGTAAAGGGAGAATAAGCTAGAAAAAGGCATTCAGTTCCTCCATGGGTTGTTGTGATGTTCAGAAAACCCATCTCAATTGCCAGGCACTGGTTGGCTGGCAGCACAGGAAGATAAGGAGCTTGTATATATTTGAAATGATTTACAGACGCTTCCATATGTTTGTGTGCTACCCTAGGGAGGGCTTCCTACTACAAAGGAGATCTGAGAAGATGGATGAGGAGATAATGTAAGGCATTTGGAAGTCCTCATACAAAGGAATAATGGAATTCCAATATGTTAGTCTTATCATCATTGATCGCTTATTGCATGTTAACTGTGCTTCTTCCTAAGTCTTTAGAGACTGATAGCAAAAAGCTGCAGGATGGGAATGATGTAAAAGCCAAAAAGAAAAAAACAAAAAAAGCCCTACCATAAAAGTACGAATCCATGACAACCTGGACTTTGCTTTCACTCTCTATCCTAACATTCAGCCCTCTCAGTAATAACGACAATAATAACAATAATGATAATTGTGGTATTTACTATGTGGCAGATACTGTACTCAGTGCTGAGGTGGGTACAAGAAAAATCAGGTTGAACACAGTCCCTGTTCCCCATGGGGCTTGCAGCTTTGCTCTTCACATAGTAAGCGCTCAATAAATACGATTGATTGATTGATTGATTCCCATTTTACAGATGAGGGAACAGAGGAACAGAGAAGTGAAGTGATTTGCCCAAGATCACACAGCAGACAGGGGTGTTGATCAGGGACAGCTGGATCACTTCAGCTATGCAGATGAGGGTTTTCTCAAAGAGAGAGAGATTCATGTCCCAGCAGAGGAGATTCTTCCAGGCCAAACAGACACCTGGTGATACACCCAGGAGAATAGAAGCAAAAGAAAAACGTGTGGTATCTGTAGAATTTTCAAAACTAAATGTGGCAACTCCAGACTCATCCTCACAAATAAGAGTTCAGAAAGAATAGACAAATATACTCACCAGACAATTCATCATTCAGTTTCCATTCCTTTGCACCATCCCTGAGGTTCTTGCTCTGCCTGAAAAGAAAGCTCCATTCTTGGAAGTGAGCCATAAATTGACAGCCCCCAGTCAATGGGAGTGGACCCTTATAAAGGGACTCTTGCTTCTTTGCTGGACAATGGGTGGCAGGGAGAGGGGATGGATGGGGGAAGGAGCACTAGTCCTTCGGCAAGTACAGGCATATACAACCAAGCTGAGGGGCTGACTCTACCCTGGGGCCGACTATCCCATCACAGGTGAACTAAACTTCTGAAGAAGGCCCTGTCCTATTGGTTCTTCGAGTTGGGCAACTGACTCCAAGTCCAACTCTGGGCTGGCCACCTCATTCCCATTACAAGGAAGCCCAATGTCTGGAAGGGTAGGGAAGAGAAGAGCTCAGGGAGTGAGACTGTCTTTCTAATTCCCTCAGACCCTCCATAATGTATCTTTTATCTATACATTTTGGATAGAATGCTATTAGAGGATTAGGAAATGTGATTCTGACAAGAAACACCTATTTGGGTAGATGTTGTAGCAATATCAGAAGAAACAGTCATGCACACAGATGGGATTTCAAGCAAGGTATGTTTTTCATAGCTGAGTTTTCATTGGTCAAGAATAAAACCACTGTATTGTAGAACAGAGAGCTGCTTATGGCATTGAATAAGATGCATCTAAGGTTTACCCATGGAACACAAAGGCAAAAACTGTGCCCAATTTGTTCTCTTGACCCATAAGGTTGAAGAAGCCATGGGTCTGGCTTCTGTTAATATCCAAAGGGGTCCGATGTGGTCAGAAGAAAGAGGAGTTAAGAGCGGTGGAGAAAGAAGGATGAAGGGAGAGGTGGAAGAAAGGAGAGGGAGGGGATGAAGGGGAGAGAGGAGGAGAGGAGAAAGAAGGGAAAGAGATGGGAGAAAGGAGAGAAAAAGAAAAGAGAGAGGAGAATTGGGAGAGAATAAAGAGAGGGGAGATAGAAGGAAAAGAAGAGTGAGAGACAAGAGAGAGGGGAAAGAGACAAAATTGGATTAAATCCTTGGTACTCACCCAGAACCAAGTAGGATGTAATTAGGATTAGGGGACATTCACCTGAGACTACTGAAGGAACTAAGATATAAAGCTGTGGAACACCTGATGAGAGTGCCAATATGACTCCTATTTAGTTACCTTGGGAATTGTTGATTATAAAATCTCACTCCTATACCCAGACGATTAGGAAAATAATAAGCTTATACTCAGCATGCACTTATAAAGATAACCTGTGATAGGAATGACACCATGAGGGAAGATTGTACCTCACTGATCTGCTGGAGTTCTTCAAAAATAATGATGGTATTTGTTAAGCTCTTACTAAGTGCATAGCACTGTTCTAAGCACTGAGCACTGTTCCTGGCAAAAAGCATGTAGATTGAAGGGAACCAGTAGTTATAATACATCACATTTTCAAAAGGTCACTGACAAAGGATTTTTGTGGACAAAGGTCCACACCAAAGGATTTTTAAAACAATTGAATAAACATGGTACTGGAGTAAATGTTTTCTCATAGGAAACTGACTGAGAGGAAATTAAGGGTCTGGATAAATGGTCACTTTTTAGGATGGAGCAGTAAAATTATCCAGTGCTAATCATGTATTTTGTATCTTACAGATGAGGAAACTGAGATATGGAGGATTTAAGTGACTTTACCAAGATCACACAACTAGGCAAAACCCAGCTTTGCCACGTGTCTACTCTGTGACCTTGGACAAGACAATTAACTCCTCAGGGCCTCAGTTACATCATCTGTAAAATGGGGATTAAGAGTGTGAGCCCCAGGTGGGACCCTTGGCACTACTGAACCGTGCTTTCTCACCTCTGGACTTCCGCTGGCATTGGACAGTGCCCATCGACTGGCCAAGCAGGGTTATGAGGAGCTCTGGCTGAATGAAGCCAGTTAGCAGAAGGTCCAATGAGTACTCGCCTACCCCAGCCCGGCCCCCAGTGCGTATGTACAAATCTTTAAACTCTGTTGCTGCTTATAAATTCCTCTAGACTGCATGCTCCTTGTTGACTGAGATTGTGTTTACCAGTTCTGTTGCACTTTACTCTCCCAAGTGCTTAGTATAGTGCTCTGCACACAGTAAATTCCCATTAGACTGTGGTGCTTTAATAAGGTAAGAAGGGTTGGGTCAGAAGCAAAGGTGGAGAGGGTAGATTTTTGAGGCAGTTAGAGATATCTTCTTGAGAAGCTGTTGGGAATATTGGGAGAGTCAGACCGTACCAGGGTGGAGGAGGGGACTGGAGAGGAACACGTAAGTACTTGGGCTTGGATTGATACAATGCAATCAGATCAGACATAATCCCTGTCCCACATTCCCACTTGTCACCACATCCGCAAGAGAGGCTTAAAAGCCCAAAGAAGCTGGCCATTTTTCAACCAAAGGGCAGGACTTTTCAATGATCCCTCATTAATTCTGGGCGACAACAAGAACTAGCCGCTTCATGGAAACAAGGAATGACCTGTAATTTCACGGGGCTCTGGCTGAGCAACTCTCCCTACAACTGAGTGGAAGGTTAAGGACCTTGAGGTACAAAATGCTCTGATGTGTTCAGGCTGAGAAAAACCTCAAAGTGTGCTTCTAAGACTGGGCCTGGGACATGCTTGGGTAAATCTCCAGGTGATCCTCAGGTGAAGCCTTAGAAAATCCCAGAATTAAAGCCCATCATGGGACACATAATCTTGAACTAGAGAAAAGAGCACAGGCTGGGGAGATAGAAGACCTGTGTTCTGGCTCTGCCACTTGCCCGCTATGTGACTTTGAGCCAATCACTTAATTCTCTGGGACTATTTCCTCATCTGCAACCCTCCTTAGTTTGTGAGTTCCTTGTGGGGCCTGTGTCTGATGGGATTATCTTTTATTCACTGCAGTGCTTGATACATAGAAAACACTGAACAAAGACAATTCTCAGCACTGTCTCTACATGCAGGACTACTGGAAGAAGAGAAAGACATCCTCTTTCCTTTTCTCAATTTCCCCAAAAGCTTGCAAGAAGGCAGGAGTCTGGACTGTGATTACAAAATATTATTGCATTTGTAAATTTGTCTTATGTGGAAGAGGAGTTATAGGTGCTATGTTGTGGGAGAAGAGGATAAAGGAATGGACCTAGAAGACCATTCATTCAATCGTATTTATTGAGCGCTTACTGTGTGCGGAGTACTGTACTAAGCACTTGGAAAGTACAATTTGGCAACAGAGACAGTCCCTACCCAACAACAGGCTCACAGTCTAGAAGGGGGAGGCAGACAACAAAGAAAAACAAGTAGACAGGTGGCAATACCATCAGAATAGATAAGACTATCAGATAGCACCATCTACATCTAAAGTGAGAATCCAATTCTAAAATTTTCTCTTCCTCCCTTGCACTGACACGTCTCCCTTCCTTCCACTCAACTTTTTTTTTAATGGTACTTGTTACGTGCTTACTATGTGTCAAGCACTGTTCTAAGCATTGGGGAAGATATATGTTAATCAGATCAGACACAATCCCTGCCCACTTGAGGTTCACAGTCTTAGTAGGAGGGTGAACAAGTATTAAATCCTATTTTGCAGTTGAGGAAATTGCCTGCAGTCACACAACAAGCAAGTGATAGAGCTGGGAATAGAATCCAGATCATGTGATTCTTATCACAACACATCTTCTTTCCTACACTCCATCTTCTTTCACCTGAAACAATTTCCATCCCATTTTCCCCTCCATTATTTACTTCCTTCCAGAGAGCCCACACTCAAATCCTTCCCCTTATTTACCTCTACTGCTCCTAAACCCCTTGCTCCTCAACCTCTCATTTCCCCCCAGAATCCATCTCCCCCACTCCACCCACCTTCTCCTGTTCTGTTCTGACATGGTTGCCTTCATCCCATTCCTGGAAAACAGATGTCTGGGATTGATGTCTCTTGAGGCCATTTCCACAACTAGGATTCTGGGATTTCATGGATATCCAGTAGTTCCAGGTCCTCGGGGTCCCAGGTGACTTAATAAGTAAAGACTCAGGAAAAAAAATGAGCAACTTTATTGATTCCTTGGTCTTGTCAGGAGTTATGAGAACTTACAGTTTTCCTTCCTAGAACTGGAACCACGTGTTAAAAACCTGGAAAAGAATTTTAGAACAAAGTCGGGGAGAGAAGGATAGAGTACCTTGGACATTCCACCCTGCGAGAAAATGCACTTCAAGATGTCCAGCTCACATTAGACGCACATACCAGACCTTGTCCATTTTTTGTCTTTGGTTGATTTTTATTTATCAATAAAACAATACTACAAAACATGGGAAACATCTGCATTAAATATAGATCTGCAGTTATTTTGTCAACTTTTAACCTGCTGTATTGCCTGCATTCCCTTGTTGCCTCCCAATAGGGCTGGAGAGAGAGTCAGTGGAGGCAAGGCCTGGCCCAAAGGCCTCTTATATAAAGATGGGGAAAGTCAGCAAGGTGGAGTTTTCTCTGAACGACATTGCTGGCTGGACCCGTGGGTGGCTGGACCACACATTTCAGACATGGCAACCTCTTCAGTGGGACCCTCTCCTCACCCTAAGGCCTGGGTGATTCCCATCTCAGACTCTACCAAAGCTATCCAATGTCCTGAGAGTCTTGAGAGGAGTCGAAGCGTTTAGAACAGTACTCTGCACACAGAAAGCGCTCAATAAATATGACTGAACCAGATGAATGAACGAAGGAGTCTTATCAAGTTGTCTTTTCCCTGAAGATTAGATCTAGGTAATTACCGTGGTACCCATTTGCCGCAGCAGGAGAGAAGTCTCTGACAGTTTCTGAGCATTGCCCTGACTCTGAACACATTTCCCTCCCCATCCCACCCTTTCACACTAACTAATGTCAGATAGAGGAGATGAAGACAGAGGCATTACATTGTTGGCTCCATCTGGGAACCTCTATGGATCTAGATTCCCCTTGTTGATGGTTTTCAGTTTCAAGATCAAAGGAGTTCTATTTCCCAGGGAATGGTCAGGAGGAATTGCTCTGGCCATGAGACAAAGCTTCCAACAGATGAACCCTTGGGATGATAATAATCCCATCCCCAACTCCAGTCTCCCACCCTGCCAAATATTATTATTATCATTTTTTTAAATTGCAGATTCAGGTCAGAATGAGATTAAAGTCTACAGGGGATGGTCTAGGTGAGGGGGAAGTGAGTCAGTAAAACTCAGCAGTTGCTACAAACCACCACCATAAAATTAAAATTGCATCTCCTCCAAGAGGCCTTCCCCTAGGAATCCCTCATTTTCTCTACTTCCTCTCCCTTCTGGGTCATCCTTGCACTTGGATTGTTCTGTCAGTCCCGCAGCACATGTGCACTCATCTGTAATGTATTTATATTAATGTCTGTCTCCCTATCTATGCTGTAAACTCCTTGAGGGTAGGGAATGTATCTGTCAATTCTGTAGATGGACTTAGCTGGAAGAGAATCAAGAAGGATTCCTCGATATATGATATGATATGATTCCTCAATATGATCAGAAAAGGAAGGCCCCTCTAATGACAGCCTCCTCTGGACCCAGACTGAATTTCAAAGCTCTCTCTTGTTCTGTCAACCCAAGATTCAACTCCTCGTCCCTGGAACTCGTTGGCATCAGCTTCCAATCCCAGTGGGATTGATGCCAGTGGGTGCCTTCAGTCAACCCCAAAGACCCAGACTAGGGGAGTCCCCAGTTTCTCTTCTGTAATCAGAAGCTGGTCTGTCTCAGAAAGAAAGAACAGAGAGGAGAGAAGAAATACAAGCAGAGCTGGAGAGCTAGAGGGAGAGAGATGAAGAGACAGATTCAGTTAAGGAAGAAGGGAAAGAGACAAGGAGAGAGGAACGGAGAGAGAGGAGGCATACAAGGAAAGAGAGCTTCTGTGCAATGGAGAGGATCAAAGGAACTTTGTTGAAGGAAATGCATTTCCTGGCATCGCCTGGGTTTTCTGCTTAGAGGTGTAGGATTCAATTGCTCACATCAGCATCAGACAGCAGAAGAACGGAGAGCATTTCTGGCTACAGATAAGAAGCAACGGCAGGTATCAAGTGATTTATTTCTCCTTCTTAGAGGCTGATACTGGGGTTTACTCTTTCTAACACTACAGAGGGAAGGTGAAGGATTTTAGTGAGAATCAGCGTGGCCTAGTGGAAAGATCATGGGCCTCGGAGTCAGAAGACCTGCGTTCTAATTCCGGCTCTGTCAATCATTTGCTGTGTGACTTTGGACAAGTCATTTAACTTCTTTGTGCCTCAATTTCCTTAACTGTAAAATGAGGATTAAATATCTGTTCACTCTTCTACTTAGACTGTATGCCCCATGAGAGACAGGGACTGTTTCCAACCAGATCGACTCATTTACCCCAATTTTTAGAATAGTGTTTGACACACAGTAATCCCTTAACAAATACAGTAATAATAATATTAGTGAACCTGCACCGAAGGGGAAAAATTCTGACTGATTTCATCTCCAAGACTACATTTTGGTGCTCTCAGAATACCAATTTCAGAGAAAAAGTAAGAGTAGTCCTCTGGGGAAGATTGGAACAGACTTCTTGGGCCTCCTTTGACTCAACACTGCTCCTTTTAAGCAGTGATCCCTGTAGAATCGGACTCGTATATTCCATCCTGAAGCTGCTCGCCGCTCCCTGAGCTGTTCCCATGCAGAGAACAGAAGAGCAAAAAGCCTTATTTTGGAGAAATATTCTGGTCATTTTCCCCCGACTGTGCTATCCAGACTCTAAACTGTATAGAGTCCTAGATCAATCGATCACTTATTGAACGCTTCCTGTGTGCAGTGCACTGTACTAAGCACTTGAGAAAGTACAATATAATGGAAATGTTAGACACTTTCCCTGCCCACATTGAGCTTACAGTCTAGAGGGGGAGGCAGACATTAATACAAATAAATTAATTATTGATATGCACATAAGATCTGTGGGGCTGAGGGAGGGATGAATAAAGGAGGAAAATATAAGTGAGAAGGTGCTACAGAAGGGAGTGGGAGGAGAGGAAATGAGAGTGTAGTTGGGGAAGGGTGCTTGGAGGAGATACGCTTTTAATAAGGCTTTGAATGTAGGTAGAGTGATTGCCTGTCGGACATGAAGAAGGAGTGCATTCTAGACCAGAGGAAGGATGTGAGTGAGAGGACAGTGGTGAGATAGCTGAGGTGAAGGTACAGTGAGTGGGTTGCTATTAGAGGAATGAAGTGTACCAGCTGAGTAGTCACAGGAAAGAAGCTAGGTAAGGTAGGACAGGGATAGGTGATTTAGTGCTTTAAAGCCTAGGGTAAGGAGTTTCTGTCTGATGCGGTGGTGAATGGGCCACTGGAGGTTCTTGAGGAGTGGGGAAACACGGACTGAACAGTTTTTGTTGAAAAATGATCTCGGCAGCGGAGTGAAATATGGGCTGGAGTGAGGAAAAGCAGGGCAGGGAGGGCAGCGAGGAGGCTGATGCAGTAATCAAGTCAGGACAGGACAAATGCTTGGATTCATGTGGTAGCAGTTTAGATGGAAAGGAAAGGGTAGATTTTAATGATGCTGTGAAGGTTGAACTGACAGGGCTTGGTGACAGATTGAATATGCGGGTGGAATGAAAGAGATGAATCGAGGATAAAACAAAGGTTATTGTCTTGTGAGACAGAGAGGATGGTGGTGCCGTCTACAGTGATGGGAAAGTGATAGGAAGCCCATTCTCTAGACTGTAAACTCGTTGTGGGCAGGGAATGTATTTACTAACCCTATTAAATTATACTCTCCCTAACACTTAATACAGTGTTCTGCACACAGTAAGTGCTCAATAAATACAAATGATTGCTTTATTGATTGATCCAGAGAAAGAGCAAATTGATGTGAGTCTAGATATTGTGTATGTGTTTGTAGGAAGCACAAGATGATCCTGAGATGAAAGTCTGTAGGGAGAGAATTCTGTAACAGTCAAGATAAGACTTGCCATGAATTTACACAGACTTGTTGTTTCAATTCCAAAAGCGGTATTCCCTTCATTCACTTTCCTTTGGAGAGGGCTTTGAGAAAGATATTACTTTGAAAATCACAGGGCTTCTTGGAGGTAGTTAAGCCAAGCTGGTCTCTGTACAGATATATGAGCCTCAACAGCCTTCTCTAATCCTTCCACTCTAATGGTCCCCATCAACGAATGAGGGATTAGGCTTCAAGGAGTGGCACATGCACTTTTTCCCAGCACTTTCAGTTTCAACACATTCTTTTTTCCTTCCATTCCTTTCCCCTCTCCATCCCAAAACCACATACTTATTGGGCTACTGTCTCGTGAAAAACAAAAAGAGAAGAGAAAAGAGCTGCATTTTGATGTGACCAGATCAAGGGCTGAGACTATCACAATAACAATTCTAGAGCAGTTCAAGAGGAACTGAGAGAAATTCATGAAGAGGAGCTCCGTGTTGGATTATCATCATGCCTGGGAATCAGAGAACCTGGGTTCTAATTCCGGCTCCGCCGCTGATCTGCTGTATGACCTTGGGAATGTCACAAATTGTCTGAGGCTCAGTCAACTCTTCTGTAAATTGGGGATTAAGTCTTTGAGTCCCATGTGGGACAGGGACTGTGTCTCGCCCCTGATTAGCTTGTTCTAACTCAGTGCTTAGTACAGCACCTGACACACAGTAAGCAGATAACAAATACCACAAAAAAATAATCAGAGGGAAATTTGGGGAGACAGGTTAGTCTATTTGCACCATCCCAACCAGTAGGATGGATGTCTATGAAGGGAATCATACCATTTTTGCTCCAAGTAACCTGATGCCACTGTCAAAGTGGATCTGATTCAGTAAAGGTATTGATGATGGACTTGTGATTTAGATGGGGAAAGGAGTAGCAACTTTGTAAGATTATAATGGAAGAAAATCAACTGTATTTGCCAATTTCCATCTTCTCTTGATGTTTTTGGGGGAGATAATGTTTATGCCATTCATCTGATGGTCAAACTGCTGAATTTCTATCTGGCTATTCAGCTCTAAGACAGACAAACTAATGAGGTGACATTTTTCTAACTTTCTACAGTTAGAAAAATGATTATGAACCCTGCATATTCATTTATCCCAGCAGCATCCTTGAGCACTTACTATAGTGCTCTGCAAACAGTAAGGGCTCAACCAATCATATCTATTGAGCACTTAATGTGTGCACAGGACTGTACTAAATGCTTAGTACAGTATAATATAACAGAGTTGGTAGACACATTCCCTGCCCACAACAAGGATCAGTATATACCACTGATTTATCTTGACAGTAGAGGACCATAATCTCAAAGTGGACGGACTCCTGTTTTCATCCACATGTTGCTAGTTTTTGTTTGTTTTACATTAAGATGCATCCAAGGGACCAATCACATATTCATGGACATGGGAGAGTTGGAAGGATGGTCAAGAATGTTAACAAGATAGCAGAAATGGTTTCTTCTGATCTGACAGGTCATTCTTAGAGTCTTAGAATTCTTGTTGGGAGCATTTATGGCTCTGGAGGGAAATGTGGTGGGAAACCAATCCCATCTCATCAACACGAATATCCGTTTACAGTTCAATTTATCTTAGATAGCAGTTGTAGGAAGCTGTTTCTTGCTCTACCAGGGAACTGATGGTTGGCTGCTGCATTTCCATAGCCTTCTTAATAGTCTTCCATTGTCAGTTTTGCATTTCCACCCCTGCAGTCAAATAGGAGTAATCCAACAGTAAATACCTTCCATCAGATATTCTAGGGTAACAGGGATTCAGGCTGGTAGTGCTGTTCTAGCACATCCACTGTAAATACGTTTGACGGCCGAACATTGCCATATGATTTATTTCAATTGGTTCTACATTACAACTGTAAGACCCCCCGAATAGCTATCGATTGGTGGAATCACAGAATATTTTGTAAATTATTTCGGGTAGAAGAGACAGCTTGTGGCTTGTCCTTTAAAATACATCCACATATGCATTTTGTAGATTCAACCACACAATTTCACAATACTGACACTGCTTCTGCATCATTTATCATACTACGCAAACTAAACAGGATATGTGAATAGACAATGACCCTCTTCATAAACCACTAGCGATTCTAAACAAGTAGTTTGGTTCTCCTTTGGAGGGGCACCAAGAAGAGAATGACAGGAGATGGGAATTGAGTGAGTGTACATATTTTCTCTAACCCTCAGAGCCAGTAGAGTTCAAAAGATGGACAGGTCACCTTCTAGCTGGACAAATCCTTTGAGCAGATTTGCCTTGATCATGAGTAGTGACTTTAATCATGACCTCTTGGGTTTGACACGGGGAAGAGGAAAATACAGCAGGCTAAAAGCTACAGCGTTACATACCACAGTAGAAACAGTTACTGAGTTATTAGTCAGTCACAGTATTTTATGTATATTTGCTATTCACAGACTGCAGAATATTGTCGAATAACCGCGCCTTTGGAGGCTGACGACATGGAGACATGCATTTGAGTGAGTCCATAATCGGTGATGTCTATACTGCACTAAGCACATTCATTTTTAACACCTTCCAGGAAAAGCTGATTCCTTGAAATTTGTAGGTGAAACGGCTTTCACAATTACGCACAAAATAACCTGTAAACAATTTGACATGACACTTATGTACAAGTGAACCACATTGGAAAGTATAAGAGGTAATTCAGTGGGTGTCACTTGGCATACGTTACTGTGCAACTGACTGACCAGGCCTCGGCCAAGTCATTAAGTGCTCGAATGAGGTCAGAAAATGGAACATGAGCAAAGCCCCGAAGAGACTGCAACTTAGTAGGAGAACCCAAAAGAAAAACTCAGAATCCTGGGTCCGCTGGGGAAACATCACATTTAAAGCATCAGGACTGCTGTACAAGAAGCACAATCGTTCTTAGGAACCAAACCGTCGGTGGCAATTTTGCGATGACGTCGTAAAGGTGGTTCCTGTTGTTACAAAATAGGTTGGGATACGATTCCTTTTTTGGTTTCATGGTAGCATAATGAAATAAATGGGATTTCTTGTAAAGTAGCACGTCTAGTCGAGTCTCTCAGGACCCCCCTGTCAACTGTGGTTTATTGTTGAGGATTGAATTTAGCCAAGAACACCGGCTGAACCCCTACTAAATCCTTACTTTCCAAGGAGGCAAATTCTTGGTTGGTTGGTTTTTTTTTTCTATTTTGTTTTTTACAGGCAAAGCATAAGATTAAAGAAATAAAGATGAACTAAATTAAAAGTATAGATTAAGGAAATCAAGGTGGTTGGTATTCATTACCAGGGCAGGAACACATTTTTCATCATCCCAGGTGACCCTTTTCACCAAGTCCCATTTAAATCTACAGTTCATTAAAATGGGAGCTTATGGAAATAGGCCAACCTCTTTCAACAATTTTGGAAAATGGGGGGGATCTGAACTCTATCCATTGCTTAGTCTTTTCCTTTAGGGAGTGAATAGTGCAATAAAAGCGCTTAGTGTTTTTGTAACCAGAATGCACACAAGGCCTTAAGCAAAACGGTCGTTTATATGTATATATAAAAACACACGCACGCACACACACACACACACACACGATAAAGAGGTAAAACAAGGTTTTCTAGGGATGAGATGCCAACTCAGAGTCCCTCTTTTGCCAGACTTTCTGCTCTCCTTAGCTTCATTCTTCTCCACAACCCACCACACCTAATTCTATTTTCTCTTTTAACAAACTAATAACTAAAGGAAATGGTAAACGGATCCCTTGGAACTTGAAGTAAGGTACCAAAACTGTTCTGCTCCCTCTCAGCTAGGAATCGTTCAGTAGGTCACGCTGGCCGATCTCCAGATAACCCCTTCCTAGAAGATTCGAGTGAGTGAGCCCCGAATTTTGAGGGGGCCCTTGGGCTGTGCCCCACAAATGTGCAGGTTTGTCCTCTTGGTGGCTATAAATCTGATGTCTGTGGGAGCGGAATAAATCCACACAGGGGCAAGCATCAGGAGAGGGGACCTGAGAGTGGCTTTGGATACTAGGTATATCGGTTTCTTGGTGAATGCATCACTTCAACAAGGAAATCCACTGGCATAAGGCTGCTATGGAACCTGTGTCTCCCACATTAACCTCGTGCATAGCCAGTAAAGTGCACAGGAACTGGCAGAAGTGTGGTCCTAAGGGACATCTGGGGCATCTGATACGGAGTGTTGGGGATTAATCGTTTACAAGGTGCCCCTGTGCTTCTGTATATATTTACAACAGCCTGATCATTTACGAGAAGTCCTCAAGACGTCAAGATTGGTACACTGGCACTCAACGGCTCTGTGAAACAAGATGGAACCACTGTCTCACCTTAGAGACAGACAAGGGCGTGAGACGGGTTTCTCCCACGGGAACAGAAATTCATTAACAGAAATCCATTTGGACCCTTTGTAAAATTCCTCTCTTCCACCCTTAAACAAAGTCACTTTCCTGTGCATGGGACTTTTCTTCAATAGAGCTCTTTGGAAAAGCCTCATCTGAAATGGCCACGATCAGGTGGTCAGAACTGTTTTGGCTCTTCTCTAATTGCACTTCTGTTCAATTTCAAGTTCTGAGGGATCAGGACCGGGAAAAGAACCATGAGACCAGACCCTCAGAACTCCAACCTGATTCATCGAGAGCTCTTCGTTTCTCTCATAGTTCATTGCCAGTAAATGGTTTTTTGTGTTTACTTTTAAGATGTCATTTTCTTGGCTGGAGCTGGATGGGTTACACTGAGTATGCTGGAATGCTGAAGGAAGGCAATCAGAGAGACCTTTCTTCCATTAATGTGCGAGACAGGGAGTGGAAGCCAAGAGGAGGCAATAGCACAGAAAGCTGGTTAGGTTACTGTGAGGTTGTTGTTTTTTTTCTGTGCAAATATAACCAGAAAGGGCACAGTTCACTACTGGCTTCTTTTTCTAGAGTGTGAGCCCATTTTTGGGTAGGGACCATCTCTATATGTTGCCGACTTGTACTTCCCAAGAGCTTGGTAGAGTGCTCTGCACACATTAAGCACTCAATAAATACGACTGAATGAATGTGAATGAATGAAACTGAGTGATTGCCTCCTCATTTTTTCAATGGAGGAGGATTTCAGTGCCAATTTCAGGCTCAGTTCTCTTCACCAAAGACATGATGCAGAGAACAGATAAAAGGCCAGAATTCTGATCTAGATCAGAGACTTGGATAGCAGCTACTGGTTTATCTGGGAGGTGGGTGAGGAAAAAAAAAAATCACAAGTGCACCATATTACTTCAATTTACTATTTTCATGTTACTATAATTCAGCTGGTACCAGCTTGTATCTCAGAATCCAGAACAGGTTAGGAAGGAACAAATAAAACAAGTACATATTTGAGGGGGAAGTTAGGAGGGAAAAAAAAACCCAAACAAACATTTAGAAGGTGTGGCAGTGGAATCCAGTAAGTACCAGGTGGGGAGTTTGGAGCCCTGATTCTACCCATGAGACAGTGGGTCACCTCAACTGAGGCCCATCACCTTTCTGCTCTCAGCTTTCCCATCTAGGGAACAGGGAGAATGATTTCTGCTCCTTCCCACCTACTGGGTCATTTGTGAAGAAAAATGAGATCAAAGACATGGTATGGGAACGTTTTAAACACCCAAGTGTTACTGTTGTGATGGTCACAAGGTACCAGAGAAGAGAATTCTTGTAGCTATATTCCTCTAATCCAACCTGACTCAGATTACGACCAACTCCTTGTCATAACCCAGCCCCTCCAAGCTGTTTGGCCAAATAGGTTGATTGCTCAAAACTCAACCAAGCTATGGTCCAACAGCAATTGAAGTGCTCAAGCGCTTAGTACAGTGCTCTGAACATAGTAAGTGCTCAGTAAATACCATCGATTGATCAAAGATCAACTTGGAAATCAGCATCACCGCTTCTGCTTTTCTGACCTTTTTTTTTTCTTTCCTCTGCCTTCTCCTTCCCTTCTGGGAGCATCTTCCTGTCTAGAACGATTTAGCCTGAGAAACCTTCTTGAAGTGGTCATGCAAAATGAAAAGACCTCTCAAGCCTTTCCCATCAGAAGGATTTTTTGCTTCTGTGCTCTTTTATTATGCTGACAGCCAAAACTGCCGCACCCCTGCTACTCATATTACTTCTGCATCATTTTGCCAAGCACCACGAGAGATACAGGAATGGGGCTTTGAGTAATTTACAGGAATCAACAACTCCCTACACAAAAGAAGAGGAATTTTCTGAAGCCTCTTTGTAGGGGAAGATGTCACTTCAAAGAGGATGGGTTTGGACCCAGATGCCATTTTCTCTTGCCAACATTAGCAGTGAGAACACCTGAAAGTCTATCTATAAGGCTTAAATTAATCAACTGTAAATTAATGAAAGGTCAATTCCCAGCATAAACTGTAAAGATTAAGGAGGTGGTAGTGGAATGGAGTTAATAAGTCTTCCTGCAAGCCCCAGGAGGGCCTGTGTTAAACTGATTCATAGAGAGGACAGCATTTCTCTCTTCTTTTTACAAGAGGAAATTAAATAGGTAAAGTCATGATGACAGTCAGGGACCCCCAATTCCTTATCTTATGGGACTTGGCCTAGCCCTGCACAGGATGACAGCCAGAGATTCCCAAAGCTCTCATCCCAGCCTGGCCAGCCCTGGAGTGTCATCCAAGACCAGGTAAGTGGACTAAAATGAGAAGCAGAGAGTTGGAAATGACTTGATGCTTTAATGGAGTGAGTGGCAGATAGGAGAGTTCAGTCCAGATTGGGGTAATCAGATTGAATGTTTTGTTCCAAAGTAGCTGGCCTGGCTGCTCAGAGTCTCCAGATAACTAGACAACCTTACTCACTCAGGAGGGTTTGAGCTTGCAATTCACCTTTACTCATAATACCCAGCAGGCTGGTGGGTTTTAGATGTTATTGCACTAAGTGAACCACCCCAATGAGGAGAAAGAGCAGAAAATCCTATACTGAGGTGGGCCTAAGAAATGCCCCTTCAGTTTTCCAAGTTGCATGTAGAGAATGAACTTGGGAAGGAGTTTGCGAAGTCTGACCCTTGTGACCCCGAAGATTCCAACTCCAAGAGTTCCTTCCGAGAAGAATCCCCATTCCATGGAGCAAGGCCAGATGAGAAAAGCGACATTTCAAACAAATGAGCTCTCCAGCTCTATCGCATGGATGTGATTATTAAAGTTTAAGAATCTTTTCTTTCTAGCAATAGAGGAGAGCGATAACCATTTCATCTCAAAACAGGGCTCTGAAGGCAATATAAATCAAACCCATTCTGGTGCATTTCGTTTGGTCTAATTTTTCTGCAGATATTAATCACTGTAAAGTCCTGTGCAAATGAAGTCTAATTCTATTCCAACTTGGCAGAAAGATCAACTGGACTCATTCTCTCTCTCTGTAGGATGTTCCCTTGATGATGTAAAAGAAAAATCAGTAAATCGGAAGGCTGGATGATTAGGATTGAAAAATGTTGACAATACTGAGACATGAAAAGAAGGAAGTGGTCTTCCCTCAGTGTGTATACCTCGGGCCTATTTGCAAAAAACAAAACACTTTTGGATCTGGACATTTTTCTTTGTAAGTTGCCATCTGAAGCGGTGTCATCTTGGAATGCTTCCTGACCATTCCCATGAGCTGGGAACAATGCTGACTCTCTCATCCAAGGCAAGACTCTCTGAGTGCTACAGTTCTTCTTGATACTGATTGGGCTGGAGCTGAAAAAGATATCTCAGGTTCTGAATCTCCATAAGAAGCCTAATTTGCTTCTGGGAAGTGAAAAGAGTGGGCAGTTGTTACTTCTTGAAAGCACCATTTAGTCATAAGCCAAAGGAGCCTTCCTAGCTTGGCACAGATGGGGTCAAACCATTGGCAAACCCCCAAAAAGCCATGGGATCAAGAGGCATTCTGAAGTAGCAGCACATACTGGGTAAGGAGAGTGGAGAGTTAGGGCAAAATTAAGGAGAAAAATAGGAAGGGAACCCAGGTGACAATGGGAGAAATAAGGATCATGAAGGAAATAAGAAACATAAATGTCAACTCGGCAATCCCAAGAACAGTGAAGCTACATTAACTGCCTTTTGATTGGCAGGGTCTGTTCCCACATCTCCCTCCATTCCCCCAAATTCCTGTAAACAGGAACTTACCTGGGAGCACAAGAAGAAGAGGTGAAGCTGAAATGCTAACTTTAAAGGACGATAAAAGCGCAGACCCTTAGATTGATTTTTAGTTTGTGTCCCTTTTCCTTTCCGAAGCCCCTGTTGCTTTCCACAGCTTCCATAGGCCAATTATGTTTGTGGCCAAGCGAGCCCTCCTAGTAGCTCTTCAGTAAGTGATTGAAAAGCAAACTAGAAGCTAATGGTTTCACAGGTTCTGCACTCAACATGGCTGAAAACAGCACGTGAAGACTACTGCATTTGCCCCATTACCACTGATGGTACATCTAAACTCAAATAGTTGACCCACAATACCTGTTGCTGGCCCATGGAACCGGGTGAGAGAGTGTGGATGGCTCTCTGAGGACCATCACCACTACTAGAAAGACAATTCAAGCACATGACCTCTGGAGCGTGAGATACGCACTTCCCTATAAACAAGGGGCCCAGTAGAAAGAGCAGAGGCCTGGGATTCACTGGACCTGAGTTCTAATCCAGGCTCTGCCACTTGCCTGCAGTGTGACCTTGGACAGGTCACAACTTCTCTGGGCCTCAGTTTCCTCATCAATTAATCAATGGTATTTATTGACCATTTACTGTGTACAGAGCACTGGTCAAAGCACTTGGGAGAGGACCATCCAACAGAGTTGTTCCACTCATTCCTTTCCCACAACAAGCTTACAGTCTAGAAGGGGAATCCTCATCATTAAAATGGGGATTCGGTACCTGTTTTCCCTCCCTCCTAGACTGTGCACCCCACATGGGTCAAGGATTATATTGTATATAGTCCAGCACTTAGTACAGTGCTTGGCACATAGTAAGCGTTTAACAAATATCGCAATTATTAAGGATGCTATCTCACCATCTGTTGTGTTACCTTTAAAAAGAAAGGATGGGGGTGGGGATGTGTGTGAGTGTGCATGTGTGTGTGTGTGTGTTTACCTTTAATAAGGCAAGACATTTCAAAAATGTTTTCAAGGCTTTGGCCCAACAAAACAAAATTTAGCAAATCCTCAGTGTGCTACCGAGGCCTGACGCAGTCAGGGTAACCCACTATGCTGAGCTCTCTCTTAATAACTGATTAGTGAGCTTGCAAAATCCTCGTCTCTCCTTGAGCTGCTGGAAGGGGCTCAATTCCTGTCTGTGACTTCCCCTTAGAACCGTGGGATAACCAAAGCCCAGCTTTCTGTGCTCAAGAAAGTCTTCTCTTCTCAGTGCAACCTCCTGCCATATTAGAGTCTGCTCAAGATCTGAATTTTGAGTCTTTGCCACAATTTCTAAAGTGAAGACGGGTGGAGTGATTTTTTTTTTTCTCTAGCTTTAGCCCTAGGTGTCTCCTGACCCTAAAAGGTCATTTTCGCTTCCCAGGGAACTGATTTAGAATGACAGCCAGTGAACCTGTCGTTCGTGCCAACACGAAGTAGGGTTAGAGTTAGCTCAGGTCAGTCATAACCTATATACCTGGCTCCAATCTGGCCTGCAGCCATTTCCAGTTTCTCTTTAGCTTCTAATACTTTATTCCCGGTGAGCAAAATACCTACACCAGATACCATTCTTCTTCCATGGTCTAATGACCCCTGTTACCTGACTTGGCTCCTCAGCTCCTATTTCCAGATCCAGTTCCCTGACAAACGAAAGTCAACGTACCCAAAACAGCCTCCTCTTAACTGACATGATGATCAAGCCCAGTGAGAGTGTGTGGCTGTATGGTATACCGAATGTGTGTTCCGCTTTGGGACAGTCCTGGAGACTACCCTGAGTTATTTGAATAAGAGGGACAAATGTCCTCTTGAGAAGCAGTGTGGCCTAGTGGAAAGAGCACGGGCCTGAGAGTCCAAAGACCTGGGCTCTAATCCCGGCTCTGCCACTTACCTTCTGTGTGACCTTGGGCAAGTCACTTAACTTCTCCGTGCCTCAGTTCCCTCATCTGCCACATGTGGACTCGATACTTGTTCTTCTTCTTACTTGGGCTGTGAGCCCCATGTGGGACCTGATTATCTTGTGTCTATGTCATTACTTAGTCCAGTGCTTGGCACAAAGTAAGCACTTAGCAAATACGACTACGTCCTGGAACTGGGTCTCTCCCAGGCCAACCGGATCAGCTTACCTTGTACCACCCACTGTTGTCATTCACTTTACTTTAAATAGTTAGGCCTCCTGCTCTTAGCTAGAGCATGTTCAATCAAGTCCATGCTCAGTTTAGATGCCCAAGCATTCTGGGATTTGTACTACAGATGTCCCAGAAGGCTGGAACCCTTGGTCCCCCCTCTTCTTTTTCTCTGATCTCAGAGTCTTCAAGAGGGAAGGAGAAAGTGCACAACCTGAGGATGGGGTCCTCATGGCCTTATCTGCCACAAAAATAAGTCACGGCCTCCCCAAGAAGTGGGTTGTTTAGGCTTTAGAATTTAGGGACATTTTTTTTTTCCTCAGCACCCTACCGGGGTTCTCTGAAGCTCTTTGTGGTTGTGATCCCACAGAGCCTTCCACCCACTACAAGGGTGAGCACGTTGGCTTTATGTCACATATAGATTATTTCCAATATTTCCGTACATGTAGCCAGATTGGTAGGCTGCCTCTTCATTCTGGCACCCCATTTCCTGCCAGTCAGAGGCCAAAATGTGTCCCATTATCTTTACGCTTCCTTTAAATTGGGTCAGAATGGGAAGGGGGCAGGAATCTCCATTGGCCTTTTGGTTTTGACCCAAATGTGCTTCTCAGCCAGACCTGGAAGGACCTAATGAGTGGTGACTCTCATCGGGTCTGGGCGATACTTGCTACTTGGCTCCCTTAGATTCTGGGACCTCTCTCCCTCCCTCTCACCCACCCCTCTCATAATGGGGATGGTTAAAACCTCAGCGGGGGGGCAGAAAAGGGGAAAATGGAAGAGCAATTTAAAGGGTGCACAGTGAATGTGCATATGTGTCTCTCTAAAGCAAAGAATGTGTTCCCCAGTCTGAACTGCTGACCACGAGTTTGTGCCAGGACCACCCCTGCCACGAAATGCATTTAAGAGCCTAAGTAAGAGGGAAAAGCAGCAAGAATGTGAGAAGACTCATCCTCCACATTCCCAGGGCAGCTAGCATTCCTGGGTTGGAGTCATCATTCTTAGAGCAAGTGAGGAATCCCATGGACAGAGCAGGCGAAGCTGACCAGAACCAGCAATGTCCTGCTTTAGTAAAGCCATCAGGGGGCTGTTTCATATATGGAGGGGATGCAGTTCACAGGAACCATGTGGTCCATCCACGTGGACCGCCCCCAAAGTCCACCCCACCCAGCCTCGGGCCCCTCACTTAAAGGAGGCTAGGGAGCATTTGGAGAGGCTCAGCTGAGTAAAGGGATGGGAAATTGGCCATGGACAAATGAGGGTCTTTATCCATGAGAAAGACTCATACACTGGGAAGGGTGACCACTGGTTCTCTCCCCACAGAGGAGAGACCGGGAGGAAAAGGTTTGCACTGGAGTCTGGGGAATTTAGGAGGTTAAAAAATAATCATCAGACAATGAGTGGTTGCAGAACCTAGTTACGCCCCACGGATCGGTAAGCAAATTTTTCTCCAGGCCTGGTTTGGGTGTGTACCTGCCTGGAGGCAAGAGGATGGAGGTGATGACTCCCCTCATGGTCTCTTCCATCCCCTTGATGCTTGATGCTCCCGGGAAGTTTCTCTACAAGTCCAAATAACCTGACCGGGCAGAGAGTGTTGAAGAGTCCTGTGACTCAACCCAGCTCCTTCAACACATCAAAAAGAAAAAAAAACGCATAATACAGAGACATGCAGTTTGAAGACCCCTGCTCTTTAGTAATTCCCCTCTTGGTGGACTCAGACATTTAGGAAAAGAAGCCCTCTCCCCCCCAAGCTGGACTGGTGGGGCACCAGTTCTGTAGGTTTTCATCCCTGTGCCTTTCCACGGGTAAGTACTCTGTGGAGTGAGCGCCTATGGATGAAATCATTTTCATTGTGCTTCCACATCTGGAAAAAAACATTTACCCTGTGGCTAGAAATGTCAAAGTGAGCTAGGCAAATCAGGCTGTACTATACCAATGGACTGTCATGACCTACCAAATCATTCGTTTCCTTTTAAAAGATGCATATCCCCATCAAGGTCATTTATTTGGAAACGGCAATAAGGCGGCTGAGCGCCGCCCCCTGCCCCCTCCTACCCTGCCCCTCTCCTATAGGTGGTACTTCCGTAAGAGTTCCGACTGCCAAGGGTGCTTCCTCTCGGGGAACCTGTCGGGGATTTTGATCTTGAGAAAATCCTGGATGCACTTTTCCAGCTCCTCCTCAATGGACAGCTTTTCCTTGGCGGATTTTTTTTTGCTCACGTTGGACTCCCGGGAGCCCGTGGTCAGAGTCCGGAGGAGGTCGCTTTTCCGCCGCATCTCGGACTGCTGGACCAGCTGCACGGGGCCTTTCTTGGAGGGTCTGTCCAGAGTCTGAATGTTGGACTGGCGGGTCACCGGACCGCAGATGACCGTCTCCTGCGGGGAGCTGGCTTCCGACTGGCTGTCGCAGCTGGAGGTGGAGAGCTCGTTGCATGACGTGCCACTCTCCCCACCTTTATCGCCTTTCATGTTCTTGCAGCAGCAGTGGCAGTGTGAGGAGGACCACCTCGAAGGTTCCCCTGCAAGAAAATAATAATAATGTGTTTGTTAAGTGATTACTATGTACCAGGCACTGTACTAAGCGCTGGAAAACATAAACGGGTGCTTAGTGGGTTCACGGGCACAGAACGCACCCTCACACCTCCCTACACACACAAACGTATTTATGCAAAGCACCCAAAATACACCCAGACACTCAATCACTTCATTCATATTTATTGAGCGCTCACTGTGTGCAGAGCACTGTACTAAGTACTTGGGAGAGTATACCATAACAATAAAGAGACACATTCCCTGCCCTATCACCTGTACCCATGGTGATGCACCTACAAATATCCTCAAAACCTCAACATGCTGGCACTCAGATGCAACTCCATATAGATATCTGCTTCCCCCTGTAGACTATATGTGTATAATGGGCAGGGAACAAGTCTGCAAGTTCTACTGTACTGTGCTCTCCCCAGCTCCTTGTACAGTACTCTACTCATATGAAGCACTCAATAAATACCACTGTTTGATTGATTGATAAAACGTGGGCACACACAACAAGCACAGCCTTAAAAATCAAAAATTCCCACATACGCTCCTTTACGTGCTCACGCACACGTGCTTTTATCACTGCCTTTTTTTCAGGAGAAAAATACCCTCCATGTGGAAACAATAACCCTCAGATAAAAGTTGCAAAGGAATAGCATGAAACATGTTTAATTCTGAATTCAATCAACACCGAGTTCTAGGCCGGAAGCATTAGACCCTGTAGCGGAATTTTTCAACAGGACTACTCTCTTCTCATACATTTGGAAGCTGCCTGACTAGGGAAAGTGCACTTTGTCTTCATCCCAGGGGAGGGGATTGCAGCTCTGAAATTCATTCAATTCATTCAATCAATCATATTTACTGAGTGCTTACTAGGTGCAGAGCATTGTATCAACTGCTTGGGAGAGTGTAATACACAATAAACAGTCACATTCCCTGCCCACAACGAACTGGTGCAAGATCATCATAAAAGGCACTTAATGACTGCTTCCTATGTGCAGACCACTGTATTAAGTGCTTGGGAGAGTACAACACAACAGAGTTAGCAAACATTTCCGTTCCCACAACGAGATTACCGGAAAGGCCAAACGATTGCAGAAGACCTCATTCAATTCTGCCTTCCACAGGCAAAGACAGCCTGGCAAGTATTTTGGCAGAGAGCTGATAAAACATCCCACTATCTTTAATTTCTCTCATATGGATCTGCCAGCGTAGGAAACGGATGCTCTCTAGATGAAACAATGGAGTCAGTCAAGGGCAAGTTCTACTTGCCCTAGGAACACAGCCCGCCCCTTTTGGCAAAGTATATCGTAAGAAAAAGAGTGCTGCATCGCTATGTTCATCCTAAAAGAACTGTTTCACATCAAGAGCAAACAATACTTTGGGAAAGAATTAATCAGTCCCTACAAACCAAGCCATTGTGCCATAAATAGGATAGGACCGCATTCGAAATAGTCAATGAAGGGCTGATTTGTGGCCACCCAGATTGGTGGCCAGCCCAGGTTCCTGCTCCCATTTTTGGGTGGGACCCAGGTTATTTTATATTTTTAATGATATTTGTAAAGTGCTTACTGTGTGCACTCTACTAAGACACTGGGGTAATTACAAGCTAATCAGGTTGGACACAGTCCATGTCCCACATGCAGCTCACTGTATTCATCCCCATTTTACAGATGAGGTAACTGAGGTACGGTAAAGGGAAGTGAGCCCAGGGCCACAGAGCAGACAAGTGGAGGAGCCTGAATTAGAACACAGATCCTTCTGATTCCCAGGCCCAGGCTTTCTCCACTAGGCCATGGTGCTTCTGCCCTCTGACTTGAGTGAATCTTAACAGGTTATTGGAATGGAGAATGAAATGACAGTCTCCTCAAAAGTCCAGACCAAACCTCTTGACCCTCCAGGCTGAGGGTCTTCCCCAACACATTCAGTTTAAAAAGTCTTTCCATTCCTCCACATCCCATTTAACAGAGCGTGTAAAATAACCTTGAACTGAACCACACTGTGGAGTGACATCCTTTTAATCTTCTCTCGAATCCTTCCACCGAGAAACTCTCCACAACCATATTCACCTAACACCCTGTCTTAAAACTGGGCGTGGTGGTATTGGCTCCATGTTCAGATCAAACAGTCAATCAATCTTATCTACTGAGCGCTCATTATGCTCAGAGCACTGTACTAAAAGTTTCTGAGAGTATAATGCTCCAGAGTTGGTAGACACTTTTCCTGCCCACGACGAGCTTAGAGTCTAGAGGGGGAGACAGACAGGGATATAAATAAATAAATTAAGTGGTGTAGGCTAAGGAGGGGCAGATGTTCTGAATGCCCGCACCAGGTGTGGAGTGGCTATTTATGAATCCAACAGGGAAGAGGCTGAATTGGGTTTGGTGGGGCAGGAGGGTGGATAAGTGATAGATCTAGGGTAAGGACAGACCCAAGACCAGCGGATGTTGGGCTTGGCGTATGATGATGATGGTATTTGTCAAGCTCTTACTATGAGAAGCACGTGGCTTAGTGGAAAGAGCACGGGCTTGGGAGCCAGAGGACGTGGGTTCTAATCTGCTGTGTGACTTTGGGGAAGCCACTCAACCTCTCTGTGCCTCAGTTACCTCATCTGTCAAATGGGGATTAAGACTGTGAGCCCCGCGTGGGACAACCTGATAACCTTGCATCCACCCCAGCGCTTAGAACAGTGCTTGGCACATAGTAAGTGCTTAAGAAATACCACTATTATTATTACTATGTGTCCGGCACTGCTCTAAGCACTCGGGGGCTAATCAGGTTGGACACAGTCACTGTCCCACATGGGGCTCACAGTCTTAATTCCCATTTTGCAAATGAGGTAACTGAGGCACAGAGAAGTTCATTCATTCATTCAAGCACATTTACAGAGCACTGTACTAGGTGCTTGGGAGAGTACAATACAGTAATAAACAGACACATTCCCAGCCCACGATGAGATTACAGTCTAGGGGATGACTTGCCTAAGGTCTCATAGCAGACAAATGGCAGAGCCAAGATTAGAACCCAGGCCCTCTGACTCCAAGAGCTGTTCATGAGAACGGTTAACCCCTTGTGCGCTCTCTCTCTCTCTCTCTTGCTTTGTTCTGCGGCCCTCTGATTCAGAACAGTAAAGTTGGAACAACCTGCCTCATGGACAGGCAAGGAAGTGAACTAGTGAGATCTTGCTTTTATTTCATGCTTCCGAGAGCTTAGTATAATATTTGAGCTCTGTAGGAAGTCCAGTAAATTATTATTACAGTGGTTATTATTATGATTTTTGATAAGCCCTGTCTTCCTGGCACAAAGTATGTGAAGTCACCAGTGTTCTTGTAATAAGAGGCCTCCAAGAGGCCTTCCCTGACAAAGCCCTCCTTTCCTCTTCTCCCACTCCCTCTGTGTCTCTCTGACCTACTCCCTTTATTCAATCCCTCTCCCTGCTCCACAGCATTCATGCAAATATCCGTAATTTACTTATATTTATTAATGTCTGTCTCCCCCTGCTCTAGACTCTAAGCTCATTGTGGGCAGGCAGTGTGTCTGTTTATTGTTGTATCATACACTCCCAAGCACTTAAATACAGTGCGCTGCAAACAGCAAGTGCTCAATAAATGCAATTGAATGAATGCATGAAAGTAAGAGACATTTTCTAGTTTCAGCACTGGTCTGAAGGGCGTAATGAATTCTGGTGGAGGAGGAAAGCGCTGGGACTTTTTTTTCGGAAGCTTCTTGCAAGATTTCATTTAAAGTACGGGAACTATTATACGTTTTGCATTTTATACATTTTGCCATTTCAGAGATGATCTTGGGCAGATTTAGTTAAGGCTTTAGGCCTCAACAATCAGGGATATTTGCAACCAGGCTTGAAGAATTGCTCAATTTCTCTTAAAGTGTACATCACTGCTGGAGACTGTTACAAAGTAAGTGACCTTGGAAATATTCATTCTTAGCCTGTGAGTCCCAAGTGGGACAGGGACTGTATCCTACTTGATTATTTTGTGTCTACCTTAGCGCTTAGTATAATTCTTGGCACACAATAAGCACTTAACAAGTAATTATTATTATTGTGATCATCATCAGCAGCAGCAGCAGCCTTATCATTATTATTAGAAAACATGTCTTTGCATCCCAAAAAACCTTGCCTAGTTAACCCTGTGCCTGAGTAAGTAAAAGGAAATTACAACTCTAAAGGCTTTTCCATCTTGAACTATTCTTCAAAACAACCGTTCATAATTTGCCTGTGTAATCATCACAGTTACAGCGTTAGTAAATTCACTGCAACAATCCAATTAAACTGAAAGAAAGCACAGCAGCAGTAATGGCCTAGTTATCCAAGGCTCCTGGAAATAAACATCTCCCAAGCCACAAGGAAACTTGCTTAGGAACCAGTCAGTTATGGAGAAAAATGGCAGTGGAGAAATGCTTTTCTCTGTCATGAAGGAGGAACGGAAGGATGGGCCGTTCCTGTTAAGTGGCCACAAGCATTTTGCTAATGGTCTTGACGTCTTTCCCCAAAGTGACAGAAGAGGTAAAAAGATTCTGACTGGGACTGGACCACAAAATGTAATGTTGAATAGTAACTGAGTGATCTGCTTCCCTTTTCCATATATAAGAATGGATGCCAATTGACCAATCAATCAATGAACTAATCATATTTATTGAGCACTTACTGTAGGTAGAGCACCATAATAAGCACTTAGGAGAACCCAATACAACAGAGTTGCTAGACACGTTCCCTGCCAAGCACCATGGCCTAGTGAAGAGAAGAAGGGCCTAGGACCCAGAAGGACGTGAGTTCCAATCCCAGCTCTGCCATTTGTCTGCTGCATGACTTTGGGCAAATCTCTTAACTTCTCTGTGCCTCAGTTACCTCATTTGTAAAATGGGGATGAAGACAGTGAGACTTATGTGGGACAGAGACTGTGTCCAACCTGAATAACTTGCATCTACCCCACTGCTTAGTAATAATAATAATAAAATTTGTTAAGCGCTTTCTATGTGCCAAGCACTTTTCTAAGTGCTGGGATAGATACAAGGTGATCAGGTTGTCCCACGTGGGGCTCACAGTCTTCATCCCCATTTTACAGATGAGGTAACTGAGGCACAGAGAAGTTAAGTGACTTGCCCAAAGTCACATAGCTCACAAGTGGTGGAGCCGGGACAGTGTGTGGCACATAGTAAATGCTTAACAAATACTATAAAAAAAAAAAACTTGCAGTCTAGACACGGAGACGGACATTGATATAAATTACAGATTTGTACATAAATTCTGTGGAGCTAAAGGAGGGGTAAATAAATGGAACAAATCCAAATGCTAGGATGATGCAGAAGGGAGTGGGAGAAGAGGAAATTCATTCATTCAATCGTATTTATTGAGTGCTTACTGTGTGCAGAGCACTGTACTAAGCGCTTGGGAAGTACAAGGAAATGAGGGCTTATTCAGGAAGGCCTCTTGGAGGAGACGTGCCTTTATTGAGGCTTCTTAGGAGGGGATAGTAATTGTCAGATATGAAGAGGGAGGGCATTCCAGATCAGTGGCAGGATACGGGTGAGAAGTCAGGGGATAGATGAGACTGTGGTACAGTAAGTAGGTTGCCATTAGAAGAGCAAAACGTGTGGGCTGGGTTGTAGTGACTGGGTAAGTGACTGGGTAAGGAAATCCAAACACAGAGACACACAAAATGTCACCAACGATGCCGGGGATACGGCAAAATGAGATGATAGGTTGGATCTTTATGATTTTGCTTGATTCTGGAGCGATTCTCTAGTGGGGTTCCCAAATCTTCAACTTGCCCAGAGCCTTTGTGTTCCTCCCCACGGCTAGTGAGCCAAGGCAGAGGTAGACCCAGTACCGGAAATTGGAAATGTGGCATCAAAGCTAATGATACTGTGTCAGAACCAGATAGGGACAGGCCGGCTGAAGTCCCGATTGTCTGGCATTAAATCAGATTGTCCAGTACAAAATGAAATGACCGATCACTCTACTTGTGTCCGGCTGAATCTGACAAGTACTGGGGAAAGTGGTTATGGCAAATTTGGCTGACTCCACTTTGCACATAAAATTCAACCCTAGGAGAAGGCTGAACCCACATTACATTTTTTTTGTTGTTGTTGTTGTTGTTGTTTTGTTGTTTTAACAGTATTTCTTGAGTACTTACTATGTGTCAGGCACTGTACTAAATATGGGGATAGACATCAGGTATACAATTTGGACTCAGCCCTTATCCCACCAGGGGCTTACAGTCTTAATACCCATTTTACAGATGAGATAACTGAGATACAGAAGAGTGAAGTGATTTGACCAAGGTCCCACAGCAGACAAGTGGTGGAGGTGGGACTAGAACCCAGGCCCTTCTGAATCCAGGCCTGTGCTTTATTCATTCATTCATTCATTCATGCATGCATGCATTCAATCATATTTATTGAACACAATGTGTGCAGAGAACTGTACTAAGCACTTGAGAAGTACAAGTCGGCAACATATAGGGACAGTCCCTATGCAACAACGGGCTCACAGTCTAGAAGGGGGAGACAGACAACAAAACAAAACATGTGGACAGGTGTCAAGTCATCAGAATAAATAGAAATAAAGCTAGATGCACATCATTGACAAAATAAATAGAATAGTAAATATGTACAAGTAAAATAAATAGAGTAATAAATCTGTACAAATATATATATACAAGTGCTGTGAGGAGGGGAAGGAGGTAGGGCAGGAGGGATGGGGAGGAGAGGAGGAAAAAGGGGGCTCAGTCTGGGAAGGCCTCCTGGAGGAGGTGAGCTCTCAGTAGGGCTTGGAAGGGAGGAAGAGAGCTAGCTTGGCGGATGTGTGGAGGGAGGGCATTCCAGGCCAGGGGAAGGCTGTGGGCCGGGGGTCCACGGCGAGACAGGCAAGAACGAGGTACAGTGAGGAGGTTAGCAGCAGAGTAGTGGATGGTGCGGGCTGGGCTGTAGAAGGAGAGAAGGGAGGTGAGAGGTAGGAGGGGGCGAGGTGATGGACAGCCTTGAATCCGAGAGTGAGGAGTTTTTGCTTGATTCGTAGGTGACAGGCAGCCACTGGAGATTTTTGAGGAGGGGAGTAACATGCCCAGAGCATTTCTGCACAAAGCTGATCTGGGCAGCAGAGTGAAGTATAGACTGAAGTTTATCCACTAGGCCACGGGCTGGAGCCAGATCAATTCTGAATTGTTATACTTGGTCCTGAGCAACTTAAGAAATATAGACCAATGTTATGGAACGGGGCAATGGACTGACCTCCACGAGCTTCTGCTCATCATAATAAACACGTGGACCTGAACAGCAGGCTGCAGCATGCTCAGTGGCTGTTCAGTTTAAACATTCTGAGATCTGTGGTCCTGACATCCTAGATTCAATCAATCCATGGTATTTACTGAGAGCTCACTGTGTGCACAGCACTGTACTAAGCACATGGGAGAGTACAATACAGTTGAGCTGAGACGTGATCCCTGCCCACAAGGAGCTGATAATCTACACTATAAGATGTTGGATTTATTCCATATTCCTCCCCTTGGCCATCCCTCCACCCTCATTGTCATGATGTCTGAAAGGCAAAGTTCCCCCCGAGTTTGGAATGGGATCCTCATTTTCACCCTCAGTCAAATAATAATAATAATAATGATGATGGCATTTATTAAGCACTTACTATGTGCAAAGTACTGTTCTAAGCTCTGGAGAGGTTACAAGGTGATCAGGTTGTCCCATGGGGGGCTCACAGTCTTCATCCCCATTTTGCAGACGAGGTAACTGAGGCACAGAGAAGTTAAGTGACTTGCACAAAGTCACTTCACAAAGCCAAATCCATTTGCACAAAGCCAAATCCAGAAATCTACCCAATGCCCAGCCTCTAGACAAACTGCATTCGGTTACCACAAGGGAAATGTGATTCTTCTGTAACAGCCATTAAATGACACAAACATCAGTATATGAAGGATCTGAGTGCATTCATCTGGAAAACTGCCCAAAGACAACAAGATATGGTCAAGCTAGGAAACTGGAATCGGGGACTGTTTCCTGAGCGAATGGTCGATTGAAACGCCAGTGATAATCGTGGGTTTGAATGTCACTTGGAATCACCCAGCTTCCAGTTAAATAAGTCACTTCAAAGTATCACTTCACCTTATTCTAAGGGCCCACCTAACCTCCTTCCATCTCTCTCTACCCCTCCCTTCCATTTAAACTAGATCTTGAATTCAGCATATTCTTAAGACTTTGCTGCTGCTCTGGTTCATTTTTTTTCTAGGGTTAAAAACTGGAACACCTCGATTTTCTTGCAGATCGTTTCACTCCTCCATATTTTAATATTTCATAAGAACGTCATTAGGCTTTACAGGTTTTTGGGAAAAAATCCAGATTACAGCTACTCTATATGTTTTATTTACTCCTTGTAGAAATGTCCACAAAAAGATGCAGAATCAGGAGATGCAGAATCTCCACCTTTCAGTTGGAGATGAGGGAAGCCTGAGAGGGAACAATAATGTAATCATTATATTATTGAAAAAATAATATCTCTGGTTAGAATGAGTTGTCCATTTGAGGCTAGTGCTGAACTGAAGGAACTGGCTCTTTTTAGGATTCCCACGTGAAAGCATAACTACATGTTCCTTTTAGATAGCTGAAAGTTCCAATCAAAGCATGCTTTTAAGATATACGCTCCTCAAGGGAAGGTCCGTACTTTAATCTGCTTTTGTAATTTCCAGGACAGCACTCGATACAGAGCAGGCATTCAATCAAGACTGCGGAAGATGAGGTGGGTGAGGAGGCTGACTTTTTTATTTACTGAGAATTTGCTTATTGGTGGAATCATTCTACCCATGTTGAGAGAAAATGCATTAGCGCTGAATAAGTGATTACAAAGTAATAGTCTCTGCAATTCTGAATCAAAAGCATCCAGTACATGCCTTTCTCACTGACCAACTTGAAGTCTGCAAAATATCTCAAAATCATTACAGAAACAAGGCCCAGGTGTTAATTAATGAAGTGAGATGGGTTTCCGCACATAAGCACATAAACCTAAAGTGACTAAGTGTTCTGCTGTGTTATCCCCTTTCTCAATATCTATTACTCGATTCAGTTCCTAAATCACTATCCCCACCACTAGGCACATTCTATAAAACGACTGCCCTAACTTCCTCCTTTCAATCAACCAGTGGCATTTATTGAATGCTTACTGTGTGTGGAGCACTGCACTAAGCACTTGGGAGAGTTTCAATACAGTTGTCCGATACAATCCCAGCACAGAGAGAAAAGAAAAATCACCAGGTTGGCCTTGCACACTGGAAATATTTCGTGCTTAGAGTTCACATGGAAATCCCACATATAACAGGACACGGTAAGCGCTCAATAAATATGATTGAATGTAGGAATGAATCAGCTTTATCAGCTCCACTGGCACAGTTAGCCTCTCACTCTTGGTAGAATCGTCTTCAAATCCCACAGGACGGCTTTCTGGGGGCATATAAGGCCTTCAGACTGGAAAGCAGCGATGCCTTGGTCCCTGCTATATTTCCCACCATCTGCAGGATTTGCATCTGAGTTACTTAGAGTAATGATGATTTGAATTATGGTGCCAAATTAAATCTCTGAGTTCTTCACCCTCTAAAACCAGTCTCCAGCATTCCAGTGCTACCCTGGCTGGCCTTGGGATAGTCCCCAAAATCCAGTTAGGCTGGCAATGGGAAAGAGGTGTGTTTTCCTCCTAGCTTGCTTCCCCTTCCTACCCCCCCTTCACTAGTCCAGGAGATAGCAATGTTGAAAGAACTCAGGAAAGCATTGAATTGGCTCTCTATGCCAACCTATGTCCACCAATCTTTAAGGGATTTGGCAAAAAGCCGAATCATCATCTATAACGATGCAGTTCCTAGTGGTCCTGAGAAGGAACTCATGGTTCTTTGGAAATTATTCTTATTCCCTAAGAAAATCCTGACCCAAACTGTTTGCAAAACAGACCTACACAAATCTTCTGCAATTCAGAAGTGCTTTCCCGCAGCTTAGGTTAAAAAAGGAGCATAGGATCACCAATATAAGCACCATTTCTTTTACAAATAGAATATCTAATCTCAAGCAAACTTAGATTTCTGATAGACCCTTCTTCCCCAACAGCCCCCTTTTTTTGTATTTCCATTCGTCTGGCCTATCAACACAATGTTTCATTTACTTACAAGAGAGCTATAAAGTTACATCTATATCTATATCCAAAATTCCATCTCCATTTATAAAGTTCAATCTAGGTATGCTTACAGAGGTATTACAGGGACCCTGAAGAATTGTCTAGTAGCATTAAAATACTATTCAAGTGGAAGCAAAGCTGTTAAATGTGTGGCTCTGTCAGCTCAGCTCCAACCCCTCTTTGCCTTTTGTGTGGATATCAATCACCTAAGGTTTTACCTCCCCAAATCCCAGTAAATTGAAAGTTTCCCTGGCTTTATGGCTGGCTAAACCATGCTTAGAAAATAGCCCCAGAGTACAGAAAGCTGCAGCACCATGGTACTTCAGAGAGGGAACAAAACTTCTAAATCCGAGAAACCTACATCCAAACCCATTCACATTTGTCTCTGCCAACAGAGTAAATATGTGACATTCTCTGACCTTGGATATCCATTTAGACATTCACACACATACCGAGTAGACAGAAAGTCAATAGTTCAAACCTATTATGGGTCACAGCACCCTCCCTGCTTTGAGCCATTACCGCATTTAGTGATTCAAGGAAGGTTTGAATTCCAGGATTTGACCAGGGTGGCCGACATTTATTTCATCGTTCTTTTCCTGGAAGTTTCGTGGGACCAGGCACGGTGATGAACAAAAATGTTGCCTTTATTTCTATTGTCTCGGTATTTGGAGAAGCAGCGAGGCTTCGTGGCAAAAACATGGGCTTGGGAGCCAGAGGACTTGGGTTCTAATCCTGGCTCCGCCACTTGTCTGCTCTGTGACCTTGGGCAAGCCACTTAACTTCTCTGTGCCTCAGTTCCCTCATATGTAAAATGAGGATTAAGGCTGTGAGCCCCACGTGGGACAACCTGATTACCTGGTATCTACTCCAGAGATTAGAACAGTGCGTGGCACATAGTAAGCGCTTAAGAAATAGTGTCATTATCATCATTTGGATTACTATTATATTCAGGTGTGGCCTAGTGAATAAAGCATGGGCCTGGGCAGCAGAAGGACCTGAATTCTAATTCCAGCTCTTCCAGTTATCAGCTGTGTGACCTTGGGTGGGTCAGTTCACTTTTCTGTGCCTCAGTTACCTCATCTGTAAAATGGGGATTAAGACGATGAGCCCCATTTGAGACAGACTGTGTCCATCCCGATTTGCTTGTATCTACCCCAGCACCACATAGTAAGCACATAATAATAGTAATCACAAGCATAATTATGAAACTGTTAAGCATTTACTACGTCTCAAGCACTGTTCTAAGCTCTGAGGAAGGTACAAAATAATCAGATTGCATACAGTCCCTGTCCCACATGGGGCTCACCAGTCTTAATCCCCATTTTACAGGTGAGGTTACTCAGCCACAGAGAAGTGAAGTGAGCTGCCCAAGGTCACACAGCAGACAAATGGAAGATGGGATTAGAACCCAGATCCTTCTGACTCCCAGGACCATGGTCTATCTATGAGGACAAGCTGCTTAGCAAATATGACAGTTCTTAGGTGTCTTTCTGCAGTTCGCTGTGGGAGCCTTTGTACATGTAGGGCCTTTAGCAGCTGTTGCTTTGTTCAACAAAAACTAATAAATCTATGAAGAGGAAAAGAAAGTGAAATCTATCCTACAAGCAATTTTCTGAATAACCCACATCCTAAAATATGCCTCAACTACCCAGATAATTGAGACTAACATGTACGTACTTTTAATTCTCAGTTTTTCACTTAATTGGCCTATGCGGATTCAGGCGAATTTGTTCAAAGTGGGGAAAAAAGGGGTGAAGATTCAGTTAGCCTCACCTGGACATGTCTTAGCTCATTTATGTTCAAAGAGGCTGTAACCTCCTTGTGCCTTTTATTTTTTTGGTATGTTCTCCGAGGACTAATGCATTACTTGGCCCTCAGCAAGCAGGAGGTTCATGCTACTGATGCTTCTGATACCTTTGATACTAATTCTCAAGACTTTTTACACCAAAAATCTGGAGAGAGTTGATGCAGCAAAGGCTTAGTGGAAAGAGCCCGGGCTTGGGAGTCAAAGGTCGTGGGTTCTAATCCCAGTTCTGCCACTTATCAGCTGTGTGACTTTGGGCAAGTCACTTAACTTCTCTGCGACTCAGTTACCTCATCTGTAAAATGGGGATTAAGACTGTGAGCCCCACGTGGGGCAACCTGATTACCTTGTATCTACCACAGCACTTAGAACAGTGCTTGGCACATAGTAAGCGCTTAACAAATACCATCGTTTTTATTATTATTATTAATTTGGTGGATTTTTCAAACCTCTTCCTTAGTCTCTTTAATCCTCCACATAATCCCATTTCCCTTTCAATTCCCTTTTCTCCTTACATGCATTTATAGGGAAGAATTTGTTTATTGGTTTATTCTACAGTTGGAAGGTAAAGGACAAAAAATATTGAAATATTGAGCACCTCCCATCCCATTCCTCCTTTAGATGATCCTTTCTCAAAACACTCCCCTTGATAGCACATTCATTCATTCAATTGTATTTATTGAGTGTTTACTGTGTGCAGAGCACTGTACTAAGCGCTTGGGAAGTACAAGTTGGCAACATATAGAGACGGTCCCTACCCAACAGCGGACTCACAGTCTAGAAGATATTATCCTTTTAATAATAATTGTGGAATTCGTAAAGTGATTACTATATGCCATGAACTGGGCTAAATGCTGGTGAAGCTACAACTAGAGAAGCAGCATGGCTCAGTGGAAAAGAGCCCAGGCTTTTGAGTTGGGGGTCATGGGTTCAAATCCCAGCTCTGCCATTTGTCAGCTGTGTGACTTTGGGCAAGTCACTTCACTTCTCTGGGCCTCAGTTACCTCATCTGTAAAATGGTGATTAAGACTGTCAGCCCCCCGTGGGACAACCTGATCACCTTGTAACCTCCCCAGTGCTTAGAACAGTGCTTTGCACATAGTAAGCACTTAATAAATGTCATTATTATTATTTTTAACTAGATCAGACATGGCCCCTGTCCCAAATGGGGCTCATAGTCTAAATGAGATGAAGAATAGGTATTTAATTTCCATTTGATAAATGAGGAAATTGAGGAACCAAGCAGTTAAGTGACTTACTGAAGATGACACACCAGGAGAGTGGTGGAGCCTGAAATAGAATCAATCAATCAATGGGAATTATTGAGCACTACTTGGGAGAGTACAGTACAAAAGAGTTGGCAGACAATTCTCTTTCCTCAGTTCCCATTCCTGTGCCCTATGCACAGGACCACCACAACTCTGAAAAATATGAGGCTAAAGGAGCGTGTTGGCCATTCATTTGGCTTTATGATGGACAGTCTTTTTTTTTACCTGCTACGTCCCACATCTGACACGAATAGGAACTGTGCGCCTTGATGTCTGATATTTTGATTTTAATCACCTTGACTACTTTTGGTCCAGCTCCTTACACTGCTTTCAGATACTTTTTTTATATGGTATTTGTTAAGTGCTTTCTATGTGCCAGGCACACTATTTTATCTCTGGGGTAGATACAAGGTAAGTGGGTTGGACAAAGTCTATGTCCCACATGGGGTTCCAAGTCTTCATCCCCATTTTGCAGATGAGGGAACTGAGGCCAAGAGAAGTTAAGTGATTTGTCCAAGAATCCTACAGCAGACAAGTGGGGGAGCCAGAATTAGAACCCAGGTCCTTCTGACTCATAGGCCCGTGCTATATCCATTAGGCTATACTGCTTTGGAAGGGGCACCTGTGCTAAGAGGAATGATAATGATTATGGTATTTATTTAGTGCTTATTATGTGTTAGGCAGTGTACTAAGTGCTGGAAGGAGGGGAATGACTGTAGACTGTAGGCTCCACCTGTAGACTATCAGCTCCCTGTGGGCAGGGATTACATCTACCAACTCTGGTGCATTGCATTTTCCCAAATACTTCATACACTGCTCAGCACAGAGTAAGCGTTCAATAAATGGCATTGCCGATTTGAGAGATCTGGAGCAAATGTAAAGGGGTGTCAGGACTCTCCCCAGATGAGAGACTACTAGATTGGGCTGTGTTATCTATTTCAATCAATGGCATTTATTGAGCACTTACTATGTACATTGTACTATACTAATCACCTAGGAGATGACTGTGAGCCCCACGCCCGGACAACCAGATCACCTTGTATCCCCCCAGCGCTTAAAACAGTGCTTTGCACATAGTAAGTACTTAACAAATGCCATTATTACGATTATTACTATTCTTTGTGCCTCAGTGACCTCATCTGTAAAATGGGGATTAAAACTGTGAGCCCCCCCAGTGGGATAACCTGATCACCTTGTAACCTCCCCAGTGCTTAGAACAGTGCTTTGCACATAGTAAGCACTTTACAAATACCATTATTATTATTATTATTATAGTACAACAGATTAAGCAGTCATGTCCCCTGCCCGTAACAAGCTTTCAATCTAAGGAGGGAGACAGACATTAACACAAATAAAAAATAATTTAGAGTATATGATTTAAAGACATACGACATCCTTAAATCATGTGGCAGCATGGCTCTGGGATTCAGAAGGACCTGGGTTCTAATCCCGGCTCTGCCACATGTCTGCTGTGTGACCCTGGGCCAGTCACTTCACTTCTCTGGGCCTCAGTTACCTTATCTGTAAAATGGAGATGAAGAATGTGAGCCCCATGTGGGACAGGAACTGTGTTCAACCTGACAGCTTTGTATCTACTCCAGAGCTTAGAACAGTGCTTAGCACATAGTGAGAGATGAACTTGCGTGGCATAACGCACACAGGTTTCCGTGTGTCTCCATGTACGGTGACTGACAGTAGCCACCCTACCTCCGGCTTCCTTCTGTTTCCTTCCCCATGAAAAGCTTACTGGTGGAGTTGCTAAAAGAGGAAACGCCGAAGAGTATTTCTCCCCCATGAAAAATTTAAACGGCGGAATGAAACATGACTTGCAAACTCACAAAGTGCTTATGCATTTTTAAACCAGGCAGCACAGCAATCTGCCCACCCTTCCCATTCTCCACCTGCTAATGGCTGCGAACTCAATGCCCATCATTTACAGAAACAGCTGGGGAAAATGGCTTCCCCATCAATGATGGAGGAGCCTTCCAGTCTGGGAGCGAAGTAGCCAAATTTGATTTAGAGAGGCTGCCGCTAGACTTTCTCGGCATCCCAGCTGAAAAGTCAATAATGGCTAAATTGACATTTTTATATTTCTGCTAGTCTTGGCAAAGGCATTCTGCACTGAAGAATGGTGACACACAGACTGTGCAAGTTTCTGAAAGAAAAAAAAAATTCTCCCAATTTTCCGATTGCCATACATTGCACTGGCTGACATTTTCCACCTACCGGTGTTTTGTCTCAGCTGATGTCACCTACTGTTCCCTAGAAAAAGAAGGACTATCATAGTAGCTGGGGACTTCATAAACAGAAATTTACCCCATCAGAAAGAAATCCATGGAGAGCCTAGGAATTGTCAGAAGTATTTGAGATCATCAATCACATCCAATGAAAAAGTATTCCGGGCCCTGAAAGCCCTTCCTGGGTCCTACCCTAAAGTGAGGGGGTAGATTAAGCAATTCTTCAGTGGATTTGTCTATGTAAGACATGGACCCCTCTGCCCCGCCATCCCCAGCTAGATAATTCGAGCTCCAAATCTACTTTGGGACTTGAATGACGCGGTGAAGCTCTCTATGTGAAACAAATGGATTTAGTTATGACTCTGTCCTCTCCTCCTGGGAGCTATGCACAACCAACTGATGTGCTAGAAAAGAAGATGTGGAGAGGAAACATAGGATGCTTCAAACCTTTTCCCAAAGAGATTTTCTAGCTTCTGCCAGTTTTCCCCCCCACCTCTGTTCCTTCTCCATCCCTAACAATAATAGTAGTGATAACCATGGTATTTGTAAAATACCATGCCAAAATCTGTGCAAAGTACTGGGGTAGGTACAGGATAGGCTGATTGACAGGACAGTCCCGCAGCTGGGGTTGGGGGATGGTTATTTAATCCCCATTTTACAAATTAGGGGAAACTGAAGTGCAGAACCGTTGAAGCAGCATGATTAGGTGGAAACTGCATGGACTTGGGAGTCAGAGGATGTGATGTGGGTTCTAATCCCAGCTCCACTACTTGTCTCCTGTGTAACCTTACATAAATCACTTAACTCCTCTGTGCCTCAGTTACCTCATCTGTAAATTGGGGATTAAGACTGTGAGCCCCACTTGGGACAACCTGATTACCTTTTAATTACCCCAATATTTAGAACAGTGCTTGGCACATAGTAAGTGCTTAACAAATACCATTATTATTATTATTATTATTGTTAAGTGCCTTGCCCATACAGCAGGCAAGTGGTGGAGCTGGGATTAGAAACCAGATCTTCTGGCTCCCACTCCTCACTCGTTCTACAAGGCCCATGCTGCAGCATGGCTCAGGGGAAAGAGCATGGGCTTTGGAGTCAGAGGTCAAGGGTTCAAATCCCGGCTCTGCCGCCTGTCAGCTGTGTGACTTTGGGCAAGTCACTTAGCTTCTCTGTGCCTCCGTTACCTCAATTGTAAAATGGGGATTAAGATTGTGAGCCCCACATGGGACAACCTGATCACCTTGTATCCTCCCCAGCGCTTAGAACAGTGCTTTGCACATAGTAAGTGCTTAACAAATGCCCAAATTATTATTATTATTATTATTATTATCATCATAAAAGAAATGAATCAATAGGCCATCAAAGTTAACCTTTCTGCCTCCAGATGGGAATGCAACTTTCCCATCCTGGAAAGATGATTCAGGACCTTGAATTTAATACGTTTAGGAGCAGTTGTTTATTTCTCTTTTTAATGGTATTTAACACTGACTGTGTGCCAGACACTGTACTAAACACTGGGGTAGATATAAGACATTCAGGTTGGTTGCAGTCCCTGTCGCACACGGACTCACAACCTTAATCTCAATTTTACAGATAAGGTAACTGAGGCCCACAGAAATTAAGTGACTTGTCCAAATTCACACAGCAGACAAGTGGCAGAGCCGGGATTAGAACCCAGGTCACTCATCTCTAATCCATTCCGCTTTCTTTCCTTAATACTTAAATCATGGTGACCAAAATGGAACAGAGTCATGCCTTAACTAAGCCTTCCTTTCCTCTTCTCCCAGTCCCTTCTGCGTCATCCTGACTTGTTCCCTTAGTTCACCCTCCTCTCCCAGCCCATAGCACTTATGTACATATCTGTAATTTGTTTATTTATATTAACATCTGTCTCCCCCTCTAGACTGTAGGCTCATTTTGAGCAGAGAATGTGTCCGTTTATTATTATACTGAACTCTCCCAAGCACTTAGTACAGTGCTCTGCATACAGTAAGCGCTCAATAAAGACTATTGAATGCATGCCCCACCTACCCTAACCCCGTCATCTTTCTGCTTTTCACATACAGTGTGTTCCTATCTTGGCTGCCTGTTTGAAGAACAGTCTTCCCTTCTCTGGCCAGGAATCGGAAATAAAAAGTGATTTCCACTGCGAACTGGGTAGGGTGGGAGGAAGAGGGGCTAAGGACAATGAGGCACAGCACATCCCAATCTCTGCTCCGGATGGGCAGCAATGCTCAGATCCTTCTCTAGTCAATCATGGATAGAACACAGCCCTGGGAGTCAAATATCCAACCCAATTATCTTGTATCTACCCCAGCAATTAATAATAATAATAATAATGATAATGTTTATTAAGCAGTTACTTTGTGCAAAGCACTGGAGACGTTACAAGGTGATCAGGTTGTCCCACGGGGGGCTCACAGTCTTAATCCCCATTTTACAGAGGAGGGAACTGGGCCTGGAGAAGTGAAGTGACTTGTCCAAAGTCACACAGCTGGCAATTGGCAGAGCCGGGATTTGAACCCCTGACCTCTGACTCCAAAGCCAATGCTCTTTCCACTGAGCCAAGCTAATTACAACAGTGCTTGCCACCCAGGAAGTACTTAACAAATACCATCATTATTATTATTTTTTCGTTAGTACTTCTTGTGCAGAGAATTGTACAGATCATTTGGGAGAGTACAATCCAACGTTCCTCATCCACGAGGGGTTTGCAGTCTACAAGTGTGTGTGTGATCCTTTCAGAGCCCTGTACCGACCCTCCTGGGCAGAGTCAGGTTAGAACCCAGTTCCTTCTGATTCCCAGCCCCATGCTCTATAAATTAGGCTATGCTGCTTCTTGTGGTACAACCACTGCAGGGAATAAGGGGCACAGAGACAGGGCAGACAAAAAGCTTTCAACTCTGACAGCACCGGCCATACCATCAGGCGGCTCTCTTGAGGCATGGCTGTGCTTTTTCTGGTAGTCAGACTTGTTCAGAAGGATTTTTCAGAAGACTTGTTCAGTTCCACTGAAGCAGCATGGCTCAGTGGAAAGAGCCCGGGCTTTGGAGTCAGAGGTCATGGGTTCAAATCCCAGCTCCGCCGACTGTCAGCTGGGTGACTTTGGGCAAGACACTTAACTTCTCTGGGCCTCATCTGTAAAATGGGGATGAAGACTGTGAGCCCCCCGTGGGACAACCTGATCACTTTGTAACCTCCCCAGAGCTAATAACAGTGCTTTGCACATAGTAAGCACTTAACAAATACCATCATTATTATTGTTATTATTCAGTGCCCCAGTGCCCAGACCTACCAATTGGTGCCAAGGCACTGAGGGCCTTGGGTAGTGGAAGGGGGTTCTCACATGGCCAACGCAAACCCCGAGTGGGATGCTGAAACCAGAATACTGCAGAAGTGGGCATTGGCATCACTAGCATGGTGGGAGTCTGGCTTCCTAGAAAGAATCATTTGTCATGTACAATAAGCGTCACCCACACCTATCACAGACTTTGTTTCCTTCTGGTCTTCCTTACTATTGCCATCAACCAGTCAAGCAGCCAGTCAGTGGTGCTTTTTTGTGGGCTTCCTGAATGCCGAGTACTAAGTGCAGGGAAAAGAACATCATCAAAATTCTGCTTGATCCTGCCTTTGAGGAGCTGAAATCAAATACATTAAAACCAAAGACTGTAAGGTCCTTGTGTGTAGGGATCATGCCTTCCAACTCTGTTGTATAGTACTTATCCAAGGGTTTAGAACAGTGCTCTGCAAACAATAAGTGCTCAGTGGATATTTGTTCTTCCTAATTCCTGGAGAAGTAGTAAGGCATAGTGGAGAGAGCACAGGCCTGGGAATCAGAAGGTCATGGGTTCTAATCTCAGCTCCGCCACTTGTCAGCTGTGTGACTTTGGGCAAGTCACTTAACTTCTCTGTGCCTACGTTCCCTCATCTGTAAAATGGGGATTAAGACTGTGAGCCCCAAGTGGGACAACCTGATTACCTTGTATCTACACCAGCACTTAGAACATTGCTTGTCACATAGTAAGCGCTTAAACAAATACCATCATTATTATTGTTATTATCATTATTATTCACCCCAGCACTTAGTACAGTGTTTGGAACAAAGTAAGGACTTGACAGATGTCATTATTATTATTATTATTATTATAAGCAGCGTGGTTCAGTGGAAAGAGCACGGGCTTTGGAGTCAGAAGTCATGGGCTGAAATCCTGGCTCCACCAATTGTCAGCTGTGTGACTTTGGGCAAGTCACTTCACTTCTCTGTGCCTCAGTTACCTCATCTGTAAAATGGGGATTAAGACTGTGAGCCCCACATGGGACAACCTGATCACCTTGTATCCTCCCCAGCGCTTAGAACAGTGCTTTGAACATAGTAAGCGCTTAATAAATGCCATCATTATCATTATTATTACTTTGACTCTGAGCTCCATTCAGGACTTAGACTGTGTCCAGCCTGATTAATTTGGAACCCAGTTCCTCCTGACACTGTTTCTCTTGGCCTTCCACTTTTTCAGTACGAGGTCGCTCAACTCAACCACTCAACCACTATGCTTTATCTAAGACATGGCTTAGAACAGTGTTTTTGACACCTAGTAAGTGCTTAACAAACACCATAGAAAGTACTATTGTTTGAATCATTGATTCCTCATGTTTATTTTCCTTATCTTGCTAAATTATGCCTTTCCCTTAGAATCCTTCATGTTCAGAGATGACACTAGCAATGGTAAGATTTTGTCTGCCAGGAAAAAGGTGGCTGAAATGTTCTCCAAACAACTGACAGCTTTCTGTCCACAGTGCCCATGAAGATGATTCTTTGCTAGACATTTCATTCAGTTTGCCATATTTGAGTCTGTTTTCAATTCTGCCTCCTGTCGTAGCAATTTTCCAAATGTCTCATAGACCAGTAGCATTCCAGTTGTCCTAAAACCTACTGTCTCCTAAAGGTCGCTCTGCTGTTCTTCAATCACCTCATCTGATAAACTGCCTAGATAGCAGAATTGGGTGGCTTTTCTCCTTAAATCACTGATGAAAATCCCTGGATATAGGTTGATGTATAACTTCAGTCATCTTCCTGCTTGTTATTGGTCTTTAAGGCTTTCCAGACACAGCAAGATGGATTGTAATGATTCTCATGTGTTTTTGTGTGTGCACTTCCAAAGCACAGTCATTAACAGCGTGTAGAAGTTCCTTAGTGAGACCAGTTCAAGGATTTGTAGCGACGCTTATAGTCTGTTACGTTGAAAGAGCTTTGTAGAACCCTGGAAGTATATTTAAATATCATTTTTCAAATACCTTAATTTCTCCTTAAAAATGACTGTTTAGAGCAGTTTAAATGATACAGGACCTATTTCACAGTAATAATGATTAAAATAGTAATGTGGTACTCAATCAATCAATCAATCGTATTTATTGAGCGCTTACTATGTGCAGAGCACTGTACTAAGTGCTTGGGAAGCACAAATTGGCAACATATAGAGACAGTCCCTACCCAACAGTGGGCTCACAGTCTAAAAGGGGGAGACAGAGAACAAAACCAAACATACTAACAAAATAAAATAAATAGAATAGATATGTACAAATAAATAAATAAATAGAGTAATAAATATGTACAAACATATATACATATATACAGGTGCTGTGGGGAAGGGAAGGAGGTAGGAAGGGGGGATGGAGAGGGGGACGAGGGGGAGAGGAAGGAAGGGGCTCAGTCTGGGAAGGCCTCTTGGAGGAGGTGAGCTCTCAGCAGGGCCTTGAAGGGAGGAAGAGAGCTAGCTTGGCGGATGGGCAGAGGGAGGGCATTCCAGGCCCGGGGGATGACGTGGGCCGGGGGTCGATGGCGGGACAGGTGAGAACAAGGCACGGTGAGGAGATTAGCGGCAGAGGAGCGGAGGGTGTGGGGTGGGCTGTAGAAGGAGAGAAGGGAGGTGAGGTAGGAGGGGGCGAGGTGATGGAGAGCCTTGAAGCCCAGGGTGAGGAGTTTCTGCCTGATGCGCAGATTGATTGGTAGCCACTGGAGATTTTTGAGCACTCGTTAAGTGCTTACTGTGTGACAGGCACGGTACTAAGCACTGGGGAAGATACAAGTTCATTCATTCATTCATTCAATCGTATTTATTGAGTGCTTACTGTGTGCAGAGCACTGTACTAAGCACCTGGGAAGTACAAGTTGGCAACATATAGAGATGGTTCCTACCCAACAGTGGGCTCATAGTCTAGAAGGAGGAGACAGAGGGGGATGAGGGGGAGAGAAAGGAGGGGGCTTAGTCTGGGAAGGCCTCCTGGAGGAGGTGAGCTCTCAGTAGGGCCTTGAAGGGAGGAAGAGAGCTAGCTTGGCAGATGTGCGGATGTCCTATGTCCCACATAGGGCTCACTCTCCGAACCTCAATTTACAGATGAGGAAACTGAGGTCCAAAGAAGGCAAGTGATTTGCCCAAAGTTACACAGTGGGCAAGTGGCAGGGTCAGGATTAGAACCCAGCTCCTTCTGATTTCCAGGCCCACGCCCTATCCATAAGGTCCTGCTACTTCTCATGGTACTACAGTCCATTGCCAGGGGGCACAGGGATAGCTTTCAACTCTGAAACCAAGGGCCATATCAGTAGGCAGCTCTCATGCAGCGTGGGTGTGTTTTTTAGGCTAGTCAAACTTGCTCAGTGGGATTCAGTGTCCAGAGCTATCAAGTGGTGTCAGACACTGAAAGCCACCGAGTTGCCAACATTCACGCAGTAGGTAATCTATAGGGAGAAGCAGCAAGGCCTATTGGAGAGAACACAGGCCTGAGAATCAGATGGACCTGGGTTCTAATTCTGGCTCTGCCACTTGTAAAAAGCATGACCTTGGGAAGTCACTTCACTTCTCTATTCTGCTGTAGGAGAAGCAGCATGGCTCCGGGGAAAGAGCCCGGGCTTTGGAGTCAGAGGTCATGGGTTGAAATCCCGGCTCCGCCACTTGTCAGCTGTGTGACTTTGGGCAAGCCACTTCACTTCTCTGGGCCTCAGTTCCCTCATCTGTAAAATGGGGATTAAGACTGTGAGTCCCATGTGGGACAACCTGATCACCTTGTATCCCCCCCAGCGCTTAGAACAGTGCTTTGCACATAGTAAGCGCTTAACAAATGCCATCATCATTATTATTATTAGGATCGTGAGCCCCATGCAGGACATGGACTGGGTACAACCTGATTAACTTGTTTCCACCCCAGTGTTTAGTATAATCCCTGGGACATAGTAAGCACTTAACAAATATCATAAAAAAGAAGAATGAAGCTTTTCTGCCCACCATTCTGACAACAAATATGCTATGCCCTAGTTTCATGGGAGTCCTACAGAAATGAGACAACCTCTCAGATCAGATTCGAACCCGAGTCAACAAGCAGGTCTTCGTCTGCATTTTACTCTGAACACAGATTAAAACCTAACCCGGCCAAGCCCCAAGAGTACTGTGGTCATGGGGCAGGGGAGAGAAGGAAGGGAGAAACAAGTTCCAGCAATGACGTTCCTCAAGTGCACGGCAGATGAACAGAGCCGTTATTAAAAATTAAATTTATTCTAGGATATATTAAAGATTGCCCTTTCAGTCACTGGCCTTAAAATCCTCCTGTGCCATTTGGGCCCCAAGATTCTCTTTCTTGGCAAGGTGGGCTCCCCGGTAGATTAAACAATCTGATTGCCTGAACTTTCCTTAAGACCTCTATAATTATATTTAAGGAAGTGTTTTTGGCTCATCTGTACCAGCCTATTTGAGGCGGTTGAAAATGACAAAGCGAAAGATGAGAAAGACACGGAGTCTTTTCCCATAGACTCCTTTCTCTCACTTTGTACCACGCCACGATAATGCAGGATGCCTGCGATGGAGCTGCTATCAGCCATGTTTGAAGTGGGCATTTAACTCAGGCAAAGACTTTTGTCCATTAATTAAGATATAATATTAGCTAATATCACAATGAATATTCGATATCCATGGGTAGGTGATCACATGTTTGTTCAATAAAGACTAAAAATCCCACCCCTAGTAAACATTTACAAGCAGGCAACCATTTGTCTGAAACACAAACTTGAAATGTTTCCTTCTTTTCTTCTCAGAAAAGACCTACAGGCCAAAGCTTCAGAGCTCCTGCCTCTGGAGCTCCATGAATTGTGGGAGAATTATATGTAAATAATTCCAGCAGGATTATGAAGTTATTTGTAGGAATGGGTGCCTGGATATTTTATGGTAGGAATCTAATGTTTTTTACAAGGCTGAAATACACCTCTGTCTTAAAGGAGTGGGAAACTGCTTTCATATAAAGGAAAACAGATTTACATTTTCTAGTTGCATACATATCATATTTGAGTTATTCAGAGAACAAAAGGCATCGATCTTTTGCATCAGAGTGGTGGTTGACCAGCAGTCATGCTTTCCAGAAGTCAGATCAATCGATCAGTCACATTTACTGAGCAGTTACTGTGTGCGGAGAGCACTGTACTGAGCAGTTGGATGAGTAAAACATAACAGAGTTGGTAGATGTGTTCCCTGCTAAAACTGAGCTGAAAGTCTACAGCGGGATAATGGCATTAACAAATAAATTACCGATATGGACCTAAGTGCTGTGGGCCTGAAGGCAGGGTGATTAAAGGGTGCAAAATCCAACTTCAAATGAGACAGAGAGTAAAATGAGATTTTCATCTGGAAAGGCCTCTTGGAGGAGATGTGCTTTTAATAAAACTTTGAAGAGCCCCTAAGGGCTCACCCTCCCCCGCCTTTATAGGATTATTCTTAAGTACCCCCCAAACCTTACTACCCCCCAAACCTTACTATCCAATCTGAATACAATCCATGAAGTTGATTTACTAAATGAATTAGGGTACATGGGTGTCTTCTTGGGTACTGACACGCTGCTTCTTACTATACCATGCTGCTTCTCATCTTATAGGAGGCTGAGCCCCCTTTTTCCTCTCCTCCTCCCCATCCCCCCGGCCCTACCTCCTTCCCCTCCCCACAGCACCTGAATATGTTTGTACAGATTTATTACTCTATTTTACTTGTACATATTTACTACTCTATTTATTTTGTTGATGATGTGCATCTAGCCTTAATTCTATTTATTCTGATGACACCTGTCCACATGTTTTGTTTTGTTGTCTGTCTCCCCCTTCTAGACTGTGAGCCTGTTGTTGGGTAGGGACCATCTCTATATGTTGCCGACTTGTACTTCCCAAGTGCTTAGTACAGTGCTCTGCACAAAGTGCTCAATAAATACAATTGAATGAATGAATGAATCTTATGGGCAGTGTGATCTCATTCATATCTGAGATTGGTGAAAAATGAAGAGTCACTTTGGTGACAGATTGTGATGGTGATGATGATGATGATGATGGAAGATCATCAGGCTTCTGCTCATGGTAGGTGCACTACTGACTGATGGAATTGAATTCCCACAGTCGAACCTGCAAGATGAGTGACAACGAGCGGCGCTGCACATCCCGTGACCGGTGGAAGCAGGAGGAAAGCTGACACAGAGGCACAGATTGCTTCTGTGCCTCGGTTTCCTCACTGGTAAAATAGGAATCAATCGTTCCATCAATCAATAGTACTTATTGACTGCTAACTGTGTGCCGATCACTGTACTAAGCACTTGAACACTGTAGTAGTATTACCTACATTTCTCTACCTCACGGTGTTGTTGTGATGACAGAAAGAAAATGTTAATGGGGTTGGGGAATAAAAGTTCTATAGAAAGCAGTCAGAAGGTCAGGGGCTCTAAACCCAACTCCGCCACATGTCTGCTGTGTAACCCTGCACAAGTCACTTCTCTTCTCTGGGCCTCAGTCACTTTATCTGTAAAATGGGGATTGAGACTGTGAGCCCCACATGGGACAGGGCCTGTGTCCAGCTCTATTTGCTTGTATCTACCCCAGGGCTTAATATAGTGTCTGACACATAGTAAGGGCTTAACGCATACCCCAAGTATTATTATTCTATTTTGAATCAAAATGAAAATAGGATCCTTATATGGTTCTCAACTCTACCCTTAGCACTTACATATTTCATTCCTATTTGGAGAGTCAATTATGTATTCAGCTACATCATCCGATGAAATCATCCCAGTGGTCCCTTTCCTGATTTCATTAGCCATTCCAGGGTGTACCCTGAGACCAAGACTGGTACTCTACCCTTCTGGCTTCTTTGTCTAGATACCATCAAGGACTGAGGCTATTAGGGTAATGTCTCCCAGCATCAACCAGGAGTAAATAATACAGAACAGCACAGCCCAACCATCCCATCTGGAAACCTGAAACCCCATTATTTCAAAGAAAGAAATGAAGGAAATGAACTGGCCTTTCCCATTTAATGACCCGGGAAATACCCTTCATTTTCATCAGATTCTCTTCAGCTGCTAATGAAAAGGAAAGGTTTCAAGCATTAAGCAGACTGCCTGCAAAGTACAGCTGTGCCAATCAGTCTATAATTAATTACTCAGCTGCTCAACCAGAATTTCCAACTAGAACAAGTTGACAGGCTGACACTAAGCATCCTACCCTAGGCCTCCCTATGCTGACTTCATTATTTTCAACCTAGACAAATGCCCACTGAAAATGGCTTTCTTGGGACCTGAATAGAATGGTAGAAAAGTGATCATTTTCCATACTAAGAACAAAATGTTCAACATTTGTAAATGAAAGTAAGAGTCAACTCAGATGCACCTTATTGCAGATTGAAACTTCAGGCACAATCCGTGTAAGCTCATTGTGGGCGGGGAATGTGCCTGTTTATTGTTGTATTGCATTCTCTTAAGCGCTTAGTACAGTGCTCTGCACACAGTAAGCACTCAATAAATATGATTGAATGAAGGAATGAATGAATCCTTGGTTTATACATCTGCTGACCTATACAGTAGGACTAACTACTTAACTGCTCTGTTCCTCAGTTTCCTCATCTGTAAAACGGAGAATAAATACCCATTCTCACCCCCCCTTAGACTGTGAGCCCAAGAGGTGACAGGGACTGTGGCTGATCTGATTGTACTGAACTGACCTCAGAGATTAGAATGGCAACTGAAACATGTTAAGCATTTAACAAATACCACTATTATTTTCATTATTATTACTCTTATTACCATAACTGGACAAATGCCATACTGGGCAAGTATCCATTCTACTCTTGAACTGTCTTGACTGACAAAATATTGGCCTTCTCTGCCCATGGGAACATTGTATTCCAAAAATTTTCAAATCCAAATGTTATTCAAGTTTCAAGGCCTTGGCAATTTGCTTTTAGAGTGGCCAAAATAAAAGCCAGAGAGGCTCAAGAGACTGAACTGAACATGCAGAAGGATGGATAGATTGGAAGGGGTGATCACAATTAATAATATTATTATTATTAACTAATCTCCGGACTGTGAGCTCATTGTGGGTAGGGAACATGTATGGTTATTCTGTTGTATTGTACTCTCCCAAGTGCTTAGAACAGTGCTCTGCACATAGTAAGCACTCAGTAAATACCATGGATTGACTGATTATTTTTGCTTCAGTTTTCGTATCTATGAAATGGGGATTAAATATCTGTTCTCCTTCCCCCTTAGAATGGAAGTGCCATGTGGGACAGAGACTGATTGTTTTCCACCTGCCACGGAGTTCGGCCAAGAGTAAATGCTTAACAAATACAAGTATTCAAAATATCACTGCTTAGAATATTATTAGACCCAGGAAATTGTGCCAGAGAGGGAGGAAGAACAGCACAGGGACAATAAAGGTGGGAAAATAATGGAAGGTAAAAAAGCTACGATGAGTAAGATGGAGTAATAATAATGATAATAATAATGACGATGGTATTTGTTAAGTGCTTACTATGTGCAAAACACTGTTCTAAGTGCTGGGGGGATACAAGGTGATCAGATTGTCACACGTGGGGCTCACAGTCTTAATCCCCATTTTACAGATGAGGTAACTGAGGCTCAGAGAAGTTAAGTGACTTGCCCAAGGTCACACAGCAGACATATGGCCGAGCTAGGATTCGAACCCATGACCTCTGACTCCAAAGCCCGTACTCTTTCCACTGAGCCACGCTGCTTGGCAAAACAAGCAGTATGGAGAGATGTAGTTCCTTCCTTCCTTCCTCCCTTCCTTCTTCTCCCCCTCGTCCCCCTCTCCATCCCCCCATCTTACCTCCTTCCCTTCCCCACAGCACGTGTATATATGTATACATGTTTGTACATATTTATTACTCTATTTATTTATTTATTTATTTATTTTACTTGTACATATTTATTCTATTTATTTTATTTTGTTAGTATGTTTGGTTTTGTTCTCTGTCTCCCCCTTTTAGACTGTGAGCCCACTGTTGGGTAGGGACTGTCTCTATATGTTGCCAACTTTTAATTCCCAGTGCTTAGTACAGTGCTCTGCACACAGTAAGTGCTCAATAAATACGATTGATTGATTGATTGATTGATTTAGTTGGAAAAGACTATTTCGGAATGAAAAGGAAAAGGAAAAGTGCATCTGTAAAAGAGGAGAGAGGGAGAGAGAGCGAGCAGAAAAAAACAGCAATCAGGAGAAAGTCAAGCAGAGCATCATAAGAAAAATGGGAAGGAGAAATGGGAAAAGAGCTGACAGAATAGTGTGGACCATACTCGCTTCCCCTGCTAGAGAGATGGACATCATAGTAGGCCAAAGCTTTGGTGGGAGACCCCGTTAACTGCTGGTTTCACTAAGGAAAGGTTACCATTCAACTGCCCAAGGTGCTTCGAAGATCCATCTGTCAGAAGGCTTTTATTTGTGCCTATCTGGTGTATTAGAGTGTTTATTAGGTTAGACCTTCTGTTGCTGGGCACCTGCTGTGGCTCGCTTGATTGACTGCAGAAACTAGGGGCCTGGAGTTTAATTCTTCAATCAGAAGTCATTACATTGTTTGTAAACAATGACACAGTACGAGAGACAGTTCATTACTGTCTTCCCATGAGCCGTCTTCGCTTCTTCACTTCCATCAGCGGGCCATGCCTTAATACCTAACTCTGTATTTCTCCCACAGGGAGAGAAAAGAGCTTTGACCACTTTGAAGGGAAAGGCGGCGGCTTCGGACAAGTTGAAGTCATAGGTACAAAAACAAATATTAAACCTAGAACACTGAGCGGTCCATCAGTAGTATTAATTAAGCACTTATTATGTGCACTTTACTAAACACCTAATTATCCATCTTTTTACTCTATTTCTTCCTCTATCTATAATTTGTTTTAGTGTCTGCCTTACCCTCTAGATTTAATTTTACTTTTTCAAATGCTTAGTACAGTGCTGTGCACAGTGGGTGCTGAGTCAATACAAGGGAATAAATATGCATGATCGCCACCTCAAGAAGCACGTGATTTCATGGGGGAGACAGACTCAAAATCATTTGCAGTTAGGAAGATAACTGGTTGCAACAAGAGACTGGACAGATGGATAAGTGAATAAATGAGTGTGTATATAGTAAAGTTATTTAATCAGTATGGTCATCAGTACTACGTATGAGTAGCTATGAATATGTGAGTGTCGAAATGACTTTCAGACAATTTGACCTGAGCAGAAGGAAATTTTTCAGGAGTTGTGATCTGGAAGGTTTAACAGGGGAAGGGAGTTCTAGACAGGAGGGAGGTAAAGGCAAAGAAGCAGCGTGGCCTAATGAGTAGAGCAAGGGCCTGAGGGTCAGAAGGGTCTGGGTTCTAATTATCACTCTGCCACTTGTCTGCTGTATGGCCTTGGACCAGTCAGTCAACTTCTCTGTGTATCAGTATCCTCTACTGTAAAATGGGGATTAGGACTGTAAGCCCCATGTGGGACATGGACTGTGTCCAAATTTAATAGTCTGTATCTGACCCAGCACTTAGTACAGTTCCTGTCACATACTTAGTGAATTCCATTAAACAGAGGAGGGGAGATGAAACTGGGAGGCAGGAAGAAGGTTCATATAAGTGGAGCTTAGAATGTAAGTTGGGGAGGACCAAGTAAAGAGAGCAAATATTTAGGAGGGAGAGAATAGGTGGAGAGACATGAAGTCGATGAATTTGAGCTTTTGAAGAGAAGATTCATTTACCAAGACAAATTCAAAGCCCTTGGCAACAATGATTACAGTCTCCTGTCAATTCAAATCAAGGCCTCCATTCAGTAGGGAGTGAATGCCACTCTCAACATTGGTACAAGAACCCCTCTGTTTCGTCTAGAAACTTATGTCTGTACCACTTAAGTCCTTTGATACTCATTCCACTCCAACCCCACAGCACTTATGTGCATACCCTCTTACTTTCCCAGTTCCCCTATTTGTAATTTACGTCCCCGTCTAGACTGCAAGCTCCTTGTAGGAAGGGATGATGTTTCCCAATTCAATTATACTGCACTCTCATAAAAATAATAATAATAATAATAATAATAATAATAATAATAATAAAAGTGGTATTTGTTAAGCATTTACTATGTGAAAGGCATTGTACTAACTGCTGGGGCAGATACAAGCAAATCAGATTGGACACAGTCCCTGTCCCAGATGGGGCTCACAATCTCAATCTCCATTTTACAGATGAGGTAATTGAGGCCCAGAGAAGTGAAGTGACTTGCCCAAGGTCACAGAGCCAAAAAGTGGTGGAAACAGAATTAGAACCCAGGACCTTCTGACTCCAAGCTGTGTGACTTTGGGCAAGTCACTTAACTTCTCTGTGCCTCAGTTCCCTCACCTGTAAAATGGGGATTAAGACTGTGAGCCCCCTGTGGGACAACCTGATCTCCTTGTAACCTCCCCAGCGCTTAGAACAGTGTTTTGTCATAGTAAACGCTTAATAAAATGCCATTATTATTATTATTACTCCAAGCATGGAGTACAGTTCTCTGCACACAGTAAGCACTCAATAAATATTGTGGATTGCTGAGGGCCGAGAAGTATCTGATACTCAGGAAAATACACAGAGTTAATTTACTACGTGGTCATAGATGGTACCCTTTACACTGTCAATATTAGTACTACTAATAATAATAATGGTACTTGTTAAACAATTACTATGTGCCAAGCATTGTTGTAAGTGCTCAGGTAGATACAAGTTAGTCAGGTTGGACACAGTCCCTTTCCTACATAGAGCTCGTTCTCTTAATCCCCATTTTACAGATGAGGCAACTGAGGCCCAGAGAAGTGAAATGACTTGCCCAAGGTCACACAGCAGACATTAATTCATTCATTCAATCGTATTTATTGAGCGCTTACTGTGTGCAGAGCACTGTACTAAGCGCTTGGGAAGTACAAGTCAGCAACACGGAGAGACGGTCCCTACCTAACAGCGGGCTCACAGTCTAGAAGGGGGAGACAGACAACAAAACAAAACATGTGGACAGGTGTCAAGTCACCAGAACAAATAGAATTAAAGCTAAATGCACATCATTAACAAAATAAATAGAATAGTAAATATGTACAAGTAAAATAAATAGAGTAATAAATCTGTACAAACATACAAATAGGTGCTGTGGGGAGGGGAAGGAGGTAGGGCGGGGGGGGGCGGTGGGGAGGAGGAGAGGAAAAAGGGGGCTCAGTCCGGGAAGGCCTCCTGGAGGAGGTGAGTGAGAGACCAGGGCTAGACCGAGCAACCCATCACCTTAGCCGGAAAAACCACTCAAGCGCTTGTTTTACTGATGGTGGGATACAGGCCTTGAGAGCAAACAGCTGAGGTATGGATTTTTGATTAAGTACGAGTCTTTTTAGCTACATAAATAGGATCGGATGTAATCAGTATCTTCCTCAAATCAGATAGATCAATGGCATGCAATAAGTACCTACTATGTAGAGAATCCTTCTAAATCGTAATCTTGTTATAGGCAGAAAATGTGCTTACTAACTGTGTTTTATTGTACTCTCCCAAGCACTTAGTACAGTGCTCTGTAATAATAATGTTGGTATTTGTTAAGCGCTTACTATGTGCCAAGCACTGTTCTAGGCGCTGGGGGGATACAAGGTAATCAAGGTTGTCCCACATGGGGCTCACAGTCTTAATCCCCATTTTATGTATGAGGGAACTGAGACACAGAGAAGTTAAGTGACCTGCCCAAAGTCACACAGCTGACAAGTGGCCGAGCGGGAATTAGAACCCATGACCTCTGACTCCCAAGCCCGGGCTCTTTCCACTGACCTACGCTGCTTCTCTATGTACTATGTACATAGTAAACACTTAATAAATACCATGGATTGTTGAGGGCAGAGTTAATCTATTATGTGGTCATGGATGGCAGCCCTAACATTGTCAATATTGGCCTCCGTGGGTCAGTGAGAAGACAGGGTTAGCTTAGAGCAACCTATCAATTTAGTGGGAAAAACCACTCAAGTGCATGATTTACTGAGTAAGCACTCAATGAATACAATTGATACATTGATTAATTGATAACTGGACAAGGTATTTAGGGAATATTCAGAAGGAGTGGTAGTAATAGCAGCTGTAGGAATAACATTTACTGAGGTCCCATATAGTGTGGTATACTCTACTAAGTACTGGGAAAGTACAGAATAACAAAATGGCTCATTCCCTGCCCAAAAGGACCTTACACTCCAACCTAGAGACAAACTTGCAAACAGAAAAAGTAAAAGATACAATCACTACCCTCAAAGACCTAATGATCTAATGGGGGAGATAATGCCTTTATCTAGCTATTTACATACCTATGATATGTTACCAGAATGATTGCAGATGGAAGTTGGTTGTTCTGGGAGAGATGGACCTGTGTCATAGTTACAGGTCGGACAGGACTCGATAGAATAAGACAAAAATAACAATATGTACATATCTGTGGCTATACCTATATCTACATCTGAGCAAATGTATATATTTTATAGACATATTTATTACTCTATTTATTTATTTATTTTACTTGTACATATCTATCCTATTTATTTTATTTTGTTGGTATGTTTGGTTTTGTTCTCTGTCTCCCCCTTTTAGACTGTGAGCCCACTGTTGGGTAGGGACTGTCTCTATGTGTTGCCAATTTGTACTTCCCAAGCGCTTAGTACAGTGCTCTGCACATAGTAAGCGCTCAATAAATACAATTGATGATGATGATGATGTATACATATGCATATATATCTATAAATTATCTCACTGTCCATGGAATCTTATTCTAGTAGAAAAGTTTACCTTTGGATGTATGTGTGATTGAAAAGAGAAGCAACATGGCCTAGTGCATAGAGCATAGCCCTGAGAGTTGGAAGGACCTAGATTCTAATAATAATAATAATGGTATTTGTTAAGCGCTTACTATGTGCAAAACACTGTTCTAAGCACTGATCCCAGCCCTGCCACTTCTCTACTGTTTGACCTTGGGCAATTCACTTAACTTCTTTGAGCCTCGGTTCCCTCATCTGTAAAATGGGGCTTAAGATAGTGAGCCCCATGTGGATATGGACTATGTCCATCCTGATTATCTAGTACTTACCCCAGCGCATAGTACAGTGTGCCTGGCACATGAAATGGACTTAACAGATATAATTATATATATATATACATATATATATATATACACCCAACGCAACACCCACAGTCCTGATTACATTATACACATGCCATAGTAGGAGACGGAGCTGCTCCCTTAAATCAAAGCATTGGGAAGATCAGATACCAAGAGGCAGGCTGAAAAATAGAAATACACTCAATAGAGGCAGATACAGTGTCGAGGCAAGGATCTTTCTCTACATGTAACCAAAGCCAAAGGGTAGGTTGTTCATGCATGACCACGTTAGAGACCATGTTAGACCAGGTTAGAGAAGCAGTGTGGCTCAGTGGAAAGAGCACGAGCTTGGGTGGCAGGGGTCATGGGTTCTAATTCCGACTCTGCCACGTGTCTGCTGTGTGACCTTGGGCAAGTCACTTAACTTCTCTGAGCCTCAGTTACCTCATCTGTAAAATGGGGATTAAGACTGTGACTGCCTTGGATCGTGAACTGTATATATGTATATACCTGTATATATGTATATATGTTTGTACATATTTATTACTCTATTTATTTTACTCATACATATCTATTCTATCTATTTATTTTATTTTGTTAGTATGTTTGGTTTTGTTCTCTGTCTCCCCCTTTTAGACTGTGAGCCCACTGTTGGGTAGGGACTGTCTCTATATGTTGCCAATTTGTACTTCCCAAGCACTTAGTACAGTGCTCTGCACACAGTAAGCGCTCAATAAATACGATTGATGATGATGATGACTGTGAGCCCCACATGGGACAACCTGATCACCTTGTATCCCCCCAAGCGCTTAGAACAGTGCTTCACACATAGTAAGCCCTTAACAAATGCCATTATTATTATTATTATTATTATTATTATTATTATGCATAGATCTTCACAGCTACACATGCATGCGTAGATTGGATCTCTTGGCTAGTAATATATGCTAAAGAGAATGATGGCAATCTATTAGTAAGCTCTTAACAAGTACCATTAGTATGTGTTTGTGTGTGTGTGTGTGTGTCTGTATGAATTTGTACCTATGTGTGCCTATATATACTTATACATACCTATATATATATATATATATATATATATATATATATATATATTGCATCGTGAGTCTGAAGTATCCTTACAACCATTTTAGCTTATATAGGAATGTAGAGAAAAAATTGTCCCTTTTTTTTCCTCTCAGTGAAAGGAAAATATCTCAAAATGCTGCCTTGGAGGTGTACGGTGTGATTGAATGTTGAGTGAAAGCCTTCTTTAACTGTTCTGGGCAAAGAACATTTCTTTTCAAATCCGGTCAGTCAAAGAGTGTTTTACACCCACTAGCAATAGAATGGTGCTGTGAGTCTCAAAGGCAGTGTTGGCAAAATGAATTCAAAAGCCCCAGCCTACCCCTAACTATAAATTTATCAGTCAAAAATGCATTCACCAGTTAAGTGAATTCATTGAATCATGCATCAACGAAAATGAATAGTAAATCTGAGGCCAGGGCAATTTACCTCCGTGTAGTGAATGAAAAATGGATGTGAGGTGTGTGAGTTTCATTGTAATGTACCCCTAATGAGTCTTGCCTGTGACAAAGAGAAGAAGGAGGGAGGGAGGGAAGGAGGGAGGGAGGAAAGAGAGAGAGAGAGGAGAGAAGAAAGGGAGAAAGAGAATGTCAGAGAGGGAGAAAGAAGATTAGAGAAGGATTGTTGTGCCGTCAATGTTTACTTAAAATTTATTGAGAAAACACCCACCCCAATTTGTCTTTTGAGTTTAAATGTCAGGGCTAAGGTTACAATGTAAAACCGTGCTCTGTATTCTTTTGTTCACTTATTATCCTTATAGGATGATGAATTTGGAAAGTTCTCCTTTGTCTAGGAAAAAAAATGATACAAAAATTGGAAACATTTGGACGCCTACTAGACAACCTCTCCCTTCACAGTCACCCGAGGAAAGGAACCCAGCCCCAACGGAATTTTCATCTCATTAATTCTTAACCTTTGTTCTCTTCACATGTAGATTTCTGAAGTAAGCCATGCCCTGATTGCTTCATTTAACTCGGCTCAGACTGAGAATGTCTGCCTTGCCTGGGTTACATTCCCCAGGCAGCCATGCTGTACCGGCTCCAGGGAAGGAACTGATGGAGAAGCAGAGTGGCTCAGTGGAAAGAACACGGGCTTTGGAGTCAGAGGTCAGGGGTTCGAATTCCGGCTCCTCCAAATGTCTGCTGTGTGACCTTGGGCAAGTCACTTAACTTCTCTGAGCCTCAGTTACCTCATCTGTAAAATGGGGATTGACTGTGAGCCCCACGTGGGACAACTTAATCACCTTGTATCCTCCCCAGCGCTTAGAACAGTGCTTAGCACATAGTAAGCACTTAACAAATGCCATTATTATTATTATTATTATGAGACCCAAATCGTGCAGTCGAATATAGAATGACTACAGAACATCCCCAGCCTCGCTCTGTTCCTAAGAGGCTTGCCCATTTCACAGTGACATACACAGCCACCTGGATTACAGGAGGTCTGAAGTGGGGACACACCACACTGAGAAGCAGCATGGTTTATTGGACAAAGCACAGGCCTGAGAGTCAGAAGGACCTGGGTTCTAATCCCACCTCTGCCACATGTCTGCTGCGTGACTTTGGGCCAGTCATTTGACTTCTCCGTGCCTCAGTTACCTCTTCTGTAAGGTGGGGATTAAAAGCGTGAGCCCCATGGGGGACAGGGTCCCTGTCCCATGTGGGGCTCACAGTCTCAATCCCCATTTTACAGATGAGGTAACTGAGGCCCAGAGAAGTGAAGTGTCTTGCCCAAGGTCACACAGCAGATGCGGCAGAGCCAGGATTAGAACCCAGCTCCTTTTCACTCCCAGGCCCATGTTCTATCCACTCTTTCCCTCCTCCCCCTCCCCATCCCCCCGCGCGTTATCTCCTTCCCCTCCCCACAGCACCTGTATATATGTATATATGTTTGTACATATTTATTACTCTATTTTACTTGTACATATTTATTCTACTTATTTTATTTCATTAATATGTTTTGTTTTGTTGTCTGTCTCCCCCTTCTAGACTGTAAGCCCGCTGTTGGATAGGGACCGCCTCTATTTGTTGCCAGCTTGAACTTCCCAAGCACTTAGTACAGTGCTCTGCACACAGTAAGTGCTCAATAAATACGATTGAATGAATGAATGAATGAACTACCGTAATTATTATCATTATTATTAGTGGATAGAACACGGGCCTGGGAGTGAAAAGGAGCTGGGTTCTAATCCTGGCTCTGCCGCATCTGCTGTGTGACTTTGGGCAAGACACTTCACTTCTCTGGGCCTCAGTTACCTCATCTGTAAAATGGGGGTTGAGACTGTGAGCCCCACATGGGACGGGGAATGTGTCCAACCCGATTGGCTTGTATCAGCCCCAGCACTTAGTACAGTGCCTGGCACATAGTTAAGCGCTTAACAAATACCATTATTACTATTATTACAACAGAAACAAGACAAGTATTACCAGCCCTCGGAGCGCATACAACCTAGCATCCCATTTGTTTGTCTCCTTGTCATAGTGCACACTGTTTGAGGGCAGGGAACATGTCTTCTAGTTCTACTGTACTCTCATCATCATCATCAAATGCCGTCATCATTTCTGATTCGTAGAAATTTTGTGGCTATTTATTATCCATTGAGTTTTCATCGTTATCCATAGAATTTTCTCTTGCACGGAATTCATTCAATCATATTTATTGAGCAAAGCATGTTACTAAGCACTACGGGAGAATACAGTATTACAATGAACAGGTTCGTTCCTCTAGACTGTAAGCTCACCGTGGGCAGGAAACCTGCCTGTTCATTGTTATAATATATTTTCCTGTGTGTTTAATAATGTGCTTTGCTCAATATGATTGAATTACTGAATGAATGAAGTCCGTGAAAGAGAAAACTCTATGGATAATAATGAAAACTCAGTAGAATGGAATCACATCATCATCATCAAATGCCGTTGAGTCGTTTCCGATTCATAGACATTTTATGGCCATTTATTATCCATTTAAGTAGGCTTACTTAATTCAGTGCTCTGCACACAGTAGACACTCAGTCAATGCCACTAATGATTGATTAATTAGCCCACTATCCTGGAATACTTGTAAATTGCTTGTGGGCAGGGAATGTGCCTACCAATTCTGTTATATTGTACTCTCCCAAGTGCTTAAAAGTGTTCTGCGCACAGTAAGCACTCAGTGAATACGATTGATAGATTGATCAGTGAGCAATCCTTAGGGACCCAATTTTTAAAAAGGGTGAACTGGATGGGGGAGCCTTTCCTTTGCTAAATCTACTTCCTCTATGCAATAATAATAATAATAATTATGGTATTTGTTAAGCACTTACTATGTGCCAAGCACTGTTCTAAGTGCTGGTGTAGATACGAGGTAATCAGGTTGTCAAGCCTGTGCTCTTTCCCCCATAGAAGGTCAGGTCCACAGAAGCCCTGACCAAGAAGAGAAATAGTGTGGCTTAGTGGGTAGAGCACAGGCCCGGGAGTCAGAAGGTCCTGGGTTCTAATCTCAGCTCCACCGCTTGTCTGCTGTGTGAGCTTGGGTGAATCGCTTCATTTCTCTGTGCCTCAGTTACCTGATCTGTAAAATGGGGATTAAGACTGTGAGCTCTATGCAAGAGAGGCACCGTGTCCGACCTGATTGGCCTGTATAAAATAAATAAAATCACCAATAAATAAGGAGCCTCTGGCGGGGGCTGGAGATTTGTAGACAGCATCATTCCCAGTACATAGGGATAGGGACTCTTCTATTGATTACCTCAGCAGGACCAGGAGGAAATGGATGTCTGTGTTTTCAGCCCTTTAATCTGTCCCTGAGCTCTCATATGAAAACATGAAGCTGCCAATCCCTCACTCAGTCCGTTCTGCCAGTCTGGAACTCCCTCCCCACCAGCCAAATCCATCAAATCACAGTTTTCCCCATCTTAGAAACCCTCCTAAAATCCCATTTCCCCTAAGAAGCCTTCCCTGACTAGTTCAGAATACTCCAGCCATGACAACAGCACTTTGAGCTGCCAACTTGTACTTCCCAAGCGCTTAGTACAGTGCTCTGCACAAAGTGCTCAATAAATATGATTGATTGATTGAGCCCATATGTATTTTAATTCTTTCCTCAATTTGCATGTACCCATATATCATTATATGCTGATACGCTCATTTCTGAATCACATTTTTTCATCAGCTATTTCTTCCTGATATAGTTTTCCTCCTTCCCACGATATTCTTACTCTTTCTCCTCTTTCCTGATCTGTAAACTACTTTTGTCTGTCTTCTCCATTCTACTGAAAGCTCCTCAAATTCAGGTACCATTTGCCTTGTTACAGTTGTTTTTTCTCAACCGCTTAGTTCCGTGTTGTGCACTTAGAGGTTCTCAAAAATATCATTAACTTATCGATCGATTTTCCTGCTTTTCAAGCCAGAGTGGTGCACCTTGGACCTGACTTATGGATCGACCAAACAATCAATCAACCAATGGTACTTACTGAGCACTTATTGTGTGTGGAGTACTGTACTAAGCACTCAGGAAAGTACAATGTAGCAGAGTCGGCAGACTTTATTCCTCCCCACAAGGAGCTTACAGTCTGCAGGATCAACCCCATGGTCAGATGCTCCTTGAGACTCCGAGACAGGAAGGAAGTCTGAGTAATTAAGAGAAAACTGAGGAAGATGGAAATCTCCAAGCCATGATTCAGCTCTTCAAAGGCCAAGATTTAATCTCCAGCAGGAAGGCTCTTAGTAGAGCTGTCAACTGAAAATTATGCCCATCCCTGTCCTGATCCTACTTTCGCGCTGCTCCTTGACAAGGCCCCTCCCCTGCTGATGGCAGAGCGAGGACAGGCATATTTTAAAGTGACAGGTCTAATTTCCAACCGCAGCCTGAGTGTTGGAAACATAAATCATTCCAAGAAATGGAGAAAATCATAGAGAGGTTTTAGGCAGTGGGCCATCCTTCTCGATAAACTCTTCCCTGGCCCCCTCCTATCCACTCCCGTCCCTGACAAAACTACAACAGAGAGACTGGGGGCATTTCAGCATGGAGTTAAGGGATCAGGGATGTTGTAGAATTGTACTTTCCCAGCACTTAGTGTAGTGCTCTGTACGCAGTAAGCACTCAATAAATACAATTGAATGAAGGAATGAATGAATGGACTAGTCCCTCTGAACCAGAGCCTGGGAGAAAAGCAGGCCATGGGCAAGAAGCAGGGTGGCATAGTGGAAAGAACATAGCTGGGGGGTCAGAAGACCTGGGTTCAGATCCCAGCTCTGCCACTGACAGGCCTGCTGTGTGACTTTAGGCCAGTCACTTAACTTCTCTGTGCTTCAGTTTCTTCATCTGCAAAAGGGAGATTCAATACCTGCTCGACCTCTTATTTAGACTGTGAGCTCCAGAATTATATAATGCCTGTGTCTGATCTGATTATACTGTATCTACTCCAGTGTTTAGTAGGATGCATGGCACATAGACAGCATTTAACAAATACCACAATTATTATTATCATTATTAGTATTAATATTATTACTCAGAGACAGAAAATAGGACTTAGTAGTCTTGACCTTCTAATCTGATCTTCCCTTCTCCTTCCCATGTCCATGTCACTCAAGTACCAGCTGGGATCATCTAATGGAAATGAGTGGAAACAGATATCTCCTAGACTGGAAGCTCATTATGGACAGGGAATGTGTCTTCTAATTCTATTGTACTGTACTCTTCCAAACACTTAGTACAGTTCTCTGCACATAAGCATTCAATAAATATCATTAATCTGTTGATTGAGCACTCATCTCTTACATGGCCTAGGAAAAAAGCATCGGCCTATGAGTGAGAGGGCCTGAGTTCTAGTCCCGGCTCTGCCACTTGTCTGCTGTGTGACCTTGGACAAGTCATTTCACTGCTCTGTGCCTCAGTTACCTTATCTGTAAAATAGGGATTGGGACAGAGACTGTACAACCCGATTATGTGGGACAGGGACTGTGTCCAACCTGATAATCTTGTATCTTCCCTGTGCTTAATTGAGTTCCAGACACATAGTATGTGCTTAACAAATGCACTATTATTATTATTGTTATGATTGTTATATGTGATTTTTCTGACTGGATCTTCTAAGGGGTGCTTTAGGCTCAGTTGGGCATACCTTCATTTCCTCCCTTAGTAGGGCAGAGGAGAAGCAGGAGGCAGTGACTTAGTGGAAAGAGCACAGGCCTGAGAGTGAGAGGAAGTGGGTTCTAATCCCAGCTCCGCCATTTGTCTGCTGTGTGACCTGGGGCACATCACTTAACTTCTCTGCGCCTCAGTTACCTCATTTGTAAAATAGGGATTAAGACTGTGAGCCCCATGTGGGATGATCTAATTACCTTGTATCTGCCCCAGTGCTTAGAACAGTGCTTGGCACATAGTAAGGGCTTCACAAATACCTTATTTGTTATTATTATTATTATTATTATTATTATTATTATTATTGCTATGTGTCCAGCCTCAGGCGGTAGGGAGAGTCAAATTTGGTAAATGTTTGAGAGGCCAGCCCAATGTCCTCTCCCGCTGCCCACTCAGTGGGCAGAGAGATGAAAGAGGGTATCCAGAGAAACCCACAAAGATATAATGATCACTGGGCCTTAGCCAGAGGTGGTGCATCTAATAATAATGATAATAATTGTGGAATTTGTTAAACACTTATTACGTGCCAGGTTGTAGTAAACCCTGGGATGGGTACAAGCAAATTAGGTTGGACACAGTCTGTGTCCCACAGTGGGCTCACAATCTTAATCCCCATTTTAAAGATGAGGTAACAGAGGCACAGAGAAGTGAAATGACTTGCCCAAAGTCACACGGCAGACATGTGAAGGTCTTTCTGACTCTCAGGCCCAGACTTTATCCACTAGGCCACACACCTCTGCCATAGCACAATCCCGGCAGCACACAGGTACCAGTACAGTACAGTGTTTTTCCACACAGTAAGCACTCAATAAATATGACTGAATGAATGAATGGACAGGGACAGGAGCAGGAAAGAGGCAGATGAGGTGGCGTGTGCTGCTTATGTGATACTGAGGCCCCAGAGCCCTCCCCCTCCCTCTGACAGGTTTTCTCAAGTGCATGGAAGGGGCTTGTTTCTGGTATTCCGTGGGGAGTACAGCTGGGAGCATCTCAGAGCACTCTCCGAAGGCAACCATGTCTTCCAGCAGCCAAAGGGCAAAGCTGAGGATACTCCCCTCGCTTCTGGGATTTGGGAGGATTTTAATGCCCTCCCCTAGCCAAACTGCACAGAAAGCCTTGGACTCCAGACATTTCAGGCCCACATCTTGCCGCGAGCCAGAAGGCAAGTAGGAGAAAGTGCTTCGTGGTCTGAAAGAGAAACTATTTGCAGGGCTGCCTGAAAGGAATCCTGTTCGAAACCGGGGCCAGCTGACTCTCAGGACTATCCGCTAAGTCTCCTGACCTGCTTTTCCTGCACAAATGGTAGTCCATTTTCCAATCTATAGAGCTTCAAACCTAGTATCCCTCTCTCTCCTGAACCAGTAACCTCTGCAGCATTTCCCATTGACCTTCATTCATCTTCCCACTCCCTCTACACCCACCCACATGCTTTCTATATTCCTTTCTGTCAGTCTTCTGTTCATTTCTCTCATTACTTTTTCACCTGTTCTCCTCTCCTGTCTTCCAATCTGAGAAGCAGCATGGCAGTAAGATAGAGTAGGAGTCAGAAATCCTGGGTTCTAATCCTGACTCTGCCACTTGTCTGCTCGATGACCTTGGCCAAGACAACGGGTGCAGTTCTAATAATCTTCCTCAGACCAAGTCATGAATTAGGTTTAAGAGTATCAGTTAATTCTAGGAGCAATAAAGACTCCCAAGGGAAGACCAATATCATAGTCGGAAGTAAAATGCTAGCAACATCCCACAAAAGATATCTCTCATTCATTTTTTTCCTTATGGCATTTATTAAGTGATTACTATGTGTCAGGTGCTATACATAGTCCATGTCCCACATAGTTCTCACAGTCTTAATCCTCATTTTCCAGACGAGGTAACTGAGGCACAGAGAAGTTAAGTGACTTGTCCAAGGTCACACAGCAGACAGAGAGCAGAGCTGGGGTTAGAATCCTGGTCCTTCTGACTTCCAGGACCGTGCTTTATCCAGTCAGGCATGCTGCTACCCTATTCCCTATTCATCCACTAACCTCATTATTTTTCAAAGTTAAAACATAATGTGGGCGTGGTAATCGTATTGATTGAGTTCCCACAGTGCGATACCCTGTACAACAGATTCCCACGACTTGACCTCTGCCTCCAAGGAGCTTATGCTTTAATAGGGAAGACACTTAACATGATCTCCTCAGAAATCTGGGACAGAGAATGTGATCTCATGGAAGAAAATTCAAATCAAAATCAATTTGGAAAAGTTAAAAAAAATAATGAACCCAGTCCTTTTCCCTAAACTCAGCTGCCAATGAGGGCAACCCTCATCAAAATCAGAGTGTACATTGTCCATTTTTCCAGTGGCCCTAAATGGTCAAGAAGACAAGAGAAGAAATGTGCACGCTTTCCACTTTTTAGTTGTTTGTAAACAATAGTTTACTTGATGTCAAACTAAAATAAAACAGAGAATGGTTTCCCTTGGGCAACTAGACTAACTCTATAAACACGAACACACACACACACACACACACACACACACACACACACACACTCACACCAGACACACAGCGGACAGGCCTTTAAACTTTTTGTGTAAGTACTCCAGGATCCACTAACCTTGGAAGTCCATTAGCACCACACATGACTTCATTTAAATGGTACAAAACCATCAAAACAATTGCACATGGGTCAGAGGAGATGGCATAAAAAGTTCTTGGGACTGTGGAAACTGGATTCAGAAACTTTCTCCCAAACTGCCCCGGGCTCTTCCCGCCTCACCTTTCCTCCAGCCTCACCATTCCTCCTGCCTCACCATTCCCTGTGGCTTGGTGGTGTCATTCATTCGTTCATTCAATCATATTTATTGAGCGCTTACTGTGTGCAGAGCACTGTACTAAGTGCTTGGGAAGTGCAAGTCGGCAACATATAGAGACGGTCCCTACCCAACAACGGGCTCACAGTCTAGAAGGGGGGGACAGACAACAAAACAAAACATGTTGACAGGTATCAAAGTTGTCAGAACAAATAGAATTAAAGCTATAGTCACATCATTAACAAAATAAATAGTAAATATGTACAAGTAATGAATAGAGTAATAAATCTGTACAAATATATATATATATATATACAGGTGCTGTGGGGAGGGGAAGGAGGCAGGGCAGGGGCGATGGGGAGGAGGAGAGGAAAAGGTCAATCCTTTTCTCCAGCACTTTGACAGTTTATCCCTCCACGATTTGAGCAACAAAGTTCCCATAGTGTTCCTGGGCAAACTACTTCACCACTTAAAAGATCTGCCTCTTGGGAAATATTTATGGTGTTCAATCTATAGCTTTCTCTACATCATGTGCACTTGATTCACCAATACTTAGGGTACGTTAAACATGCTTAGCTCAGATGGACAAATTTTTTTCTGTGCCTTGCGAAAACAAAGCAACCCGATAATCACACTGCCTGGTGATTTATGGCTTCGGTCTTGATGAAGTCAATGAACTAATCACTTGAGCAAGAACAGAATACTCTGGTCTGGGTGATTCTTTCAGAAAACGATGAGATTTGTCCTGTGGCATTAGACTCCTTGTCACATATCAAGAAGAGCACCATATGCAATAATACATCAAAACGGATTGAAAATTTGGTGTAAATAAATGAGACGATACATGGCTGAGGAGACTTAATCCTCATTCCCTCCTGCTTTTTAAGAGGATTATTATAATTCACTTAGGCATTGCTGTTCTGTGAGTTGTGAACTTCTACATCATTTATGGGATGAAGAGTATATCTGATGCAACCTATGGGTTCTTTTGACAGGGAACATGGTTAATTATGTCATTAATCCCCATATCAACTGTAAAAACGCAGCCACCAATGAAAGCAGAAGGGAAATATCCCTTGGGAGTGAGCTATATCTCCTTCTGTTTTCAACAGGAGCCTGAAACAGCCCAAGTAGCCTATCTATTAAGCGGGCAGGAGGAAAGACTGAATGGTCAATTTCCACTCTGCGGATGATTGTGCTGGAAATAAACATTTCTACTAGAGTCCCGGGGAGAAACTAACTGTCACAGGTGAGTAATCTCAGTGAATACAGGCCTAGATGAGTGGATAGTCTTGTTTCATTGAAGAAAGCAATTAGCTTCCAGCATTCTGGCGAGTGGAAAACAATTTCACAGATTAGCAGAGCTGAGAGCTACTGTTTGGTGATGCCTGCAAGTGGAACGGGCCGCCGCCGTCGTCCTTGGCATCGGCCGTTCACCATCTGTAGTTTCTCCGACAGTCTTTCACAAAGAGAGTCCGGGGCCTCATTTGAGCGAGTCCCCTTGGAATGGTGTTGACTGCTGGGAGGGTTTTGGAAACAGGAAAGTGCTCCCTAGGGTGTTATTCAAGGAACCAGGGTGGAGGGGAAGAGCGAAGAGTCACTTTCTTTAAGATTTTAGTTACTGATTGGAAGACCCCCGGATTATGGCCAGTTTTGGCCATGGTCAGCTATGGTCAGTTTTAGTCTCTAGACTGTAAGCTCATTGTCGGCAGGGAATGTATCAGCTAATTGTCAGTCAATTGTATTTATTGAGCACTTACTGTTTGCAGAGAACTGTACTAAGCGCTTGGGAGAGTACAATACAACAGCGATGGGAGAACTAGGAATAAAATGTTACATAACGAGTGACCCGCAATCTTAGGGACGTTGTGAGAAAAGTTAGAGCTGTTAGAATATTGTCTCTCTTTCCAAGTGCTTAGTACAGTGGTCTGCACACAGTAGCGCTCAATAAATACTATTGAATGAATGGACACAATCCCTGCCCATGGCAAACTTACTGTCTAGACTTGTAAAGCAAATTCTGTTGTACTCTCCCAAGCGCTTAATATAATGAGCACTGTTTGCATTCAGTTGGATGGTTCCCCCCTAATCTGTTTTGTTTCCTGGGTTTTTTAATGGTATTTTTTTAAGTGTTTCCTATGTGCCAGGCACTGCTCTAAGCACTGGGGTATATACAAGCTAATCAGGTTGGATGCAGCCCCTGTCCCACATGGGGCTCACAGTCTTTATCCCTATTTTACAGATGAGGTAGCTGAGGCCCAGATAAGTTAAGCAACTTTCCCAAGGTCACACAGCAGACAAGTGGCCGAGTCAGCATTAGAACCCAGGTCCTCTGACTCACAAGCTCACACTCTTTCCCTTAGACTATGTTTCAAACTTACCACCTACAGCTGGCCCTGCAATGGATCAAAGAATCACCATCTACAAGACAGCGAATATCACCCTTGGCCTCCTTCCACAGGAGTTAAATAATAATAATAATAATGGCATTTATTAAGCGCTTACTATGTGCAAAGCACTGTTCTAAGCACTGGGGAGGTTACAAGGTGATCAAGTTGTCCCATAGGGGGCTCGCAGTCTTCATCCCCATTTTACAGATGAGGTTACTGAGGCTCAGGGAAGTTAAGTGACTTGCACAAGGCCACACAGCTGACGTGGCAGAGCTGGCATTCGAACCCATGACCTCTGACTCTAAAGCCCGAGCTCTTTCCACTGAGCCACGCTGCTTCTCATTGACTGGTCAGGATGGGGTAAAGCTTACAGATTCAGTGACTTTTTCCACTGGGTAATCCCTACTACCCTCTCAGGGTCACACCTGGAGAGTTTCCAGTCCTCTACCAGTTTTGACTGTGGGAAGGAGAGTCAAGCAGAGGCCTACCCATTCCATTCCTAGCTTGGGCAGTGGCTAGCAGTGGAAGACAGTCTACTACAAGTTAAAACTCACCTGCGCTGGGCAGCAGCAGCATGGGAGAGAGTCAAGGACAGACTCGTTTACTGCACAGAAGGGGACAATGGTAAACCACTTCCGTATTTTTAATAATAATAATAATAATGATGGCATTTGTTAAGCACTTACTATGTGCCAAGCACTGTCCTAAACGCTGGGGAGATACAAGGGAATCAGGTTGTCCCACATGGGGCTCACAGTCTTAATCCCCATTTTCCAGATGAGGGAACTGAGGCACAGAGAAGTGAAGCGACTTGCCCAAAGTCACACAGCTGACAAGGGGTGGAGGTGGGATTAGAACCCACGACCTCTGACTCCCAAGCCTGGGCTCTTTCCACCGAGCCACGCTGGATATACTAACAGAACGATTGCCGATGTAAGTGGGGCATTCTGGGAGAGATGTGTCCATTCATTCATTCAATCATATTTATTGAGCACTTACTGTGTGCAGAGCACTGTACTAAGCACTTGGGAAGTACAAGTTGGCAACGCATAGAGACGGTCCCTACCCAACAGCGGACTCACAGTCTAGAAGGGGGAGACAGACAACAAAACACAACATATTAACAAGATAAAATAAATAGAATAAATATGTATAAGTAAAATAAATAAAGAGTAATAAATATGTACAAACATATATACATATATAAATGTGTGGATGCCATTGATGGAGGCGGAAGACGAAAGTCTATGGAGAATTAATTAGCTTCCTCTCTTCCCTTCATACCGGACAGACCACCACTCCCCCACTTTCAAAGCCCGACTAAAATCGTATCTCCTTCAGGAAGCCTTCCCTGACTATCCTCTCATCTCCCTGTTCAAATCCCGGCCCCGCCACTTGTCGGCTGTGTGACTATGGGCGAGTCACTTCGCTTCTCTGGGCCTCAGTGACCTCATCTGGAAAATGGGGATTAAGACTGTGAGCCCCACGTGGGACAACCTAATAACTTTGCATCAACCCCAGCGCTTAGAACAGTGCTTGGCACATAGTAAGTGCTTAACAAATGTACATATTTACTATTCTATTTATTTTGTTAATGATGTGCATCTAGCTTTACTGCTATTTATTCTGATGACTTGACACCTGTCCACAGGTTTTGTTTTGTTGTCCATCTCCCCCTTCTAGACTGTGAGCCCATTGTTGGGTAGGGACCGTCTCTATGTGTTGCCGACTTGTACTTCCCAAGCGCTTAGTACAGTGCTCTGCACACAGTAAGCGTTCAATAAATACTATTGAATGAATGAATCTCCCTGCCCTCTTCTCCCTTCCTTCTGGGCTCCCTAGGCACTGTACCCTTATCCCCAAGCATTTTGGTATGCGCCCCACTCCCCAGCCCCAGAGCACTTACAGATAAGCAGTGTGGCTCGGTGGAAAGAGCACGGGCTTGGGAGTCAGAGGTCATGGGTTCTAATCCCACCTCCGCCACTTTTCACTCATTCATTCAATCGTATTTATTGAGCGCTTGCTGCGTGCAGACCACTGGACTAAGCGCTTGGGAAGTACAAGTTGGCAACCTATAGAGACGGTCCCTACCCAACAATGGGCTCGAAGTCTAGAAGGGGAGACAGACAACAAAATAAAACATGTGGATAGGAACATGTGGATAGGATATAAAACATGGGAAAACTATGGAATGCTTCACCAATTTGCGTGTCATCCTTGCGCAGGGGCCATGCTAATCTGTCAGCTGGGTGACTTTGGGCAAGTCACTTAACTTCTCTATGCCTCAGTTACCTCATCTGTAAAATAGGGATTAAGACTGTGAGCCCCACATGGGACAACCTGATTCCCTTGTATCTCTCCCAGTGCTAAGAACAGTGCTTGGCACATAGTAAGTGCTTAAGAAATACCATCATCATTATTATTATATGCTTATACTTTGTTGCTTCCCTTTTCTGTAAATCTATTTTATCTGTTTCTCTCTTCATCATCATTATTATATACTTATACTCTGTTGCTTCCCTGGCATAACTATGGGTCAGACACGACTCGACAGCATAAGACGACAACAACAAGTTCCCTACTAGGGTGATGGCCACATCTCACAGTGCTTTGCACATAGTAAGCTCTTAATAAATGCCATTATCTCTCATGGGAAAGTTCTATTTTTCATAAGTGCAAAATCAACCTATCAGTCAGTCATATTTATTGAGCACTTACTGTGTGCAGGGACTGTACTAACCTTTTGGGAGAGTACAACACAATACTATAACGGACACATTCCCTTCCCACATCGAGCTTACAATCTAGAGGGGGAAACACAAATCAATATAAAGTTTGGATAGGTACAAGTGCCGGGTGGCTGGGGAAGGGTGAATGGTGAATAAGGAGACCAAGTCAGGGTGAAGCAGAAGGGAGTAGGAAATGAGGACTTAGGGAAGGTCTCTTGGGGGAGACCTCGGGGGGAGGTGAAAAAATTAAATGTTACGTAAAAGCAAATGTTCTGTGAGAATCACTGTGGGCCCAAGTGCCCGAGATCCTAGAAACCTGAATCAGTGACCTGTTAGCCTGAAAACCTCATGTGGGACAGGGTTTCTATCTGATCTGACCTGCCCCAGACATTAGAGGAGTGCTTCTGTACACAGGAAACACTTAATAAGAACTGCTACTATGGTTTTATTATTGTTGTTCCTATCTGGTTGCCATACTTCTATTTACTTTATTTTCTCTGGATCTTCATCAAATTCCCCACTTGTTTTTGAAAATGAAGTGACAGCATAAGGCTCTAACGAGAGGAAGAATGATTTCTCAATTCCTATACGATTATACCCGTGAAAATGCAGGACCATTATGTCAATTACAGCACTACATAGCTGGTTAATATTAGCTTGTGGTTGACTAGGTCCCCCAGGTCCTCTTCCACTCTGTCTTTCCTTACAAGTGGTGTTTTCATTTTACTACTAATCTTTTGCTTTTTTTTCTATTGTATTCAGTTCTGGTTTTGAACTCTTCTAAAGAATCATTGTTCTAACCAACTAGGCCATGGAATTCCATACCAGTCTTCTGAGATCTTTGCAATTCTGATTAATCTCATGGCCTGCCAACTTTTTTTTGCAGCTGGCCCAACTCCATACCCTCTGGAACTGCATTGGGGATACCATCTTCTCTTCCATACTTCTCATTCTCCACTTGATCTTGACTAGTTATTAGTCAGAGAAGCAGCATGGTACAGTGGAGGGAGCACAGAGCCTGGGAGACAGAAGGACATGGGTTCGAATCCTGCCTCCCCATTTGCCTGCTCTGTGACCTTGGATGAGTCACTTCACTTCTTTGTGCCTCCCCTCGTCTGTACAATGGGGGTTGGTACTCTGAGTCCCACGTGGAAGCAGCGTGGCTCAGTGGAAAGAGCCCGGGCTTTGGAGTCAGAGGTCAGGGGTTCAAATCCCAGCTCCGCCAATTCATTCATTCATTCAATCGTATTTATTGAGCGCTTACTGTGTGCAGAGCACTGTACTAAGCGCTTGGGAAGTACAAGTTGGCAACATATAGAGATGGTCCCTACCCAACAGCGGGCCCACAGTGTGACTTTGGGCAGGTCACTTAACTTCTCTGGGCCTCAGTTACCTCATCTATAAATTCAGTATTAAGACTGTGAACGCCCCGTGGGACAACCTGATCACCTTGTAACCACCCCAGCGCTTAGAACAGTGCTTTGCACACAGTCAGCGCTTAATAAATTCCATCATCATCATCATCATCACGTGGGACAGGAACCGTGTTCAACCTGATTTGCTTGTATCCTCCCCAGTGCTTAACAACTGCCTGACACATGGAAGCCCTTAACAACTCCCAAGTACTAAGTAGTGTGCTTTGCACACCTTAAAGGTAAGTGTTCAATAAATACAATTGAATGAATGAATGAAAAGACTCGTGACAATGCAGTCAACAGGCTCTTTGGCCCCCAGCTATACTGATTCATTCAGTCACATTTATTGAGCACTTACTGTGTGCAGAGCACTGTACTAAGCACTTGGGATGTACAAGTTGGCAACTTATAGAGACCTGTCTAGGAGAGATTTCCCAGCACCCAGGACGAGGCAGGAATCTCCCTCAAGCTCTCCCCACCCCGCCGCCTCATAATTCACGCTGCCCAAAATGGCTCTAAACAGTAATCAGTTACCACAATGTGGAGAGAGAAGGTACCTCTTTTCAAATGACGACTGGATTTAAATCAGTCATTCGTACAAATGCAGAGCCTTGAACACGTCACCAAATCCCCACAAGAAGTAAAGGGCCTCGTGATGGATGAGAGAGCAAGAGCTAATTGGTGTTTTAATAAACACATTCTGACTTGGTAATCTAGCTAGATTTATCAGGAGAAAATGCCCTGTCTAAATCAAATTACCAGTGTATAGTTTAGAAACAATGAGTAATATCGGGTAAGTAATTGGCTGTTGCACCGCTGCTGGCAGCAGGAAGGCAGACAGGAGATTTACTGATATTTTGTATTGAACATCTTGGAAAAAAAATAAGCAAACAAGGCAATGGGGTGGGCTTTTACAGTCAATTCAAACCACCATGGATGACTCCAGATCTCATTGACCATCTACATGGAATATTTCTCACTGGCCCGCCTCAAGAATTTCTTATATCAACACACAGTACCTCAGTGGCATAATTTGCTCTCATTTCACCCTGGTTAACGTGCAATTACTTTTAGACTGTGAGCCCACTGTTGGGTAGGGACTGTCTCTATATGTTGCCAATTTGTACTTCCCAAGCTCTTAGTACAGTGCTCTGCACATAGTAAGCGCTCAATAAATACGATTGATGATGATGATGATGGTCTGACAACCTTTCACCCCTCCACTATTTTCCACCCCTTCCACATCCATTCTTGCAGAAAAGTTTCAATAAGGTCTGCTCTTAAGGGGATTTACGCTCTGTGTTTTGACTAGAAACCCATGAGAAGCAGCAAGGCTCAGTGGAAAGAGCACAGGCTTTGGAGTCAGAGGTCAGAGGTTCAAATCCCAGCTCTGCCGCTTGTCAGCTGTGTGCCTTTGGGCAGGTCACTTAACTTCTCTGTGCCTCAGCTACCTCATCTGCAAAATGGGGATTAAGACTGTGAGCCTGCTGTGGGACAACCTGATCACCTTGTAACATCCCCAGCACTTAGAGTAGTGTTTTGCACATAGTAAGTACTTAATAAATGCCATCATCATTATTATTATTAAAGCACTTAGAACAGTGCTTGGCACACAGTCAGCTCTTCACAAATACCATTATTATTGTTACTATTATTAAAGAATTAGACACCACAGCTAAGGAGCCCAGCCGTGTCAGGATGATGTTTTTCTCGTTATCATTTTATGGTATTCGTTGAGCACTTAGTATGTACCAAGCACTGGTCTAAATGTTGGGGGATGTACAGGTTAATCAGATCAGACACAGTCCCTGTCCCATATCGGGTTCACAGTCTAAGTATGAGGGAAAACAGGTTTTGAATCCTCATTTTACGTAGGAAACTGAGCTACAGAGAAGTTAAGTGATTTGCCTAAGGTCACACAGCAGGTAAGAGGAGGAGCGGGATTAAAACCCAGGTCCTCTGACTCCCAGGGCCCTGCTCTTTCCACTGTTTTTTATGGTATTTGTTATTTGTTATTCATTCATTCATTCAGTCGTATTTATTGAGAGCTTACTGTGTGCAGAGCACTGTACTAAGCGCTTGGGAAGTACAAGTTGGCGACATTTAGAGATGGTCCCCACCCAACAGTGGGCTCACAGTCTAGAAATGCCCTTTACTATGGGACAGGCACTGTAGTAAACACTGAGGTTGATATACGCTACTCAGATTGGACGCAGTCCATGTCCCTCGTGGGGCTCACAGTCTTAATCCCCATTAATCCCCATTAAGAGAAGCGACTTGGCCAAGGTCACGCAGCCGACGACGCATGGAAGATCAGGATTAGAACCCAGGTCCTCTGACTCCCAGGACTGTGCTCTTTCGATGAGGCCATGCTGTGTCCCCATTTATTTCATTTTTTATATTAATGTCTGTTTCCCCCTCTAGACTGGAAGCTAGCTGAGGGCAGGGAATGTGTCTGTTTATTGCTCTTCACACAGTAAGGCTCTCGATAAATACATTTGAATGAATATGTTCTGAATTAGAATGAGCTAAGTATCAATCTGATATGCAAAGGTCCTTGCGGATCCCCCTCGGAGGGTTCCCTGTCTGCTCCAACCTGCTTCTTGAAAAACAACATTTCGAGCATCCTGGAGGAAGTTACAAGTGAGGGGAAGGGTTGAGGGGGAGGAGAAGCAGGACTAATGACCTCCCACCACCTGATATCGCTGCTTATTTATTGTCTATTGATTTAGTCATTTGCTTGTCTAGTTTTGTTTTAATCATTTATCTCTCTGCTGTTATTCTTGCACCTTAATGTATGTGCCTGCGTGTGTGTTGTATGCAGTTTGTGCCCTGTCTTTCTCATTAGAAGAGACAATACCTTTTTTATGGTACTAATAATGATGGTATTTGTTAAGCACTTACTCCGTAAGAGAAGCAGCGTGGCTCAGTGGAAAGAGCCCGGGCTTTGGAGTCAGAGGTCATGGGTTCAAATCCCAGCTCCACCAATTGTCAGCTGTGTGACTTTGGGCATGCCCTTAACTTCTCTGTGCCTCAGTTACCTCATCTGTAAAATGGGGATTAAGACTGTGAGCCCCCCTTGGGACAACCTGGTCACCTTGTAACCTTTCCAGCACTTAGAACAGTACCTTGCACATAGTAAGCACTTAATAAATGCCGTTTTATTATTATTATTATTATTATTATTATGTGCCAAGCACTGTTCTAAATGCTGGGGTAGATACAAGGTTATCAGGTTGTCCCACATAGGGCTAAGCTCTCAGTCTTAACCCCCATTTTACAGATGAGGTAACCGAGGCACAGAGAAGTGAAGTGACTTGCCCAAAGTCACATAGCAGATAAGTGGCGGAGCCGGGATTAAAATCCACCACCTCTGACTCCCTGTATACATGTATATACCTGTATATATGTATATATGTTTGTACATATTTATTACTCTATTTATTTATTTATTTATTTAATTTGTACATATCTATTCTATTTATTTTATTTTGTTAGTATGTTTGGTTTTGTTCTCTGTCTCCCCCTTTTAGACTGTGAGCCCACTGTTGGGTAGGGACTGTCTCTATATGTTGCCAATTTGTACTTCCCAAGCGCTTAGTACAGTGCTCTGCACATAGTAAGCGCTCAATAAATACGATTGATGATGATGATGATGATGATGACTCCCAAGCTCGGGCTCTTCCCACTAAGCCACGCTGCTGCCGGGAACTGTTCTAAGTGCTGGGGTACACACATGCTAATCGGGTTGGACTCAGTCCATGTCCCACATGGGACTCACAGTCTTAATCCCCATTTTACAGATGAGGGAACTGAGGCACAGAGAACTGAAGCGAGTTGCTCACGGTCACACAGCTGACAAGTGGCAGAGCATGGAATTAGAACCCAGGTCCTTCTGAGTCTCAGGCCTGCGCTCTAACCACTAGGCCACGTTGGTTTCTTCTGCACTTTGCTTCTATTGTATGTTCCCAAGCACTTAGAAAAGAGTGACAGGGACCAATCTTTGTAAACCACTCTGAAAAATGCTGAATTGGTGCATTTATAAGCGTTGTGAGTCTGCCTTGTATTACTACTACTATCCAAGATTTCCAGGAAGCAATGCGCTTCCAGGAAGCAAGGATCAGTTTGGCCTAGAGGAAGGAACACAGGCCTGAAAGTCAGAGGACCTGGATTCTAATCCTGTCTCCTCCAATGACCTGGTGTGTGACCTTAGGCAAGTCACTTCACTTCTCTGAGCCTCAGTTTCCTCATCTGTAAAGTGGGGATTCGATACCTGTTCTCCCTCCTACTTACACTGTGAGCTCCATCTTGACAAAATTCTTTCAGAACTGATCAACGTGTATCTACCCTAGGGCTTCGAACAGTGCTTGACACATAGTGAGGGCTTAACAAAAGCAATATTACTACTACTACTAATGATGATGGAATTTGTTTAGGGCTTACTATGTACAAAGCACTGTTCTAAGCGCTGGGGAGGTTACAAGGTGATCAGGTTGTCCCGGGGGGGCTCACGGTTTTAATCCCCATTTTACAGATGAGGTAACTGAGGCACAGAGAAGTGAAGTATATATGTATATATGTTTGTACATATTTATTACTCTATTTATTTATTTATTTATTTTACTTGTACATATCTATTCTATTTTATTTTGTTAGTATGTTTGGTTTTGTCTCCCCCTTTTAGACTGTGAGCCCACTGTTGGGTAGGGACTGTCTCTATATGTTGCCAATTTGTACTTCCCAAGCGCTTAGTACAGTGCTCTGCACACAGTAAGCACTCAATAAATATGATTGATGATGATGATGAAGTGACTTGCCCAAAGTCACACAGCTGACAGGTGGCAGAGCTGGGATTTGAACCCATGACCTCTGACTCCAAAGCCCGTGCTCTTTTCCACTGAGCCACACCACCACCACTACTACTACTACTACTACTACTACTACTACTACTACTACTACTACTATTACTTCTCCCACTACTTCTACTAACGATAATAATATTATGGCAAATCCCTTAAAGATTTGTGGCCACGAAGCGGGCCGAATGGCCCAACTCCACGCCTTCCCAAATCCGGCTTTTGCTTCCAAATCTGTGTAGTGAAAACTTGGCAGGCCAACCGGGTCTGAGTGGGGAATGGCAGGGAACTTTCCTAGCCCAGTTTGGATTCACAGCTCGCTCCCAGGCAGGTGACGTGGCCGTGGGCGCGACTCCAGCATCTGCTGAGAATTTCAGGTTTAGTCATTTAAAATGTCTTAGAGCCCCAAAGAAAGGTTTACGTTAACATGGGCATACTGAAAACTTGGCATTCCAACTTGATCCAGGCAGGGAACGAGCACAGTTCCAATTCAAAGTTCGCTTCTGACGTGGCCAAGCAGCCTCAGTTATTCTTTGGCAGGGTGCAAATTTCTTGCAACCTACCTACCCAAGTAACTTAGTCCAGTGTACTGCATTCAACGGCTGCTCATTAACTGCTACTACTACTGCTATTACTACTGCTATTGCTATTACTATTCATTCATAGTACCTCACCGTCCCTCATTCTCACCTGTCCCGCCATCGATCCCCGGCCCACGTCATCCCCCGGGCCTGGAATGCCCTCCCTCCGCCCATCCGCCAAGCTCGCTCTCTTCCTCCCTTCAAGGCCCTACTGAGAGCTCACCTCCTCCAGGAGGCCTTCCCACACTGAGCCCCTTCCTTCCTCTCCCCCTCGTGCCCCTCTCCATCCCCCCATCTTACCTCCTTCCCTTCCCCACAGCACCTGTATATATGTATATATGTTTGTACATATTTGTTACTCTATTTATTTATTTATTTTACTTGTACATATCTATTCTATTTATTTTATTTTGTGAGTGTGTTTGGTTTTGTTCTCTGTCTCCCCCTTTTAGACTGTGAGCCCACTGTTGGGTAGGGACTGTCTCTATATGTTGCCAACTTGTACTTCCCAAGCGCTTAGTACAGTGCTCTGCACACAGTAAGCGCTCAATAAATACAATTGATGATGATGATGATGATTCATTCATTCAATCGTATTTATTGAGCGTTTACTGTGTGCAAAGCACTGTACTAAGTGCTTGGGAAGTACAATTTGGGAACATATAGAGACGGTCCCTACCTAACAGTGGGCTCACAGTCTAGAAGGCTACTGCTATTACTACTATTACTACAGCTATTACTACTGCTACTGATGCTAATACTCCTGCTTCTACTACTATACTCCTGCTTCTATCGCTACTACTACTGCTACTATTTCACTGTCACGCTAATACACAAATACTGCTGCTAATAGTACTTCCAGTACTGATGATACTACTACTGCCATTACTACTACTGTTATTAATGCGGCTACTCACGCTACTACTGGGGGAAGCAGTGTGGCTCAGTGGAAAGAGCCCTGGCTTTGGAGTCAGAGGTCATGGGTTCAAATCCCGGCTCCGCCAAGTGTCAGCTGTGTGACCTTGGGCAAGTCACTTAACTTCTCTGGGCCTCACGTACCGCATCTGTAACATGGGGATTAAGACTGTGAGTCCCCTGTGGGACAACCTGATCACCTTGTACCCTCCACAGTGCTTAGAACAGTGCTTTTCACATAGTAAATGTTTAATAAATGCTATCATTACTATTATAATTACTGTTACTGCTACTGCTACTTCTATTACTACTGCTACTACTACTACTCCTGCTTCAACTGCTACTACTGCTGCTACTGGAGAAGCAGCATGGCTCAGTGGAAAGAGCACGGGCTTTGGAGTCAGAGGTCATGGGTTCAAATCCCGTCTCCGCCAACTGTCAGCTGTGTGACTTTGGCCAAGTCACTTAACTTCTCTGTGCCTCTGTTCCCTCATCTGGAAAATGGGGATTAAAACTGTGAGCCCCCCATGGGACAACCTGATCACCTTGTAACCTCCGCAGCGCTTAGAACAGTGCTTTGCACATAGTAAGCACTTAACAAATACCATTATTATTATTATTATTATTATTATTATTATTATTATTATTACTAACTTTACTACTATACTGATTCTACTGCTGCTCCAACTGTTGCAAATACTACTGCTACTACTGATGATACTACTACTGCTGTTACTACTACTGTTATTAATGCAGCTACTACTGTTACTACTACTGCTACTACTATTGCTATTACTACTGCTAGTACTGATGCTAATCCTACTGTTGCTACTTCTATTATTACTGCTAGTACTGATGATAATACGGGTACTGCTACTATTAGAACAGTGCTTTGCACATAGTAAGTGCTTAACAAATGCCATTATCATTATTATTACTGCTATTACTCCTCCTCCTACTGCTGCTACTACTGATGCTAATATTATTGCTATTACTACTATCATCATCATTAATCGTATTTATTGAGCGCTTACTGTGTGCAGAGCACTGTACTAAGCGCTTGGGTAGTACAAGTTGGCAACGTATAGAGACAGTCCCTACCCAACAGTGGGCTCACAGTCTACTACTACTGTTATTAATGCTACTTCTACGGTACTACTACTGCTATTACTGATTCTAGACTGTGAGCCCGTTGTTGGGTAGGGACTGTCTCCATCTCTTGCCGATACAGTGTTCTGCACACAGTAAGTGCTCCATAAATGTGATAACGAATGAATACTACTACAATTGCTAATATTACTGCTACTACTACTACTGTTAATAATACTATCACTACTACTGCTACTACTACAGCTACTATTATTCTTGTGATCACTACTATTACTACTGTCAGCACCTTCATCTGATCACAAGAGGAGCGTTCCTTTCATCAGTATCCCTAGATCTCTGCAGCAAGGGCATCCCGAGGCCACTCTGACACTGTACCATGGCATCTATAAACCTGCTGAAAGCAGAGCTCTGAACTATGTTAGAAGTGCACAACAGAAGCAAAACACACATTTCCTGCCCTCAAGAGTCTAATCAACCACAGAATGATGAACAGACTCTACTTTGTCATTCAACCCATATATTCAATCCATCACCAAATCCTGTCCATCCCGCCTTAACAACATCGCTAAAATCCGCCCTTTCCTCTCCATCCAGACTGCCACCATGTTAATACAATCAGTCATCCTATCCCGCCTGGATTACTGCATCAGCCTCCTTGCCTACCTCCCAGCCACCTGTCTCTCCCCACTCCAGGCCGTACTTCACTCTGCTGCCTGGATCATTTTTCTACAGAATTGTTCAGCACATGTCACCCTGCTTCTCAAAATACTTCCACCTCTGTATTAAACCGAAACTCCTCCACTGGCTTTCAAGCAGTCCATCACCTTGCCCCCTCCTAACTCACCTCAGCTCTCTCCTTCTACAATCGTGCCCGCATACTTTGCTCCTTTTAGCACTAACCTTCTCACTGTGCCTCAGTCTCACCTATCTCTCTGCCAACTCCGAGCCCACATCCCGCCTCTGATCTGGAATGGCCTCCCTCCTCAAATCTGTTCGATAATTACTCTCCCCCGTTCAAAGCCTTACTGAAGGCACATCTCCTCCAAAGGCCTTCCCAGACAAAGCCCCACTTTCCCTCATCTTCCCCTCCCTTCTGCATCTCCTGCCTTGCTCCCTTTGCTCTTCCCGCACTCCCAGCCCCACAGCACTTATGTACATATCTCTAATTTCATTTATTTGTATTGATGCTTGTCTCCCCGTGTCTCTAGGCTGTAAGCTCATTATGGGCAGGGAATGTCTATGGTTGTGCTGTACTTCTCCAAGTGCTTAGTACAGTGCTCTGCAAACAGTAAGCACTCAACAAATACATTTGCATGAACTGCCTAATCTGTGATACATGACCCAGTATACAAAAGTTGTCCCTCACAAATGCTTGATTCATAAAGATGATTTCATTTATTCACTTGGGAAAAATCTTTCTTTTCAGTATAGCTTCTGGGCAATAAATGTCTTAAATATACTCATGGAGTTGACCGTAACTGATTCTTTGCACCACTGCTTAAATTCCTTGGCTTCTGAAATTTTTCTTCAAATCTGAAGGCATACACACAGCTATTGCAAACAACACTCTTCTGCTCTTTGGTCCAAAGGTTTATGTGACTTAGAATTAATCGGGTATGGCAGCTGATAGATGTTGTCGGCGTTTCTGAATACTAGTCCCACTGTGGTTTGTGCAGAGGATGGTGGAAAGGGGAAATTGGCTTTTGCTGGTTTCCATCAGTACCCTGCCTTTGTGAAGAGTGGTGACCATAATCACACACGCTTGGGTGACTTTACTTGGAAATAGTGCCTGGAAGCAGATGGGACAACTGAGGCTAGGCATGAAGGGGTAAGCATCACTTGGTGGGATTGTTCATTCAGTATGACATATTTTATTTTTCACAAAAATTTGGGAATATCATTACTTTATATGCAGATCTCATGATGATCAGAAAATCTGAATGTCTGATTCTTTGCAGGCTAAAATAATGACAAAGCTTCACAAATAGTCACACTTATGAATGTGTATGTGTATTCATATTTGTGTGTATGTGTGTATTGTGCATATGTACATACAATACATACACACACACATATATAAATGAATACAATTGTCCCAAATTTGGGGAACATAGTAATAACTAGTACTGGTAAGCACTTACAATGTACCAAGCACTGTAGTAAGCACTGGGGTAGATACAAGATAAACAGATTGGACACATAGAGTCTAAATGGGTCATACAGTCTAAATGGGAGGGAATAGGATTTAATCTCCTTTTTACAGATGAGGAAACTGAGGCACAGATAACTTAGCTGACTTGCCCAAGTTCACCAGCAGACACATGGCAGAGCTGGGATTAGAACGCAGATCCCCTGATTCCCAGGCCCGGGTTTTTTTTACAATAGGCTCTGTTGCTTTCCCTCTCAACGTCTGCTGAAACATAACCAACTGATATTCACTTTGACTTTTTCCCCAGTTATTTTGTTGGTTGTTTGTTTTCCAGTGGTATTTGTTAAGGACTTACTTGGCGTCAGGCACTGTACTAACCATAGAGTAGTTAAAAGTTAATCAAGTTGGACCCAGTCCATGTCCCACATGGGGCTCACGGTCTTAATCCCTATTTTACAGATGAAGGAACTGAGGCACAGATCAGCTAAGCAACTCATCCAAGGTCACACAGCAGACGAGTGGTGGAGCTAGGATAAGAACACAGGTCCTTCTGACACCCAGGCCCGTAATTTACCCACTAGACCATGCTGTTTCTCAACTCAGTTCTCCTAAGACAGCCTATATTTTCACATTTTGGATAGACCTTACTAAAAAATGAGGGAAAGTTCTTTCCCAGTGCCTTCCCAATGTTTTTATATTTACTGCTGCCTACATCTCTGATGTTGCTTTCTGTTTTTATTGTTTCAGGGTTTAGATTTTCTTTTATGCCCATTGCCAACCTTCCTCCACTCCCTTATTCCTAAACTGTGAGCCTCTTGGGGGCTGGGGGGCTTTTTCTAATTTTGTATTCTTTTTCCCAGAGCTTATTATAGTGCTTTGTATGCAATCTGTTCAATAAACACTAATGAATGAATGAATGGATGAATGAAAACACAGGTCGGTCTAGATATAATGTGATACACAAGTTGGAATAAGAAGGTCTGGTTTGGGAAGAAATGACTGTGTGCATTTGCAGGGCCTCAATCAAGATGAAAGTACCATAATGAGATTTTTCCATGATGCAAAATTCTTCAAGACCTCACCCTCCATGTTACAACAAACTCACTAGCTTTATAAGTTTTTCACAGATTCATGACCTGATTTTCGTTCTACTCTCACTGAAGTCAGTTCCCTATCAGTAAAGTGAAGAGGAAGATTGCAGCAATTAGTTAGATAATTGTAGCTATATAATTCCATCTATGCCTCAGTTTTCTGGATATTTTTGAGATAAGCGTGATTTTCAACTGAATGATCAGGATAAGTGTCCCAGTTCTCTATTTCATTTGCCAGTGCAGACCAGGCCACAGCAACAAGGCAAGGACCTCAAAATATATCCTTCACTGATTCTTGACACTTTCCAATCTTCAATGGTTTGGGTTCATCATGTCTTCCAACTGATGCCCCTCCTTATTTCTATCTTCATCCACTAAATCGCATCTCTCTTTTAAAAAATGATTCAGCCTCTAAGCCTCCTCTAACTATTTTATCAGTCTGGTCTTCCTCTTAGGCTGATATCAGAAGATCTATGCACCGAAGAATACAATTCAGAAGGGGCCCTCTTCAGATTTTGCAAGTGGCAGTTCAGAGAACGTTTGAAAGTCACTTATCGAAATCTCACCATCAAGGAAACCTTCTCTTGCATCCACTGGTCTCGACCATCTCTTTGGGACACATGTGGATCCAGGTTAAAGAGAGAGTAGCAAACCAACCACTGACTGAACAGAACTCCCGACAGCTATGCCCAGAGATTAAGATATGCGAATTGTTGTAGGAAAAGCAATACTCTTCAGGGATTACTGTGGGATTAGAGAGTGCTGAGACTGCTCCGAGAGGCTCTCAATAATTTTTGGATGAAAGAAAGAAAAGTTAGGTCCATCCCTGACTAGAAGGATGGCTGACAAGGAGGGCAGCCATCACACGATTTTTCTGAGAAGCCTTTGGGGCCACTGTGAGAGACAGCATGTCAGATTGGATGGAGCAATAGTCTGACCCAGTTATCCGCATTTTTGACAGTCCTATGTACTAAATAAGCCCCTATCCTCCAATCCTCACTAAGCCAATTTAATTATCATGCTCCAGGTTGGCTTACCAAGTGGATGAGGGTCTAATGTTACCAGCAACTATTAAAATCAGAGACTGCACCTGTTCTCCCTACCAACGATCACCTGTGTGTGGCTGGGCAGGAGAAATCAGATAAGCAAGTGTGAATGGCTCAGCGTAAGCCATCACCACTACTGCAAAATGAATCAAGTGCAAGTCCTGTTCGCCATAGACTTTATCTTTCTCCTTTCAATAATGGTGACAAAGCAAAACTGCCCTGAGTGACAAGAGTGCCGGATATGTTACACAACCAGCCTTTCGTACACAAAGTGTACAAAAGATTCTCTCTCATAGACACTCACACTCGCATATGGTCTCATCATCAGCAATGACAGCTTCGATTAATTGTACTTATTGAGTGCTTACTGGGTGCAGAGCACTGTACTAAGCACTTGGGAGAGTACAAGATAAGAAATTTGGTAAAGTTCCCTCTTCAAGTACCAAAGGACAACTCTCATGTTCAAAAAAGAGGTGAAAGGTGCGAAGTCGTGGACAGGCACCACAAAGTCAGCAAAGCCAACAAGCAGCTAATCTGAAAGCCCAGGGTCTCTATGGCGAGTCCAATTTTGAAATTTAATGCTGCTTAATAATAGTAATAATAATAATAATAATAATAATGATTATAATATTGACAAGAATAATTATGGTATTTGTTAAGTGCTTACTATGTGCCAGACACTGTACTAAGCACTGGGGAGGGGGGGATTCGAGTAAATCGGGTTGGACACAGTCCCTGTCCCACATGGGGCTCACAGTCTCAATCTCTATTTTACAGATGAGGGAACTGAGACACAAAGAAGTGAAGTGACTTGCCCAAGGTCACGGAGCAGACAACTGGCAGAGCCAGGATTAGAACCCATGACTTTCTGACTCCCAGACTCGTGCTCTATCCACTATGCCAATGTTGCTTCCAGGATTGTTTTTCTGGGCAGATTGGCTCTGGGCCCAACTGGCCCAGGTGTGAGATCTTCAGTTCTATTTAGGCCCAATCATCCCTCGTCAGCATCTGTTTCTGTTATCTCACCTGGAGAACCGGCGGCAAGCTCGGACTGGAATAGGTCAATGAAGGTTGAAGTCGAAAGGTTCCTCTTCTGCGTTCTGAACGAGATATTGTCAGCGAACGCTAAAACTCCAAGGCAAGACAGAACTTGTCCGTGCTGCCCGTCACTCTGTGGGTGGGAAAGGAATCAGCCAGCTAGAAAAGCAAAGAGGAACCTGGATGTTCAGAGGTAGAGGAGGGACAGTTCGGGAAAGCTGCAAATCCGCTTCTTCCTCTCATTTTCTATTGACGTTTATAAGAGTGAAGATTAGCTTCTGAGTTGGTAAGTAGGAGGAGGTAGGAGCTACCCTTCAGCTCTCCTAGGCCTTTCCTGATATGCTTCACAATACAGACGCTCTCTGTAATGATTTTGGGACTCATGACATCAGGCTTAGACAATCTTCCAGTAGTGAATCCCTATCCCACTTTTCAGTCTAAGCAACCTCAGGGGCCAAGACTGATCAATCAATCAGCGGGACTTACTGAGCACTTCCTGTGGACAGATTACTCTGCTCAAGGTGCTGGGGGAAAATATAGAAGCATCAGATGACCTTAAGGAGCTTACAGTGCATCAGGGGAGATGGTATACTGATAAAAATAAAGAGGGAAGATATACATGCTAGGTACAAGTGAATTCATAACTGAACAAGAACACAGTGTTAAGATAATAATAATAATAATAATAATGATGTTGGTATTTGTTAAGTGCTTACTATGTGCCGAGCACTGTTCTAAATGCTGGGGAAGATACAGGTTGTCCCGTGTGGGGCTCACAGTCTCAATCCCCATTTTACAGATGAGGTAACTGAGGCACCGAGAAGTTAAGTGACTTGCCCAAAGTCACATGGCTGATGAGTGGCGGAGCCAGGATAAGAACCCATAACCTCTGACTCCTAAACCTGGGCTCTTTCTACCAAGCCATGCTGCTTCTCTGACTGATGAATGATGGTACGGTGTGATTAGGTAGGTAGAGTATATTAATTTTTTATGAATAAATTAATTCATAGCATTTATTAAGTGCAGTATACTGTACTAAAAAAATTGTGAGTACAATAATAAGAACAATAATGATAATTATGGCATTTGTGAAGCACTTACTACAGGCCAGACACTGTACTAAGCACCAGGGCTGATAAAAGTAAATTGGGTTGGACACAGTCCCTGTCCCACATGGGGCTCACATTCTTAATCCCCACTTCTCAGATTAGGTAACTGAGGCACAGAGAAGTGGAATAACTTGCCCAAGGTCACAAAGGAGACAAGTGGCAGACCAGTGATTAGAACCCAGGTCCCTCTGAGTCCCAGGTCTATATGCTCTCTCCAATAGGCCATGCTGCTTTTCACTGGGCAGAATTAGTAGACCTGATCCCTGTCCTAAAAGAGCCTCAATGATCTTGAAGTGTAGCAGAAGAGACACTAAAATAGATTAAAGACAGAGGAGGTACTAGAATGTAAAGATGTGTACACAAGTTCCAGGGAGGAGGGGGTTGTCGGTGTACTGTGCTCAGGTGGAAAATGCTGAAATGGCATTTGAGGGATATATGGTGGGGAGATTAGAAATGAATCAGGAAAGGCCTCATTTGAGGACATGTGATTTCAGAAGGACTTTGAAGCTTTGAAGATGGGGGAAAGCAATATGCCCGATGGGAAGGGGGAAAGAGTTCTGGGCAGAAGGAAGGCTGCAAGGAAGAAGTCAGGGTTGGGAGGGACAAGGGAACAAGGCAAATTGATTAGATTGGATAGAGAGGAATGAAGACTGAAAGCTGGGGTACAGTGGGAGGAAAAGTGGATCTGTATAATTGTTCTTGCCCACTAGACTGCAAACTCCTTGAAGGCACGGATCATTTGTACTAACTCTATTGTATCATACTCTCCCAAGAATTTAGTTTAGTAAGTAATAGCTCAATAAATACCATTTTTGGACAAATTGATTAATCAAGAGTGCATTACCCTTGAAGGTCAGGGACCATGTCTAAATCATTGTTCATGCATTTTCCCAGAAATAAGTACAGTGCCTGACCCAACATAAACACTTAAGGAGCAGTATCGTTGATTAACTGATGTTAAAATCTTTACCCTTAAATCTCTTTCATTAGGGGTAATCAATAAGTCGTATTTATTGAGAGCTTACTGTATGCCAAACACCGTACTAAGTGCTTGGGAGAGTACAACATAACGGTAAACACATTTCCTGCCCACAACAAAACACAGATATCCCTGTCAATTCCTTATAAATATCCAACAATCATTCAGCAGGTTAAGTTTTTTTAAGGACTTGGGAAGAAAAGCAGTACACTAACACAAAGTGTCCAAATCGTTCCCAAGAAAGCACCATCCCTCGGGTGGAGACACATAGCCAGGCCTGTTTAAAGGCTCTGAAATGCCATTTTCCCAGTAACCAGTTGCTTGGGAACAAAGTCCCCAGAGCCAGAACAGCACACAGTGACACCCAGGGAACTCTGCAAAGCCACACCAAGCCTGAGAGTCACTGAAATCTGCCCAGTGGGTTTGGAGTACATCAGGCCTCTGTCAAATTGCAGAGAACATGATAAAGAATTAGCCAATTTGGCTCTCCATATCTCACTGCCAACCCCATGCTCACATCCTGCCTCTGGCCTGGAAGCCCTCCCTCCTGAAATCCGACGGAAAATTATTCTCCCCACACTTCAATGAGACACATCTCCTCCAAGAGGGCTTCCCTGACTTAGCCCCTCTTTCCTCTTCTCCCACTCCTTTTTGCATCACCCTGACTTGTTCCCTTTGTTCATTGCCCCCTCCCAATCCCAGAACATTTATGTACATAGCTATAATTTATTTATATTAATGTCTGAGTTTTGCAATGATTGCTGCTGGCCCCAGGGAGACCAGAAAAGACAGTGTGGAAGGCTTTGTGCAAATCATTACCACTAATGGAAAAGCCAACTCAAATACTTGTCCTCCTGACAAAAGATATCCCTCCCCCTATGACTAAACAACAGTCCCATGTAAGTAGGCAACACAGGATATTGGTCTCTTAATTGCTGGTAAGAATAATAATAATGATAATAATAGTGGTATTTGTTAAGCACTTACTATTTGCCAGGTACTGTTCTAAGCAGTGGGGAAAGTATAAGATAACCTTGTTGGACGCAGTCCCTGTCGCAAATAGGGCTCACAGTCTTAATCCCCATTTTTCAATGAGGGAACTGAGGCAGAGAGAAGTGAAATGACTTGCCCAAAGTCCCACAGCAGACAAGTGGCAGAGCTGGGATTAGAACGCAGGGCCTCCTGACTCCCAGATAAGGCTGTAATGTTGTGTGGTAAGACTTTTAGACCGTGAGCCCACTGTTGGGTAGGGACTGTCTCTATATGTTGCCAACTTATACTTCCCAAGCACTTAGTACAGTGCTCTGCACACAGGAAGCACTCAATAAATACGATTGATTGATTGATTGATTAAACCCTGAATGTTTTAAGCATTCATAATTTCGGGCCTGCTGCTCACCCAGAACGGTGCCTTAAACATTGCCTGCCTCATTAATAATAATTATGGCATTTGTTAAGCTCTCACTATCTGCCAAGCACTGAAATAAATGCAGTAGAATCAGAAACAGTCCCTGCCCCACATAGCATTCACAGTCTAAGGGCAAAGCAGAATGAATATTTAACCCCCATTTTACAGATGAGGTAACCGAAGCACAGAGAAGTTAAGTACCTTGCCTAAGGTCACTCAGCGGGCAAGTAGAGGAGTCTGGATTAGAACACAGGTCTTCTGACTCTCAGGCCCTTGCTCTTTCCACAAAGTCACTTCTCACCAACCGGAAACTTACATCAACAAAGAACTGTACTCGATGAACTTGAATCTTGCAGTGAAATGCCAACTTTCTTGAAAATCATTCAACCAATCATATTTATTGCAAACTTACTGTGTGCAGAGCACCGGACTAAGTGCTTGGGAGAATTCAATATAACAGAGTCGGCAGATATGATCCCTGCCCACAGTGAGCTTACAGTCTAGAGGTAGTACAAACAATATGGGAGTGTTGTCAGTTCCTCAGATTTTTTATTTTTAGTTGGTATTTGTTAAGCGCTTTCTTACTATGGGACAGGCACTGTACTAAGTGTTGGGGTAGATACAAATTAATCGGGTTGGACACAGTCTTTGTCCCACATCAGGCTCACAGCCTTAACCCCATTTTACAGATGAGGTAACTGAGGCACAGAGAAGTAAAGTGACTTGCCCAAGGTCACAGAGCAGACAAGTGACAGAGCTGGAATTAGAACCCCGGCCCTTCTAACCCCCAGGCCCATGCTCTATCCACGAGGCAACACTGCTTTTTGGGCACGCATAAGGCTTCAACACCATAGCGTCATCCTTATAGATGAAGGACAGTTCAGTAGGCTTACAGGATGAAGAAGCATTTCCTTTTTGGAATAACATTTTTAGCTATGAGTCAGAAACCACTAAGCCCAACAGACCTCAAACTTATCTATTCAGTGGAGCACCTGGATGGGAGCTACTGCTCTAATTTGAATTGCAAGTGACTCCTAAAAACAACAACAGCAATAACAAATTCTGGTCGAATTCTACGCACGTGGCAGTTTTTTCGCCAAAAAGCAGGAAACTTATTTATACTGTACATCGCCCGGATGAAATATCAAAACTTATTTTCTGGTAATGATATGGTAAGTGCTTTACAAACGAAGATAACTGTTTGCATTAGTAAATGATGTGCCCATTATAGCTCTTCGGCCTGACAACAATGGAAATTATTTCGATAACTAAGAGGCAACTCGAGAATTTCAAAAATCATTTCAATTTAACAAATGGAAAACTAAGTCAAGCACGGAGTATTTTAGCTTGGACAGTGAATGTTCCAGCCACAAGCAGTGTCTCTTAGGTGATGATTGATGTTTCCCCATCACGAGACACAGTTGGCTAGTTCCTTGTTTTGAATCAAATTTATTATAACTGAAGGACATTAGTCCATTGTAATAAGCTCAGAAGAAAAAGGAAAAAAAAATTCTGTAAAGGTCAGGCAAACATTTATCATTTAAATATAAAAAGGGAAAGGGATTTCACATGTAATTATTTTTAGGACATCTTTTCAATTACTATCAATGATCTGTTCTGAAAATTTCCATTTGTTAGTGACAGGTTTGGTCCCCGTGTTGCTGAAAGCCAGGATTTTACCCTCCCCATTATCTTGTGGTCCAGATGCACAAGTTATGGTTCATCTCATTTCATAATAACAACATACATCACACTGGGGCAGATAATCAAGAAGGCACCTGTTTCATAAAATGCTGCCAGAAGCTTCCATCCGACAATGAGCATCAGAAGGGACTCACTCTCTGTCTAGAGGAAATGGACATATAGCTGGAACAGATCTCGGCTACAATAAGAATGAGCTAATAAAGCCAGGCTACTGGCGGAAGAGAATTTTTTTTCAACTTGTCTCATGCAGATTGGTGCACATCTGGAATCTAAAACAGGTGAAGGGGGTTATTAACCTCTCTCACATAACTGATCTGGGAGTAAAACTGTCTGGTCTTTGGCCATATGTGTAAAGATGGACAGCTGGTTCTCCCTTTCTGTCCTTCCCTTCTCTCTCCCTCACTTTTCTCTTCCTCCCCCTTGCTCCCTTTTCCACTCTTCCCCCCACCCCTCTCAAATAATGCATCCAGCTGTCCCTCTCTTAAATGGTCAGAAAGATCAAGAAGTGGTGGCTGGTAGCTACAGGGAAGAGGCTGCAATTTCCTTCATCCTCTAGTTTGTTTAAACTGTTGGACTCAAATTAAGCCCGTTGTTTGCCTGAGAGAGGTTGAAAGGAGGGGTGGGGGTTAAGCATTCTGGGAATAGAGGTGGGGGAGAGGAGCTCGCCACAACTCCCCAGCCCCAGAATAATTTTGGTAATAATAATAATAATAATGATAACAATTGTGGTATTTGTTAAGCACTCGCTGTGTATCCAGGGGTGGATACAAGCAGATCGGGTTGAATGCGGTCCCTGTCCCACATCTGGCTCACAGTCCCAAACCCCATTTTACAGATGACGTAACTGAGGACCAGAGAAGTCAAGTGACTTCCCCAAGATCAGACAAGTGGCAGAGCCGGGATTAGAAGCCGTTACCTTCTGACTCCCAAATCCACGCTCTAACCACTACGCAATGCTGGTACTGATCTGCTTCAAGAATTAGAGTGCTTTTGAGAGGTTGGCTCTAGGCTGGTTGACATTTCAGGCATGAAATGCCTCTCAGATGAAGATCTAAAAGCCTGTGGGCATGGAAAAATCTTGGGCTAATTCTTAGGCAAGTTGAGGTTGGATGGACCAGGGGTGAAGAGGAGGTGAGGGAGATGCCTTTCTGTGGATTGTAAGGGATTCCTATGGCCATAGCTCTCCTTCCGTCCCCCCACTTCCTATCCATCATCATCATCATCATTTGTATTTATTGAACACTTACTTGGGGGAGTACAAACCCAATCCTCGGCCCCCTACCCACCCCCAAAACACCCCCACTCCTTGACCTTCACAGACACCTCCACACTCACTTCTGCTCATAAACCAGATATTCCAGAGACAAGCTGACTTTCTGAATGGACAAAGGGCAGGAACATTGCAGGTGACGAAAAGACAAAAAAACAACTCCTGAATGCCCCTCATCTCCAGCTCTGGAGCTCTTAGTTTGCCCAGGATCTTTAATACAGGATCTCTGGAGTTCTCAAAGATGCATTCTCTCTTCTAGAAAATACAGTCTTTCTTCTGGAGGCAGCACATGGAACTGGGAGTGAAGAAACACAAGTTGTGATCCTAAACCCACCTCTTTTCAGCTGCGTGTGGCCTTGGGCAAGGCAATTAACCTTGCTGAGACTCAGTTTCTTCATATATAAAATGGGAGAAAACTTCCATTCCTCTTAGACTATGAGCCTTACTTAGGATAGAGTCCACTCGGATTAATTTGAATCTATCCCAGTGCTTAGCACATACCTGGCACATAGGAAGTGTTTAAGAAATATCATTATTGTCATTATAATTATCATCACTATCATCATTACTGTCATTATCGTTATTACTGTTATTATTATTTGGAGCTGTTAATACTATGGTAACCTGAATGGCATGATTTTATCCTTTGTTTTTTGAGCCTTGCCTGTATTAAATAGCATGGAGTAGTGGATAGAGCATGGGCCTGGAGTCAGAAGGTTCTAATCCTGGCTCCGCCACTTGTCTGCTGTGTGACCACGGGCAAGTTACTTCACTTCTCTGTGCCTCAGTTACCTCATCTGTAAAATGGGGATTAAGACTGAGGGCTCCACGTAGGACAACCTGATCCCAGCACTTAGAACAGTGCTTGGCACATAGTAAGCTCTTAACAAATACCATCATTATTATTATTCTTATTTTTGAAACTCCTTTTGTTCCACGGTAATCTTCACTGAGACCTTCCAAGGCATTGTTCTTCTTATCATAGTTCTGTTTTTTTGTCATTTACCATGTCATTATCTACATGAATTTTCTCACTCAGCCTTATTATTCTAATTCTTCTTCTTATTCTTCTTGATATAATATTTATAAAGTGTTTACTGTGTGTCAAGCACTGTACCAAGCATTGGGTCAGATTCAAGATAGGTCAGATAAAGTCCATGTTCCACGAAGGGCTTAACAAAGTAAATAGGAGGGAGAACTGGGATTTTTTTTTTTCATTTATTTACTAAGTGCTTACTACGTGTCCAACACTGTTCTGAGTTCTGGGTTAGAGACAAGTGAATTAGGAAGGACACAATTCCTGTCACACTTGGGGCTCACAGTCTAAGTAGGAGGGAGAATGGGAGAATTAAGGCACAGAGAAGTTTGGTGACTTTTCCAAGGTTACACAGCGAGCAATTGGCAGAGCTAGGATTAGAACCCAGGTCCTCTGACTCCCAAGCCCGAGCTCTTTCCACTAGGCCATGCTGCTTCTATTGGAAAATGCATCTGAGAGGGTGAAGTTATGACTGATACTAACTAATCCTCAGGAGACCTGATCCCATCTGTGGGGCTGATGCGATAATAATAATAATAATGATGGCATTTGTTAAGCACTTACTATGTGCAAAGCACTGTTCTAAGAGCTTGGGAGGTTACAAGGTGATCAGGTTGTCCCACGGGGGAGCTCACAGTCTTAATTCCTATTTTACAAATGAGGTTACTGAGGCACAGAGAAGTTAAGTGACTTGGCCAAAGTCACACAGTTGACAATTGGCGGAGCTGGGATTTGAACCCATGACCTCTGACTCCAAAGCCTGTGCTCTTTCCACTGAGCCACGCTGCTTCTCTATGTGATGATAGGGACAGACCCTGGGAGGGCACTGGGGAATAATAATTGTTTATTTTTGTCACCTGCACTGTTCCTGACCTTTATCCATTCAGAAGGTCAGCTTGTCTCTAGGATATCTGGTGTATAAGCAGAAGGTGAATTAGGTGTTCATTCACTTTCTGGGCAAAAGAAGGTGAATGAACACCTAATTCAACTGAGGGGATCACAGAGAATTATGACTCAAAGCAAGAGAAAAGGGTTAATTCATGCTTTACCCAGGGAGCAATTTGCAAAATCTGGTGCAATGCATACCCTGGTTTCCAGAGCACCGTACTTCAGGAGCAGTACTGAATCAAGAAATATCCCAGTAACCTCTTTGCCTGATTTCTTTTAGATGTTCCCTAAAGTATCAAGGGAAACAAGCTAATCTGCAGGGCTAATTAAGGACAATTCTGATTCCTCAGAAAGAGATATATTTCTCTTTATATACTATTCCCTGTAGTCCAAGAATGAAGCGCAATTCCTTAGGTCCTTTCACTTGCATAACTCCCTTTAGACTGTCAACTTGTTGTGTTCAGGGAGCGTGTCTACCAACTCTGTTATATTATTCTCTTCCAAGTGCTTAGTATTGCTCTATGCACAGTAAGTGCTCAATAAATATGATTGATCGATCGATTGATAGTTATGGTGCTCCACTCTGAGAGAGAATTGAGAATAGTTCCCTGTATTTTCTCAATCTGGGGTCCCTGCCCATTGCAGAAGAAATTATTATCAATTTCATTATTATTATTATTATTATTATTATGATAATATTTGTTAAGTGCCCACTATGTGTCAAGCACTATCCTAAGCACTGGGGTAGATACAAATTAATCCGTTCCACATGGGGCTCTCGATCTAAATAGTGGGGAGAACAGGCACTGAATCCCCATTTTTCAGATGCAGAAACAAGACCCAGAGAAGTGATTTGCCCAAGGTCCCACAGCTGAGCCAGGATTAGAACCCAGGTCCTCTGACTCCTAGCTCTTTGCTCTTTCCACTAGGCAGCACAGCTTTCCTCTGATAATTCCTGGCAGTGTTATTATGGAATTCTGTTAGGTAAGTTGTGTTACCACTTTCCCTGAGAGGCAGAGAAAGAAGCATGGGATGCCAGTTGACGGTTTCCACTTGCTCTTGGCAACTGCTGAAGCAATTCAGAATAAGTCTAAAGCTGTACTGTATCATATCTGTAAAGCCAATAGAGCTGCACCTACCTAAGAGAATCATGCTCTATACCCAGATCGAGATTTAGGATCCCACCCAAAATAAACACATTTCCATCCCCCAAAGCCCCCATATCCATACATTCCCTGGAAATCCCCTGCCCTGTCCCCAATCCCTTTCTCTTCACGCTACAGTGTTTCAGTATTCCAGACACTATGCTTGTGCTACACTCAAGATCCACTGATGGTCACCTGATGAAATATTGCCAGGCTGACATGCACAGATTTTAATCCCATCGGACACTGAAACTGCTTCTTAGGTAAGGAAGGGAGGGATGACAGGTAGACCCACCATAATGGGCATATCAGTGCCCATGCAAACATTATGCAGTGGAACTGAATAGAGGTGGTGGAGTGGAGGGTTGTGTGACGTGTGTGTGTGTGTATGTGTGTTTGTATGTGTGTGTGTGTGTGTGTGTTCGCATAGGGTGGGAGGTTGTGGAGGGGTGGTAGGATGGGTTGGGAGAAGCCTGAAAGGGAATGTGTCTACCAACTCTGTAATATTGTGCTCTCCCAAGCACTTAGTACAGTGTTGTGCACACAGTAAGTGCTCAATAACTGTGACTGAATGATTGATTGATTGACTGATAAAGGGAATGGAATCCTTGGAGGAGGGGAGGTCCCAGAATGAACAAAGGAGTGAATATATCCCTTATTCCTCGGACACAAATACCTCATCCTGGGAAGCAGAGAAGCACACCAGGACATCCCCATATAGTCTGTTTTCTGCTTTCCTGCCTCTTTGCTCTTGATTATTGCTTCTGGTATTTTAAATGTTCCCCCTGTCCGTTGTTTGCTGTCTGGAATTCAGCTTTTCTGGGTGTCTATCTTCCTCTACTTAGACTGTGAGTCTGTTGTGGGAAAATACTTTCTTTGTCTTTCATCCCAGCAAATTTTTAGATGGTACTTACTATGTTTCTAACACTGTTCTATGCACCGGGATAGGTACAAGTTAATTAGATCAAACAGAGTGTCTGTCTCTCATGGGGCTCACAGTCTAATTAGGTAGGAGAACAGGTAACTTCATTTTCCAACTGAGGAAACAGAGAGAAATGAAGTGACTTGCCCAAGGTCACACAGCAAGCAATTGGCAGAGTCAGGATTAGAACCCAGGTCCTTCTGACTCCCAGGCTACTCTGCTTCTCAACCAGCACTTGGTACTATACTCAGAACACAATAAGCATTCAGTAAATACCAATAACTAACTGATGGGAAACCACAGACTCTATCCTGATGTCCATTTCTCATGATAACAAGCATAGGCCTAGAAGACCAGGACCTAAGAGGAAATCAGGGCAGGCCTAAATAAAATCAGATGCTGGTCCAAAAGAGAACGGAATATTCTTTTCCTCTTTTTCCTACTTGCTGTGAGCAGTTTTCATGGAAATCTGGGTGGGTCAGCAGATTCTGAGACTGAGAGTCTGAAACCTTCATGGGTTTCAGTTACCTTGGAGGTCTGGAGTCACACAGGCAAGTTGTGTCTAATTTAAAACTGCAAAGAGAAAGGAAGCAATGTGGTCCAGTGGAAACAAAAAGGGACTGGGAGATAAACAATAATCCCAGCTCCATCACTTATAATAATAATAATAATAATCACTTGCCTGCTGTTTAAATTTGGGCAGGTCATTTGCCTTCACTAAGCCTCCATTTCTTCGTCTGTAAAATGGGGATTCAATATCCATTCTCTCTTTTTTATAGACTGTGAACCCCACGTGAGACAGGGACCTCAGTGCTTGACATAGTATACGCACTTAACAAATACCGCAATTATTAGGACAGAAACACAAGAGCTCTTTTTATCAGTGTCAACTTGTGAGACTTCTGGAGGAAGTGGGGGGAACCAGAGTCAGAGGTTTATATTCAAGAAGAAATATACAAATGGAGAGTTGCAGTGGAGACAACTTGGAGACTCACCATTTTTTTGAAATGGGAGGACAAGGGTCTAATGTTCAGATGGAGACATGAGGTTGTGCGTGATGGAATTTTGGAAAGAACTCGGGAAAAATAAGGGGCTACTGATCCTAAAAGTGTTTTGAAGATAACTTTTCTGAGCTGTTTTTAATGGATGACTTTAACAATACTACATAATGAAAAACTTCTTATAGCATAGTGCCATGGGGAAAAGCAAATGCAAGGCAAGGAGATAAGAAGGGATGGGGAAGATAAGAAAAATCAGTGAGACAAATTCCAAGTTCTACAGCCAAATAGTATTCCAGTGGGCCTACTGATTTTAGAAAACCACTTGCAAAGCTGCTTTAGGGATTTTTTTTTTTTTTTAGTATGGTCCTTTGCCAAATTACTTCCCATTTCCCTTCTCAGGAAGCAAAAATTCCTCAAAATTGGCTTCATGATGCTCCACTAACTCTCTGTATCTTAGATATTGACTCTTTTCACCCTCTTCTTCCCAACTTGCATTCTTTGCTCCTCCAAAGCTCACCTCCCAACCGGACTTCACTTGTGACTCCCGTGTCTTCGCTCCCACCCTTATGCTGTTTTTTTAATCATATTTGTTAAGTGCTTACTCTGTACAGGCACTCTACTAAGCGCTGGGGTAGATATAAGCCAAACAGACTGGACACAGTCCATGCCCCACAGGATGCTCACAGTTTTAATCCCCATTTTACAGATGTGAGGTAACTGAGGCACAAAGAAGTGAAGTGACATACCCAAGGTCAAACAACAGATAAGGGGCAAAGCCAGGATTAGAATCCATATCCTTCTGAGTCCGAGCTCGTGTTCTATCCATTAGACCTCACTGTTCCCCTGGCCTGGGATTCCATCACGACAAATGTGCCAGAACAGGTGTTTCCCCATCTTCAAACCTGAGCCCTCCTGAAATCCCACCTTCCAACAACCCTTCCCCGATTAATTCCCAAATCTCTGAATCGTATCACCCCACAGCCACTTTCATTACTTTGAATGTATTTATACCCATCCTCTGCACTTGTTTAGGTACAGAATAAATAATTGAACGTACAGTTGAATATAAGAACATTCAACTATATGTTCAATTATTTATTCTATTTTCACTATTAGTAACTATTTATAAATTTGCCTTCCCCGGTCCCTGCTGATGGACATTCCCCAGTGTCTGTGTCCTTTCTACTGGACCTTGATACATCTCCTTTCCCCCTATCATTAACCATAGTATTTATTAAGCACTAGACTATAAGCTCCTTGTGGGCAGGGAACATGCCTACCAACTCTGTTGCATTCCACTCTCCCAAGCACTTAGTACAGTGCCCTGCACAATAAGCACTAAATAAAGAGAAGCAGCGTGGAAAGAACACCGGCCTGGGGGTCAAAGGACCTGGGTTTCAATCCAACACTTGTGGGCTGTGTGACCCTGGACAAGTTACTTCACTTCTCTGTGTCTCAGTTACCTAATCTGTTTTATGGGGTTTAAGAATGTGAGCCCCATTTGGAAGAGGGACTTTGTCCAACCTAATTATCTTATATCTACCCCAGCGCTTAGTATAGTGCAGGTAATACTATTAACAAGCACCATTAAAAAAGTATAAATGCTTAAAGCAGTGTGGCTCAGTGTAAAGAGCGCAGGCTTGGGATTCAGAGGTGCTGGGTTCTAATTGTCAGCTGAGTGACTTTGGGCAAATCACTTAAGTTCTCTGTGCCTCAGTTGCCTCATTTGTAAAATGGGGATAAAGAATGTGAGCCCCATGTGGGACAACCTGATTACCTTGTATCTCCCCCAGCGCCTAGAACAGTGCTTGGCACATAGTAAGCACTTAAGAAATACCATTATTATTATTATAAATTCCACTGATTGATTTTTATATGCCAAGCACTGTGCTATAAGCCAGGGTAGATACAAGATAATTTATCTCAGTCCCATATGGGGCTCCCAATCCTAGAAGGATGGAAAATAGGTATTTGATCACCTATTAATGGATGAGGAAACTGGAGTGCAGAGAAGTTACCTATCAACTACAAATGTATCCAAAAAAGTTTTGGAATCTCCTGGTCTATTCTGTCAACACCTTTCTGTGTTCTCCTTGAGGTAAGAAAGTGTCTTCCCATCTATTGGTATCCACCATCCTGCTATACTTGGTGAGCTTTAATGGGTGCTTCTCTGTTGGTAGATCATAGGGTTTGATGTGTTCTGGGAGCTCCCGGGACAAATCTTTACTGACTATATTCATTTCAAACATACACAGCCTCTCTCAGTGTATATCTGTCACTATCCTAATCTTTTCAGTCTGGCATTATATAGAGGATCTCTCTCTCTCTCTTTCTTCCTCTGTCTCTATGGTATCTGTTAAGTGCTTACTATGTACCAGGTACTTTTCTAAGTGCAGAGGTAGAAACAAGATAATCACATTGATCATAGGTTGGACAAGTCCGTTTATGGTTGTTTTGTCCTCTCCTAAGTGTTCATTACAGTGCTCTGCACATAGTAAGAGCTCAATAAATACCACTGAATGAATGATCACTCCCACAGTCTTAATGCCCATTTTGCAAATGAGGTAACTGAGGCATAGAAAAGTGAAGTGATTTGCCCAAGGTCACCCAGCAGACAAATGGCAGAGCTGGGATTAGAAATTGGGTCCTTCAGACTCCTGGGCCTGTGCTCTAACCACTCAGTCTTACTGTTTCTTTCCCTAACCATCTTTGTTGCTTTCCCTTTAACTTGATAAAAGAAGATTTTATGTAGTTCCAAAACTGTGCCTTTGGTTTTGTTTTTCCCTGTAGTCTGTAAACTCCCCCCATGTAGACTGTAAACACATTTCTATCACATTTGTTGCATTGTACTCTCCCACCCATTTAGTGCTGCTCTCTGCACAGTAAGCACTCAATAAATAATACTGATTGATTGATTGATTGATTGATTGGTTGTTTTCTATCCCCCTTCTGTTTATGCCCAGATTTATTTTGGCCTTCTTGATTGCTGCCACATATTGAGTAACTTGAGGGAACAACCAAAAGTGGCTCTGAGAATTCTTTCCTGAGTGTGATTAATAACAGAGCCCAACATTATATAGTTATTTGAATTATTGTCCCTTAGGTGTTACCATTGCCTTAAACTTACTTATGTTGAATCTCATCTGCCAGTGCTCTGCCCATTTAGAGATTTCCCCCAGCCTAGCAAGCCGCTTCCTGGTAGAGCTTAGTGCCACTCCAGCCCTTCCAGATCACGTTTGCATCAAGTTAAACAGAATTGGTTCTCACCTTGATCCTAGAAGAATTTCCATCATTTACACTTTTCCATCCTGAAAAGCGACTGTATTTTCTTGTCTTTTTCCCCCACTTTTTAGCCAATTTTCTATCCTTGAAAGAATATTCTGGGCAATGTCATGATAACTGCATTTTTGCAACAGCCTTTGGTGTGGAACCTTGTCAAAGGCATACAGTGAATCTAAAAATATTATGTCGACTGGTTCCTGTCTGTCCACATGCTTACTGACCTTTCAAATAATGCCAGCAGATTTGAGAAGCATGATTTCCACTTACAGAATCCATGTTGTCTCTCCTCCATCAGACTGTGCTTGTCTAAGTGTTCACTGAACCTAAACTTTATTATAGATTCTACCAGTTTGCCAGGGACAGAAATGAGAATCTCTGACCTCTAATTTCCAAGCTCACTGCCAGTGTCCTTATTCCAGATGGGAGCAGAAAAATGACCATGAATTGGAGACTAGTAGGTAGCCAATGAACACGAAGGACTCACAAATTCAATGACCATCGTGAAGGTACCTTTAACTCCAAGTTTGTTAAGTGGCTCCAATGATTGACCGGTGGCTTCTGTTTCTGATAAGCTTATTTCTCTGGCCAAACGTTGTTTTTGAAACACTGTGTTTAGTATCCATGCTTGATATTCTGTAGACCTTTTGGGATCTCAACGTTTTCGAGTAACCATGGTTTTCCATGTTCACGCTTATGATGCTTTCTTTCTTTTCAAGCCCCCGTGTACTATTATGCTTTACCTTTAGCACACTTCTCAGGGTTACTGCCACGGTACTTCAGAGCACTTCATTAGCATTACAATGGAACTTAATTGTTTAGTGACCTGTTACAGTAAGTTCCCATTACATTTTGTTCCCTGTGTATGGCTACTTGTGCAATAGCAGGCTTCAATTTTTCTTTTTCTTTATTCTTATTACAAAAGCTATTTACAAGCGGCTCATAATCAAACCTTTAAAGAACAATGAGATTAGAGTGGCAGTCCTTCACACTGGAAAATGACACCATAGATAGTCATGCTCTAACCATTTGGGCCATTCTCCAGATGAATGGTAACACTCCTTTTGCTAGGGCTTGTATATCAAGCTAATTCCTTGCTGCATTAATGGGTTTATGCCACAGAGGCTCTTTTTTTCTGCCTCTTAGTAGTATCTCGATCATTAAATAGTTTTTTGCCTGAGAGGAGCAGTCCATCTCCAAATGTCTGCCTGCCCAGCTGGCCTGACTTCAACAGTGGTCTACTGTTTTTCTTTTTGAGAATATGCACCATCATTAATCAACCTACCAGTGAAGCAATAGCGTTTAATGGGGTGCCCATTGCAAGCACAGCAATGCATTAAACGCCTAGGGGGGTACAATAGAGGGAAAACATAAAGCCCTTACCTTCATGGAACTGACAATCTAACGGGGGTAGACGTACATAAAGTTATTTACAGTTAAGTAGGAAGAGAGAATGGAAAAATGGGTACCTAAATAAATTAGTACTTAAAGAGAGAATGTAAATTAATACTTACATTAAGTGCTATGGGCAGTTGTGAATATATCTTAAAATTATTAATTATTTCTGCCTGTTTTGAATATGTCATTTTTTTAACTTCACCTCACAGGAGTTCAGTGATTACTCGTAGAGGTGCTGTGTTACCATGAAGTGAGAAGCAGCATGGCTCAGTGGAAAGAGCCCGGGCTTGGGAGTCAGAGGTCGTGGGTTCTAATCCCAGCTCCACCACTTATCAGCTGTGTGACCTTGGGCAAGTCACTTAACTTCTCTGTGCCTCAGTTACCTCATCTGTAAAATGGGGATTAAGTCTGTGAGCCCTACGTGGGACAACCTGATTATCTTGTATCTATCCCAGTGCTTAGAACAGTGCTTGACATATAGTAAGTGCCTAACAAATGCCATCATTATCATGATTGGATTAATGCTATGAACTGTCATGAAAAACGACATCGCTCATCAGTGGGCATCTTTTACTGGCATTTTTTTATGGTAACTGTTAATGGCAAACTATGTACCAGGCACTGTACCTATTCTGATGACTTGACACCTGTCCATATGTTTTGTTTTGTTGTCCGTCTCCCCCTTCTAGACTGTGAGCCCGTTGTTGGGTAGGGACCGTCTCTATATGTTGCCAACTTGTACTTCCCAAACGCTTAGTACAGTGCTCTGCACACAGTAAGTGCTCAATAAATACGATTGAATGAATGAGTGAATGCTGAGGCAGGTAGTAGATAATGAGTTGGACTCAGTCCATCTCCCACAAGGGGCTCACAGTCTCAATCCCTATTTTACAGATGAGGTAACTGAGGCACAGAGCAGTTAAGTGACTTGCCCAAAGTCACACAGCAGACAAGTGGCAAAGCTAGGATTAGAACCCTGGTCCTTCCAACTCCCAGGCCCATGCTCTAACCACTAGGCCATGAATGCTGAATATGGCCCATAAGCTACCTGATGAAATTGCACCAGGGTTGTATATGTCTCCATATTAGATCCTGGTTTTACAGTCATATAAAAGATTGGGCACCATAAAAAAAGGTAGAGTTTCCATTTGGTTTGTGGCTTTATGCTCTGCTGTCACCACACTCTTCTTTGCCGATTGCTGAAAGCTACGCTTCCCTTCGTGAATCTGTTGTCTACCTTTTTCTTTATCTTGCCTCACTGGATAGTGAACAACGTAGGTAGCAGAATTTGGTGAGGCAGACCTGAAGTTAGGATTACCGTGAACTTTAACAATTACAGTATCTGTGATTTTCCTGGTAACTTGAACAAAATCGTAACTATCTAACCGCTTAGAATGCTTTAGCTCCTCTCCCCACCCACAAACGTTCTTGAATTTCACTCCATGCGTTAGAAGCCTAATCCCAATTGTCCCATAGTACTTTATTTTTGCCAACCAGTGATTGCAAATGAAAAATAAAAAAAAAAAAAAATAATAATAATAATAATAATAATAATATTTGTTAAGTGCTTACTATGTGCCAACCACTGAACTAAGGTCTAGAGTAGATACACGATAATCGCAGTCCAAGTAGGAAGGAGAACAGGTACTGAATCCCCATTTTGCAGATGAGGCAACTCAGGCACAGAGAAGTTAAGTGACTTTCCCAATGTCACCCAGCAGGTACGTGGTGCAGTCAGAATTAAATCTCAGGTCCTCAGACTCCCGGGCCCTTGTTCTTTCCAATCTATCAATCAATGGTATTTATTGAGCACTTATTGTGTGCAGAACACTGTATTAAACGCTTGGTGAAGAACAATACAATAGAAATAGTACACATGTTCCCTTCCCACAACAGACTTGCAGTCTGGAGGAATATAAGGAAACAATGCTATTATAACTTTCACATAACTTGTAAGGGATCCCTGGTCTTCTTTGGCTGCTGCAATTTCACGTTTGGATCTGTTTCTTCTCACTCCCTCTTTATTCAAGTGAGTTCTCTAATTTTAAAGGCTGGTTCGTTTTTTATTTTTGTTTCTGTTGTTTTTTTTTTGGATGACCTGTTTTACCTGTCACTCAGCCACACTACGTTTCATTCTGATTGTCTGGAATTGTGTTTCATGATATACATTTTAATGTGATAACATGATGTGTTGTGATACTGGTAATTAACTTTAAACCACTTTTAGGGCTTCTTGCAGGCTATTTGTTTTCTATTTAGCAACTCCTTTCAACTTTTTTCCTAATTATGGTTCACACGGAATCATAATACATTTTAAAAAATGTTAATATCCTTGGGTTGATTTTTATGGCCTTCCTCTGCTGGTGAAAATGTAAATTTAATTTTGTTCTGATCATTATTGCCAAGTGGCACTCCCACCTAGCCTTCCTGCTCCAGGTCCTTCCCATTAATCAAAATTAAATCCAGAATGTTCCCTTTCCTTGTATATTTTTGAACTAGTTGTTCCAGAAAACAGCAATTTATCCATTTCTCTCTCTGATGAGTTGCTCAGCAGGTCTATGGGAGGATAATTGAAAACTCCCACTATTCCTTATCTGCCCTAGTTCTGCAGCCTCTCCAGTCACATCTAAAATCTCCTGCTCACTGTCTTCATCTCTTTTTTTAATGGCATTCGCTAAGCACTCACTATGTGCCAGTCACTGTTGGAAAAAAACAAGACAAAAAGGTGAGACGGGTGAGTAGGAAATGGTCTTGAGGAAGCTATTCCATGATATCCAACTCATCACCATCACTGGCACCTGCACCGGGACTGTCTCTATATGTTGCCAACTTGTACTTCCTAAGCGCTTAGTACAGTGCTCTGCACACAGTAAGCACTCAATAAATACGATTGAATGAATGAATGAATGAAATGCACTGTAATAACCGTCCTCTCTTCCCAATCAATCAGTTGTATTTATTGAGCATTTGTTATGTGAAGAACACTGTACTAAGCACTTGGGAGAGTACAACAGAATTAAAACATCATCAATCTTATTTATTGAGCCCTTACTGTGTGCAGAGCACTGTACTAAGTGCTTGGGAAGTACAAATTGGCAACATATAGAGACAGTCCCTACCCAACAGTGGGCTCACAGTCTAAAAAGACATGTTCCCTGCCCATAATGACCTTACAGTCTAAGGAGGGAGAGAGACATTAATATGAATAAATAATTTAGATGATATAATTAAAAGATATATACATAAGCGATGTGGGGTTGGGGGTGAGGAGAATATCAAGCATCCAAAGGTCACACAGATTGAGGTGCATAGTTGACACAGATGGGACAGCATGTCAGGGAGAAGAGGGTTTAATTGGGGAAGGCTTCTTGGAGGAAATGCAAACTCCATAATGCTTGCATTTGAGGCACCAATCGGGACTTCACTACCATCCACTTATCCCCCCAGATAATAATAATAATAATAATAATAATAATAATGGCATTTATAATAAGCTTACTATGTGCAAAGCACTGTTCCAAGAGCTGAATAATAATGATGGTATTTGTTAAGCACTTACTATGGGTCAAGCACTGTTCTAAGTACTGGGGTACACACAAGTTATCAGGTTGTCCCACTTGGGGCTCACAATCTTAATCCCCATTTTACAGTTGAGGTAACTGAAGCACAGAGAAGTGAAGCGACTTGCCCAATGTCTCACAGCAGACAAGCGGCGGAGCCGGTATTCGAACCCACAGCCTCTGACTCCCAAGCCTGTGCTCTTTCTACAAAGCCACTCTGTTTCCAGATGTGGCGATAACCCCAAAGATGGTTCCAGACTAGATCATTATCATCATTATCATTGTTATTGATATTACTATCATTATTATGCCACAAATCCCAATGCAGGCTTTAGGAAAGAGCTGGTGGGTCAGGTTCCTTAAGATTTTTCTTTTCTGCTTGACCTTCTCCCTGCACCAGTGTTGAGACTTTTCCTGGGTCACAAAAAGAATATTCTGCTGGACAAAAAAATCTTCTTGACAATAACCCTTATCCCATGCTATTCCAGAGTAACAGTGACAGAGTAAAGCAATACACATTATTCTCTGGAGGGAAGCTGGCATTGCTGAAAGGAAATAGTAAGTCGGAAGGAATTACAATCTAGTTTGTATCTCATTCTTGTCAAAGATTTTGGAAAGAAGTTTGCTTTTTCTCTGAGGTTTCAGAAGAATGAGCAACAGGGACCCTAGCTTCTCCTGTTCAATGTAATACTCCGGCTCTTGAGCTTAGATGTTTCCATTTTCTTCACTTGTGACATTCCGTTAGAGGTTTGACCCGAAAGGCTCTTAATAGACTTGAGAAGTGACTGAAACATATGATTTGGAGCACACAGTCTGTGAGCCCAAATCAGGGAAAGCTGTTCAGTTTAAAGCCTGAACTTGAGCCCATATCCACAGCAAATTTGAGCCAGGAAGTCTCCAAGAAGATGTAAATAGACAATGGACTGTGCCCAAGGGGTAGACAGATCCTTAAAAGTTCCCCAAGGAGTGGCATTTGTTTACAGTATGTGTCACCAAACAACCAACCTACCAAATACCTCCCCAACCCATCTTGACCCCAGCCAAATTACTTTGGACTAATCCCCTGGAAAAAGGGTGAAGGGAATGGGGTTGGGGAGAAGGAAGAGACTGGATTGAGAAAAGTCTCTCAGTGGGACTGGGATTGGATATCAGGACTCCTAGATTCTCATCATACTGACCTATTGTGTGACATTGGGAAAGTCATTTAACCTCTCTGTCCTTCAGTTTCTTCATCTTCATCTCCCTATCTCTTAGACTGTGATCTTGGCTTGGAACAGAAACCATTCCACAGAGTCCTTCATATCCAAAAAAGTTAATAATAATAATAATGAATGTGGTATTTGTTTAGCGCTTACTATGTTCCAGGCACCGTACTAAATGCTGGGGGGAATACAAGCAAATGGGGTTGAACACAATCCCTATCCCATATCGGATTCACAGTCTTAATCCCCATTTTACAGATGAGGTAACTGAGGCACAGAGAAGTTAACAGCTTGCCCAAGGTCACACAGCAGGTAAGTGGTGGAGCGGGGATTAGAACCCATGACCTCTGACTCCCAAGCCTGGGCTCTTTCCACTAAACCATATGATGGAGTTAGTTGACACATTTCCTGCCCACAAAGAGCATATAGTCTACAGGGAGAGACAGACATTAAAATACGTTCTGGGTATTTTCAAAAATTGCTGTGGGGATGATGGGGGGGTGAATATCATGTTCCTAAAAGGTACCAAGCCAAGTGAAAGGTGACACAGAAGAGAGAGAGAGTAGGGTTTAGTCGGGGAAGATTTCTTGTGGGACATGTGGTTTGAATAAGACTTTGAAGGAGGGGAGAATTGCGGTCTGCAGTATGAATGGGGAGGGAGTTCCCGGCCAGAGACAGGATGTAGTCAGGGGTCGGTGGTGAAATAGATGAGATTGAGGTTTGGGGAGTAAGTTGGCCATAGAGGAGTAAAGTCTCTGAATGGGACTGTGGTAAGAAATCAATAAGGTAAGATCAGATTGGACAATGGTCCCTGTCCCACATGAGGCTGACAGACTAAGAGAGAGGAAGAACAGTTATTTTATAGATGAGGTAACTGAGGTCCAGCAAAGATGTGACTTGTCCAAGGACACACAACAGACAAATGGTGGAATCCAGGACTAAAACTCAGGTCTCCTGACTCCCATCCCTTTGCTTTTTCCACTAAGTCCCATTCCCTCAATCCACTTACGTTCCTTGGTGTTTCCACATCAGGTCAGACTCTGATTATCTTCCCCGTGTTCACAAACTCTCCACCCCACTGCCCCGGCTTGTAAAATTGAGGAGAGCAGTGTGTCATGCCCAGCAGGGCTAGCTCCACTGTAGATACGTAGACTGTCCATGAGAAATGGTTATCGGCCTTAGAAATATGGGCCTGTGACTAGCTGCAAGGCTATGCCAAAATGACCCTTCAGTGCAAAACAGATACATTCAGAGATGTCTCATCCTCCCTTAAAGTGCCCTCATTCAGCCAGGTCCTACCAATATATTTTCTTCACTGGATAGTTTAGGATTCAATGAGTGAGATCCCAGAAGGGACAGACACCAAGAAAGGAGCAGTAGTTCGTTATCACTGTAGGGCAATCACCAGGAGTTGGAGTGAAGATGAAGGAACACTCCAGGGTTCAAAAGAAAGCAGCCAACAATCCCCGATGAAAGGTTTTTGAACAATTTGGCAGAGGCCTAGAGGGGCTCTTGGGAGGAACAGCTTGGAAACCTCTGTTCTAAAGGTCAGCCAGCTTGCCCTGATGTAAATTGTGCCGCCAAGTGTATTGGCAGGAAAAATTTTTCCCTCTCAAGTTCAAAACACGTCAGTATCTCTGACATCAGGCTAACTGCTAAGAGGGTAGTGATGTTGGCAGTTCTTCAGAGTTTCTGAGCGTGGCGTTGGTTATTAATTGCCTTTGAGTTTAACTCTTCCAAATCAGAAGCAATGCCAGTGAAGGCATTCAACACATCTTTTCCTCTCTGCTTCTGAAAGGCACTCTCTGGCCCTTCACGAGGTACAATTTTGGGGCCAGAAGGCCAATCTTGTAATTTTTCCCTTATCTGTAATTGTGTTTATAGAATGTAAGTTCCCTGTGGGCAGAGATTATGTCTACCAACTCCACTACTGCATTGTACGTTTCCAAGCACTTTGTTTAGCGCTTTGTACATACTGAGGACTCAGTAAATGCCACTGATGGATAATGATTTCTTTGGTCATGATAAAGCTATGATTTTCTTTTTATGGATGTGTCTTATAACTCATTGTAGCCTGTTTATTCTTACACAGCTCCCAGCCTTCACTAGCGTCCCTCTGATGGAAATAGCCAGTGGAAACAGAAAAAGTCCCCAAGGCAGAACAGAGTCATGAGGGAGCAGGTATTGATCAATTGATCGTATTTTTTGAGTACTTACTGTATTAAGCACTTGGGATAGTATAATACAACAGCGTTGGTAGACACATTCCCAGCCCATGAGGAACTTAAAGTTTAGAGGAGGAGAGAGACAGTAAACTAACTTATGGATTGGTAGGTAAGTGCTTTGGTGCTGAGAGTAGAGCGAATATGAATTGCTTAAATGGCAGAGATCCAAGTGTAAGGGAGACCCAAGGGGAACAGGAGAAAAGAGGAGAGATGGGAGGAGCTGCCTTCACAAAGCAAAGGATTGAATCTATTATAGGAACAAGAGAGGTGATCTCATGATCTTCAAACAGATGTTGGCCAGACACCTATACAAGGACAATTCTGGAGAGAAGCCCAAATTGTTTTGACTCCCTGCAATCCCTTCATGTGGAGGGAAATAAATACAATGTTGTTTTGTACTTTCCCAAGTGTTTGGTACACTTCTCTGCATGCTGTAAGTGCCCAATCAACATTTTTGATTGAGCAAGGCATTGTTTTCCTTTGAAGATCCTCAGCCTTGGAGGAGTGATACCAAGGTATTAGATAGTAAGCATCTTCAAGGCAGGAAATGTGAGTTTTGCATCTGACAATGTACACGCTGCTTCTGACATACCCTCTCAAGTGCTTAGTATAGTGCTGTACACTCACTATGCCCTCAATGAATGCATAACCATTAATTGATTGATTGATGGGTGGAATTACTGAAATACTACTTTTAATCATCTTCAGTGGTGAATAACAAACTGTCAGTGACCTGCGCTTCTCTTAAAATGGTCTCAACTCCATTCTCCACACCCCTCTAGTAGAGCTGCTAACAATTGATGGGTTTGTGTTTCCCCTTCATTTTCTTCTCTATTTGGGACAGAGGCAGTGTGGTCTATTGAAAAGATCTCGGGCCTGGGAATCAGAAGATTTTTGTTCTAATTCCCACTTCACAACTTTTTTGCTGTGTGACCTTGGAGAAGGCATTCAATTTGTCTGTGTCTCAGTTATCTGTTCTGTAAAATGGGGATTTAGATTGAGCCCCAAGTGGGACATGGGCTGGGTCCAACCTCATTATCTTGTATCTTTCCCTGCGATTGGCACAGTGCCTGGCCTATATAGTGAGTGCTTAACAAATAGTATATATATATATATGTATATATATATACATACATATACACACCAAGTTAGATTTCCGAGAGAGATTTGAAGGAAGGGAAGGTGAAGGCCATACGACAGAAATGGAGGTGTTGGGAGCAGAAAGTGGTGGGTGGGCATGGTGATTAATGATAATAATAATAATTGTGGTATTTGTTAAGCATTTACTATGTGCCAAGCACTGTTCTATACACTGGGTTAGATACAAGGTAACCAGGTGGGGGACAGTTCTTATCCCTCATGCGGCACACAGTCTGAATCCCCATTTACAGATGAGGTAACAAGCACAGAGAAGTGGCACGACTTGACCAAGGTCACACAGCAGACATGACAGAGCCGGGATTTGAACTCACATCCTCTAACTCCCAGGCCTGTGATTTTTCCACCAAGCCAGGGATTGTCAATCCAGGGTGGCTAGGGAAGTGAGTGCACTTATGTCCCCTTCTTTCCCTTGATTTTGACTGAGTAAACACCCGGGAAGCCACGGGATGACTTCTGAAGTGGCAGAATCCCTGTAAATACCCTCTCCCTGAGTTTTCAGTAAGTTGGCATCACGACGAGGTGGATTAATCCTCTAATAGCAACTACTGGCAGCATTTGAAGCCATCTTGCCCCATGCCATCTTCAGGAGCCAGGAGGAGTTCAGGTACGACTCCAGGAGTCGTCTCTCCATCGCACCCGTAATTGACACTCTGCTCGAGTGAATGATTTACTCTTCCCGGGAGTTCACGTCCAAATGTTAGCATCTCTCCCGTGAGTCATTAGCCGATCCTGTTCACCGCTCGAGGAACAGCTGTGGTCTTGGGGTGATTCACGCATGTGGCAGGCATCAACCATCTCTTCACATATGTGGGCAGCTTTGTCTCAAGGAACGCCCGGTTGTCTTCTAGCCTTCCTCATAAATTACATTTCGCTCACTGCCCACCGATGTCGGGCCTTCTACGTAACGTCCCCAATCTACGCAGGGTGGAAAGGATATCGAAGGGAGCTTACTGACATATTGCCTGACATTGTCATGATCCATGAGTGGCAGAAAATAGACTCCCTGTGAGTAGGCAGATTTCCATCTGGCAAGGAGATGGCTTTAATGAGCGCCAGTGTGAAATGACAGAGAGTAATAGAAACCAGAAAGTCGGGTTGGAAAATTAGCTTTCCTCATTCCACATCTGCACGACAGGGGTAGCTGCCAATCACTGTCTCCAGAGGGGGACGTATCTGAATACCCAGCCACGTGCAAAGTCATGTTTCTCCTGAGCTTAAAAAAAACAGCATGGGGAAAAAAAATGAATCAGTCTGTTCGGGAGATTTAAACAAATGTGGGGCTGAGAAACAAGCTGTAGCAAATTGGCCCAGAGGATGAAGAAAATTTGTGGGAAATGGAATCCGCTTCTTCCAGTGAAGTTACACATTCAATTAATCCTTCTTCTCCTTGCCAGAAGTCAAGGCAAGGTGCTCTCCCCATCAGTAAGTTTCTTAGCACAGTCCTGATGTTGGAAAAATCCTGGAGTGTTGCAATTTTTTTTTTTTGGTTTTCTATAGGGAGAAAAGTCAGGAAGCGGGCAGCGAGATTTGCTCATGGATGGAGAAAATCAGGACTGGCACCTCCCAACTTTCCAGGAAGAGTCTCATTGGATTCCATCCCATTTTCCCTGTCGTTCTGGTTGTGCAACCCCATCAACACCCTCAGTGCTTGTGTTTTATAAATCTACTATCTGTTGCTTATTTTTCTAATCATGTATTTAATTGCTCACTTTTTTTTAAGCACTTAGCACTCCCTGCACATAGGATTGGGGTGTGGGGAGATGTGCAAGGTGACATTTCATCATATTTCAGAAAAATGATCAGGGCAGCAGAGCGAACTATGGACTGGAGAGGGAAGAGACAGGAGGCAGGGAGGTCGGCGATAAAGCTGATTTGGGAATCAGACCCGCTGCGAAAAGGACCTGGTCTAGCGTAGGTGGTATATTTTTGGATGGAGAGGAGGAGGCAGAGGTTGGAAATGCTGTGGAGAAAGAACCAATAAGATTGGCTAATGGATCAGATATGGATGTTGAAAGAAAGGGAGGAGAAGATTTAGCCAGGAAGAAGAGGAGTACAGTTTTGGACATACCGAGCTAACTGCGTGGCTAGATGGGGAAGTAAACAGCGGAATCAAGAATACTGGCATGGCTTTGAGGAAGGCTGGCAGACTTTGGCATCAAATTTCACTGACTTCAGCAAGCAGCTGTAAAGCCGCTGCGGAGTACAACTTTCTAAACAGCCATGAGACCCAGACTTGCCACAAACATCTGACGTCTTTCATATTTAAAGACAATGCCACCGATGGTGAAATTCACCCATGGGTGCACGCACGATTGAAGAGGTCAATGTGGCACCTTCATCCCAACTGCACTGCCTATTTTCTTGGGCTGTCTTGCTTGACGTTTGCAGTTATTGGCCCTGTTTTCACTTTTTGCTCATTGTCTCACCATCCTCACAAAGCTTCTCCTCCAAAATAAACACCCCTTCCTTGATTACAGTGTGACACTGGTCTATCTGTGGCAACTGTCTTCCAGTTTTCAGCTGAGGCACAGCATTGTCTGAAGCTTTGTTTTCTCATATCCTTTAAACCCTTCCTCTGTCCTCCTCGCTTTCAATTAACCGAGCTGAGTTTCACAGCTTTTTTTGGCCAGGAAAAGAATTCAAGCCTTCTCAATTCCTCCAGCACATCAAACTCAAAATGTGGCACATAGGGTATAGAAGTAAGTGGTGTTGCATTATTCCTGCATCTGCCCAGGTCTGGGACCAAATGAAATTTTGAGGTGACCATCCTCACTGTGCGGTTTTGATTGCCAGGGCCCAGAGAAGTATTTTGTCATGCTGCTCCCCAAGGGAATGATAAACAATGATTTTTATTACGCTATCACAAGAAGCAATGTTGCTTAGTGACTAGAGCACAGGCCTGGAAGTTGGAAGGATCTGGGTTCTAATGCCGCCACCTCCACTTGTCTGCTGTGTGATCTTGGGCAAATTCACTAAAGTTCTCTGTGCCTCAATTCCCTCATCTGTAAATTGGGAATTCAAGCTCTGCCACTTGTCTGCTGTATGGCCTTGGGCAAATCACTTCAATTCTCTGTGCCTCAGTTATCTCATCTGTAAAGTGGGGATTGAGACTTTGAACTCCATGCGGGACAAAGTCTGTGTCCAACCCAATTTGCATGTATCCATCCCAGCACTTAGTACAGTGCCTGGAACATAGGAAGCACTTAAATGCCACAATTATTATTATTATTATTATAAAGAAACAAAAGTATTCTATTATGATTACAGTTAGGTGTCATGCCCAACCCGAAAACCTTCACAAATATCTATGGACTTTGGCAGTAGGCTCTTGCCAAACCTCTATGATGGGCTAAATCAGAGTGACAGCTCACGTTATTTGTCCCATAAACCCCAGAGATCCTTCTCTGGTTCTGTTAGTCTTCTCCAGCGGGTAAGATTCAACCCCGGGGAAGAAGTCCTGGCTGGGTGGAAAAGGAAAATCAATATGATCTTTTTTCCCTAACCCATTAAATCTTTCCCCATTCTTCTCTATCCCAGATTTCATTAAAACAATCTCAAAGAATTAAGTTTGGACAACAAAATCAAGACATCTTGTATTGTTGTCTGTCTCCCCCTTCTTGACTGTGAGCCCGTTGTTGGGTAGGGACCATCTCTATATGTTGCCGACTTGTACTTCCCAAGTTCTTAGTTAAGTGCTCTGAACACAGTAAGCGATCAATAAATACAATCGAATGAATGAAAGATGGCCCTGGATGGCTTTTCGGAGTCAGAAGAATGTACTTCCCTTCTCCCCTTTTATTTTCTTTCTAGGGTGGTAAATACTGAAGCAAAAGTCTCTCGAAAAGCTTCTTCAGTGAAGTGCTTTTCTTTTTCCCATATTAAAGGATTGGAAATTGTTTTAGAACCAAAGCTGAAGTGGTTTCTAACCACATTTTCAGGGCAAAATGTATTTCATTCATTCATTCAATCGTATTTATTGAGCACTTACTGTGTGCAGAGCACTGTACTAAGCACTTGGGAAGTACAAGTTGGCAACATATAGAGACAGTCCCTACCCAACAGTGGGTTCACAGTCTAGAAGGGGGAGACAGAGAACAAAACAAAACATATTAACAAAATCAAATAAATAGAATAAATATGTACAAATAAAATAGAGTAATAAATACGTACAAACATATATACATATATACAGGTGCTGTGGGGAGGGGGAAGGAGGTAAGGCGGGGGGATGGGGAGGGGGAGGAGGGGGAGAGGAAAGAGGGGGCTCAGTCTGGGAAGGCCTCCTGGAGGAGGTGAGCTCTCAGTAGGACCTTGAAGGGAGGAAGAGAGCTAGCTTGGCGGATGGGCAGAGGGAGGGCATTCCAGGCCAGGGGGATGACGTGGGCCGGGGGTGCGACAGGCGAGAACGAGGCACGGTGAGGAGATTACGTGGATTTCAGCATTATGAAGTAGAATATTTGCCTGGAAAGCATTTGGGGGTGGGAGGCGGGTGACTTGGAGTCTTGGCCCAGATCTGCCACTGACTTGAGGAATGTCCTTGACTTGGTCACTCAATCCATCCATCAATCAATATCTTGTATGTACAGAGCATTGCACTAAGTACTTGGGAGAGTGTGGCAGACACTATTCCTGGCTTCTAATCTGTCAGGAGAGATGGGTAACAATAATAATAATAATAATAATAATAATAACGGCATTTATTAAGCACTTACTATGTGCAAAGCACTGTTCTAAGCACTGAGGAGGTTACAAGGTGATCAGGTTGTCCCACGGGGGGCTCACAGTCTTAACCCCCAATTTACAGATGAGGTAACTGAGGCCCAGAGAAGTTAAATGACTTGCCCAAAGTCACACAGCTGACAAGTGGTGGAGTCGGGATTTGAACCCATGACCTCTGACTCCAAAGCCCATGTTCTTTCCACTGAGCCACGCTGCTTCTCTGAAGCATACACAAGAATAAGAAGAAGAAGGGCTTAAATAGCAGCATGATTATGACACAGTGGATAGAGCAGGGGCCTGAGTCAGAAGGTCATGGGTTCTAATCCCAGCTCCCCCACTTTGCTGTGTGACCTTGGACAAGTCACTTCATTTCTCTGGGCTTCAGTTACCCTACCTGTAAAATGGGGATTGAGACTGTGAGCCCCATGTGGGACAGGGACTGTGTCCAACCTGATTTGCTTGCATCCACCCCAATGATTAACAAATAAAATTATTATTATCATTATTATCAGCATTGTAAATCTATATTCACTCATTCAATCATATTTATTGAGCACTTACTGTGTGCAGAGCACTGTACTAAGCGCTTGGGAAGTACAAGTTGGCAACATAAATGTACAAAAGCATAACAGGAGGTTGTGTATGATAAAGTGCTGAGGGACTCCAAAAGTACTGTGGTAATAGTTGGAGGGATGCAAACTGGGGAGAAGAAAGATAGATAAGAGAACACCCCCCTCCCCCCAAAAAGAGGAAATTAACCTCTCCATGCCTCAGTTTCCTCATATACAAAGTGGGGATAATTATACCTGTCTCTCTCCCTCTCATTTTACTCCCAGAGGAGAGTGAAGTGAGGTGATTGATGTGGAAGCACCCCGGAAAAATTGAAAAGTGATACAAATGAGAGGTAGCACTCAATGTTCTGATTAAAGAGGACAACGTTTCCTGAAAATGTATGGGACGACCTTGTGCTTTAGAACTGAGGCAACAGAAAAAAAGATCTGTTCCCCCACCCCGTCTACAACCCTATTGGACTGACACTGGAGGTGGGAGAAACTGACAGGACACCTTTAAAAACAGTATCTTGGTCTTGTAACATACGTCACATTCTGCTGTACTTTCCCAAGTGCATTGGACTCACTTAATAAATACAATAAATACTGACCACCTAGCCCCCCATGGAGCCCCGACATGAGGAACTGGTAAAACCACAGTTTCTCTGGCGGTTGTCAGGTTCGAAGCCAAACAAACGTGGAACATAATTTTTGGCCACAAAGACCTTCCTGAACCTCAGGCTTCATATCCCAGAAGAATGAGCCAAAAAAAAACCCCCCAAAACAAACTTAAACAGATGTTCAACCCCAGCCCAGCCTCAATATTCATTCAGATAATTTCCTGAATGAAATAATCTTTGTCGCCGTGAGTAAACCTTTAGGCCATCCCTGATACAAACCCCCTTTGAACGGATGCTAAAATATGGTGCCGGAGAGGATCTACTAGTTGGGAAGCTCACATGAGTTTCTTTTTTGCAACTCTCAAAAACCTGATTTTTTGTGTCTGATTTTATTGCTCTTTGGCAGACTTTAGATTATTAGTAGACTGTCATTCTTTCTGTTTTCAAGGGAACCTAAATTTCGGTTGGTCAGTCTGAAAGGGTGACATGATGAATCCGGTATCCCTTAGCTTCAGCCCAACATCAATCTTTATGGTATGACAGCAAGAGGTAAGTGGATTTACTGAAGAGGGGAAGAGCTAAATTCTGGCAGATTTGAAGGGATTTGAAGGTCTGAAAAACTCACCATTCCTCCCACACTGGGTAATGGTTAAAGACTACCACGGTTTGGGGGAATTCTCAGAATGCCTGTCTTTATTTTGCCCCGGAGAGTAGCTTTCCTAGCTCAATTCTCTTCCTCATGAGAATTGTAAACTTTAGACGGTAAGCTCCTTCTAGATTGTAAGCAGGGAGCATGTCTGCTAACTCTGTTACAGTGTACCCTCCCAAGCATTTAGTATAGTGCTCTGCACACATTAAGTGCTCAATAAATTTAACTGATTGAATTACGGTCAAGGATGCTCCGGGGTAGTTTGCAATTGTTCGGGAGGACTTGTCAACGGGAAATGAAAGCATTTTAGGTCAGGTCTCATAGTCTCCCTTGTTTAGGTGGGAACATATTTACTCTCAATTTTAAAATAAATAAAGCAAGGGATATGAACTTTCAATTCATCTTCCCCGAACTTCAACCTTTCCATTTCCCTCTGTTTTGACTGGCTACGCCTCCTGGCTTTCCTGGTGATAAATAAGGGTGAATGGGAGAAGCTCACTAGTCCAATTACAAAGATATTGAAAAGGTCACAGTGGCCAGATTACTGTTATCTTCCCCCAAACCGATGCAGCATGAATTGCCCTACCATCACTGACTTGACAAAGGACAGGAAATGGTCCGGGAATGACTCAATCTTGCTGTAATCATAGTGTGAGAGGGATGGTAGAGCAGTTGTTCCAAGTCATTACTGACTCTCCTGAAAGAAATAGGAGGCAAGCTCACAGGGTGGGAGGGGTTAATTGAAACAAGGAACTGCCCCTGTGAGTGTTGAGCAGACTTGCTCATGAGCATCGGAAGACTTCGTTTAGAAAAATCACCGTCCGGTTTTCTGTTTAAGTCTATTGAATCTAGGCTTCTGTGAACATAGACTGGCATAACTACACAGTTATAGCGTGGCTCAGTGGAAAGAGCACGGGCTTTGGAGTCAGAGGTCAGGGGTTCAAATCCCGGCTCCACCAATCGTCAGCTGGGTGACTTTGGGCAAGTCACAACTTCTCTGTGCCTCAGTTACTTCATCTGTAAAATGGGGATTAAGACTGTGAGCCTCACGTGGGACAACCTGATCACCAGTGCTTAGAACAGTGCTTTGCACACAGTAAATGCTTAATAAGTGCCATCATTATTATTACACAGGGATTTTGCTTAGCACGGTGTGCCTGAAGGAGAAGGAGAATAGCTCTCACATTAGGCTTGAGCGAAACATCCCAGCAGGGCATTCTTCTACCCATGTGTTTCCCCTGGGAAGCTGAACTCACTGAAGCAAAGTTGTGCTCTTTTTCCCATTGGGCATCCTCCCCTCCAGTCTGGTGCAAGCCACTGCTGAGGATGGAAGGAGGGAGTCCAGTGAAATGTAAACAATCCTACAAATAACAGGATGCAGACCCACTTTGACACAGCTGAAAACAGCAACCACGGTAGCTGCCACCTTCTCTCCCTCCACAGATGGTTCCTGCTCCCAGTAGACTCCAGGCTTAGCGGGATGGGGATAAAAGATGCGGGCAGGATGTAATCCGCATCCTTCTCTCCCGGACAGTCAGCTATGCTGCCTCTCTGGGACCAGCCCCACCTCTTCTCTGCTCCAACAAACATTCTGTCCCATCCTGCCTTCCACCACTTTAGCGGGAAAAACAAAACTACCCACAATCTGAGGCCTCCGCAAAACCCCAGGGAAGATTGATGGCTGCTGTAGTGCTTACTGAGGCTGTGGGCATATCCTGAACTCTGAGCACCAAGGAGCCGGAAATTCTGCTCCCCTAGCTGCAGCACTCTACTCATTTTAATTTGGTCAATTGGCCGGTGTTGCGTTTGAATGCGTAATCATTCCTGATATGTCTGTCTCCCTTTAGGACTTGCTCCCTTTTATCCATCCCCTCCAGAGCCCCGCAGCACTTAAATTCATATCTGCAATTTTATTTCTTTGTATTAAGGTCTGTGTCCCCCACTAGACTGTAAGATTGTTGTGAGCAGGGAATATGCTATATTGTTAAAATAATAAAATGGTATTTTTAAGTGCTTACTATGTGCAAAGCACTGCTCTAAGCACTGGGGGGGATACAAGGTGATCAACTTGTCCCATGTGGGGCTCACCATCTTAATCCCCCTTTTATAGATGAGGTAACTGAGGCACAGAGAAGTTAAGTGATTTGCCCAAAGTCACACAGCTGACAAGTGGCGGAGCCGGGATTTGAACCCATGACTGCTGACTCCAAAGCCTGGGCTCTTTCCACTGAGCCATGCTGTGTTATATTGTACTCTCACCAGCACTTGGCACCGAGCTCAGCACACGGGAAGCGTTCAATAAATACTATTGACTAACGGACTCCAGTCTCTTCTCCTTACTTATATTTTTAGATTGTGAGTCCCACAGAGAAATAGAAACCCTGTCTAATCTCCACCTGGGTATTCTCTCCCAGCACTTAGTACAGTGCTCTGCATACAGTAAGTGCTTAATAAAAGCTACTACTTCTCTGGACCTCAGTTCCCTCATCTGCAAAATGGGGATTAAGACTGTGAGCCCCCCGGGGGACAACCTGATCACCTTGTAACCTCCCCAGTGCTTAGAACAGTGCTTTGCACATAGTAAGCGCTTAATAAATGCCATCATTATTATTATTACTACAAGGAATTTAACTCAAACACACCCAGAGTGCTCTATGGTACATACGAGAGGACATAATAAAAACCCTTACACTTACAAAATATGTAAGCATCTCATACAATAATAGTAATGGCATTTATTAAGCGCTTACTATGTTCAAAGCACTGTTCTAAGTGCTGGGGAGGTTACAGGGTGATCAGATTGTCCCACGTGGGGCTCACAGTCTTAATCTTCATTTTACAGATGAGGTAACTGAGGCCCAGAGAAGTAAAGTGACTTGCCCAAAGTCACACAGATAACAATTGGCAGAATCAGGGTTTGAACCCATGACCTCTGACTTCAAAGCCCAGGCTCTTGCCACTGAGCCACGCTGCTTCCATATCATTCATATCTTTGGTCCAGAGCAAAAGATGTAAATATAGCAAGCATTTTCAGATCCAGAGAAGTTTTACCATCTTACGTCCAAAATGCCTGGCTTATATTACATACTCTGCTTATATTTATGTTCACCAGAATATGCCTCCAATACAATGGGAGACTCTTCCAGCTCAGCAGGTAGCAAACATTATCAAAACTGCTTGAGACAGCCAGGGACTGCAGAATGGTGATGATTATGTTTTAGAGACACTAAAGGAGAAGACGTGCAGATGATTATGAATCATTCCACAAACTCAACACAGAGCGTTGCAGACCAAGAATGAATCTGGAGAAAAGTAAGGCTATATATCAGCCTACATCTTGGAAGCCCTAGGCACAACCTAAGATGATCATTGGCAACACAGAATTGCCGCTGGGTGCTAATACCTAGGCAATAATAATGATGATGATGATAATAATAATAATAATAACTGTGGTATTTGTTAAGTGCTTACTATGTGCCAGGTACTGTTCAAAGAAGTGGGGTAGATACCAGGTAATTGGGTTGGACATAGTCCCTGTTCCACACAGGGCTTGCAATCTTCATCCCCATTTTACAGATGAGGTAACTGAGGCAAAGAAAAGTGACTTGCCCAGGGTCACACAACAGGCACGTGAAAGAGGAGGTATTAAAACCCAGGTCCTTCTAACTCCCAGGCACGTGCCCTATCCACTAGGCTACAAACACTCTCCAAGAATACATGAGTAGAAAAAGCAACAGGACACAGAATTCAAGACCAATATTGCTTCTGGGGGCGATTGACAGGCGAAATTTGGCTTTAACTTTCGTATAACAATGATGGTATTTGTTAAGCTCATACTATGTGCAAAGCACTGTCAAATTCAACCTTCTCTTTGACCATGAGCCGTGGACTTATCACGTTAGGTACCTCCGGGTTCTTGAGCCTTTTCACCCAGCTGAGCAATGAGCCACATTCGGTAGCAAACAACAGGAGTAAATCACCAACAATGAGGCCCCAGAATACAGACAACTTTCCAGAATTAAGACAATGCCCAAAGGAACACAGTTTAGCTGGGACATATGAGGGGAAAAAATGACAGCTGGAAGTCAGAAAACCTGTGCCCCCTCTGCCCCTTCCCCAGTCTGACTTGCTGGCACAATCCTTTGCCCATCTGTGCCGGGAATTCCAGCCATGCCCACGCGTACAATCCCTGAAGGAGTCGGAAGTTATTTCTGACTCCTCTCCCAAACTTCCCCTCCCTCTGTGATGACCGCAACTCAGCCTGCTATCCCCAAGAATGCAATACCCCACACTGATCAATCAATCAATCGTATTTATTGAGCGCTTACTGTGTGCAGAGCACTGATGTTTACTCTTTGTAACTTATGGAATTTGTGCTGCTCTCCCACCAGCCCCCACCAATTCAAGCTTGCCTCCGCTTCTTCCCATTGAAAATGGAGAAAGGGGGTGGGTAATTGGCAGAATTAAATAAATCAGTAGATGCCCCCCACACCAATTCCCCCAGCCCCCTTCAGAGTTAGGGACACTCCCTATAAAGTCACATCATTTCTCTGTCTCCCCCTTTTAGACTGTGAGCCCACTGTTGGGTAGGGACTGTCTCTATATGTTGCCAATTTGTACTTCCCAAGCGCTTAGTACAGTGCTCTGCACATAGTAAGCACTCAATAAATACGATTGACGACGATGACGATCATTGAACGATGGTCAGTGTTTGGGGCTCAGGGAAGTTGTGTTTGGAAAGCAATCTGCCCTCTTGGACTTTGCTCCAAGGGACGGTTTCAGGAAACGAAGAGGAAATCCTTTGGGAAATCTATTAATAAACTATAGACCTTAGTCGGTTTTACTTTTCATTTTTTCCAGAATTAGTGGCCTCCTCTTTGAGTAGACTCCTCTAATCTAAGCTGTTCAGGAAGACAAAGTCATGACTTTCACATTCATTCATCTTGCTTGTCCTCGCTGCTTCCCTGAGAGGTGTGGACTATTTTCCCCGTTTGACAAATCGATCAGTGGAATTTACTGAGTGCTTACTGTGTGCAGAGCACTGTAATAATAAGAATTATTATAATTATTAAAGTAATTAAAATTAAAAGTGTGAAGTACTTTTAAACTAAAGTAATAATAATAACAATGATGGCATTTGTTAAGATCTGGTGTAGATACAAGGTAATCGGGTTGTCCCATGTGGGGCTCCCAGTCTTAATCCCCATTTTACAGATGAGGTGACAGGCACAGAGAAGTTAATAGACTTGCCCAAAGTCACACAGCTGTTAGGTGGTGGAGCCGGGATTAGTATAATACGACAGAAAGACCTTGAGCCTGTTCCTATACTGTGAGCCCGTTGTGGGCAGGGATTGTCTCTATTTGTTGCTGAATTGTACTTTCCAAGCGCTTAGTACGGTGCTCTGCACACAGTAAGCGCTCAATAAATACGACTGAATGAATAAATGGGAGACGCGTACCCTGCCCCTAAGGAGTTTACAGCCTACTGGGGGAGACAGACATTAAAGTAGATTATGGATAGGGGAAATAGTGAAGAATAAAAATATTGACAGAAGGCAGACGAGGAAACAACCTTATTGGGGTTCTACCTGGAGAGTTTCCAGTACTTGTACTTCCCAAGCGCTCCAACTTGTACTTCCCAAGCGCTCCAACTTGTACTTCCCAAGCGCTCCAACTGGTACTTCCCAAGTGCCCCAACTGGTACTTCCCAAGTGCTTAGTACAGTGCTCTGCACACAGTAAGCGCTCAATAAATACGATTGATTGATTGATTGATTGATTATCAGTCTCGATTATGGGACGGAGAGTCAAGCAGAGGCCTACCCTCTGAGAAGCAGCATGGCTCAGTGGAAAGAGCCCAGGCTTGGGAGTTACTGTATGCAGAGCACTGTAGTAAGCGCTGGGGAAGTACAAGTACAACATAATAATCATCATCATCAGCCCGGGCTTTGGAGTCAGAGGTCATGGGTTTGAATCCCCCGCCACCTGTCTGCTGTGTGACCTTGGGCAAATCACTTAACTTCTCTGAGCCTCAGGGACCTCATCTGTAAAATGGGGATTAAGACTGTGAGCCCCATGTGGGACAACCTGATCACCTTGTATCCCCCCCAGCGCTTTAATACAGTGCTCTGCACATAGTAAGCACTTAACAAATGCCATTATTATTATTATTATTATTATTATTATTATTATTATTATTATCACTTAACCTCTCTGTGCCTCGGTTACCTCATCTGTAAAATGGGGATTAAGACTGTGAGCCCCAGTGGGACAACCTGATCACCTTGTATCCTCCCCAGCGCTTAGAACAGTGCTTTGCACGTAGTAAGCGCTTAACAAATGCCATTATTATTATTATTATTATCATTATTATTATCACAACCTCTCTGTGCCTCGGTTACCTCATCTGTAAAATGGGGATTAAGACTGTGAGCCCCAGTGGGACAACTTGATCACCTTGTATCCTCCCCAGCACTTAGAACAGTGCTTTGCACATAGTAAGCGCTTAACAAATGCCATTATTATTATTATTATTATTATCATTATTATTATCACAACCTCTCTGTGCCTCGGTTACCTCATCTGTAAAATGGGGATTAAGACTGTGAGCCCCAGTGGGACAACCTGATCACCTTGTATCCTCCCCAGCACTTAGAACAGTGCTTTGCACATAGTAAGCACTTAACAAATGCCATTATTATTATCATTATTATTATCATTATTATTATCACAACCTCTCTGTGCCTCGGTTACCTCATCTGTAAAATGGGGATTAAGACTGTGAGCCCCAGTGGGACAACCTGATCACCTTGTATCCTCCCCAGCGCTTAGAACAGTGCTTTGCACGTAGTAAGCGCTTAACAAATGCCATTATTATTATCATTATTATTATCACAACCTCTCTGTGCCTCGGTTACCTCATCTGTAAAATGGGGATTAAGACTGTGAGCCCCAGTGGGACAACTTGATCACCTTGTATCCTCCCCAGCACTTAGAACAGTGCTTTGCACATAGTAAGCGCTTAACAAATGCCATTATTATTATTATTATTATTATTATCATTATTATTATCACAACCTCTCTGTGCCTCGGTTACCTCATCTGTAAAATGGGGATTAAGACTGTGAGCCCCAGTGGGACAACCTGATCACCTTGCATCCTCCCCAGCGCTTAGAACAGTGCTTTGCACATAGTAAGCGCTTAACAAATGCCATTATTATTATTATTATTATTATTATTATTATTATTAGATTAGCTGTGCTTCCCCACTCCTGTTTTATGTCATTAGCCTTTCCATCTGGGGCCAGCAGGTGTCAGCAGTGTTCACTTATCCCAGTTTTCTCACTAAGGAATTCCAGTTTAGGAGCCAAACAGGCAGGGTGGTGGCCTGCAAATAGCCCTTGGGCCACATAATAGTAACAATAAATAGCATTTGTTAAGCACTTACTACGTGCCAAGCACTGTTCTAAGCGCTGGGGAGGATACAAGGTTTTCAGGTTGTCCCACGGGGGGCTCACAGTCTTCATCCCCATTTTCCAGATGAGGCAACTGAGGCACAGAGAATAATAATAATAATAATAATGGCATTTATTAAGCACTTACTATGTGCCAAGCTCTGTTCTAAGCACTGGGGAGGATACAAGGTTTTCAGGTTGTCCCACGGGGGGCTCACAGTCTTCATCCCCATTTTACAGATGAGGCAACTGAAGCACAGAGAATAATAATAATAATAATGATGGCATTTATTAAGTGCTTACTATGTGCCAAGCACTGTTCTAAGCGCTAGGGAGGATACAAGGCTTTCAGGTTGTCCCACGGGGGGCTCACAGTCTTGGTCCCCATTTTCCAGATGAGGCAACTGAGGCACAGAGAATAATTATAATAATAATGATGGCATTTATTAAGTGCTTACTATGTGCCAAGCACTGTTCTAAGCGCTGGGGAGGATACAAGGTTTTCAGGTTGTCCCACGGGGGAGACTCACAGTCTTCATCCCCATTTTCCAGATGAGGTAACTGAGGCCCAGAGAAGTGAAGTGACTTGCCCAAAGTCACCCAGCTGACAAGTGGCGGAGGCGGGATTAGAATCCACCACCTCTGGCTCCCAAGCCCGGGCTCTTTCCACTGAGCCATGCTGCTTCTCTAACTTATGGAACTGTAACTTTTACTCCCTGGCATTGTATAGCTCCTTGCTGAAAAATCACTGCATTCACCTCTTAATAAAGTATAGAAAAATGCTATAATACATTAAAGGCAAGGGACAATTTGCTGCACTGAAAAATGGAGGGGTAGTGAAGCAGCATTGTCTAGCGAATAGAGCACGCGGCTGGGAGCTTAGAAGAACCTGGGTTCTAATCTACGCTCCGCCACTCGTCTGCCGTGTGACCTTGGGCAAGTCACTTCACTTCTCTGGGCCTCAGTTACCTCATCTGTAAAATGGTGATTAAGTCGGTGAGCCCCATGTGGGGCACGGACTGTCTCCAATCTGATTAGCCTGTACCTATTCCAGCGCTAAATACATGCCTAGCACATAGTAAGTGCTTAACAGCATTATTATTATTAATTAATTTATTTATTTTGAGCCTGTTTTCTTAAGATCCTCCATGGTCACTACTTAAGAAATGAGAGGGAAGGAGGCAAAACAGAAGACATTGGAGTGTTGTGAACTCTGAACGTGACAGCACAAGGGAAAGCCTTTCCGTGTGCCCAGTGTGACTGGGTTGGAGGGTCCCACATAAATTATTCATTTATAATTTATTAATAACAACAGCATTATTATTATCATCCTCATTATAAGACTGTGAGCCCCATGTAGGATATAGACTGTGTCCAATCTGATTAGCTTGTATCTATTCCAGCGCTTAGTACAGTGTCTGGCACAAGCGGTTTAACAAAAGGCAAAAAACACAAAAACTGGGAACATTCCTAGTCATGTTCTGAATGCTACTGATGGCTTCAAACCCTACCTTTGGGGAAAAGACCTATCCATCACATTTAAAAAACAGGTTTTTAGATGTGTGTGTTGGTAGGGGGGAGGGGTTGAATAAATGATTTATTTATAGACAGCTGTCCCTCATTTTTATTCATTTATTTATTTTACTTGTACATATTTATTCTACTTATTTTATTTTGTTAATATGTTTTGTTTTGTTCTCGGTCTCCCCCTTCTAGACTGTGAGCCTGCTGTTCGGTAGGGACCGTCTCTATATGTTGCCAACTTCTACTTTCCAAGCGCTTAGTACAGTGCTCTGCACACAGTAAGCGCTCAATAAATACGATTGAATGAATGAATGACTACATGGCATGGCTGAAAAGGCCAATGTGGGACCCTCCAACCTAGTCACACTGGGCACACAAAAAGGCTTTCCCTTGTGCTGTCACGTTCAGTGTTCGCAACACTCCACTTTCTTCTATTTTGCCTCCTTCCCTCTCATTTAATAATAATAATAATAATAATGTTGGCATTTGTTAAGCGCTTACTATGTGCAAAGCACTGTTCTAAGCGCTTGGGGGGGATACAAAGTGATCACGTTGTCCCACGTGGGGCTCACAGTCTTAATCCCCTTTTACAAATGAGGTCACTGAGGCTCAGAGAAGTTAAGTGACTCGCCCAAGGTCACACAACAGACATGTGGCGGAGCCGGGATTCGAACCCATGACTTCTGACTCCAAAGCCCGTGCTCTTTCCACTGAGCCACGCTTTTTCTCTAGTGACAATGGAGGATCTTAAGAAAACAGGCTCAAAACTGGCTCTTCCTTGTTTCTAATCGGGAGGATCATGCTATCCAACCCCAAACTTTATTTTGGGGGAGAGGCAGAGAAAACTTTCCGTCTTCAAAAATGGATAGGGCACAGATTCGTCTGGTTCTGGTGAGATCTCTGCTTGTTCTAGAACAGACTGCACCCATTCTCCCTGCCAACCATCTTCTGATACAAACAAGCGGGCACAGAGAGGCTGGGGGAGGGAGTGTGGTTGGCTCAGCATAAGCCTTCATCACTACTGCAAAAACCACAATTCCACCTGTAGATCTTTTTTTTATATCTACCCCAGCACTTAGTAGCTACCACTTAAAAATTACCGTTAAAAAGTGCGTAATAAATGCTGCTTTTTAGTTTTATTATAAAATGGGGACACCCTCGTAGGCTTGTGGAAAGAGCACGGATTCCAGTTACCCCCTGTGTGACCATGGGGACGTCACTTAACTACTCTGGGCCCCTGTGAAAAAGGCAATTCAATACCTATTTCTTCCTCCCTTTAGACTGTGAACCCCATGTGGGGCAAGGGCTGTGTCTGACCTCCTTAGTAATAATAATAATAATGGCATTTATTGGCACTGTTCGAAGTGCTGGGGAGGTTACAAGGTGATCAGATTGTCCCACGGAGGGCTGGCGGTTTTAATCCCCATTTTACAGATGAGGTCACTGAAGCACAGAGAAGTGAAGTGACTTGCCCAAGGTCACACAGCTGACAATTGGCAGAGCCGGGATTTGAACCCATGACCTCCGACTCCAAAGCCCGGGCTCTTTCCACTGAGCCACCCTGCTTCTCTACAGTGCTTGGCAAAATAGTAAACCCTTAAACAACTCCCACAGTTTGACCAGGGCCCGTGCGGATCTCTGAGCTCCACCAAGCCAGAAAGCTTTGAGAGTTTTCAAGCTTTTCTACAGACAGCCCTCCGTCATCATCAGTCGTATTTATTGAGCGCTTACTATGTGCAGAGCACTGTACTAAGCGCTCCAGGTCACCAACTTCTAGAAAACATTTGGAGTAAACCTGCTTTGGTTAGGAAGCGGTTCGGTTTGCCTCAATGGAAAAGCTGCCAGAAATAGTCTGTGCCCCCTGCCCAAAGCACACACTCAATTCGCCGCGGGACGTCGGCTAGAATCAGCCAGGAGAGAAAAAGTCAATAGTTAAACAGCGCTGCAGAAGGGAAGAGATTAAACATTATTTGCCTTGTTCTTTGCTGGGTTTTTCTGGCCAATCCACTGAATTTATCCTTCTTCCATCCTTTCTTTAGGCACCTATAGAGGATTCGTCGTCTACTGATGGCAAGATAATGGGAAAAATATACATGAAAAGGGGATTGAAGGATCTATCAAGCTTTGATTGCTCGATTTCCCCCCTCGGTGCTTCTGAGGAGGAACGGATCGAGTTTTAAATGAACTTTTTTCAAGGTGGACTGGGGCTTGATGTCATTCTCTGTGCTGACTGAGCAGTATCAACTCAACAGCCACCACTGGCACTTCTCCATAACCAACCTCAGCACTCGGGTAGGTATGTAGAATAGTGCATAAAATCTATTTATTCTGATTCCGTTACATGCTAACGTTCATAGCCTCCCACATTAGAATGTAAGCCCCTTGTGTGGAAGGAATATACCTCGTTTTGTGGGGTTTATTAGCACTTTCCCAAGTGTTTTAGTACCATGCATTGCGTTCAGTGAGCCCTCAGTGAATATTCATTCATTTCATCGTATTTATTGAGCGCTTACTGTGTGCAGAGCACTGTACTTAGCGCTTGGGAGGTACAAGTTGGCAACATATATAAGTAGAAGTAGAATATATAAGTAGAAGCAGCGGGGCTCAGTGGAAAGAGCCTGGGCTTTGGGGTCAGAGGTCATGGGTTCAAATCCCTGCTCCGCCAACTGTCAGCTGTGTGACTTTGGGCAAGTCACTTAACTTCTCTGGGCCTCAGTTACCTCAACTGTGAAATGGGGTTTAAGACTGTGAGCCCCCCGTGGGACAACCTGATCACCTTGTAACCTCTCCAGGGCTTAGAACGGTGCTTTGCACATAGTAAGCGCTTAATAAATGCCATCATCATTATTATTATTATTACAACTATTAGCCCTACTATTTCTATCAATCAATCGCTGGCATTTAGTGAACACTTACTGTGTGCAGGGCATCAAACTAAGCATTTGGGAGAGCTCAATACAACGGAGTTGGTAGACACGTTGCCTGCCCAAAAGGAGCTTACAGTCTAGAGGACTACTACTAATTCATTCAATCATATTTGAGTGCTTACAGTGTGTGAATAATAATAATAATGACAGTTTTTGTTAAGCACTTACTATATGCCGAGCACTGTTCTAAGCACTGGGGTAGATACAAGGTCAATAGGTTCTCCCATGTGGGGCTCACAGTCTTAATCCCCATTTTACAGATGAGGGAACTGAGGCCCAGAGAAGTGAAGTGACTTTCCCCAAAGTCACACAGCTGACAAGTGGCAGAGCCAGGATTCAAACCCATGACCTCTGACTCCCAAGCCCGGGCTTTTTCCACTAAGCCACGCTGCTTCTCACAGGGGGCGAGGTCTCCCATGCCTCCATGAGCAGGCATTCTTTTCAGTACAGAAGCACTGTACTAAGCGCTTGGGAGAATACAATATAACAGACACATTCCTGCCCGCAACAAGCTCATGGTCTGGGGTGGGAAGACAGATATTAATATGAATAAGTAAATAAATTAATTACAGATATATACATATGTGCTGTAGGGATGGGAGGGAGAATAAATGAAAGAGCAAGTAAGAGCTGCACAGAAGGCAGTGGGCGAAGAGGAGAGGAGGGCTTAATCAGGGAAGGCTTATTGGAGGAGATGTCCTAATAAGGCTTTGAAGTGGAGGAGAGCAATTATCCATCTGATATGAGGAGGATATGCCCACTACTATTACTACTACTACTATTATTAGTAGCCACTACTACAGCTCAGTGGAAAGAGCATGGGTTTGGGAGTCAGAGGTCATGGGTTCAAATCCCAGCTCTGCCACTTGTCAGCTGTGTGACTTTGGGCAAGTCACTTAACTTCTCTGGGCCTCAGTTACCTCATCTGTAAAATGGGGATTAAGACTGTGAGCCCCCCGGGGACAACCTGATCACTTTGTAACCTCCCCAGAACTTAGAACAGTGCTTTGCACATAGTAAGCGCTTAATAAATTCCATTATTATTATTATTCTCTGTGCCTCAGTTACCTCATCTGGAAAATGGGGATTAAGTCTGTGACCCCACGTGGGACAACCTGATCACCTTATATTCTCCCCAGCGCTTAGAATAGTGCTTTGCACATAGTAAGCGCTTAATAAATGCCATTATTATTATTATTATTCTCTGTGCCTCAGTTACCTCATCTGGAAAATGGAGATTAAGGCTGTGACCCCACATGGGACAACCTGATCACCTTATATTCTCCCCAGCGCTTAGAACAGTGCTTTGCACATAGTAAGCGCTTAACAAATGCCATCATTATTATTATTATTATTACTCCTCCTCCCTAACCCTGCTTAAGTTCTAAAGGAGTCTGAATCTATTACTTTAGCAGAACACAAGCCCATCGTAGTATCCCAGGGCAGTAGATGCTCGATTTTTCAGTCTTTTATCATCTACTTCCTATCAGAATCATGAAACCCAGTTCAAATTCATTTATTCATGTACACATATACATGGGTGCTCATGCACACATACACGCACACACATTCATTCATTCAATCAATCATATTTATTGAGCGCTTACTCAATAAATACACATACATCCCATTGTCCACAAGGAGGGACATTACTAGAGCACGGACCTGGAGCTCAGAGGACCTGGGTTCTAATCCTGTCTAATCTAATCTAATCCTGTCTGTTATGTGACATTGGGCAAGTCACTCAACTTCTCTGAGCCTCAGTTACCTCATCTGTAAAGTAGGGATGAAGACTGCGAGCCCCACATGGATCTTGGACTGTGTTCAACCTAATAAGCGTGTATCTATCCCAGTGCTTAGTACAGTGCCTGGCACATAGTAAGCATTTAACAAATACCATTAAAAAAGTTCTCACAGACCCTTTTCTGCAGGTGATGTGCTGGGGCCATAGAAAAAGCTTACAACGGGTACTTCCTGGGCCAGACACTGGAGGTTCTCTCCCACAGCACTTCTGTACCTATTTGTAATTTATTCATTTGTATAAATGTCTGTCTCCTCCTCTAGATTTTAGGCTCACTGTGGGCAGGGAATGTGTCTGCTTATTGTTGTATTGTGCTCTCCCTACCACTTAGTACAGTGCTCTGCACACAGCAAGTGCTCAATAAATACAATTGACTGACTGACTGAGCCTTGGCCTTTTACTGACTCCCGCTTGCCTTCTGGCTCCTTCTGTTGACTATCTAGGCACACGAGCCACTTTCAGAGTGGATAGTTCACGGCCCTGGGAGGTTGTGGGTTCTATTCCCAACTCCTCCGCTTGTCTGCTGGGTGACCTTGGGCAAGTCACTTTACTTTTCTAAGCTGCAGTGACCTCATCTGTAAAATGGGGATTGAGACTGTGAGCCTCACATGGGACACAGACTGTGCCCAACCCAATTTGCTTGTATCCACCCCAGAGCTTAGTACAGCGCCTGGCACGTAGTGAGCGCTTAACGAACACCACAGTTGCCCCTCTATCAGATATGGATGATCCTGCTTTTCTTCTACCTGCCCTGGCTCCCCAGCTTGTCTGAACCTCCGCCCACCAGATTACTTCCATCTATTCTGCTCCCGAGTCTCTTGGCACCAGACTTGATCATTCCCACTTTGCCCTATCACCAATCCCCCCACCCATCTCCACTATGGGGGTAAATGGCTAAAAGCAGGGGAGTCCCCAGTGAGTCAATGCCTCCAGTGGAGAAGATTTCTGACCGAAGAACCATCCAGGATGTTCTGCGAGGCTGAGACTTTATACCTCAACCTCATCTGTCTCACCGCCGACCTCTCGTCCACATCCTACCTCTGGTCTGGAACGCCCTCCCTCCTCTTATTGGACAGATAACTTCACTCCTGCACTTCAAAACCTTCAAGAAGCCTTCCTCAAGTCTTCCTTTCCTCCTCTCCCACTCCCTTCTGCACCGCTCTCACTTGCTCCTTCATTGGTCCTCCCTCCCATCCCCACTGCACATATGTACATATCTGTAATTTGTTGGTCTATCTTTTTTCTATATTAATGTCTTTCTCCCCCTTTAGATGGTGAGCTCGTTGTGGGAAGTAATATGTCTGTTTGTTGTTACATTGTACTCTCCCAAGTGCTTAGTATAGTGCTTTGCACACAGTAAGCACTCAATAAATATGATTGAATGAATGAGTGACAGGCTCAGCGGGAAGCCTGAAAATAGCTAGCCAAAGTGGGCAGCCACCGTTGGTTTCCTGTCGCTGTGGCAGCTCATTAGCATTATTCTTCTGGTAGTTGGGCCACAAATGGGTTTTGGCCATAATAATATTAATAATACTAATAATAATGGCATTTATTAAGTGCTTTATATGTGCAAAGCACTGTTCTAAACGCTGGGGAGGTTACACGGTGATCAGGTTGTCCCACGGGGGGCACACAGTCTTAATCACCATTTTACAGATGAGGTAACTGAGGCCCAGTGACTTGCCCAAAGTCACACAGCTGACAATTGGCAGAGCCAGGATTTGAACCCATGACCTCTGACCCCAAAGCCCATGCTCTGTCCACTGACCAACGCTGCTTCTCATAAAATCCCCATCTGGGTGTCCCAGGGTGTTGCACACCCACCTGCCTGCTCTCTCATTCTCTCCAGCACTCCGAGAGCGGTGGGAACGCAGCTGACAAAGATGAGGGTGTGTGAGTGGCTAGGCACAATCCACCACCACTAGAATCAGTACCTTGGCTTAAATTTTAGGCCCGATATCTTGGCAGGATGAAGGCTCAAAGGCTCTCTTTGAAGGATGGCTCTGTCACATCACCTAAGCCGGCCTCCTGATAGTACAGGTCATTCCCAGCAGGGAGTACTCAGTTGCTCTGGGGATCGCAATATACATCACAGTCCTGAGTGGAACAAATTACCTTTTTTAGTCCATAGGTCCTGTCTTTCTACAACTGCCTAAGTCTGTCCTTCGCCCTCGTCCCTTTAATGTGACCAGGTTACAAGCCAATGCCTCATTGAATTACCGCCCACTTCCCCATCAGATCTACTCTGCTGCTCTCTAATCGTTCCTCCAGCCTTCCTGTGGGGAGTAGAAGAAATGAAGATAAGACAAAGGGGTGCGGACCCGTTGGGGTTTCCCAACTTTTCACCCTTACAATCATTTCTATTCCCTGAATCTGTCCCTATCTGGGCAAAAGGAGCCACCGCGGTCAGCTGGAGGAGAGATTTCTGGAGCTTGGAGAATCCACAGAGCCTAGTGGAAAGAGCACGGGACTGGGAGACGGAAGACCTGCTTTTGCCACTTTGCTAAATCCTGTCGGTTCCAACTTCACAGTATCACTATAATCCGCCCTTTCCTTTCAATCCAAACTGCTACCACGTTAATACAATCACGTATCCTATCCCACCTTTTCAATTCAATAGTGTTTATTGAGCTATCACTGTGTGCAGAGCACTGTAATAAGTGCTTGGAAAGTGCAGTTCAGCAATAGAGACAATCCCTGCCCACACCGGGTTCACAGTCTCAACACCGGGCTTACAGTCTTGATTACAGTACCAGCCTCCTTGCTAACCACCTAGCCTCCTGTCTCTCCATGCCTTACTTCACTCCGCTGCCCGGATCATTTTTCTACAAAAACAGTGAGGACATGTTTCCCCACTCCTCAAGAAACTCCAGTGGTTGCCTATCCACCTCCCATGAAACAAAAACTCCTCATCATTGGTTCCTAAGCACTCAATCACCTTTCCCCCTCCTACCTCTCCTCACTACAACCCAGCTGGCACACTTCGCACATCTAATGCCAACCTTCTCACTGTACTTCGATCTTGTCTCTATCACTGCCGACGCCTCACCCGCATTCTGTCTCTGATCAGGAACACCTTCGCTCCTCGAATCTGACAATTACTCTCTCCTCCTTCAAAGCCTTATTGAAGGCATATCTCCTCCAAGAGGCCATCCCTGACTGAGCCCACCTTTCCTTTTTTCCCACTCCTTTCTGCATCACCCTCACTGGCTCCCTTTATTCATCCCCCCCTTCCAGCCCCACAGCGCTTTTGTACATATCTGTAATTTATTTATATTAATGCCTGTCTCCCTCTCTATACTGTAAGCTCTCTGTGGGGAGGGAATGTGTCTGTTCATTGTTATATTGTCCTCTCTCTAGAGCTTAGTACAGTGCTCTGTACACAGTAAGCGCTCAGTAAATAAAATTGAATGGAGTATTTATAAAGTACGTATCAGACACAGTTCAAAGTAGTGGGGTAGATACGAGTTAATCAGCTTGGACTCAGTCCCTGTCTCATATGGGACTCACAGTCTAACTAGGAGGAAGAATAGGTATGAAATCCCCGTTTTACAGATGAGGGAACAAAGGCACAGAGAAGTGAAGTGACTTGCCCAGGGTCACACAGCAGTCAACTAGAAGAGCCGAGATTAGAATCCACATCTGATCCCCAGGCCCATGCTCTTTCCACTGAGCCACACAGCTCCTCACTTAAGGAACAGATCTCCAAATATTCTCCAGGACATCCTTTTTCAACCTCGTCGTTTCTGTCCCACGAGCTTGCCACTAAACCCCGGCCTCCCGACGGTCAGGGCGGCAGACGCCATTGCCGGGAGAAAATCGGCGCTGATTAAACTAAGGCTTAAGGCTGGTCGTGTTAATGCTTCTTCCAATTTCCAGCCCGTGCCCCTTGCAGCTCTATAATGGAAGCTTTCCAGCTCTCCCCTGCTCGGAAAACATTCATATTAGTGCCACACACACCATTGTATAGTTCAAATCTCCCGAGAAAACATTTCAGCTTTAGGACAGCCGTGTTTTCAGCTGTTCTAATCATTCTAATTACTTGGGAATGTTTCCTTTTTCCCCCCCTTCACCCTCTAGGGCCTTTTTGCCTTCAAACCGGCTACAGAAACAGAGTAATTTAGCACAGTGAAAAGCTTATTAACACATGATGCAGTTCAATGGCATGAGAAAATGCAGGAAAACGAGCATTCCATCCCTTTAACCAGATAGATGGGAATATATCAAAGGGAATGTGTCAGGAGAGAATAACTCACCATAATGTAAGGAGAAAGGTCAAGGTGTCAGTTCTGATGGCACAGAAATCTAAACTGTCTGGGGTGGAGGCTGGCAGTTCAATTCTTCAACTTGCCCATCACGCCTCAGATTGCAGCCTCGGTGGACAATTTTCTAAATCCTCGTTTATCATTTAAGAGGGTCCCAAGGTAACATTCAACCAAGGATTCTGGCCCTGTTTCGTACTTATCTGAGAGACACCAGGGAAAGTGGAAAGGTTCCTATTTGTCTGTGGAAAGTAAAGTCTGTGCCTTCTCTGCAGAGGAGGCTGAGGGAACAAGGATTGACTAAATAGCCTTCTCTCGAGACAAGTAGGACCAGCCTAAAACTGGATTCTCAACTCTAGGGGTTGGGGAGAGTTTAGAGCAAAATGGTAGAGAGGCCTTGTTTAATGCATAACTTGTACACTGTAGTGCAACTTTTCCCTTCTGAAGGAATTTCATAATTTGAATCCAACAAAAATATTATTCTGACTGGAAGTTTCCCTTTCACTTCAAGCCAACTACAGCCCAAGCTCCAGGACTATCCTTAAGTAAAACAGCGGGAAACAGTGTGGCCCAAGCAAAAGAGGGCACGCCTGAGAGTCAGAGGTCCTGGGTTCTAATTCTGGCTCTGCCAGTTGCTTTCTGAGTGACCTTGGGCAAGTCGCTTAACTTCTCCATGCTTCAGTTTCTTCAACTGTAAAATGGGAATGAAATGCCTGTTCTTCCAACTTAGAGACCATAAGCACCTTATGAGGCAGGGACTGTGTCCAACCTGTTTATCTTGTGTCTACCTCAGTGCTTAGAACAGTGCTTGACACATAGAGCTTAACAAATGCTATAATTATTATTATTACTATAAAGCAGATCAATCACACAGTTCTTTGCATTGTGTTCTGAGGCTCTCCAGTGAAATTTTCTGGACTTGTTTTAGGGTACCAAAATCTTCTTACTTCCCAGCATCCCATTCTCATTTTAGGGGCTGTTAGAGATATATTTGGGTGGCCGCTACAGATGCTGAGGTGGGTTTCATGTGAGAAGGGTGGGATTCTCTTAAAAACAGCTTTTCGTTGAGGTAATCATCCAACTGAAAGGTGACTCTAAGGGTATCTCCTCAGTCTCCAGTGAGGAAAATCTCACAAGCTCCTGACACCAGTCACCATAAGAGTCCCCTAAACCTTGCTTGGGTCTATCCTGACTCCTGCCTGCTGTGATTAAAGTGAGCTTCTTCTTATTCCAGTCCCTGAGGATTCTGACTGATTTTCTATACTTTTTAGGTCTTTCCCCACTTTCTGAACCCTCTAGAGAGATTAACCAAAGGCCAAGATTTGGGCACATTTCTTTCAAGTCCACCAAGTTCCTGAACCAATCACCTGTGTGGTAAACTACTAAAATCTGAAGGAGAGTTTGACTTCCCTCTGGATTGAATTTGGGGTTCCAATCCATCAATCTATGCCTAAAAGGATTATTAGACTACTCGAGGCTGAGCACCTCAAAGGCAGGTATGGATTTAAGCCCGCCCCCGAGCTTCTCCAATAGAAGGTAACATAAACTCCAGTGGCCATGTCTGAGCCACACTCACGAACAGGAAAGAGAAACAAACAGGATTGAATTCAGAACATAAATACAGAAAAACACTGAATATATAGAGAGAGGCGCTCAAGGAAGCAACCAACAGCTATTGAAGGACTGTTTAGGATTGATAAACAGACCGGACTCTGTCTGGCCGAGTGGACTCGGTTTGAGCTGCTTGAGGGATCGCTTAGAAGCAACAAATACCACAATTATTATCATTGAAAACCTGTTTAAAATGATTGAATCAACCCACACTAACCTCCCTTTCAATCTCTGATATTTCTTGATGAGAGATAATCTACGTCAGGCCACAGACCTTTGTTCATTCAGGATACCAAGCTCACAGCAAAAGGGAACTAGGTTTTCCTCTCCTCCTCCCCACCAGAGCTTGGGTCTGCTTTTCACCACCCTCTCTGGAGGGAGGAGAAGAGGGTGTTTTCCTTGCACTGTACATTTCCCCAAACTGCAATCTATCTTTTGTTATGGTATTTGTTAAACACTTACTATGTACCAGGCACTGTACTAAGCGCTGGGGTAGATACGAACTAATCAGGTTGGACACAGTCCCTGTCTCACATGGGGCTCACAGTCTTAATCCCCACTTTAAAGATAAGGTAGCTGAGAGAAGTTAAATGACTTGCTTGAAGTGACACGGCAGACAAGTGGCAGTGTCGGGATTGGAACCCAGGCCTGTTCTCTATCCACTAAGCACTTCTTCTTTGAAGCACTTAAAATCTGTCTTCCCCTGTAGGCTGTAAGCTCCCTGAGGGCGGGGATCGCCCCCAATCAACCCTGTTTTATTGTACTTTCCCAAGCTCTGAATACAGTTTACTGGACACAGTAAGCACTTTGAAAAAATATTGATTGATTTTCACCCTACTGGCCCAAAATCTGTTCATCCCCATATTATTCCAAACACGCAGGAAGGGTTGTGGGTGACAGTGCCAATCTCTTGGCCACCTTGGCTTGGCTATCAGGGACCTAGCAGTGGATTCCTATTACCAATTCTTCTTTAAACTCACCGTGTTACTTAACAGGCCTTTCCGATGTTTACTCCACCTCAGATGACAGGGTTATAGTTTCCCCTCAATCACTTCATGACAACCTGAAAGAACTGCCCACTGACACCACACCATTATACTGCTCTGTAGTCAATCAGTTTCCTGTGTCAATTACATAGAGACTTAGACTCATTTCGGTGTGGAGCTTGTGACTCAAATAAATCTCACAGGAAATTTTGATTCCAACTAGCCCGAGTACCCCTGGGGGACACTCCAGAAAAGCTGAACAGGGTCAGACAATGATTTTTCCTTTGGGATCGGATAACCTTGTTTTTTGGGGGGGGCAGGATTATGGTATTCGTTATGAGCTCACTATGTGTCAACTGTTCTAAGCACGGGAGTAGATGCAAGATAATCAGGTTGAAAACAGTCCTTCCCCATGTGGAGTGCTCAGTTTAAGTAGGAGGGAGAACAGGTATTGAATTCCCATTTTAATAATAATAATTGTAGTATTTGTTAAGTGCTTACTGTGTGCCCAGCTCTGAACTAAGCGTTGGAGTGGATACAAGCAAATCGGGTTGAAAATAGTTACATGGGGCCCCCAGTCTCAATCCCTATTTTATGGATGAGATAATAGAGAAGTGAAATGACTTGCCCAACCCTACACAGTAGGCAACTGGCAGAGCGGAATTAGAACCCAGGGCCTCAGACTCCCAAGGCCGTGTTCTTTCCATTAGGCCCTGTTGCTTCTGTAATTGGTCTCCACATCCCTGGACCGTGGAAAGGAAAGGGGTGAAAATGAGGCAGTGCCCGTCTCTGTGGGAAATAAGTCATGGAATGCAGTAGTGGGGAAGCTGGGATCAGTGGTTGAATGGCTCTGGCTCAGCAGTGTTACCTGAAGAGGAAAACCATCTGCTCAGGCAAGACACAGCTAGAAACATCTGCAATGGAAACCAGGGCTGCTGGGAAAGCCAAACATGCCCCCCTCCCCCTTATCACTGCCATGTTTTACTTAATCCCAAAGCCTGACCTGACTGTTTGTCAACCAGTATCATTTTCTCGAATCCCGGCTCAACCACTAGTCAGCTGTGTGACCTTGGTCAAGTCACTTAACTTCTCTGTGCCTCAGTTACCTCATCTGTAAAATGGGGATTAAGACTGTGAGCCCCACGAGGGACAACCTGATCACCTTGTATCCCCCCCAGGGCTTAGAACAGTGCTTCACACAAACTGCTTAACAAATACCACTATTATTATTATTATTTTCTGAGACTCAAATGAGTGCCTAGCTTTGTACCAAGGCCCATAGACTGTCTAATCCTGATTGGGAATGTCAGTCCTCCCTAGAGGGAATGGTGTTGGGAAGGGACATATAGGAAGGAGGAAAGTTTAGGCTGAGGACTGAGCTTAGAAAGAACAATGTAGTGCAGGGAGACTGATGGAGATTGGGCGAAAATCAGCCTCTATCAGACTGCCTAGGATCACGGAAATTTTTCAATCTCCAACGTCCGCCACTTGTCTGCTGTGTGACCTTGGGCAAGTCACTTCATTTTCTCTGGGCCTCAGTTACCTCATCTGGAAAATGGGGATTAAGACTGTGAGCCCCATGTGGGACAACCTTTTATCTATCTCAGTGCTCTGCACATAGTACTTAAATACCATAATTATTATCATCATCATCATCATATTTGGGCTGAACCAAGATGCTCTTCCCATCTCCTAGTTTCTTGCTCCCTCCCCACTGTATCCTCACAACCCCACATCTGCCCACCCTGAAAATATCTTCTGCCTGTTGTCATCCTGTGCTTTGATCACCCTGACTGCCAGATCATTCCTGCTAATGAGCCTAACTGAAACTAGCTGATCAGGGGGGTATGTGTTCATGCAATATGCACCAGTAATCCCACCACCCAGCCTTATATTCCATCTCCAACAGAGGCCACAGAACCTCCATTCTTATGGTAGGGAAGGTATCATCTTCCAATTACCCGAGACGGCAAGATCCTTGAAGGCGGTGATCATATCAACCAACTGCATTGTATTACACTCTCCAAAGTGCTTAGTGCAGTGTTGCGCATCCTTGAAGGATTGATTAACCAACTATGGCCCACTCACCTATAAAGCTATCAGAACTAGTTTTGAACCAACTGATATTTTAGTATTTGTTAAACACTATGTGCCAAGCACCGTATTAAAGACTGGGGTAGATACATGATACTAAAGCCCCACATGGGATTCACCAAGTAAGAGGGAGAACAGATGAAGGAATTGAAGCAAAGAAAAGTTAAGCGACTTGCCCAAGGTCCCACAGCATAAGTGGCAGAGCTGGGATTAGAGCCCAGGTCCTCTGAATCCCAGGCCTGCTCCCTTCCCATGCTCTTTCCACTACGCCACACTGCACAGCTTCCAATGAGAATAAATTTCACAGATTTGTCTTAGGCATTGATTCCATTTGTTTGCTTTGACCCTGATACTTTTAAGCTACTCGGAAACCCCCTTTTCCCCTTCTTCCTTTTGTTGGTCAGTCGTATTTACTGAGCACTTACTGTGTGCAGAGCACTGAACTAAGCATTTGGGAGAGTGCAATATAACAATGTAACAGACACACTCCCTGCTCACAAAGAGCTTACAGTCTTTTCTGCCTCTTCTCCTGCTTAGCTTTCTCCTCCACCAAAAGCATTTATTGAATAACTAGCAAAATATACAGTATATCACATGCTTATAATTGATTTCTCTTTTCAAAGTGCCTATCCTTTTCTCCAGGATTGAGGGGCAGGGACCATACCTTGGTCGGTTTATACCATTGCTATCAATTGTACCCAAAGCAGACTAGGGATCCAAATAATTTGGGGTGTGGTGGGGGGGAAGATAGACAAACAGACAGTCAGATGACTAGATTTCCTTGCAGCCAACTGACCCCAGGGATCCACTAGTCAATAATGACAATTATAATGATGGTATCCGTTAAGCGCTTACTATGTGACAAACACTGTACTATGGGCTGGAGTCGATACAAGCTAATCAGACTGTACACAGTGCCCATTCCACAAGGGTTTTAATCCCAGCTCTGCCACCTGTCTGCTGTGTAACCTTGGGCAAGTCATTTCACTTCTCTGGGCTTCAGTTACCTCATCCGTAAAATGGGGACTGAGGCTGTGAGCCCCACAGAGGCAGGGACTGTGTCCAACCCGATTTGCTTGTATCCACCCCAGGGCCTGGTACATAGTTAGTGCTTAATAAATCACTATTATTATTATTATTATTATTATTACATGGGGCTCTCATCTCTGTAGGAGGGAGAACAGGTATTGAATTCCCATTTTGCAGATGAGGATATCAAAGGCACAGAGAAGTTAAGTGACTTGCCCAAGGTCACACTGGAGGCAGGTGGAAGAGCTGGGATTGGAACCCAGGTCCTCTGACTTCTGGGCCCATGCTCTTTCCATTCTGCAAAACTGCGCCTCTAGAACAGCCACTTTGGCCTAGTGTCCCCCTCAATCACTACAGAAATATGGGGGTGCATAATGCTGCATACACACTGAGCAAAACACTGTGCTGCCAAAGAGTTCATGTGAAAACAAACGCTATTAGTGGTAGGTGAACCTCCTTTCCTGCTCCAGTCATGTAAAGGAATAGCCGCTGGAGACATGAAACCTCTTAATAGAAAACATTTAATTAATAAAGTGAAATTTCATTTCATGGATGCCTGCATCTCCTCCATGATGTGTTAGTTTAAGACCAGACTACTGCAGAAAGCTACCAAAGACAAAGCAATCATGTATCCATAATGCCGTGACGCATGTTTAATAGTCCTGTAATGCTTGGTTGGCCTCCCTCCATTATACTTGGGGACATTAACTGCCTACGTGAATAATTTAAAAGTACAGGCTCTCTAGGTTGTAAGCTCAATGTGGGCAGGAAATGTGTCTGCTATATTATTCTATTGTGCTTTCCCAATAGTTTAGTACAGTGCTCTACACACAGTAAGCACTCAATAAATATGTCTGATTGGTCATGTTGGCCAAATGCAAAATTGGCAAGAACTCTTTTCAACTTGGGGGGTGATTTTTTATGAAATATCTAAAGAGAATTGAAACATCTCAGTCTGCGTTTGGTCTGGCGGTATTAAATCTACTCCAGTGCTTAGTAGAGTGCCTGGCATGTAGTAAGGACTTTAAAAGTATAATCATCACTATTGTTATGATAACGCCCAAGAAAGTGACAGAAAGGGCCCAAATTGGCAAATAAACATGCACATTCACTGAGCTATAGGGTCACCTATATTTAGCCAACTTCTTTAGATTAGTACCTAGGTAATGATCCCAGGGTACTCTCTTGTGGCAAGCGAAGCGGACTCTGTTTCCTTTCAGGTTTGAGGAGAATTGATTTCCGGAGCCTCCTGAAAGGGAAGCTGTTTCCCCCATCTACGGTTTCCGTCGTTTGAATCTGAGCCGGCACGGGCCCTGCCAGCAGACGCTGATTCTGCACCAGCCTTCCCGTCCTCCGGATTGTCCGTCTAACCTTGCCAAAGGGCGGCAGGCCCAGAAGGCTATCCCAGCTGTGCCAATGTGCCTTGGGAGTCAGGACCTGGGTTCTAGTCCCAGCTCTGCCCCTTGTCTTCTATGTGACCTTGGGCAAGTCACTTCACTTCTCGGTGCCTCAGTTATCTCATCTGTAAAGTGGGAATTAAGACTGTAAGCCTCGTGTGGGACAGGGACTGTGTCCAACACGATTTGCTTGTATCCCCGCCAGTGCTTAAAACAGTGCTTGGCACATATCAATCAATCAATCAATCAATCGTATTTATTGAGCACTTACTATGTGCAGAGCACTGTACTAAGCGCTTGGGAAGTACAAATTGGCAACACATAGAGACAGTCCCTACCCAACAGTGGGCTCACAGTCTAAAAGGGGGAGACAGAGAACAGAACCAAACATACCAACAAAATAAAATAAATAGGATAGAAATGTACAAGTAAAATAAATAAATAAATAAATAGAGTAATAAATATGTACAACCATAGTAAGGGCTTAAATACCACAGTTATTATTATTGTCATATCCCTTGGTGGGGCCATGGATAATATCAATCCTCCCGGGAGTCTATTTAGCGCTTAAACTGGAGAGCAGACAGCTGCCCCACATTCAGGTTTCTTCCCAACCTCACAGCCAACTACCAGTTTGTAAAGAAACTCAAATTTTAAATTTGATCATTCAGGACAATAGTCTATCCGTTTTATGGGATTTTTTTGTTAAAACATCCTTCTCCAAAAGCTCCGGCTTCCTTTTAAACATCAGAAAATGGATCTCCCAAATGGTTTTGTGACAGTGGAAGATAATATTATCATCATTTTACAGATCAAGGCATGAAGGCCTAGAGTGGATTAGCAATTTATCCAAGCCTACATGGTAAATCGGAGGCTTACTGATTCTTATACCAGTCTTCCGTACCTTGTCCTTCTGTCACAATTCCATGTTTCGAATACGTTTCCACTGCAGGGGATCTTTTTACTGTCAAATTGTTACCGGTGGTATCAACTGTGAGTTGAGCCCTGGAATTAGTACTTAAGGAATTTACAATCTAACAGTGGTTTTTTTGAGTGCTTACTCTGTGCAGAGCACTGTTCTATGTGCCTAGGAGGGTACAATATAATAATAATAATGGCATTTATTAAGCGCTTACTATGTGCAAAGCACTGTTCTAAGCGCTGGGGGAGATACAAGGTAATCAGGTTGTCCCACATGGGGGCTCACAATCTTAATCCCCATAGACATGATATCTGCCCTGCAGAAACTGATTCTGCGCCCTCTGCTTAACTTGGTACAGGAAGGACTTTTCTGCTGTACATCATTTGGTATAATTTATGTCAGTAACAGGATCAGTGGAAAGAGCACAGGCTTGGGAGTCAGAGGTAATGGGTTCAAATCCCGGCTCCGCCAATTCTCGGCTGTGTGACTTTGGGCAAGTCACTTAACTTCTCTGTGCCGCAGTTACCTCATCTGTAAAATAGGGATTGAGACTGTGAGCCCCACTTGGGACAACCTGATCACCTTGTATCCTCCCCAGCACTTAGAACAGTGTAAGTGCTTAACAAATGCCATTATTATTAGTATTATTATTATCAGTATCAGTGGTACAGATTGAAGGTCTTCTGTATGCATAGCCTAAAACTAGACACTTGGAGACAAAAAAAAAGAGGTTAAAGACAGGAACCCTGTTCTCAATGAGTTTACAGTCTAAGGTGAAGGGAATGGATGAAGTTTGATAACTATGATTTAGCTGAAGACAAACAAGAGAGCTACAAGTGTTTTTCACAAGTAGATAAATATCACAAGTCTATTGGGAGAGAGAGTGACATGAATCAGCAACTGTATTTTAGTTAAAGGAGGGTAAGAATAGATACTAGTAATTATCCCAAGTGGATAATGAAATACAGTGTTTAAAATCTGGATTACAAAGCTCTAATGGTAGGCTCTCGAATGCAGCCCACCTTTCTGTCTGCATGAAGCGAGACTATTGCTCAGATGGGAATTTTTGGAAAACCATCTCACTGAGTCCCGCTTCTCTTTCACCCTCCATAATGAACCAATGTGTAGAGATGCCTTCTTACATGGGACCTCATTAATATAATGGAAATTGGGAAACAGATCCCTGCTACTGGATGCTGTGTCAAATGCTGGTGTATCTTTTGGGTTTTTGTGTCTGTGGTTACTGAGTCCTAAAGTCATAGCAACAATCAATCAATGGTGTAGACTTAGCAATTACTGTGTGCAGAGCATTGTACTAAGCACGTAAGAGAGTGCAGTAACAGACACGTTCCCAGTCCGCAGTGAGTTTACAGTCTAGAGGACTGGGTCTATCAGAAACAAAAATACTAGAGACAGAAAGGTGTATAGGCCAATAATAAAGTAATCGATAGCATTAATTAATTGCACATAATGTACAGGGTGGCCTGATTGAAAGAGCATGGGTCTGGAGGTTAAGAGATCCAGAGTTCACACCCAGCTCTGCCACTGGCCTGAAGTTTGACCTTGGGCAAGTTAATTAACTTCTCGTGTTTCAGTTTCCTTATCTGCAAAAGGGGAATACAATTCTCCCTCCCTCTCAGACTGTGAGTCAATCAATCAATCAATCAATCGTATTTATTGAGCGCTTACTATGTGCAGAGCACTGTACTAAGCGCTTGGGAAGTACAAATTGGCATCACATAGAGACAGTCCCTACCCAACAGTGGGCTCACAGTCTAAAAGTCCTGTGTGGGTCAAGGACTGTGTCTGTTCTGATGATCTTGTAACTATCCTAGATCAGCGCTTGTTTAATACATATCATCATCACCACTATCAACCGAACCTTGGGAGCATATATGGCATTGATTCAGACACCATCCTTTAAACAGAGGAAGTTCATAGGCTAGAGGACAGAAACAGCAGAAACACGCAGGCACATCGGGAAAGAGAGGGAGAGAGAAAAGGGAAACAAGCTAAAATAAACAAATTGAATGTGACACAGATGTCTGCTGTGTGACCTTGGGCCAGGCACAACAGCTTTCTGCATCAGTTACCTCATCTGAAAAATGAAGTTTAAGACTGTAATCAATCAATCAATCAATCGTATTTATTGAGCGCTTACTATGTGCAGAGCACTGTACTAAGCGCTTGGGAAGTACAGATTGGCATCACATAGAGACAGTCCCTACCCAACAGTGGGCTCACAGTCTAAAAGGGGGAGACAGAGAACAGAACCAAACATACCAACAAAATAAAATAAGTAGGATAGAAATGTACAAGTAAAATAAATAAATAAATAAATAAATAGAGTAATAAATATGTACAACCATATATACATATATACAGGTGCTGTGGGGAAGGGAAGGAGGTAAGACGGGGGGATGGAGAGGGGGACGAGGGAGAGAGGAAAGAAGGGGCTCAGTCTGGGAAGGCCTCCTGGAGGAGGTGAGCTCTCAGCAGGGCCTTGAAGGGAGGAAGAGAGCTAGCTTGGCGGATGGGCAGAGGGAGGGCATTCCAGGCCCGGGGGATGACGTGGGCCGGGGGTCGATGGCGGGACAGGCGAGAGCGAGGTACAGTGTAATCTCTTCATGGGATAGTAATAGCAACTGTGGTATTTGTTAAGTGCCTACTACGTGCCAGGCACTGAACTAAGTGCTGGGGTGGATACAAGCAAATCAGGTAGCACACAGTCCCTGACCCACATGGGGCTCAAAGTCTTAGTCCCCATTTTACAGATGAGGTAACTGAGGCCCAGAAAAGTGAAATGACATATCCAAGGTCACACAGAAGAAAAGTGGCAGAGTCAGGATTAGAACCCAGGTCCTTCCGACTCCCAGGCCTGGGCTCTATTCACTAGGCCACAGTGCGTCCGACCTGATCAGCTTGTACCTACCATGACACTTAGAACAGCACATAGTAGGTGCTTAAAGACCATTAATTTTTTTTTATACAGTTTTGATTCCACGTGGAGGGGAGAATCCTCAGCCTCATCTCTTCAGAGCTTTAGGCAGAGCCCAGTCATATCTCCCCCAGAGCATGAACTTGGGAATCTGAACTTCATGGATTCTAATTCTGGCTCTACCACTTGGGCAAGTCACTTCACAAGTGGCCTCAGTTACCTCATCTAATAACAATAATAATAATGACATTTATGAAGTGCTTACTATATGCAAAGCACTGTTCTAAGCACTGGGGAGGTTACAGGGTGATCAGGTTGTCCCACAGGGGACTCGCAATGTTAATCCCCATTTTACAGATGAGGTAACTGAGGCACAGAGAAGTTAAGTGACTTGCCCAAAGTCACACAGCTGACAATTGGCGAAGCCGGGATTCAAACCCAAGAACACTGACTCCAAAGCCCGTGCTCTTTCCACTGAGCCACGCTGCTTCCCGTAAAACGGGGATTGAGACTGTGAGCCCCACGTGGGACAGGGACTGCGTCCATCCCGATTTGCTTCTATATAGCCCAGCACTTTTGTGCAGTGCCTGGCACATAGTAAGTGCTTAACAAATACCACAATCATTATTATTAGTAAGTTCTAAATGCTGCATGACAGTTTAGCCCAACTCAGACTCCTGTAGGGGGTTGGCAAATCTACCATGATGGTGGGGGACAGTTGTCTTGGCCTTGAGGCTGCCCCCCAAATATCTCAGAGCTTTAGAGGGGAGGGGGAAACACTCCTGCCCACTCTCCCCTACTGTACAAGCCCCTCTAGGTCCTTGTAGCAACCTAAGAAAGGGAATCCTAGCCGCCATCTGGCAGAGAGCAAACTTTAATCTGGTCAGACGAGGCCTCACCTGAGAAGAACATGCTGACCTGGTCTCTAGGGCGCTCTGCAGAACATCAAGATTTATCTCAGGTTCTAGGATGTTTGCCAGGTGGACGCGAGCTGCATAAATAATGCTGTCCCTCCCTGGAAGCGTGGAGAAAAATATCGTTTGTTCTTCATACTAAACCTAAGGTAGATTTGCAAGCTCAGATCTCACCGGTAAAACAGATTTTCGGCCAGAGCTCTCAAATTTAGCAAGAAGGACTGCGGACATTAAAATTGTCATTCAGCTCTTTGCGCTACACCTCCTGAGAGGAGCTCCTGCAGTTGGGACTAGACACCATAAAAGGGCAAGGAAGAACTGAGATTTACACTAGGTCTCTACGTGGATGGTTCTTCTAATTGAATTCCTTTGAAGGGTCAGTAACCATTATTTGTGTGTTTATCATGTGTGTTATTGTTTGTTGTAAACTCTGGTTCAGGTGTGGTGGACTCGACTCCGTTTCACGGGGTTATGTTGTTAGAAGAATGAGGATTGAGTGTCAGTCCCTTATCCCCAAACAATCTCAGGAATGGAGGCCTTAAAGTTGGAGTTCTATCTAGTTTATCGGGTCGTTGCGTGCTGATGTCAGCTTATCTGCTTGGCTGTTGCTGGGCTTTTCTAGCGCTCCCTGATTCCTCTCTCCCCTCCCAGCCCTGGGAGCCCTCAGATTGGACACAAGCGAGAGGAGGGATGCGATGCCACCAGGACCCTAGGCTGCAGCTGTCAATCAGGCAGTTCCTTGGCCTAGTCGGGAAACCTGCACATGAACAAAACCTTAGAGCAATTTTTTTTAATGATATTTGTTAAGCACTTACGATGTGCCAGACACCATACTAAGTGCTGGGGTAGATACAAGCTAATCAGGTTGGACACAGTCCCTGTCCCACATGGGCTTACACCTTTAATCCCCATGAGAAGCAGCATGGCTCAGTTGAAAGAGCACAGGCTTGGGAGTTAGAGGTCATGGGTTCCAATCTCGACTCCGTCACTTGTCAGCTGTGTGATTTTGGGCAAGTCACAACTTCTCTGGGCCTCAGTTACCTCATCTGTAAAATGGGGATTAGACTGTGAGCCCCCCCCCCCCCCCCCCCCCATGGGACAACCTAATCACCTTGTATCCTCCCCAGTGCTTAACAAATGCCATCATTAATTAATTCATAGACACCATGGAAAGAGACCCAGTGTTGTAGTTTATTCCAGTGCTTAGAACAGTGCTTTGCACATAGTAAGCACTTAACAAGTGCCATCATTAATTAATTCATTGACACCGTGGAAAGAGACCCAGGGTTGTAGTTCATTCCAGTGCTTAGAACGGTGCTTTGCACATAGTAAGCGCTTAATAAATGCCATCATTTTTATTATTTTCCAGATGAGGTAACTGAGGCACAGAGAAGTTAAGTGACTTCCCCAAGGTCACACAGCAGACAAGCAGCAGAGCCGGAATTAGAACACAGGTCCTTTTAACTCCTAGGCCCATGCTCTATCCACTAGGCCTTAGTGCTTCTCATATCCGAACAGCACCAGCTCTGTGGAAAACTTTGTGATTCTGTTTTTTTTCATAATGGCATTTATTAAGCGCTTACTATGTGCAAAGCACTGTTCTAAGCACTGGGGAGGTTACAAGGTGATCAGGTTGTCCCCCGGGGAGCTCACAGTCTTCATTCCGATTTTACAGATGAGGTCACTGGGGCCCAGAGAAGTGAAGTAACTTGCCCACAGTCCCACAGCTGACAGAGCCGGGATTTGAACCCATGACCTCTGTCTCCCCAGCCCGTGCTCTTTCCACTGAGCCACGCTGCTTCTCTTGAATAAAGGAAGGTCTAGCAGGTGTTAAATCCTCCTGACGTGAGCTGGCTAACTTGTGAAACGGCAATAAAGCCTTAGGATCCAGGAGGGCCCTGTGATTAAACTTCTCCTGGAGACATTAAACTTTTCCTAGATAGACATGGCCATGGTACGCTCGGAAAGACCTCCTGCCACAATGAAGATTTCAGGAAGTTAAGAAAACTGTAAAGCTACAGCCCTATTCAGAACTACTCCTTGGCATCAGAATCACTCGTATTTATTGAGCACTTATGGTGCAGAGCACTGGAGAAGCAGCGTGGCTCAGTGGAAAGAGCACGGGCTTTGGAGTCAGAGGTCATGCGTTCAAATCCTGGCTCCGCCAATTGTCAGCTGTGTGACTTTGGGTAAGTCATTTCACTTCTCTGTGCCTCAGTAACCTCATCTGTAAAATGGGGATTAAAACTGTGAGCCCCCAGTGGGACAACCTGATCACCTTGTAACCTCCCCAGTGCTTAGAACAGTGCTTTGCACATAGTAAGTGCTTAATAAATGCCATCATTATTATTATTATTACTAAGCACTTAGTACAGTGCTCTGCACATAGTAAGCGCTCAATATGATTGATGATTATTATTATTATTACTAAGTGATTGGGATAGTACAAACCTGTATATATGTTTGTACAGATTTATTACTCCATTTTACTTGTACATATTTACTATTCCATTTATTTTGTTAATGATGTGCATCTAGCTTTATTCTATTTGTTCTGATGACTCGACACCTATCCACATGTTTTGTTGTCTGTCTCCCCCTTCTAGACTGTGAGCCCATTGTTGGGTAGGGACCGTCTCTATGTGTTGCCAACTTGTACTTCCCAAGCACTTCATACAGTGCTCTGCACAGAGTAAGCACGCAATAAATACAATTGAATAAATGAATGCAATAGAATTGGAAGGGGGACTGGACATTAATATGAATAAATAATTTATAATATATAATTTAAAGATATGTACATAAATGCTGTAGGGTTTGGGGCAATCAAGCGTCCAAAGGATGCCTCCTAGTAAGATTTTTTTTACACCTTCAATCAGCCTCGCTATTAGCAGTGGGTAAAGGAAGTGATATAAAGTGCTGATTTATTTTTATTTCCTTCACCAGGCACTCTTCTGCAGGTCACATCATCCTGAGATCAATTAATCAATCAGTGGCATTTACTGAGAGCTTACTGTGTTCAGAGCACTGTACTACGCACTCGGGAGAGTACATTGCAGCAAAATCAGCAGACACATTCCCTACTTGTAACAAGCTTACAGGGCCAGGCAAGTTCAGAGCCAGGGACGTGGAAGACAGGGAAGATGGGAAATCAGCTCTTACTGGGCCAGAGATGGCATTTGCAGAGCTGCAAAACATGGATTCCGATCCTGGCTTCGAGGACTTCAGTTCCATAGGCAATTCTTTAAAATAATCCAGTACTGTACCACGATTTCCCATCCCCCATTATGGATCTATCATCTTTCCCAGAGCTCGGTATGGGTTTCTCCAGAAGCTGCTTCCCTTAACCACTTTGGCACTCACCCCAATCCCACAGCTCTTATGCTCACAACCTTATGCTCTACCATTTCCCCTCTCCCTAATCTATTTTTAAGACCTGTCTCCCCATGTAGACCGCAAGCCTCTCATGGACCTCGTGAATCCTCCCAGATCACATCTAACTACTCTGCTGCATTGTACTTCCTCACGGGCTCAATACGGTGCTCCGCACATAGTAAATACTCACTAAGTGTATTGATTGCTTGACTGATTGTTGCTCTAGACCGTAAGCTCATTGTGGGCAGGGAATGTGCCTTTTTATACTGTTGTGTTGTACTCTCCCAAATGCTCAATATACACTAAGTGCTCAAGAAATATGATTGATGATTTACCTCCTTCGCCCTTTCCAGGCAGGCACTTTCCCTGCAGAGAGTTGTGCTGGATGATTTTTCGGGGACTGTAACTGATCTGGCCACAATCCATCCCTCACATTCTCCCGGCAGGACAGGACAAGAGCAGACTGCAGACTCCCATCGCCTGCCGCCAACTATCCTGGCTCCTCGGGGGACACATTTAGCCTCTATCGACCCACGGCCCCGTCTCGGTCCCCGCACCCGCCAGAGCCTCAGATGATGCTTCCAACCATGAAATGGGGTTTCGTGTTTAAGTCTTTCAGTGAAACGCAGCACAGGATGGTGTGGTTGGGTTGGCTTTTCTATTCATTTTTAAGGATGAAATAAATGTGCCCTTGGGTGGAGCGTCCAGCTCTTGAAATAGCCCTGAAGATGGGTTGGCCACACATCGTGGAGGATCCTGGATACTTGTAAGCTGTCCAGGGCAATTTTCAAAAAATTTGATAATACCGCAGAGTTAGGACTGCTGTGACTAAACTGGTTAGCCCACCTTGCACTGACACTCAGGGGGTTTGCTCAGTTTATTGCTCGGACATCCACAATCTAGACTGTGAGCCCGCTTTTGGGTAGGGACTGTCTCTATATGTTGCCAACTTGTACTTCCCAAGCGCTTAGTACAGTGCTCTGCACACAGTAAGCACTCAATAAATACGATTGAATGAATCAGGAGGGGGCATCAATCTACCAGTCGATGACATTTACTGAATGCTCACTGTACGCAGAACAGTGAATGAAGCCCTTGCTTAATACATGCTCAGTTTAGCAACCATGGCATTCTTGGACTTGTAGTTCAAATGCTCTAAAATGTCGGTGGACTCAACTTTCCATTTCTTTGCTCACCCTTCTCCCAACTCATGGACACCAAGAGGAATGAGAGAGGTGTGCGAGTTTGGGGTGGTTTTCTGACGTTCTGGTTTTTCACAAAAATTATCCCCCTGAAGACAATCAGCATCAGGAGAAAGTGAACAAATCAATACAAATGTCAGAGAATATCCAAGCCAATGCATTCAGAGTTTCTGGGCAGAAAGTTCTTACTATGCCTCACTGCTAGCCCCTTGCTCACATCTCCCTCTAGCCTGGATATCCCTCCCCCATCATATTGCCATCCTCCCCTCTCAAAGTCCTACTAAAATATTATCACCTCCAGGAAGTCTTCCCTGATTATCCCCTCTTTTCCCTTACCTATTCACCCTCTCTTCTCCAACAACTATGTGCTTGGGTCTCTACTTGGGTCTGAGTGGGGGTTGTCAATCAATCAATCCTATATACTGTAAAACACTATAGTAAGCATTTGGGAGAGTACAATGTAGCAGAGTTGGTATACACAGTCCTAGCCCTCAGTGAACTTACAGTCCAGAGGACTTAAGAACATATTATAATACTTAGCCGCTTCCCTGAGTTATAATTTATTTTAGTGCCTGTCTACACCATTGAACTGTAAGCTCCTTGAGGGCAGGGATCATGTCTCCCAATTACATTGCAATATACTCTTCCAAACACTCATACTCTCATCATCATCAATCACATTTATTGAGCGCTTACTGTGTGCAAAGCACTGTACTAAGCGCTTGGGAAATACAAATTGGCAACATATAGAGATGGTCCCTACCCAACAGTGGGCTCACAGTCTAAAAGGGTGTCACAGTCTAAAGTATATAAGTACTCTCCCAAGTACTTAGTACAGTGCTCTGCACATAGTAAATGCCCACTGAATGCCACTGCTTGACTGCCCAACTGATCAGCAGTAGAAACAAACAGTTCAACACCTAAATGGCACTTCCTGAATTTTCCGGATTTACTTATAGCTCTCAATTGCATGGGAGCAAAACCACCAGATTAGCCAGGGATAATCACTGCCCTCTCCTACCTACCTGTGGCTCAGATGCCAGACTGGAGGATGGGAGAGAGGCCAAGGGGTTTCCTCTGCTCCAGACCCTTCTTAATAGTCTCCAAAAGGCCCCTGGAACCAACCAATATGCTGCAGAAGGGTCCTTTAGACTGGGGTTGAACCAAGGGAAAAAAAAAAAAAACCTCTCCTTCCTGAATCTGAGTGGGCTAATAAGGAAAGTGTTGTGGCCACAGTTCATTGGGCAGAAGCAGCCTCAAAGGCGGCTCTCAGCTGGGGATGGGCTCTCCTGGAGAATGTGGTTTTTCTGAGCAGCTGAGTGGCTCTGAGTGGCCACAGGTGGGTAGATCCTGAGTGGAATTGGTTTCCTAGGCCTTCATGGACAACACCAGTGGCACGGTCAGTGGGTTTGGCTAGCTGGAAACCATTACCCCAGTCATACTGGCAGGAACTGAGCCACAACCTTCCCGAACATAGGTCCCACTCTGGGATTAAATCCAGCCCCTTACAAATGGTGCTATAATTCTTTGAGGGATTGACACTGGTTGATGTCGTTGACCATGGGGGCCAGTGGAAAGAGTTTGGGGCAGGGAGTCAGGAAATGGAGGCTTTGGTCCCATCTCTCCCAATCACCTGCTGTGAACCTTAGGCAAGACACTTAACCTCTCTGGGTCTCCATTTCCTCACCTGTAAAATGGAGATAAGATACCTGCTCTCCCCTCATCCTTCGTACCCTGAGTGGAACAGAGACTAATTCCTAGCTAATTAGCTTATGGCACAGGCTTTTGCAGAGAGTAAGCATTTAATAAGTAGTAGTAGTAGTAATAATAGTAGTGTTGCTATTATAATCAATATCATCATCATTATCCCCTTTATCATTATTCAAACGAGGTAATTCGGGGGCCCGAAAAGTTAGTCTGGCTTCTTAAGGTACCCAATAATAATGATAACTGTATTGCCTCATCTGTAAAATGGGGATTAAGACTGTGAGCCCCCCGTGGGGCAACCTCATCACCTTGTAACCTCCCTAGAGCCTAGAACAGTGCTTTGCACATAGTAAGTGTTTAATAAATGCAATTATTATTATTATTATTATGTGCCAAATGCTGTACTATATGCTGAGGTAGACACAGGTTCATCAGATTCCCATATGGGGCTCACAATGTAAGTAGGAGGGAGCACAAATATTGTATCCCCATTTTGCAGATGAGGGAACTGAGGCACAGAGAAGTGATTTTGACACCTGTCTACATGTGTTGTTTTGTTGTCTGTCACCCCCTTCTAGACTGTGAGCCCGTTGCTGGGTAGGGACCGTCTCTATGTGTTGCCGACCTGTACTTCCCAAGCACTTAGTACAGTGCTCTGCACACAGTAAGCGCTCAATAAATACAGTTGAATGAATGAATGAATGAAGTGACTTGTCCAAGGTCACACAGCAGACAAGTAGGGAGCCGAGATTAGAACTCGGGTCGTCTGAGTCCCAAGCCTGAGCTGTGCCCACTAGGCCATACTGCTTTTCTAAACTGCCTAATCATGAGCCAGGGACTATCATGCCCCTGGGGGAGTCTGGCTCATTGGGCTGCACAATTCTCAAGTGTGACCCTGTTTCCTATGAATGGCTATCACTATTTCTTCTAGCCATTTCTACCAGCACCCATGCCCCTATGTGCTGATAACTTTGCACAACACAGCTGACTCGTTATGGGCAGGAACTATGTCTGTTTATTTTGCATTGTACTCTCCCTAGCACTTAGTACAGTGCTCTGCACATGGTAAGCACTCAATATATACAATTGAATGAATGAATGAATGATGAATTTCCTTCCTGTTGAGAATCTGTAGGTCCACTCTCCTGACCTCCCCTGAAATGGGCTCTCAGGGGCAAAGACATGTCGTCAGGCCTTTTGTCATGTGATTCGCAAGATGTATGTGTGCTTATCTAAATTCTTGAAACCAGTGAGTGGCCACCGCCCTAGAAGATCCCCACCGCTGAAAACACAGAGCACGTTCTTGGAGAAGTTGTTTCCCCATCCGGAGCTGAACGACTCCAGTTCAGCATCCACCTCATGATCCAAAAAACGTGTGGTAGCGTCTGCTTGTCACCTGGGGAATCCTGCGGCGGCATTAGCGGCTGATTAGGGGAGTGAGGAGCAGTCAGACCCCATTTATGGCCACATATATTGGATTTATAAAGCAGTAAAGATGGAAGGTGAGTTGCCTAATGACCCAGGAAGGCTCCCTTACTCCCCAGCATCCCCTCCATTAGGCTTCGGCAACTAACATCTTTCTAACAAAATATAAACATCGCTTAAAGCCAATGGGTCTTAAAGCCAATATCTAACAGATCAGCCTGAAAAGGGACCTAGACCAGCAATCTCTGTTGAAATTAAAATATATACCCTGAATATAGGGTGCTGAAATGGAGGGTAACGTCGGTCGCTAATGATTCTGGCAGAATTGATCTCCGTTTGCACCTGGGAAGAAGCCGCCTTTCAAGTGGAACGAAATATCGGGGCGACTTCTTGTGGAGGGAGCAAAAAGGGAAAAAAGGATGATCAACACAGCCTAATAATCTGTTTAGCCGGCTCCACAGTCTCTAATCCGCAACATGGTTGTCCATCGATTGCGACTCGATGCAGACAGCTCCGTTTGTCTGAAAACCGACAAACCCAGCCTCTCAATCTAATTACCATATACCCCCCACCGCCTGCCAACTCACTTACAGCACCAGGCTATCCGGGACTCAGAATTGGCCGAAATCACCTCTGGCAACCAATATGAGTTATTGATTCTCATTGGTTTTCCCACCTGGAGGGAGGCAGGAAGGGCACTGTAATCTTACCTGAAAACCAGATGGCATGGAAAAGTCAGGGAAAGATTTTCCAGCCAGCATTCCCTTAATTAGTTTACAACTGTCTCTTTTAATAACCTGGGGGGAAAACTCCCTATTGATCTAATTAGCAAGAGCGGTGGGAAAAACAACAACACAAAAAATAGCTTTTGCAGAGTTGCAGTACGGCTCAGAGAACCTACATCATCAGTCGTATTTATTGAGCGCTTACTATGTGCAGAGCACTGTACTAAGCGCTTGGGAAGTACAAATTGGCAACACACAGAGACAGTCCCTACCCAACAGTGGGATCGCAGTCTAAAAGGAGTGGACACGATACCGTCTCTGACTCCACCTTCCCAATTTCAAACAAATACCTCAGAGCAGGAAGATCTAATTTGGGAAGAAAGCCTCGAATCTCTCCAAGGAAAGTCTTCGGAGCTATTCTAGAAGGAGAATCTCAGGAATGGGGAAGCAGGAAAAGAGGAATCATGACATCAGTGAAGCAATGACTAAAAATAGTCACAGACCCACTTCCAAATTGGAGCCTCCCATCTGTAGGAATGATGGATAGATCGCTGCTGACAAGCAACAGCGAGACAAGTTTGAAGCACCAGGGAAGTGAAAACCAAGGGACTCCACACAGCTCAATGAATTGTAAGGCTCTCGAGGGCAGGAACCGTCTTTTGGTTTTGGTGTCCTCTCATACAACAGTGATAAGAATACTACTAATAACAATAATTAATAATGGTGATATTTGTTAAGAGCTTACTACGTGCCAGGCACTATACTAAGCAAAGTGGGTTGGACACAGTCCCTGGCCCACGTGGAGCTCACAGTCGTAACCCCCATTTTACAGATGAGGGAACTAAGGCCCAGAGAACTGAAGTGACTTGCCCAAGGTCACAAAACAGACAAGTGATGGAGCTGGAATTAGATCCCAGGTCCTTCTGATGCCCAGGCCTGTTCTCCATCTACTAGGCCAAAATCACTGATTCTGAGGTGGACAGAACTACCCTGACCAGCCCCAAACCTGGTGTCAGAGGGAAATGGAGAGAGGTGGTCACTTCAGGACTCACCGTCGGAGAGGGCAGGGGGGCTCTTGCCGGTGGGCTGCAGAGGTAATAGCAGAGACGACGCAGTTAAGAATATGAAAGCACCCATCTTCCCTCTGTCTGAGTCGTAAATGTCACCTGTGTCAACAGGGACCCGAGAGGGAGAAGCGCTCATCAAATAGATTTCCTCCAGCTGTTCTGTATGATGTCATTACCTTATACAGCATGCACATACAGTGTAATACAATGAGGTCATACAGAACAGCATAACACGATGACCATATCATAAGGAAGAGGACGGGGTGGTGATTTTTTTTTTCAAATATCTGAATTTGGGCTTGGCCACTCCATGAGCGTCCCAAATAAATCTTTGTGGGATCCATACACAAACACATACACACACACACACACACTTCTACCATCCTTCTTTCCAGGGCATCCAAGCTCAGAGGGGAGGGTTTCTGATGATACCGGAGGATTCTTTCTAACTCTTCTCCTGTCAAATGAGAGACTCACGTGCTTATCTGCAGTTACTTCCTTGGAACAATTCCTTTCTCAAAATAATTAAAAAGCAATTACTTCCGAGTGTTTACTTTATTGGTTGCTACTTTTACTCAAACAATAGCAATTACTACACAATTACAGTCCATGGATATTTGAGCGTTTTCCACCTTTCCTACAGACTGTATATTAAACAGTAACTGGAACTTTAATTGTGCATTCTACAGAGACTGAATATGTAATGACCATATAGTTACATATTAATAAAGATCACTGTAGTTTTGGGAACCTCACCCGAGAAAATGGCATTTGGTTTCTGTTCAGGATGTAGCCTTTGGGAGCATAAACGCTATTTTCCTTGGATTTCTAGGAGCTAATGGACATCAGTATGTGACAAACTGTCCAGTGATTTCTGTTACATCGAGGCAGATCAAAATGAGCATAAATAGCAAGAGGGGAAACTTGTCTACTGCCAGTCTTTCTACCACGTGCTCTTGAGGTTGGAAAATCTGCTACTGTGGCTTGCAGTCAAGATGTGTAGGTGCAGACGGGGAAACAGACCCAAGCACAAGGACAATGTTTAGGAACCTAATCCCCCCATTCAGAATCTCGTGCTTATTATCAATCAATGAATAGTATCTACTGAGTGTTTACTCTCTGCAGAGCACTGTTCTAGTGCTTGAAAGAGTGTAATAGAGACAATCCTTGCCCTCAAGGAGTTTACAATCCCTCCCTATTGACAATGGGAATTCCTTCCCCTGACACTGATATCCTCTCAACAACAAGGTCCAGGAAATGTGTGCCTCCCACCAGATCCTTAGGGAATATCTGGGGCCACCACCTTTCACCCCGTGGCGATCGGGACAGTGTCATCATCGAGTAAGGAAGCACTTAATCAATGCCACCACTAAACTCTAAGAAGCATTTTCAGAATCCATCAACAAATCATATCTATCGAGTGCTATTCCAGAGCTCTGTACTAAGCACTCGTGAGAGTGCAATAATAACAGAGGTGGTAGACACATTTCCTGCCCAAAAGGAACTTACAGTCTAGATGATCATCTGTGGACCATTACTAAGACAATGCACTCTTTATCCATGGTCTTTTTGCCTCTTCTCAGATGATTCCTCCCCCTCCCCATTCAAGTCCTGGGCTTGGATGATGGGTTCAGATTGTAAGGGTAATGGAGACTCATAATTCCAAGATGGCTCTCCTCCTTCCTGGCCCCCACTGGCCACCTGGCTACCAAAAAGACCAAAAATCGTCATAATATTAGAGTGTGAGTTCATTAGAGAGCAATCTCCTTGTGGGCAGGCCATGTTTCCTGGGCTTCTGTCATCCTTTTCCAAGTGCTTGTTGTAGTGCACTGTATGAAACCAGAGCTCAATACATTCTATTATTACTACTAGCCTGCATTCTGGAAGAACCTGTGTGGGAAGCAAAGTGGCCTAGCTAGTGGAAAGAGCTGGGCCCTGGGACCTGGGTTCTAATCCTAACTCCGCTGCTTGTCTGCTGTGTGACCTTGGGCAAGTCACTACATTTCTCTGGGCCTCAGTTTCCTCTTCTGTAAAGTGGGGATTCAGTACCTCTTCTCCTTCCTACTTAGATTGTGAGCCCCATGTGGGAAGGGACTGTGTGAGACCTGATTACCTTGTATCTCCCCAAGCACTTAGAACAGTGCTTGACACCGAGTAAGCACTTAATAATAATAATAATAATAATAATAATAATAATAATAATAATAATAATAATAATAATAATAGCATTTATTAAGTGTTTACTATGTGCAAAGCACTGTTCTAAGCACTGGAAAGATTACAGGATGATCAGGTTGTCCCACGGGGGGCTCACAGTGTTAATCCCCATTTTACAGATGAGGTAACTGAGGCACAGAGAAGTTAAGTGACTTGCCCAAAGTCACACAGCTTACAATTGGTGGAGCCGGGGTTTGAACTCATGACCTCTGACTCCAAAGCCCAGGCTCTTTCCGCTGAGCCACGCTGCTTCTCAAATAAATACCATCATCATCATCATCAATCGTATTTACTGAGCGCTTACTGTGTGCAGAGCACTGTACTAAGCGCTTGGGAAGTACAAATTGGCAACATATAGAGACAGTCCCTACCCAACAGTGGGCTCACAGTCTAAAAGACCATTATCATCATCATTATTATTATTATCTGGGTGGGCTTCCAATAGATTAGACTCTGACTCCTCCCTTTGGCAATGTGATTGTTTTGCTGCTTATTTTGAAAGCAGATCGCATGTCCTGTCTAAAGGCAGTTCCACTTAGTCTCAAGGTAATTCTAATGCTTTAAATGGGACTGCTTTGACAGCTAATTGAGCACCCTGAACATACCATGGACTGCAACAGGAGACAAAATCAGTGGCGGAATCAAAATACAGCCCAGAGCTCTGACTCCTAAATCCTGGCTTTCCTCCCTCAGTGTGGGTTTCTCTTTGATTCTTTCCCACCTAGTCCCTCTCCAACCTCCAGAGGATAGTAAGTGTTGATCCTACCATAACAATAATAATAACTGGGGTATTTGTTAAGCTTACTGAGGGCCAGGCACTGATCTAAGCACCGGGGTAGGAACAAGATGATGGAGTTGGACATGGTCCCCACACAGGGATCACGGTCTTAATCCCCATTTTACAGATGAGCTAGCTGAGGCTCATAAAAATGAAGTGACTGTCCTTCTGATTCCCATGTCTGTGCTCTACCCACTGGCCCATGCTACTTCCTAAGGACAGTACCCCTTTATAGCGACCTTTAACGGACCCAGCATGGTGATACTTGTTCAGTGGGCTGACGATACCCCAGTTTGAAGTAGGGTGCCAAAAGACTGGGAGCTCCTTGAGGCCAGGGGTCGTGTCTTCTACCCTCCCAAGGGCTTAGGACAGTGTGCTGCACCCTGGTGCTTAATAACTACTGTTGGTTCATTGATAAGCTCATATTGTAATTGCATTAATATCAGTGTTTGTATCGACGTGAAGCACAGTACCTAGGCTCTTGGGGGATATACAGAAGAAATGAAAGTCATAAACCCCACCCCTCTGTGAGCTTACAATCAATCAATGATAGTTATTGACAGTCTACTGAGTAGAGAGCACTATATTAAGCACTTGGGAGAGTACAACCTGGGTCCTAATGCCATCTTTGCCACTTGCCTTCTGTGTGATCTTGGATGAGCTACTTAACTTCTCTTGCCTCCGTTTCCTCATCTGTAAAATGGAATAAAATATATGTTTTCCCTCCCCTCTTAAACTGCGAGCTTCATTCATTCATTCAGTCATATTTATTGAGTGCTTACTGTGTGCAGTGTGTCCAATCTAATTTCATTGTCTGTACCCCAGAGCTTAGCACAGTGCTTGGTGCACAGTAAG